>NW_023601653.1:33052324-34434917 GCF_014898055.3 Talpa occidentalis
TCCCTGCTCAATGGATTGGAAGAATAAACATTATTAAAATGGCCATCCTACCAAAAGCAGTATACAGATTCAAATGCTATTCCAATCAAAATTTCAATGTCATTCTTCAAAGAAATAGAACAATTATTGATGAAATTCATATGGAATCACCAAAAACCCGCAAATAGCCAAAGCGCTCCTGAAAAAAAAAGAAAGGGAATGGAGGCATCAGACTCCCAGACTTCAAAACTATACTACAAAGCCATAATCATCAAAACTGCATGGTATTGGAACAAGAACAGACATACAGACCAATGGAATCGAATAGAAAATCCAGAAATAAACCCACAGATTTATGGTCAACTAATCTTTGACAAAAGGAGCAAAAGAATATGCATTGGAGCAAAGAAAGTTTGTTCAATAAAAGGTGCTGGGAAAACTGGGTCGCTACATGCAAAAGAATGAAGCTTGACCACCACCTCACACCATACACAAAAATCAACTCAAAATGGATTAAAGAACTAGACATAAGACCTGAAACATAAAATATATAGAAGGAAATATAGGCGAACACTACGTGATTTGCACATCAAAGACATCTTTACAGACACATCACCCAAAGCAGTGATAGTGAAGGCAAAGATAAACAGCTGGGACTACATCAAATTAAAGAGCTTTTGCACAGCAAAAGAGACAATAACAAAAACAAAGAGAAACCCCACCAACTGGGAGAACATTTTTGCACCCAACCTAATGATAAAGGACTGATCACAAAAATCTGCAAGAAGCTGATGAGACTCAACAACAACAAAGAAAATAATCCAGTCAAAAAATGGGCAGAAGAGCTTAAAAGAAACTTCTCTGAAGAGGAAATGCAAATGGCCAACAGGCATATGAAAAAATGTTCAACATCACTTGTCATCAGGGAAATGCAAATCAAAACTACCATGAGAACCAATCTTACAGCCAGTGAGAATGGCACATATTAAAAAACTAGCAACAACAAATGTTGGCGAGGGTGTGGAGAAAAAGGAACTCTTCTGCACTGTTGGTGGAGTGCAAACTGGTCCAACCACTGGGAAAGCTGTATGGAGATTTCTGGACCTACTAAACATAGAGCTTCATATGATCCAGCAATTCCACTCCTAGGTATTTACCCAAAGGACACAGAAACATCAAATTCCAAAGAGCACCTGCACCTAGTTTATAGCAGCACTGTTTACAATAGCTAAGCTTTGGAAACAACCCAAATGCCAAAATAGATGACTGGATCAAGAAGATGTGGTACATATATACCATGGACTATTACTCAGCATTCAAAAAAGATAAACACATGCAATTTGCAGCAACATGGATGGCGCTGGAAGGGATCATGCTCAGTGAAATAAGCCAAAAAGAAAAAGAAAAATACACCGGATGGTCTCACTCATAGCAGGAATCTAGAAACTTAAATAAAGGGACCAGGAAATAATAACTAATAAGAAAGTGAAATCAAAATCAACAAAAAAACTTGAACCAGAGACACTTTTGGGGGTGGGGGTGGGAGGGAGGGATTGGGGTCAGATGGGGGGGCTGCAATTGTAATGGGGAATATAACAATAAAATTTATTTTAAAAAAAAAAAAAAGACTTAACAAAAACAAAGAAAATAATCCAGTCAAAAATGGGCAGCAGAGCTAAAAAGGAACTTCTCCAAAGAGGAAATGCAAATGGCTAACAAGCATATGAAAATGTTCAGCATCACTTATAATCAGGGAAATGCAAATCAAAACTGCAATGAGATATCATCTTACACCAGTGAGAATGGCACATATTAAAAAAATTAGCACCAACAAATATTGGTAAGGATGTGGAGAAAAAGGAACTCTCCTGCATTGCTACTGGGAGTGCAAATTGGTCCAACCACTATGGAAAGCTGTGTGGAGATTCCTCAACCTGCTAAAGATGGAGCTTCCATATGATCCAATTACACTCCTAGGTATATACCCAAAGGACACAGAATCATTAATTCAAAAGGGCACCTACACCCCTATGTGCTAGCAGCACTACTTACAATAGCTAAGCTATGGAAACAACCCAAATGCCAAAAACAGATGACTGGATCAAGAAGATGTAGTACCTATACACCATGGAATATAACTTAGCAATCAAAAAAGATAAACTCATGCAATTTACAGCAACATGGATGGGGCCGGAATGGGTCATGTTCAGCGAAATAACCCAGAAAGAAAAAGGAAAAAAAAACGGATGGTCTCGGGCCTCCCCGGTGGCGCAGTGGTTGAGCGCTGGGTTGCGAAGCTGCCCGCAGCCTCTGCAGCGCCAGTTGGATACCCGGCTGCTCCCCGGCCACCGGAGGAGGGTTCCACATAGTGCACAGACCTCTCCTGCCGTCCGCTGCTCCTCGGCAGTGTACTTCGGTCCTTCTGCCTGCTCTGCTCCCCACTCTGGCTCTGGTGAATTCTCTCACCCTCCAGTGCTTCTGACTATACCCAGTGCTTGTACAAATAAATAAATAAATCTTAAAAAAAAAAAAAAAAAACCGGATGGTCTCACTCACAGCAGGAATTTTAGAACCTCTAAAAGGGACCAGGAAAAAGACTAAATATAATAAATTAAAAATCAAAATCAACAAGCAAATATAAACCAGAGACGCACTACGGGGGTGGGGAGGAGGGGCAAAATAAGGGGAGTGGGAATTATATGGGGAATATAATCAAGATGAAAATGTATACATTGTGCAAAAATTAAAAATGATGTAAAAATATATACAATAAAATTAAAAATAAAAAAAATAAATATTTATAACTGTACAAAAAATAAAATGTGCTGTAATGTATTATGACTTAGCATACTAAGCTTTCCCCCCAACATCTGTATTCTGATTTGTAGTCTAATAAGCCTTTCTGCCACGGAAAAAAAAAGATAAGAAATAAATCCAGTGAAGATGTGACAATTGGAAACTGTTGTGCACTCTTGATGGGAGTGCTGCACACCTGAAGCCTCCATTATGTTCTAAAACAATAATGGTTTAATAATAAAAACTGTATAAATATAATTCATCACAATAAAAGACTAAAAGAGATAAACTATTTAATGATCTCAATATATGCAGGAAAAACATTTGTTATAACAGTATGTATAATTCCCAGATCCAATAAGTGTTTATTTATACTTTCCCACACCACAAGAAAAACACCAGGAGGGTGTCGAAAATTCAACTCAATTCTGAAACCATCTACATCAGATATAGCATCAGATCCCACTTCAGGCTACTAACTGCTTCTGACCAACTGGCTGTAGATCAAAGGTTTCCAGGACCCCCCACCTTAGGTTCAATAAATTTGTTAAGGACACTCACAGAACTCAAGAAATTTATTTACTCACTATATCGCCAATTTATAACAAAGGCTATCTATCACTCAATGGAATTATAATATTTATGCATCTGAGAGTAGAGAAGAAAAATTTGATGATTTAGGAGAGAGGAAATAGGTCTGATGAGTAATTTTCTTGAGGAATCCCAAGAGAGAATGAGACCCAGGACACTGTGGAGGTGTGAGTCTAAAGTCAAGCACAGACATTCCCCCACTTCATCAAAGAACAAGGGGAGCAGAGCAGACAGGAATCAACAGATGAAATGTGGGTGCTGGAAAGTAGAAGATCATTGATTTATTTATTATTTCTAATATTTCAGTGAAAGGAAAGCAGTGTCATCAGGTAGAATGAGAAAGAAAATAGAAAAAATACTAAGAAAAAAGAATAAAACAAGTACTAACTTTCTGAAAGAAGGCAGATTGACTAATAATGATTTTTCAAGCAGGTATATACACAGTAAGAAAGGTAGAAAAATCCAAGAACACATGTAGAAAGATGTGATTTGCAACATAGTATATAATTTAAATTCCAATTTCCATAGTTTCTAGTAAACAAAAACCCCTGCATACAAACTTAGGTCCATGAATGGGGGGAAGGTTTTATAAATTGTGCTTTATTCACATTCTATAACAGTGAAGATGAATGGTATAAAGTTCTTAGTACAAAGTATGGATGAGATAAAGAGGGAGGGATGTGATAGTACTAACAGAATGATTTGCTACACTTGGGTCTTGAGTACTTGTATACCTACCTGACAGTACTTTCTTTTTTAAAAAAAGATTTATTTATGAGGGCCTCCCCGGTGGCGCAGTGGTTGAGCACTGGGTTGCGAAGCTGCCCGCGGCCTCTGCAGCGCCGGTTCGATCCCCAGCTGCTCCCCGGCCACCGGAGGAGGGTCCCACATGGCGCGCAGACCTCTCCTGCCGCCCGCTGCTCCCCTCAGCAGTGTACTTCGGTCCTTCTGCCTGCTCTGCTCCCTACTCTGGCTCTGGTGAATTCTCTCACCCTCCCACTCTTCTGACTGTACCCAGTGCTTGTATAAAACAAACAAACAAACAAATAAATAAAACATGCCTCTATTAAAAAAAAAAGATTTATTTATGATAGTACTTTCTAAATGCTTGAAAAATACCTTCATAGAGAATTTTATTTAAAAATAGAGATCTTTGGGAAAATTGCTAACCCAAAACATTTCTAGTTAATTGCACTGATTCTCTCTCCTAAGTTTTACGTAAATTTTATACACCTTTTATCTTAATCATAGTGTTGAAAAACTCCTTGATCTGTGATATAAAGCCTTCTAAAATATTGTATTTTAGCACTTCAACTCATTTGTTTGTTTTCATTTAAAATGAACTTACCTGATAGAGGAAAAATGAAATGAGTTGAATCGAATTAGCCTAACATTTGGAATAACCTTTTAACAATTAAGATCTTCTTAATAATAATCTTCCTTTACAAATCAAATCACTAATGAAAATTATGTAATTTCCACTAAAGTGTAAAGATATTAGCCAAGCATCACTTGAGAATTTGGTAAAAAAAAAATATTTTTTAAAGTTCAGAACAAATGCAGGGTGATATATCTGAAGCAAATAATAATGTTGCATGGGTAAAACTAAATTAATTTTGTTTAATTCAGGAACCACCATTTGTTTATAAAGATCTAAATATCCTTTAATACCAAACTCATGAGAGAACAAGGGGCTGTAATATAATTACATAAAGATCTCTCTTTTAATATTGGGCAATAAATGATATCCTCTCACCTATTGTAGAACAATTGTTCCTTGTCAGAGTTTAACTATCACAGCTGGAAACTCATATTAAATTTAGCTGATTAAGAAAAATACAACATGAATTAATGTTAGTGAACAAGGCATGTCAAACGTGCTACATAAATAAGACTTTAAAAAGACACTTGCATAATATTGTGCTGGCAAATGTCACAAATTAAATACTAAACAGAATCATTACAAATTAGGTTTTTTATATGGTTTGAATACAAATCACTTCCCCAATTTCTGTCTAATACAATGAGGACATGATACTTCCCCTAAAGAGGCATTGCTGGATTTAGTTGAATGAGAAAAACTTAAGTAAATAAGATTAATCATGCAAACAGCAATATACATTGGTGTAATGAAATGTTAGTGGTGACTGGACATTTTATTTGAAAATTAAAGGACCAGCACTAACCTCTAATAAACTGTTTGCTAAGTTGCATATTTTCTGAATAATCTAAACATTTGTTACCTAATAATCAAATTCCCCAAATCCAAATAAACACTTAGGTGTTTAAATTAATTCCTTCCAATTTTTCTTTATGAAATTATATTTTGATTATGAATATTGATGTATATAATATTGAAGCATATACATAAGCTGTATATATAAGCTATACACAGCCTATGGCAGTTCCTTTATATTTTTAATTTGACTTATTGAAAGATGGGAAGAAAAATGAATGGGAATTGACCCATTATGAGGAAAATATTTTCTTAAGATTGTTTCATCTTTTATAATCCCTCTTAAATTCTGACCTATATCATCTTTAAGAACCTATGGAATGAGCTTCCTACTGGTTGTCCAGCACTACCCATTATCCTCACCTTTGCAGTTCTACATACATATGGCCCTTCTCCCTAAAGTCATATTTAAAATGATTATTTAATTCTACCATTGCTTTTGTGTAAGAAATTTTTCCTCATTCAAATTAAAATTGTTCTTACTATTCTATAGTGATTTTTTATTTGTATTTTTGCATCTATTTTGAGGTAGAGCACAATCTATATGTTTTTGAAAATGTATATATATAACAAATATTTGCCTTATCACTAGGAGTTAGGAGTGGAGACACCATGTTCCCAAAACCCAGCATTTTTCTCCTTGACTAGACATTCAATACTTGTCTATTAAGCTACTTAACTAAGTAAATGTACTGATGTGTGGAATATTAGCAGGAAACAATAGAAGAAAGTATAACAGGATATAAGTATAATAGCAACACTACTGGAGACAAAGATTAAACCTTAGTAAATACTTCTGGTTTATTGAGACAAACCCAGGTGGAGATATATGCAAGAAAATAATTGTATAAAACTTGATACTGAAGATTTATTATTGGAAATTATTATCTACATTAGCTTCTCTTTTGTAAGTCCCAAATGCCCATGGGTTGATTTTCCCTAATATTCTCAACATTGTGATTTCTTCCTACTGTCATCCACTTAGCCATTAAATTATAACTCTTAATCACAAAGGCTCTTTGGGGTATTTATTTTAAAGTCATAATGAGGCATGTGTCTGAAAGCCACAAGTCCATGTGCAGCATCTTGCTGACTGAACTCAGTCTGGAACACTGCCAAGTGTATCCCTACTGAAAATGACATTTGGAGAAAGTGAGCTATGGCAGAAGTAGGCAGTTTGTGAAATCTTCATGTTGCCAGAGAAAATCTGTTTGCAGGATATGAAGAACTGATTTTATAGTAATGAGAAAATGTCTCTGCATATTCATTATTAAAGAGTAATTTTGAATTATTACCTAGGCACACCAAAACATTTAGAAAGTACAGTCATCCTGTTCACATAAAATATCAATTAGAACCTTAATAACTAAGCCAAAAGAAGCTGGAGTCTTGAGATAATATTTCTAAATCCTCTATGAGCACCTGACAGAGTGAGCAATCACTATTGTCTGACTTGCTATGAAATAGGATCTTAGCAATAAGCTATGTGAAAAAAAAATGGCTGAAGAAATCAATTCAGTGAAAGCACAACAGAATGCATGACCCTGTGCTCCTGAGTATTTGGAAGCACGGCTTTGACTGGGCATGACATCTGGATATAAAATATAATGCAGGGGAAAATAAACATATTGAACATGATTTGGAAATAACTACGTGCTATGAAAAACGTTATAGGTAAAAATGTCAGTGATACATCAGAAAAAATCCAGAGATAAGAAAATAAGTTTTTTAAAAAAGTAGATATAAAGATTTTCTTCCTGGAAAAAAGGCAGGCAGCCAAACACTTAATAATAATTTTCAAATATGGGAAGGTTTTCATATAAAGTAGATGTGGTCGGTTGATTTTTAACTCTACTGGGAGTTAAATAGCAATCACATGAAAAAAAAATTGACTAAATCTGAGATACCTGAAAGGGAGAAAAGTATTTTATAACCATGAGAATCTATTTGGCATTAATCATCAATGGAACATGAAGATTTGTCCTTTGAAAGGTACTTTGAATAAACTATATTTTCTTTTCATATTAAGGGTTGAAGTATTCACCTGCCAAAAGCAGAATATTCTCTAGTAATACTCTGCCACAATTGAACAGCTGTGTATAAACTGTTTAGCCCATCTACAAACTGGCACACTCTTTGATGTATATATATATATATATATTTGTTCATATAACACAGTCTCCTACTAATATACTGCTGTTCCAAATTCCTTCTCTATTATAGCATACAGATATTCCTTTTTTTGAAGAGAACACATGAACTAAATATTGCTAACTACTTTATACACACACACACACACACACACACACAGAGAGAACAGAAGTCTAGCATAGCGTCTTAAGACTCTATGTGATTATATATATATATATATATATATACTAAAGGCAAACAAATGAAGCTTAAAGTTCAATAGTGTGATTCCAATATGTACCAGTTTTCATTTTTTTAATTCATCAGGCTAATTAGTATTTAAATATCTCATTTTTCTGCACAATTGTTTAGATTTAAGAGAGTTGATGTGTCTTGGATATGACTTACTTTAGGAACTAACCAAAATAAAATATTCTTCAATTTTAAAGAATATAACTGTCTTAAGGCAACTATCTAAAGTGCAAAATCATTTTATTACTTTTAAAAGGGATTCCAGATTCTCAAAACTTTCATCTTCTGAAACATGTTTCTGGCAAGTGACTTTTCTAACTGACTGACCCTGATTAACTACAGTGGAGAACTATGGGTGCCTTGGCAGGGGGTATAGTGTAGTGACATACATCTGAGAGGTGTGATTTCATACCTCTGAGTCACATACAGAGTTGTAAACCAATGTTTGTGTAATAAGATTTTTTTGAAAAGAAAATTGGTACAGAACTACATTTTCAGGATATTTTATGTAAATATCCATAGTTATTGGTCTACTTCAGAAACTAAATTAGCATAGATCATAGTATAAATTTTGTGGGTGAGATAAACATTTCTGGGAATTGGAGTTAAAAAGAAGCATTCCATGGAAAACTAAGGAATTTCAATTCAAGAAGACCTGAAACTGAGGTCAGCACTCTTGAATTTTAGGCACACTTTCTACATGAACAAAATTCACTAGAAATAACCATAAATAACTATGTCCTTCATGTGGGCTCAGGATTGTCTTTTTTCTGTGAAACCAGAATGCACGAGCTGCTTACTCAGCCAGGCAAAAACTTTGCTGTGCCTCTTCTTACAGCAGAAGCTTTATTTAGCAGTTATGCCGAACATCTCATATGTTCTGACACCACTGACAAGGACAAAAGCATAGTATATTTTTTCATTAAGCATCCATATGAGGAACTCTTCAAGGATGGGATCACACGAGAGGTTGATGAGATTATTTACACAGATGGGCCATCACAAGTTCAAGAACAATATTGAATAATGCCACGCTTCTCAAACTCTACTTGGCTATAAAACTGAATTTGCCATCCTACTCAATCCATAATAAATAAAATATGTATTACCAGTGAATACATAAGCTAATGATTCAATCACTGCAATTAATCCACGATGGAAATGGATCAATTGATATCTGCACATCATTTTATCACTCAAATATATGTACAAAAGCTAACAAGGAAAAACATCCCCTCTCGGGCTTGGGTTTAACAACTCAATGACACTTTTTAATCTTCATTGGCAGATTTATTCATACATGATATGACCAATTTTCTGGAAGCTAAGGAAATTATTTTACTGTATCAATATTTGCAAGATAAGGGAAATAATTGTTGAGTAAGGTCTTCTCTATCTCCCTTTCTGTTACTCTGACTTCAGGGCGAGTTTACAGCGAGAATGAAATGCTCAGATTAAAGTTTGATTAAACCACCTTCAGCTGTTCTCAAGAAAATAAATTAGCCTCTTCACATATTTTATTGAGAAGTGGATTACTTTTTCCTTGTTTTTCCTCTGAAAGTCAGAAGTCATAACTTCAGTTTGGATGCCTGTGAGGAGCGGAGTGTTATGGGGAGTAGGTCAGTACCGAGTATTTGATACCATCTAGAAACCAGTCAATAAGGTAAGTGTTCTCACCACTCTCCTTGTAAAACATGGAGACAGCTTTTGCCTCCAGCATTTGATTTTTTGTTTTCAGAGTGGCAAAGCACAGATGTATTCTGTCCCTGGAGAGTTTTAAAAATCAAAAACATGTCGTCTGGGGGACTAAAGCATTTATCACAAAGCAAACGCTTCTGACACTGGGAGATCATGAGCACATAGAACCAGCCCATTTTATATGTTATATAGACATGCAAAAAAAAAAAAGTTTAGTTAGCAAGCCCACGTAAGAAATTCATTATTTAAACTTTTTGTTTAAGGTACAATTTTATGTAATGCTATTAAGCCAAGCCAATAAAATCTGTAATTTCAGTATCTAAGTAAAGGAAAAGAAAATATGTTAAAACTATAATGTGATATTCCACAGATCACACTTGGAAAACACCACCTTTAAAGGATAAACTCGCCTAAGCCATGTTTGTAAAAATTAACAGTGACCTTTCTCCCAGGCCCTTGTAAGGAAGCATTTAACACTCTCTAAGCAAACATGTACATCACAGGTTCTGTTATTACCTTTCCAAATTGGGGCTTTTGTATATAGCAGCAAATTTCTTCCTTTAGCTTTCCTCCATTCTTTTTTCATCAGTCAAAATGAGAAATATTGAAATATTGACTGTTGCCACTACTAGAAGAAACAAACCACCCTCATATCTGGTGACCTAGGACCCTTTCAATTCAGAACAATTGAAAGTCAACTTGTTTTTTCTAAGGGTTTCACATAAAGAAAATGTAAAGAGAATAAAGCAAGGTATTCTTGTATCCTTATTTCCAGGGGTGGGTGGGGGGAGGGGAAGAAGACAAGGAGAAAAAAAAACTGAAAAATATTCTCCTTTGTTCAGAGCAAATGTCTCCTGGATTCTACCAACAACAACAAGGCTTACACCGGCAAAAAAAAAAAAAAAAAAAAAAAAGTCATTGAAAAGAGACATTAAAATTAGATTATGAAAAATACTTAGTCCCAAAGCCGTAACAAAGCTTTCTGAAGCAGGAGTGGAAAATGAACAATTTAGCCCTTAAAGTAAACAAGAGTGGATTTAGGAACAAAAATACCATAAAGGGGCACAGCAACAGTCTATAGACTGGGGCTGTCTGCAATAAGCATCATCAGGATACTGAAAGCAAATTCCTTGCTTTCCTGGGCTAATCCCAAGGTAAGGGGGTATACCTAGAACAAGTTAGTGTAAGGACAAGCAAAGAAAGTTTTCTCCACATTATTTTTCAGGAAAAGTGTGAATAGTTTAAACTGAAGAGCTTAAAATATAATATTAGCATTTAGTAGAGCTTGACTTTGCTTATCAGTACAGAGCCAAATTTACTTCTTTTCCATGCTAAATGTTTCAAAAAACACAAAGGTCTCAAAATCTGAAACAAATAGTATTGAAATTTGCATCACTATCATAAAGCCTCTGAGGATTTGGAGATTAGAATGAATCCAGTTTAAAGTTCATTCAAACTACAAGTATTTACTGTGTGTTTGCTATCTGTAAGTCACTAAGGTAGGTAGGATATTTCTAAAGGTTGATTTTAAAAGGATTAAACAGATATATACAAATATTATAATTATAAAATATAAGAGCTCTATTAGAAAAGAAATGCATGTCTTTTCATGTTTTATGGACAATGTGCTCTCAAAAAAAAAAAAACAAAAGATTACCAGTCGAGCATAGTTAAGAGCACAGACCAGTACTGCAAAAGTATAAATCCTGACACCAACATTTGCTAACATGTCATGTCCCAAGTTTCTGCATCTGTAAATTGGGGATGGAAAGAGAACTTCATATTTTTGTAGTAAGGATCAAAGTGATTGGTATGTAGTGTTATTAGAAATGTTAGTTGAGGTTATTTCAGACATAAATATCTTGAAACATGCTATTTCCCCTTAACATTACTACCCTACTTGTTTCAAACTGGAAACCATTTTTAAACATTGACTGGCACTTAAAACTCTTCCTTTACTCTAATGAATGTAACTACTGAAATAGTTTCAACTGCTCCAACTTATTCACGAAGTTCCTGCTGTGAGTGATACCCTTCCAGAAGGAAAATCATATGGCAATAAATGTTTGCATATTACATCTTAAAATTGTGGGGTTAGAAAACAGTTTGGAGAACATATAAGCAAAACACTGATATTCAGCTGCTTAATCATTGCTTTGCTTTGGTTTACACTGCTTACCCAGGAGCTATATATGAACAATTCTCTACTTTAGGCCATATTATTTTTATGGCACTAAACTAATTTCATCTTTTTGTAAAATTACAGCAGAGAGGCAGCACATTACTAAAGTGCCCCTGTTTGTTTGCTTCTGAATGTGGTCCACTTTAAGATGCCTCACCAGATCCCCCAGAGTCATCTAGACCCCCACAGTTTCAATCCAGGCCAAGTACATCTACACTTAGCGTATCTCATCTCCAAGAAAGTCTTGGCATAGAATTTTTCTGGGGATCCTTAGGCTGTTAACTCAAATGCAGATCATAATGAGCCAAGAGGCACAAAATAGGATAAAATGAGGTTTGATGAGGACAAAGAATATAAAAGTAACTGATCAAGATAGACTCTTCAGAAACTATAATCACAGTAGTTTCCTTAGAAAAACAAGAAATTATATCCAAAGTTCATTTCAAATACAGAGATTAAACAAATGATTGCATGAAAGTCAGAATTATTTGAGGAAATGTCTAACCTCCATTATTGTGAAAGTCAACACTTAGAGGACTGTGCCATCATGCAATGAAGAGAACAGAATTTGGACATAGTAGGGTGGTTGGAAATCTTGTTTTTTCCCATGCGTTTGGGCCAAAAATGTTACTACTTTAGGCTTCAGTGTGATGCCAAGAATTTTGCTGCATGGTAAAACTCCACTCGTGGTAAAGCTGACTTGAGTGAGCACTCAGTAAATAATAGTTATTAATATAAAAAATATTCTGTATTTAATTTTTAAATTAAAATCATGGTTTTATCTTGTTCAAGGATTTAAGGTCACCATAAAGGAGACCAGAGCTGATACAACAGTATTATACTGATGGATACAATTCATTACTTTAAGACAAAGATTACCTGAGATCAAACTCAGAGCTTTATTTCTAATATGCTACTGTTTAAGGCAAAAACTTTAGTCCCTAAATTTAAGAAGCAGTAATGTTATGAAGAAACAAAAGATGAAAATAAAAAAAAAAAAGCTCAGCCTTGGATCAGTGTACGATCATTAGCCTTTACTTAGACCTTTCTCTCCTATGTCTCATAACCTCTCTGGCTTATTTCTGATCTCTGTCACTATGATGTACTCTGGAAAGTTTCGTCAGCTCTACCTTCCCATTTATAGTTCTCTCTTCAGCTCTTATTAACCTGTGATAAACCTTCTACTATATATACTGCATTTTAAAACACAGTTACTATATTTTCATTTTTTTCATTTTTCATTAGTTGTTTTCTAAATCAGCATACATTTTGCTTATATTTTCAAGTCTCTTTATTTCCTCAAATTTATCAATGTACTATATTTTACCCTATTTTTAACATATCCAATATTTTAATTATAACTATGGTTGATTCTACTTCCAATTGTTTTGGCTATCTTGTTTTCACAGAATCTTGTTTCCTTAGGTAACTGGTGGGTTTTGACTGTGAGATGCTCTTTTACCTTTATATTTACTTCCATAAATCCTTCAAAATGTGATATATTTCCAGAAGAAATTTGTTTTAGTTTCAGTATGGCATCTGGTGATACTCTGATAGAGTCCAAGCATATTAAATTAAAATCCTGACTTGAGGTTTTACGGGGTATTGAGGTCACTTTCTTGTGAGCTGCAGAGCCAAGCATGGGTTATTCTTGGTTGCAAATTTACAGAGAATTTTTTTTTTTCATTTCTCTACTTGCTCTCAAAGTTTAGAAAAATTTCTTGTGATCCCCTGAGGTAGGGGGTAGGTTTGTTTCTAGTTCATCTGTGTGCTAATGGTGCAACTCGTTAAGGTCCTGCTTTATGGGAAGCCTCCCATTAAACTTCTCACCTTCGACTTTGTCTTCTTTTCCTATCTCTGTGAAACCTCAAAAATTTTGCTCCAATTCTCCTGATTAGGAAAATGCCCTTAGGACAAAAGCCAGATTCAGTATTTTTTATTAATCTTTCTGCTTTCAAAAGGTAAGCATACGATGTAAGAAAGCACAGTCAAGTCTTCTAATACACACATAAAGACAACCCTCAAAAGAACTGAAAGATATTCTATTTTTATAAAAGCAGAAAGACAAAAAACATGATCTTGGGCTACCAGAAAATATGCAATAGCATGAATGATAAAGGCTGTAGAAAACATGTAGTCTCAAGGTAATTTTCTCAGTGGGTCATCAAATGGCCCTTAGCTTCCCCTGAAAGAATTCATGAAAATATCTGTGAAAGCATGTCCAAAGATGTATTCCCATTATTTCAAAGGAAATATAATAGCATATTTATCTTCGAAAAGATACATGAGCCAAACAAAGTATTTTTCTGTTTGTTGGACTAAAATTGTTTCTATCCTACATAGCAACACAGTTTGACACTGGTTGAGACTTGCACATTTGAAACAGACACTCTGATTGAGACTTATATATGTCTTTAATTAATATAGAGGGTGGGTTGTTAAATATTTCATAGGTACCATTAGATACCTTTGGGTTCACAAGAAAAAGAAATAGTAATAATAAAAGATGCCCCTAATGGCAAACCAATTGAGGATAATAACTCTTTTCAGTTTTCCATGTAACTCCGGGAACCATCTAAGGTTTCTGAAATTTTTATACCACATGCCAAACTTAGCTGATTAAAAATGGTGAGTCAAAAGGTGAATTCATCACATGCTAAAACACAACCCAGTCAAAATTATTCTATAGAAAAATTCAGTTCATTTCAACTGCTTCCAACATATTCTATTGTTATAAATATACCCAAAACACTTATACTGTAAATATTATTATTATTCCTTTCTTCCAAATATTCTTTCTTGTAAAAGGAATTTTTATCCCTGTTCTCCTTTTTTTCTCTATACTTCTCATTTGTCAAAATGTCAATCCTTCATTACAGTTGCCTTGCTTATTTATTCTTTAAGTCTTAATTTATTTCTAATTTGTCCTTTTTCTAACCACTATAGAATCTTGTTATTCAAAAAAAATCCACTCAAAACATTGAAATCCCTGTTTGTACTAGAGGAATATAATTGACTGATTCCAAATTCATTTAATCATTTTTTTTAAGATTTATTTATCTATGCCTACAAGAGCTGGGGTACAGGCCAGAGGTGTGGGGGTGCGGGGGGGCAATGAAAGGATTCACCAGAGACAGAGTGGGGAACAGAAGAGGAAGACTGATCAAAGTACACTGCTGAGGGGAGCAGCATGAGAGTCAGGAGAGGTCTGCGGCACCATGTGGGCTGCCCCCTGGCTGACCAGGGATTGAGCCCATGCTGCAGAGGCTGCAGACAGCTTCATAGGTTGCGTCATAACCCCTTGTGCCACCAGACAGGCACCTCCAAATTCATTTTAGATTTTATCTTCAATTGCTCTTTCTTTCTGAATATCCTATCTAAAACAATTTGAGATCCACAGATTTCCGGGCTGAACTGAACTTGTGCTGTTAACAGAAGTCTCATTCCTTTCTAAGATGCATTTTAACTGCCCTCTAGCCTAATGAAATTAAAGTCAAATATAATTGTAGGGTAAGTTATAGGGGTATAATGTGCTGTCCATATTACCATTTATACTAACAGAAATGGCACTTTTTATTCATAGTGATGGCTGATGATAAAGTCTGGCATGATGAAGCCATTGTGCATGTAATTAGAATTGGGTTGTATGCATAAGCAAAACAGCAAGAGCAACTATTGCTGTGAAAGTATTTCAAAATCTCAGAAATAAAATCTCAACACAGCCAACTTCTGAAAACTAAGACAAGATTTGGCTCCTATGCTGCTTACATTGGGTGATCACTACTCTGGCTTTGGTAAGAAGAGTCAAATGCAACCCTGCACTTCCTTAAGCATTTCAGCAAAGTAAAAGAGACAGGAACAGTGCAAAAGAAAGTTCAAAAGTATCATATTAATCTACTAATTAAGAACAAAAAAATGAGAACCAAGAAAAAAACAAGAAACAAGATAATCCTTTGAATGGGATTAATTCATTTCTTAAACTACTGTGAAAATAATTCTCTCTTCATTAAATAAATTTTTCTTTCATTTTCAACAGTTAAATGTTAAATCAGAGAGGAACAGTGAATGGGGAGGTACACAAGTTACTAGGGGAAAAAAGGAAAATAAGTATTAAAATAGGTATTAAAATTTTATTAAAATAAAATTAAAATAAGTAATAAAAGAAACCATTTAAATGGAGCAAACACATGCAAAAGAAAACTTGCCTCTATCAGCAAAATGCACAAATTAATAATTTACTAGTAAGTGGCAAAGGCATTTGTCACATAAATGTCAATAAAATCATCTCCTCCGACCACGTATATTTTCTTTACAAGGGCAAAAAGTCACCTCCGTTACATGATGTCTTAAATCACCTCTGGTCTAGAATAATGGTAATTCAAGACCAAAGGCAAAGATAAGACTCACTGGTCAAAAAAACATAGTTACAAAGGTATTTTCTATGACAGAATTTTTTTGATGATTTTTTAATAGGTATCAACAAGTGCTTCAGAGGTACATGAAAATTTTCGTGAATGATACAAACAAATATGCACATACAAATACATTACTAATTTATGAATTTCCCATCACTTGATTATCATATACCATGAAGTCGAGATCCAGGAGGAATTTTTTAGTAGTTTTCCAATTTAGTTTGCTAATTTGGCAGCAAGTTTTTAATTTTTATTTTTTTAAAGGTTTATTTATTTATGCATACAAGAACTGGGGTATAGGCCAGAGGTGTGGGCAGGTGAGAGGATTCACCAGAGATAGAATGGGGAACAGAACAGGCAGACTGACTGAAATACACTGCTGAGGGGAGCAGCGGGCCAGATAGGAGAGGTCTGCTATGCCATGTGGGTATCTCCCTGGCCAGCTGGGGATCCAACTCATGCTTCAGAGGCTATAGGAAGCTTAATAGTGCTGTGCTTAACTCCTTGTGCCACCAGGTAGGCCCTTCTAATTTTATTTTTAAAGAATATTGAAGGATGAAGATTTTAATCTTTGGTAGTTCATATTCAAATGTTTAATTGCCTTTTATGTCAAGAAGTTCTTTCTTAAATGAGCTGAAATTTCTTCCCATAATTCAAGGCCATTTATCTTACTCTGACCTTGATGTTGACAGAAAAGCAGTGAACAGTCTTCCTATAATGATCATTTGTATATTACAGTCAATTATTAAGTCACCTCTTAGCCCTCTATTGTCCATGGTGGACATATCTAAGTTCTTTAGCTTTTTCTGATAGGATTTATCTCCATATGCTTCTAAATTGACTCTCTCCCTGTCCTCCCACCCCTCTGTCTTTCTCCTTTTTGCTTATCTTTCTCAGTCTCTGAGACTTGTTCACATTTTCTTTATGAGCTGACCATAATCAAATGATTATTACTTCACAGAATCTGAAATTTGTGTTTTTCATTTGCATGCCAGTGCATCACTTATTTAAAAATACTGTTCTTTTTCATTCAGGGAAATTACCTTACTTTAGTATATGTCAAAAGACTGTAACTTAATTTATATTTCCTAGTGAAACAGTGGTATACCAGACAATTAGCCAAAGAAAGTACCATAGTAGAGTGGAAAGAGCATGAGTTAGAAACAATGACATTTGAATACCAGCTCAGACACCTAGGAGCTGGAGAACATCATTCAACTCCTGGGTCTCTGTTTATTCTTATGGAAATTGAAGAAAATCATATCTACCTTATAGGGGTACTGTTGGTATTATGGCACTATATAAACTGTTGTCTGTTTTACAGAAATAACCACAAGTGCTAAAGTTCATCAATATATAATAGATACTATATAATACAATATGTGCAAATGTGTTAAAGAAAAAAACAGGGCCTCCCTGGTGGTGCAAGGGGTTAAGTACAAGCACTGTGAAGCTATCCTTAGTCTCTGCAACACAGTTTTGATCCCTGGCCAGCCAGGGAGCTACCCACATGATGCAGAAGACCTCTGCTTCTCGCCCGCTGCTCCCCTTAGCAGTGTATTTCATTCACTCTGCCGGTTCTGTTCCCCACTTTGTTTCTGGTGAATCTTCTCACTCCCCACACCTCTGTCCTGTACCCCAGTTCTTGTATGCATAAATCTTAAAAAAAAGAAAAGAAAAAAACAGATTCCAAATACAAAATACTATTATACAGTAGTCTTTGAAATCAACTAAATTCATTTGATATGTGTAGTTGACTGAGATAGAGGAAGCAAAGGTTAAAATGGATTTGTTTCAAAGAGTAAGAGCTGGAAGGACCTGCAGAAAAAGAGGTGATTTGTGCCTAAGGCAGGACACACAGTGACACCAGAAGAGCTGAGCTGACAGTGAAGTGTTCCCATGAGGTCTAGGGCTAAGGACTTAGGCCACATTTAAAAGAACTCATTAGAAAACACAGTGGTTAGCAACACAATCTTCTTTCCCTCCTCTGGAATTCATAAGGAATTCCATCTGAAACACTTTCATTCTATTTCAAGTGCCAACTCTTCTTCCTAATTCCTATAAACAGATGGGATCTTGCCTTCTGAACACAATAATGTTTTGCTTATATTGCTTTTCTGACATTTAATTCAACTCAACAAATACTTATTGAGTGCCTACTACATGCATACAGTATATAATGAGCTCTGGAAAACTGAAAACCAGACATAGATCCTTCTTTCTATGAAGTTCACATTCAAAAGAGGAAAGCAGGCAACCAGATAACATTGTAAAGCATAGTATTGAATAATTGGTACACTAGATTAGAGAGTGGTCCATACCAGGAGATACAATAACAGGGGGAGTGAATGACATTTTCAATGGGTGTTCTCTTTGAGAAGGTGACTTTTAAGTAAAGGTTTCATGGAAAACAAGTTAAAACTGTAATGATAATTGGATTAAGGTTTTTCCTTACAGAGAAAAAAATCTATTCAAAGGGTCTATTGCCATGTGTTTAGTTAGATTTCAGGAAAACCAAGAGAGCTGTGAAGCAGGAATACTCTAGGTAAAGGGGCAGGAATAAGAGGTGAAGTCAGAGAATAAAAGATGGAATTGGGCTTGAGGATCTATGAGAGGCATGGAGAGCAAGAAGGAGAGATCAGACAGGCACTCAGAGGTCATTAAAGATATGATCACATTTTATTCGAAGTTTATGGGGAGACATTATAGGGTTTCCATTTTAAGCTGTGAAAAGATTATCCTGAGTGCTTGATGAAAAAAAAGATAAGGCTGTAGGAAAGCAATGTGAAAAGCAAAGAGAACTTTTAGGAAATCACTGTGGCAAAATGGTGGTGATCAGATCAGTATGGCAACAGTAATGGTGGTGAAAAGAGGTCAGATTCTGGAAGCAATTTGACAGAAGAGATAAGATTTCCTGACAAATAGAATGAAGGAAAGAGAGGATCAAATATGACCTGAGAATTTGGAGTTGCCATCCACCGAGATGGCTCATATCATAACGTCCCTTGAGATATATTTATTTGTGAAAAGTTTTAAAGATAAGAACACATAAGTTGGAGTTATATCCTACCTCAAATCCTAGCTTGTTCACTTGTTAGATATCTGACCCTGGGAAATCACTGAACTTCTTAAGTCTCAGTTTCTTAAATAAGGTAAATAACAGATGGTATCATTAATAATGTGGGATATAGAGAATACAGAGAAATAACTAACTGTCAGATAAAGACAAGCTTAAAAACTAACTCTTGAAAGCTGACTACAGAACTGAAGCATTCAGAGCAGGAGGGGTGGAAGAGATTCGAGAATAAAGTGCAGAGGAAGCACGATGCACTATGGTGGACAACAACTGGTGATTTGGCAGTGGGTGCACTATGGGGTGATACCTGATTGGGAAGAGAGCCTAATGTTGCCTCAATTAATTAAATAAATAAATTTCAAACTAATAAGTAAAACAGGATAGATGACTATGCTCCAAGTTCTCTGTTAGGAGTAAACGGGATAATACAGGCAAAGCATTTCACAAATACTTTGTACACAGTAAATTCTCATTAAAATAATTAGTGTGCTTTACCTTTCCTTTTTCTTTTGTTAAAGATTTATTTATTTATGCATACAAGAACTGCGGTACAGACCAGAGGTTTGGCAGGAGAGGGAAAAGGATTCACCAGAGACAGAGTGGGTAACAGAACAGGCAGACTGACCGAAGTACACTGCTGAGGCGAGCAGCGGGCAAGACAGGAGAGGTCTGCTGTGCCATGTGGGTAGCTCCCTGGCTGGCCAAGGATTGAACTCGTACTGCAGAGGCTGGTGATTGCTTCATAGTGTGGTGCTTAACACCTTGTGCCACCAGGGAGGCCCTTTACCTTTACTCTTTTTTTTTAAGATTTATTTATTTTTTTAATAATAAATTTTATTTTTATATTCCCCATACAATTTCAACCCCTCCATTCTGACCCCAATCCCTCCCCTCCCTCCCCACACCCCACAAAAAGTGTCTCTGGTTCATAATTTTTGTTGATTTTCACTTTCTTATAGTTATTCAATTTCCTGGTCCCTTATTTAAGTTTTCTAGATTCCTGCTATGAGTGAGACCATCCGGTATTTTTCTTTTTCTTTCTGGCTTATTTCGCTGAGCATGATCCCTTCCAGCACCATCCATGTTGCTGCAAATTGCATGTGTTTATCTTTTTTAAATGCTGAGTAATATTCCATGGTATATATGTACAACATCTTCTTGATCCAGTCATCTATTTTGGGGCATCTGGGCTGTTTCCAAAACTTAGCTATTGTAAATAGTGCTGCTATAAACATAGGTGTGCAGGTGCTCTTTGGAATTGATGTTTCTGTGTCCTTTGGGTAAATACCTAGGAGTGGAATTGCTGGATCATATGGAAGCTCTATGTTTAGTAGGTCCAGAAATCTCCACACAGCTCTCCATAGTGGTTGGGCCAGTTTGCACTCCCACCAACAGTGCAGAAGAGTTCCTTTTTCTCCACACCCTCGCCAACATTTATTGTTGCTAGTTTTTTTAATATGTGTCATTCTCACTGGTGTAAGATGGTATCTCATGGTAGTTTTGATTTGCATTTCCCTGATTACAAGTGATGTTGAACATTTTTTCATATGCCTGTTGGCCATTTGCATTTCCAGACACATCACCCAAAGCAGTGATAGTGAAGGCAAAGATAAACAGCTGGTACTACATCAAATTAAAGAGCTTCTGCACAGCAAAAGAGACAATAACAAAAACAAAGAGAAACCCCACCAACTGGGAGAACATTTTTGTACACAACACTAATGATAAAGGACTGATCACAAAAATCTGCAAAGAGCTGATGAGACTCAACAACAACAAAGAAAATAATCCAGTCAAAAAATGGGCAGAAGAGCTAAAAAGAAACTTCTCAGAAGAGGAAATACCTTTACTCTTAATATAATAACTGGTTTCATTTCATCATCTATGTCTACTACTATATTATATTCTTAAAGGAAAGCACTACCTTGTTTTTTTCTACACAAACAACCTATACTAAATAGTCAGTAGGGTCTCTCTGTGTGCACTTAGCATGGCCTGGTGGACATGGTGTTCTGGTTAGAAAGTCTGTTGTGACAAGGAACAAAAGATGAAAATGGTAGACCTATAATCTTTTTTGATACCCTCCCTCATTTTTATATTCTTATTCATCATGACCCCTTTTTCTCTGCTTAGTCTTTCTTTTTGCACTATGCAATTTCCTTTGATCTCTAGAATATATCAACCTTGATATAAGAATTGCTAAAATGTATTCTTGTTTTTAAAGAATCCTTGTAAAAGTTGCTTGTCACTTGAAAGCTGTTCCTCTCTCCCAAGCTTGTAGCAATCCTCTCCCATTTGACATCATATGTAAATTTAATGAGCATTCACTCACTTTAATCATCCAGGTCATTGGGTCATTGATTCTTATTTCCCTTTGTGCTTTTAGAGCAAAGAGAGTATCTCAATCCATCTTTTCCAGTCCTTTTATCAATGACAGTATTTTCCTGTTTCCATTACACTTTTAGGATAAAAGCACCCTCATGTTCAATTTACTATTAAAATGGAAAATTATTATATCACTGCATCTAACTGTTTTTACTGACTAGTTCTTATTTTTCCTTTTCCCATTCTAAAAATATGTATGTAATTTTAGAAGTTTTTTTTCTTTTCCTTTTTTTTGATGTTGCAGTAATTTATTTACTTATATTAAACATCTTTATTTGTTTCACAATATAGGATTGTATTCCTCAGGTGTAGTCACCCTAGTTTTCCTACCACCAAAGAACCCATAGTCCTCCAGCACACTTCACCATGCTCTTCTCCCCTGTCCCCTGCTCTCTACTCTCCCGTCTCCCCACCTCCTGAGTATCTCAGATCTATGGTTTGCTTTCAAGTGTGAGTCTTACAGTCTGTCTTTGTCTAGAAGTTTTTTTTTTCCCTTCTTACACTGTTCTTGAGTCTATCCATATTGAAAATCACTTAATAATTCTTCAAATGCACTCACAGTTCTTAAATTCAAATCCACAAAATTTATTATCTGATATTTGGTCCCTACCCTTTAACTCTCTGTAATCATCTTTTGCATTTACAAACATACAGTTAGGAAAATTAAAGGCATGTGAAAATTTGGGGTTAAAAGTATTTGCATATCAGATATCTGGTAAAGGACATGTAGTCAGAGTATATAAGACCCTCAAAACTCAATAAGAAAACAAACAACCCAATTTTGTAAAAGTTAGCAAAGGACTTGAACTGAGCTTATTCCAAAGAAGACATACAAGAAGAAAAAAGCAAACAAAAAAAAAATTCTCAGTATCACTAGTTATTAGGGGAATATAATTTACAAGCACAATGAGATACCATTACAATATCTCAAATTAAAAGACTTACTATGCCCAGATTGTGTTTGTGAAAATGTGATGAAACTGTAGCTCTGATTACCCTGTCAATGGAAAAGTACCAGGATACAATGGTAGAAGTATTTTGTTTAGTGTTGTTTTAAAATGTTAAATAAACATAACTATTGTATTATCTGACAGTCTATTTCTAGCTACTTCCATAAGAGAAATAAAGCAAATACTCATTTAAAGATTTGCACACATATGTTTATAATAGCTATATTTGTTATAGCCACCAACTAGAAAACTGAAATATCTAGGTGAATACACAAATTATGTATATCCATATATTCTATAACATAAATATATCCCAAAAATAATGTAAAGTTACAAAAAGCAGGTTAAAATGTATATATATACTTATATCTCCATTCATGTGAAATTCTAGAAAATGCAAATTAATCTATAGTGAAAAGATAGTCAATGGAAGAGGGAGAAAAGATGGAAGGAAGGATTAAAAAGAGCATAAGAAAATTTTCATATTGATAGATATGTTCATTCACTTGATTGTAATGATTTCATTGTATATACATATATATCAAATTGCATCTTTTAAATATGTGCAATTCATTGTTTCAGTTATATCTCAACATGCTGTTAAAGAAAAAAATAAATGTTTTTCTTGAACAGTCTTCATTTCAAAGGATGAATCCTATCATCACTTGAATACACACAATAAAGACAACAGTTGTAGTAATACAAAAAGCATAAAAATACATGATAGAAATGAAGACCAGTCCATAGATGACATTAGACTCTATGGTGAAAAGTAAAAAGTTTTCTTCTAAGATCAGAAACAAGACAAGAATGCCCATTCTCATAATTTCTATTCAGCATAATAGAAGGTCTAGCCAGTGAAATTAAGCAAGAAAAAGAAATGTTACCCAAATCAAAAAGTAAACTTACAACTGTTTAAAGATTTCATTATATATAGAAAAACCTAAAGACACTATGCACAAACAAAATTAGAACTAATAAATGAATTCAGTAAACCTGCAGGATAAAATAGATCAACATATAGAAATAAGTTTTCCTATATATGAACAATGACCTTCTGAAAGGGAAATAAAGCAGCTCTATTTGCAAATGCATGAAAAGCATTAAAATGCAGTTGTGTGTCACTTAATGATATTTTGGTCAATGATGGACCACAAATAGGATAGTGGTCCCAAAAGGTTATACCATATAACCTAGGTATGTTATATGCTCTACCATTTAGGTTTTAGTAATTATACACTATAATAGCTGCACAAAGAGATCACCTAAGAGGCATTTATCAGAATGTAGCTCCAATATTAAGCAATACATGACCACATTTAAAATAAATTTAATCAAGCAGGTGAAAGACCTCTATACTGAAAATTTAAGACACAATGATAGATGTTGAAGAACACACACACACACACACACACACACAAGATAATTTCATATTCATGAGTTGGAAGAATTAATATCATCAAAAAACCTATTCTTGCCAAAGTGATCTAAAGAGTCAATACAATCCCTTTCAAAATTCCAATGTAATTTTCTCAGTAGTAGAAAAAAACTAAAACTTCTAACAAGGCACCACAAAAGACCCCAGATAATCAAAGCAATACTAAGAAAGAACAAGCCTGAAGGTATATTTTCTGATTATTACAAAGCTATATTCATCAAAACAGGATGGTACTTGACTGTCAAAAAAACAGGCATATTGAACTAGTGAAGAATAACAGAGAGCCCAGACCAAAATCCATGCATATGGTCAACAAATTTTCCTAAGAGCTACCAAGAACATGCAACGGGGAAAGCATAGTCTTTTCAGTCGATGTGCTAGGAAAAATAATATCCCCATGCAAAAGAAACAAAATCCCTGCCACACCCCATACACAATATTTAATTCAAAATGTGTTAAAGACTTAAATATAAGACCTGAAACTGTAAGCCTTCTGGATGAAGATATTTGAAACATGATCCTTGACTTGGCAATAATTTCTCTATAAACACCAAAAAGAAGGTAAACCATATTAAATTAAAAAGCTTCTTCCCAACAAGGGATAAATCAATGAAGTTAAAAGGCAATATGCAGGGGAGGGTTCCAAATGGATTATGGTGGAGGGGTATGGATACCATGGGATTGGGAATGGTGTCTTAACATACATCTAAAGAGGTATGAAACTATACCTCTGAATCATATACAGTATGAAATCAATGTTAACTCAATAAAAAAATAACAATAAAGAGAACAAATATCAACCTAGAGAATAGAAAATATTTTCAAACCATGCATTTGATAAGGGGTTAAAATGCAAAATATACAAAGAACTTATGTGATTCAATAGTAAAAATACAAATATTCCAATTTAAAAAACACTCAAAAGGCATGAAGAGACATTTTTCCAAAGAGGACATACAAATCACCAACAGGTATATGCAAAGGCATTCAATATCACTAATCATCAGGGAAATGATTAAAAGCACAATGAGTTATCCACACTGAACTATCACTGCACAGCTTTTTGGATGGCTATTATCAAAAAACATAAGTGATAAGAAATGCTGGTGAAAATGGGGAAATGAGAACACTTATTCATTGTTGGTTAGAATTTAAATTACTACAGCCATTAGGAAAACAAAATATAAGTTCTCCAGTAAATTAAAAATAGAACTATCAAATGATCTAGCAATCCTACTCCTGGATATAAATCTGAGGGAAGATAAATCAAATATCAAAGAGATATCTGCACCCCCATAATTCATCAAGCATTTATTCACAATTGTTAAGTTATGGAAGCATTCTAAATGTCCTTTGATAAATGGATGGATGAAGAAAGTATTATTATTCAGTCATGAAAAGGAAATCCCTCCAATTATGACAGGATGGATTAATCAGGACATTACACTAAGTGAAATAATTAAGAGAAAGACAAATACTGTATGTTATAATTTATCTGTCGAATCTTAAAAAATACAATGTCATAGAAATAAAGAATAGAACTAGTATACACCTTTCAGTGGTTAATACTTGGTAAGCACTTAATAATTCTTAACATAGGGCATACTCATGTTAAGATAAGACCAACTAAGATATGGCAATAAAATGAACAATCTTAATCTTAAAAATCTTAATCCAAAAATCTTAATACCATGGACAACAAGTATATAATGTACCTTATTTCTATGTTTTAGACATTGGTTCAAAATCTTTTCCATTCAGAATCTAATCTTTAAAATTTCATTATGCTAACTAATTTCCAGAACTGTCCTTAAATAATGCTTGTAAAATACATATGTCATGTCACTGCCTATACCCATCTGAATCAACCAATCAAAATAAACAAACATTTAAAGGACATTCGTGAAACATAATTTGTCACCATATAGGTCAACTCTCTTATTAATAATAATAATAATAATAATAATAACTGACATTTACATAACACCATTCGTGCAGCAATTTTGTATCAGGTCTCCAAACACTTACTCATGAATACTTCTATGCATTATTTGGCAAATATTCATCTCCATTTTACTGATTTATAAAGCAAAGCCCTATCTCATAAAATGACATGACCCTCATTTTTCTGTTTTCTAATTCACAGTCCATTTCTATCTGCCAGGAGGAAAAGAAGAATATAATATATCTAGCATGAAATAGTTTGGTTACTGCAGGTTAGTGAAATATCCAATTGGCACTTGGGTCTTATCTATTCCCACCTTTTTATATGCGATCCAGTCAAACACCCTGTCAATATCAGTTGCCTGTAGCACTTCCTGTGATACTGGATGGGAACTGGCCAAGCCGTCTAGCAGCATGACTTCATGCAGAACATCCGTGAGAAATCTCTGTTTTTCCTGCAATACAGTAGACGAGGCAATATCATAGGTGATTCATGGTTATGACAGAATGTGTATGACAACATGAACAGAATGTGTGTTATTTAATTGTTGTAAGTACACTTGATGTAATTGTTACATCAGCCTACGTGGTGAGACTGAACTCTAAAGAAAACCCAGTAAATTAAATGCCCCTTAAGTTACTCTCCAATAGAGGTGGTTGATTTGAGCACATGAAACAAAATCAATGGATTTCTTTGAGTCCAAAATAGATCAAAACAGTAGACTCTAAGCTTCAACAGTGGTTAAAGCTAATTTGGACAGTGGGACACATAAGTGAAACTGACTAAGCTTTTCTTGCTTGTCCCTTCTGGAGGCTCAAGACTACATTTCAGTCTTAAATAACCATTTTAGTGAATTTTAATATAAGTGTACTACTAAATTTTAGACTTTTTTGTGTTTCTTAGTTATTCACACATTTTATGTCTGATACCTTTTTAACTGCTCATTTTCTCTCTCCCTGACACTCCCTTTCTCTCTCACTAGCACTAGTGTGCATGCTCGCTCTCTCTTACACACACATACACAAATTTTCTGAAATAACTTTAAGATATCACAACAAAAAAAAAATCACAACAAATAACAAAAGGTACTATAGCCATCAAAATAGAATATCCAAAGATATTATATATATATGCATTCAGAATAATAGACATAAAATGGAAATCAATAGGTGTTAATAATTCATTACCATAAAGTAGGGAAAAGTGTGAGACTTCTATTCTCTGAATGTTGAAACATTAGTATTCTGCTTTAATAGAAGCTGATTTGTCACATTAGAAATAAAGTGTAAAGGAAAAGTATTTCTTTGTTGTTTTGTTTTAAGCCTGCTTTAAAGAACCAGCTTGGATCTTGTTGACAAAAATGTTGGCAGTCATTAGTCCTGCTGACCTCCTGCTTTCACTAAGGGAGGAGGAAAAGAAAAAAAGTTGCAAGAGGTAACAAAAACTAAATAGCCCCTAGATAGTGGAGACCTGAGAAGTATCTTCACAGAGATTAAAGACTGCAAAGTTTAAACTGCTCTAGCTAATTTGAACTCATGCTCAGAGTCAACTAGTATTGAACCAGGAGATGAACAGGGTGCATGAAATTATAACTCATTCAGTCACAGCACCCTGTTCATGTGCAAAAGCCAGTACAATAAGCAAAATGAGGAACTTTAAAATCTGTTGAAAGAAGACTGATGTTAATAGTAACAATAAATCCTACCACTCTGGTATATACACTTCTTAAATTTGCTACATGTGTACTTACATTTAAAACAGTCCCAGTAACATTTAATATAATATTTTGTAGTGTACTATTTTCAAAATTATATTGAATTTGAGTTTTTGAAGAATAGTGCAAAGGTTTTTCAGAGTTAAGTGTGCATAAATGTACAGCATTGATAATAATAAATGTAAAAGAAAAAATTCATTTGTTTAAACAAATATGAATCAAATTTCTACTCTATGCCAGAGTAATGTTGTTCTCTGGGAATAAATATGTAACTCATCCCTAGTCCCTAACCTTAAAGAACTCAAAAGTATAAGATAAACAGCTCACTGTACTATAATATGATGGATGTTATACAACACAGAGAATGAGATGATTAATTAGTTCAGAAAAGGCTTCACAGAAGAAGTGACATTAAAGTGGGCTGTTGAAGAATGAAGGGTTACTCGGATGAATGAGGGAAGTAGCTTAAAAAAAAGGGCAAATCCAGATGGAGGAAACATGAAAAAAAAGCTGCTTTTTGAATTGCTAGTAGACTAAACAGTTTGCTCTTAATAAATAGGCAGTAACAGGCATAATAACATAATAGAAGCCATAATTTGGAAAAATTAACCTATCTGTGCAATACAGTGTGGCTTGATATATGTACAGATGAGGGCCAGGACCTGACTATTATACTAAATGGAGACTTGGGGACCCTGTATTAGAACAAAGTGTGGCTGAAGGACTCTTGTATCTGAGAAAGATTTTCAATGAACAATTACCCAACATTGATGCCCTGGATGTCTTGGTCTCCTTAGTGGATAATAGAGAGGAAATGCCAAGAAATAACTATCAGATGACTTGATGAAATTTTAAAAAGTCTCTTGACCTAAAATTAAGAAAAAGTGGGAGGAGCAGTTGACAGAAATGAAAAAAATGGAGAAAAGTTTCATTTGAAAGGCAAGCTAGAAAGATCAGTTTCAGAGAAGTTATGGGGAATGTAACTGTGAACACACAACAAAGCAATATGCTACAGAAAGTAAAAGTCTGACTTGAAAACAAGGAGCAGGGCCTTCCTGGTGGTGCAGAGGGTTGAGCGCAGTGCTGTGAAGCTGTCTTCAGCCTCTGCAGCTTGGGTTCAATTCCCGGCCGGCCAGGGAGACTCCCACATGGCGTGGCAGACTTCTCCTGTCGTGCCTGTGCCTGCTGCTCCCCTCAGCAGTGCATTTTGGTCCTTCTGCCTGTTCTGCTTTCCGCTCTGTCTTTATTGAATCCTCTCACCCTCCCGCACCTCTGGCCTGTACCCTACCTCTTGTATAAAAATAAATAAATCTTTATTAAAAAAAAAAACAAGGAAAAATTGCTGAGCAACTTTTAATAATATGTTGTAACTATTAAAAACATAAATGAAGTCTCAAAGAATCCTCTCTTTTTATTGTTTCTTACAGCATTATTAGTACCTTATATATTCATCTTGAACAATATATGTGAAGGGAATTATGAATAATTCTTATCACAGCATTAGATACACCTGAGAAATTATATTCCTTGATGTTTTAAATCTGCTTTTGCCTGGACCTGTCAAGATCTGAAGGGTTAAAGATAGTCTAGCAATAGTCATGTTAATGAGTGAAAAAGCAGGAAGTACTACTGAAAAGTGGGGATATCAGCAAGTTCCTGTAAGAAGACTGACAATGCCAGGCAGACACTGACTGTGATCACGGGAAAAGAAAAGGAAAAAAAATCAAAGAATAATCTCAATTGAGATCAGAGAAAGTCAAACACATCAAACTAGACAAAGAAGATGCGAGCCAAGCCTGAGCCAATTCAAATAGTGGTGAGGTATTCACAGACGGGAAAAGAACAGAGAAAACCCATGTCTCAGGCAGGCATGGGTTACACTGCAGCAGCCACGAGGACTCAATTTTCTAAGAGGATGGATTTAAGCATAAAGAGTTCTTTGGATTTTTGTGGAGAAATAGGCACACTGCAAAAGTTGGTGAAGAAGCCCTGGACTAGAAGTAAAGTATCTGCCATTCATTAACTGTATGACTTTGAGCAGGTTGTTCAATCTTCTCAGTCTCCAGCAACCTCATTTGCAAACATGTGTGGTTGTGAAGGTGAAAGAATTTTTCTACATATATTTATTGAGCACCTGCTGTATCCCAGATGGTATGAGTGGTTCTGGAGATAAAGAGATACAAAGACACAACCTGACCTTCAAAGATTTTATAGTAGTGGGAGAGAAAAAAATGAAAACAAATATTAAACCACCACCTGCTATATGTAAAAATGGAAGCAAGTGTCGGATTTAGTGTGATTTGTTCTGCCAGGAGAGGAAAATCTTCTGAACTGATGGTTTGAGTTAAGGATGACTTGAGTTTTCTAGTAAGATATAGCAGAAAAGGGCATTTTGGACAGAAAGATTATCTGGGAAAAGTCATAGAGCTCTGAAACACCATGGTCTGTTGGGGGGATAAACAGAATTTTATGTGGCAGAAGGCAGGGAGGATAATGGGATAAATGATTAGTGATTATCACTGAGAGATAAACAAGAACAAAATCATCAAGGATCCTCCCTGGCAAATTAGGAAGCTACAATTAAGAGGTGACATCATCAGATCTACATTTAGAGAGAGAATTATGAATAAACAGTGGAAAGTGGACTAGAGTTAGGAGTAACCAGAACCAAAAATAGGGCATTACTGCATATTCCTACACAAGTAGCATACAATATGGACTTTATTTTTGTGATAGGAATATTGTACCAATTATTTCTCTAAAGCTTAGTTCAATTTTTTGAGTACCAGTGTTGATCCAATGACGTACTTACTCTAGAATTCCAAAATGTCTTCCTTAAATGTAGATATGTACGTAAGTACAGACACAGACATAGATATATGTAGATTCAGGTACAAGATATCGAATAGATACAGATATTTCATTTGGTCATTATTTTGATGTGAAACAATGTTTTATTCCAGTTTTTAGTAATGTAATATTCAGTTGAAGATAGAAAAAGGCACTTTTTTAATTCTATGGAGTCAAATCAATAAGAATGAAAATAATTTGAATGACATAACCTAATTCCATGCACATTTGCCGACTGCTTCATGGATGGATGTTTTCTGTTAGCCACTGGGGAAACAAACACAAATGGGACACAATTCCTGACTCTAAGCAACTCCCATTTAAAGGGATGCAGTACATGGACAATTAGTTAATGTCATTCAATGGGCAATGTATTGTGGCATAACAATGTACTATGAGAGTAGAAAGGAGAGGGAAAAATATGGGTAAAAATACTTCCACTGTCTGTGACCATGTTGCTTCAACCTCAATTGATCTATCATAAAGAAAAAAGATACACTATAATGTATAACTTATGTTTCACCTCTCCAAAAATCTATACAACAAGTGAAATCTATACTACAAGAGATAAAGGCTGTTAAGATTTCATAGTTTTAACAAAATGCCACATAAATCATTACTGATCTGAACCCCTTTTTCAAATTACTCACACAAGAGTAGAAAAGGGGTATAGGTATAGCTAATATTGCATGAGTTGGCTTTTTTACTTCTCCATGATTTATTGAAATCAGGTCAAAAGTTAAAGCTGAGAAATGTGATCAAGAATATAAACAAGAAAGGTGAGTCTATTGGAGAAAAATATTCATCATGTTTCATTTATGTGACTTGGTGTCTAACATAAAGTCAAACTTATGTCAACACCCATAGATACAGTAGGTATTAAAGAATAATGATAGGGCCTCCCTGGTAGCGCAGGTGGTTGAGTGCTGCACAGTGAAGCTGTCTATAGCTTCTGCAGCACGGGTTCGATCCTGGCCAGCCAGTGAGAATCCCACATGGCACAGCAGACCTTTCCTGTCTAGCCCTCTGCTCCCCTCAGCGGTGTATTTTGTCAGTCTGCCTGTTCTGTTCCCCACTCTGGTGACTCCTCTCACCCTCCCATGCATCTGGCCTGTACCCAGGTTCTTGTATAAATAAATAAATCTTAAAAAAAAAAGAATGATAAAAATAATCATTATTGACACCTAAAATGAAACAAATACTATACTAAATACTTCTCCAGTTTATTTGTCCACATAATCTTTTAAAGAACATGGTACAATAATTTAAGTGGATCTCTATTGATAAGACAGCATTGTATGATTGCACACAAGCATTACAATAGGTAGGTGAAATGTGCTTTATGTATTCTTATTTAACTATCAACCACAGTTCATCCACTACCCTCAAAATATAACTAAAAATAGCAATTGTAGTTCTGTATGAATATCTTGGATGATTTTATAAGCCTCTCATAATCCCAAATAACTCTTTGCACAGGTTCTCATGAACAGCTATATTCGTAAGCCTGATTAATACAGAGGGAGTAGGTTAAACTGGGAGTCTCTTCAATAACTACATCCGTCAGTTGCCTTATGTATTGTTAGTAACATTCAAGCTGAATGTGTCATGTCTCATATTATCCAAGATGTGCTACAGCCAAGAGAAAATGCTAAGATGGAATGCAAAAAGTACTGCCTTATATACAAATTCTGAACCGTCTGCAGTTACTCAGAAACATTAAAGATAAAGCAATAATGATACAATTAAAGTTACCATCAATCACTAGCATTTTCATTAATTATGATAATTCTGGGTCATGTTGAACAATCACAAAAAAAAGATTCAAATACTGTCAATCACAATCTTGAACAGGTTGTCTAATTACATATCTCATTCTGATTTTAGCAGCCCCCAAAATCAGTGTGAACAATTACCATATGTCACGTGCTTTCATATATCCTTTACAAATATTCATATCATTTAGCTTCCCTGTATTTTACAGGGTTTCTATACACTATTCCCTCTGTTTTCCTCCACGCACTTATCCAGTATAGTATGAGATTTTTAATTTCAATATCCTATTTGGTTTAATAAATGAGTTCCTAATGCAGAGATAGAAACCATTATAATCTTACATAAATGGTCATTTCATAATTTTGTTAATTTTGAAACTTAAATTTATTATTGAACAGCTCATGTCTGCTATAATTTGGGTTAAATGCTGAAAAATGATGAAATAAGTAGTCCCAAACTTGATGAAGCATATTATTTAATGGAGGAAATTTACTTCCCATCCTATGCTAGTTAACATATACTAATTCCCACTCTTCTAGAAGTCACTTCAGGATCCTCTATGTGGATTGTAAGCTGCTGAAAGACAATAGTTTCTTCATCTTTTCAATAACCCTATCTCTCCTTCAGTGGTAAGAACATTTTCCTCAATCCCCACACTTAATTTTTTTTGATAAACTGATAAGACACATAACGTTAAATTTGCTAATTGTTCTTGATACATCTTTCTACATTCCTCATGAGAAATCTCTAACATTTTGCAGACACAGAAGCTAATAAAGACACTATATAATACTTGTTTCATAAACTGACAAATAATTTTAAGCAGAATTCAATTTCTGGAAACTTTCTTATACTATTCAGGTCTAGAAAAATTCCAATAGTAAACTATACAACTCCCAGAAGGTGACTAAGTGGCTAATTTATTTTATATAGTTTTAATTTATCAATAAGTAATAATTCAAATGGGCTTAATTCTGTAATAGGATTCTTTTTAATTTGATGAGTGGTATTTATTAAATAACATATTTTATACTTTGGTGAGTGGTATTTAGTAAATAACATATTTTGTACTTTAATGATTAAATGATTTAGTGATATCAATATCCTAGCCTGATAAAACTTTATACTTTGTTGCCAGATCATAGAAATACGTATCTTTTTAATGAAAATACATATTTTTCAAAATTTGAAAGATTTCAGAATACACACAAACAACTCCACATAGATTAAGGCACATAGATTAAGGCCCAGAAAGTTAGCCAATTCCAAAGAAGTTCCATGTTTTTTCTTAATACTTATTATTGTATTTTAAACTAAGTTATCATAATATTTATAATTTAATTGTACAAATAGTAGAGAAATTCTTCACAATTCAGAATTCAAAATCTAGACTAACAATATGTTTATAAAGTTCAAAATATTAAAATATTAGTATTTCATAGTCATTCAGAAATGGAATAGATGTGCTAAAAATATGTTATTCTCAATATACTCCATTGAAAAGCAATTATTGGATCCCAAAAATAATATCATTATACTTAAGTACTTAATAATAGCAATTATATCTAAGAATAAAAATTTCTCTGATTCCTAAAACTGTTCTGTGACAAAAACAACACAGGTTTTTCATTTATATTTTGAAGATGGAGAAATAAGCTCACACAATTAGAAAATGAGAGGAAAAATTTAATTCATGAGATAGGTAGAAGAGAATTAATCATTCTAAGCTATAAAGTAACATTCTGAAAAATTTTAAATAATTGATTAAAAATATTGTGAGACTTTGCGGACATTGGTGTTTGCTATTCATCCAAGTGTTGCCCAACTATAATAGAGAAACTAGCAAAAAGTTTGCATCCAATAAATGTTTGCTAATTAATAAAAGTTAGTGAGTCAATATGGGTTAATTCCTAAAAATATTTGGTCAACTAGGACCAAGAATGCCAGCAAAATGCTTAGCAACAAACAAAAAATATATAATTTTACTGTGAGAAATTAGATTATTTCCAGGCCTGTGAGGTGACATGAATTTTTAGCTCTGTAAAGAAGCCAAGGATTCCCACAAATGCTTCTTACTCTCTTAAAAGTATAGCAACAACCTTTGTTTTGAGTATTTATTTTAATTAGTCATCCTCAATAATACAGTGTGTTTCAAATCCTTCAAGTGGGGCCAATCTTGTAAACAGTTAGAATGTAATCAATGCCAAGTTTTACTCTAAAGAAGCACTCACCCTAACTTTATCTTTTAATCAGACCACAAGAAATATTTAGATGACAATATCCCACCATATTCCAACCCATTACAGCCAAAAGAACAGAGATATTCTTTTTTTCCCAATAATTATCTTCCAAGCAAAGCTATGAATTTTAGAGAAAGAGCAGAGCTCAAAAGCAGAACTTACCAGAGCAGAAAGATACTCACACTCTAAAGGAAAAGAAGTGGCCATTGTTACTAGGTAATCCTGCATAAATATTAGAGAAATGTTTGAGTCACATAACAATGAGGTAGTTAAATGCCCTTAAAGTTTTATCATTTGGCTAATCCTCTGAGATTTACCATGCCAAATTTTGTCATCCAAATATATCTATGAACAGTCTGATTGAGGTTATGGCTCTGAGTTTTTTACATACTCCATAAATAAACAGCTTCTGACAGAGGTATAGCTGGTCTACTGGAAGCCAAAATAAATCTTAAATTCATCCACTCCTATTAACTGAAACCATTACATTGAAGGTAAAATACAGAAAATATAAGAAACTGATATGTAGTATTTAAATGCTAATATCATGAAGTTTATTTCATTGATTAAATATCTTAAATATAGAAATCAGCACAAAGAGTGGCTTGTTTTAGGTGTTTGGTAATTCTATAAATGAACTAGTAGAATTATGAAATACCTGAATGTCACATAAGTGGCAGCATTCAGTTATGCTACTTTATATACAAGTTTACTATCAATAGTGTTCAAGAAAGGTATCAATGGACTATAAGATATGGAGAAGAGAAAAAATAATCAAAGAAATTAATTGGGCAAAGATGTATTTAAAGGGGCTTCCTAGAAAAAGTTCTCACAAACTTTCAATTTTAAAGATACATATGATGGAAATATGAAAGACGACACCCCAATTATTAGAGAAAAAAAAAACAACTTATAAACTGTTTTTAAACAGGCTTACATTAATATGTGAAGAGTAGACCCACAAATGCTATTCAACTAGTCTTCTACCCAAATTATCTTTTGGATACATGGCTGAGAAGAGCTTCCTGGTGGGCAGACTGCATGGTGATCTAGCCAATTCCAGACTTCAGACTTGTAAACAAAATAATGGAGAAGATGTGCCCTTTCAATATATCTAGCACAATATCTTGCTCTATTTCACAGTGAATTAATATATGGAGTCTTTAGTGGTACACTATACATGCCACATAAGTATTATTGCAAGTGTTATTGAAAGAATAGATATTTAATCTTCATCGACCTCAAATTGTTTCATATTGCTTTTTTCCCCCTGCCTTTTCTTCACTAGAAGATTTTTTTAAAAGATTTATTTATGCATACAAGCACTGGGGTACAGGCCAGAGATGTTGGGGAGGGGGCGGTGAGAGGATTCACCAGAGAGAGAGTTGCGAGCAGAACAGGCAGACTGACTGAAATACACTGCTGAGGGGAGCAGTGGGTGAGTTAGGAGAGGTCTGCTGCACCATGTGGGTTGCTCCCTGGCCGGGCATCGAACTCATGCTACAGTGGCTGCGGATAGCTTCATAGGTTGCGTCAACCCCTTGCGCCACCAGGGAGGCCCACAAGAAGCTCTTTTGCATTTATTTAAATTTATATCACTTGAACCCTTAACTGAATGAAAGAGCTTATTTGAAATGATTTCATTTAAATCACTATTTTTACTCATGACATTCTTGTCTAGTAACATCTGAACTTTTTAAAGTAATCTTGATGACATAAAAAAAAATAAAGTCTCATAAAGTGCTGTGGATTGAAACAGTTACTCCTTGCTTTGATATGATTTATATTCTAGTGTCTTTTAAACATATATCTGCCTGGCTAAGATGGAGTAACAATCATAAAATTAATGAATTATTCTTCAGCTGCCCTCCTAGTGCCCTTTCACTTTTGCTTGTATTCATGGTAGAGGTTTTGCAAAGCAAATACTTGTTAACTGAGAAAATGCTGAAAATATCAGATGTTGAATAACTAATATTGGAAGGTAAACATTTTTACAGAGGTGATAAAAATGCTCAGGTTAAATAGTGGTAAAATCTGCTATAGCCAACAATATATATTTGAGAACAATGACACCTAACAGCAAATTGCACTATGTTAGTGTAAGTTTTCAGCACTATAAAATTTGCAGTTTATTAAGTGGCATTTGACAATTTCTAGCCAGCTGAAATATTTTGGTTACAAACTGTTCTTAATTGAAAACAGAAAGAATAGGCTGATATTTCCTACAATAGTCTAGATATAAGAAAAGATGAATTTGCATTACTGTTGGGCTCCAAGTTCAGTACAAGTCTTCAACGTCAAATGTTTCTAACTGTCAATTTATTGGTGGTTTTTGAAATTCCTAGAGAAATGTAGAAAGATCTTGACTCCATAAAAACCAGATTATGGTCCTTGGCAGAAATCCTTTATTCCAAAGGGAATACTCATTTATCTTTTCTCTCTGAGTTTAAAATATACAAAACCTAAAACACTTAGTATCTTTCTGAACAAGATGACTTTGCTTCAAAAAAAAATCATCCTTTAAGAACACATATGAAATTTCAACTTGCTTCTTTGTTTTACATTACAAAAATTCACCTAGAAAAAAATGTGAAGCAATGGGACTACAAAATCTCCCAGATATACTCTGAATGTATGGAAATCGATGTGAATATATGAATACTAATGAATTATGTCTACTTTTTCTTCCTTTTAAAAAATATTGTTCCTAAAGTCTGGTCTTCCATTTGAAGCAGTAAATGAAGCAGATTTACATTTTCTGAGACTTCACACACCTTAACGATATTCTAACTCTTCAAAAGCTTCCATTCCCACACAACTGTAAAGTCTAAGACTTAATTCTTATAAAAGAAATATAAGTGTAAACAAAAGTATGAAAGTAGTGTTAACTATTGTTCAGTTGTAGCTTTAACCTCAAAATGCATTTGTGCTATAAAACTTTTAAACTAGTTAGTGGACTTCAAAAATTAACAAATGACTGTACAGTTTTATTCATTATTTTGCTTCATAGATGTTCTTTTTTTTTAAAGATTTATTTATTTATATAAGAACTGGGGTACAGTCAGAAGCACAGGAGGGTGAGAGAATTCACCAGAGCGGGGAATAGAACAGACAGACCGACAAAATACACTGCTGAGGGGAGCAGCGGAGAGGTCTGTGCACCATGTGGGACCCTCGCCAGCAGCCAGGGATCAAACCAGCGCTGTAGAGGCTGCGGGCAGCTTTGCAGCCCAGCACTCAACCACTGCACCACCAGGGGAGGCCCTTCATGGATGTTTTAATAAAGCTACTAGCACATCAAAAAGATACTTCGGGGAAAAAAAAAAAAAACACTTTGGAAAAATACTTTGGAATTAGTCCTAAAATTAAAGAAAATATACAGTTTGCTACTGCACTAACTTCAGTGAAGGCTATTTTAACATGTTAGGGTGACGTGTACATTTCCTTTTCTAATTACTATTTTTTTTTCCTAGAAATTTTTAACATTCAGTCACTGTTGGTTAGAACCCAAGTATCTGGCCTGTTTCTTAATACTTACCTCCCTTTTGGATTATTCAAGTTTGTATACTCTGTCTTAGTCTAAACCTCAATGCATCAGGTAATGCACATCAGAACTCCTACCTCTGCTCAGAGTTCAGATCTGGCATACAATAATTTCCTTTATTAGCACTCCCCTGCTGTTCTTATCACTACTCTCACTTCCTCCTGGTGCTCTCCTTGTCTTTTTACAGGCCTATTTTTCCATTAATGTCCCAGACTTCTCTGATGGCTAATGCTAAGGAAAAAGCAACCCTTTTCCCCAAGAGGATTAAAGTATCCCAGTTCCTTTCAAATAAGAAAAAATATTTTTTCTGTTCTTAAAAAAAGTCTGTGTTTTTAACAGAAAGGAAAATTGCTTGCAGAGGGTAGAAGAAGAAAGAGATAGAGAAAGCACAAAGAGATCCCATTTGAAGACTGTGACCTTTCAGGAGACCCAATCGGGTTCTCCTACTTTCCTTCTAGTCTTGCAATGTAAATGTCACTTTTAAGTTAGTGAACAGGATCAAAAGGACCAGAGACCCTCGTGACTGACCCTAAGAAGCTTTCAAGTTTTTCCCATTTAATATGTGTCAGCCACTTAATAAAATATCACTGACCAGTTGAGAGCAACTGGATCACTTTCTAATTTACTGACATCTCAGGAGTAGAATAGTTCACGTGGATTTTGACCATAATAAACAATCAGAACTTTATGGAAAATCATGTGTGTATATGCATACATTTATTTGGTATAAGACAAGGTTCTAAAAATATTTAATTATCAAATTACATTACCATATCACATATTAACATACAACATAATACTGACATATAACAACTTGATATGGTTACATTCTATAAATTATATTGACATAAATATCAATATATATTACATAGAATATAAGTATACTATATTGAACTATATATTAACTAACTGAAAAGCATGTGAAAACATTATTCCCTAGATATTAAATCAAGAATGAATCTGATAAATGAATAAATAAAAAAGTAAAATATTGAACAAAACTAATATTTTTATTTTATATATTTTTACATAATTTTTCATTTTTGCACAATGTATGCATTTTCATCTTGGTTATAGTCCCAATACAATTCCCACCCCCCAGTTTTGATACTACTCCCTTCTCCCTCCCCCTCCCACCGCCACCCCGTAGTGTGTCTCTGGTTTATAGTTGCTTGTTGATTTTAATTTTTACTTTATTATAATTAGTCTTTTTCCTGGTCCATTATTTAGTTTTTTTATATTCCTGCTATGAGTGAGACCATTTTGAACTTTACTTTTCTACTTCCCCTTTTCTGAAGAGTATTTATTACTGCTTAGAATGATTAAGCAGTATGTCTTTATATTTAAACTGGGGGAAAAAATGAACTCAGTAAACTATTTCACTTCACCAATGATTTTCTTGACTCCTTTTTTGAATAAAAATAAAATAATTTAAAAAGTGGAGATAATTTTATTGCAATGCCTGTTGCATTTAGCAGGCAATTTTTACTAGAGCACATTAAGGTGATACTGAGTCTAGTGGCAGAATTAATTTTTACTATTTTAGTCCTGCCCATGATAGAGACAAATGAGAACATTTACCAAGGTTTTGGGTAATATACTTCGAGGTATCCAAAGCATTTAGTAAATGAAGTGTAGTTGCATGATTCTCCATTAGTAGTTATCTTTACATCTAGGCATGTGTTCTCAGAAAAATTTAGGGAGAATCCCCATTTTGCAGATTTTATCTGTGTATGAAGTTATTGTTGGATGAGATGCCTTTGCATCCCATTTCATTTAATAAAAGAATATATATCCATGCTTAATAATTCTCATGATAGGGGCCTCCCTGGTGGCATAAGGGTTAAGCACAGTGCTGTCAAGCTATCGCCAGCCACTGCAGCATGAGTTCGATCCCTGGCCAGCTAGGGAGCAACCCACATGGCACAGCAGAACTGTCCTGCCTCGTCTACTGCACCCCTCAGCAATGTATTTCAGTATTTCTGCCTGTTCTGTTCCCTACTCTCTCTGGTGAGTCCTCTCAACCCTACACCTCTGGCCTACACCCTAGTTCTTGTATTCATAAATCTTTAAAAAAAATAATTCTCATGATAGTAAAACTTCACAATGCTACATTCTGAAAACTAAAGAAAACACAATATAGATACAAATTATAATGAAAATATATGCTATATACAAAGTGATTATAATTTGCATTAGGTCTGTACAATGAGTTCTTCATTATAGCGTTCTTTCCCTGTGTTAAAACTCTTTCATCATAGACTTCTTCAAATTAAATGATCAAAATTATTGAAGAATAACAGCTCAGTTGCATGTCTTGCCTTTTCTAATTTTTGAGGCAAAGATACAGTAAGATTTAATTTGACTGTCATCAATGGCATACTACACATTAATCCATCCAATAATGTCATTAACTGCCAATCTTGCTAAAATAACAACAACTAAAAGAATTACTTGCTCCATGAAATGTATTCTTAGCCTTGAGCTAAAGATGTTGTTTCTGATGATCTTGATACTTCTGTATAGTGAATGAGACATTATGTAAGCCTCACGTTCCTACAGAATATTCCACATTGCCAGTATAGATAAGAATTGATTGGCTGAGTATGAGTACAATTAGAAAAATTATAGAAATTATTTTGTAATCTATACATAGTTGATATAAATCGAAGGTATCAAAATAGATTACTCAGGTTGGAAATGTTAGGGCATCTATACATAAAATCAATGCACCTTTCTACTGGCACATTCATTTTCCAGATCCATGATGCCTACACACATTTATATAGTGGTTCATACATTTCCAAAGACCTCACAAGTTATTTTGTCTTCACAAAAATTATGTGAATTTACAAAGTCATTATAATTGCCACATTTTTCAAATGATAAGGATGAGTCAGAGAAGTGAAATGCCTTTCCGAGAATTAGAATTTCTTCTTTCAGTCCATTCCTGTGGGCTTACATCATGCTTCCTATAAAGGTACATATAAAACTACATAACCTTAATCAGTTTGATGGGGAACAAAACATCACGTTTTTTATTCCATGTAGCATTCCTAATATAAAAACTTATTACTTCTGTACCAGACTCTGGCTTTGAAAACACACACACATTCACACAACCTAAAATTTTACTAACAGATTAAGCAGACTAAGCAAGTACACTGGCCTAAATCAAAACAACAGCTTCTTAAACAATGCTGTGTAATTCTGGGCTTCTTTATTGTGATTCCACAGGAGGAAGTCTGTCACAGTAATCTCCCTAGCAAATTGAAATTGTATTTCATTATTTGATGCTTGGTATCTAAAATGATAAGGGCATTGCTTTTGAGATTAGAGGCAAAAGAGTTCTTTACTCCTGATATGAGTATGACTTCTGTTTTTTCTATTTTAGGCAAAGCTCGAGCATAGCCCAAACCACATACTCCTAGGTGAGCTGCTGTGCATATCACAACAGTATGAGTTACTGCTGACACAGCCATCACTCTTGTTCTTTCTAGTATTTCTTTCACTCTTTTGCTGATGCCATTATGAAAAATAGTGCTGGCACAGCCTTACAGTCACTGAATAGCTTCTCTTACTTATATAGCTAACTTACCCTTAAAATTTTGTTTGCAAAGACAATATTAATGATATTTGAAGGGACAATTTGTTTAGAGTTCCTTCTTATAGGTTTTATGAATTTATTTTGGTGAGACTCCATATACTAAAGAAGACAACAAAAAGAAAAACAATCAAAAATCACAAAGGACAGTCTTTACAATCTGAACTTAGATATCATAAGACTTTCCTTCCACACTAGCACCTAATTAATTACGGAGTTTATTTTTTCATTTGGCATTTAATAAGGTGAACCTTCTATGTCACTGTACTTTTGTCATCATCAATTCTATTTCTTAATTATAAAATATGAATTTAAAAGCAATGAAAGCTTTTATCTTACTACCCTAAGGCTTTTACACTTCCAGTATAATATATATTAAGGACATTCTCAGATGTGTACATTCTATGTTCATTTTCAAAACCTCTTCAAAAATGTTCTCTATAAGGTCTACATTTATAACTCAACTGATAAAACTATGAAAGAAGGTAAAAAATTATTCAAAAACAAAACCTAGGATAAGGACATTGAAACTTTAGGACATATGGCCATGCTAAAACTATCAAAAGATGTCAGTTTTCACCCCATGTATAATTCTATTGATTATTTTTAATCCAAGATGTATTTTTCATAATGATGAATATGAAGGATTTTGTCATGTGTAGCTGAATGAACTAAAAAAAAAAAAAAAAAAAACCTTACCTAGATGAGTAAGATGTCACCTGTAATAAAGTCTTTTAACATTAAAACATAATGAAATTATAAATCAGTAATAATCCACAGCATAATGAAAATTTTAAACAAAGTTGGTTGAAAGTCTTCTAAAAACCAAAAGATACTTTTGGAAATGCTTTGCTAACCTTAAGATTTGCACTTTAAATTTTCACTTCCATTAAAAATATTTCAAATAATGTATTGGTTATTTTCCTTCAAATTTCTTTAAGGATTTTTAAAATAAATTTCAATGCTACAATTAAACAGCACAAGTAATAATTTAAACATATCATCATATATACCAGATACCAAATATATATATACCAGATACCATCATATATACCAGATACCATCATATATACTAGATACCAAAGTCTAAGTAAAATTATCTCATACATCTGTGCAAATGAACCATGTTGCCTTTATAAAAACAGTTTTGCCTAGGCAAAATTGCATGAGTATAATTAACAAATTGATATGTTATTAGTATTATAACATTTCTTTTATGAGTGATGTAAGTTCACATTTGTTGCTCAGCAGAAGTTGGTAGAATTTGTAGTAGAGAAGTTATAGCATGACTTACAGTGACATTCATTCATATTCCACCTTGTTTAGGTACACTTTGAGTCATATTTACAATCATGACAGACACTTTGATTAAGAAACTAGTAATCATTAAACAACAAAAAAGAATAGTATAAAAACTGACATCTATGCTATATCACAGGTGAATTTTGAGCTTCTGAAACTCGGTAAGTGTTGGTATTTTGTAATTTTTATGTAGCACTAGTTAAAATAAATTTAAACTTTGAGTGTGCCTTAGTTTCCATGTAATGATGGCACTATTACCTACTAATTAATGAAAGCTTATAGAATTGAAATATTTAAGACATATAAAATAACAACCTCCCACCACAGAATGTTCTAGAGCATCAATGCTTCCAGACAGCAAACCCTAGTTCAGTTACAAACATACACAATTATGTCCCTAGAGGATGGATATATAAGGTGCCCAGCTCTTCTGAAAGTTAATGACCTCTTATCAAGTCATTTAATCTTAATGTATATCTGCAACAATAATTCATCAAATATTTCAGCTAATTTTTGTTTTATCACTCTGAAGAAAAAGTTCTCATTTTTCTCTATGTAGAAATAGCCTATACATTTGAAATATTACCTATTGATCACTGTCATATTCTCTATTTTAAATGATAATTTGTCTTTGCTATCAAAAAATTCAATCTATATATTTCCATTTAGAAAAAAATTTGTAGCATTTTGAAATCAATGCATAAGAAAGCTGAATCTATTTTCTTCTAATAAGTAAAAAAGAACTCTTAGAATACAACCATTTAAATGTTTAGTTACTTTTCCTTTATTGGACATTTGATTTTATTTCATATGTCAGTTGGTATTTTCAGTCACTTCTGATAATAAAAACCAATATAACACCAAGCACCCTTTGACTGGGAGTTACCAACAATGAAAGAAAAGTGGACTTACCATGTTCCAGCCAGGATAGAGGTAGTCTGTACCAACAAATTCAAAGTAGTGAGCAAAACCTTCCTTCAGCCACACGTCTTCCCACCACACAGGAGTCACAAGGTCACCAAACCACTGCAGTGACAAAGTGAATGGACATTACATAAGATAAAATCTATACCATCATTATTTCACTGAAATTAAATGTATTAAAATATGATTATCATAACTGGAATTCATTCCCCAATTCATTGTGATCTTAAAACACATTGTGGCAGTACTCAATGGACTCAACTACTTGGGTGACACCAGTTTCTTTATAAATAAGTTCAGTCAAAAACAGAAGCAAAATGGTCAAGAACACAAAAAAGAATATTTAATGACAGCTGTCTTGAAATATTTGTAGGCCTATTATGTACAAAAGGAAAAGGCTAATTTCTTGTGATTTAGCAACAAATCAGGGATAGTGGGTGGAAATCAAGGTTGGTAGATGCCTGCTGAAAATGCAAAAGAAACTACTGGAGTGAGATCGTCAAAGATGGAAATCAACAGCTGGAGAGGTAGTGACAGATTCATCAAAGCAGGCATGGACGCATCGGCTATTCAGAAGAGAAAATGGCTGGTTGGAAGAACTAAGGGCATTTAAATCTTAACTCGAAGATTTTATAATAAGGGTTTGGACAAAAAATACCTCTCAGTGTGATCATAAAAATTTGAGTTTCCATGCTCCCCATCCAAGGAAGGGTGGAGATGAACTGGGAGAAGTTGAAGAAGACATGGAATGGGATTTGGAAGAAACAGGAGGAAGCACATGGAACAGAGACATGTGAAGAAGTTCTGCTTGCTTCTTGGCCTTGTACCAGAGACTTGGGGACATGGAAGAAATACATGGGTAAAAAACAAAAGGGGAGACTGACAATGGCAGCCTTTAACTTGATTTGTACTTGGATTTTGCTTCTTTTACTCTGGACTTGCCTGGCCGCTTCTGCCCCTTTCCTATGGTTCCCTGCCAGAAGGTGCCTTAGACTTATAGCAAGTTTTTGGGCCCTAGTGATCCTGGTTCAGGCCAACCTTGTTTGACTAGGCATTTACTCATGAGAGAATAAGGTAACTTTGGGTGTTTTATTGGGAAACTATTATCCTTTCTTCTCTTTCTATGCACACTAATCTTACTAAAGTTCTTTCACACTAAGGAAAAAAAAATACCTCTCAGATCTCTTCAGGAAAAATAATGTAATTTTTAATAAGTGTTTTGATTTGATCATGATACATTACTCTGAAATCTTTCATTCAATTCAGCAAAAGGTTAACAGTATTTTTTTTCATTAAAAATTTCATTTTAGGGCCTCCCCTGGTGGCGCAGTGGTTGAGCACTGGGCTGCAAAGCTGCCGGCAGCCTCTGCAGCACTGGTTCGTTCCCTGGCTGCCGGCGAGCGTCCCACAAAAAAAAAAAAAAAAATTCATTTTATATTCTAGAAACTATTGTAAAGACTTGGGATTCTATCACGAAGAGCCATATAATATTCTCTTCTCATGAAGTTGATAGTTTATTGGGGAGAAGCGGTGATGAGACAGGAAATAAAAAATAAGCAAATTAATACCAAAATTTCATGTCCTAATAAAATGTGCTAGGAATGGGAAAGGGGCACTTTAGACTGTAAAAGAAAAAAAAAAATCTCTTTAAGCAGGTGACATTTGAGCTCAGACTAGAGATGCGAAGGAACCAGTCATGGGAAAGCCTTGGGCGAGAAGATTCCAGGCAGATGTAAGTATCCTTCAGTGTGAAGACCCTAATGAGAATGAATGACTTAGTTAATAAAGGGAAGGAAAAACTAATAAGTATCAGATCAACTACAACTTTAGCAGCTGTAAAGAGGTTGGTAACCAAACACTTCAATATTAATAATATCACTTATGCAAGAGGATCTCTAATTAAAATAGAGATGAGATAATTCTGAGTATGTTCCTGACTATAAAATAAGTGAGATTTAAAAGTTTTTATTCTTTACCAAAAACTCATGTTTTGCCTTTGAATTGAACCTTCTCTTAGGAATTGTGACTATAGGTGGAGAAAGAAATATAGAAAATAATTTATTAATGATAGCGGAAATGCATGTTTCTCCCACTTCTGGTTCCTTCCCCTATTTGTAGCCTAGCACTACTAAACTACAAGAAAGTACTCAAATTATGAAGCCAATGAAGTCCAGTTCTCAGAACAATGATAACATCATTAATGTAAACTTATTTCAACAGAACCATAAATGTACCTCGTTTCTAAAAATGTTCAGAAAGGAAACTACTTTTGTGTCAAAGAATTATAGGTTTAGTTGGAAATTATCCTTTTCCCATAGTAGGGGATTCCTGATTATCTCTGCCACGGATCCCTTTAGTCTCCAGGCAAGGAACACATGCCCAATCTGGCCAGGGTGACAGGTACAAACATCTAACAGGTTCACTGGAAAAGGTTGACATTTAGGTAAATGGTTACACGGCTTGGACTAAGTTGTCATTCACTATTCATGTATTAGCATTTAGCAGTGTCCCTTGTTTTCACAGACAGTATTTTCTATATTATTCTTAAGTTTTTGTGGCCTTCTAAAAAGCTTTTTGGAGTAATAATAAATTAAAGTCATTTTCTATGACAATGAGATTTCTGATGTTTATACTTAAAATTTTCATAGTTACTGGTTACCAGGATGGGTATTGCTTTCTATTAGTATGAATGGTTATTTTCAGTTATTCTTTTCACTAGAATCAAGATTCAAATAAGTATTGCAAAATCTCTGTAGTATTTTCCACTCTTTGCAAGAAAGCACATAAAATCAAAATGAAATTAATTTTCTCTTAGCTTCACCACAAAGTTGGCTAATTTACATATGAATTTCTAAACATGCCAAGACAAAAAAATATCAATCATTTGAGAACAAAGAGTGTATTACTGAGTTAGTGAAAGACTTCCTAAGTGTCTGTGTGATGGGAAAAGGGGAATAACAAATTGATTTCAGCAAAAGCAAATTTTGACACGTACACAAAACTCAGCTGCATCTTGTAGCAATGCAATAAATCATTGCCATCGCCGCACTTACCATATACACACACCAATAATCACAAGAAAATAAAGCAAGTTTGACAAGGAATAGTGACTAGGTAGGCTTTCTGAAGAGGCTCAGAAGAGGTGGCAGTGTCATCTCCTCAACTAAACTGAATGACAGTTGTTTATTCAATGTGATCAGCGTGTATACTTTTGTTTGTGCTGTCATCAGAGAAAAATGACATATGCTCCAGAAAGAACTACACAGTGCTCTCTATATAATTGAAACTAATTGGGAGGATAATAATTTAGCTCCTAATCTAAGCATCTGAAATCATTCTACATTCTCACAAGTTTGCAATTATACTTACACCTGATCCTTTTTCTCATACCTGGTGACATATCTCATGAACAATGACCATGGTGACATCCAGCAAATAAGAAATAGATGAAACACTGGGATCCAGCAGTATTCTTTGTTCCACAAAAATACTTAGTCCCCAGTTCTCCATAGCAGCATACGGATGCTTAGGCACAGCTAAAAGATCTAGAAATAGAATAAAACAATTCCAAAGGCTTTAACAAAGATACCAGAGTCTAAATGCATATCCTAAAAAAAGTCCAGAAATCCTAATTAGAAAGAATATTCTTAATTTCTAGAAAGAATTTTTTGTTAGGTATTTTTTCCCTAAATTAAACTACCTGCCATTTCTACATGACAGCAGAAATATAGGCTATCACTATAAAGGCTGGCCATATCCATTCATCACAGTTCATTTTCAGACCCAATGCTGTAGGAGTCTGGAAGTATTGGCACCATAATTGATGGACCCATCCTAATAAGTTTCAGAAAGTCAAGGAAACCAAATGCAGCAAGAATCCACAGAGTCAAAGGCATTGCACCGCTAATGAAAATATATTCAGTGCAATGCAGTGAACACTAGATTCTTACTTTTACCTCATTATTTTTCAAGAGAAAACATTTTGTATCAGCTAAAAGTGTGATGTGCCATTTTCTAATTTCTTAAACTCAAATGTATTTTTGACTGTTAAATATAAATGTTACCTATTTTCTCTATATATAATTTCTTATAGAGAAATTTTGGCTTATAGAGAAAAAAAATTGGCTTATAGAGAAAAATATTTGAGAGTGGATGCCATACCAAAATGAATTCTCGGGAAACCTGCAGGGTTTGGTTCTGGTCCTGCTTCTACCATTAATCTAGGTATATAACATTGGTAAATCATCTAATTTCTTCAGACTAAAACTCCCTCACCTATAAAACAAGGCTATTGGCCTTCATTATCACTAGAATTCCTTCCCGCTTCAAAAAGCTATGATTAGAGAATTTTAAGATTAGTGTTTATTTTAAAGGTCATAGAGATATTACCAACTTCTGGTTAAAGTGACACAATAAGTTCATGCTTTGATGATCTCCCTCTGCCCTCAACACACAGTGATGATGAATAAAATATTAAAACAAAAAAAAAATAAAAAAACATTCCCAGGCTTGAAAATAAACCTCTCCATGGGCCAGAAATGGTACAGAAATGCAAAGTAGTGATTGCATGTGAAGCCATAGGCCTGCTGGGTTCTGGCTCCAGGAAAAGGCAGTGGCATCTGGGAATTGGCTCCAGCAGGATCTACAAAAGCCAAAGGGACGTAAGCCAAGCTGACTGCTTGATGCCAGGGGTTAAGGTAGGGCATGCATGTTCCTGAGAAGTGCTGAAAATAGCTAGTACTTATTGCTTCCTGAGAAAATTAGCAAGTGGTAGAGAAGGGATTTGAACCCAGGCAGTCTGGCTCCAGTATCTAGCTCTTAATCACAGAGACACAGTGTTCCATCTCTGACCCAGAAGTTACAGCCTCCAATATAAACCCAGAGTAACTCCCTAGAATGCCAAGAAAAAATGGTACAATAATTTTCTCTACAGTATTGTTTGTAAGAGTGAAAAGGGAAAACTAAATGACTTTCATCATGATGATGGGCAAAGAACATGGGAGATAGCTATATAAATCAATAGTATAGAGCCTTGAAACAAATGATCTCCCCACTAAGTTCTAACATTGTTAAGATAAGCATGGATGATCTGAAAAACAACACTGAGAGAGCAAGTGAGGTATAAAACTCTTACCATATAGGTACTAAAAATACCATATGTTGTAAACAGATACTCAAATGCACACAAATACACAGATAGTAATGGCAAAATGCACATACAAACACAGATATTAGAGATGAACAACAATTCAAAATCATGATTGCTTCAAGGAAAAAAAGAAAATAAATGGAAGAGGGACAATATTTTAATTCCTGGACCCAATTTCAATGTATGTGTGTGGGGAGGGAGGCACATGAACAACACCTTCCTGGTGTTCAAGAATTACATTAAATTCTGACACTATCTACTCATAAATAGCATCAGATTCCACAGGTTAAAGGTTCTATCCTACAAGACTGTCCACCCACCCACACCCTAGATTGTTACTACTGCTTCTGAATGCCAACTGTAAATCAGAGGTTTCTTCTTTGGGTCTACTAATTTGCCAGGGTGGATCACAGAGCTCAAAGAAACAAAGTACTTACTAGGCTGCTGGTTTATTATGAAAAGCAACCAGATTGAAAAATACCTAGAGTAAGCATCAGAAAGAGCACAGAGCATGCTCTGGAAGCATGCTATTCTGCCCACACTTCTCCATGTTTACCAACCCAGAAGCTCTCTAAATCCCATCTTGAGGTGTTTGATGGAGATTTTGATAAATAGGCATGACCAAAAACATCATTGGCCATTGACAATTGAACTTTATCTCCAGCCCCTCTTCTCACCCTGGACGTCAGGGACTTCTGAAAGTTTTACCCTAAAAGAGAAAAATCACTTGATTGGTTCCCCTGGCAATCAGCACCTTTCCTAGGCAGGTTCAAAAGTCACCTCATTAACATAATAAAATATACCTGGATTGCTCCCTACATTTTGGAAATTCCAAAGGTTTTGCAAGCTGTGAGCCAGAAACTGTGGATGAAGACCCAATGACCAAATATTTATTTCTCATAACACAATAATGCAGACAGTTACATGAAGGATTTCAAATATGTCTTTAACATTAATTTTTTTGAAGGAGGTGATGGGTATATGGGTATTATTTGTAATATCACTGATTATTTTTTCTGTGCTTTAAATATTTTATAGTAAGAGAAAGGATAAAAGGAAAACAGTCTTATAATATTGTTGATCTCCATATATGCATGACTTAAACATTTCAGCATTTGCTGTGTCCTTAAGTCTGGAACTTTGAAATAAGTCAAACACAGTTTCTGTACCCACTACATTTTAGACTAAGAACAAGGACATGACAGTTTAACACAAAAAAGAAAATAAAAGCAAGTAAGTAAAGAATAAAATGTGCTGTGAAAAAGAACAAAACTGGATGGAGAGGTTCTTGAAAAGATGGTATTTAAGCTGGACTTCAAACAATAAATAGGATTTCACCAGGCTAAGTATTATAGGCATTCACTTATACAAAAGGATTTTTTGAGTGTCTCCTTTGCTCAATAAAAGCACTGTTGTATCTTCAAGTTCTTTTCTCCCTGCTTCATGTTGTTCCTACTCCTAATGTGGGTGTATGTAGGAAGATGAGGTCAATTAACAAGTAATAAATGAATGAAATGAATTTAGTAAATGATAAAAGCTACATATGAAATATGATAGAGTAAGACAGTGATTGACTGATGGGGTGGATGTAGTGTGGGGTGGACAAGACAGGCCTCTCTAAAACAATCCCATTTCATCTGAAATGTGATTAATGGTAGAAACCAGCTGTTTGAAGAGCTGTGGGCAACAATGCCAGCCCCTATCAGAAAAGCATTGAACAAAGAGAAAGAAGATCAGGTTGGCTGAAGCATATAAAGGAAAGGAATGTTGGCTCAGAGAACTGGTACAAATTGTAAGCAAAGAACAAACAGACATACTCTACTTAAGGTTTTAACTTCAGACCTTCCCTAAATATGAATCAGGTAGTGGAACAACCTTGTGTCAACTCTGCCCGCCACCAGCAGGTGACAACAGCAGTAGGCCGTCTAGTATCATTTGCTTGTAGGAACACATTAATTTAGGAACAATTCTTTAGGATCAAATGTGTTGTAAAACAGAGGCACCTTGGTATGCTGGAGTTCTACAAGAGTTGAGAAAGTAGTCAGGTCCCAAAGACTAAGTGAGATTATCAAGTCACGCACTGGGACTTGGATTTGCTCAAATAGCTGAGATATCTCTGTCTCCTAACCTGGGTGAGATCACAGTCTGGGAGCCAGGGGCAGTTCTCTGACAGTCAAAGCCTGGCCAGCAGTGTAAGCAGATAGAGGGAGGTGGCATATGAAGGTTGGTACCTAAGATATCAAGCAGTGGTGACCCCAGCAGACAACTGCTCTCATATTGGTTTCCAGAGGGCTGCAGGACAGAAGTCAGGCCTGGGTAGCAACCCATCAATCAGAAAAGTAATGAAACTTGATTCAGACAAAATGATTGGGATTATAAATTATAGGAGGCAGCTTCTCACACACAGACAAGCTTCATAATAAATATGGGGGACCATGCCTATGGAAGGGAAAAACTGATAAAATTAGATTATGCCATTATACCCATAATAACCTTATAATAAAGTACTGAAGAGAGTTACTCTTTCGAACAACTACTGAGAGATTTTCACTGTGTCTCTATTCTATACCTTCATAACTTAAGGAATCGCATGTGAGAGTTCTATGAATAAGAATACTTGCACAAAGCACATATCCATATAAAGATGTATACACAAAAATGTATAACAGTTTCACTTCCAATTGCCTAAAACTGGAAATAACTCTAATGTTTATCAGCAGGTCATTGAAAAGGGTAGTATATGCATGAAACAAAAAGCTATTCAGCACTAAAAAGAAATGAACCATTGATACATGAAGCAACATGGGTGAATCCCAAACAGCTGTACTGTGTAAATGTGTGTATGTGTGTCTGTGTATGTATTTATGCACACACACACATACACACACATTATGGTACTAGTCATTGATATAAAATTGGAGAAAATGCAAAGATCTATAATGGCAAAAAGCAGATCATCATCACTTAAGGACAGACATGGGGTTAAAAGATTGTAATAAAAAAATTTTGGTTTTGATAGATATGCTCATTATGGTGATGATTTTGTGGGTGTTGTACTTATCTTAAAGAATCAAATTGTATATTTTAAGTCTGTGCAGTTTCTTCATACCACTAGACATCAATGAGTTGTCTTAAAAAGTATCTTCAGTAAATGAAATATTCGTTTGTGTAACTTTAGAGGGATAAGATTTATTCACAATGAATTAAATTATTTTAATTTTTACAAAATAAATTTGTCACGAGGCTATATCCATTAAAATGTGCAACCATAACTCTTTAATATGCCTTGAAAACGGGAGTAAGAAAACTCAAATATTTCAGAATCTAATTTACTTGGAAATTCAAAGAAAATCCTGAGCAAAATTATGCAGGGTAGTCTGTTTTCAATTACTACAGTCCTAAAAATTATAGGCAGATAGCAAATATCCATGTAATAATAGAGAATGTGATTACTTAAATTAACATAAAAATCTGCCTTTTTGTATCTGCTCTATAATTTGCTATCTTTATTTTTTAAAAGATTTATTTATTTATGCATACAAAACTGGTGAGAGGATTCACCAGAGACAGAGTGGGGAACAGAACAGGCAGAATGACTGAAATACACTGCTGAAGGGAGCAGTGGCTGAGTCAGGAGAGGTCTGCTGCACCATGTGGGTAGCTGCCTGGCAAGGGATGGAACTCAAGCAGCAGAGGCTGCAGATAGCTTCACAGGTTGTGCTTAACCCCTTGCGCCACCAGGGGTGCCCTGCCTTCTATCTTTAACACTATATTGAAATACCTCTCTAAGATCAAAAAATCTCATGCAGATTTCTCAGTTCTTATTTTTTTGATATTGCTGAGAAATAGCACACTGCTGATTAGGGTTTGTCATCACAGCATATCCATGTTACTCCATTGCTCAGATTATTTTTTATTCTTGGGGCAATTTTGTTTGTTTTATTTTCTTGTCATCCTCTGACCTTTGAAAATCAAAGTTCTGAGAATTTCACCTGTGGGATATTTTTTTATTCATTCTTCCCATTTTTTTTTTAATGTTCTCACCCACTCCAATATCTTCTGTCACCACCTATCTGTCCAGAAAGCATGCTTTGAGCTGTAGAGGAAAATATCTGGGAGCTTTTGTAGTAGACTTATTGGAAAGCTCTCAATGGACTATTCCTTCTGGACAACCCTCCCCTCCCCATTAATCTGCCTTAAACCTTCAGAAAGCTTCACAGTTTCTTTTTGTGCACTTGGGGGAATGTCAGTTGCCATGAAAAATGTCCCAACACCCTGATCACACCACGCTAAGAGGAAGCCTGAAACCATGGAGAGCACAAACAATCAGACAGGATCTAAGAACACATGAAAAACAAAATTCTGTCTCCAGCTTTACTGTTCTGATGCATAACTTTACAAACTAGACATATACTGCCATATACTCTATATCATATACTATATCATAGTCATATACGCTATATCATTAAATAACCACTAGCAGAATACTGTGTGCAATAGCAGGCCTCTCCGCTCTGCCATTGTCATTCTGAACTCAGATTATCACAGATTATTCTGCACACTTTAAATCTGATCTTGAAAAGGGACAGAAAGTCTCTAAAGACAAGAGGTTAAATGCCAAGGAAAGACGTGCTACCCAGCAACTCAAGATCACCTCATGTATGTAAGGAGCCAGTCCCTCCATACAGTGGCAGAAAACAGACCTGTTGCAAAGCTCCTAGTATGATCAGAAAATGTGGCATATTCCTTATAAAGCAGCACTGTTCTTGGTTATGTGTGAGATTTCTGCTTAGAAGATCTAAAACACAGCACTTTAATCCCAGAAGTTCTGATCTAACAGGAGGAAAAATCAATAGGACTTTCTCATAAGGACAGCTGATCTTAGCTCATAGATGTGTTGTATACTTCATTCACTCACTCATAAAGTTTGTTGAGTTCTTACTCTATTCCAGGAGGAGACTGACAAAGACTTTTAAGGAGATCACATGCCAACACTGGGTGGGGGGCAGTAAGAGGAAAGAGGGTGGTCAGGAATTGAAAAGATACTCAGATACATAAATAATGCGAGATTGGGACTGGGACTATGATGAAGATAATACAGAAATTGAACTTTGATTCTACAAAAGAGGCAGGTCATGTTTTATCTCAATTGTTTTATCTTCAGTGCCTAGTACTATACCAAACACATTGCTGGTGTTTAAGAATTTAATTGCAAAATAAATGAATAATATTTCTGGTGATGATTAGTTATATTGAATATAGCTTACAGTCAATATTGCCTAGTATTACAAACCAAAGAGATTGGTAATCATTACCAATACCCTTCTCAGAAAGAATATTAAGTTCTCATCATCAGTTGCATGGTTTGACTACCTGCCCTTGAAGTGTCTGCTGCTTTAAATCCCTTTCCAAACTCCCTTGCCAGGTAGCACCTCCATACACTCCCTTCAGATTTACAGGCACATTCTGAACTGTTTGCCCTGTTCCTTCTACTCTAAATCTACCTTGCTCTCAAATCCCCAGGTTTCTGACCTAACTCTTCTGTTTCCTACATCATTTCACCCTCAATGCTCTCTTCCATGCTATACCTGCCAGCATCTCAATTACAGCTAACTTCTCTTTCTGGCTCTGCTCTCCAGGCCTTCACTGCAGAGGGCAGTGGATATTACAATTAAAAGTCAGAGCTTTGGAGTCCACACTGCTGGGGACCCACACCCAGGTCTAGCACTTACTAGTTGTGGGAACTTCAACAAATTGTTCAATCTTTCTCAGCTTCTGTTCCCTCATTCATAAAATTGGAATAGTGATCAAATTGTGAAGATTACATGAGATGATCCATGTAAAGCACTTAGTCCTAAACACAAAACACAATAAATCAATATTAGTGTTATTTAAGATCTTTCTCCTACGTTTTATATGATTCCTCCAATTCGGGGAATGCATCACAGGCCTTAGTTTAGGAAATTAAGAGTCTTGTCTTTAAATGAAGATGAAATGTTACATTAGGCATTTTGATTTCCAAATTGAAATTTATAACATAAAGCAAAACAGGACCTACCTAACACTGAGCCAAGAAAATGTCACAGGATATGTCCATACTATCACTCAGTGATGCAAAATCAATTTTAAAGGTACAGCAGGTAAAAAAAACAAAAAAAAATATTTTTTATTATGACAAGGACTTGCTCAAGATACTACTTACATATACATTTATGCTTTGACATAAAAAATAAAACTCCTTGAGGATGTGGAAGGAAGGAAACCCTCTTACATTTTTGGTGGAAATGCAAACTACAACAGACACTGTAAAAAACTCTACACGGATTCCTCAAAAAATCAAAAGTAGAAATTCCATACAATACAGTTATCCCTTTTCTGGGTATTTACCTGAGGGTAGTCAAAGTGATCTACACACCCATGTTCATTGCAGCATCAGTCACAATAGCCAAGATTGGGAAACAGTATCAGTAGCCATTGACAGATGTTTGGATAAAGATGATGTAACACATACACACACTCATACAGAGGAATACTACTCAGGCATTAAAAAGAGGAAATCCTGTGATTTTCAAGATCATGAATGGACTTAGATGTTATTATTTTAAGAGAAATAAGTCAGATAGAGAATAATAAATATTGCATGATTTCACCTATATGTGGAAGATAAGGAAACAATACTAATGAACAAAACAAAGCAAACTTAGATTATAAAAACAAAATAATGGTTACCAGAAAGGAAAAGGAAGAAATGGGGCAAATTGAGTAGAAGGTCAATTGTGTGGGAAGGATGGAAACTGGAAATTTGGTGGTGAACATAATGTAGGCTATACAGATGTTGGTATATAATAAGGCTGTACATCTGAAACATATAATAATGTTACAAAACGTTATTTGAATAGAAAATATGTTTAAAACAAATGAAAAAGATTACTCCTTGCTCTGACATTTACTATGTGTGGCTAGCAGAAAATATAAATTAGATTTGAAATTGTAATAATAGAGATAAAATTCATAGATGTCACCCATAATGGTATGAATAACATGAGAATGAGCAATATTCTTCCTTCCAAGTGCATATTCTGAAGGTTTTTATTCATCAGCAGATCAGGTTCTGAATGAATGTTTTTAAGTTCATTTGACAAGGAAGAGTTTAACTTTTACTATCAGGATATGTGTTTACCAAATTTAAGGGTGAATCAGTCCTTCAAAGCTTAAAATAAAACCTATTTTTCTTCTGATGGACTTTGCATTTGGGCATCTTTCCTTCAAAAAAGACCAGTTTCAGTTACAAATTTTGGCCTATATCTAAATTTCATCAGTACCACTTGTATTCACAAGACTAGCATTTAAGTTCTAAAACTCCTAGCAATCTCCTGAATTAGCTTTAGGCCATAAAATGCAGTCAATGTTTTTGCTGATCCTACTGCCACATACTCAAAAGACTTTTTTTCATTTCTGCAATCACTTTTCCCTGACACTTACTGATTACTGTCAATTGTAAAGGAGAAACACATTTCATGCGATGCCTAATGTCCTTTTTCCCTGAAAAAGAATTCCCATGCTGAAAGACTTATCCCATATGCAAGGAACATTTGTTATTTTCTCACACATTTAATCTTTAAAATTAGCTCTACTTTCATTTCCATCATCATATTTTGCATCTTTTTTGAGCACTTTCAAAACTCATGTTTCTGCTTTGATGGTTATGGCTAAGCATGAACATAGAAAATACATTTAAGAGGACCCCTATCCCCATCATTCGGTGACAGGTCAAATAGACTAAAACTTGTTATATAACCGATTAACTTACCTAAGAGAATGTAGGATGAACATAAAGGTTCCATTCCATTAAGGTTTCATTTATGAGCTATTTTCATTTATTCCTTATTTACTTGTTTATTACCTAATACAGGCCAGACTGATCTAGACACTACATATATAAAACTTCCATTAAGCCCTCATAGTGCTTAAAACACAATGGGTGATATAGACAAGTTTAAAGTATCTGCATGATAGCACACATGGAAGAAGCTGCAGCCCAATGCAACAGCTATGATGAACACACAATATAGTGAAGAGATTAGGAATGTGGATGACAAAGCTCAGCAGCCTAGGCTTAGAACTCAAACCTACTACTTAATGGGGAACAGTACTCATCAATTCTGCCCCTCATTTTCTTCACTTGCAGATGATTATAACTGCAAGTATTTCACAGTGTTACTGCCAGAGCTATTGTTGGAACACAATTCTCTGGGGTCTCTCACATTTCAGTATGTCTTATGAACACCCACACTGACTGTTTTTGTTCCAAACTATCTTTTTTAAGGATATCTGTATAACGAAAAAAGAGCAAAGGACAGGCATACATACAATCTTTTGTTAAAAATAAAAAAAAAATTCCCTAGGCTGAGGATTCTTATTTTATAATCCAAGAATTCCTAGGCTCAGGATTTTTCATGTATTTTATAATCCACTGCATATTCAAGTATCGCCTGAATCTCATTGCATTGCTTTTGGGAATTAGAGCTCAAGGGACTGGCACCAAAAAAAAAAAAAAAAAAAAAAAAAATGCTGATACTCTGATTACTGCTATAGCTAGAACAACAGTTTTTGCCTCTGATCCAGGAGTTACAAGTTTTGTTGCAGCTTTCGTAAAAAAAAAGATTGAGTGATATGTACGTTTGTAAATGGAGTAAGGTAAAATCTCAGACCCTTCACAGTGCTTGACAAATATATATGATAATACATATAGGTATTAATGTGAATGTTCCAGAGTATCTCACATGGCAATACATGTGAGATGCTTAGAACATGAACAGTACCGAGCAAGTAGTAAGTTCTCAATAGCTGGTAGCTATTTTGGTAGACAAAAAATAAATAAATAACCCCCTCTAAACACTGATGCAAAAATCCTCAATAAAATTTTAGCTATCAGAATCCAACAATGTATCCATAAGATAATTCACCACGACCAAGTAGGATTCATTCCAGGGACACAAGGATGGTTTAACATCCGAAAATCAATCAACGTTATCCAACACATCAACAAAAAGAAATATAAAAACCATATGATAATATCAATAGATGCTGAGAAAGCTTTCAACAAAGTGCAACACCCATTCATGATAAAAGCCCTTGAAATTCTTGGGATACAAGGAACATACCTCAACATCATAAAGGCCATCTCTGACAAGCCAACAGCCAGTATCATCCTCAGTGGTGAAAAGCTGAAAGCAATTCCATTAAGATCTGGAACAAGACAAGGATGGCCACTCTCACCACTGCTTTTCAATATAATACTGGAAGTCCTAGCCAGAGCAATAAGACAAGAGAAAGACATACAAGGAATCCAAATAGGAAAAGAAGAAGTCAAACTATCACTATTTGCAGATGATATGATAATATACATAGAGAACCCCAAAAACTCCACAGAAAAACTAATTCAACTTATCAATAAATTCAGTAAAGTGGCAGGATACAAAATCAACATGCAAAAGTCAGTAGCCTTCCTATACACAAACAATAAATCTGAAGAAGAAGAAATCAAAAAAACCATCCCTTTTATTATTGAAACAAAAAAAAACAAATATTTGGGAATAAATCTAACAAAAGAGGTAAAGGACCTATACAAAGAAAATTATAAAACACTGTTAAAAGAAATAGAAGAAGACACAAAGAAATGGAAAGACATCCCCTGCTCATGGATTGGAAGAATAAACATTATTAAAATGGCCATCCTACCAAAAGCAATATACAGATTCAATGCTATTCCAATCAAAATTTCAATGTCATTCTTCAAAGAAATAGAACAATTATTGATGAAATTCATATGGAATCACCAAAAACCCCAAATAGCCAAAGCTCTACTGAAAAAAAAAGAAGGAAATGGAGGCATCACACTCCCAGACTTCAAACTATACTACAAAGCCATAATCATCAAAACTGCATGGTATTGGAACAAGAACAGACTTATAGACCAATGGAATCGAATAGAAAATCCAGAAATAAACCCACAGATTTATGGTCAACTAATCTTTGACAAAGGAGCAAAGACTATGCATTGGAGCAAAGAAAGTTTGTTCAATAAATGGTGCTGGGAAAACTGGGTTGCTACATGCAAAAGAATAAAGCTTGACCACTACCTCACACCATACACAAAAATCAACTCAAAATGGATTAAAGAACTAGACATAAGACCTGAAACCATAAAATACATAGAAGGAAATATAGGTGAAACACTACGTGATTTGCACATCAAAGACATCTTTACAGACACATCACCCAAAGCAGTGATAGTGAAGGCAAAGATAAACAGCTGGGACTACATCAAATTAAAGAGCTTCTGCACAGCAAAAGAGACAATAACAAAAACAAAGAGAAACCCCACCAACTGGGAGAACATTTTTGCACCCAACACTAATGATAAAGGACTGATCACAAAAATCTGCAAAGAGCTGATGAGACTCAACAACAACAAAGAAAATAACCCAGTCAAAAAATGGGCAGAAGAGCTAAAAAGAAACTTCTCTGAAGAGGAAATGCAAATGGCCAACAGACATATGAAAAAATGTTCAACATCACTTGTAATCAGGGAAATGCAAATCAAAACTACCATGAGATACCATCTTATACAAGTGAGAATGGCACATATTAAAAAAACTAGCAACAACAAATGTTGGCGAGGTTGTGGAGAAAAAGGAACTCTCCTGCACTGTTGGTGGGAATGCAAACTGGTCCAACCACTATGGAGAGCTGTGTGGAGATTTCTGGACCTACTAAACATAGAGCTTCCATATGATCCAGCAATTCCACTCCTAGGTATTTACCCAAAGGACACAGAAACATCAATTCCAAAGAACACCTGCACCCCTATGTTTATAGCAGCACTATTTACAATAGCTAAGCTTTGGAAACAACCCAAATGCCCAAAAATAGATGACTGGATCAAGAAGATGTGGTACATATATACTATGGAATATTACTCAGCATTCAAAAAAAGATAAACACATGCAATTTGCAGCAACATGGATGGAGCTAGAAGGGATCACGCTCAGTGAAATAAGCCAAAAAGAAAAAGAAAAATACCGGATGGTCTCACTCATAGCAGGAATCTAGAAAACTTAAATAAAGGATCAGGAAAATGAATAACTATAAGAAAGTGAAAATCAAAATCAACAAAAAACTACGAACCAGAGACACTTTTTGGGGGGTGGGGGCCGGGAGGGGAGGGATTGGGGTCAGAATGGGGCATGTGCAGTTGTATGGGGGAATATAAAAATAAAATTTATTATTAAAAAAAAAAACAAACTAGAAAAAAAATAAAAAGATAAAAAAAAATAAAAAATAAATAAATAACCTCCTCTAAAGATGTCCATTTCCTTATCCCCAGAAATTGTAAATGTATTAGATTACCTGGCAAAGAGGAATTAGAGTACTATTAACATTCAGGTTGCTAATCAGTGGAGGAGTATTTGCAATATGTGGACTACTCAAGCAGACCCAATATAATACAAGAGTTCTGGAAAGCGAAAGCAGAAAACAAAGGGGTCAGTGTTAGAGTGATGCCACGTGACAGACTCTTGCAGCCACTGCTGGCTGGAAAGAGTCCTAGCCCAGAAATTCAGGGATCCTCTAGAAACTTCAAGAGATGAGGACATTTAGGATTCTCCCATAAAGCCTCTAGTGAGCTAGAGTAGCTAAAAACTGCCAACCTACTTAAATATAGTAATAATAGTTGTGTTGTTTTAATCCACTAAGCATGTAGCAATTTATTAGAGCATCAATAAGAAACTATAAGAGTTATCATTACCATCATCACCATCTTCTTCATCATTATTTCCATAACTATATAGCAGAGGTCTTAACATATGAACGAGCAAAACCTAGAGAAAGTCAACTATGAGATCTGTTGAGCAAATGGGGATCGCTGGAAGGAAAGTATATTTCAGGTTAAGGGCATGTGCATACAAGTGACCAAGCACAGGGTGCTTTCAGTAAACTAAACCTGGATCAGGATGGCTAAAGTCCTTAGTGACAAATTCTGTTTTAGACATTCTGAGTTTGAGTTGTCTCTGGAACATTTACAACGATATCTATAAAGGAACTAATGATCATGGGTCCAGGAAAGTGTTGGGCTAGGAGAGCAGATTTAGGAAGTCATCAACATATATACAGTAGACTATGGCCAATGCTGAGCACAGAAGCAGGCTGAAACAGTGCCCAAGGAAGAGTGAGATTTAAGAAATAGGCAGAAGATGAGGGCACATGGAAGAGTCCAAAATGATACTGAGGCAGTCATGAGGTGTCATAGTCAGGATAAGGTGCTACCACATTATTCAAAAGCATCAATTCACTCAAAAAGGAGGCAAGAGTTGAGTGTCTATGCGTATCTTAGGTATAAATACAAAACACTGGTGTTATACACTATAGTACCTAAACATTAATGCTTTCAAAGAATACTAGCTTGCCACTCAATATCATTCTCAACAGATTTAAAAAATGGATTATAAAACCTTTACACAGATATAACAAAGTCTAATCAGGTGTATTAGCATCATTACCTAAAGGGGGGATAACAATACTCTGCTAGATTCTCATTAATCTCTGCTTAATGAGTGTTAGTAACTGGAATGGGCCCACCCACAGCATGGAACTCAGGAGATTTCTTGTTTCAAATGTCTAGGGTAACTGGAAGTCATTTTAAAGGTTTGAATAGTTCTTTGACACTCATTAATTGACAGATTCACATTTCCAGCAGAAAGAGTAAAAGAAAAAACTACTATTTATAAATGAACATTCTTAACTCTTGAAACTTGGAGTTGTCAGTAAAATGTATTTCCAAATTCATACACACTTTTGACAGACCAAGTACAAAGTGGTTATCTCAAAAAGAAATTATTTATGTAGGTTTGCTAAAGTGGAAGCAAAGATTCACTGTGCCTTAAGGCCAGTTCCTTCTAGTATAATCTACACTAGTAGTACACACATAATTCAACACCAAAAATAAAAATGCAAGTGTATAAATACAAAGGAACCAATATTGGGTTCTTGGCTTAACACTATCTAGCATTAATTTCAAGCAAAATCAAATAGTTGGTGAAGCCCCTGAGGAAAAAAAAAAATCACTGACTCACAATAGTTGTTGATTTTATCACTTCTTGTTGCACTACAAAATATTACCTAATATTAACTGGCATCTAAACAATGGATAAATTTTCAAAAAGCTAGTAATATAAACAGGAGATAACGAAATTCTATGTGAATTTTAAAGGTTCCTAGGGAAATCTCTGATAGTATTTGGGGTAATGAAGGCAAAGAGAAAAGGGAAGAAAATAGAGTTTGAAAATATAGCATAATTATAGAAACAAAAAGAGTTGTGACACTTTGTTACTATACTAAATGTTATATACTAACTCAAAGCTAATTTTCCTGTAAGAGAACTAAAATACAACCTTATCAATTGAATCCTTGGCATGCATATTTCTGAAAGACTTGATCTTTTCATAATCTAAACCTATATATTTACCACTGAAATTGCATCAAGTCATTCAATACCATGAAGAAAAATAAATGCCATCTGCCATTCAGGCTGAATTATGTATCATTTGGGAAATAGTGGTCAAAATATGAACCATGTCTTTCATTACCAAATGTACCTGATGCCTTGCTATAAATATATTCATGATAGCATAAAGAAAGCATCTTTTCCAAATTTTCCTACAGAAACGTTTCTGAGAGTTTCTATTCCAAGTATTTTTTTTTCAAAACCCATTCTTAGTGTTCCAAATATTCCCTAGTTCAATTTACATTAGATCAAGAAATGAAATACAGAAAGACCTAATAATGAGAGACTGAATTGAACCCTTTACATCTCCAAGCTCCAGTGTCTAATGTGCATCCATAAGTTTTACTCCTAATGTATATTTTATAGGAGGGAAAACATTTTATATGCCTAATGGGGAAATGCTAAGAGGAGATTTTTTTTTCTTGGTACCCATCATAAAAATGTTGCTCCTGATGTAAAAACTAGGAGACCTGACATGATGCGAAATTGACAGCAGCCATTTTCCTAACACTACATTTAATAGAGCATGAGGGCTCTATGGCTCACAATGACATGGAACTCAGGGCTGGACAGTGCGGCGGGGAGACCACCACCTAGAGGATGGTAATGTCCTCATCACTACTTCTGTGCCTAACACATGACACAAAGCTTTTTTATTTGTGTGCTATTTTGAATAGTTAACTATTTTGAATAGTTATTAAAATGAAAACCAGTATTCTGTGGAGTGCCTCACTAAAAGGTACAGATTTGAGACCACTAAGGCATCTGCTCACACTTTACTGTATCATTTGGAATATTCTATTCCTGGGTGGGGGATGGCACTCTCACAACTTAATTACCTTAGAGGTTGAGTAGAAAGTGCTGTGAAGTGTTTGGAATACTCTATAAGCAAACTTCTTTAAGGAGCTTATCTTCATCTCCCTAGGTCTCAGTGCATTATTTGTATGCATGTATGTACACATGCATGTATATGTGTTTGCATGTAGGACTATAAGGAAATACATATGTATGTATGTATGTATAATATGTATGCTACATAAATATATGTATACTGAGCTCTATCACCCACACATACACACAATGTGTGCATATATATACATATATATGATTGAAATTAGATGAATTTTAAGTCACTGAATTTTATGAATTTATCAGTCTAAATTCTAGAAGAAATAGATTGCTCTGTATCTCATCCTATGTAATTCAGACAAATACCATTAAAACAAGACAATTGAAGGTTTTGTCCCAAGGGTTTCAATTTAACAATAGTTAATAACACTTCCCAGGAATCATCCTCAAGATCTCCAAATTAGTGATACAAATAAAATACCTGTAATTTTTTTCTGTATTTTTATGTTTATTTATCATTGAGGGATAGTTGGCATATGACATTAGGTTCAGATATACAATATAATGATTTGATATGTATGCATATTTGATGAAATGATCACTTCAAGAAGTCCAATCAACATCTGTCAACTAACAGTGTCATATTTTTTTTCTTATGAGGAATTTTTTTTTTACATTATAAATTTTATTTATTTTTATTTTTTTATTTAACTTTTATTTTTATATTCCGCATACAATTACAATCCCCTTATTTTGATCCCAATCCCTCCTTTCCCCATCCCCCACTCCCCATAGAGTGTCTCTGGTTCATAGTTTTTTGTTGATTTTGATTTTTACTTTCTTATAGTTATTCATTTTCCTGGTCCCTTATTTAAGTTTTCTAGATTCCTGCTATGAGTGAGACCATCCGGTATTTTTCTTTTTCTTTCTGGCTTATTTCGCTGAGCATGATCCCTTCTAGCTCCATCCATGTTGCTGTAAATTGCATGAGTTTATCTTTTTGAATGCTAAGTAATATTCCAAGGTGTATATGTACCACATCTTCTTGATCCAGTCATCTATTTTGGGGCATTTGGGTTGTTTCCAAAGCTTAGCTATTGTAAACAGTGCGGCTATAAACAGGGGTGCAGGTGCTCTTTGGAATTGATGTTTCTGTGTCCTTTGGGTAAATACCTAGGAGTGGAATTGCTGGATCATATGGAAGCTCCATCTTTAGTAGGTTGAGGAATCTCCACACAGCTCTCCATAGTGGTTGGACCAGTTTGCACTCCCACCAACAGTGCAAGAGAGTTCCTTTTTCTCCACAACCTCACCAACATTTGTTGTTGCTAGTTTTTTTAATATGTGCCATTCTCACTGGTGTAAGATGGTATCTCATGGTAGTTTTGATTTGCATTTCCCTGATGACAAGTGATGTTGAACATTTTTTCATATGCCTGTTGGCCATTTGCATTTCCTCTTCAGAGAAGTTTCTTTTTAGCTCTTCTGCCCATTTTTTGACTGGATTATTTTCTTTGTTTTTGTTGAGTCTCATCAGCTCTTTGTAGATTTTTGTGATCAGTCCTTTATTATTAATGTTGTGTGCAAAAATTTTCCCCCAGTTGGTGGGGTTTCTCTTTGTTTGTGTTATTGTCTCTCTTGTTGTGCAGAAGGTCTTTAATTTGATGTAGTCCCAGCTGTTTATCTCTGCCTTCACTATCACTGCTTTGGGTGATGTCTTTGATGTGCATATCATGTAGTGTTTCGCCTATATTTCCTTCTATGTATTTTATGGTTTCAGGTCTTATGTCTAGTTCTTTAACCCATTTTGAATTGGTTTTTATGCATGGTGTTAGGTAGTAGTCAAGCTTCATTCTTTTGCATGTAGCGACCCAGTTTTCCCAGCATCATTTATTGAACAAACTTTCTTTGCTCCAATTCATATTCTTTGCTCCTTTGTCAAAGATTAGTTGACCATAAATCTGTGGGTTTGTTTCTGGATTTTCTATTCAATTCCATTGGTCTCTGTGTCTGTTCTTGTTCCAATACCATGCAGTTTTGATGATTATGGCTTTGTAGTATAGTTTGAAGTCTGGGAGTGTGATGCCTCCATTCCCTTCTCTTTTTTTTAGGAGAGCTTTGGCTATTTGGGGTTTTTGGTGATTCCATATGAATTTCATCAATAATTGTTCTATTTCTTTGAAGAATGACATTGAAATTTTTATTGGAATATCATTGAATCTGTATATTGCTTTTGGTAGGATGGCCATTTTAATAATGTTTATTCTTCCAATCCATGAGCAGGGGATGTCTTTCCATTTCTTTGTGTCTTCTTCTATTTAACAGTGTTTTATAGTTTTCTTTGTATAGGTCCTTTACCTCTTTTGTTAGATTTTTTCCCAATTATTTGATTTTTTTTGTTTCGATAATAAAAGGGATTTTTTTTAATTTCTTCTTCAGATTTATTGTTCATGTATAGGAAGGTTACTGACTTTTGCATGTTGATTTTGTATCCTGCCACTTTGCTGAACTGATTGATGAGTTGAATTAGTTTTTCTGTGGAGTTTTTGGGGTTCTCTATATATATATTATCATATCATCTGCAAATAGTGATAGTTTCACTTCTTCTTTTCCAATTTGGATTCCTTGTATGTCTTTCTCTTGTCTTATTGCTCTGGCTAGGACTTCCAGTATTATATTGAAAAGCAGTGGTGAGAGTGGCCATCCTTGTCTTGTTCCAGATCTAATGGAAATACTTTCAGCTTTTCACCATTGAGAATGATACTGGCTGTTGGCTTGTCATATATAGCCTTTATGATGTTGAGGTATGTTCCTTGTATCCCAAGAATTTCAAGGGCTTTTATCATGAATGGGTGTTGCACTTTGTCAAAAGCTTTCTTATGAGGAAATCTTTTAAGACCTACTCTGTGGAACTTTCAAGTGTCCTCTACAGCATGATTAACTATAGTCATCATGTTTTACATTATCTAACATATTTTTTTTACAATATTTCTAACATCTCAGCTGGTTTTAACCCTAGCTCCTTGATCTCTATCATAACTCAAGTTTCATTTAATAGAAATTTAATACAATTGCCCAAGAATCTCAGAGCCAGCTCCAAACCTTCTGAATCAGAATACACATTTTAACAAGATCCTCAAGTGGTTTATATGTATTATAGTGTGAGAAGCACCAACCTACAGCAGAACTTTCATGGTGGGGTGCTTTCTCTCAGGGGTTGTATAAGACCATCCATGAAGGGGTGAAAGTAAATTGGGACTTTTATTTGGATATGTTTGTTTGATACAAATATTCTCCTTGATCAAATTATCAAGGACCATGAATAGAGAGCAGGAATTTCATCGACAACCTGACAGCACTGACTAGTTCACGTTCAATGAATTAGGACAAGTCACAGAACGCACACACCCAACTAAATGAATTTATGGGTCATAAGATCCAATTTAACTAAACCAACCCTACAAAGTAAATACTGTGGCTTAAAAATATTTTTTCAAAAATAAGTAAATAAATAATATCAGATTGAGAGTGATACTAATAAGACAGACACCAAAAAATGACAAAAACAGAGCAAACAGTTCTTCAATTCTTTTTTTTTTTTTTTACATTTTTAAAGGACAGGTTTATTAAGAAAAGGAGAAAGAAAAACAGTGACACCTGCATAGTCACAGGTGGGCAGGAGTGCTGCCACTCTTGTTTTGCAAAGGGAAAAGGTTTATGAAAAGAAACACCTGCATCGTCACGGGCCAATAGTTCTAAGTCAGAATAATTAGCATTTTTAAGTACATACTAAGGGGCAGCTACTTCCTAAGTGGTTTACATGTATTAATTCAGTTAATCCTAACTCTATGAGACACACACTTCTCATAACTCTATTTTGCAGATAGGAACTGAGGCACAGAGACATTAAGTAAATTTCCCAGGTCAGTTAGTATTTGCTGAAATGGGATCCAAACTTCAGAATGGTGGTATACATCTGTCAACCACTCCACTCTACTCTTTCTATTCCATTTCATGATAAGGTAAAGAGACATATAATTATTTATTACAAAAAAGTCAAACAGAAAATTCAATTCATTATAAACTCAGTTCATTAACAATGAACTTCACTTTAACAGTATATTACATCTTGAAATTTAGCTAATGAAAGTGTATTCTTTTTAAATTAAGTAAATACAACTAAGACTGAACACACTCAAAAATATCTGATAGTGGTTTGCAAATATGAGTATGCATTGGAATCACCTCAAAAGTGGGTTAGGATAAATATTTCTAGGTCCTTAGAACAGAAGAACTTAAATCTTGTCACACATTTGAATCACCTGGGAAATCTCTAAAAAAATACATGAATGTCTGGCCCCTTTTTCAGAGATTCTGAATTAATAGTTCAGCCTACTTCTTCCTTAAAAGGACAAAATAGTGAAAATAATGACAGGAAAATATAAGCAGAAAAACTAGTTTAAGGTAGTCCAGGTTAAAAAAAAAATAATAACACAATGCTAACTAAAATATAAAGGCATTTCAGAGGCAGAAACAGGCAGGACTTGGTAATTCATTAAATACTGAAGATGAGAAGCCCACCAAAAATGCATTGCCTAGGAGACCTACTTGAATGTAAGATGTAGGTCTTACCAGGTCAAAGCGTGCCCAGGTTCATGATGCCAGCAGACAAGAAAAAGGGGACCTACAGGGGAGCAAATCGTTACTGTAGCAGCAGGAGACAAGATGCAGGCAGCAGCAACATTTACAACATCTTCGACCCCCGGTCTTAGTGGCAAAGGCAGGGGCAGCAGTCAGGGGCCACAGCCCCCCTGAGCTCCAGGGCAGCCAGTGACCACCCATAGTCGCAGTGCCCAGAGGCCCATCCAAAGAACCCTATTAACTTTTATATGATCTATAGACAAAGCTGGCACAGGACTATAAGGTTAGGCCTAGGTTACATAAGTATGTTTCATGTATGTGGAACACTACATCCAGGTTACATATCAGTTACTACTCCCTGCACATGCAGGCTACATCTCAAGGCTACATGTTATCTGCTAGGCTACCTATGTTAGAAGGTCATGGAGAAAAATAGCCTGAGAAACTGTTGAGAAAACTCTATGTTCCCAATTCATGGGTAGTAAGTGGTATCATGGTATTCTATAAACAAGAATGAATCCCAAGACCCAAAGAGAAATAAGGAAGGGTCAGGAAGATAAGGACAGAAGAAAGAAGAAAACACTACAAATAGAACAAATTACTTTCACATTTTCCCCATAAAGTCCATTTTGGGCAGTACTGGAAAAGTGATACAGAAGTTCCTTGCCATTTAGCAGTGTGCATGTCTTTAAGTCCTTCCAACAGTTAACGCCTAGGCTGCCTAGTTTCAGAGTCCATGTTCTTAATCTTCATTTTATGTTGTGCCCTGTTCTATTTTTATGTTGATAACAAAGTGACTCAATTAGAGGCCAGATTATAAGTCAAAAATAGTAAGGATTAGCACATAATATTTTAAGAGACTAAAAAGATCGAGCTCCTAGTCTGTCTCTCCTTTTATTCCTGGACATGCAGAACTGAAGTCTATAGCTTTAAAAAGCTTCTCAAAGAATAAAATAATAGAGGCAATGTGTCTGCAATGCTTGGAAATTTCAGATCACATGAACTTCTGCTAGTCTCTAGGAAGACATAAAATAAACGTCTTCGGTTTATTATGGACTTCCATGTTGATTTCCACAAATGTTCAAACCTCTCTCATAGAATGATATTTATAAAAGGCAAGACTTACTCTAAATTCCTTTGTTTGAATGCCAACAAGTTCATGTTAAAATGTAGTTAGATCTCTATTTTAAACAATTTTGTTGGCAACTGAGAGCCTGCATTCTTTAGTAAGGCATGTTATCTGGTGTTAATGAAAAACATCTAAACCTGCTCCCCCACACACAAACAACCTATAATAAGAACTAGTGAATTTTATCCTTAGAGGAAAAGAGAAACTTGGGATTATATGCAAACCACACTCTGTTGACTTTCTCAAATTAAGAAAATATATATGGCAAGGTACTACTGACTGCTACAATATAAAAATGTTTCATTTCTACTCTGGATGAATATAACAGCAGGTGGTAAAATAGCACTACAAGACAGTCACTTTCACTTTAAGCCCAAAGGCAAAGGATCCATTAGATTTTCAGAATTAGTTTAAGTTATTCAGTTGCTTTTTCTATATGCTTACATACAGAGACACACACAGTGAGAGTGAGAGTAAAAATTAAAAATTCCCATTATTTCCAAAAGCAAACAAAATGACTAGTTGATAATTTTCTTTTTCTTTCCTTGATTGCTTTCTCTACTGTGGCCCAAATTATTGAGCTAAACAAAGATAGAAATTTGCATAGGCTAAGATGCTTCAATGATATCAACTGCTAATTCTTAATAATGGCATAATTAAGAACTTAGTATGGAATGGGAACAACTTTTAAAAGTCACTCTAAAATAGATAAAAGGAGTCGGTACTAATATCTGTTTTTCAAATAATTTTTTGTGGGCACTCTACCACCTTAAATTTACTGGAGAACAACCACCTTATTTATAAGAGCTAATTAAATACATTGACTGTTTAACACTGATACTAAACTTAACCAATGTGTATTTGCCAAATGATTGATAACTCACTATGTTTTTAAGTTGAGAGAAGAAGGTTTATCATGAATTTACAGAGGTCTTACATGTTAGACTGAATACAGCCCTAACACGCACCCAAGTGGCACCACTATGCAATTTTAAAAAAACCTCCTCTTCCTCAAGGCACTGTACTGTCATCTGCCAGAAAACAATCTTAATAAATATAAGTATACAAATCTATAATGGCTACAAACATGAATAGTGCCTTTCTAGAGTTGTGCAATTCACAACCTAATCTATTGGGTTGCTTCAACAGAATTAACAAGAAATGTTTCCTAATCCTTAGTGCTCAGAAGCAAGGAGACAGTGAGACAGGCTTTCCACATAACAAATACCCTTGTGGAGAGGTGATTTATAAAACAATTGTGTTTTGCTTTGCAGAGGCTGTAGCAAAAACAAATGGACTTAAGCGAAAAGTGTTACAATTATAATTTTTTTCTCTGACAAGAGAGATAATTCAGGTAATGCCAAGCAAGGTCTCTCTACTTAGCATGGTTCTCAGCTTCGATGTACATTAGAATCAATTGAGAAACTTTTAGAAATAGAGATGCCTGGACCGTACCTGTCAATTCTGCCTGAATCTCTAGGGGTGGGGCTCAAGCATCCATAAGTATTTTTTGAAGCTTTGCCACATGATTCTGAATGTCCAGTTGGGATTTAAAACCTGTAGCTTGGGTGATTTGATGAACAGCATTACCATATAAGATAAATTAGAGTGGGGTTCTAAAATTTTAGGGCACATTAGGAGAGTTTCGTAAAACAGATTGCTGGGCAAACTTTCATAGTCCATGATTCAAAGGCCCTGGTGTTTCTGGTCCACAGATCCATTTTGAAGACCATTATTCTTATGACTCAACATGTTGTCCATGAAAGGCAATTATGAAATCATTGGGAGCCTGCCAGAAATGCAAAATCTCAAACCCCTCTCACTACTGTGCTGAATATTTAAATTCTAACCAGATTCCCAGGTGACTCACGTGGAAATTAAAATTTGAGAAGCACTAGTCTAGAGCACAGACCAACTAAAAAGTTGACATGGATGAGGAGGAACATAGATATAAAATAGGGTAGGTATGTGTTAATAACTAGAGAGCTCATATTCTAAAAATTTCAGCTCCATGAAGGAAACTATAACTATAGTCACCAGATTATCCCATAATTTTCAATAAAGTTAGTAATTTGGATTTTTTATATTGAATCCCCTAGTTCTAAGATGTTAGCAATTAATTCAGTTGTTTTATAATAACTTTAAGACCAAATAAAATAGGTGTGTGAGCCCTATTGGCCCATATACAGGGATTATATATTACCTCTGATCTAGAAAGAATCAATCATGATCTGAATTAGAGTTTCTAGTAAGTCCCTGAAAATCCCCTTAGAACTCTTCCCTTAAAAACTTAAGAGAAATGATATATTTGCTAACAGTTAATTATTTTCCATAGGGCATACTTCTGCTTGACATGAACAAAGCAACAGAAATAAATGTTAGACAGGGCAGCTTTGAAATATGAGTTACAGAACAGAAAATATGCAGCAATAAGGTAGGAAGCAAGAGATGATGTGAAATGCCTCGGGAGAGTCTCTAAGGAACATGAGATGTGCAAGCTATCAATCTCAAATGAGAAAGGTGAGTGGTTTGATTGTGTTTACCGATAAATAAACTTATGGACACAGCAAATTTTCTAATAATAAGCTTTTTGAAGTGGAAGAAAAATAGCAGTTACACACACACACAATTTTTTTCCACTTGTAAATGAAAATATGGTAAAACAACCTCAGTTGCACACTTCCTGTCCATCTGTACTTAACATTGAATTCCAGCATTTCCTTCAATGATGAAGTGGTTTGAAAATAATTTCTAATGGAAGCACCCTATGTTCTCAATGTGAGATATTATAGTGTTCACTGAGTTTTTCTTTAAACCTTGTAAATCACTTATTAAGATCATCTTAGATGCTGTATAAAGAATAACAAGAAGTTACCTTTCAGAAAGGTCATACAGGACTAGAAAAAGAGAGGGAGTAGCTAAGCAGGCTGAAAAAAAATCATGGAAGTCAAATTATATACTAAATGGGAGAAAAGAGAATAGAAAAGTTATGAAAACTGCTTATTACTCTGTTAAAGTACCATAAACAAGCAAAATTTCATAAAGGACATGAAAATGGCATAGAAAAAAACAGACTAAGGGAAATAGCCCATCTCTTCCTAACACCCTCCTTTTCACTATGAGTCTTGACTTCATAATTTCAAGTGTCTTTCCCTCCAGGATCACTATCACACCTCTTAGCCTGAGATAAAAGGTGTCCATGATAGTTTACCTTTAATCCTATTAAATTATTAAATAGTATCTCCCACTTTCCTCCAAATCACTTCAATTAAGCCAACAATTAGGACAATAAACACTTTTCTGTACTCTAAATGCATACTTAAAAACTTTTTCAGCTTTTGCCTTTAGAATAATAAAACAAAGGTTAGCAGAATGTCTTTTTGGTTCAGTATTGTAGAGAGGCTCTATCATATCTTTATTTTCTCCTCACCTTGTTTTAAAAAATGTTGGGTCTGCCAGTGACATTTAGCAAAAGTATATTAGATGGAATTATTTCTTTTTAAAAAAGTAGGAAGCACCTCAAACTGAAAATAGCACCTGATATGACATATATTAGCAGGTAAGGGATAGATTTTTATAGCCCTACCTAAATAAAATTTTCATAGTTGAAGCTGCCAAAAGTAGAGATTACAAATATGAATTTTCCCTAGGATCTATATTTATAAATTTTCATCTTAGGGACTTTTTTTAATTGAAGTTAGAATAACATATGAAAAAAGAAACTGAAAATCAGAACTTTGCTTTTTATTTTGCCAGCAAGAAACCATGGGACCTACGGCCTTTATTTTAAACTACTGTCTGGAGGTTCCTTGGTCTACTAAAAATGGAGCAACCATATGACCGAGCAATTCCACTCCTAGGGATCTACCCAAAGGACACAAAAACATTAATTCGAAAGACCACCTGTACCCCTAATTTTATTGCAGCGCTATTTACCATAGGCAAAACTTGGAAACAATGCAAATGCCCAAAAATAGATAACTGGATCAGGAAGATGTGGTATATATACACAATGGAATATTATTCAGCAATCAAAAAAGATAAACTCATGCCATCCACAGCAGTGTGGATGGAGCTAGAAGGAATATGCTGAGTGAAATAAGCCAGAAGGAAAAAGAAAAATATCGTATGAATGCACTTATAGCAGGAATACAGGGGAACCAAATAAGACATCAGCGCAAAAAAAAAAATTAACAGTACAAAACACAACAAAGCAAAAGCAGGCAATTATAAATCAGAGCAAGGAAGGAGGAGGGAGAGCAATCAGAGGGAGGGAGGGAGAACATAGCGGAATGTGGTGATGGTGCATGCATGCATTGGTGAAGGAAACTCTATGGGGACTCAACCTGAAGGGGTTGGGGGAAGCAAATATTGTTTAAAAATGAAAAATGATGTGAAAAATAAATAAACTGATGTCACCATTTAACTTTCATTATGTACCAAAGAAGGAAAGAAATAAATTATCATTTAATCAAGTCATAATATCTGCAAGGCTCTGTGCCTGGAAAAATGACCAGGCAGATGAGATAATGAACTTGACAATCTTTACGATCTCTTTAATTGAAAACTTATTTCATCCCCATGGAATATTTGAGCATATAAATCCTGATCACAATAAGTTACATAAGAACGACTGTTCTCTTAGAATCCATTCTATTTTGGGCCTCCCCTGGTGGCGCAGCTGTTGAGCACTGGGTTGCGAGGCTGCCAACAGCCTCTGCAGCGCCAGGTCGATCCCCAGCCACCAGCGAGGGTCCCACAAAAAAAAAAGAATCCATTCTATTTTGATCACAGCCTCACCTTTCCACAAAGACTAACTCTTTTATCTAGTTGTTAGTACAAAATCCAGAACTAAAGAGAGGTCCTATACTAGGAACCAAACAAAACACCTCTCTTCCTGGTCATGCTGTCACAGTAAATTATAGTAAATTATAAAATTAAAGAAAGAAGGAAAAAGAAAAAATACATCCAGCTTAATACAAAATGTTCTAATAAATGTATTCTCCATCTTTTTAAAAAATACTAAAAAAAGTTTTCCACTATTTTTAGTAATTCAATTCATTAACATTGCTATATTCATACTGAATTACTATGCACATCCTAGATAAACAAAAGTAACACTCAGTAAACATGATTAACACTAAGCCCTTGCTTTTTAGGAAAAAAGATCAGCAAATAGTTGAAGTACATAGCAAGTGCAATATGCTTAGGATGCTACAAAAATTTAAAAGATTCAATTAGGGGGCCAAAAGAAGGCTTCCCAGCATACATGACACTTGAGTAGAATCCCCCCCAAATAAAGCAGGGATATGAGCAAAGAAAACAGAGGTCATAGGGTGTCTCAGGGAAAGGGAAAGATGAAAAAATAACACAGAGTGAAGCTACCTAGTATGCATGGGGAACAAGCTGTAGTCTATTATTTTAATACATTGATGGAAGCAAGACATATGGGAAAATGAAGCTGAAGTGGTAGAGAAGAACCTTATATGTGATATTGAGAGATTAGATTTTATTCTAGGAAGTGCACGGAGAGTGCAGGAGAATAGCATGGCCAGATTTGCCAATATTAGGTTTGTAAGGTGTATCTAAGGCAGAAATGACAGAAGGCAAGAAAATCACTCCTAGGTGAGTCTTTAAGCTGTGCAATGTTCACAGGACTATGGGAGTGTGGGTAGAATTAAGAAACACTTAAGATTAAAGTAAGATGAATGCTATGAGGGTACCAAAATGAAGAAATCTAAGAATCCTCTCATTATCTTTATGACTTTAGGACCTATTCAATACCTAAAAGTGCAAATAATTGAGATATGAAAGACCTAGGAATAGTAGTACTGGTTAGGATGCAAAATGGAGAGAAGTCAAATTCAGTTTGAATCTATTGCAAAAAAAAAAAAAAGAGTCATAATCCATGAGGGGATTCAGCAAGGATTAATCAAAGTGGCAGAAGGAGAAACAGGAGGTAGCACTATCATAGGAAATAAAGTTCCAACAATGAAAGAAGCCTCAATAATGGCAAATGCAGCAAGGAGATGCAGTTGGATAAGAACTGAAAAAAATGTTCATTGCGTTTGGCCATTTTGCCTTCGCCAGGTAGTTTCATGGACTACTGAGGATGAAAGTCAGACACTGAAGGCTAAGTGACTAAGCGGTAAAGAAATGACAGACGCAAATCAACCAGAGATTGCAGACCCAGGTAGAGACTGAGACTTGTCCAAGTATCTCTGACCTCTCTTTGTGGAGCAGAAATCTCCAAAGTATTTTATCACACATCAGTAAGTATCTTGATCAAGATGGCTTGACAATGGAATCATTTTCCTCAGATGAGTGAAAAGCCTTAATCACATTTAAAAGTCATTTTGAATAATAGTTACCAACCACTTTAATAAGTCTTTTACAGAAGGGCAGCATAGGCAGGATGCCAATCCATAAATCTCAAATAATCCCAGCATCATTTAGAGACTATATCCTTTTTGCAAGGTAGAATGTTATCCTAAATACACCTTATGCATAAAAAGAATATACAGAAACTAGTGGTTTCACCCCGTCTGGCCAAACTTAGCACTTAAGAAAATCTTCTAGAGAATTTTGTTGCTTAAAATTGGAGAGGTCTCATCTAAATTAACTTATTTCATATATATATATATATATATAATAAACACACATACACAGTAACAATATTAGAGGCAAAGTTTAATACATGTATTTATATATATACATATTTCTATTTCTTATAAGCATTGGCTTTATTATCTTTTTAATCCCTATGTTTCATGATTAGATTCAAAATGCGTATTACACATTTGGCCTTACAACATCAAAAGGAATGTAAGAGCTTCTCATTCTTTGGAAAATAATACCTATACCAGTTCTCTTCGTTAAACTCAAACGTGGTATTAATTATATTTTATGATTCTGCCTGTAACAGTAAACCACTTAAAGAGATTTTAAGACATTCCTCTCCAGGAGGAATAATAGGAAGCTGTACTTCTCATCAGACTTTCCCCACACCTCCTGTCACTTTCCCTTTCCTGCCTGTCCAGCTCAATGTCAACCACCTTGTGTATAGCAATGATGGACTGCCTTTTCCAGAGATACTCATCACGGGAGGCTTCCAGGCAAGAGCAAGTCAGACACTTGGGGGAGGGAAGCAAAGGGAGTAAAGGAAAAATTGAAAAGTTATTATCAGGTAATTTTATTTCTGCTTCAGCCAAACAAACGAAACTGACTGCATAACTTCAAACGATAAAAAGAGAAAACTTTGAAAGGAGGAGAACTTGCCAATTAAAAGAACAAAACAAAAACAACAAAACAAAAAAGAATAGCTCACTCATACCCACTCTGAACTCTAAGCAGTTAAAATTTATGCATGGATTTTTCTTTCCTTTAAGTCCTTATCACCTTACACACTATTAAAATCTAATGCAATGAAACAGAACTGACTAAAATAGTATTTTGACACTCCCTAATTCACCCTGATTTTCCTCATTTTAGAATGCTGTAACAGACATGAATATCCTTAAACTCTCCCCTCAAAATCACCAAGTGTGGGGCCTCCCTAGTGGTGCAGGGGTTAAGACGCAACCTATGAAGCAATCTACAGCCACTGCAGCTCGAGTTCGATTCCCACCCAGGGAGCTACCCCATGGCACAGCAGACCTCTCCTGTCTCACCCACTGCTCCCCTCAGCAGTGTATTTCAGTCACTGCCTATACTGTTCCCCACTCTGTCTTTGGTGAATCCTCTCACCCCCAACACTTTTGACCTGTACCCCAGTTCTTGTATGCATAAATAAACAAATCTTTTAAAAAAATCACCAAGTGTGTATTGTTTATTGAGTCATTTGTTACTAGCTTCTTGATTAAACTCCATTTGCACATGAGCATTTCGATCCTCTGTACCCATGGTGGAGGTATGTTGTTATCTAAATCCCAGTAATTGAAGTCCTGGTTACCATCCTGGTTACTAATAAATACTTAACAAGCATCTCCTTGTGGTAGATGATGCACTAGGTGAGAGTTCCTCTTCGTGTTCTAAGCACACTGTAGCTCCCCTAAAAGAATAGTGGGGTTCCATATGAATTTTAGTAACGTTTGTTCCATTTCATTGAAGAGTGCCATTGATATTTTTATTGGGATCATATCGAATCTGTTAATTGCTTTGTGTATGATGATCATTTTAACAATGTTGATTCTTTCAATCCAGGAACAGGGAAAATCTTTCCATTATTGTATGTCTTCTATTTCTTTTAACAAAATCTTATAAGGTCCTTTACCTTCTTTGTTAGGTTGAATCCTAGTTAATTTTTTTCTGGTGTGATTATAAATGGTATTAGTAAAATAAGCCAGAGGAGAAAAATAAATGGTATGGTGTCATTTATATGAGGAATAAAGAGAAAGCAAACAAAGCATGAGACAAAGACAAACTTTAAAAGGGACCTTTGAAAGCTGACCTTAGAACTGAGGCATCCAGAGTGGGAGGGGCAGTGGAAAGGGTGAGAATAGGTTGGGAGAAATTTCAATGGACTACAGTGGAGGACTATGGGTACTTCTATGGAGGGTGCTATATAGTGACAACACCTGAGGGGTATATCCTATACTAGCAAGGACATAAACCAACAGTACTTCAATTTAAAAAAAGAAAAAACAGTAGTGGAGAGTTTATACCTTGGATGCCAGAACTGGGCTGCCTAGAAGTGAAACCTCAGTCTGCCCCTTACTGCCACTGCTTAATTTCTTTGAGCCTCAGTTCCTGCTTGGGTCAAAGCTTGATAATATGTACATATATGTCATAGGACTGTTGTGGAAATTACCTAAATCAATGCATTTGATAGCATATAACATATGTTTACTGTGTCTTATCTAGCATTACTAACATGAATATGAATAAAGGCAAGTATACTCTACAAAACAAAAAAGATTTGCCAAAAAAAATTATGTTATCTCAGATGTCAGTTTTCTCTCTCTCTCTCTCTCTCTCTGTGTATATATATATATATATATATAAGTTGAATATTCTCAGCTTTGCATTGGTATAAAAACAAATTAAAAATGAACCTTTGAAAAAATGAACCTACTGTGCTATAATTCCCAAATATATGATTGAAACATGTAATAAATCAATAGTGAGCAAAATAGTTCAAAATTTGCATGACATTGACTTCTAATTGTTTTTCCATTTGATATTATAGGGCAAAAATTCCAAGGTTCTAAGGACTTTTTTAGAATGCTGTAACAGACATGAATATCCTTAAACTCTCCCCTCAAAATCACCAAGTGTGGGGCCTCCCTAGTGGTGCAGGGGTTAAGACACAATCTATGAAGCAATCCACAGCCACTGCAGCTCGAGTTCGATTCCCAGCCAGGGAGCTACCCACATGGCACAGCAGACCTCTCTTGTCTGTCTCACCCACTGCTCCCCTCAGCAGTGTATTTCAGTCACTGCCTATTCTGTTCCCTACTCTGTCTCTGGTGAATCCTCTCACCCCCAAAACCTTTGACCTGTACCCCAGTTCTTGTATGCATAAATAAATAAATCTTTTAAAAAAATCAAAAAGAAAATAGCCTGAAGTATTTTAACAGACTGAAATATTGCAGGAAAATAAGTTGGATAACCACATGAAATGCAACTTAAAAAAATGGGTGACAGAAGACCAGAAAAGGATGAACTTTGAATTGATTTTAGGGATCAAAGGAGGCTGGAAGAAGATACAATATAATTACTTTTATAGATTCTTCATTCTGTTGGTAATGTTCTAAATGCTTTACTAATATTGGCTAGTTTAACCCTTACCACAACCCAAAGAGAACAATAGAAAAGTACTATTATTTTTATTCTCATTTTGTGTATAGGGAAACTAACAAAGGTTAATTAACTTGCCATGGTCATAAAATAGCCAGGCAGTAGTGTAAGTAGGGATTGTGCCCTAACAATTGGTTTTTATTCATGATACTATACTGCTCCCTCATAAAGTGATGCAAGCATATGACTTGTCTCAGTCATATATAAGCTGAAATTATAAATATTTGAAAATAGATAAAAAGGGTGTCTTTAGTCAAACAGATATTAACATATAGTTAATATTAGATAATGGTTGAATGTTAAAATTTTCCTTTAATATTCTAGGATCTTTTCACAAGAATGGTTGATTATGACACTTATGAAGGAAGTTTCTATGCATTTTAGCTGTCCACATCCTTCATGATCGTGCCAAATGGAATGGAGTTCTAAGAAAGCAAGAGAGGTCAAAGCAAAATCTCTCTATTCTTCAACACTTCAACTCAACTGAATTTTCAAGTACCCTAATTTGGAGGACATGTTGGCCTGACTCTCTTTGAAGCATTCATGGTTGTCCCCAGGCTACACCTTATCACCAGGCCTAACCTCATAGGTACCCTGTGAAACTCAGCAGATGGTGTAAGTTTGAGTAAACAAGACAAAACATAACATCATTATTTTGAAATAACAGCTCCGAATAATCCCAGTGAAGTAATTAGGATAATGTCTTTATACAGAGAATAGTTTGAAGGGTTTAAATTACAATAATCAAAACTAAAAACCATCCAGACAAAGAGGAAGAATGAATGATTAATTAAGTTAAACAACCTGGTGAATTATTAAGACTGGAAATAAGTTTAGTCATACCCCATATCTTTATTAATGACCTGAAAATAGCCCACAACATGTTAATTAAATCTATAAATGCAACTAAACTGACATGGTATTTCCAAAGGTTAAGCTAGGACAAAAGTTGAAAAGAAGCATCTTCACCTTAAGGAAAATATTTTTAATAAGTAGAAGTACTGTCATAAACTCTCACTCAAAGCACCATCAATTACCATCGAACAGGGATGCTCTTTAAATAAAGGTCAAACTTCACATAATAAAACACTTGAGGACAGGCACATGACCCTGACTTTAAAAGAGGCTTCATCGTTTGTATTTTCATTTAGTGTAAAAAACCTCCCTCTTGTTTTTATTGGTCAGAGGGGAAAATATGTGAACAAGTGAAAAGATTAAATTTTCACCTTTATCATTTATACTTACTTTTTGCCTTTCCTACTTAATGAACCAGAAACTCTCTGTTTACTAGTAATAACATAATTATGTCCTTGGGAACTGGTTTTTATATTGCAGCTATTTATTCCTTTACCTATCAGGTCATTAGTTCAGAATTATATGTTTCTCTTGTAACAGCTGATAATAATAAATTCTTACATTATATCCCAAAAGAACTATGAAAAAATGCCTATTAACCACTTCATTCTGAGCAAAAACAGTGCAACAACAGATGGGGAAATTTTGACCAACATAGGATGCCTAACTTAGGATTTACTCTCATTCAAGTATTGTATTCACAAAATTAAATCAAGTGCATTTATTATGCATAAGAGTACAAGAAGTAGGAAATTTTCATGTCATAAAATTAGATTTTTTCACAATACAAGTAAATATATAACAACCTGATTTAGAAGAGATTTAGGTGATAATCATTTAGTTCTAGAGTTTCCCATCCCAGTTTAAGGGAATTTGACTTAATTGCCCAACACGGGGAGGTCTATACATAAAAGTATACTAATAGAAATCAACTGAAGTCAAAAAAGATAAATTCCTACAGAGTAGTTAAATAAGTTGTTGTGCTTTCAGGGATATTTCTATTCTTTAAGAAGAGAGATTATTACAGAGGATACTAATTTTTTCTGACTGTCAGATATAGATGACAGTCTTGCTTTGCTTGACCTACAGGGTTGTTTTTGTTTTGTTTCTTAATTAGTTGTCAGCAGTTAAATGTGGGAATTTTTACATATAAAATGAACCTGAATTTATGGCTTCTCTTGAAGAACCATAAGAATGACATCCATCTAGAAGCAATGATCAGCTAATGAGGAAGAACTGTTTTTCTTTCAAAGCGGCACATCTCCAGTTTGCCTCAATACCCAGTTCTTGGGCTCCCCTGGTGGCGGTTGAGCACCTCACTGTGAAGCTGTCTGCAGCCTCTGCAGTGTGGGTTCCTTCCTGGCCAGCTGATGAGAATCCCACATGGTGAAGCAGACCTCTCCTGTCTGGCCCACTGCTCCCCTCAGCATCCCCTCAGCAGTGTATTTCATCAGTCTGCCTATTCTATTCCCCGCTCTGGTGAATCCTCTCACCCTCCTGTGCATCTGGCCTGTATCCCAGTTCTTGTATAAAAATAAATATTTAAAAAAGAATACCCAGTTCTTTAATGTCTATTACACCAGTGACCAATGTAGGCATATTAAAACTATTTGAATTTTCCCTCTCTACTTTGGAATCAACTCTATCTTACAAAGGAAATAGTGTGGGAGACACGAGAATGAGAACAAATGATGAATTTCATTCTCACAAAATAATGTAACTATGTTTTGGATAGAGAAGGATTTCGTAGTCTGAGTTAATATTTTTACTTGAGTCTTTAATTTTCCCCATGACTGACATAGCCTAGGAAAAAAGACGTATGAATTAAAATATTAGACCTTAATATTAGAAAGTATGTATAAAGGCATTTTGTTCATGACTCCCCCAATGCCCTATAAACAGATTAAACTAAGGATTAAAAATCCTTTTTTTTTGTTTTGTTTTACAGAAATTTCAGAAATGACTTCACATCTAATTCAGGGATTCAGAATATTTCTAGAATGACAGAATGAGAAACTCCACTCCTCAACAAAGCAGCCACAATTGCTAAAAATGAAGAAAACAACAAAAATATACAAACTTTGGAAATTTTCCTAAGGCCAAATAGCAAATGAAGAAACACTGATTTAAGAAAATCTAAGTCTTGATAAGAAGAGCAAGAGTTCATGGTATTTGAGTCAGAAACCACTCCCACACTCACTCTTCTTCCCTGGTCTTCATGAGGGAAGCTCCACAATGACACCTTTGGCCAAAATGATGGGGTTCAGGAAACTCTTCCTACCTACAACTCAGGAAAAGCTGCTAGCAGTTCTCTTTGTCTCCAGTCTCCATGTTGCAAAGACTAAATTCTAGGCTTGTTCAGCAAGAGATGAAGAATCTCCTTTCTATTGTATAGGAGAGACTCTATCCCAAGTATGGCAGCTAAAATTAATTGGCTTCACTTCAGACTGCTCATAGAGCAAAGGTTCCCTGCTGGGAAAGGCCAAACACAAAGATTTCTCCTGCCTAGAAATTTCTCAGAAACCAAGGGTTTGACTCCAAGAGAAGCAGGGCATCATTCCAGTTTTGAAGGAGTTGTTCAGAGATTTTGCCCAGTGAAAAGGTAGACTGTAAGAACAGAGAACTCAGAATCTATCCCCATAGATAGCATTATTTAGAAGACAATGAGAAAAAAATCTAAACCTATAGGTATCATCACAAACCAGGGATATCGTAGCTCCTTCAGCGCAACAAGCTAAATCATGGGGCAGATTGTCTCCCAAAGACAGTGAGAGGAAGAAACAAAAAGAAAAGCCCTACTAGGGTCCAATGAACCTCAAGGATTGGGGACTAAATTTCATTGAACCAGAGATTAAAGAAAAATTAATATTGACTCTTCACAAAGCTTTTCCAAAAATAGAAGGAACTTTTCTAAATTCGTTTTTTAGGCCAATATTACCATAATAGCAAAATCAGGTAAGACATTAAAAAAACAAAAAATAAAGAGATGAATAACTTTTTTGAATACAGACACAAAAATCATGAACAAATTACTATGAAACCAAATCCAGATGTATAAAAAGCATTATACAAAATAACCAAATGAAATCTGTCCCAGAAATACAAGGTTGTATATTATCCAAAAATCATTAATGTAGTAATCTTTATCAATAAAATAAAAGAGGGAAAAAATACATCTCATTACAAACATTAAAGTATTTGAAAAAATCTAACATGACTTCAAAATTAAAAATAAAGAAGAAACTTCTGCAATCTAATAAGTGACATTTATTAAAAGCCCATACCTAACATCACACTTAATAGTAAAAGACTGAATCCAAGAACAAAACACAGACCTTCACTCTCCTATTCATCATTGTACTGGAAATTCTAATCAGAGCAGTCAGGCAAAAACTGTAATACAATATTTCCATGTTAGAAAGGAAGTACATGATATGAATTCTTATATAGAAAACTCTTAGGAGTTCACTAAAAAAATAATTAGGAGTAACAAACGAATGCAGCAAGGTTACCAGATATAAGTTCAATATATAAAAATCTATTGTACTTCTATATATCAGCAATGAACAATTGAAAATGAAATTGAGGGGAGAACATTTTTGCACCCACACTAACTGATCACAAAATCTGCAAAGAGCTGATGAGACTCAGCAACAACAAAGAAAATAATCCAGTCAAAAAAGGGCAGAAGAGCTAAAAAGAAACTTCTCTGAAGAGGAAATGCAAATGGCCAACAGACATATGAAAATGTTCAATCAAATCTGCAAATCAAAACTACCATGAGATACTCTCTGAGAATATATTAAAAAACAGTTGGCGAGGATGTGGAGAAAAGGAACTCTTGTGCAAGTGCAAACCACTATGGAGAGCTGTGGAATTACAAACATAGAAATTGATTTAAAGGATCAATTCCATGCTCCTATGTTTATAGCAGCACTGTTTACAATAGCTAAGCTCAAAAAAGTAGATGACTGGATCAAGAAGATGCATGCAATAGCAACATGCCAGGAATGACAAAATAACAAAAAACTATGAACCAAGACACAGAATGGGCGTTTGCAATTGTATGGGAATAAAGAAAATGAAATTGAAAAATAATTCCATCTTCGATGGCATCAAAAAGAGTAAAATGCTTATAATAAATTTAAGTATCTATGCATACCAAAAACTACAAAACATTGTTGATGGAAATTAAAGAAAAGAAATAAATGGAAAGGGATTTGATGTTCATGAGTTAAAAGACTTAGTTTTAAAATAACACTCTCCAGATTAGAGATTCAAAATATTATCAAAATCCCAAGTGCCTACTGAGCAGAAATTGACAATCTGATCCTACAATCCATCAGTTAATTTGAGAGACCCAAAATAGTCAAAACAATAGTGAAAAAGAATGAAAATACCGTACTAACACATAAGGCTATGGAAATTAAGACGCTTACGGTACTGGAATAAGGATAGACATGTGTGTCAGTTGACTAGAATTCAGAGTCCAGAAATAAATTCTAACACTTATGTTCAATTTGATTTGACAAGAATGCCAAGATAATTTCATGGAGAATTATTATTTTCAGCAACAGATGATGGAACAACTATATTTCCACAGTCAAAGTAAAAGAAAGTTGAACCCATTTCTCACATTGTGCACTAACATTAACTCAAAGTGGATCACCAGCCTAAAATGTAGTACCTAAAACTGTAAAACTCTTAGATGAAAATAAGGTGAGCTTGCATCAGACAAAAGTAAAACCTTCTTAGATACAACACTAAAAGAAAAAAAGAGGCTAATTTAAGACTTCATGGAAGTTAAAAACTTGTGCTTCAAACATCATAAGACTGAAAAAATCCATAGAAGAAAATATTTATAATTCTTATATCTGATAAGAGATTATATAATATATAATGTATGTAGAATATATATTCTTACTGCTCAGTAATAAGAAGAAAACTCCATTGAAAAATTTGGCAAAGATCTGAAGAGACATTTTTCAAAGAAGATACTCAAATGGCCAAAAAGCAGGTGATGCTCATTCTCAATAAGCTACTGAACATCGTTAGCCCTGAGGAAAATGCAAATCAAAATCACAATGAGGTACCAATTCACATCCATTTGGATCGCTATAATTAAGGGATAGATAATAACACATATTTGCAAGTATGTAAAAAATCTGGAACACTTACACACTACTTTTTGAAATGTAAAATGGTCCAACCTTTTTGAAAAACAATCTGCCAGTTTCTCAAAAAGTTAAATATAGGGTTACCATATGAACCTGTAATCCCACCTCTCATTATATACCCAAAATAAACGAAAATATATGTCCAGAGAAAAAAATGTGTTTATGAATATTCATAGGAGTTAGAAAGTGGGAGCAACTCAAATGTTCATCACCTGGTGAACAGATAAACAAAATGTGACATATCATAGAATAGAATTCATCAGTAAAAATTAATGAGATATTGATTCATGCTACATAGGGATGGAGTTTGAAAACACACTAAGTGAATAAAGCAATCACAAAACCTATATATTATATGATTCTGTTTATATGAAAAAATCCATAATAGGCAAATTTATACAGACAGAAAGTAGATTAGTAGTTAGCTAAGACTGAGGGCAAGGTGTGATGAGTAGAAAAATTGTTTCTCTCTGAGTTGATGAAAATATTCTGAAATTGAATGTGTTGGTAATGATTGTATAATGCTGTGAATAAACTAAAAAACATCTAATTGTGTACTTTAAATAGGCAAATGTTATAGTATATGACTTGTACAGATATTTTTCCACTGCCTCTGAAACATCCACACCCTCCTCTTAATAACAAAACAAACTTAAAGTGATTTTTTTAAATAAAGCTTATAGTATTATTACATTTTTACAAATCTAATCTGGGCTTTGTCAACTAAATATAGGATGCTTTATCCTTTTTATTACTATATCCATTGTTGAAAAAGGCATCCAGCTTATCCATAAATATATATGCATATTCACATACATATACACATATTTACATATTATATATACATACACATTAATGTTTGTCATCATATTCACTACATTAATTATAATGGCTCATTATAGAATTGATTAAATAATTTAATGCATCAAAATTCTACAATATCCTATGGATATCATCAGAAAAGATGATGTGGAAACATTTGTTCCTATGTGGAAATGTGTTCCTAATATATGAGTAAGACAAATTCTACAAGGGTCACAATACATAAAGACTTGTTCAATCTTTACATGTCACATATGATTGAATAACATAAGCCAAAATGTTAATCATAGACATTTATGGTAGTTACAATTACTGCTAGCATCTATTTGCTTTTAGACTTTCTGTTGTTGGAATGTTTAACAAGGATATGGAGATTTATAAACAGACAGATCATTTGACCTCACCAAAACCCTACTGGATTCTGGGGGTATGATCTATGTAGAAATGTGATTTTATTTCCCCTATGTTCTCAGGTTATTCTGACATAGTCAATCTGGAGAGCTATGGGATTTAAAAATTAACAGTCTACCTAATTTCTGACCTAATAAAAGAACATCTAACAACATATCAAGCATATGGCTATCTAGCCTACACATTAACACAGAAAGAGAGAGGAGTTCTCAACTGTATTTGTTAGCATGGTCCCCTTACGTTGTCTAAATATATTAAAAGCCATCCAGTGGCCCTACTTCTACATTCTCAATTACCTATCTGCATTGCTATAATGGAACATTGAATCATGTTTTTCCCTAAGCCTTCCTCCTACACACACACACGCACACACACACACACACACACACACATACACACACACAAAAGCCAGGGATACAGATGGAAGCTGGTATTGAGGCTGAAAGGATGAAAGAAAACAAGTTTTCTGGTATGACATCCTCTGTCAGCTATGCGCTCATGAAATTATCCTTCACAATGTGAAACACGGTAGAATGTAATGATCAGAAGCAGGAAATGAGAGGCAGGGAGTGAGGGAAAGGATATAGAGAGGTTGAAGGGTTGTGGGGACAGCCCAAGAAGAGTGAGTCCATAAGCAGAGTCCCTTCTAGCTCATCACCCCCAGCTGCAAGTTAGAAACAAAAGCATCCTCTTCCAAGTCACCCCACACTCTAGAGCAGAGGTTAGCAAAATACAGCTTCCAGCACCAAACCTTGCCACCTATTTTCTCTTTTTTTTTTTAAATAGTATAGCCACTATGGCAGGTTTTTCTTTTTTTTAAGATTTATTTATTTTATACAAGCACTGGGTACAGTCAGAAACGCGGGAGGGTGAGAGAATTCACCAGAGCCAGAGCAGGGAAGAGAACAGGCATACTGACCAAATACACTGCTGAGGGGAGCAGTGGACGGCAGGAGAGGTCTGCACGCCATGTGGGACCCTCGCCAAGGGCCGGGGATCGAACCAGCGCTGCAGAGGCTGCGGGCAGCTTCGCAGCCCAGTGCTCAAATGCGGCGCCACCAGGGAAGTCCCATTTTCTTTTTTTTTTTTAAGATTTATTTATTCATGCATACAAGAACTGGGGTACAGGCCAGAGATGTGGGGAGGGAGGGAGGAGGATTCACCAGAGACAGAGCGGGAAACAGAATAGGCAGACTGACCAAATACACTGCTGAGGGGAGCAGCGGGCGAGACAGGAGAGGTCCGCTTCGCCATGTGGGTTGCTTCCTGGCTGGCCAGGGATGGAACTCATGCTTCAGAGGCTGCGGATTGCTTCATAGTGTGGTGCTTAACTGTTTGCGCCACCAGGGAGGCCCCACCTATTTTCTTTTACATGTTAACTATGGGTACTTTTAGCTACAAGAGCAGTATGGAGCAGTTGCTACAGTCTTCATGGTCCGCAAAATTAGAAAACAGTGCTGCTCTCCAGGTCAGACAATATAATTTTCTGAAATTTGTCCTGGAATTTGAACAACTGAAAGTTCACTTTTAGTTTTCTCTGTGTGTGAGTGTGTGTGTGTGTGTGAGTGTGAGAGTGAGAGAGAGAGAGAGAGAGAGAGAGAGAGAAGTTGAGAGAGGGAGAGAACTAACTAGCTACTAAGCAGAAATAAATAAAATGAACATGAATTTCCTTTCCATGGGGAAAAGGTTTGAAGAATTAAGAGAAAAATATTGTTTTGCCATTTATTTTCAATCTTGTCTTGTAATGAGAATCTCTTTCAATAGCTTTTCATCAGTTGTCATGAAAGCAAGGGTCATAACTGAAGAAAAATTATAGAAATTCAATTGATGACTTAAAGTACAATTGCTAACGTTAATGGAGCAAACACACACACACCCCACATGATGTGGTTAACAGATTCTTTGAAATTCTTCTATAAGTAAGACTTTTAAAGTACTAAAATGTACTAGGAAACAGTTGGGCAGTCTAAAACGAAGTTTGGTATTAACTATACATTGCATATTTAATCAATAATATGAGTTGCATTAGCTGTAAAAATTGAAACAAACAGAAAAACAAAACTGATCCATTAGAGTTTTTCAAGGGATAATGTTGATGGTCTTGCTCACCAACAGAATGTCAACACTGCCTGTGCTACACTTTAAACTAATCTTGATGTCTAAGCCACACTAAGAACAACAAAATGCATATACAATTGTTCTTTTTTATCACGATGTTCTAAGCCCACAATAAAATTTAACATAAAACACAAGACAAGTATCACTTTCATTTCTTTTAGGAATAAAAATTTTATAGTGACTTTATAAGATTCTATAAAATGGTTTTATTATAGTTTTAAAGGATTTTTCCCCTTCTTAGATTTTTTTCTCTTATTTTAATTTAAAAATAGGTATTCTGGGAGAATTCCTTGACACGAGGACAATAGGGATTATATTCTGGAAAAGAATTTAACATTCTTTCACTAGTTTTTGAATAGCTATTAGATACTATTTACTCAAGGTGACACAAAGAGGAATAATTGCCTCTTCTCTCACCCTCAAATACCTAGGCATTAGGGGTATATAAGCATAATCCAATAATAAGGGATGATTCATATTTAATTAGAAAAGTATAAAAAAATTAGTATTGGAAGGAGAGATAGAATTTAGCAAGAGTATATAAGGAACTTATCTATTATAAACATATGTAATATAGTTGAGTCAGTTCATGATAGCTATAACAAATTATCACAGATTTAGAAACTTAAAAACAATACAGTGGATTATTTTATAGTTCTGGAGATTAGAAGTCCAATGTGGTCTCACTGGGCTAGAAGTAAGGCACTGGCAGCACTATATTCTTTTCTGGAGGGTCTTGAGGAGTTATGGCTTGAACTCTGTTGCCCCCCTAAAGATAGATTGAAAGGGTCTCCCCTGGTGGTGCAGCGGTTAAGCGCTGGGCTGAGAGGCTGCCTGCAGCCTCTGCAGCACCAGTTCATTCCCCGGCCGCTGGAGAGGGTCACAAAAAAAAAAAAAAAAAAGATAGATTGAAGTCCTAACTTGTGGTGTCCACAAAATACATCTTATTTGGAAATAGGGTCTTTACAGATATGATCAGCTTAAGATGAGGTCGCAAGTGTGGATCATAATCCAACATGATCAGTATATTTTAATGAAGAGGAAAACTCCATGTAAGGACAGAAACACACAGGGAGACTGCCATGGAAAGCCAGAGGCAGATACTAACTAACCAAAGCAGCATAGCATGGCAGATTGTATTTCTCCAAAAATGTTCACGTTTGGGTCCATCCTACAGCTGCAAGCAGGAATGTCAAGGCAGTGGCCACCGCCAAAAGATAAGAGGCCAGCAAAGACTCTATCTAGACTCTTAGAGCAAGGATAATCCTACTGATGTCTTGATTTTGTCCCATTAGCCTCAGATCTGTGAAAGGATAAATTTCTATTGTTTTAAGCTACCCAGTTTGTGGTACTTTGTTATAACTGTCCTAATAAGTGAATATAAAGGGCAAAATTCTTTCCTTGCCTTTTTCTGCTTCTAGAGGCCATCTGCATTCCTCAGCTCATGGCCCCTTCCCTCTACCTTGAAAGCCAGCAAGGCAGATCTAGTCCTTGTCATGTCACACAATTCTGAATTTCACCGCCATTGTCCCACCTCCTTCTCTAATTGATTCCTCTTATGCTTCCCTCATCTACTTTTAAAGACCCTTGTGATTATATGGGACCCTCACAGATAATCCATAATTCTCCGCATTTAAAGGTCAACTGGCTAGCAAACTTAATTCCATCTGCAATCTTAATGTCTCATTTAACATAACATTCATAGGTTCCCAAGATAAGGATGGAGACATCTTTAGAAGACCATTATTCTGCTAACCACAGTCCAAAGAGATCTTCAAAGTTTGGTGGATAAGGCATCTATATCAGAATCACCTTGTCAGTTAAAAATACGGGTACATAGGGCCTCCCCTGGTGGTGCAGCGGTTGAGTGCTGGGCTGTGAAGCTGCCTGCAGCCTTTGCAGCACCAGTTCGATCCCCAGCCACCGGCGAGGGTCTCACATGGCACGCAGACCTCTCCTGCCACCTGCTGCTCCCCTCAGCAGTGTATTTCGTCACTCTGCCTGTTCTGTTCCCTGCTCTGGCTCTGGTGAATTCTCTCACTGTCCCGTGCTTCTGACTATACCCAGTGCTTGTATAAATAAATAAATAAATCTTTAAAAAAAAATATGGGTACATAGATTTTGCTTGCTACATTGCGAGTTTGGACCAGTTGAGCAGGATTTTTGACTGGGGGTCTTCAGCAAAAAAAGTATCTCAAATGGAAGAACATTCTGAGTCTAGACATCAAAAGAGTAAAATGAGAATTGTGAGCATAGAAACACAGGGTGGTTAAAGAAATGTATACAAGAAAGAGTAAAATAAAAACATTCTGTAATCTCTGAAGATATAATATTGAAATACCTTTTGTGATAACATAACTGAAGAGTTATGAGACCATAAAAAATGCTATTCCTATCTTAATCCACTTCTCTCCAAAAATAAATCATTGACTACATTCAAAAAGATAGATTGCTAATCAAAATAGTTCAGTCACTTGGCACTTTACATAACCAGATCATAGTATCTTGTCTTTCACTGCTAATGAATATAAATTTGAAGAAGTGGATAGGGAATACAAAGATTAAATGGCAGAAATTTTCATAAATGTTAGCTCTTTCCAATTCAACATGATGCTACCTGATAGTTAGCCAATTTTCAAACTCTTGCCATTGTTTTAAGATGCACTATAAAATTGGCAAGATATTCATAGTTTTGTCACTATTTTTAGGGACCATAAAATCTCAACTGAAAATGAACCTATTTCTAGAGATAAAAATATAATAGAATAAAATATAAGAGATGAACACAGCAGCAGCCCCAGAACATTTTTGAACAATTGTTTCAGGATGAGAGATAATGAATTGTTGTAGCTGTGAAAAAGACACAAGACTTTTGAAAAGAATAAATCTATGTCAATATTAAGGAATAAAAATGGACATATATAGCTCATTTTGTACCGTAAAATATTTGGCATTCTAGCTTACACGATATTTCATTTAATGGGGTACTGGAGTATACACCCATCACAGCTTTTACAAAAATGTCCTGAAGCAATGGAGCTTTTAAAACTCGTAATTGAACTGCTATTACCACCATAGAAGAGTCTTAAAAAGCTTAGGTACCTAAGCAAGAAATAACCTAGAGGTTTCTCTAGATTTTCCCACTTTACTCAGCACCCAAGAAAAACAAAAATCAATCAATCAAACTAACTAACCAAAGCAGCATAGCATGGCAGATTGCATTTCTCCAAAAATGTTCACAATATCTACCATCCTACAAGATCTTCCACAATGTGATCTTGCAAACCCACTTCCCCATTCAATCTGGGCTGTCTTCAGAAACTCTGAGATTAATAGAAGGCAGCAAAATAATGTTTCATGACTTCAAAAACCACACTGAGGGGACCCCATCACTCCTGTATTGGTCTTTGTGAATGCTCTTCCATGTGCTCCTTCACAGGTCATTACCATTCAGAAACCAGGCAGCATACTGTAAGAAGGACAAACCACATGGATAAGCCCTGTGTATGTACTCCTGTCATCAGCTGAGTCCAGGTTGCAGTTTCTCCTGGCTCATTATCAGATATGTGAGTAGGAAGTCTCCACATGGTAATCCCACATCTCAAGACTCACCTCCCAAATAAATTTCCCAAATAAAGTATGGGCATCAAGGAGCAAACAGAATCACACAATCCAAGATCATAGCAAAACTGGTGTTGTATGATACCAGGCTTGTTTCTTTGTTACACAATATTAGATCGTAGAATATTTAGGCTACTTCATATTTTGCATTTAAACTATACCAATTTCATGGTTAGTCTGTTAAAAAAAGAATCCAATATATAGTATATATTCTGGAATTTAGTAATCATACTACATCTACTACTGATAAAAGTCTACCACCCACAGGTTCAAAACTACATCCAGCTCTCAGACCAAGTTGGGAATCTAACTTGAAAGTGTAATAGGTGGTGTTTCCCCACCAAAGAAGGAATCTACGTCCCCACATCTGAGGTCCCAAAGTTGTAGATTATGTCCTATGTCTTCTTTGTGGTCAGTCCTTGTGAATGTCTCTATGCCTTACTCTCTGATGAAACTGAACTCTGTCTTCAGAGAGTATCTTGTTCTCATTGGCTTTTTTCAGGTCTGAAGTCTTATACCAAGATGTTATTCAGTTCCCCTTTCTATGAATGGTAACTCCGTTCAAGGAACCATAATGATATTGTCTACCTTATCTGCAGACTCACTGAACATGTTGGTTTGAATAAGAAAAGTCCTAATCCCTTGAATTTACTTATGTAAACAGTTTGTGTTTTATAGACATAAGTCTGAATTTCTGCCTCATAATTGTTCTCACAGTTCCTGACTTCTATCATATGAAATTCAGGATACTAGGAATGGCTGCCAAGATAAGGGATCAATAATATAAACAAGATAAGGGGCCTCCCTGGTGGTGCAAGGGGTTAAGATGCAGCATTATGAAGCTATCTACAGCCACTGCAGCACAAGTTCGATCACTGGCCAGGGAGCTACCCACATGGTGATGCAGACCTCTCCTGACCCGCCCGCTGCTCCCCTCAGCAGTGCATTTCAGTCAGTCTGCCTGTTCTGCTCCCCACTCTGTCTCTGGTGAATCTCACAACTCCCACACCTCTGGCCTGCACTCCAGTTCTTGTATGCATAAATAAATAAATCTTAAAAAAAAGAATATAAACAAGATAAGACTTTAGTTTCCAAAATCACCACATCTGCCTGGATCTTGGTTTTCAGGGTTCTAAGCTAGAGCCACCTAATTTTATTTAACTTAATTTCAGTCCTGACCTCAGGAATGTGACATGAGCCTGATCTACAGATAGGGTCAAGTTCCCCTAGCTATAGGATATAGCAGAATGCAGAGGCCAGGCTTAAAAGAGACAACTGCTCAGCAGGACAGATCATGGGACAATATTTAAAACAATGGATTCTAGATACAACCTTGCACCAGTAAAAATAGCACATATCAAAAAAACTAGCAACAACAAATGTTGGTGAGGATGTGGTGAAAAAAGAACTCTACGACATTGCTGGTGGGAGTGCAAACTGGTCCAACCACTACAGAAAGCTGTCTGGAGGTTCCTCAGTCTACTAAAATTGGAGCTACCATATGACCCAGCAATTCCACTCCTAGAATCTACCCAAAGGACACAAAAACATTGATTCAAAAGAACACCTATACCCCTATGTTTATTGCAGCACTATTTACAATAGGTAAAACCTGGAAACAACCCAATTGCCCAAAAATAGATGACTGGATCAAGAAGATGTGGTATATATACACAATGGAACATTACTCAACAATCAAAAAAAGACAAACTCATGTCATTCACAGCAGTGTGGATGGAGCTAGAAGGAATTATGCTCAGTGAAATAAGTCAGAAGGAAAAGAAAAATATTGGATAGTTTCACTTAAAGGAGGAATATAGTGAAACCAAATGACACATCAGTGTAAAAAAATAATACAAAACACAACGGAACAAAAACAGACAATTATAAATCAGAGACATACTGCAGGGGAGGAGCAGGGAGAGGGATCAGAGGGAGGGAGGAAGGAGCACAGGGGACTGAGGTGATGGTGCACGGGTGCATTGGTGAAGGAAACTCTATGGGGACTACACCTGAGGGTTGGGGAGAAAGCAAATATTGTTTAAAAATGAATAATGATGTAAAATATAAATTAAAAAATGAAAATTTAAAAAAGAATCCTGGAGTAGTTTAGAAATATGGGAAATAAAATTGAAAACTTAAATAAATAAATAGATAAATAAATAAATGTATTCTAGAATGGTATCTGTCTTTGATACAGAGTTGCTGACTTTGGTTTTACTAATCACTATGTAAGGAAACTGACATTCAATGAGGTTAAGTACTTTAACCAAATTCTAAAGTAAAAAAGTGGCAGAAGTCAAAGTTGGCACCATATCTGACTTCAAATAACCTGCACCTTCCATCATGCCTCACTGCCACACAATTTAAACTCTTTTTATTTTTTTTTTGTTTATTTATTTATTTAGCATTTCAAAGTTTTTTTTTTTTTGGGGGGGGGTCTTCATGATTTTTTTTTATTTTTTTATTTTTTTTTAATTTTATATTCCCCCATACAATTGCAAACGCCCCATTCTGACCCCAATCCTTCCCATCCCGCCCCCACCCCCCAAAAAATGTCTCTGGTTCATAGTTTTTTGTTGATTTTGATTTTCACTTTCTTATATTCATTTTCCTGGTCCCTTATTTAAGTTTTCTAGATTCCTGCTATGAGTGAGACCATCCGGTATTCTTCTTTTTCTTTTTGGCTTATTTCGCTGAGCATGATCCCTTCCAGCGCCATCCATGTTGCTGCAAATTGCATGTGTTTATCTTTTTTGAATGCTGAGTAATATTCCATGGTATATATGTACCACATCTTCTTCATCCAGTCATCTATTTTGGCATTTGGGTTGTTCCAAAGCTTAGCTATTGTAAACAGTGCTGCTATAAACATAGGGGTGCAGGTGCTCTTTGGAATTGATGTTTCTGTGTCCTTTGGGTAAATACCTAGGAGTGGAATTGCTGGATCATATGGAAGCTCTATGTTTAGTAGGTCCAGAAATCTCCACACAGCTCTCCACAGTGGTTGGACCAGTTTGCACTCCCACCAACAGTGCAGGAGAGTTCCTTTTTCTCCACACCCTCGCCAACATTTGTTGTTGCTAGTTTTTTTAATATGTGCCATTCTCACTGGTGTAAGATGGTATCTCATGGTAGTTTTGATTTGCATTTCCCTGATGACAAGTGATGTTGAACATTTTTTCATATGCCTGTTGGCCATTTGCATTTCCTCTTCAGAGAAGTTTCTTTTTAGCTCTTCTGCCCATTTTTTGACTGGATTATTTTCTTTGTTGTTGTTGAGTCTCATCAGCTCTTTGCAGATTTTTGTGATCAGTCCTTTATCATTAGTGTTGGGTGCAAAAATGTTCTCCCAGTTGGTGGGGTTTCTCTTTGTTTTTGTTATTGTCTCTTTTGCTGTGCAGAAGCTCTTTAATTTGATGTAGTCCCAGCTGTTTATCTTTGCCTTCACTATCACTGCTTTGGGTGATGTGTCTGTAAAGATGTCTTTGATGTGCAAATCACGTAGTGTTTCGCCTATATTTCCTTCTATGTATTTTATGGTTTCAGGTCTTATGTCTAGTTCTTTAATCCATTTTGAGTTGATTTTTGTGTATGGTGTGAGGTAGTGGTCAAGCTTCATTCTTTTGCATGTAGTGACCCAGTTTTCCCAGCACCATTTATTGAACAAACTTTCTTTGCTCCAATGCATAGTCTTTGCTCCTTTGTCAAAGATTAGTTGACCATAAATCTGTGGGTTTATTTCTGGATTTTTCTATTCGATTCCATTGGTCTGTATGTCTGTTCTTGTTCCAATACCATGCAGTTTTGATGATTATGGCTTTGTAGTATAGTTTGAAGTCTGGGAGTGTGATGCCTCCATTTCCTTTTTTTTTCAGTAGAGCTTTGGCTATTCGGGGTTTTGGTGATTCCATATGAATTTCATCAATAATTATTGTATTTCTTTGAAGAATGACATGGAAATTTTGATTGGAATAGCATTGAATCTGTATATTGCTTTTGGTAGGATGGCCATTTTAATAATGTTTATTCTTCCAATCCATGAGCAGGGGATGTCTTTCCATTTCTTTGTGTCTTCTTCTATTTCTTTTAACAGTGTTTTATAGTTTTCTTTGTATAGGTCCTTTACCTCTTTTGTTAGATTTATTCCCAAATATTTGATTTTTTGTTTCGATAATAAAAGGGATGGTTTTTTTGATTTCTTCTTCTTCAGATTTGTTGTTTGTGTATAGGAAGGCTACTGACTTTTGCGTGTTGATTTTGTATCCTGCCACTTTACTGAACTGATTGATGAGTTGAAGTAGTTTTTCTGTGGAGTTTTTGGGGTTCTCTATGTATATTATCATATCATCTGCAAATAGTGATAGTTTGACTTCTTCTTTTCCTATTTGGATTCCTTGGATGTCTTTCTCTTGTCTTATTGCTCTGGCTAGGACTTCCAGTATTATATTGAAAAGCAGTGGTGAGAGTGGACATCCTTGTCTTGTTCCAGATCTTAATGGAATTGCTTTCAGCTTTTCACCATTGAGAATGATACTGGCTGTTGGCTTGTCATAGATGGCCTTTATGATGTTGAGGTATGTTCCTTGTATCCCAAGAATTTCAAGGGCTTTTATCATGAATGGGTGTTGCACTTTGTCGAAAGCTTTCTCAGCATCTATTGATATTATCATATGGTTTTTATATTTCTTTTTGTTGATGTGTTGGATAACGTTGATTGATTTTCAGATGTTAAACCATCCTTGTGTCCCTGGAATGAATCCAACTTGGTCGTGGTGAATTATCTTATGGATACATTGTTGGATTCTGATAGCTAAAATTTTATTGAGGATATTTGCATCAGTGTTCATTAGGGAGATTGGCCTGTAGTTTTCCTTTTTTGTGTTGTCCTTATTCGGTTTTGGTATTAGTATAATATTGGCTTCATAGAACGTGTTTGGTATTGTCCCTTCCTTCTCAATTTTTTGGAAGAGTTTGTGAAGGATAGGCACTAATTCGTCTCTGAATGTTTGGTAGAATTCATTTGTAAATCCATCAGATCCTGGGCTTTTGTTTTTGGGGAGGTTTTTGATTACCATTTCAATTTCGCTAATTGTAATTGGTCTGTTTAGGTGTTCTATTTCTTCTTTATCTAGCTTTGGGTGATTGTAGAGTTGTAGGAATTTGTCCATCTCCTCTAGATTGTTGAACTTGTTTCCATATAACTGTTCATAGTAGTTACTGATTATTCTTTTTATTTCTGCTGTGTCCGTTGTGATTTCTCCTCTTTCATTTATGATCCTGTGTATTTGTGCTTTCTCCCTTTTTTCCTTTGTGAGCCTGGCTAGGGTTTGTCTATTTTATTGATTTTTTCAAAGAACCAGCTCTTGGTTTCATTGATCTTTTGGATTGTTTTTTAGTTTCAATTTCATTTATTTCTGCTTTGGTTTTTATTATTTCTTTTCTTCTGCTGGTTTTGGGGTTTTTTGTTGTTCTTTTTCTAGATCTTTGAGCTTCGAGATTAGGTTGTTTCTTTGATTTCTTTCTTGTTTTTTGATGTGAGCTTCTATTGCCATATATTTTCCTCTTATTATTGCTTTTGCTGCATCCCATACATTTAGGATATTGGTGTCCTCCTTGTCATTCAATTCAAAGAATTTTTTAATTTCTTCTTTGATCTCCTTGTTAGTCCAGTGGTCTTCCAGTAGTGTGGTTTTTAATCTCCATGAGGTAGGATAGTTCCTTGCCTTCTTTTTATGGTTTATTTCTAGTTTGATGCCTTCGTGGTCAGAAAAGATGGTTGGTATGATTTCAATCTTGGTGTATCTGTTGATGTTTGTCTTGTGCCCCAGTATGTGATCGATCCTGGAGAATGATCCATGTGCGCTTGAGAAAAATGTGTACTCCATTTTTTTGGGATTTAGTGTTCTATAGATGTCTGTTAAGCCCAAATGCTCTAGGTCCTTATTTAGAGCTTTAGTTTCTTTACTTATTTTTTGTCTTGTTGATCTATCCATTGTTGATAGTGGTGTGTTGAAGTCTCCCACTACGTATGTGTTTTCTCTGATGTCTGTTTTCAGAGAGGACAACAGTTGTCTGATATATTTTGGTGCTCTTTCGTTTGGTGAGTATATGTTAATGAGTGTTATTTCTTCTTGAAGTATTGTCCCCTTGATCATAATGTAGTGACCATTGGGGTCTCTTTTTATTTTTTTGAGTTTGAAGTCTGTTTTATCTGATATAAGTATAGCTGTTCCTGCTTTCTTTTTTGGCCCATTTGCTTGTAGGATTGTTTTCCATCCTTTGACTTTGAGCCTATTTTTATCTTTTGTAGCTAAATGTGTTTCCTGGAGACAGCAAAAGGTTGGGTTTTGTTTCTTAATCCAGGCTGCAACTCTGTGTCTTTTCATTGAAGAGTTTAGTCCATTTACATTTAGAGTTAATATTGATATGTTAGCATCGGTATTTGCCATTGTGTTTGTCTTTCCTTTGATTTTATTTATTTATTCTTTTAATAACTTTCTTTGGCCTTCTTTCGTTGTTATTCGTCCCTCTGAGGTTCTGGCTTTAGGATTCCTTGTAGTATTTTTTGGAGTGGGGGTTTAGTCTTAATGAAATTTCGGAGTTTCTCTTTGTCTGGGAAGGTCCATATTCTTTCTTCATGGAGGAAAGAGAGCTTTGCGGGATAGAGTATTCTTGGTTGGCATCTGTTTTCTTGGAGTCTGTTGACTATGTCCCTCCACTCTCTCCTTGCCCGTAGTGTTTCTTCAGAGAAGTCTGATGTCAGCCTGATTGGTTTTCCTTTGAATGTTATCTGTCTGTTCCCTCTTGTCAGCTTCATTATTTTTTCCTTGTCCTGGATTCTTGGGAGCTTTACTATTATGTGTCTTGCTGTGTTTTTCCTTTCGTCGTGGAAGTTTGGTGTTCTTCTTGCTTCTTGTATATCAATTTTCAGCTCGTTCTTCGCATTTGAGAAGTTCTCTTCAATTATCTCCTGGAATATTTTCTCTGTTCCTACATCTCTCTCCTCTCCTTCTGGAATTCCTATAACTCTTATATTTCCTTTCCTCATGGAGTCAGATAATTCCCGAAGTCTTTCTTCATTCTTTTTCCTTCGTACTTCTCTTTCCTTTTCTGTTTTGGTTCTTTTTATTTCTGTGTCTTCAAGAGTACTTATTCGTTCTTCCATTTCATCTATCCTGCTTTCATTGCTTTTCCCAGAGTTCTTTAGTTCCTCCATTAATTCTTTGATCTCCTGCATTTCTTTTACTTCCCTCTTTAGGGACTCAATTTCATTCTTCTGACCATTGTTTTCCCTCTTTAGGGACTCTATTTCCTTCTTCTGATCTATCACTTTTTTAATCATGGCAATTTTAAATTCTCTTTCTGAAAGGCTCAGAAGTTCTTCCAAGTTGCTGTCGTTGCAATCTGGGGAGTGGTTTTCTTTTTGTGGTGTGCTTCTTTCCTGAGGAGTTGTTAGGTTGCGTGTGGTTCTTCTACTCCCTACTGTCTGTTTTCTAATTTGTCGTATGCATTGGGACACTGTGTTGCTCGGACTGGGTGGCATCTTGGGTGAACTTCTCCGCTCCCCTCTGGCTCCTCCAGGAGCCATCTCTGGCTTCTGGGGCAGCTTTCTGCTGGTTTTAGGCAGTTTTTACTGAAGAAGAAATGTCCCTGTTCTAAAATGGCGAAGCGGGATGCAGTCCCTGCGCCTCCGGTTTCAGGCACACTCTTCTGCGCACCCGGTCTGCCCCGGACGTGGGTGCCTGCTCCCTCTGTGGGCTCAGACTGCTGGTCGGAAGGGGCCTGGCGTGGGCTAACTTCCCGGCTGGCCACTGGGTCCTCCAGAAGCCTTCTGCCCTTTTCAAGCAGTCTTAAGAAATTTCCTGTTCTATGGGGTGTTAGTGACTTTTTTTTTCTGGTCGCTAGGTGGCGCCAGAGATCTCTCCTATTGTCCTTGGGGGGCTGTTTTTCGCCCCCCCCACCCCGTGGGACAGGGAACAGAGCGGGAATGGTAGGGTAAACCTCAACAGCTTTGGGGTGCTGTGTCTGCCTTGTGCCCCACCGTCGTGGAGAACCCACGCCCCAAATTTCATGCCCCGGGTCTCAGTTCCAAAGTCCTCAGGTCCAGGACGCAGGCTGTAGCCCAGTTCAGTGGCGCGGGAATGGCGCCTTTTGCACCCCGCTCCCATGCCTGGGCGCCTGGTTCCTGCTCACTCAGGGAGGGACTTTCACCCCCGTGAGGGCCACCGCGTGTCTCCCCGCTAGGTCGCAGGCGCGGGGACCTGGGCAGCGGCGATCCCGGTCCGCGTTTGCTTTTCAAGCTCGCCGAGCACGCCGCTTTCCCGCGCCAGCTTACCGGCAGCCCGGGCTGTGTGCGCGTCTCCCGGGGTCTTTGTTCTTCTCTAATGGCGCCCGGAGCCGTTCGCTCACCGCCGTCCTGCAGGGTTCGCCACAGTCCCGTTCACAGGGTGTGGTGGCTGCAATAGTTCCTTTCCACTCACAGTCCTGCTTGCTGCGTCGTTTGTTCTTGTGGGCCGTTTTAGTTTGTTGTTTTCCTCTCTCAGCGGGTCGGAGAGTGCCGCCTCTGTGGGCAGGGGAGGGGAGCAGGGTTCTGCGCTTCCCTCCCTTCTGGTCCTCTTTTATGGCAACTTTCTTCTTCGGGCAGTTTGCTGGCGTCACCCGTTTATCTTCCGTGTCCCGGTTCTCACTGGGACCTGCCGCTTTTCCTCCCTATTAACTTTTTTTAATGGTAGATCTTACTCGCAGCGTCTCCTCGCCGCCATGTTGCTCCGTCCGCCCCCCCAATTTAAACTCTTAAGTCAGTTGTTTGATTCCTAAAAATTCCTGAATCTTGTATTTCCAATTTTTCTTTATAAATATTTCAATTGGTATAAGTACTATTTCCCTTCACAGAGAATAGGAAGAAATTATTGAAGCTAAAAAATTTCTCTTCTTCCTGTATCCATCCAAAGGAGTAAGCTACTCCCTTTCTTTTCATGGTCCAGACACAACTTGCCCTTCTGATTGTTTTTAGCATTTATTTCTTTTTATAAAGACACACTTGAATCTTTGTTTTACATTTCAGATAGGTTTATATAAATAAGCCCTGTCCTGGGGCAACTTAACCTCTCTAAAGTTCAGTTATCTCAGCTCTAAAATAGTGTTAATAATGGAATCTGATTTATGGTAGGTTGCGAGATTAAAACACAGCGTGCTTATGGTAAGTACTCAGCAAATGCCATGTATTACTATTGTTTCATCCTTGGCCCTCCTCCTCACCTTCCATTATTTTGTATATGTCCTTTTACATCTTTTCTTTTATAAATTCATCCAGGGGCTTCCTAGATAGACACATCAATTTCTTTAAATTTTTATTATACTGTCATAATTTTATTTGTCCTCTTTATCTATCTATTCATTGTCAAGTCTCCATATGTAATTCTATGTAGCTTTTCCTCTAATAGTTTTGAATTGCAATGTATTCAAATAGCTCCTATCTTACTCTTGGAAGATAGATGTGTCTTTTTCCAAGTTAGTTTCTTTCTCTTCCCTTTCAGTATTCAACATCTCCTTGATCAGATTTTAAGTCAAAGTAGCAGTATTTCCACTCAATCTCCCATAAAAATAACATAATCTCTGCTTATCATCATTATCCTTGTGTTTTCATGACCTTTAAAAAAATAGTTTTAAATCACTTTTTTCTTCCTTAACATCAAAACGCATAGAAGACTTCAATGCTCCTTGCAAGCAGAAAGAAAAACAAAATTCTATTATACACTTGATCTCTGGCTCAGAATATGACTTGAAACAACAAGACCTCATGATACTTGTTTTTTTTCCTCACCTGAATTATTGGGACAATAATATTTTCCAAAGAAAACTATAAAACACTGTTAAAAGAAATAGAAGAAGACACAAAGAAATGGAAAGACATCCCCTGCTCATGGATTGGAAGAATAAACATTATTAAAATGGCCATCCTACCAAAAGCAATATACAGATTCAATGCTATTCCAATCAAAATTTCAATGTCATTCTTCAAAGAAATAAAACAATTATTGATGAAATTCATATGGAATCACAAAAAACCCCGAATAGCCAAAGCTCTCCTGAAAAAAAAAAGAAGGGAATGGAGGCATCACACTCCCAGACTTCAAACTATACTACAAAGCCATAATCATCAAAACTGCATGGTATTGGAACAAGAACAGACACACAGACCAATGGAATCGAATAGAAAATCCAGAAATAAACCCACAGATTTATGGTCAACTAATCTTTGACAAAGGAGCAAAGACTATGCATTGGAGCAAAGAAAGTTTGTTCAATAAATGGTGCTGGGAAAACTGGGTCACTACATGCAAAAGAATGAAGCTTGACCACTACCTCACACCATACACAAAAATCAACTCAAAATGGATTAAAGAACTAGACATAAGACCTGAAACCATAAAATATATAGAAGGAAATATAGGCGAAACACTACGTGATTTGCACATCAAAGACATCTTTACAGACACATCACCCAAAGCAGTGATAGTGAAGGCAAAGATAAACAGCTGGGACTACATCAAATTAAAGAGCTTCTGCACAGCAAAAGAGACAATAACAAAAACAAAGAGTAACCCCACCAACTGGGAGAACATTTTTGCACACAACACTAATGATAAAGGACTGATCACAAAAATCTGCAAAGAGCTGACGAGACTCAACAACAACAAAGAAAATAATACAGTCAAAAAATGGGCAGAGGAGCTAAAAAGAAACTTCTCTGAAGAGGAAATGCAAATGGCCAACAGGCATATGAAAAAATGTTCAACATCACTTGTCATCAGGGAAATGCAAATCAAAACTACCATGAGATACCATCTCACACCAGTGAGAATGGCACATATTAAAAAAACTAGCAACAACAAATGTTGGCGAGGGTGTGGAGAAAAAGGAACCCTTCTGCACTGTTGGTGGGAGTGCAAACTGGTCCAACCACTATGGAGAGCTGTGTGGAGATTTCTGGACCTACTAAACATAGAGCTTCCATATGATCCAGCAATTCCACTCCTAGGTATTTACCCAAAGGACACAGAAACATCCATTCCAAAGAACACCTGCACCCCTATGTTTATAGCAGCACTGTTTACAATAGCTAAGCTTTGGAAACAACCCAAATGCCCAAAAATAGATGACTGGATCAAGAAGATGTGGTACATATACACCATGGAATATTACTCAGCATTCAAAAAAGATAAACACATGCAATTTGCAGCAACATGGATGGCACTGGAAGGGATCATGCTCAGCCAAATAAGCCAAAAATAAAAAGAAAAATACCGGATGGTCTCACTCATAGCAGGAATCTAGAAAACTTAAATAAGGGACCAGGAAAATGAATAACTATAAGAAAGTGAAAATCAGAATCAACAAAAATCTATGAAACAGAGACACTTTTGGGGGGGGGAGGGGAGGGATTGGGATCAGAATGGGGGGGTTGCAATTGTATGGGGAATATAAAAATAAAATTTATTATAAAAAAAATAAAAAAATAAAATTTAAAAAAAAATACTAAAAAAAAAAAGAGGTGTGAGGATTAAAGAGACAAAGCCTGCAAAGCGTATTGAGTACCTCCAATGAAAGATGCTCTATTATTACTCTGAGTTCTCCTAAAGACAGACAAATCAGTTCACCAGTATCTATGAGAAGTTTTTGAAGATCCATTTGGCCATTTTTTGTAGCAGCGCTGGTAAAGACCTTCACATAGAGTCAATGACTCTATTACTTGTTGTCATCATAACCATGAATCCTATTAGATCTAAGAAATTTGTATGCAATTGACAGCTTTACAATATTTTAAATATACATTTACCTAAAAAAAAGTAAATAGGCATTTTGTCAGTAAATATCATATTTTTCAATCATCCATGAAAGTATTTATCTTGCATTCTGCAACGATAATGGAATACAAAAAAAATTGAAGTAATAAAATCTTCGAGTCATGCCTGAATAAATGTGGGAATTAAATTTACTCATGAGAACAACTCTTAATTCACATCTTTAGATCTCAAAGAAACTGAGTAACGCACTATCTCTGCCAGTTAGTTTTTTTTTTTTTTCTGCCAGTTAGTTTTGATGACAAAAGTAAATAAGGTAGGAGAATTATGGGGAGTTTTAGGAGAATTATGGAGAGTTTTAAACTTCAGTATAAATTCTAGCACAACACCCTGAAAAATAACACCTACCTATGAAATTTTGTAAAACAATGCTACCTCAATAAATTTTAAGAAAAGCACAACATAGCATACAAAAATTAAATAATAGTACTTGGTACATGTGAAAACATCAGAGACCCTAGTTGGGTTCACAGTTTCTACTTTCAGAGAATTGTCATAAACGAAGTTTTCGTTTTTCAACTTTACTTGGTAAACAACATAAACAATGAATTCTCTAATTGAGAAAAACAGTAAAACTGTGTGAATGACTAATGAAAATCAATCAGTAGACTTTAAAGAAGTCAAATATAATTAATATTTGTGGGAGAGAAACTTGCAATGATCTAGAAATATAGAAAACTTATTTAGATGGTTAGATGCAAAATGAGCTATGTTCTCTAGGAAATCCAGGAATCAAACCGGGGGGGAAAGTCAATAGCAATATAAATTGATTGCACCAAAGAGAACATCCCAGCCTAGAGATTTGGGGAAATAAATTGTAAAAATCTGACTCAGAGCACCAATGTTAATAAAATCCAGTAAAGACTATTACTAAGCCCACATTCCTCCAAAACTATTTTTCCTCTAGAAAACTACTTCAAATCCAAAATTATCAGTGTTACATTTATAGAGAGTACCAGTTGTTCACAGTAATTCCAACATGCAAAACACAGTTGTTTTACAAAGACTCTAATGTCTTGATTTGCCCCAGACTGCACAGGGCAGGAAAGAAAACCAGAGTAATCATATAAGCCAAAGTTGATGTGAAACTCCAAGAATAAGAGTCTAATTCTATAATTGTCACCAAGGCAAAACCCCCACTGATTCCAATTACCTATCTATTGAGAAACACAATTGAAATTTAAGAATATCAAAGTCATGTTCCAGCCTACCCATTCTAGCAACAAGTGGTTACTACACTTTTCTTTTACAGAATAGTGGTAGAACCAAAAGAATTAAGAACTAAGTAATAAAACAATGAAATATGGTAACAGTTTTCCAAGTAAGATATTGAAGGACTGGACAATGTGAGGCAGCTTTATATCACATACAGAGATCTCATTTGTATAAAGAACTCTATCTCTAAAATCCTGAAATTCAGGTTCATTAGCTAATGCATAAGTAAGGGACCCACAGAGGGGCAGTGGCACTGGTCTTTGAACCAGGCAATTATAACTACATTCATATCCTTGCTCAAATCTTACTAAATGTGTGCCTTTAGACAAGTAAACATTGAGTCTCAGTTACTTCATTAAATATAAAAATATATTAACACTGCTTCACAGCACTGTGGCAATGATTAAATGTTTTAATGTATGTCAAGTGATCAGTAGAGAGTAGTAAATGAGTAAATTATGTCACCCCCATCCCATCCAAGTAGATACTAAGCAGGGATCAATTTATATATCCCCCAAGTCTCTACCAAAACTAAACAGTATACATTTTAAAGACTTAGAGTAAAAGCAATTTTATAGCTCACCATCTCCTGTAGGGTTATCATAGTGATTTAACATCTTACTGCCAAGATGTTGGTCCCTACTGCTTACCTAACTACAAATGAAATGACTCTCTTCTTGACCTTATTCAGTTACCTTATTCCAGTCTTTATTCCAGTCTTTTAGACAGAGGATGGTTACTGAGAAACCCCTTGCCTTTATGAATTCATTGTTTAAAACTAAACTACTACTGCCTTTTTTTGTCTTTGCTCTTCCCTCTAATTCCGTGCAAATGAACAATCACATCAAGTAGTAACAAATGCTGAATTAGTACAAAATCACATGAATTTCACTGTTTCTTTATCTCCACTAGCATTTCAAATGTATTCAAATGTGCTGCTAATTTAGTCATTTCATTACATCCTTAAAAAATAGTAAGTTTAAACCCTAAGCCTTGCACTGTCACCAATTTGCTATAATCCTAACAAAATTCCTAAAATTATTCATTTCCATATATACCAACAAAAAAATCACACCAAGCAACAAAACCAAGTCAGAGAATAGCAATTCCAGGTGACAAAACATGAGTAAGCATAAGAGACTCTGTTCCCTCCAAAGGCTATTAGAAATAGTCATGTAATATTTTATAAAATGTTGGTTTTACTATTTGAAACTTGATACTTAAATGTTTCAGATTTTGAAGCTTTCCTTCAGTATGTAGCACCAGATATGCCCACAAAAGCTTAGACTCTATTTGTAGAAAGAAGTAAAATAAAAAAATAATAACCTTTAATCCTAAAATGGTGCATAAAGAATGTAAACTTAATATTATGGCATAGGCAGCCCATACAAATCCTAAAGAGAAATGTTTTTTAAAAGATTTACTCTGTGCCAGTCATCAAAACTGACATCTAGCTTACTCAAATTTTTTACCTCAATTGCCCAATGAATTAAATAAAATTATATTCTAGACAAATTAAGACCTAATTAAATAACGATGAATAGCCACTAAGTTTTGCTACTGGGATGTGCATCCAAGTCTACATGACAAGGACAACATTTTTTTGTATTTTACAATATAAAAAGTTGTGGAGGACTAAGATGCTTATGTACTTTGCTTGTTCAAGTCCCAAAGGAAAATTTTAAGCTTAGACGCATGCATTAATTATGACAAACAGGGGCCTCCCTGGTGGTGCAAGGGGTTAAGCACCGCACTGTGAAGCTGTCCACAGCCTATGCAGCATGAGTTCAATCCCCGGCCAGCCAGGGAGCAATCCACATGGTGCAGCAGACCTCTCCTGTCTCACCCGCTGCTTCCCTCAGCAGTGTATTTCAGTCAGTCTGCCTGTTCTGTTCCCCACTCTGTCTCTGGTGAATCCTCTCACCCATCCCCATCCCCGTCACCTCTGGCCTGTACCCCAGTTCTTATATGCCTAAATAAATAGATCTTTTTAAAAAAATAATTATGACAAATTCAGGACAAGAGATTTACTATATTCAAATGCATTTTCTCATTTGTAAACAGTTTCATAGACAGTCCATGAGACATAAAATACAAGCCTAGATGAATTAGGGTGTCAATATGTTTTCAAAGAAAAAAATATGGCATGACTTTTCCAGCAACCCAATAATTTAAATCTTTCTATTAGACATGTTTACAACAGAAAAAGGAAAGAGGTAAAATTAATTTTAATAATATTTAACTCAATACATCCCAAATATCATTCTTACATATAGTTTATATAAAATTATTAATGAGGCAAAGACATTATTTTTATATTAAAACCAGTGCATATTTTAGAATAACATTTGGACTAGCCATTTTCAAGTGCTCAATCACACGTGTCTAGTGACTAATATACTACAAAGAACAGCTCTAGATGACTTATAAGTCCTCTTCTACGTTAAAGTCCAGAAACCTATCTTCATACACATATGCTGAAAAAAAAAAATTGCAAAATCATTAGGTGTAGAATTATCTTGGAACCAGAACAGCCTGACATGTATGTAAAGTTGACAGCTTCACTGAGTCTTTTTTTATTAATTATGAAATAAGATATATAGAAAAATTACATTAAAAACAAATGCAATCTTCACCATGAATGTCAAGAAACAGAATCTACCCAGCCATCATTTCATAACCACCCATGCCTTCAACACATATTTCTTCCTCTTTAGAAGCAAATACAGTCCTAGTATTTGTAATCATTATTTCCTTAGTTTTCCTTAGAGTTTCATCACCTACATATGCATCCTCCAAACAATATACAATAGCTCAGTTTTTCTGTGCATTTCATAGGTGGAATCATGCAGTTTTTATTATTTTGAGAATTATAACATGTGCTCAAAACTATCTCTGTGAGATTCATATATTTTTAGATATAGCTTATTCATGTTCGTGACTAAATTAGATCATTGTGTGACTATTCTCATTCTATTGTTGACATATTCAAGTTCTTTCTGAATATTATTAAAGATTCTGCTATGAATATCTTTGCTCATGTATCTTGAAGAGGCCCAGTCCAAGAGTATTTAAGAATACACTTAGGAGTTGGTCTTGCTGGATCATAGAACAGGCCCATAGTCAGCTTTACTAGATAATGCCTAACCTTTCAGAATTGGTAGATAAATTTACACTCTACCATGAGTTCTGCCACATCTTTAAAATTATTGTTATTGTCATGCTGTAACTATGAGACAGAATATTTGCACCAACTTGTGCGTTTTCTCAAGAATATGAAATAGAAGTAGCCACGGACCTGGACCCAAGTGATTATTTCTCCAGGTAGCAAAAGAATGTTAGATAAAAATGCAATTTATTATTATTTAGTAACATATTTAATAACCATATAAAATATATTGATCATAATATCCTATGTCTTGATTGTTCCATACAGAATCATGTCATCTGTAAACAATTGCAACTTTTTTTGTGTGTTTAGCTGTTGAATCTTTTGTCTCTTCCTGTCTTACATCACTGAGTAGGACTTCTAGTGTAATGGTGAAGAGGTGTAGTGGACAGTCAGCCAGCATCATTGTGTGATTTCTGATCCAAAAGAGAAAATACTCATTATTTCATCATTGAGTACAATGTTTGCAAATGAATTTTCATCATATTGAGTATGCTTATCCTAGTTTGCTAAGAAATTTTGTCATGAATTTGATGCTAAACTTTGATTAAACATTTTTATGCACCTATTGAAGTGATCCTATATTTTATTGTGCTGGATTATATTGATTTTCAAATGTTCAACCAATCTCATATTTCTGCACAGGTAAATTTGAGATTCCTTACTTTTTTTTTAAAGATTTATTTATTTATGCATACAAGAGCTAGGGCACAGGCCAGAGATGTGGGGGGACGGGGTTGAGAGAATTCCCCAGATAGAGTGGGGAACAGAACAGGCAGACTGACTGAAATACACTGCTGAGGGGAGCAGCGGGCAAGACAGGAGAGGTCTGCTGCACCATATGGGTTGCTCCCTGGCCAGCCTGGGATCGAGCTCATGCTGCGGAGGCTGCAGATTGCTTCATAATGCGGTGCTTAACCCCTTGCACCACTAGGGAGGCCCAGATTCCTTACTTCTTAAAGCATTTTTTCATCTATGTTTATGGATGAGAAACCCCTGTAATTTTCCCTTTTATAAAAACTATGTCAGACTTTGATATTAAAGTTAACACTGGCCTGAGAATGACATGGAACGTGTTCCTTCTTTGATATTGAATTTAAAAAATTGTATAAATATGTTATTGCCTCTTTTTACTATTTGATAGAATATGATAGGATTCAATAGTAAAAGTCAGCCACACCCAGAGTTTTCGTTGTAGGATTATTTTAATATATTTATTTTATTTAATAGATATAAGACTAATGTTTATTTCTATTAATTGATTTGTAAACACTAGAAAGTTTATTTTCCTAGGAATTTGTATATTTTACTAAACTGTCAAAACCATTAGCAAATCAATAAAATCCTCATTATTTTTAAGCTATATCTGTGGTGACACTTTGTATATATTATGAAGTTGTACATTCTCACTTTGAGACAAGTATCACTTTGATTGATACAAATATCACTAGATATTTGTAAATTTTATTATTTTCAGAAAATCAACTTGTAGCTTTGTTGATCACCTATTTTTGAATTGGTTTTTAAATTTCTGCCCTCTTCCTGGATACAGGCAAAGACTTTAAACACTAACACCTTTAGTCTCCTCCCAATAAATGTTTTCACTACCAATTACTTTATTTCTGTTTTAAGCCCTATTATACATTTCCACTATTATTTTAAACAAATAATATTACTTTACATTTGCCTACATATTTATCAGCTTTTTTCTTATAATTCCTTTCTTTCCAGACCTGCCATCTGGGATCATTTTCTTTCAGCCTGAATGACATCTGTATTAAAAATTTAGGCCAAATTTTGCAGCAATAACAGATGACTCCAAAATCTTATTGGCTTGCAACAACAAAGGTTTCTTTTTCTCTCACATTTATGTCCATAATCAATCATCTATAGCCTCCTCAAGGTGCTCTTCATTTCAGGATCAAGGCTGGAAAAACAACCCCTAACTAGGCCAATAGTTTTCAAACTTGTGTTCAGAATTGTTATATGTCACTTCCATGCATACTACAATGGCTTATAAATTATATTTAAATTTGATGTCACTGGGATATGAGGTTCATGTTAGAAAGAGTCAGGAAATCTGTCACCACCACTAGTCTCGATCATTTTTTGATCTTTCCATTAGGTAGAGTCTGCTAATGACACTCAGTATTTATTTGCCAGAAAGATGACTTCCTCTTACTAATATTTCCTGAGTGTGCAATTCCCTGGTATTTTCCATTTCAATACAATTTACTTTCTTTGGACTTTATTGTTATTGGGTTTTTAAATTTTATTTATTTATTTATTTATACAAGCACTGGGTATAGTCAGAAGCACAGGAGAGTAAGAGAATTCACCAGAGCCAGAGCAGGGAACAGAACAGGGAGATTGAGGAATTACACTGCTGAGGGGAGCATCGGGCACGGCAGGAGAGGTCTGTGCTCCATGTGGGACCCTTGCCGGTGGCCGGAGATTGAACTGGTGCCACAGAGGCTGCAGGCAGCCTTGCAGCCCAGTGCTCAATTGCTGTGCCACCAGGGTAGGCCCATTTTATTGTTATTGTTAAGAAGTCAGCTGACAGTCTTATTAGCACCACTTAAATGTCATCTTTTTTTTATTTTTGAATTGCTGGCTGCTTTTGAATTCTTATAATGAATACACTACAATTTCACTATGATATATTCAGGTGCATATTCCTTTCTAGTTATTATACTTAATATTTACAGGGCATCTTGAATTCACAACTTGTATAGTTCTTCCACTCTGGAAATTGTGAATCCTCCAACTTTTCCAACACTTGCTCTGTCCCATTCTTTCTCTCCTGAACTTCCGGAACCCCAATTAATTTTATATATTATACCTTATATATGGGATTTTCTCTTTCTATCCTTGTGACTTTTAAAGTTATTCTGACTGATCTCCTGCATAATTATTCTGACTGATTCACTGTGTTTTTTTAGTTCCAGTTACAGCATTTCTCATGTCTAAAACTTTTATTTTATTCTCTCTCAAATCTGCTTGAGTATTTTTAGAGTGTTCTAATTTCAAATACTTTTTTTATTTCTTTAAGCATTATTAGCATGATTGTTTTATAATTTGTTAGTTTTGGGGCTTTGTTTTGTCAGCTGGTTCTTATGCTTGATGCCTTGTTTCCTTGTATGATTAGTCATTATTTTCAGTATTCATTGAGATGTTGTCCTTAGGAAAAAATTATACTCTTTGAGGATAAGATGAAGATATCTCTCTGCAGCTCTCTAAATACACACCCTGTACAGAAGCAATTAAACAAAAATGAGACTTGGCAGAATCACCAACCTATATAAATTTAGGTTTCAAATACACATGAGGCTCAAACTGCAGTTGTAACTCCTCTAAGTGTTGCTTCCTCTGCTTTGGTCAGCATGACAATGACTCTCCTCATAGACTCACAGAACAGGAAGAATGAAGCCAGTTTCCTTCTAATTCATCCTATGCCCCAAAGTTCCCAGACTTCCCACTACAAAGCTGTGCTCGCTGTTAGACTCTCCACCTTAAGCAAGTCCTGGGTTTATTTTCTGCCCACCCTATCCCACTTTCACTGGAATCTAACTCACTTGGTCAACAGTGATCCTCAACCTTTCTGGTTAAACTTTTAGTTATAATTTAAGGAGGTAGAGCTTTACTTTTAGATCTTTGATGCTTTTAAAAACATTTTTTTCTTTTGCAGGACATTTTTAGTGACTCATTTTCTGATGCTAATGTTGGTGCACACAGTCTATCCATTGTGCTTTCCAGAAAGGGAAGTCCCAAAACTTATCTTTAAAGATCTTTGCAAACTTCATTGATATTCTGTGACTGGTTTATTAGTTAACTGTGAACAAAATAGAAATTTTTTTTTTTTTGTCTCCCACCTTCACTTTACACTTTGAGTTTTCTTCTGTCCTGGATAAAACATTTGAACATGCAGCCCTGGATAACAATAGAGTTGACATTTAGCAGGGAACTTAATGTAATGTATGTACATGATGATTTTTAATGACAGTCACACCTGAAACTTATATAGCAATGCCACTTGTATAAGAAAATAAAGTAAACCTCAATTAGCATTAAATTTTCTCACTTCTTTCCACCCACCCTCACTAACTTTAGCCTGAGTTGGTCTGGAACCTGCTGTACTGAGAGAGATCTCTGCTATTCTATTTTACTCTATCTCGCCATTTTCCTTCCTGTTTGATTCCTTTGCTATTCTACTCTGCTGTGCTCCTCTATATGCAACTTCTTCCTCCATTCAACAGCTGCTGAGTAGTCTCTTTCTAGAATCAAAGCCCTGTGTGGCAGTTATAGGGATAAAGGTGTAAAGGGATATAGGGATACAGGTTCTGAGTCTGAGAAATGATGAAAGATGACTCTTATGGAGTACTCTGTGGACTCAGTGGATGGCCCTTAGAAAGGCACAAGGAAGATGCCTTCCTTAGCCCCTGGCTACTTGGTGGTACACTTCCAGGCTCTTTAAGGATGAGTAATCCTCAGGTAATTCTACCCCAGCTTTCTTCAATATAGCTCAGATCTAGTCCACAGCAAATGTTCCCCCTCCCTTGCCCTAACAAACATTACAAATTCAGGTCAATCAAAACACATCAGCACTCTTGTCAGCTTTGCAAAAAGCAACCTGTCAACTTTTTATCACCTCCAGTGTTCTCCGGCTGGACTCAGACCTCAGTCTTATATCTACTTTAGCTTGTCTCACATGTATGTCAATATCTAAAATTCTAAGTTATCATACTAGGTTTTCCCAACTAGGGAAGGGAATAGATTATCTCTCCCTAAGGTGGTAGAACAGGGATCCACCACCAGACCATAACTCTTTGAAGAGAAATGTCTTTCACAATTCATTCTACCAATATTCTCTAACTCTTTCTAGTATTGATCTTAATGAGGGATCCAAGAAAGAGCTTGTCATTCATTTTCTGTAATTCTGCACAGAAAACATACTGTCCCACTCTTGGCAGCTTTTCTGTATGGTTTTGTCACCTCAAAAATGGTGCAATCTGTACACGTTGACATCATTTTTAATAGTCAGAAACAAATTACAAAATACTTTTTTCATTTTTACCCAACCATCTAGTCATTATCTGAGTGATGCTTATGAGAATCCTGATAATAGCATTTCCTTAATAAAAAATTGAAATTGTATGGGTAATATAAAAATAAAATTTATTATAAAAAAAAATTTGAACACTCAAATAAAACTAAATGACATAGTCAACTATAATGGATTGCTAGAATTTATATTTGTTAATTGACAAAAAACAAACCCAAACGCTAGTAATAAAAACAAAGGCAATAAATATGTATCTCACAAAAAAAGAAGGAAGAAGACTTTAAAGCTTTCAAAAAGAGCAAAATAAATTAGAATAGTACAGGAAATAGATATTTTAAAGTTTCCTTTAGGAGAAGAAAAATGAATCCTCACTGAAAACATCCATGTACACAGCCATTCATTGCCTGTTCAGAAAACCAAGATACTCAAAAAAAAAAATCTTATTTCCTCTGAAAGCTGTGTGCCTTTTACATGAGGAGAGGTCTGAATATCCTGGGTTCTGTTTGAAAGTAGTGATATTACAAGCTAAGTTATCTTTGCTGGACCTCCACTGGGAGTTTCAGTGGAAACAATAATCTGTTGACATTGTATAGAACATTATACAATGCCCTGGGTAGTCCTAATTCTCATAAATCAAAAGTTCTACTTGAATGCAGCTGATCTATTTTGGGGAAGGCAATCCTACTCAGAATCAGATTTGTCACGGCACATTCCTTTAATCCTTAGCAGTTTGAGCTCTGTAAACACAGTATTTGAAATAATGTATTTTTTTTTTATATAGATGCCTTCAGAGTCCTGTATCCCTGAATGCTTTCTAGTAAAGCAGTCAAGTTACTTACTTAAGTGCCTTTTTTTCCTCAAGCAAAAGAAAATTAGATGTCCATGGACCAGTGAGCAAAAAAAAGTTTGAGTATTAAGAGGAGTTAATGAGAAACAAAGAAAGAAAAGTTTTAGCTGACAAGCCCTACAAAGCAAAGATTCGTATACAGGTAATGAAAATATAATAAAAGACAGGGACACTAGACCATCTAATTTGGCATTTACACCCCAGAATGTTGTCCTCTGTAATGGTCCTATGTACACAAGACTGTCAACTTGCTTGCAAATAATATTCTCATGAATTGTTATATTTTCCTTTACACTAACTAGCATTCACCATCTTAGAAACATCACAAAGAACATTGTATGAGGTTTTAAATCAATCTACATAAAACCTCTTAGAATTAGCCAAGTGGCTTTTTTTTTAAAAGATATATTTATTTATTTATACAAGCACTGGGTATAGTCAGAAGCACCGGAGGGTGAGACAACCCGCCAGAGCGGGGAGCAGAGCAGGCAGAAGGACCCTAGTACACTGCTGAGGGGAGCAGCGAGCAGCAGGAGAGGTCTGCGCGCCATGCAGGACCCTCCTCTGGTGGCTGGGGTGCAGCCGGGGATCAAACGGGTGCTGCAAAGGCTGCGGGCAGCTTTGCAACCCAGCGCTCAACCGCTGCGCCACCAGGGAGGCCCAAGCCAAGTGGCTTTATTGTTTGGTTGGTTTGCTTGTAATTATCCCTTCTGTGGTCCAAGCACTTGGAGAACAGATGTGGATAAAGAAAAATAACAGACGCATCAATGAGATATGCTTAAATTAGTGATAACTTTGGGGGAAAGTATAATTAGGAATTAACTCAGCATTAGAAACAAGAGTTACCAATGAACAACTAAAGAACTAAATGAAATCACTGAAAATTCTCATAGAAGAGAGTAGAACATCGCATAAACAGAGCAACTAAAGATCTATGTAGAAACCAATTTAAATTTAAAAAAAAAGGCAAGTTATATACACTATTTAGAATCAATCTAATTTGTGATTGAATTCTAGTGGTCCTGGGTAAGTCTTCATTTCCCTGAGCCTCAATTTTCTCCTCAGACACATGCAAAAATTATTAGAACTTTTATCTCCAGGTGGTTGTTAAGAATGATATTAAATAACATATACAAAGCACTTAGTCACTCCATAGCAAATAACGTAAAGATTTATTGAACGAAAAAATGGTTGAGAACAGGACAATTCAAACAGCCTTTAAGATTTCGTCTACTGAGTTTTCCTTCGAGTCGTCACCTCACCTTTATTCTTTGAGACTCAGCTCAATCATCATCTCAAAGTAGCGTGCCTCCTTCATGGCCTCACAACAATCTAAGAAAACTTCTATCAGCTTTTGTGCAATTTTGGATCATGAGTTTACTTCTGTTACCCCATCATAGGTATTGGCTTTTTCTGGACTTCACTGAACTGAGTATATGATGTTATATCAGAACTACCTAAGGAGAAGGTGATAACCGGCTAAATAATAAGGTTGGATGAGCAGAGGGAGATTAGTGAAAAAGCAATCATCAGCCTATAACCGCATCTCAGTTTTGTGACAGAGTGAAGGTAACTTGTACCTCCACCATGCCACTAAATCAGGCAGTCTATTCAGTGGAGACTAGCTACCTTTAACCTCGGGAAGTAGAGTGAAAACACCTGTGCCTGCTAAAAATAGTGAGTCGAAATATTTCAGAACAAACATAGCATTGTCAAAACTACAATGGGATCGTTTTATGGGTTGAATTGTGCCCCTCCCCCACCAAAGGTATTGAAGTACTAACCCCCAGTGCCTATAAAAGTAACATAATTGGAAATAGGTTCATGAGCCTAACTGTAGATGATGAACTTAAGATAAAGTATTAGGGAGCCTTAATCCAACATGACCCATGTCCTCATAAATGGAGGAAATATGGACCAAAGACAGAACCAAGCAGAAGGAAGTTACGCAAATGTGGAGAATGCCTTATGAAAATAAAGGCAGATGTCAGGTTGATGCTTCTCCAAGTCAAGGTACACCAGAGATACCTGCAAATGACCAGAAAGTAGGAGATAGGAACTACTCTCATGCCCTCAAAAGGAACCAGACCCATCTACACCTTGATCTTGAGCTTCTAGCCTTCAGAACAGTGAGACAAGAATATTTCTGTTGTTTAAGTCATTCAGTTTATGGTCCTTTATTAGAGCAATCCTGGTAACTGAATACATATTTATTCAGGAAACAATAGTGAAATCTCAATAAAAGAGGCCAGAGTTCCCGCTAGACGATAAACAAATGCAGCCATTTTAACCAATAAACCAAAATAAAGGGGAAAAGAACAGATGACCCCAGATCAATAATTCCACCTTTCAGTTTATCAAGCATATCTGAAAGCAAGCAGTCTCCAGACCCAGTTATTATTATCCTCTTTCCAAATGTTTGGGATCCATTCTTGCTCACCTATTTCTATTTTTTGTTAAGAACATTTAGGTGAGTTTATTTTAAGGTAATGTATAAAATTGTTGAAATGGATTAAGTGACAAACTATGAGATTAAATTTTTTTATTAATGACATCACTATGTATTTTATAAAATCTGCTGTTAAAGTGAACTTCATCATTTTGTTTTAACTGCCAATATAAAGAAAAACCTCACTTTCATGTTAGTGTCAACTGTAGGTTTTGAAGCACATTGCTTAGATACAAACCCTTACTTTCTATTTGTTTTGAGTGTGAGCCTACCACTCTTTAAGGCTTGGTTTCCTCATCCATAAAAGGAGGATTATAGTAACACATATAAGGTATAAGACTTTAATGAGGTAATGGATGTAAAATTTTTAGCAAATATCTTATACATAATAAGACCTTTCTGCATGGTTTCTATCATTATTGCTATAGTTAGTATTACATATGTATTAATTTCCCAATGAGACATTAGAAATAAGATAACTCTCAGGAAAGTCTGCCATAAAGAGACAAAAGCCCTTCAGAAGCCTGAAGTCTCTTAAAAGTAATATCATTTAAATATTAAAAAATGCTTAAAATTATTCTGTTATATTTTCCCCTAATATGTACAAGCCATTTATAAAGTAAAACAGAATAATAATGCTAAACATATATATTTTTAAAAAGAGAAAGTAGTAGAATAGGAACTTCCCAAAATAGTTTTTCTTCTAAAATTTCCTAAATATTCTCAGCAGATTATCTTAATTATATATAAAATATAATTCAAGAAATAAAATCATTTTAATTCATTAAGGTTCTCCTTTTATAATTGAAAATCACTTTATCCAAGCAAAGTGCCCTAGGAAAATAGACACTGACAACATGCAAAGTATCTCAGTAATCATGGCCTTCCTAATTAAGACAAATTTTTTCCTCATATCTGAATAGCATAGAATATACAGTGAGATGGGATTTAACCAAATATATGTAATATATAATTTGATTCTAATATAGTTTAAAATCACCTCTACTGTTTCTTTAAATATATTGTAATAACTTGAATGATATTTTTGCCAGTATTTCTGCAGTTTTCACTCTCCAAGTTTAGAGAAAATGTAACACTTTATTAAATGGAAGCTCCATCATCTTATTGCTGCTAATTTGAACTTACTGCATGCAAATTTTACCTTTGCCAATAACTACAGTATTTTTCATGATAAAAATATGCTTCTGGGTGAGAAATGTAATTCACAACATTTGCTTTTATGTTCTTATGTGAATAATACAATAAATAAGATGTGGATAACAAACACACTTTCCTGAGAGCTTTTATTTGTCAGTATGTGAAATCTGGTTTTGCTTACGCTCTAAATTGAAGAAAGGGATGAAAAGTCTAAAAAGTATCTCTCCTTTGAGTAAAAGATTTTTACTCATACCAAGAGCAGTTAATACTAACATCTAGTTTTCTACATAGCCTTGAAAATAGTCTCAAGAACTAGGAAATAACTCTTATACTAATAAATTTGAACACCTTACTTTGTGTCCTATCAGTGAATTTGCACTACTTTTAATGATCCATTTTACTAATACACACAAAACACACATATTTAATTGAATGGAAGAAATTAACATACTTCCAAAGTATCCAATCTGTATTCACCAAATAAGTTAGTTTCTGACTTAAAAGACTTGATCCCCATCTGTCAATTATTTAGACAAAAGTGAAAATGACATATAGTAAGATCCCCATTTATTAGATTAAGAAACTGAGGTCCAGAGAGATTTTAGCCCAAGATTAAACAGTGAGTGAGTAGCAGAGTGGGAAATTAAAACTGAAATAATTGCACTCGATTTTCTCCCGTGAGAGCCTATTCATCTACATTTTAAAATAGACCACAGACAACTGAGATAGAAGCAATAAAGACCCTGGAAATGTCAGTCACTTATCATTGAAAGTTTACATTTTTTAAAAAAGTAGTCTTTTTTTTTAAGTCGTAAGAATGACTACACCTTAATGAACAATAGAATATTTTTTAATTAAATTTTGGGCAGGAATCATAAAATCCAGTGAAAGGAAATTATTTTTGCAACTTATGCATTTCATCAATTACACATGAGTTTTAATTTGAACTTACTGCACTCAAATTTTACCTTTGCCAATAACTATAGTATTTTCATGATAAAAACATGTTTCTTGGTGAGAAATGTAATTCACAACATTCGCTTTTATGTTCTTATGTGAATAATATAATAAATAAATTATCTCTGCATCCTGTACTTTTTAAAGCAGCACAGGAGTGATTCATAATTATTATTAAACAAAATTATCAAGATTTCACATCAAATTATTCCAGAAATAAGAAATTGACTCACTTGCTGGATAAAATGGCTTGTACTATTCCTAGTAAGGATTAGGTATTCTTCTCTTGAAAACTCAATTTCATGATCTAATTTTAGGAGATGCTCCTAAGCTACACTTGTGAAGGTTTTTCTAACACTGGCCTTCAGGTAAAGCTTGGAACTTATTTTTTCTATCAATTTGGAAACACCTCAAGCTTGGATTAGGAAAAATATTTCTATTAAGTATGTAATACATCAATTTTCACACCCTAAAGAAAGGGTAGATCAATGGGTATCCAACCAATCCCCTTCTCCCATTAACAAGAAAAGCTCTTACTGGGGCTCAAAATAAGATTTAATTTCTTTCATTTGGGTTCTGGTGACTTAAAATAATTGAATAGTTGTCCAGATTTCAAAAAAAAAAAAATCAAGACGTAACTTGGATAAAACATTTCAATAATTTACTTATTGGCATATTGAAAAAGAACACATGGTTAACAAGATAAAATTCCTAACCTCATGAAATGCCCACCTGAACAAGGAAACATTACACAAAGAGCAAAGTATATAATACATTGTCATATAAGTGCAATAAAGAAATTAAAGGACAAGCAGACAAAGTATAACAGAGTCTAATGGGTAGTTACTTTTGTTCAGATCATCAGAAAATGTCTTGCTCTTTGAAGCTTATTTGAATATATTCCACAAAACTTTAATATATTCCAGACAAATGACTCCAGTAAAAAGCAGTTCAGACTAAGGGAACAATAACTTGAAGTTTCTGAGGGTAAAATGAGAGTGGTGTATTCAAGTAAGCATAAAAAGATCATATTAATAGATAAGAGGGACACAGAGACAATGATGTGTTTAATCAGAAAGGGAACCAGGCATCAGACCATGAAGCTTGTAGGCTGATGGAAGAACTTGTTCTGAATTTGATGGGAAGCAACAGAGGGAGAGACTTTTTTTTTTAACAAATTTTTAACAATTCACTCTTGGTTACTGGATTGGGGAGTAGGAAAAGTTGCAAGACAGAGTAATTTGGAGGCTAATTCAAGAGGAAGATGATCTTGGGAGCAGCAGTCTCAACAGGGAGCATTAGTAATATACAGGATACATTTAAAGGTAGAAGCCTACAGGACTTGCTTATTGCATAAAGAATGTACAGGAGAGCAAAACCAGGCTGACCCTTCAATATTTTACTGGAGCATCCTGGTGTATGGGGTTGGCAATTACTAAAATTAAGAAGATGGGAGGATCAGGATTTGGGTGTGGAATAAGAGTTCTGTGTTTGGGATGTTTATGTTTGTCTATTTGACATTTGAACATCAAACAAATCGGAGCTTACATGTCAGATAGGAAGACATAAATGCATGAGGCATCAGCTTCCTTGTGGCTCCAATGCCATGGGGCTGAAAAGGATCAGTGGGAAAATAGTCAGTGGAGAAAAAAGGAGGGCAAGGATTCTATTCTTGGAGTATTAACTACATAGACTGCAAAAATGAGAACCCAAGAAAGGAGTCTGAGGAAAAAGAGCCAATGAAGTGGAAAGACGATTGTGTAGAATTCCAAGAGCAGAGAAAGAATGTTTTGAAGGTGTGATAAACTCTAAAATGCTATTGAGGGGTCAAATAAAAATTAATTCCCTCAATTGATCTTCAGACAGTAACCTTAAACTCTCTAATGACACTCAAAGTCTGTTTCAAGAACAAGGGACGGTAAGGAATTTAGACTTTGCAGAAAATACTTCCTTAGAGAACTTTGCTATAAGTAGAAACAGAAATCATAGCTAGAATAGAAAATCAAGATTAGGGAATATTTGTTTGTGACAGACTATATTAAAGTCTATTTCAAGATAATCTATTTGAGGAAGAATGGAGGGAAATCTAAATGATACAAGACAGAAAGGTTGATTTCAAGGTCTAGAGTTTGAGATCTCAGAAAGTGTTGTCTTGACCCATTTATCAGACACTAGTGATTATTAGTAAATTAAAATGAAGTAGATTAGGGTAGGTCTGAAAATAGTTCCTTGAATATGTCAAAGTCTATACAGTTAATCATCTAAGCCAGTATTTCTTAAACTTTTACCACCCTCAGTGCACAAGGGGGTGATGTGTACCAACCATACTCATGAGCAGTGAATTACTTATTGTAATTCCAACCCATTTGTTCTGTCCCATTGAAGCAGTGTACAAAGCAAATGCAGAGGAATCATATTGCTATATTAACCCTGAATCCTCTCTGCTTTTGAAAGAAAAAAATGACTGATTAATAGGAAATGTCAATGCTTTCAGGAAATTTGTAGTAATATCTTTATAATACTTGTGACACACTCCATATTTGAGCTTAACACCCTAAGATTCACTTTCTCAGCTCAGTACAAAAACACGCCAACTATAATACAGCATCTTATCGATCAAAATAAATCAACTGCCATTCTAGAATGAGGATCAGCATATTTTCTTTTTTTGTGATCATTTATTTGTAGTTTTTTTAATCTCATATCTTGAGTGACTGATATGTTTGACAACAGATACACAAAATCTGACACTGTTGGAACAGATACTCAATTTTACTATGTTAGGTTTAAAAATGTGACAGCTTCTGAGACATGTGTTTCCTGAGACTGTTTGCTTATGACTCCTTTTCCCCACCCTTGTCTTGCTTCATCATGCAGTTGTTAGAAATAACTCTGTAGCAATGTGAGGGCCACTTTCATGTGGCTTCAGGTTGGAAACATGAACTGGAATGGCTTAGCCACAAGTCTTATGAATGCAGTACTTTGAGGAATGTATCAATAAAAATAATATTGTATCTAGATATATAGATCTAATAAGCCTGGTTGCCCAATTCAAAAGTCTTTTTCATTTTTTCCATCCACTCTATGGTTATATCCTGGAAATTGTATTTCCAGTAACCGGACAACCTGGAAATGTCTTCATTTCCAGTATTTCAAGCTGTACTTGAACATGTCAAGCATTATTTCTCCAAAGTCTTATTCCTTCATTTCATGTGCTCCAAAACACTTCATCTTTGTCTTGGGATCCCCAAGACAAAAATGTGTAGTTCTACACATTTTCATGTCCATTCTTCCTTGCACACATCCTAGATCTCATTTCATATCAGTTAGATGATAAGATGCATCGCTGTAATCATTTCACCTTTCCCTGGGTGCTATCTTCAACTCCTTTGCCCCTTTCTCCAGCACTCCCAACTGGCAAATCCTGCATCCCAGTTAAACCCCACTTTCATGTCTGTTCTGTGCCTGCACTGACTCAATCATGGTATTCACTTTAAACATATAGACTGGGTCTTCCCAGTGGCCTGGGGTGTCAAGGTTCAGTGCTACCACCGTGACAGATTCCACAGTGCCCTGAGTTCGATCCCAACCAAGGAGCTAACCCACATGGCACAGAAGACCTCTCCTGTCTCGCCCACTGTTCCCCTTAGCAGTATATTTCAGTAGGTCTTCCTGTTCTGCTCCCCACTCTGTGAATCCTCTCACCTCCCCCACCTCGGGTCTATCCCCCAGTTTTTCTACACAAAAATAATCTTTAAAAAACTAAATATATGACCACATAGTTAAGTAGACTATGCAGCAATCCTACTATATTTCTGCTATCATTTTTTTCTCCCACTAAGACAATTATCCTTTTCTCTCTCCTCAAATGTCTAACAGCACACCTTTCTCCTCCTCCATCTGTGCCTTTACACTGTACTATCTCCCTTTCAATTCTGAAACATTATTAGAGAGGTTGCAAAGAAAAACTGGCTGTTAATCCTGACAAAAATATCAAAGTTTCCAGATATGATTCATTTTAGGTGAGAATGTCAAATAAATCATATAATATTTGCTGTAATAGTCTTCGTGAATATGTGATATAGGATATAAATACATAATACATGAAATTTGAATATGTATTGGTATAAATTTGTATAATACATAGTATAGTTTGAAAATATGCATAATTGACATAGTATATAAATAATAAAGCATATTGTTTATTAAAACAAATGTAAGTCTAGTATTTGTAAATTTATGTGTGTATATATAGTACATGTACATTAGTGGATGTATCCTGTATATACTTATAAGTAAATTACTTGAACAAAGTGTACTATTTTTAATGTAACAGCTCAGTTTTATTCTTAAGCATTCACAAAAATGTAGAAAAAAATAAATCCCTAATAAGGTTTGAGGGATTTGTAATTTTCATATTGTTGAACTAAGGTTACTAACCAATGCAAGATTCAACAAACCATAGCCTGGGAGCCAAATCTGGCCTGCCATCTGTTTTAGTAAATAAAATTTTATTGGAACCTAGTCACACTCATTTACATGTTGTCTGTGCCTGCTTTCTTGCTATTATGTCAAAGGTGAAAAGTTGCAACAGAGATGCGTGGTTCACAAAGCAGAAAATATTTTCTATGGGACCCATTACAGAGGAAGTGTGCTGTCCACCATATCTTTGATGATGGAGATTCCTCTGCATGATTAAGATTTGTTCTAATCACAGACTCTGTTCACTACGGATAAGAAGCTTGAGTGAGATAGAGTAACAGATATTTAAGAAAGTGTATCAATTTCTTATATTAATAAAGTAAATTCAGACAAAAATAGAATTGTAACTGGAAGGTCTGTATATTTCAAGTGGTTGCTATGATCTTTATTTTGGTTATGTCCTCACTGACATCTCACACAAATCTGAGCAAATGGTACTGAAAACAACCCATGTATAAACAGGAGTGTTAATCAATTCAGGCAGTCATAGCAAAATGCCATAGGTTTGGTAACATAAACAGCATAAATTACTTTTGACAGCTCTGGGTAAAAAATATTCAAGTTCAGTTTGCCAGCATGGTTAGGTTGTGGTGAGAGCAATCTTCTTGCAGAGAGGCACCTTCTGTGTCCTTGGAAGATAAAAGGAGACTCTTCTCCTTATTCTACCTATCCTATCAGTTAGAACTCTACACTTGTGACCTCATTTAATTTGTATTTCCTCCTAATTACCTCTCAATTACCTCCTAGCTACAAATACAGTTACACGGAGGATTAGAGTTTCAATGTATGAATTTGGAAGGTATATAATCCAGTCCACAGCAATAAATGTAAGAAATAATGACTTGGGGTATACGCAAAATTTTTCTACAGACATGGAGTGTTGGCTTGGCCCACTTAAAAGAAAAAAAATTGGCTCATCAAATTTCACACCATTTACCAGCTGGCTTTATTAATATTAATAAAAATTGACAGGATATATCACCAAGTATTTAAGAAGGCAAATGATCCTAAACATTATCAACATACCCATTATTTTACAGCTTAGTGAACATTTGTTCAGTCTGTAAAATGAAAAGAATAGCTAAACAATTTAAAAGCTAAAAAATATCCTATTTTATACTATTGAAGCACACTCTAGGACGTATTATTTCCCACAGGAATTTTATAGAACCCAAAAAGAAAATAAAGCCAATAAAGAATATATCTAAGTTATAAACCATTAAAATTCCTCCAACTGAAAAGTGGCATTTGGGACTCACCCTCTTTTCAAAATTACCCTTTAAAGAGCTCCAGTAATGCCCTACAGGCTTCATTTACAACTACCATATTGGATTCACTCTGCTTGTGTATTGCCACTTCCCTTTCAGGCTAAGGTTTGTTTTACACTTCAATCTGTTTTACATTTCAAAGTCCATAAGCAGCAGTATCAAAATTCTCAAAAACAGTAATGAAATATTTTAAGACTGAAAGGTGGACCAGTGGAATTCTTTTTTTTCAAATCTCTCATAAAGCTTCAGTTTCACCTCAATCTCCCAGTTACAAGGTAAGGTCATAATTTTAAAGCTTTTAAAAATAACTGATTTTATAAAACCAGTTTATTCTCCAAAGTTTTCACTTTTACATTAGCTTGAAATTTTCTAAGCTTCTTTTTTAAAACTTAATATTAACAAGCCTTTTATTTTTAAGCAAACTGGTACTTTCTTCATTTATGTAATTGCAGCTATGGTTCTTGATCTAAGAGATCTAATATACCTTTTTTTTTAATTCATGCATACAAGTATCGGGGTACAGGCCAGATGCTTGGGAGGGTGAGAGGATTCACCAAAGAGAGAGCAGGAAACAGAACAGGCAGACTGACTGAAATACACTGCTGAGGGGAGCAGCGAGCAAGACAGGAGAGGTCTGTTGTGCCATGTGGGAATCTAGCTGGCCGGCCGGGATCAAACCCGCACTGCAGAGGCTGCGGACAGCTTCACAACACTGAGCTCAACCCCTTCCACCACCAGGGGAGGCCCCAAGAACTAATATACCTTTTAAAGCCAAGTTTTTTAATGTCCGCATACTAAAATTAATTCCATAGGAAGCAAACAACAAAGCTACACAATAATATTAAAAGAAATCAGTATGTAACTGACAAGTGAGAGAAAAATTATAATAAAATACTATCTTTAACTACATTCTGGCACATGCTTAGACTGAAGAACCAAAATCATGCTGAGTTATTGCTCCAATTGTAGAATACAGGCACAGAAACCACTATAAAAGGGTAGACACAAGAGTGTTACAACAGGGATGCAAATACTAATAAAAACATTGCCACTGGCCCCATATAATCTTCTTATAATAACCTCTCACTATCCATCCAAGTTGAATTTTATGTGGTTTGCTGAGGACCCACCTCTTACATTAGATAAGAGAGTGAACAAAATAAGTATATTTCACTCAGGTTAAAATAGCACCCTACAAAATTATAAGTAGTTAGCCCATGGGTTGCAGTACAGATCTTTATTACCCTTCATTATCTGATAAAATCAAAAGGCCTAATGCCAAAGGTAAAAAAGATGTCCTGATTTTGATTATGGCTTAAAGTTCCTAAACCTTAGAAATGATAATCAAGCAATACTTAATCACTGCATATCTTTACAATGGAAGCATCTGAAAAATTCTGAATTGGATAAAGAACACTGTCACAATTACACAGCAATGAGGAAAAGAAAAAATACATTTTCACTATCTCTCTCTCAAGGAGCATTTTGCCTTAATTGCCTTTTAGATGCTTAACCTTAATTTACATAACTATCCCTTTGTCTCAATTTCTTGAAATGAAGCTATTTTGAAAAACCTTCTGATCTCAATATGAGCTAGTTTAGCTTTCAAGTTTATGGCAATGGTTACCTTTCTTTTAAAACTGCCTGTTTGGCAGTGCTTCTGTCAGCAATAATCCTTAGCCTCTACTTTAATGAAAGGTTCTTCCCTTTCTCTGGGGTTTTGGATTGCTATTTCGCTATAATTAACTCCAGATTGACCAATGGCTGGGGAAGGAAGAAACTCACTCCCAGAAGAGTTTTATCACAACCATTATTTTGTTGTAAATACAGCTGCTCTGTTTAGAAAATACAAATTATTTACCTTGCTATATTAATTTCAAACAACCAAGAAAGAGAGAGTCATAAAAAACATTACTTCATTTCATAGTAGATGCATATAAAAGGGGTGAGGGAGCTCATAACTTGTTAAGTTTATCACACTCATTTAAAGTAACATTGAGGGCCTCCCTGGTGGCGCAAGGGCTTAGGACACAACCTATGAAGCTATCCGCAGCCACTGCAGCACGAGTTCGATCCCCAGCCAGGGAGCTACCCACATGGAGCAGCAGACCTCTCCTGCCTTGCCCACTGCTCCCCTCAGCAGTGAATTTCCATCATTCTGCCTGTTCTGTTCCCTACTCTGTCTCTGGTGAATCCTCTCGCCCACCACACATCTGGCCTGTACCCCAGTTCTTGTATGCATAAATAAATAAATCTTTAAAAAATAAATGAAGTAACATTAAGAGGAACCAATATCAAACCTTCCTTTGAAATTCTATTATAATGAAATAAATACCGTTGCTTATCCTTTTAGAATATATTCAGAATCTGCCTATTTCTCTCCACCTCCGCAGCCACCACTGTGGTCCCATGTACCATTCTTCTTTAAATTAATGCAGTAGTTTCTCTCTGCTTGGCCCTAGCTCCCTCCCCCCAACAGTCTGCTCTACATGAGGCAGTCAGTATGATCTCTTAAAAATATAAGTTCTGTCAGATCATATCTGCTACAGACAAGGCTGTATCCCTCTCACAAATGCATATGTTGAAGTCCTAATTCTCAGCGTGATGGTGTTTGGTGATGGGGCTATCGGAGGGAAGTCTTTCGATTTAGATGAGGTCATGAGCATGGCGTCCTCATGATGGGAAACACCAGAGAGCTTGCTCTCTCCCTACCACGTGAGAACAGCAAATAGACATCTATCTGCAGTTTAGACAGGAAGCTCTCACCAGACTCCAACCAGATTTGCACCCTGTCCTTGCAGTCTCCAGAACAGAGAGAAAATAAATTTCTGTTGTTTAAGGCCCACAGTCTAAGGTAATTTGTTATGGCAGCCTGAGCAGAGGAACATAATGCTCATGCTCAGAATAAAAGTGCTTGTCTTTCAGCAGCCAACCAAAAGATCCTTCACCACCTGACAGTCACCTGAGAGTCCATCTCTCACCCTACTCGCTGTCTCACTCACTCTGCTACTTCTTCAACAAGTCAGATACTCTCCTCCTTAAGGGGTCTTCCCTCCTTCAGATTTTGAATCAAGTGTCCCAATCTCTGCAAAGCATTCCCTGATGATCCACTCTGTTTAAAACTGTAGCCACCAACATTTCTCACACTTTTTCTCTGCTCTATTTTCTCTACAGTGTTATCACTTTGTAACATTTCATATTTATCTTATTGGTTTTGCCTCACTTCTCTATTAAAATATAAGACCAATAAGGACAGGGATTATAGTCTCTTGTTAACTGCTGATTCTCTACTACTTAATAGAACAGAATCTAGTATATAGCAGATATTCAAAATATTGTCAATTCCATGAACAAATGTTCTCATTTCAGAGAAGGGGGAGAGGGAAAAGAGCTGATAGACAAATACTTATTTCATTTCCAGATTGTAAAATCATCCCAAGTGTAAAGTATACTTTCTTAATAGCCTCACTCACTCTGGGATTGTCATGGTAATAAATCAAAAGCTCAATACTTCTATGTATCAACTCACCCATTTTCACCAACAACTTCCTTTACCTAAATCTTTAATGAGAAAGTTAATTCCTCACTCACCTGACTTGTTAGTAACAACAAAAAAATATCCTTAGTGGCCTACAGGGTATTCTATTACTTCTTTGTTTATTCTGTTAAAAAGAAATCATTTTGTTTGAGTCACAAAGCAGCCAAATCTTTGCCTTTTATTTTTCTCTCCAATGTGATGAAGATAGTTAAAAGAGAAAGAAGTTGGCAATTATTCATTCACAGTAATTTATTGAGTTTGCTTTGAACCAAGCACTATTCCAGATAGTGAGAGCAGAGTAATGAATAAACAGACCAAAATGTCATCTCATATAGAGCTTACATTTGAGGGGGACAGGTGTGAGCTTTGGACACTGATAGTAAAAAAAAATTAAAAAAAAAAAATCAAGGATGGCACTGCAGCTGAAACAGAGAGGAGAGTAGATAGAGAGAAGTAGGAGATGAGATGACAGTAGCAGCACAGGGCCAGACCTTGAAGGGGCTGACAGTCCCAAGAAAGAGTTTTGAATCCTTTACGTTACTGGGAAGTCATTGGAATCTTGGAGGAGAACATTACCAAATAGGTCTAATATTCTTCCCAAGGACTGGTAAATTCAAAAATCTTGTGTTCTCATGAGACTTTAATGTCACATTTATTTAGGTTGAACTCTTGACTCAAGTAAGAGAGAATGGTGGCTGGAGTGGGTGTGGTAGTCACAGAAATGAAGAGGAGGGATCAGATTCTGGATATATTTAAAATGAGGAATAAAATAATATGCTGATGGCTTGGATATGTGACAAAGGAGAAAAAGACGAGTACTTTATCAAATCTTTTTACAAAAAACAATTTTTGAGAAATGAAATTGTCCTTAACTGAGCTGAAGAAGACTGGGAAGAGAAAGATACCAGTTTAAGATCTGCAGCACAAATCTGAACACATAACATTCACTTGGCATCCAAATGTAGATATTAAATGGTCAGTAGGAAGTAAAAGTTTATAGCTGAAGGCAGAGAACCAGGCTAGAGAAGTAAATTTTGGAATCATCAGCATCAGCAGATGCAATTTGAAACTATGAGGCTGGGTGAGGTCACCACCAAGATAGAAGGTGGTCTAAAATCTGAGTTTGGGGATACTCCAGTGTTAAGCAGGCAGAAAAGGAAGGAGAGCAAAAACAGACTTGGCAAGACAGGCCAGTTAGAGGAAAAAGAATCCACCCTTCTCTAAACAGGAAACTGTGTTGCCTTGAAAGACAAGTGAAAAATGTGTTTCAAGGTGTTGGAGAGAACTATGTCAAATCTGCTGACAGTTCAAGACAAAGACAGAGATGACCAATGGATTTTGCAATGTGGAGGCATTATTGAACTTGACAAGAGCAGTTTTAGGATAGTGTTGGGGCAAAAGAGACAACTCTTTCAAGCTGTTTGGCTGTAAAAGGAAGGAGAGATATTGTCCAGTAGCTAGAGTGAGTGTGCATACGTGTGGTTGGAAGAAATGGCACCGTATTTTTAATGCTGATGGAAAACTATCAAAAAAAGAACAGAAACAAAAGACTTGGGAGGAAAACAGGGAGACTTACTGAAGTGAGGTCCCTGAGCAGGTAAGAGAGGGTGAGTTCAGGTGCACAAAAGGTGGGCTTGTCCATTTATGGAGCAACTCCATTGATCCTTGCTAATGGGAAAGATGGCAGAGTACATGATACAAAGCTTAAGAAATCATAATATATGATAATGTAGAAAATTATTATTTCCTAACTAATAGCAAAGTCGTAAGGACCAAATACCTCTATTGGAATATGTAAAACAATGCCTTAGAGGTCTCTATAAATATCCCGATTAATTTAAGTACACCCCACCATTGCATTTATTTTCAGGATAAGTAATCTTTATGAAACCCTGACTGAATTAGTGAAAATATACTTAGGAATAAATCTACTATTGTGAAAACATAATTTTTTTAAAAAAAAAAGATTTATTTATTTATTAATACAAGAACCAGGGTACAGGCCAGATGCAAGGGAGAGTGAGAGTATTCATCAGAGACAGACCTGGGAACAGAACAGGCAGACTGATGAAATACACTGCTGAGGGGAGCAGCGGGCAAGACAGGAGAGGTCTGCTTGCCATGTGGGACCCTCCCCGGCCGGCCGGGATCAAACCAGCGCTGCAGAGAGCTTCACAGCGCTGCGCTCAACCACCTACACCACCAGGCAAGGCCCAAAAGCCTAAAATTCTTAAAACTAGAGCAGGAAGGAGCAAAGCTGTCAGCAAATTTAACATATAATAGTATTGGCAAGCTGGCAAAATAATAAAAAACTTCTCTGACTAGATTTTAAGCTTCTAGTAGAATAGGGCATGTATTAGCATTGCTGAGTACATTGTACATAGTAACTATTCAATAAATGTTTGTTGAATTAATTAGTTAATTCAGTTCTATAGTTGGTTTGTGTTGCATTAAATTCTCTACTCAGTGTACTTGTGCATTGCTACTTAGTAGGAGTAATAATCTCATGCATCATTCCCACTAAAATGCATTGTTTTCATTGATTTCTTCTCTACTATTGTTTTTTTCTCTTTTACATTAGTGATTACATAAATCAACATTGAGTATCATATATATGGTCTGTTAGTATAATCTTGGAAGTGTATAGCATGTAATAACTGCAAAACAGCTTAACAAGAATAGTTAAATGGCTGTATAGAATAATTAATGGAGGGAATAACTTGTTAAATTGTGATAAAATTACTGTTAAATATTGAAGTAACTATGTACATTTTAATAGCATTCAATGGTGTTTTGGCAAAAATGGTTCTCAGAGTGGAGAGCTAGGGAATCAAGATGCACTAATAACATTAACCCACAGAGCAGTCCCTACCTCAGCTTCCACCAAGCAGCCATAAAATTAAATACCTCCAGTGTACAATAAAATATTTTGAGGAATTCTGGTTGAAGGAGCATATTCAAGTAAAATAACATTATACAGGATTAGGCCAAACTACTTAAAGAACCTTCAGAGATTTTATTTAAAATATGTATTTATTACTTTAATATATCAACAAGCTATGCAAATATTTACCAATCATAATCAAAGTAAAACAAGTCATTCTTTAAAAAATTAAGTCTCAAATAACTATGAGATGCACAAGATGGAAGTATTAGATAATAATCACTCCACATTAAATTCAAATATATCCATTGCTTAAAAAATAAAGACACACAACCATAGAGTGGATGCTTAGCAGTTGATACAAAATATCTTATGAAAGAAAACATTAAAACTTTACAATTTGCAAAAAGCAAATCATCATCATCATCATCACCACAATAAAGAAATGAATATAACTATTCTAGCTTAAGCAAAGCTCAATCCCTCAAGCTAGCCTCTATTCTTTGTGAATTCTATAGGGCAATTTCTCCCATATCTTATACAGAGAAAAATAGACTCCATCAAAATGATGCATAGACCCCAAAGTATCCATGAGCAAAATTTTCCTACTATACAATTCTCAAAGTGGTGTTTCCCCTTTTTTTCTCCACTTCTGATTAAATTTGCTTCTCTTGGGCCTTCCCAGTGGTGCAGTGGGTTGAGCACAGTGCTCTGAAGCTGTCTGCAGCCTCTGCAGAACCAGTTCGATTCCTGGCTGGCCAGGGAGATAGCCACGTGGCGCAGCAGACCTCTCCTGTCTCGCTCACTGCTCCCCTCAGCAGTGTATTTTGGTCAGTCTGCCTGTTCTGCTCCCCACTCTGTTTTTGGTGAATTATCTCACCCTCCTGCACCTCTGGCCTGTACCCCAGTTCTTATATAAATAAAAATAAATCTTTAAAAAAAATATTTGCTTTTCTTTTAGGAACTCAGGTAAAGGCAAGGCTTCCTTTGATGTATACTTTATGCCTACAGCAGTGTATAATGATCCCACGTTCTTAACTTACAGGGTACTATACTTTTACCTACAAAATGTTGGTGCTTGATTATATTGTATACTGTTTGATACTGCAATCCATTTTCTCCTAAAAATATTGAATTCTCTCCTCAACAAAACCACAATCTCCTCGAGGCCAGAAATTCTTGTTAAAAATATCTGTGCTTTCTTTACTATAGCAGCACTGTGCCAAATAGGTAATGAATTCTTCATAAAAGCACAGTGTCCTGAAAAGTAGCAATCAAACAAAGTCCTTTACAAAACTTATTGATTTACAAATTACAAAGCAGCAGCAAAAAGAAACTGAAACCTATCTGTCATAATTAATTGAAGTCTAATAAAATGAATAGCAAATTATTTCAATACTAAATTGACTCATGTTATCTGCCACCTAATCAACTTATGAAACATCTATGATGGAAAAAAATCCCTAAATACTCAAGTATATCTTCTAATTTAAGAAATTGTGAGTTATAAAAAATGTTTCTCTTTACATTTTCTCTTTACATTTTTCATCTTTACATGTTAATGTTTCTCTTTAACATTTTTTTAAATGTTTCTCTTTACATTTCTCTTTTCATTTTTCTATAAGGACCAATATGTAATTAACAAATCAACATCAATATGAAATTAACAAAAATAGTTATTCTATTATTCCCCTAGCAGTCAGATTTTCTACTTTCTTAAAGTACATTTTAATATCTGAATTCACAAAATTTATGGAATGTTACAAATCACAAGACTCTGAAGGTTAGGTTTGAATTATAGATCCACTAATTCCTGCTAATGTTATCTTAGAAGGTAACTATTTAGTGCCTAGAAGATGAGGCAATACCTCAAAAGGCTGTAATAAAGATAAATGGATTAGAGTACCCAAAACCCTTAAGAGCGGATCAACTTAGTAAACACCACCCATTTGCTTTTGAGATAACTTGATTCTTTACATGTCTACAAGACTTTATTTTTTTAATTGAGGTAACATTGATTTACAATACTGTAGATGATTGCAAGGTATAAAACCATACTCTTCAGGTGTATGTTACCACCCCACACCCAACACCAAGGTACCTTCACTCTTCCATCAGAGTTCACTTTGCCCTGTCCCCAAATGCCCTTCTTTCTCTAGTAGCCACAATACCAGTCAGATTTCTAGGGTTTGTTATCAGAACTTTTTTTTGTTTTTCTATATTCCATATACAATTGACACCATCTGGTATTTGTTTTTCTCCTTCTGACTTATTTCACTAAGCATAATCCTCTCAAGTTCCACCAGCATTTAAAGTAAATGTACGTGCCTCTGATAATTCTCATGAAAATAGGGCACATGGCACAGAAAGGCTTGCTGCATTATGTCAGGTACACTCTACCTCTCATAGCAACTTAACACCAAGAATGAGAAAATCTCTGCAAACCTTAAGCAAATAATTTTAATTACCTAATTTAGAGATTTAAAAACAAATCCTCACACAACATAAACTGACTGCCTATTTTGCATAAAAATTTGTTAAAGAAAGAGCCGTGTGCAACAAGGAGAATAAATTCTTGTCCTTAAAGCCAGCATTAGAATTCCTCTTAGAAAACTATCCTAATAAACTAGTTGGAGTGAAAAACCAAGACCTTAGAGGTGAACTAGCACAGCACAATGCCATAGGAGAGAAAGTTAAACTATTTGACATGAGAAATGAAAAAAAAAAAAAAAAAAAAAACTTGGGAAGAGAGAAGAGAAAAGATATTGCAGACATGCAGATTATGACAGAACAGCAAAGTGACTTTTTAAAAGGGGGAATTTGTTACAAATGCATCTCTGTGAAATGGGGAAGAAGTGAACCGCGCCATTTTCCCCATCCCCACTTACATGCAGCTGCCTTCCTCCACGTAGCGGCAGGAAGGGTGGAGCAGATTCTCTATGATCCGAGCAGATGGATAAAAGAGAGTCCTGGTGTCCTCAGTGGTTTTCAGGCTTTTATTGAGCTTTTACCAGGTACACAGCAAGCAGGGGTGCCTCGTGGGCCAGGAGGCTGGCAGGCCTCTCAGCCCCTGGCGAGTCTTCCCTCTTTCTGGGGTCTCTGGCATTCTCGTTCCCCTTCTTCGATTCTGCTACTCTCATTCTGTCTTCTCTTGTTCTGCTGGCATCCCGGTGATGCCGCCCTTATAAGCCCAGTCTCTCAGCCCAGGTGTTCCCACCTACGCATGCCCACACCCTACTCCAGGTGTCCGCCATCAGGCATGCATGCAGGACCATAGGGATCCATTGTTAATGCTAGTAGCGGGAGGGTCTGGAAATGCCTCATAATTTTTCACTTATCCTACATTCTACAATTTCCAGCAGTCCATGCTGAATGGGGGGCATCCGGGAACTTGTGCGTTTTGGCGGAGTCAATGGCAGTCATTATCCTCACCTCATGGTAGATTATACGGTTCCCTGTCACAATTCTCTGGGATCTGCCTAATCCCTTCCTTGTGATTCCCTACTGGCAGATGTCTTAGACTTGTTGCAAGCTTTCAAGCCTTTTGCCATCCTGTTTGGGGCTGAGCCTGTCTGGCCAAGCATTTGCCCACATGAGGATTGCTAATTGTTGGAGTCTGATTGGGAACCTGATATTTGAAATCTTTTCTCCTCTCTCTCCCTTCCCTCTCTTCTCCCTCTCCTTTTTCTTTCCTTCCCTTTCCTCCCCCTCACCTCCCCCCTCCATAAACTAATGATCTTTCACCTAAGGGTAGGCTTTCTGGGCCTCCCCAGTGGCCCAGCAGGTTGAGCACAGCACTGTGAAGCTGTCTGCAGCCTCTGCAGCACTGATTTAATGGCCAGCCGGCCAGGAAGATACCCACATGGTGCAGCAGACCTCTCCTGTCTTGCCCACCACTCCCCTCAGCAGTGTTTTCTATCAGTCTGCCTGTTCTGCTCCCCACTTTGTCTCTGGTGAATTCTCTCACCCTCCCACGCCTCTGGGCTGTACCCCAATTCTTGCATAAATAAAATCTTTAAAAAAAAGAGTAGTGTAGGGTAAGGTAAAAGGTATCAGGCTTTTCTGCCCTCCCGCCATTAGGATAGATGACAGAACCCTGTGGTCCTGAATGCATGCCTGATGGCGGGCACCTGTAGTAGGGTATGGGCATAGGTAGATGGGATTCGACTGGGCTTTTAAGGGCGGCCTCATGGGGACACCAGCAGAAGCCGAGAGAGAAGCAAGAGAAGCAGAAGCTGAGAGAAGGCCGGAGAGCCCAGGGTGAAGACCTGCTGGGGAGGCCTGCCAGCCTCCCAGCCCCTCAGCACCCCTGCCTGCCATGTACCTACCTGGTAATCTAAATAAAAAACCTGCAAAAAAACACTGAGGACTCTGACTCTGACTTTACCTGATCTGCTGGATTATAAAAAACCTGCTCAGTGTCATTCCTGACCCCACAGTAGGCTTTCTTTGCCTTTGTATGCTCCCAGGCATCGCCAATATAGAGCCAACTTGAGCCTTCCCAGCTGCTTCCCATTTAGGAAGCTAATGGCCTGCTGGGAGTTGTAGTCCAAGGAGACTTCGTGTCAGTGGTGGATGAGGAAAATAGCACCTACAATGCACTTCATTGCCCCCCACCCCTTCAGAGAGATGCATACTATAACCAAACTGTCCTTGTCAATTGTCATTTAGTGACCTTCATATAACTAGCACCAACTAATGGTCAATTCTCACTCCTATTTAAGTTAACACAATTTATCATTTGTTCTTTGAAAAACATTCACTAGTTGGTTAACACAATATACATAATCCTGAATGCCTTAATAAGTTGTTCCTTCATGGTAGCATGTACTGGCTCCTAATGTTTCTAACCTCTAAAAAATGGATCAGTTTCTCTTTGTTCCTATTCTCTTTCCTACTTTCACAACCTTGATGATCATCTGTAACACTGTGATGTCATTAAAAAGGGAGGTAACGTCCCCTGTACCCCAACATGGTCATGTGCATTATAGGATGTTCAGCAGTATCTCTGGCATCCACCCACTACGTCAATAGCACACACATACCACTCCCCACCACATTGTGACAAAGATGTCTCCAGATATTGCCAAATGCTACAGGGAGGCAAAAGTTACACCTTCTATTGAAAAAACAGTGCCTGACATTGTATTATCAACTTAGTCACAAGAAGCTAGCAGAAGCTAGATTACATAGTACTTCTGCTCAAAACTGACCAACAGATTTCTATTTCTTTTTTTAATATTTTATTTATATATTTTTTACATCATTGCTCATTTTTAAACAATGTCTGCTTCCCCCCACCCCGCCCCAGTGTAGTCCCCATAGAATTTCCTTCACCTATGCACCTGTGCACCATCACCGCAGTCCCTTGTGCTTCTCCCTCCCTCCCCCTGATCTTTCTCCCTCCTCCTCCCCTGCAGGATGTCTCTGGTTTATAATTTTCTTTGTTTATAATTGTCTTTGTTTATAATTGTCTTTGTTTATAATTGTTTTTGTTATTGTTTTTGGTTTGTTTTCTATTTTACCCAGAAAAGCCAAAGTCTTTACTACTGCCTGTTGGCTCTCATATACTCATTACTCTTTCAATTCACCTCCCTCTTCTAACCTCTTTACTCACTCTACACGGGTAATATTTGAATCTTTGTTGCTTCAAATATAAGAAGAAAAGTCCCATCTCAAATTCTGGGCACCTTGTTCCCTCTGCCTAGAGTCCTGGCCTGATAATAACCACTTGACCCACTCCTTTGCTCCCATAAGTTCATTGCTCAAAAGACAACTTCCCAGTGAAATGTTCTATAATAATCCATTTAAAAAATTCAGCTTCTTTCCTATGATCTGGTTTACTCCTCACACTTCCTATTATTCCATACTAGCTTCGTTTTTAATGGTACTTGTCTCCACCTGATATGCTGTATATGTGATTAATTGCTTTAATGTCTGCCTCCACTTGACAAAATGTAAGCCACAGGAGGGAAGAAATTTTTGCCTTTTTATTCACTGTTGTATCCCCATCACATAGAAAAGCTCCTATGGGAGACACTAAAAAAATATTTATTACATTAATGTGGGAGGGAGGGAAGAACAGATTTTTGGAAACCATCTTAGATACAAAGTATAAAGGTAGCTTCAGCTGAGATCTACATGCATCATTTCCAAAGACTGAGCAGTTTCATAGAATTTATTTAAAACATAATTCATAATGTTCAATGAAAACTAAGGATTTGTCAAAATGCTTCTGTGCTTAGAAATGTTTAGGTAGGGGGCATTTAGAAAGCATATTTATAAATCCATTAACATATAGTTTTAAATACCTGTAGACATACAAAACAAGTAGAACTTTAAGAGAATTTTTACAAAGTGCCATGGGCAATGGTAACTCCCCTAGACACATAAAAAGAAGTGTGCCAGGGTAAGTCAAATCATTCAATTATATACACCATAAGGTAGCTTAACAAGTAATAGTAACAGTGAACAAAGCTCTTTTCTACAGATGAAAGCCTGCATGGTTCAATTGTGAGAGAAATAGAGGAACAGAAATGCTTCCTGCTGCAAGCTGACAGTTACATGGAACCCCCTGAAGTTATAAATTGAGTTCCTCTACTAATTGCTGATCTAAAGGGGACAAAGATCCACATTTTACTTCTCCTGCTGAACTTGCAACATAAGCACTTGTGAATTTTACATTAGGGTCAAACTGGGAAGTTCCCAGATAGTTTTACCTGAAGTAGAGAACAGGGTCACTTCCCATGCAAATGAGGTCAGATATTTCTTTCTGCCTTGGGTGCCTACCAGGGAGATTCAGTATAATAGATTCTAATAAGGAAGTTTGATAAAGAGCGGGAAAGAAGGAAAGAAAAGAGAACAAAACAAAACAAAACATAGATCCTATTTGAAATAAAATTCTGTTTAGAAATTTGAAATAAAATCTCACAAATTCTAAGAGCACATATTTAAAAGAAAACCTCAGAATTTTGTAATCACTCATTAAACTTGCACACACATTGATAACAATATCAACTCTTCTATATACTTTTTGAAACTACTCATTGTAAGACCAATAAAACTACACAGCAGGCAGTTGCTTTAATGAAATAGGCCCAGTTCTCCAGAGAGGAAAACCTGTGGTCCAAATGCTAGCACTTTTGATCAGGTAAGCACTGTATTCTTGCCAATGAGCAGTGACTTTCATGAGGATACTGATCAAAATGCTTTGGGGAAGGAAAAGGAGGACTCTGTGGGAAGAGGGACAAAGGATTATTGTGTTATAACATTTCAAAACAGGTTTTCAGAAAATGAAAAATAGTTTCAGCAATTCTAATGGGTATATGTACCCTTTCTAAGTTCCTGGAAAGTTATAGTTCACTGTCCTACAAAAGAGGCAGATTCAATCAAATATGGATACCAAAGTTCATTCACTTATTCATTCAACAAACAATTACTGAGCATACTCTCATAAAAGGAACTTAAGAAGGTTCATGGTGAACAAAGCTCATTTATAAAATTTCCCTTTGTCTTGTTTTTAGTTTATTTACTAGCACTGAGTACTTGAAATATGGCTGAATAAAAACAATCAAAGGAATAAATAATTGAGGACCAACACCTTATTATTAGGAAAGATAAATTAATCAGTAAGTGCCTTTGCAGTGTAAAATATTTAATAGTTTCGGGAGTCATTAAGACCTACCAAAGTAGGTCTTAATTTCAACTCCTTCACATATTGGATGCTTGAATGTACAGAAGATTTCCTTGATCTCAATTTTCTCTGTAGAAAATGTTCTAACAGTACCTATTGATATAGTAGTCCTAAAGATTAAATGAGATGTCTGCAAACATCCTTCACTAGTACATATTCAACAAATTATCATTATTTGGGTTATCTTTTAGAATCCTTAAGCTAAATCCTAAATCCCTTTCTTAATTCATATGAGCACTATTTGCCAAGACTTCAGAAATATTATTTTATTTTTCCTTTTCAAAAGAAAAATTTTTCATACTTACATTCTCAAAAATATAACCCTTAGGATTTTCATGCTTCTGAAATGTATCAGATAAATACATAAAGAAGAAATTCCAGCTTGAAGGAGAAACCCTTCCAATAAAATGACCAAGAAAATTCTTACCTAGTTTTGGCAAGGAATAGGGCACTTTAAAGTAGTCTTCATAAAATTCTATCAATCTCTTTGTTATATGGAGAGCATAATCCCCAGATCCTCTTCTGATAGCATCAGGTCTTGCATATAATCGTACCTAGTTAAAAATATATAGGAAAGTTACTTTAACCTTTTGGTACTCAAATGTTATCTTCCCTGCACATGTGAATCTACACAAATCATTTCAAATACTGCAAAAATTAACAGTATTCTTGTTCATATATCAAAGCATGCTGTGTCTGAAAGAACCAAACTTAAACAATTAAATAGCCAAGTTGAGTAAGTCATAATTTTCTCACTTTACAGATGTCATAGAGAAGATTTATACACCTTGCATCAAAATAAATATTCCAAGTTATCACTTACATGTGCTTGCTAGAGATATGAAGGTACAGTGGATTAGTATAATGGTTCCCTGACTATGCTGAAAGTAGGCAGGATATAGTGGCTTGGCAGGAGAGAAAATTCATGGTTTGTTAACACATTGCATCAAGCTTTGGAAGTATTACCGAATTGAACACAAATATAATTTATGCTTCCTTCTTTTCTTTGAAACCAACTGTCCTTATTCCCAATATGCAAAGTAGGAATTGAAAACTTTTCATGTACATAAATGATTGCTATTCTGGAAAGCTGTCTGCAACTGCTCATGACTTCAAAACCAGCTGAAACAATTCATATTTCTCACACAATCTGGTTACTTAATATTGATTTTTAAATCATGCATTGTATATTATCTAGTCCTTGGCCAAAAAGAAGCCTGAGGCAAAGAGCATAAAACTGTACAAAACTAACAATTGTACAGAAAAGGTTAAAATGAGATTAGTTTTCATAAAGCTTTCATAAAGCCATCCAGCATCTTCCTTTCCAAAGGCTAAATCTATTTCTCACAGATGTGGTCCCTAATCCTCATATCAATTCTGTGAATAAGAAATATGTATTTTGTGGAGCAGTAGAGAGCACAGCAGTCTGGGAATTGGGTGTTAGTCCTGCTCTGCCACTAATCAAGCTGGGTGATATTGAACAAATTACTTAACCTCTTTGGGTCTCAAATGTTCCATTTATAAAATGAAGGTGTGGCCACCAGCTGGTTACTAAAGTGCTTTTCAGTTCCAAAGCACATTACTTCCAATCCCATTTTACAGATAAAGGAGTCAGTGTTCACTCCAAATCACTAAAAAAACAGTAGTTTATGCAGTATGTGGAAATGGATATCTACATTCAACAGCAAGACAAAAGGAAGCTGTATTCAATCATAAAAGAATTGATTATACAATTATTTTTCATTATTCTTGTTTAAGGAGAGAGAACAGAGATGTGTACAATCAAAAAGTGGAAAGTCAAGGAAAATGCATTGTGATTTTATATTAGAAAGGCCTATAATAAAATATTGACTAAATAAAATAATTATTGATGGAAATTGGGAAGCCATTTGCCACCCAACAACCAAATCATACACTATTTTTGGGTGGCCACCAAAAACTACCAGGAGAGACCACTTGTAACAGAACTTAACACTCAAGAAAGACTTGTCATGATTCTTTGTCCCTGAAATTAACTGCTTATAAATAGGCAATGTTTTGAGATCCCAAGAAGCACACCCTAAGGAAAGAATAGAATGTACAAGTGATCTACTATGGAAGTGTTCTCCAGAGAAACCTACAGAAAGCCAGGGAAGCAAGATAAGGAAGGACATAGGTCAAGAAAGGGTACAACTCGAGGTAAAGTCCTGGCCTCCCCCTAACCCCACAGGGAGCTCTGGAGTATAAACTGCCCTGGGAGTTTGTGCCTCCTTGAGGCAAAAGAACTAGATTTCAATACTCCTACCCCTCAGTTAGTGGAAACTGGTTCCAGAGTGGAGGACATAAAATCCCAGATGCTTATTATTCTTGGAGCACTTGGGTGATATAGCTCTGGTAGCCCAAGGATAGTCCTTTGGAGATGATTTCAAGCCTGATTTGTTAGGAGGAAAGCAGTGGGAGCTGGAGGATGAACACATCAAAAAAAAGGAGATCTGGTCCGTGTGCCAATATCATCCACTACAGACAGTAAGTAGCATATCTGATCATTCATTCATTCATTTTTTTTAAGATTTATTTATCTTTTTGTTTGTTTGTTTATTTATTTATGCAAGAACCGGGGTATAGTCAGAAGCATGGAAGGGTGAGAGAATTCACCAGAGCCAGAGCGGGGAGCAGAGCAGGCAGACTAATGAAGTACACTGCTGAGGGGAGCAGCGGGCATGGCAGTAGAGGTCTGTGCACCATGTGGGACCCTCGTCAGTGGCCAGGGCTCCAACTGGCGCTGCAGAGGCTACAGGCAGCTTTGTAGCCCAGCGCTCAACCTCTGCGCCACCAGGGGAGGCCCTCATTCATTTATTTATTCAACAAATATGTTTTGGCATATGCTTCATACCAGGGCCTGGACTCAGCATTTAGTGATGAAGGAAATACGTTCTCCAACTAAAAATAAGACAAAGCAGTATTGAGAAAAATAATCAATGAAGATATAATTCCTATTCTTATTATTAAATTAGAAGAAACCACAGAGAGTGACACATGCCATAGGAATGGTAAACCATACATGACAAATGGATACTGAGGCACAATGGATCGCTTTTATAGGTGATGGAAATAGGAAATTCATGTTAAAACTATAACTGGGATCACTGCAAAATGATGCAGCAGGGTTGCTGATTTTACTCCTAGGAAGCATCATTGATTTGGGTAGAAACACAGCCACTCCTATCAGTCAGCTCTATCAGTTAGTCAAGCTATTTGTAAGCCTAGACAAGAAAAATACGATTAAATCAATCTGGTTGTCAAGATTTGATTGAAATGATCCAATGTGAGTAAAAAAATAAAACATATACATGCTTAGCACAGTACCTTCATTTGTTCATTCAAACATTAATTGCATACCTGCTGTGTGCCAGGCATTAGAGTAAGGAGCAAAACAATAAAATTTTCTAACACATCGTGAACAAGACATTCATACTTAGTGCTCCTAAGAGGTTCACAATATGTGGAAAACAAATAAACAAACAACAAAAATGTAATGTAAGAAATGTAACAGTGTAATCTGCCTTCCTTTCCATTACAAAAGATGAACTGACTGAGCTCCTATCTAAGGCCATGTCCCCCAAATTCTATCCCTTCTTGCTTTTTAAAGACATCATTCCCCAAACTCTCCCCTTTTCTCATGTATAACCAATCTCTGCCTCCTTATTGGATCATTTTTATCAGCAAATATATTAATACTGTTTGCTAAGTTTATAGTTCCTCCAGCTATTGTTTTTAACAATACTCCTTCAAAGATTTTCTTACATAATTAGGATGAACATAAAGTTAAAACCCAAACTAGAATACTTTTTTTTCTTTTTTTTTTCTTTTTTTTCTTTTTTTATTTATACAAGAGCAGGGGTACAGGCCAGATTCGAGGGAGGGTGAGAGGATTCACCAGAGACAGAGTGGGGAACAGAACAGGCCGGCTGACAAAATACACTGCTGAAGGGAGCAGCGGGTAAGACAGGAGAGGTCTGCTTGCTATGTGAGTTGCTCTGAGGCCAGAGAGGATCGAACCGGCACTGCAGAGGGTGCAGACAGCTTCACAGTGCAGCACTCAACTACCTGCACCACCAGAGTGGCCCAAACTAGAATACTTTTGAGAATGAAATGCAGCACTTATACCTGAGACAATGTGTATAAGGAAGGTAGCTGCCTATTTATATTCCTTGTTTCTAATTTTTCTTGCAACAAGTGCATTTCCACTACTCTATCAAAAGTGTTCACATCAAGATCCATAATGGCCTCAGGATGTCAAATCCAGCAGTTAGTTTTAGTCCTCAACATACTTAACCTATGGGCAGCATTTGACACAGTTATTCATTTCCCATGTTTGAAACACTTTCTTCCCTTAGCTTCTATCTTTCTGTTCCTTTCCCCCTAACCCTCTCTGAACACTCCTTCTCACTCCCCTGGTTGATTCATTCTTATCATCGCTCTCATTTTTCAATATTGGAGGGTCCCAGGTTCTAATGCATAGATATCTTCACTTCCTAGATATATTTGATCTTAGGTGAAAATATATAGTTTCATGGGTATACCATTTAGATGCTGAATACTTATGCCATAACACCAGATTTCAGATTCAATAATCCAACTGCCTACTGGATATCTCCCACTTGGATATCAAACAGGCATCTCAATACATATAAAACCAAACACCCGATATTTTACACACACATACACACACACACATACACACAACCTCCTCTTCCTAGTCTTTTTTGTCTTATCTAGTCTCCTTTACTTCTTAGTCTCATTACCCAATGCTTTGCTGCATAATAGCTGTAATCTATTCATGACAAGATCACGCTTACTATCCCTTATACTCCATGAACAAATAGTAATAAAATCCTTTTGGCTGTACCTTAAAAATACATCCAGAATCCAACCAGTTCTCACAACCCAACTACTATCACGCTGATCCAGCCTCCTTCATTTATTGCCTGGAGGAAATTCTCTAGTTTCTTGCTACTATTTCATCCTTTATTCCCCTCCTTTGTCCTCTACACAGCAATCAAAATGTTCCTATTAAAATGATTGTCAAATCATATCACTTTTCTACTTTCCCTCCTCCCTCGGTGACTTCCCATCTCATTCACAGTAAAAGCTCAAGATTTTAGAAAGATTCTAAAAGTCTCTAAAATATCTTGTCCCCTTTACTTTGCAGACTCATTCCCCACTGCTTTGCCTGATACTATCCATGCTCTATTCATAACACTACTATCTTTGACACTCCTCAAATATGCCGGGGAGATTCTCCCATCAAGGATTTTGAGTTTTCTCCTATCTCACATCTCCCTTTCCATTTTCTCCTTTAGGCACTTGTACAAATATCTCTTTTCTCTGAGAGGTCTTCCCTCCCACTCAGAACTCTATCCCCTTTCTTTACTTTATTGTTTCCCATGACATGTATTGCCATTAAACCAAATGTAAGTTTTACTTATTCATTTTACTTCTTGCTGCCTTTCTTCCAAGAATGCAAGTTGCACAATCACAATGATTTTTATCTATTCATTCTAATAATATGAAAGTTCTGTTTTCATAAGTCAAAATGTTTTGCTTAAGTTGCCTCTCAAGTGTCTATATGTGGCGGCAGTCAACAAACAAATAAATAAATGTCATAGTTATGTACAGGGCCTAAGAGCATATATAATAGGAACCTACTTATAGAATGGTGGGGTTCTCAGGGAAGGGAATATTTCAGCTGAGTTTATAAGGATAAGCTGGATGCAATCAGCTACCAAGTGGAGGTTGATATCCCAAGGCGAAGTAACAAAAGCAACAGTGCTGACCAGATAATAAGTGAGTTTAAAGGCAATAATAAATATTGGACATTATAATAATAGTGATGGTAACTCACTGGAGGATATTAAGCCAGAAGGGACAAAATGACTTTTCCATTTCAGCAAGATTATGTACATACCTTTAGAAAAACTAGTCTGTGTACACTGAGGTAAAAGATGCTACATGTTAAAATTATCCCAAGAAAGGTAAACTTAGAAAAGTGAGATTTTATAACAATAGATGAGGCTGGAGAAGAAGAGAGAAACTTCAGATCATGTTAAATCAAAGCCTGTAAACCAAATTGTAGAATATTAATGTAATGCTATGGGTATAGGCAAGCCATTTAAAGATTTTAGACAGAATGATATGCTTAGAATTAAGTTTTAACAGATTACATCAGCCGCAGTATAAATGAGAGATTAGAGGGAGTAGGAAAAAAAAAAGGAAATGATTATACTATTCTACAAGTCCAAGTGAAAGATGATAGTGGTATGGATGGAAAGATGGCAGTAAGGATGAAGAAAAATGGAAGGATTTATTCAACTGGTCCTAATATTCTATAGAACAAGCCTTTTAGTTACCAAGTTTCGTTACCAAGTTAAGCCAATTGCAGTCACACCCACACTTAAGAACAATCATTCACCTTATCTTCTCCTGTTTGACTACAGTGCCTGTTGGAACAAGTGAGACTCAGTTGAATGATGAGTAGAAAATATTTCTCCTGTGTGGTTAATCAAAAGTCTGCTGTATAATAATTCATTTTACACTGTGGAAAAAAAAACAGTTGTTTTTGTATTTTAGAGTAACGAGATTCTACTTAATCATCACATAAAAACTAAATCTTCATAAACATAGTTATCACTCAAAAGCAATGAAATATAATTTTATTACACCTGCTTATTTGCATTTTCTGACATTCCATGATAAGAGCCTAGTTCTGAAATTGTAAATTGTTTGCCAAGCTTTATCTCTCCCTCTGCATAGCTTCTTCCAACAACCAATGCTCACTCAGTCCAGTGGAAAGGACTTTATACTAAGAACTGGTATGCCAGGGTTTGAGACAGTTTCCTCACTACTGTGAACTCAGGAAAGTTTGTTAGTTTCCTCTGGGGCTCAGCTCAAAATTTATTCCAAAGGTTATAGTTTATATACCATATTATACCTGAGCTTTTGGTGTATCATACAATGTGTGAACATATAAACTCCGAAAACAGGTGTTCCTAGTGGGCGTCTATTGGACTCAGTGGATTTTCTCTATGGTTTCATGGACTCATTCTATTTAAAGGATGCTTATTTCAATTTTTAAAAGATTTTTAAGTATCTTAGTCATCAGAGGGGGAAAATGCTGAAGGCAGATATCTTCAATCTGCTGAAGGCAGATATCTTACAAAGACAAGGATGGCCATTAACTTTCCACTACGCTGACAAGTGAGAGTAGCTGCTCAGAGGAAATGTCAGAAAGAATCCTGATACCACATGCACTTGGTAGGAGAAAGTACCACCATCTGTGAAATGCCATCTGTATTGTAAGGGTAGAGGAGGTGGTGCTGATGTTTTTACCATTAAATAAGATGTTCTTTGGAAGAGGGTCATCATGGGAGGGAACTTTAGATAAGTTCAAATTCACTATGTCTTTTATAGTGGTACAATTTAGAATAAGAACATCAAAGACTGTTAAGGATTTCATCAATAGGTACTTGTTTAGTTAATATTTAGTGAACATCTATTCTCAGAGCTGTTGACATGCTGAGTGTCCAAAGATAAGCAAACAAGACACAGTCTCTTCTTTCAAAGATCTTGCAGTCCAATAGGGAGATAAAACAAAATCTTGTAATTGACAATGACAAAGTGAACCTGATTCACAGTGGCTCTTCAGAGAAGTCCTCTCCATAGTGATGGTGATTCAAAAAACAGAGACAAGGTGCCATGGAAGTAAAGAGAAGCAAACAATCATTCAAATTCTTACATATAACATTCTTATCTTTCAGTGAATTATAGATTTCAAACAAAAGGTGGAAAACATATACAACTGTAATATAATGCCAAAAATATAAACAAATACTTCTATGCTATATAATCTTGGAGACTTTCTAATTATATAAAATACTTCATAGATTTTCTATTTTCTCTGTGTAATATACTTGCAGAATAAGTGTAGAGTTAGCAATAAATCCTGAATCTGATCAAGAATTTGAAATGAAGGTCTTCTGGAGTCACAGAGTCACTTCAAAGGATAATGAAACTAAATCTCTGTCTAAAGCCCCTTTTCACACTTTTAATTATTTGTTGCATTAAAAATGAATTGTGGTAGCTGCTATATAATTATGTTAAACAGTTTGTAGTTATACCATAAAGCTAAGGGGGGGGAAGCATTTGCAATAGTAGCACACCTTTTAAATAAAGACTTGAAAAACATTTTCTCTGATTTAATGTTTGTAATTTGGCATGTTAAGTTAAATAAACCTTCTGGTTTGCCAGTTATTTTCTGAGAAAGCTTTATGCCACCAGAGTATATTAGGAACCTTGGAAGACATTATTTCAAGACTTTAAAATATCACTATAACTATAATAAGTTTACTTTTCCTTTTGTCTAACTGAAAAATCAGTCCCTTTCTTTAATAACTGGAAAGCAATGATGTGTTTTTACTAAATTCTGGGCCAATAAAGCTGAATTAATTCACCTATGTGAATATAATTTGGTTTGGGGAGTTCTTCATCCAAATCAGTAAAACAGAACAGGCCAGAGAGAAAGCAGATATTTTTGGCATTAAGTAGAAGATAAATATATTGATACATGGAGAAAGGGATATTAAAAACAAAAACCTAAAAGTCCGTGAGTGTTAGTCTTATTTAAAATTCAGAAGACATATTTTTGTGTAAATCAAATGAGATATAAATACACACAAAACTCTAACAGAAACAAGATATCAGTCCCCAAATGTGGAAACCAATAAACATAAACAAGAATCTAGAAGAGGGCCTAGAAGGAGTTGGCTGGGCTGGAGCAGGCAGGGCCAGTCCAAAAGACAAGAACATGTGAAGGGCCTTGTCATCTCAAGTAAACAATATTTTAGTAAACTAGGTATTCTAGTTTTCATTCCTCTCAAATGTCATTGATTTTCCACTTATTTACAACACTATATAACCTGGGGAGTAAAACTTCACACCTCATATGTACATGCCTCACTCACTCTTCATCAATGCTATCAACTTTCTTCCTGTTATCTGCCCCCCTCAGCCCCCCTTCACCCTCTAGAAACTAGTATGTTTTTCACAGAGCCTAAGGATTATGCTTTTTACTTTGCAAGTTTGTTTTCTTCAGTTATATAGATTCTGCAGAGGAATAAAACCATTTGATAGCTGTCTTTCACTTCCTAAATTATTTCATTGAGTATAATCAGCCCAAGACTCACTCATTTTGTCTAAAAAGGCATAATTTCATCCTTTTTAGTAATTGAGTAGTATTCCATTGAGTATTCCATTCCATTGAGTATGTAAGTATTCTAAAACCTATATACTAGGAAGAGATATTCACACATCACATGTCTGATCTGGGGTTAATTTCCAAAATATACAAAGAATTCATGAAACTTGACAACAACAAAACAATCAAAAAGTGGGCTAAAGACCCATGCAGACAATTCTTAAAAGAAGGCATGCTGATAATATACAGGCACATGAATAAAAAGTGTATATCACTTATTATAAGGGAAAAGCAAATCAAAAGAACAATGAGAGATCACCTTAACCCTGTGAGAATAAACTATATAAAGACTAGAAACAGCAAAAGCTGTCAGGGATGTGGAGAAAAGGGAACTCTCATCCATTGTTAGTGAGAATGTAATTTGATGCAGACTCTATATAAAATGGCATGGTGATTCCTCAAAAAACTAAAAATGGAAATGCCATGTCATCCAGCAATATCACTTCTAGGTATTTATCCCTCCAAAATGAAAATATTTATGCACTCCTCTGCTCATAGCAACATTATTCACAATAGCCAAGTCATGAAACCAGCCTAAGTGCCCATCGACAGACAACTGGATGTGCTGATTTGAGAAATAGAAAGCCACTTCAGAGTCTGAAGTAGGGAAACATGATTGAAAATGAGAGATTATTTGGGCAACAGGATTGAACACATATGAACAGGAAGGCCAGTGTGTAAAGAGACATAATATTACAATTGAAATTTGGTTCTGTGGTTTTTATAGCAAGAACAGCCAGTAATCTCAGTATCCATCATCATAGTCAAGAACTCTTTCTGAGGAGGATTTAGAATTGGTGAATGGATGGCTAGTGCAATACCCATGCAAAGAATGAGGCACGTGGTGACAGCAAAACCACAAAGTGCAGAAACAATGTGATTCTCCTTGATTATCATATCACAGATCCGTAGAAGAGATAGTTTGAAAATCATTACTCAATTTTTAAGATTTATTTATTTATGCATACAAGAACTGGTATGCAGGCTAGAGGTGCTGGAGGATGAGAGGATTCACCAGAGACAGACTGGGGAGCAGAACAGATGGATTGACTGAAATACACTGCTGAGGGGAGCAGCCAGCAAGACAGGAGAGGTCTGCTGCACCATGTGGGTAGCTCCCTGGCTGGGGATCGAACTTGTGCTTCAATGACTGCTAATAGCTCGATAGTGCTGAGACTTAACCCATTGTGCCACCAGGGAGCCCTACTCAAACATTTTTAAGGATGCCTACCTTATATTAAATGTCACTTCATCTCAAATACTGTCATTAGGAAAATCTAGAATACTGTCACTGAGGGAGTTGCCCTCATGGCTTGTCCTACTTGTTTTTTCTCCCTTCTCCCTTTAATAGAATTTTACTGAGGATTCTGAGACAGCTTCACTATATACTATGGGGGTTCTTCATGGTATTTATAGGTTCATGGTATTTATAGGTTCTCATAAGATTATTTAAAGTGTGTTTTTCTCATCTCTTTATGGAACTAGCTCTTGAAGGACTGGGTCCATCTTTTCCATTTCTTTTCACTCCTTACTGTATTTAATACAGTGCCTTTTGCCCAATAGGGGCTGTCAACATGTTGCTGACTCCCATAAAATGGCAATAAACTTTGACGGTCCTTCTCTGTTCTAGTACTAAAATGCTGTGATAACAGATTGATTCCAACTTCCAAGTGCACTTGCTTCAGGCAAGGAAATTAGCATCATGGCAACCTGAATAGTGTCTTCTTATAAATCACCTCATATTTATTTACTAAGCACAGCATTTACTAGTTCACAATGGAGCTTAGAAGTCAAACTTACTTACAGGTACTTCAAAGAAAAAAAGCAGGGCTTTGCCATATTCACACTGTTCTTGTCACTTTTTTCTAATATACATGTGGTCAGCTGGGGTGAATAATGGCCCCAAAGACATCCATGTCTGCTTCCTCAGAACCTATGAGTGTTACCAAAATGAACTTTGCTGTTATAATTAGATTAGTAATTTTGTGATGAGAGATAAAACTGAATAATTCAGATGGGTCCTATATGTAATCAAAAAATTTTCTTATAAGAGGGGAGTTGAGGGAGTTTTGACTACACAAAAGGAGCATGCATTAGATGAGATAAGCAGAGAGAAATCTGGAGATAGGAAGATGGAGAAAGAACCTGTGAGCCACATAATGCAAGGATTGCAACTTTATAAATTGGAAAAGCAGAAACAAATGTGCCTCCAGAGCCTCCAGCTGGACCCCACTATACCAACTCCTTGATTTTAACTCTATAAAATCATTTCCAATTTCTAATGTCTGGAATAGTAAGAAAATCAATTTATATTGCCTCAAGTCACTAAGTTTGTGGTAACTTGTTACATACAGTTGCCATAAGAAACTAATACATTTTAACTTTTATCTACATGCACTTAATGCACTATTTTGTGTTAGAATTTCAGCTTCTTGTAGGAATACTTTTTGTGTTCCTCTGTTTGCCTCTTTCTATTGTAGTATAATTATTTATAGCATTCAAACTAATGTGGGCACAACTGTTCTACTCACACATATTACCGTGTAGGGTAAGGTAAAAAGTATCAGGTTTTTCTGCCCTCCCGTCATTAGGACAGATGAGGGAACCCTGGCTGAGAGACTGAGTTTATAAGGGCGGCATCACAGGGACGCCAGCAGAAGCCAAGAAGGAACAGAAGCCGAGAGAAGAAGAAGAGAAGCAGAGAGAACACCAGAGAGCCCAGACAGAGTGAAGATTTGCTGGGGGCTGGGAGGACAGCCAGCCTCCCGGCCCCCAGCACCCCTGCCTGCCATGAACCTGCTAAATCCCAAAAAAAGCCTACAAAAGTCAATGAGGACTCCGACTCCTCCTTTACCTGGTCTGCTGGATCAGAAAACCTGCCCTGTCCATTCCTGACTTTATACCACGCGAACAATATCTTACTACATTTAACTGGCCACACAAAAAAATGTGAAATGACTGAGTAAATATTAGAATCACCTATAGCAATTTCTCTCCAGGCAATGTCCCAATAGGTGTTGCATCAGAATCACCTGGGCTTATTGTTTAACATTCACATTTAAAATAACACCCTCCAGAAATTCTGAATTATTTCATAGATGTGGCCCTATATATGATAAGGTAGGACCCTGTATTTCTGAATCATGCACTGTTGTATATCAATGTTAATTTAAAAAATCATTTTAACAAACTGACCAATGAAATTACGTGTGTATCTGTGCATTTGTGTGTGTATATGTAGGGGCAGGAATGGACACTGAGCGGGTTTTCTGATCCAGCAGACCGGGTAAAGGAGGGAGACAGTCCTGGAGACCTTGGTGGCTTTTTCAAGCTTTTTATTTGGATTTACCAGGCACATGGCAGGCAGGGGTGCTGGGGGGCCGAGAGGCTGGCAGGTTTCCCAGCCCCCAGCAAGTCTTCATTCTTTCTGGGCTCTCTGGCGTTCTCTGGTGGTCTCTGCTCTTCCATTCGTTCTGCTTCTCTCTCAGCTTCTGCTGGCATCCCCGTGACGCCACCCTTATAAACTCGGTCTCTCAGCTCAGGTGTACCCACTTCAGGTGACCGCCATCAGGCATGCATTCAGGACCGCAAGGATCCGTCATCTATCCTGATGGCAGGAGGGCAGAAAAGCCTGATACTTTTACCTTACCTGACAATATACATACATATTTTAGGAACTACTGGCCAAGGCTCACCTGAAAAACATTTTGTTCACTGAATTCCACAGCAAGGAAACCTCAAGTTTGGAAAGAAATATTTAGCAAAAGCTTAGCCCATAAGAAAACATATACATACAGTCTTCAATGAAAATACATCTGCATGGGCTGTTATTATTTTTAACTCTAACAACTAATCTTTCTTTCCTCTGCACAATAAACAATAAACAACAGATGATCAGATCCAATGTTTGGAAAACAGTAAATGTTGTTTAATACTGTCACAATCCATAGATAAAATAGCATTTAATCCCTCTCTGAGATAGAGTATCTATTTTGTAGTAAACTGAATTGCAGGGGTTTTTTAAGTGAGATAGAATAAATTTAGAGAATTTCCTCATTAAGCTATCTATTTTATGCCTGGTCAAATTTCTTCAGAAAGACTGACAGCCAATCACATCTATTTGTACATACCCAGGCTCATAGCTCAATTGGAAACAGTTTCAATTTAGTTTAGTCCATCTGGCCTTTTATTCCCTGATCCCCCACCGCCTGCTGACCTCACTTTCACAGATGCCATCTCTCCTCCAAATCAACACCATCCACTTCAACTCCAGCTCCTGGCCAAACATCTCCTCTCCCCCATTTCTTTCAATGAAGCAGCCATTATTCCACTTTAATTCTTCTGCCACTTTTTAAAACCATTGTCTTAATCCTAAAGACTTTCCATTCAACACTAATGCAAATTAAAACTACCATGAGATACCATCTTACACCAGTGAGAATGGCACATATTAAAAAAACTAGCAACAACAAATGTTGGCGAGGATGTGGAGAAAAAGGAAGTCTCCTGCATTGTTAGTGGGAGTGCAAACTGGTCCAACCACTATGGAGAGCTGTGTGGAGATTTCTGGACCTACTAAACATAGAGCTTCCATATGATCCAGCAACTCCACTCCTAGGTATTTACCCAAAGGACACAGAAACATCAATTCCAAAGAGCACCTGCACCCCTATGTTTATAGCAGCACTATTTACAATAGCTAAGCTTTGGAAACAGCCCAAATGCCCAAAAATAGATGACTGGATCAAGAAGATGTGGTCCATATATACCATGGAGTATTACTCAGCATTCAAAAAAGATAAACTCATGCAATTTGCAGCAACATGGATGGCGCTGGAAGGGATCATGATCAGCGAAATAAGCCAGAAAGAAAAAGAAAAATACCGGATGGTCTCACTCATAGCAGAAATCTAGAAAACTTAAATAAGGGACCAGGAAAATGAATAACTATAAGAAAGTGAAAATCAAAATCAACAAACAACTATGAACCAAAAATAAGGGGGTTGCAATTGTATGGGGAATATAAAAATAAAGATTATTTAAAAAAAAAAAGAAAGAAATTACAAAATACCACAGTCATATAGAAACATGTGGTACAGAATTGCATTATCCTTCTCCCAGCTTACTTAAATAATGTTGGTATTTTTTCCACGTTCACTTCAGACACTTTTTAACCATGTGAAATATTATATTCCATGCAGCAACACCCTCTTCTTCCTATTTCCCTCCCTCCCATTCTACAGTTCACCATGACCATGATTTACTGGCTTCAGTATATTTCCAATACATGTTATATCTGTCCTTCAGTTTTACTTAGTATTATCAATTTCTCTTCAAAGGAAAAGTAATCATTTATATCCCACCAACAATGTATACCATTCTCTGCTTTTCCACATCCTCAGTATTTTTTTGATTTTGAAAATTTTATGGGTATAAAATGGTGTCTCATTAGTTGTAATTTGGATTTTCCTAATAAGAATGAAGTCAAGCATTATTTCATGTTTATTGGCCACTATGTCATCCTCTTCTGCAAACTGCCTTGTTCTTTTGCCTGTTCTTGCACTGAATCAATTATGTTCTTTTTTCATGATTTGTATAAAGTTCACTTTGGCATGTTCTGAGCAGTTACCATTTGCCAGGGTATGATTTGCAAAAATCTTCTTCCAGTGCACTAGCCTTGTACATTATGTCCCTGATCAAATAGAATTTTTTACTTTGATGGTAGTCAAATATCAAATGTTCCCTTTAGGGTTTGTGCTTTCTGCCTTTTTTCAAAGAATTCTTTCACAGTTCTCAAGGTGAGAAAGACATTTTTTCCAATATTTTCTTATAAAATTTTTAAACTTTTGCTTTTCAAAGTCAATATTAACCCTTTTGGAATATACATGTGTGAATAATGAGAAAAAGAGATTGGATTTGATTTATTTCTATGTGGATCATCAATTATCTCAGTAATTTTTGTTGAATAGTCCTGACTTTTCCACTGGTTTGCAACACCCATTTCCATATACCAATCCTTATATATTCTTGCAGCTCCTGTCTTCTGTTGGCCATTATGTCCACTGTGTGCCAATAGCACATTCATAATCACTGACTGAGTACATTGTGATGCTGAGTAATACCAGTATCTTTCCTTACTCTTTTTCAAAACATCCTGATTATTCTTCATGAATTTTAGTATCATTTTCCACATTTACATGCAAATGCTGTTGGGGGTTTTGATAAAATTGAATGGGATTTACATATCAATTTGACATCTTCAAAAATTGTATCTTAACATCCAGGTCCATGGAATATCTCTTGATTATTTCACTTTTTAATCGCACATTTAAATTTTATGATTTCCTTCATATAAGCCATATACATCTTCTATTAGATTTGCTTCTAGATACTTTTTGGTTTCTTATTACTGGGAATGGGAATTGAAAAATCATATTTCGAATCTATTATTCCTGATATTGTCCACTTACTGATTTTTGGACAGTGACTTTTAAGCAATTCATCTTTCTGAAGTAATTCTAATAGTTGTTCTGTTGTTTTGTGTTGGCTTACCACAGTCAGGATTCCTAGATCATTGTCAAGTGAAAAAAGGTATCTTTGTATTTTTTTTACATTATCTGGAATGCTTCTACCATTGCACTGCCAGCTAGAATTCTTGCTATGACAAGGAAGTTCCCTTCTTCCATTGTCTGCCAAGAATTGCCTTATGAATATTGTAAGATTTTGGTGATGCTTTCATCACATCTATTCAGATGATATGTTCTTTTTTCCTGTGTTCTGTTAGGTAGTAAATTATAGTAATAAATTTTCTAGTGTTAAACTATTTTATTTCCTGCAAAAGGGAGGTAGAGGGAAAAGGAGCAAACCTACTTGGACCTGTTGGCAAACTCCTTTTATTTAACTTTTCCCATATAATCTGTGAAACATACATATAAAACTATAAACCTGACTGTTGTGTGTGTGCACATGTGCACACACATAGTATATTCTTGATTAATGATTTAATAGCTCTGATTATTTAATATTTTATTACTCTAAAACTATGCATTTCATCTAGGTGTTAAAAGCATGAGCATGAAATTCTTTGTAATATTCTCTATTTTAAAATCTCTTCCTTTGTAGTTATTTCATTTTTAATATCTATAGTTTTTTTCTCTTCATTTTCATGCTATGTTTAAATGTCTTCTCAAAGAACTCCTGTTTTCATTGCCTTTCTATGATTTCTTAATTTTTTATTTCATTAATTTCTCATTATTTTCTTGCTTCTTTCTATCATACTCTATTATCTCTCTTAACTTCAAAAAATCATGCTGAAATTTGTAAAATGAATCATGTTTTAAATACGATCTTTTATATTATATCCTTTAAGGCTATAAATTGCTTCTAAGTATAGCTTAGTTGTATTCCACACAATGAAATAACCAGTATTCTAACTTTCATTAATTTCTAAACATTTCATAAATTCATGATTGAACATATATATTTTTAGAAGTATGTTTTTAATTTCCAAATGCTTATGATTTTTAGGTCACTTATTTATTGTTGCTATCTAATGTCATTGTAAAAATCATGGCCTATTTAATATATCTTCAGTTTATTTATGGACTAATAACTAATGAATCTGATAAGTAATGGATATAGATAATTGAACCAATCTTTAACAACTAATTTTTAGAAATATGGCTCTAAGCATATTCATTGGATTAATAGTGTTATTTATGTCTTCTAAATTTCTGTTTAGCTTTTCTCTTTATATTTCTGATAAAGCTATTAAAATTTCCTCTAAGTTTATTAGTTTGCACTTTACCACCTGTAATTCTGTCCATTTCTGCCTCATATTTGGGGAAGGGGCCCTAGTATTTTTTTAATATATATATATTTTGTGTGTGGAGAAATTTTTTTTCACTTTTTTAAATTTTATATAATTCTTACATCATTTTTCATTTTTGCACAATGTATGCATTGTCATTTTGATTATATTCCCCATACAATTCCCACCCCCCTTATTTTGGCCCTAATCCCTCCTCTCCTCCCCCCACCCCCTCCTTAGTGTATCTCTGGTTTATAGTACTTGTTGATTTTGATTTTTTCTTTATCATAATTAGTCTTTTTCCTGGTCCCTTATTTAGGTTTTCTAAATTCCTGCTATGAGTGAGACCATCCAGTACTTTTTTTCTTTCTGGCTTATTTCACTGAACATGATCCCTTCCAGTTCCATCCATGTTGCTGCAAATTAGATGAGTTTATCTTTTTTGATTGCTGAGTAATATTCCATAGTGTATATGTACCACATCTTCTTGATCCTGTCATCCATTTTTGGGCATTTGGGTTGTTTCCATAGGTACTGTAAATTGTGCGGCAGTAAACATAGGAGTGCAGGTGCCCTTTTGAATTAATGTTTCTGTGTCCTTTGGGTAAATTCCTACAAGTGGAATTGCTGGATCATATGGAAGCTCCATCTTTAGCAGATTAAAGAATCTCCACACAGCTCTCCATAGTGGTTGAACCAGTTTAAACTCCCACCAGCAGTGCAGGAGAGTTCCGTTTTTTCAACATCCTTGCCAACATTTGTTGTTGCTAGTTTTTTTTTTTTAATATGTGCCATTCTCACTGGTGTAAGATGGTATCTCATTGTAGTTTTGATTTTCATTTCCCTGATTGCAAGTGATGTTGAACATTTTTTCATATGCCTGTTGACCTTAGCATTTTCTCTTTAGAGAAGTTTCTTTTTAGGTCTTCTGCCCACTTTTGACCGGGTTGATTACTTTGTTTTTGTTGAGTCTCATCAGCTTTTGTAGATTTTTGTGATCAGTTCTGTATCATTAGTGTTGTGTCCAAATATTTTCTCCCAATCAGTGGGGTGTCTTTTAGTTTTGGTTGTGTCTCTTTTGCTGTACAGAAGCTCTTTAATTTGATGTAGTCCCATCTGTTTATCTTGCCTTCACTATCATTGCTTTGGGTGACGTGTCTTTAAAGATGTTACTGAGGTGTATGTCATGTAGTGTTTTGCCTTTATTTCCTTCTATATATTTTATGGTTTCAGGTCTTATGTCTAGTTCTTTAATCCATTTTGACTTGGTGTTGTGCATGGTGTGAGGTAGTAGTCAACCTTCATTCTTTTGCCTGTGGCGACCCAGTTTTCCCAGCACCATTTATTGAACAAACTTTCTTTGCTCCATTGCATATTCTTTGCTCTTTTGTCAAAGATTAGTTGACCGTAAATCTGTGGGTTTATTTCTGGATTTTCTATTCAGTTCCATTGGTCTTTGTGACTGTTCTTGTTCCAATATCATGCACTTTTGATTATTATGGCTTTGTAGTATAGTTTGAAGTCTGGGAGTGTGATACCTCCATTCCCTTCTTTTTTTTTTTTCAGGAGAGCTTTGGCTATTTGGAGTTTTTGGTGGCTCCATATGAATTTCATCAATATTTGTGCTATTTGTTTGAAGAATGTCTTCGAAATTTTTATTGGACTAGCACTGAATCTGTAGATTGCTTTTGGTAGGATGGCCATTTTGATTATATTAATTCTTCCAATCCATGAGCAGGGGATGTATTGCCATTTCTTTGTGTCTTCTTCTATTTATTTTAACAGTGGTTTATAGTTTTCTTTGTATTAGGTCCTTTACCTCTTTTGTTAGGTTTATTTCAAAGTATTTGATATTTTTTGTTTCAATAATAAAAGGGATGGTTTTCTTGATTTCTTCTTCTTCAGATTTATTGTTTGTGTATAGGAAGGCTACTGATTTTTGCATGTTGATTTTGTATCCTGCTACTTTACTAAACTGGTTGATTATTTCAAGTAGTTTTTCTGTGGAGTTTTTGGGGTTCTCTATATATATTATTATATCATCTGCGAATAGTGATAGTTTTACTTCTTCCTTCCCTATTTGGATTACTTATATATCTTTCTCTTGTCTTATTGCTCTGGCTAGGACTTCCAGTATTATATTGAAAAGCATTGATGAGAGTGGACATTCTTGTCTTGTTTCAGACCTTAATGGAAATGCTTTAAACTTTTCACCATTGAGAATGATACTGGCTATGGGCTTGTCATATATGGCCTTTATGATGTTGAGGTATGTTCCTTGTATCCCTAGAATTTCAAGGGCCTTCATCATAAATGGGTGTTGTACTTTGTCAAAAGCTTTCTAGCATATATTGATATTATCATATGGTTTTTATATTTATTTTTGTTGATGTGTTGGATTACACTGATTGATTTTAGGATGTTGAACCATCTTTGTGACCCTGGAATAAATCTTACTTGGTTGTGGTGAATTATCTTATGGATACATTGTTGGATTCTGTTAGCTAAAATTTTATTGAGGATTTTTGCATCAGTATCCATTAGAGAGATTGGCTTGTAGTTTCCTTTTTTTGTGTTGTCCTTGTTTGGTTTTGGTATTAGTGTAATGTTGGCTTCATAGAACGTGTTTGGTATTATCCCTTTCTTCCCAATTTTTTGAAAGAGTTTGTGAAGGATAGGCACTAGTTCATTTCTGAATGTTTGGTAGAATTCATTTGTAAATCCATCTGGTCTTGGGCTTTTATTTTGGGGGAGGATTTTGATTATCATTTCAATTTCACTGCTTGTAACTGGGCTGTTTACGTGTTGCATTTCTTCGTTATCTAGCTTTGGGTGATTGTAAAGTTGTAGGAATTTGTCCATCTCTTCTGAATTGTTGAACTTGTTTGCATATAACTATTCATAGTAGTTTCTGATTATTCTTTAGATTTCTGCTGTGTCTATTGTGATTTCTCCTCCTTCATTTGTGATCCTATGTATTTGTGTTTTCTCCTGTTTTTCCTTTGTGAGTCTGGCTAGGGATTTGTCTATTTTACTCATTTTTTTGAAGAACCAACTTTTGGTTTCACTGCTCTTTTGGATTTTTTTTTATTAGTTTCTATTTCATTTATTTATGCTTTGATTTTATAGTATTTTCTTTCTTCTACTGGTTTTGGGTTTTTTTGTGGTTGTTTTTTTCTACTAGTTTAGGGTTTTTTAGTTGTTCTTTTTCTAGCTTTTTGAGATGTGAGATTAGGTTGTTTCTTTGAGTTCTTTCTTGTTTGTTGATGTGAGCCTGCATTGCTATATATTTCCCTCTTATTACTGCTTTTGCTGCATCCCATGCATTCAGGAAATTTGTGTCCTCCTTTTCATTCAACTCAAAGAATTTTTTAATTTCTTCTTTGATCTCATTAGTCCAGTGGTCTTCCAGTAGTGTGGGTTTCAACCTCCATGAGGTAAGTGGGTTCCTTTCCTTCTTTTTATGGTTTATTTCTAGTTTGATGTCTTCATGGTCAGAGAAGATGGTTGGTATGATTAGTGTATCTGTTGATGTTTGTCTTGTGTCCTAGTAAGTGATCAATCCTGGAGAATGATCCGTGTGCACTTGAAAAAATGTGTACTCATATTTTTGGATTTTGGGGGGTGTAGTGTTCTATAGATGTCTGTTAAGCCCAGGAGGTCTAGATACTTATTGAGGAGCTTTAGTGTCCTTACTTATTTTTTGTCTCATTGATCTATCCATTGTTGATAGTGGTGTGTTGAAGTCTCCTACTACATACGCATTTTCTTGATGTCTGTTTTCAGAGATGATAATAGATATCTGATATATTTTGATGCCCTTTCATTTGGTGAGTATATGTTAATGAGTGTTATGTCTTCTTAATGTATTGTCCCCTTGATCATAATGTAGTGACCGTCTGGGTCTCTTTTTACCTTTTTGAGTTTGAAATCTGTTTTATCTGATATAAATACAGCTGTTTCTGCTTTCTTTTTAGGTCCATTTGCTTGTAGGATTGTTTTCCATCCTTTATTTTCAGTCTATTTTTACCTTTTGTAGTTAAATATGTTTCCTGGAGACAGCAAAAGGTTGGGTTTTGTTTCTTGATCCAGGCTGTGACTCTGTGTCTTTTTATTGAGGAGTTTAGTCCGTTTACATTCATCATTAATATTGATATGTTGGCATCTGTATTTGCCATTTGCTTGTCTTTTCTGTGGTTTTATTTTTTTTGTCTTGTTTCATTCTTATTCATCTCTCCATTGGTTCTGGCTTTAGGACTCCTTGTAGTATTTTTTGGAGTGGGGTTTTATTCATAATGAAATTCTGGAGTTTCTGTGTGTCTGGGAAGGTCCTTATTCTTTCTTCATAGAGGAAGGAAAGCTTTGGGGATAAAGTAGTCTTGCTTGGCATTTGTTGTCTTGGAGTTTGTTAACTATGTCCCTCCACTCTCTCCTTGCCTGTAGTGTTTCTTCAGAGAAGTCTGATGTCAACCTGATTGGTTTTCCTTTGCATGTTATCTGTTTCTTCCCTCTTGTCAGTTTCATTATTTTTTCCTTGACTTGGATTCTTGGAAGCTTTATTATTACGTGTCTTGCTGTATTTTTCCTTTCATCATGTAAGTTTGGTGTTCTTCTTACTTCTTGCAGTTCTATTTTCAGCTCCTTCTTCATGCTTGGTAATTTCTCTTTGATTACCTCCTTGAATATTTTCTCTGTTCCTATGTCTCTCTCCTCTCCTTCCGGGAGTCCTATGACTCATATTTCCTTTCCTCATAGAGTCAGATAATTCCCGAAGTCTTTCTTCATTCTTTTTCCTTTGTACTTCTATTTCCTTTTCTGTTTTGGTTCATTTTATTTCTGTGTCTTCAACAGTACATTTTCATTCTTCCATTTCATCTATTCTGCTTTCATTGCTTTTCCTAGAGCTTTTCAGCTCCTCCATTAATCCTTTGATCTCCTGCATTTCTTTCACTTCCCTCTTTAGGGACTCAATTTCATCCTTCTGATTGTTGATTTTTTTCCCATATCATTTTTTTACTTCTTTCAGTTCTTTAATCATGGCAATTTTAAATTCTCTATCGTAAAGGCTCAGAAGTTCTTCCAAGTCACTTGTTGCAGTCTAGTGGTTGATTTTCTTTTGGTGGTGTGTCCTTTCTCTGAGGACTCGTTTGGTTGCTTGTAGTTTTTCTTCTCCCTGCTGCTTGTTTTCTGATTTGTGCTATGTGTTGGGACACTGTGTCACTGGTACTGGCTGGCATCTCTTTGGTGAACTCCTTCTGGGATGTCAGAAGCTCTGACTGTGGGGACAGCCCTTTCTCAGTTCCACACAGTTTTGGTGAAATCTGGACTAGAAGTTCCCTGTCTTAAAGGTGGCACATCTGGGAGGCACTCCCCTGTGCCCTAAGTCTACCCTGGTGGAGGCTGGATCCCCCACTGGTCTCCAACTCGGAAGGGGCTCTAGTTTAGATAGGCTCCCAGGTACATGGAAATAAATTAATCATTCTTAATTTACATATCATTATTCATTCCTATTTTACTTATCTGGACAGGTGCTAATTCAGATAAAAGGAATATGGCAATAAAAAAAGACTAAATTTTGACCCACAGTGAGCTTATGTCATGCTATCCTTTCATCAGTATTCTGTGAAAATTTCCTCTTTTATGTTTTATATTTCTTGCTTATTATTATTCTCCCCTTTATTCCTTTTACCTAAGACCTTCTCTCTCTCCTTATTGGTGGTTTCTCCCATAAGGGAGAAAGCTACCTCCACCTTGCCTATTTTCAAATGTAAGAATATTCACAAGAATATACAATACTGTATGTATATATTTTTTAATGTTTTACAAATGGTAGTAGGTATAATTTCATTATCTTTTTCACTTTCACTGTTTGCTTCTTCAACTCAATGTGAGATCTAGTCATGTTTCTGACTATAAAATCCTGTTAGTGTCTTTTGAGGATGCCATATTGCACCATCCTATAAGTATACCAGTTATTTTTCCCTATAAAAGTACTCCAAAGGTAACTTTCAATTCCTCACAACACCAAAGTCACTGCAATAAGCCTCTCAGTGCTTGTCTCTAAGTGTATGGACTTGATAGTTTCTCTGGCACAAAATGAAGAGTAAAACTGCCAGGACATCAGGGTTAGCATGCCCAGTTTTCCCGCATACTGCTCTCTGAAAGGGCCCGGGCAGATTATATTCCCACAATAGTGGGACTGGCTCCTTTCATTTCATATCATCACCAGAATTTGATATCACAATTTCACATTCTTGAAATTCTAATTGATATAAGGTATGACTTGATTATTACTTTAATACATATTTCTCTGAAATATATAGAAAGATTGGGTATATATCCATATACATTTGGGAACTTTAAGTCAGATTTCCATTTAGAATCCAAATAGTCATAAGTATATTATTAACTGCTCTATAACTCAGTTGCTTTCTCTATAAAGCATATAATAATAATTCTATCATGAGGACTAAACGGTCAAAATCAAGCACAAGAAAAACACTGGTACAAAGAAGTGTTCAAAAAAAAGAAAAACAGTGGCTATTATTATCATTTATGTAATTATTTACTATTATTTTTATTCAAGTATCCTCTTATGTAAATTGCCCATTTATATACGTTAACAATTTTTTTCTACATTTCTTGAATATTTCTTTTTTTTTTAAGATTTATTTATTTATTTATACAAGCACTGGGTACAGTCAGAAGCGTGAGAGGTTAGAGAACTCACCAGAGCCAGAGCGGGGAGCAGAACAGGCAGAAGAACCAAAGTACACTGCTGAGGGGAGCAGCGGGTGGCAGGAGAGGTCTGTGTGCCATGTGGGCCCTTGCTGGTGGCTAGGATAGAACCAGCACTGCAAAGGCTGCAGGCAGCTTCACAGCCCAGTGCTCAACCACTGCACCACCGGGGAGGCCCTCTTGAATATTTCTTTTGGTTTACATGAACTTCCTGAATATTCAGTATATCAATTACCTGCAAATGTTGTTAAACGAGTAAGTGGGGGCATCCCTGGTGGTGCAAGGGGTTAAGTCTCAGCAGTATGAAGCTATCCACAGCCACTGAAGCACAAGTTCAATCTCCAGCCAGGAAGCTAACTCACATGGAGCAGCAGACCTTTCCTGTCTTGCCAGGTGCTCGCCTCAGAAGTGTATTTCATTCAATCTGCCTGTTCTGCTCCCTACTCTATTTCTGGTGAATCCTCTCACACCCACACCACCCCGCCCCTCATCTCTGGCCAATACCCCAGTTCTTGCATGCATAAATAAATAACATAAATCTTTTTAAAAAGGTAAATGAATAAGTGTATTAGTTATAAGAAATTAAACATGTCAGATTTGTATTACAGAATAACTGTTTGCGCTTTCTGTTCACTGCTTTGCCGGGTCATTTTTGTGAACAATATATTGAATTTCAATGTGGTTTTAATCTAGTCAATAAGTTTTTAATAAAATTTAATTTATGTTCTATTTTTTCTAACTCAAAAACACACAAATTTACAACTTTAGAGAGGGGAAAAAAACCCTAGCTCCACAATGGGGAAATTAAACAATTCTACTTGTGGTTTCTATTAGGCAATTTTTTTAGAAAAGCAGAAAAATAGTACAAACTACATTCTGTCACATCTCAGAGACAAGCATTTTGTCTCAATATCAAACACATTATTCAACAGAATAATCCCTAAAATGGGCTGCCAAAACAATATAATTTTCTGCAAGCTACCAAAGGAAATATTTATCACTGTTAAAGGACCACTTTTAATAGAGTTCTTAGTAGTTGTTTACAAAAACAAAGAGAACAGCTTAGAAAACTTCAAAATAGAGCAGCAATAAGCATTTGATAAGAATTAATGTTTAAAGAAAATACATGGGAGAACTCTAAAGTTTGTGACCATTTTCCTAACAACTCAAAAACACACTGGTAACATAATGATAAGCAAACTGCTCAGCTCAGATCTACACAGGAGGTCTATGATTACTATATTTTTAATATATGAAAAAGTGCCAGTTAAAAACAAAGTAATTGTCTCCATACTGAAAGAGCATAATTCATAAAAATGGGGAGGAGGGAAGAATCACAACCAAATAAGAAGTGGAGATGATGACCAGTTGTTACACCTTCCACAAGTCACCCAGACTTTCTAATAATACTTGAATCTGTTGACATATCATCTTCAATGAAAAGGTTAGTTAATGAATATACTGATAGGAAGAATACATACATTAACAGAGTAGGCATCCTGGTGACCAAGAACCGTTTCTATCTGCATTTGTGACATTCTAAGTAGGTAAAACAGATAAAATTAAGTAAAAATTAGCCAAATCTCTTACTTCTTTCCAATAAATTTCAAGTTTTTTATACAACTGCATTTACTTTATGTTTAATGAACATCCTCTGGATTCTGGAGTAACACTTACAAGCAAAAACTGACAGCATCCCTAATGGTTATGACACAGCAGGGGAGACAAATATCAGTTTTAAGATCACACAAAGATGAAATTATTTTAAAGGACAGGATTATGGACAATGTTTATATGAGAAGCTATAATGAAACAATGGGGCCTCCGTGGTGGCGCAGGGGTTAAGACGCTACCTGAAGCCACTGCAGCACCAGTTCTATCCCTGGCCAGAGAGGCGATCCAGAACTCTCCTGACTCGCCCGCTGCTCCCCTCAGCAGTGTATTTCTGTCAATCTGCCTGTTCTTTTCCCCACTCTGTCTGGTGAATCCTCTTACCTCTCCCCCACACACACACCTCTGGCCTATACCCCAGTTCTTGTATACATAAAATAAATAAATCTTCAAAAAAAAATAAATAAAACAATCTGACCTAGTCTAGAAGATCAAACTTCACTGAGTCAGTATCTGCAGGGAGGGGATGAGTTAAGCTGGTAAAAGAAACAGCATGTTCAAAACGCTATGGTGTGAGAGAATGTAAGTTCACAACTATGGCTGAGATGGAGAGTATAAATAAAAAAAGAGGCAAGATAAAGCTGTGAGGAAAGATGAGTGTCCAGAATGTACCTGATCATTTGGTTCTCTTAAGTGTTTATTCTTTAAATAAAGTGGCAATCTATTGATAAAAAGCTTTAAGGGAAGATCTAATGGAAAGAATGAATTGGGGAGCAGCAAGAATGGAAACCAATTATAAAAATGTTTCTATAGTCCAAGTAAGAGACAGTAGTAACTTGAACTGAGGTGGTAGTAACAGAGATCAAAAGAGGTACAGAAACCCTAGATATTGACAAAGCAAAATCAATAGGTTGAGATAGGAAAAAGATAGTTGCAACAAAAGCCTCTTTCATGATTTCTGTAAGAATCTTTCCAGGCATTGTACTGCTTTCTCTATTATGGCAACTGGTTGGTCATATCCCTGCAGGTTAAAAAGGAACTACTCTCTTGTAACTATCTGAACACCCATGCAGAAATTTTCATGCATCTATTAAAGAAATATTTTCAGTACTATTTACAATAAAGAACAGTTTTAGTTGTAGGTGTTCTGTAATCCATACTTCTGTAACATGGCAGAACTAATTTTCCAGAGCAACGTATGATCCTATTTAACCCTGCGGGACATAAGTTATTTTCATTGCTCTTAACCTTGCTTGCTTCTTCAGCATGTCTGATTATCACACATAGAATGCCTACTTCCCAGGGCTTCATTCTTTTCTAAGAATTCGTTCCAGTTTATGAAATATTTCATCTGTAAAGCCTGCAGAAATTTAGAAAAATTTCTAACCTTTTCTTCTGGATCTTAAACAAGGTGTGTATGACAGGAATGCAACCCTTTAAAGGTTCTGGTACAATTTTTCCTTCAATATCCAGTCAACTATATGCAAATGGAGAGTTCTACTTGGTTAGGTTTGGGATGCTTTATGATAAATTCTCATAGTAACATTGACCATGATCCTGCCCTTCAAAGTAATTTCACCTATGTGTGATTTTAATATTAACATTTATCTCCCTTTTTAATTTATAAACACTAAGGAATTTTGCAAGATTTTGCCATTTTCTTTCCCATCATATTTGCCAACATCCATTTTTATATTCTAAAAACAAATCAGTTTTCCAATTTTCTATCAAACCTCATTTCTCATGAGCAATTCTAATAAGGGAGTTTGGTACCTGTCATAATCAATCTTAGCCTAATGGAATAGCCATATCAACCATCTTTTAGCATTCTGGACCCATACATTAGCACAGACAGGGACTGGTAGGCTTTGGTATCAATCTAATATTCTACCATTTACCAGCTCTATGTCCTTGGACAAATTATTTAACCTACCTAAGTCTCAGTTTCCTACAAAAATAATGATTAAAAAAGATTATAGTCTATATTATACCATGTAGCATATAATATGTTGGAATATAATATATAAATTATATAATGTTTGACACAGAAAGATATATAAGAGCTACCATTACTACCACTACCATTTTTGGTTTCCTGCTTTCCTGCTAGCTTGACCACACACCAAAGGCGGGATGTTTAAGGGAAAAGTTTGTATCAATATTCTTCTATCTTCTAACATAATGAAAGAGTAAGATGGAGTAAGTCATAGAGTAACTAAAATTAAATTTAAAGAATTAGGTAAATTGTGCAAGAATATAGAGAGAGAGGAGAAGGGGTAAAGTGATGTTTTCATATGTGTTTGTTGAGTGGAAGAGGTTAAATGAAGAAGTTGTAGTCTAAGGAAAAAAATACATGGAATGTGATTGGGAAAAAAATGTATGACAACACAGACTTGAATCCAATGTCTTGTTTTTTTTTTTTTACTATCTTTTAGACTTGTGTATAAGTGAGAATATTCTGAGTTACAACTGACAATCCAGCATAAGAAATACATGATAGCTGTTCCCATTTTACAAATGAGACAAGTAAGATTTAAAGAAGCATTCTTTATAGTCATATATATTAATTAATAAGCTAAGACCTGAATCAGGTTTTCTCACTTCAAAGTTCATGTTTTTTTTTTTTACTACACCAAAATTGACTCCAAGACCACAGAGCTTGACCTTCTTGGACCAGAGCTACACATGCAATTAGTTACAGTAATAAATTACTACTCTCAACAATAGATATTATTACACCTCAGGGTAAAGTAAACAGGATCTAGTGGTCAGGCTCTGCAAGGTATATATTTGCCAACAAGTCAAAAAGAACCAAAGGACCAAAAAATCACGCCAACTACCTTTTCAGGAAATCCTTTTTCTAAAAGTACAGCAAAGGAAAGAAAATATGAGCTGTGTTCAGATTCATTGTTCCCAGGCATCGAATAAAGACACTCTCTAACAGCATTGCTGATGATATTCCCTTCAAGATTGCCATATAATGCTTAGAAATTTCAGAAGTATTAAAAAAAAAACCTATTTGTTTAATAAAGGACATAAAATAAAGACAGGCAGTTTAGAAATAAAACTGCATTTCCTTGATGATTGCAGAATATTTGTATGAGCAAATGAATTTGATATATATGGTTAGCATTTTTAGGAATGCAAAGATAATCATTGGAAAAAATGGTAAAAATGCAGGTTTACCTAAATGCAACTTTATGTGTGAGAAGTCATAACTATGGTATAAAATCCATAGTAGAAATGAAACGGGATTACATCACTAATGTAATGGTAATATTAATGGACCAGAGGGGACAATGTTCCCTGAAGCTAGAAACATGTCAAAAGGGGAAAGCATAAAATTCAGGTTGAAAAAGCAAAATCCATTAACCATGAAATAGGGAAACAAAAAAATCAAACTTTTCACATGCCATATCCTACTGGAAAAAATTAGTGAAAAAGACTTCTACTAAACAAAATACTTTCAGCTCAACACAAGTATAAAAATAAATGATTTACAGTCAAGAAAAAATCCAGAAAATTTAAACAGTAGATATTATTTTGTTCACATAGATCCATCAAAGTACAAATACTTCTTTCCGTATACAGATCTCAAAAGAATGCATGCTGTTTGACTGCACTAAAATGATTCCTTTTTTTTTTTTTACTTTTAAATATAATTTTAGCTACTACAAATTTGATGTGAACTGTTCCAAGTTTTTGTTTCCAGTGTGAAATGACTCCAAGTAACATCTAATACAGAAAAGAAGTCTAGTCTCTTGAACAGGAACAGCAATTAAGAGAGATTTGACGCCTTCAGTTTACTTACATTTGCTAAGATTTACAATGACTTTGAGAATAACCTCTTTAAAATGTTACACATTGAAAAAGACAAAGATGACCTGACTCAATCAGAGAGTTGTTCCCATAGCAGGATTTCCAGATGTAGGTACTGTCAGAGACCAAAGCAGCCACTTCACCAGTGATCCACAGTGATGTAAAAGAGAGGTAGTATAATTAATACATGCACTGAAAATTAAACCAGGAAACAGAGGCTTTCTACAGTTTTAATGAGACTGAAGAAACAAATTCTAAGTTGATGGACATAAATATTTTAAAAGTTGAGCAATGACATATAGTGGAAATGTGTACTCTCACAAACAATAAATCATACAAGTGAGCAGCCTCTGACACAGTCAGGGGTCCCCTCCTCCTGGTATTCATGCCCTTGGGCATTCATATGTCCTCTTGAGCACTAGCTGGACCTAATAACAAGTTGCTACTGGGCAGGACAATAGACATTCAGCCTTGTACACTACCTTGCTTTTCTACAAGAGCTTACTCAGGGGCCTCCCTGGTGTCACAAGGGGTTAAGCACCGCAATATGAAGCAATCTGCAGCCTCCGCAGCATGAGTTCAATCCCCAGCCAGCCAGGGAGCAACCCACATGGCGCAGCAGACCTCTCCTGTCTCGCCTGCTGCTCCTCTCAGCAGTGTATTTCAGTCAGTCTGCCTGTTCTGTTCCCCATTCTGTCTCTGCTGAATCCTCTCACCCCCTACATCTCTGGCCTGTACCCCACCTCTTGTATCCATAAATAAATAAATCTTAAAAAAAATAGAGCTTACTCAAACTCATGAAGCCACTTTCATGTTGTGAGTTGCCTTACAGAGAGCGCCTTATGACAGAGCTGAGGGCTGCCCAACAATCCCCAAGGAACTGATTCCTGCATAGAACCCAGTAAGCAACTTGATAGTGGCTCTCCTCCCAGTAGAACCTCAAAATGACTGCAGCTCCTCATGAGAAACCCTGAGTCAGAGTAATCAGCTAAACTATATCCACAATTATTGACCCAAAGAAACTATGAGGAAATGAATGTTTTCAGCCACTATGGTTATTGAGGTAATTTGTTACATGGTACCAAAAAGCATGAATATTCAACAAAAATAATATTCTAATTAATGGCCTCGACTTAAATATATTTTTAGAAAAGAAAGATCCTGTCTCCACTCCAACTCTAATAACTCAATTCCAGGGCCCTGGTATCTGCCACTTAGGCTTGTCACCTTACTTCTAGTAGTGTCCCCTCTGAATCCATCCGCTATGGGTTTTGTCCCTCCAAAATCAATATGTTGATTTTCTAACTCTGTGAAAGTGACCTTATTTAAAAAATAAAGTTGTTGCAGATGTGATTAGTTAAGATGAGGAATATGGAACAGGTAGGCTCCTAATCCAATATCAATGTCCCTATTGAAAGGGAGAAATTTAGACACAAACACAGACAATGTGAATGTCATGTGAAGAGTTATACAGTCATAGCTAAGGAAATACCAGAAGCTAAGGGAGAAGCTAAAAGAGAAGCAGATCCTGCCTTATGCCTTCAAAGTAAGCACTGTCCTCCTGACAGTGATCTCAGACTTCTAGCCTCCAGAACAGTGAGAAAATAAATTTCTGTCATTTAAGATACTCAATTGGAGGTATTTTGTTACAGCAGCCCTAGCAAACTAATCCATCATCTTCTACACAGCTTGCCAAGAAAGAGCTATTTGAAATATGAAACTCACCATGTCACTGCCTCTATTCATTCATTTATTCAACCAGTATTTACTCAAATATTTACACGTCAGGTTCTAAGTTAGGTACTGGACATTCAGCAGTAAACAAAAAATACAGCTGCAGCATGCACAAGCACAGTACACATATCTTTGTGCTTGAAGCAGACAAATTGCAAAGTGGCACTCCCTCCTGATGGATGAATTAACATAAAGATGCTACTCTGAAAGGAACAATTAGACAAAAGTATAACACGCAAGCAGACAAATCTATCAGTTCTATCTAGGCAGAGAAATTACTTGGTAAGGTTATGCCAGCTGGATTCAGCCAGCATTTCCACCCTCCAGGCTGGATACTTTGTCAAGGGACAATTTGCACAGCCATTAAAAGCAGACATAAATAAAGATCTCTACCTCTTTATCCTCACAGATCTTCTAGAACTTGGATTTCTTCATGACTCACTATACAGTCTTTGTTGGGGATAGCCAAGAACCCACAATCCCATGCTCAAACAGTCCAGACAGTAGTTTGCTGGAGCCGGATCCTACAATGGATCTCAATGTCCACTGAATGACAAACAATAGCAGAGAAGACAGAATGACAGAGTCTCCTAGAAGTTATCCAGAAACCACCTCCAGCACTAAATTTCTATTCCGCGTAGCATTTTCTTTGAGAATATAATTTTACACACTACTCCCTGTTATATTCATTCTATTTTAGTAGAAAAATAATGGATTTTCCTTTCAAACATCTAAGTTAGATTGATGTCATATCAAGATGTGTTATGCTTATGCTACAACATTATTCAACTGAGGAACACCTGTCACTCTTTGAGAAGTATGGAAGGCAGACTAGAAGACACTCTGCAATCTGACCTCAGAATTGTCCCTTCGTGTGAGGGATGTGGGCCCCTGCATTGACCCCACATTTTGGAGGACCATTTCCTCCACCTCTCCACCTGTGTCTCTTCTCAAAGGATGATAAATTCTTGGGGCCAAGTGGATATGCCTGGCTGGAGCCCACAAATTCCCTCACCCCCTTAGATGTTCTGTATATCCAAGAACCCAGAATTTCATGCCTAAAGTTGACTCCCACTGTTTCATAAAACTTAATTGTTAAATTCCTTAACTTTTACAAACTGAATGCTAATATGATCATTATAAAAATTAAATCGCTTAAACTTATAGCTTAATTTATACTGAAAACAAAGATAATGCAAAAACATTAAAAACATCACTATCAAATTATTTTGCTATCATTTATGTACTTGACATTCGTCTGTATGGTAGAAATTCCATACAGCGGTGTGCTACTGAGGAACTATTCCTAAGTCTGTGTTCAGTGATATCATATGAGTAGCTTGAAACTACTGTCATGAGAGTATTTGTATCACAAAAATCAGCAAAAGCTATAAATCAGGATTTGGCTTATGGTTTTCTTGATTCTTTAGGCATGAGAAAGCAATGGAGAAAATGTTAACAATGCCGGTTAAACTTAGAAATGTGTTATATATCTGGCCATGAATGTAGGCATAGAAAATATTGAGGAAATATTCATCGAGTATTCAAAAACTATTATATAATTTAGCAAAGAAGTCACCCATGCCGTTAAGGAGCCAGTGCAGTTCCACTTCATTGTTCCACTTTCATCTTATTCATTAATATAAATAAAAATGTCAACCACCAGGCATTCAGGAACTATAAAAGACAACAAAGCTAGTTGTCAAATGTTTACACACCACTAGGCACAGAGTACATTTCCAGAGCCAGCACTGGTTTCTTCTTTGATTCTTTCTCCCTAGAACAGACCATGCTGCCTGGGGCATGCGTGTACCCCTAGGGGACAGATGTGTAGACAGGCTTGTTCACACACAGCCAAGTGTTCCATATGAAGCTTGACCAAGCTAGGAGTGGGAAGAGGACTGTACCTTCACAGAGTTTAGGGGTGGACAATTCTGAGGTGAGATTGCAGAGTGTCTTCTAGTCTGCCTTCCATACTTCTCAAAGAGTAACAGGTGTTCCTCAGTTGAATAATACTGTAGCATAAGCATAACACATAGGACCTAGCATGGAATGTTAGGAGTATTATATGCAAAGCACTGGAATAGTGGTACATAATTATATCATATGTTAGCTACTATTCATAGTATTATCACTGAAATTAAATAAGATCTTGTTATGAACTGCATGTTTGGTGTGGTTTCTGCTTTCATTCAAACCCAGTTTGTACATGTATTAGGGGTAGTTTAGATCTCTCTAATAGTCTTCCTTTTCCATCACAACAGCACCAGGTTGCTTACAATTCACACACCCTACACTTACTGATGTCACGAATGAAATCTTGCTTATGTTGTCCACTTGCAGGCAATGTACTTTTAGTCCCATGATCCTATAAACAGAACTCACTGGAACTACTGGCACATAGTAGAACTTTAAATTTGGATTTGATAAATTTTATGGACACCAGTACTTGGTCCATTACCTATTAGCTTTGTGGCATTAGACAATACATTTAACTCCTTAGGCATCAGTTTCCTTGGTTGTAAAGAAAAATAAATCTCGCCTTGTAAAGATTTAATACATGTGAGAATTATTGTAGCAATGATTATTGTAGCAATATTATTAAACACTTGTTTGCTGCCTCATATAGACTGTCTCATTTTAGTCCTCTCACAGTTTAAGAAATGGGTACTATTATTATACCCATTATAGAAATGCAAAAACTGGGGCTTAAAAAGCTTATACTTACCTAACAGGTCTCATATAATAGTTCTTTACCTGCTTCTATAAAGCAATATATTGAGATCAATTTATCTTGCAATAAATTCCAATACAATGATTATTAAAATTTTAATAAAGTAATCCATTTAATCTGGTCATACATTTGGTAAATCCTATACTGAAAAACAAATGACCATAAACTATAAGAAAAGCAAATGAAATAAAAATAAAATTAATGTTTCTATTATAAAGCTGGTTTAGAAAGACAAGAAGAACAAACTCATGGTAAGGTTTCAGTGAGAGCAGTTTAATATAAATGATCTGTTCCAAAATATAGATTCACAAGTGGTTCTCTAGTCATGAAAACGGCTCTTTTCTTTCAGGATCAATGTGTTAGAAGATATTTTAAGAAGTTTAACCCTGGCTTTGGATTCTTTAAATCTCTCTATATCATATCCTAGTCATCCTGGTGAAACTATTTTTTTTTTTTTTGCTTCTTAAAAACCTAAGCATATCTATTAAGTCCCAATGATCAGTTATGAACCACCTTAAAAATCTAACATTGACAAGAAGAGCTCTTCACACAATGAGCAGGAAGGTACATACAATTAAATATAAAGTAACAGATAATAAGTTTGACAACTATACCTAGTCCAACACAAGAAAATGTGAACTTGTGAAAAACACAAATCTTAATATTTAACTGTGCAAAATAAATACTTATATAGAGAAGTGACTTTTCTCTGACTTTTTTATTGGGATATTGATGAAGACAGCCCCAAAATATATTTATATAGCATAGTGATCAAGAGCATAGACTCTGGAATCTGACTACTTGGATTAGAAACCTGGTTCTGACAGTTGTTAGCTCTGTTCTTTAACCTCTTTGTTCTTCCATTTACAAATGGAGATACTAAAAGAACCTAACATGGAGATACTAATAGGACCTAGCATGGGATGTTAGGAGTATTATATGTAAAGCACTGGAATAGTGGCACATAATAATGTCATATGTTAGCTACTATTCATAGTATTATCACTGAAATTAAATAAGATCTTGTTATGAACTACATGTTTGTGTCCTCCCCAAAATGTGTATGTTGAAACCCTTACTTTCAGCCTAATATTTGAAGATGGGACATTTCAGAGGTGATTAGATTTAGATAGCATCATAAGGGTGGGGTGATTCTGATGAGATTAGTGCCCTTATAAACTCAGGCATGCATGTATTCTCTTGTGTCCGCCTCCCTTCCCTCTCTCCCCCAATGAGGAAACAGAAAGAAGGCCACCATCTACAAATCAAGAACAGGGTCTTCACCAGACACTGAATCTGTCATCCCTTTGATCTGAGACATCCCATCTTTCAAAACTGTAAGACATAAATGTTTGTTGCTTAAGCCACCAGTCTATGGTATATTTTTATAGCAGTTGAACTAAGCTATATCTCAAACCCTAGTTGCTACAATGGCAGAATTCAAAAAATGAAAGAAAAATATCTCTGAGGATTATGTCTATAGAACTATGTTACATGTACTATAGTGAAAAAGAAAATCAATGACTGTGTCCTAATTCTTACATGTACAACTTCATCTTCCTCTGGTGTTAAGAAAAACAATAAAACTGACTTTTCCTCAGAGGCATTAGTTAAAACTTATAAAGTTATAAATTATTCTCTGATGGTGTTCACTTTATTCATTAATTGCTCACACAGTAGTTAAAGAAAATAAAGATTGACTTTTTATTACCTATCATATCTAATCACCTATACTAACCCTATTCTCTTCACTATTGCTTTCTTTAGAAAATAGACAATGCATACTCAAAAATAATTATTTTTATAGTTACAGGGAAATTCTCTGCTCTTGTGAAACCTATTCTGTTTTCCAAGAGTTCAAAACATTAAAAATTAGTTTTGAGTACACATCTAAAAAGAAGTGATTAGTAGAGGACTAAAACAAATCTCTAGTTTGGTAGATTTTTCACTTATATCACACTTTTCAAGTATTTGTCAATCGAAGAAAAAGGACATAGTCACGGTTTAAATTAGGTTTAAATGACACGGTTTAAATTACAAATAAGTGACTAGAATCAAAATACAGCAATAAAGTATATAAACAATTTAGGAAGACAAATACCAAATATTGACAATTCTTCACTAAAAGAGCTCCAAATTCATTTCTAATAGTGCTACACTCACAGAAATTTGGGAGTTTTTATATCTTTTTCTTTCTGCTCATATTTATACCATAAGAACTGATTTTGAATTGTATTTCAACACTACCACTTGTCTACTTCCTGCCATTTTTAGTTTGCCATACTGCAGACTAGTTCTTCCAGTCATTTTTCAAATAATCTCTCTGAATAAACACACATGCTTACCAGCCCAGGACTTTAAAGTAGTATTTTATTTGTTCTTAGAATAACTTTTTTTGGAGTTGTCTTTATAACCATCAGGTTTATCTTTCACTAATGGGTATTATTTGTTTATAGATATGCAGTTTTTAATATCTAGCCAATGGAACATGTTTAAAAGTTGCTGTGTACACGTTTAGGAAAACATCCTTAAAGAGAGGAGGCATGCTTCTTACTCCGCTCCTCCTTCCTCCTGACTGGAATGCAGAAGGGACAGATGGGTCCAGCAGTCATGCTGGACGTCAAGTGATTTGAGGAATGGAAATCATTTCCATTGGAACAACAGCATAGAGTGAAGCCAGGTCCCTGACACTAATGCCATAGAAGCACCATACTCTACACTCCTTTTAGGTGAAAGAAGCAGACATATTTCTAGTTTAAGTCATTCATTTGTGGAGTTTCCATATCTGCAGCCAAATCTAGACTGAACTAAAACAGTTCCTTATAGCAACTTAAAGTTAATACTGGAAAAACAGATAATGGACCCTGATAGTAATGAAACAATAGATGCCCACTGCACAGAGTCATCGTGATTTTCATTCCATATACCTTGTCCTTTATTTTATGCAAAGTTCCTTTCTATTTAGGGTTGCTCAAATCTATCAAGCTCTCTTAGCAAAAACATTTGGATCCTTGAATTGCTTTAATCTCCTTCATCTGAATGGCTAACTTCTACAAACACCAAGTGTCAGGTTTCAGTACTCACTTCCTCCTCACTTTCTGAGTTCCCATATTGGAAGGTGAATCTTTTATCCGCCCTTCCAGTTCTCATAAGACTGCAATTTCACCATCGCTTACCATATTTACTTTCAATAACTGGTTTCTTGTCAATCTCTTATACTAACTAAAGTATGAACTCCTGAAAGACAGCATCTTAGATTGGTTTTTCAGAGGGAGAGTGGCATACAGAAAGCTTTTGGGGATGTACTCTCAGAAAACACATCTGCAAGGAAGCAGGGAAGGCAGGACTGGGCAGTAGAAGAGGCTGACCTGTCACGCACTTGCACCTGATGTTTCAGTTCATCCTATGAGAGCCTTGGAGCTGGGATGTCTTTGCAGAGCTGTCTCAGATTGAATCAAAGGGACAGAGTTTGCTATTTTTACATAAGCCAGTCATTTATTTTTGTCCCCACCTCTACTACTGCCCTCCTCCTAGCCTCTGAGGGAAATAAACCTTGAGTGAGGAAGATACCTGTGGTCAAGGTGAACTCCCTATTGGAGATTCAACTATGATCGTTCCCTTAGCAGTTGGGAAATGGATGAGTGCCTCACTCTCCACTGCAGTTATAGACTGTGTCTTAATTGTAAACATGTAATGTCTGAAACAAGGAAACAGTTTTGAATAGATGGATTGATGGACAATGAAACCCATGAATAATGATGCCTGTTTCAGGGAGAAGGAGCAAAATCAATCAATAGAAGCTGCTCATGAAAAAGATAACTATGGGAACAAAGTGCTGGTAGAGAGGAAGTCAGAACTGGAGTATTAGCTCAAGGCTGACAGTCCTCAGAGATGATGTAAATGAGACCCCACAAAGTATAAACGGCCTTATCAAAGTGCAGCCCCAGTATGAAAGGACATCCACAATAAGAGTGAATGCTTAGAAATATGTGGAGAAAGATGGTTTTAAAGATGAGGAGTGACACTTCATTTGCTGAAATAACAATAAAAGAAGCTAGCTTTGATTCAAAGGGAAAAAATGGTGATGTAGAAAGGGATAGAGAAGGAACTTTAAGATAAAAATGGCCTTGTTTTTGTTTTAATTGGCCAGATCCTCCACCTGCTCGTAAGGCACCACACGCCAGTCCTCATTCAACAGATACCCAATAGCAATGCTACATTTACCTGTGATCCTCTGGTTAGCTTCGTCCACCACTAGCACAAGAAGGGTCTGTGGAGTCTGAAGTGCAGTGCTGAGCACAGTGCCTGGCACACAGTAGGTACTCAGTAAATCATATAAAAAGAGTGAACTAAGGTTCCCAGCCTGGCTCCAGACTGTGTCAGCAAAGCACTGTCTGGCTTCTGCACAGGCAGATGAAAGCCCCTGGGGGGCTGAAGTTTTCACTGTGCTTGCCCAGCCAGAGGCTTGCAGTTCCTTTGGTGGGAAGGCCATAACCACAGCTTGAGCAGCTCAAGCTTCTAGCTTAGCCACCCTGCCAATTGTGTAGATCCTGGCAGAGAAGCACAAGAAGGGGAAGGTAGTGTTTGTTCCCCTGAGGATCTCTCCTCTCAGTGCCTCTCTGCCCCAAAGCATCCCTCTTGGGACCACGCCTCTCTGGGGGACCCACCAGCAGGTAGTTTTGCAGTGTCCAGGTGGGCTACCTATGAGGTCTGAGGAAACCAAGGCAACAGAAGGGCATGTTCATTGGGTGGGAGGCTGAAAGGTGAGATTGGGGGGAGAGGGGTGTTCCTTGATTGTGGGCTACAGAGACTAGGGTGAGGGCCTTCTGGACAAAAGAAAAGTTGTTTTGGGGACCAGCTGAGTGATGGAACTATTTTAAGTAAAAGGTAAAATTTTAATATTTGGTAAAATAAGAGGTTAAAAATAATTAGTAAAAAGGGAAGAGATTCAGAAGAGTGAAAGCTTGTAAAAGTGTTATAGAAATATCACAAACAATAGAGAGATAAGTAGGACATAGGTGATTTGATAGAAGATTGTTCAACCAAAGTGAAAAAATTCAATTAAAGGGAGATACCAACTATTCGACACAATACTAAGTGCTTAAAAAAGAAAAGACATTTCAAAATGTTCTTCCACTGAAAATATAGGTATCCTGAATTTGTTTAACTAAAACAATCTTTTTCTCCTATTTAAGGCCATTTTTTTTTTTCACCAATGCCAGAGTTTACCTTAGAGTTCATTCTTGGTGTTGTACCATGCATAATAACATATCAATCATTATATCATAAAATATTTTCACTGCCCTAAAACTCCCTGTGCTCTGCATATTTAGTGCTCTTCACTGTCCCCCTTAGATGTATGGCTACTTGGCCTCCCTGGTGATGCAAAGGTTTAAGCACAGCACTATAAAGCTACCACAACTCTGTAGCATGAGTTCAATCCCCCAGCTGGCCAGTGAGCTACCCACATGGCACAGCAGACCTCTCGACTTGCCCACTGCTCCCTTCAGCAGTGTATTTCAGTCAATTTTCCTGTTCTGCTCCCCACTCTGTCTCTGGTGAATCCTCTCACCTGCCCACACCTCTGGCCTGTAACCCCATTCTTTTATTTATGCATAAATAAATAAATCTTTTAAAAAATGTGTCGCTAACCACTCATTGTTTTACTACTTCCCTAGTTATTCTTTTCCATATTGTCATATAGTTGGAATCACGTTATATGACCTTTTCAGATTGACTTCTTTTACTAAGTAATATGTGTTTAATGTTCTTCTGTGTCATTTCATGGCTAAATAGCTCATTTCTGCTTTAGCACTAAATAATATTCCATTATTCTGGAGGTACCAGCATCTGTCTATTCATCTACCGAAGGACATCTTGGTAGCTTCGAGTTTGGGCCATAATGACTAATTGCAAGACCAATTTTAAAAGAAAAAGTTTAAAGGTGTTTTCCTCTATAAAGAATTCAAACTATAGTCGATATTGGGATGCTTGAAGAAAATTACATAAAGTAATAGTCTCCTTTTGTTAATATCTTTCTAAATATATGCTGTAGATTCACAAAAGTCATTTAGAATATGTCACCCCGTGGGACATGTTACATTACCATAAGCAACAGCAGCATCTTCATCATCATCTGCTGCTTGATTTATTTATGGCACAGCGTTGTTTGCCAAGGACTTTACATACATCAGCAACTCAATCCCCCTGAAAACCTTTTGAAGTAGAAGACACATATCCTCAGTACAAAAAGTGACTTGAGCAAAGTCATATAACCAATCAATGGCAGACACAAAGCCAGAACCTACACTCTCCAAGTCCCAACCCAGTGTTTCTATCACCTTCACATAGACACTCAAATATGCTCTTTTCTCTGCTTTCAATATTTTCAAATTTTGAAGGTCAACTGAGCTACTAAGAATCTATTTTTTCACTGTCCTTGAATTATTTAAAATTTACCAGGTAAGTGCAACAAAAAAGTCACATTCTATCTACACAATCAACTCTGATCTTTAGCATAACTGCCTAGCAGAAAAGCAATCACCTCCACCATCCTTAGTTAGAAAACAACAGGAATTTTGCCTGAGGTAGGATGGTGGAATAAAGCCCCAAACTGGCAATAAAAGGCTTCAGAGGAAAAGCTTGGCATCAGTCTAATAAGTAAGTATAGCCAAGAAAGAGAAAACGCATTTCTTTCCAACACTCTGTGTGAAAACATAAGCAGGCACAGTGACACTTTTTCAAAAAGTCATCTGAAACATATTTTCAAGTTCCAATTAGCAGAAAATTCCTGCAGATCCAAAATCTTCAATTTACTCTTTTTCCTGGATCGGTTTGAGAATTAACTTGATTTTGTTGATATGTTTTCAGAGATCTCTAGTTCCCACCTAAAAGAGTTGTTAGTCTCATGCTTAACCACAGCCAAGTACATGCAGCAGGAAAACAGTGTATTTAACCACACTACTACATTTAAATGCTTGCATGGGGCTGACAATAAAAAATAATAATAATAATCCCAGTGCAACTCAGCTATGCATATTAGGAACAGCATGTAAAACTAGGAAGGCTGCAGTGAATCTAAACCAGCCAAAGACCATAAGCAGGAACTCTTGCAGTTTAGGAATAACGCAGATAAATCACAGAGCAAGCAAAAGGGGATAGAATGCATTTCAGGCTTGGCTCAAAGGAAAAGACATATGAGACACACTCGGGGAAACTAAATTTATACAGTCTAGAGAATGAACTTCAAGGAGGGAACCTGATCATAATCTATAAATACCACCAAGGTAACACCATAAATAATTAAGGAGAACTATTCATTGTTTCTGAAGGAGGTCCAAAATGAAGTTTTAGATTTAGTTTTAGTTTCTTCCTTTCTTCTTGGCATCAAAACATGTTTCGATGGACAGTCTTTTGTTACTGCCTGGAGTTAAGCACCAGACAGGTAGGTGCCTGTGCCAATCTGTCCTGCATGAGGACTGATGGAGGACAAGAATAGAAAAAAACTGCAAAGGTGGTGCGCTACAAGACCAGAAACCTGGCACACACAAGGAGGTGGGGGTAGAAGAGATTAGCATAGCCATTGACACAGCTCTGAAAACCAAGATCCTTAGGTGCAGACCACACAGTTGTGGAAATTAGAATCCTTAGGTGCACACTAGTATCCTTAGGCTTGGAGGCCTAGATTGCAAAGCATAACACCCAAGCAGGTATTCAAGGGTGCATCCAAAGGTAAAGATATGGAAATTGAGCCCATTGTAGAATCTCTGGTTTCTTTCAAATTCTACATAGTTACCCAAAATTAGCAACCAACTGACAGCTCACAAGGAGTGACCCCTCCCAAACAGAAGAAAACTCTATCAGTGCAGTCTCCAGACAGTCTCGGGACAGCATGCCCACTGCCCACCTGTAACTATGCAGGTGCCACTTTTCACCAACTCTCCCTCTGCAGGGCAGTATCTTTCTGCCTGCCCATGACCTGTACCATGTGGGGCTTCTCTTCACTGACCTCCCTCAGCGGAGGCAGCTCTCCTCAAGGCCGCCCGCCTGCAACCATGCAGGCCTCTCTCAGCAAACCTGTCCCTTTCTGGGCAGCTCTTCCTGCCCGCTTGTGTCTATGCAAGTGTCCTTTATTCTTCTGTCCCTTTCCCTAGCAAACCTGTTCTTTAAATATAACTAACGTCTCTATCTCGTGGAGAAACTCTCCTAGGAAACTCACTGCGTGTCGCTGAAACAGAAGCTCTGGTGAAACCTTTCCCAGAGTAAACCCAAGGACCCTGCACTCCAAACCCACAGATTCCAAAAAACAAAATGGACCATAACTGTCTCTCCCTCCAGCCATGCAGCTCAGATCAACTAAAACAAGCAACTGCATGGGAGCAGAAGTAGCACCTCCCTCAGCTCATACGCTTAACATTAGTGTCTGCCACTGCAGTAGATCAGAACATCCACATTCTCCTAAAGCCCAAGCACAGAACTGGTCTACAGATATTTTAAAATTCCATTTAATGTTGCTTCTATTTGCTCAAATCGGTATTTGCCACTTGCTAGGGTCAATTCTTCTCAACCTGAATACATACAGATGAATTGAAGATTTTCTTGTAATTCAGATTCTGAGTTAGTATGTCTGGGGTGGATCCTAAGTCTATATTTCTAACACGCTCACAGCTAATGCTTCTCTGGCTGGCCCACTCAGAAAACTTCTGAGTAGCAAGGGCTAGGAACTTAAGAATCCCTCGGTATTGTGGGGTCTCTTCAAAAGGTCAGATGGGTGTTTTTCACTGAACCCAAAATAGGCCTCTTGTCTCCTTGATATGGGAACTAAAGGTCAATCACCATCCTAGGGGTCTTCAGAAGTCTATGGCTGTTATTTAAAGAATACAGATTTGTTTTGTTGAGAGCAATGAGGGCCCTGGAAACTGAGAAGTTTTTGATCTTTCCTGAATTCTTCAACTTTCGCTAATCAGGGATTTTTACTTCCTAAACTTTTGCCCTCTCCTAATTAAAGAAGCAGTCATTAATCCCCCTTTCATGAGCTAGAAATGTAGATGGGGGCATTACCCAAGTGCAAGGTTATCAGTGAACTCTGATGAGTGAAGCTCTCAAGAATCATCCTCAAAGTCACCCCTTCTTGTCTGTTATGTGAAGTCTCTCCCTTTCTCTCCAAGATGCCCCAGGTCCTTAAACAAAGAATAAATATTCCCATCTGCATCATTATTCTTTGGAATTTACAACCATATAAATTCTCCATGCATGTTATTAAATTTTGGCTTTTTCTTCTACTAATCCCTCTCAAGTTAATTTGTTCATCTGTCCATCTTCACAAGAACCCAGATGGGGTGAAGAAAATTTCCCCTGTGCCCCAAAAGTATAGAAAGACATAAAGAGAAATAACTAAACCACAATATGGCAACACACCATGGGCTCCTAACCTGGCCTGAGAGGCACAGCTTCCTGGAGAGGGCTATCCTTGAGCTAAATCCAAAAAGATATTGGTGCAATTAAATATTAGGAAAGAGACCCAGGAAATCCTCACAATACATTTTCATTCATAAGTAATTAATTTGGGTAATTTGAAGATTAGGAGAGATTCTACTAACGGTTGACTTCCTTGAGTGGGTGTATGATTTTCACAGTTTTAACATAAGACTGTGTAGAATGCTAACAGCACTCCCTATAGTGTCAAAAAACTCTCTGGGCTGGGCCTCCCTGGTGACTTATGGGTTAAGTCTCAGGGCTAGCACCTCTATAGCCTGAGTTTGTCCCCTGGCCAGGGAGCTGACCCACATAGGGCGCAGCAACCTCTGCTGTCTCGCCCACTGCTCCCCTCAGCAGTGTATTTCAGTCGATCTGCCTGTTCTGCTCCCCACTCTGTCTCTGGTGAATCCTCTCACCCCTGGCATATCTGGCTTGCACCCCAGTTCTTCTACACATAAATAAATAAATCTTTAAAAAAAAAAAAAACCTCTCAGCTTCAGTTTCCCACTAGCAGATGGGTTAACAAAATTTTGGGTGGAGATCACAGTGTAATAAATACAAACGTCAAATTATAATGAATGCTGTGTATCTGAAACCTATAAAATGTTACAAATCAATGTCATTTTAATAAAAGTAAAAACAAAAAATTAAAATTGGAAAAATGTTTTAAACCTGCCTCCAGTGTTTAGAGAAGATTGAAAGTTCAAGTACTTAATGTTGCAAATGCTTTTTCCCTTTTATTAGCACCAGCAATAAATAGCCTTAGCACAAATGCTTTTCCTCCACATCATATATACCTTACATTCTTGACCAATCTTGTATATAAGCATTTTTAGAGTGGTCAAGAATGTAAGGTATATAAACAATAAATCTGAAGAAGAAATAATAAAGATAATCATCCCTTTTATTATTGAAACAAAAAAAAATCAAATACTTGGGAAAAAACCTAACAAAAGAGTTAAAGGACCTATACAAAGAAAACTACAAAACACTCTTAAAAGAAATAGAAGACACCAAAAAATGGAAAGACATCCTTGCTCATGTGTTGGTAGAATTAACATTATCAAAATGGCCATCCTACCAAAAGAAATTTATAGATTTAATGCTAGTCCAATAAAAATTTCAATGACATTCTTCAAAGAAATAGAAGAAATATTGGTGAAATTCATATGAAGCCACAAAAACCCCATGTAGTGAAAGTCCTCCTGAAAAAAAAAAAGAAGGGATTGGAGGTATCACACTCCCAGACTTCAAACCATACTACAAAGCCATCATAATCAAAAGTGCATGGTATTGGAACAAGAACAGACACACAGACCAAAGGAACTGAATAAAAAATCCAGAAATAAACCCAAGATTTACGGTCAACTAATCTTTGACAAAGGAGCAAAGAATAAGCAATGGAGCAAAGAAAGTTTGTTCAATAAATGGTGCTGGGAAAACTGGGTCGCCACATGCAAAAGAATGAAGCTTGACTACTACCTCACACCATGCACAAAAACCAAGTCAAAATGGGTTAAAGAACTAGATATAAGACCTGAAACCATAAAATATATAGAAGGAAATATAGGCGAAATCTACATGACATACACCTCAGTAACATCTTTAAAGACACATCTACCAAAGCAGTGATAGTGAAGGCAAAGATAAACAGATAGACTACATCAAATTAAAGAGCTTCTGTACAGCAAAAGAGACAATAACCAAAACTAAGGGACACCCCACTGATTGTGAGAAAATTTTTGCACACAATAATGATAAAGGACTGATCACAAAAATCTAAAAAGAGCTGATCAGACTCAATAAAAACAAAGTAAATAATCCAGTCAAAAAATGGGCAGAAAAGCTAAAAAGAAACTTCTCTGAAGAGGAAATGCAAATGGCCAACAGGCATATGAAAAAATGTTCAACATCACTTGTAATCAGGGAAATGCAAATCAAAACTACCAAGAGATACCATCTTACACCAGTGAGAATGGCACATATTAAAAAAACTAGCAATAACAAATGTTGGCGAGGTTGTGGAGAAAAAGGAACTCTTCTGCACTGTTGGTGGGAGTGCAAACTGGTCCAACCACTATGGAGAGCTGTGTGGAGATTTCTGGACCTACTAAACATAGAGCTTCCATATGATCTAGCAATTCCACTCCTAGGTATTTACCCAAAGGACACAGAAACATTAATTCAAAAGGGTACCTGCATCCTATTTTTATAGCAGCATTATTTACAATAGCTAAGCTATGTAAACAACCCAAATGCCCAAAAAAAATAACTGGATACAGAAGATGTGGTACATATACACTATGGAATATTACTCAGCAATCAAAAAAGATAAACTCATGCATTTTGCAGCAACATGGATGGAGCTGGAAGGGATCATACTCAGCAAAATAAGCCAGAAAGAAAAAGAAAAATACCAGATGGTCTCACTCATAGCAGGACTTTAGAAAACCTAAATAAGGGACCAGGAAAAAGACTAATTGTAACAAAGTAAAAATCAAAATCAACAAGCAACTATAAACCAGAGATGCACTGCAGGGGCAGGGGAAGAGGGAGTGGGATCAAAGCAAGGGGGGGGTAGGAATTGTATGGGGACTATAACCAAGATGAAAATGCATACACTGTGCAAAAATGAAAAATGATGTAAAAATATATAAAATTAAAAAAATAAATTAAATAAAATGGAAAAAAAAAGAATGTAAGGTATATACATTGGAAGCACAATAGACTATGGTAGTGGACTATAGGTGATTTGATGGTAGGCACCCTATGGTGGTAATACCTAATGGAGAGAAACCTGATGTTACAATAATGAAAAGATACGCTAATTAATAAACAAATAAAGTAGTTAATAAATATGCTTGTATATAAGGAAAATTACATTGGAAAATTACATTTACAATTTTTTTAATGTTAAATGTATTATCCCACTGTTCACTAAGAATTTTTGAAAGAATTACTTGTGGGTCTATTCTCTAATAGAAATATGGATATGACAATCATAGACTATGAGTTTTTTAGGCAACTGATTTTTTGGGGGGCCCACTCATCAATCAAATGTCTCTAATTTTTGACTTAAAAATATGGTCACCAAAGATATAAAACAGAATATTCTGAATTGCTGCCACAGGTTCTGGGAAATATTTTACTAAATTATTTTTTTATTCAATAAGCCAAGTTTGATAAATGTTTATTTTAAAAATCCTACACATTAAAGTCTATGGGGCAAGCCTCTGTGATGATGGAGTATCCCCGACCTTGAGTTGCTCCTACTCCAGTGGGTGCTGAGTATGCGCAGGGAGGTGGTGCAAGAAGTAGAAGGAATGTCTCCTGATAGAAGCACACGTAAGCGTATCCCAGTGTTTGTGCCAAGTGACTTGTTTTAATTCTCATCTTCTTTATTTCTCTGGTGCATCAAAGAAGAGATGCCTAAATGCCAAAGAAACTTTTACTATCACATATGTGTGCCCACTGATTCACTTGAACTTAATACATGTAGCTCAAAGAATGAATCTTCCTAAAATAGATGCAAAATGGCATTTAAGAGCTGTGCAGTAGGAATAGGGTCTACTCCCTGAAATCTTGTAATAGGATGTGGAATTCACCCCCAAGAGAACATAAAGAAAATTAGCAAGCTATGACTGGCAAGCTCCTAAGGAATGTGCAATCATAATAAACTAGAATTCAAGTGGGAGTGGATTTGGAAAACACATTCTTGTCCCTGTTCCATTGTGAAGAACAGGATTGAACCCTATAGCTACTCTTTAAATCATTTTTACTGAAGAAAAATTCTGGCAAGAAAGGAAAAATCTACAAATGAGCAAAGTGTCAACTGTGGCAATTATGATGATGAATGATTTGCTGAACAATATATTACACAGAGATTTTTGCTCTCTGTGTGTATTATAATGTTATTATTTTATGCTGTACCCTCTGAAATACAATTCTAGCAGTAGAAGCTACTGTTGCTCTTCTCTTTCCACTGTAAAAGAATTAAAAGAAGAGCATAATTAGAGAGGTCATTCAGAGGATTCTCAATAAATCTAAAATTATACCCCTTCCACAAGCTATAGAAAATCAAAGGTTGACTTTAATCCCCAAATAAGTGAACCATAAAACATCACTTCTCTCCATGCACTGTCACTTAAATATGAATTACCAAGTATAATAATGATTTTTTTAAAACCTATGTTTCCTGAATAACAGGAATTTTACCCACTTGTACAGGGGAAAATGCAAATCTCCAAGGGCCTACACTTGGTCCTATACAAGGTAACACTTCACCTCAGTCCAAATCCAAATCACTGTCTCAATCTGATGGTATTAATATTTTTGACCCTATTTCAATTTTTCAAAGTATATTCAGACTACATAGGCAAGAGGATCAAAGAAGATTTTGGCAGGAATGAAATCCTAACCTAATATACACCTAATCATCAAGGCTTGTGAATTTCCACCTACTGAGTCCCTCTAGCCCCAGCCCATCCACTTGTAATGCATAGAGCAAGAAATCTTCAGTAGTATAGAGCTATTATTTTAATCCCATCACTACCACAAATTCTTTGTAACATCTCCCCAAACTGTCTTCTTTTCTAACGCTAGACCTCAATTATCTTCACCTGAATTAACACTCGCTCCTTTTCCACATTCCTAATTTTAACATTTCCCAATTCAGACAACCTTCAAAACTGTGGAGAAAAAAAATTACCTTAGTTTTAGATCAATATATATTGGTAAATACTCAGAAACAATCTATATTTTTTTTATTTCATTTTTATTAGTTTCTCCACTCTTTGAACAATCCATCAGTCCTCACCTGGCACCACAAAAGTGCTTGACCCTGAGTTAGGCGGTGGAGAAGATAAAAAGATAATGAGTGTGCTCCCCATACTGGAGACATACCATCAAGGACCTAGCGCTCATTATTCAGGGATTTGATTTCCTTCACATCTTCATATGCTCCAATTTACTTTGCTCATTCCAGAATGTATTCCTCTTCTAATTCACACTATCTTGCACAATGATAACTTCACTGAATGAGAAGAGCTACAAAGTACTAATGGAGGAATCATCTAGTGCTTCTCAATCATTAACACTGATATAAATTGTTTGAGAATCTTGTTTAAATGAGATTCTGAGTCCTAGGTCTAGGCTGGACCTGAAATTGTGCATTTCTAACAAGCTCCCAGATAAAGGCTGACGCTGATACAGCATTGAAAAAGCAAGAGGTTATCTGGGAAGGCTTCTGAGGGCAGTGTCTGTCTTTCCTGCCTCACTTTAGAGCATGGTCTGTCCCATCACCTAGGATGTAGTAAGTAAAATCTCAGTAGATATCTTTGGAATGAACGATCAGTTTTGAAAGACACACAACTAAAGAGGAAGACTATAAGGAAGGAGCACATTAATCTCAACTCAACTTTCTCTTATACAGAGCTGGTCAAATCATTTGTAAACCCAACTTCTCATTTTAACCCTCAAACGGATCCATACTTGACTCATTGTTTCTATCCCCTCTGTGTCCCCCCCCCAAATACTTTCCCCTTAGATTAGGCCACTTTCTCTGCTACATAGACATAAATACATATCCATCTGAGAGTGCCGCACAAACTGTTCCTCTTCCCACATATACCTAGGGCCACCAGCCTCTTTGACTCAAGTCCCACCTATTCCATTAAGTCTTACACAACTTCCCTAGCCACCCTGACCTTCCTAGGAAATCAGTACCTCACAGCTCTTTGTGGATCCTGGAAGTAGAGTACAAAGGACATGTGAGCAGATAATTAGTCCATTTGGTAGCAAAATAGTGAAGTATCTCAGGGTAAAATTCACTGATTTCATTGTCATAGTCCCTGCTAAGTAATAAAATTAATCATCTTCAGTAGCTTTTTGTTCTTTATTTTGGATACAGGTGAAAAATTTGAGTCAAACTATATGAAAAGACAAGAGACCAGGACCTACCTTGTTAAGTGATTAGAGCATGGGTTTCATAGACCACCACTTCAGGTCAAATCCTGGCTCCATCATTCATCATATGATGGATTTTGGCCAGCTCCACTGGCTTGTGAGAGCCAGAGTTTTGCATTTAAAAGGAATAAATGATATCCAATAAAATCCTTGAAAGGTCAATTCTCTCATGAGATGCTTGCATACAGATCTGAATAAATGCCAATAAAATAAAGGTCAAATGAGATAACAGATCTGAATTGCTTAGTAAAGTGCTGGGAATCTAGTAGGTGCTGCTAGTGAGATACTGTGACCATCACCACAGAAGAGTTTACACAGGACAGTGGTTCTCAAATTGTGGTTCTCAGAACCAGAGTGACACCATCCATCACCTGTAAACTTGTCAGAAATGCAAATTCTCAGGCTCTACCCAAGACCTCCTGATTGAGCGACCCTGGGATGGGATCCAACAACAATCTGTTTTCACAAGCCCTCCTGGAGAGTCCAATGCACACAAAGTTTGGGGAGCACTTTTCCAAAGATTAAAGAAACCAGATATAAGCCAGTCTCGTGTCAGGCACAGGTGAAGATACCCACTAAGGGCTCCTGTTATTTTTAATAGGGCACAATTTTTGCTCTGAAAGAGCTTTTGGTCTCCTTCCTGACACCAACATGTCCAGCCCAGTGTATCAAACTTCCTAGTTGTTCAGATACGGTGCTGCCTAATTGCCAGCCTTTGAGAGTGCCCCAAACTGCTGCTTACAAACTATTTAATTGCTTATCCATTGTCTACCTAGAAACACTGTGGGTCTAATTACTAGTGGCTGACCCCTGGCTGCAGGAGCATGACCAGGGCCTCTCCCATCACCTGGGAAAGCAGTACTGCAGGCTGAGAGTTTCTTACACAGCTCCATTCTAACTCTCATCATACAGTTAACATCGCCCTGGCACGTGAGTCAACTATGTGCATGATTCCGGATTGCTTTGGCTTTTCTGAGCTTTGATTTTGGTTTTCTAGTTTTCCTTGTTTTTATTTTTTGAGAATTGAGGGTGGGGGTTGGGAGAGTTGCTTTTGTTTCCTTAACAGCAGAACAGTAAAACTTTTCCATAAAAACCGTGTATTGCTCAAGGCCAGACCGTTAAGCAGCTGGGGCATTTTGGGCACTGCCTGTTACTGATTTTATTTCCTTTTCACTGCACTTGCAAGCAAGTCATTTATCTTTAAGTTAGCAAGCAAGAAATGGGAAATAAAAGAAATATGTTTTATTTAAAGCCGTGTTTGGGGCTAGGCGTGATGAGGGAAATGGGCGCTGCCTACACTGATTTCATTTTCATTACACTGCCCTGACAGCAAAACCATCCATCTTCTCTGGAGTCCCACTTTAATCTCTCTGCTGCCCTGATGTTTCCCTCAGCTCCCTTCTCCCAGCCGTCCTGTCACACCAGTGTTCTTGAATTTTGACGACAATGGTGGGATCCAGAACAAGTGGGTACCAAGCCCCAAGACATCCTTTCCCTCCCTGACAGAACTGGCATGGAATAAATAAGCCATCATTCTATGGTGTAAACAAGAAAAGAATCTCTTCTGTTCCACCAAAATGGGTACCTCTACCATCTATTCTTCTTTAACATGGAAATACATGATTTTACCATCTGTCAATGCAAATGTGAAACAAAATTTGGTTCCTCAAGAACCAAAGAAATCAAAGTTCTTTAACAAGATCTATTTTGCTGGCTTTTAAAATGTTACACGACACTCACTTCAAAGACTAGGTAGTAACTCTTACTGTCATTATAGTAATTCTCAGACTCCCCACTATTTGCACTGGATAGACTTAATTCATGTTTCCAAATCAAACTGGATTTTGCCACAAAGCCCAAGTTTTGTTTAAAAATTGCTGAGTTTGTTATTAACTATTAAACCTTTTGAAGGACTGGTTTATCTGAAGTGGATGCACTCTACCAACACTATTCATTATTTAAAAGCCAAAATGATATAACTTTAAGAATCCCAAAATGTTCTGTGTTTGTTTTATCATAGTAGATAATGTATGATTTTCATATAGACATATTTTCAATGACAACAGAAAAATGGAATCAGATAGAAATGGGGATGCCAGAAGGGTAAGTTACTAAGTTTACATGATTTAGTTGGTAAATAAACTAGATGTTGTAGTATAAGCTGAAACAAACAATAAACTATTTTCTTAAAAGGATGATGTCAGTTGAAATTCCTTAAAACTCTTGTCACCTGAAAACTAATAGCATGACAAAACAAATGATATTAACTGAAAACTTCCCTACCTATAAAAATACTTTGCTCCATGTAAAGTTAAATCTTATCATATTAACCATTTGGTAAAATTTTTTTCTGACTCAGTCCACTTATGATACATATGTAGTACAGTATCTCCATAAAGTGAACAATGGTCAAAATGTACTAAAATCTTTGAAATATCTAGAATAAAGATTATCTGTATGCTTCCTACCCAAGACTTTAAATCACAAAAATACAAATTGCTTTACTACTCAATTCTCCTAAAATTATGATAGACTAAGTCATCAATAATCAGGAAACTTGAATTCTTGTGTTTATTGCAGCACTATTTGCAATAGCCAAGATACAGAAACAACCTAAATGCCCCAGAAAAGATGAGTGGCTTGAGAAGATACAGTATATATACACAAAGGAATACTACTCAGTGATTTAAAAAAAAGGTAAACTCATGCTAATTGCAGCAACATGGATGGAATCGGAGAGGATTATTCGAAGCAAATGAGCCAGAAGGAGAAAGATAAATACCAGATGGTTTTACCTATATGTGAAATGTAGAGAAATTAAACATAGGATCAGACAAAGACAAACTGTGAGACTGACCCCTGAAAGCAGACTGTAGATCTGAGGAACTCAGGAGGGGTGGGGAGTGGGGGATGCAGGGAGAGAATAGAGAACAGGGGAAAAGAAAACACACTGGAGTGTGATGGAGGACTTTGGGCACTTTGGCGGTGGTAAAACCATGGTGATCACACTATAGTGTGAAAAATAAACAAGGATTTTTTTTAAAAAAAAATCATCAATGATCCAAACATAAATGTAAGAATAGCTCTATATCTTTTGGTTTATTGGTGTCAATATAAAACCAACAGAAAATATGATTGTTTCCTTTCTGCCTGTGCACACTGCTGAATATGCATCATGAAAGTCTTCCCTTCTATTGCCATCATATCTATGTCAAAGTCTCCAAAGAGCTGGGACAGCTATGGAAGCTCCTCATGGACATTTAAGCTTTGAAACAACTGGTGAGTCTGAGAAGCCATTTTGAACAATGGGGAGCCCTCACAGACTGTGGTAATTCAAACACAAAACACTCCAGAGACTTTGAGTTTGTTACATATGCTATGTGGAGGAGATGGTGCATCCATGAATGCAAGGTCATGTAATGTGCTTGGGAGATCTGTGGAACCAAAGTTAGGACTGTGTAAACAGAAGATTCTCAAAGACCCAGTGCACATTTAACTATGTAAAGATTTTTATGGTGACATTAAAGAAGACACTGAAGAACATCAACTAAGATTATTTGGAGCAGTGTAAGAAAATTAAAGTGATCAAAATCATGACTGATCAAGGCAGTGACAAGAGAGACTTTGCTTTTGTAGCCTTTGATGACCACAAATCCATAGACAAGACTGTCATTCAGACAGAAATATCATAATATGAATGGCCACAAGTGTGAATGGGTCACAACCATAAAGGAAAACCCTGTCTAAGCAAGAGATGGTCAGTGCTTTATACAGCCAAAGAGGTCAAAATTTTGGTAGTGGTAGTGGAGGTGATTTTGTTGGAAATGACAACTTTGGGCATTTAGGAAATTTCTGTGGTCAAGGTGACTTTGATGGCAGCCATGTAGTAGGGAGGGCTATAATGGGTTTGGTTACAATGGAAGCAGTTTTGGAGGTGGTGAAAGCTATAATGATTCTGGCAATGACAACAATCAATCTTCAGATTTTGGACCCATGAAAGAAGGAAACTTTGGAGGCAGAGGCAATATTTTGCTATGCCACAAAACCTAGGTGGCCATAGTGGTTCCAGCAGCAGCAGTTCTATGGCAGTGGCAGAAGGTTTAGCTGCCAGGAAACAAAACTTAGCAGGATAGGAGAGATGGAGAAGTGACAAGGAAACAGGTTACTAACAATAGGTTCATAAATTTGTCCAAGCACAGTGGTGGGGGGCTAGCTGCAACAAAGAAAACACGTTTTAGATAATACTCGAGTGTATGGGAAAAAAATTTGAAGACTGCATTTGTGGTTAATTGTATAACAGGTTATTTTAGTTTCTATTCTGTAGAAAACATAAAGCATTCCAACTACGGGTTTTAGAGTGGATTTTTTTTCTGTACTCATGCTGTTGATTGCTAAATGTAATGGTCTAATCATGATGCTGAATAAGAGTGTCATTTATAGAAAAAGAAAATGTGAATGCTGTTAATGAAAACAATATAGATCAAATTTAAATTAGAAGTATTAAAGTGCAGTAAGGTGATCCTACCACAAAAAAGAAATTCCAAATTAGGCAATTAATGTGTAACAGTCAACTTTTGTTTTAACTGCCCCTGAATGCCTAACCCACCCTATCAATGCCAGCCTTTGTAGAAATTTATCTTTAGTCTGTGTCAATATGTGTATTGACACAAAAGTACTAAGCTAAACAAAAGTACTCCAAGCTAAGATCAAACTCAGAACAGAATTTTCAGATTGAAATAGTTTGTCTTTGATTGATATAATTTATAACCTAACATTGTTTAAACCTAATAAGTCAGAATTTTCCCTCTTTATACTCATGGGCCTTTTTCAATGCACATCAAAATGCAGACACCAGAGTGACTGGTGTTGATTAGGTAACAACCAAGCAAGGACAATTACTAAAACTGGGCTGCTTGCCCTGTACACACTTCTATTGAGAAAATTGAGGAGCAAATGTGTAAGTGAAAGAAAAGTGACAAAAAAGAAGCCAGAGAAAACACAGTCCCAAAACAGTTTTTTGAAAGTCAAAGCTAGTTCTTTTATATTTATAGTCTGATATGTAATCAAATAGCTTAGGTGTTAATTTCATGTTACATCTTTTTTTTTTTCTTTTAAAGTTAATCCCATAAAAGAGAACAACTGCTCAAAGCTAGTTTCATCTGGGATTTACGCAGCTTCAAAAGGAAAAAAAGTGTTAAAGTCTACAAGCAGAAAAAGATTCATCCTTAAAATTAATATTCAATTATCTCTTAATTGTGGTCTCAGAGCAGTTTCCTCTATTGACAGTGTCACTTGAATACTGTGTTGAAGTCTGAAAAGAGACCTCTGTGGCCAGTTTAGTGATTCATGGTGTTCTATTATTAGATGATCCATTAAATCATAATAATTTTCCAAATACAAATAGTTTTAGAACTTCATGGACTTAACCTAAGTACTTTAAGCAGGAGGAAGACTCAATGATGTGAGAAATAGCATTCATTCATTATTTCTATCAATATTTATTAACTTGCAAAATCTATACCAGACTCTTATGGCCGCCCAACCCTCAAGTCTCACTCCTACACCCCATTTTCTCTGTAAAATCCTAATGCAATTAAGGGGCTATCAGGAAGTACGCCACCAATCTGACCTCTTCCTTACTAATTAAAGTTATTGCTCAGTGTCTCCAAGCTCTGCATCCTTCCTCACTGCACACATCAGCTCAAGCTCTTTTCTAAAATACCTCTGAGTTTGTAGAAGATATGCATAAGTAAAGTCTTCACAAGAAGTCACACAAACACACAAAAAAGTCTGTTAACAGAGCTTTTTTCTGTAGCTTATAAATATATGCTTAAAGGAAGGAAAAAATTTAGAATCATAAAATCCAAGAAATGCAGCACTTTAGGGAGAGTGACAGAGACAGAGGTAGAGATATATAATAATCCATTCCAGGAATTTCCAAATAGGGTCCCAAGTTGCTGCCTCTCCTTCCTAAAGTGTCTGTTATTCAAGTCAAAAGGAGAAACATATAGGTAATGCAACAAATTTTAACAAAGTTTAATTTGTCCATTGTGTAGGATTATATGTTATTCTGAGAAGATTATAATTCCTACATTTTTGGTGTTAAATTAGACTTTAATTTGAGGGGATGACACTAGTTTTGTTTGTGCTCACCTGAGAGACAAAGTTAGCAAAGCTATGATGGGCCATATTTTTACTCACTTCTTACTTTTGTGGTATTTGTATTCCCAAATCTGAAATGTTATTTAATCCAAACACTTTTATTTTATAGATGAATCCTGAGGAGATAAAGAAGCTAGAAGAAAGTCACATGGTCCAGTAAGTGTCAGAGAGGAGAGGGGATTACTCTCTTTATCAACAAGTCAGTGCCTTTTCAATGATGCAATGATAATAGAAATCACTATTTTCCTCATGCACATGGTACTTAAGAAAGCAGAGAACCTTCCAAATGTTCTAGCTGTTCTAGTTGTCTCTATGTAGTTAATTAATAATGTCAACTACTTGGAGAACTGGATTAACAATTGATTTGAGTGTTCTATAAGAATAAGACTTCTGCCCCCACCACCAGAAATTGGCAAGTTACTTGATTGAATACACTAGATCAGATGCTTTGTTTATAGCCTCATAAATCAAAAATCAAATTTTTTGCAAAAGCAAAGTTAATTACATACCAGGTAGTTAGCTGGTTATTCAAGCAACCCCTCCCACAAGCCTACTATTTTAAAAAAAAAAAGGCTGTTTTGTCAATTTCAATAAATAATTCCTCGCTTTAAAGTAATTAAATTCATTACTATATTAGGAAGATTTCCCCATGATGCTTAACATAGATATTTGGCTTCATGATCATTGATTAAAGTCTTTGAAAGACTGAAAACAATAGACACCTATAGGTATAGGGAGTATTAAAATATATGTAAAAAACTTGTGTTCAAAGAATAATATTATATTTTTTCATAGCTTTCTTTTCCTAGAAAAAAAAATCCTTATTTTTTTTAATTGTTATTTGTTATATTTGCATAGCTTCTTTACTCCTAAAGCATCAACTTCTGGTTACAACAACAAAATTACCATTGCAGTTTTTCTTTACAAAATGTTGTTTGGTAAACAGAAGTGTTCATTTGTTTTACTGGCTTGCTTTCTCTAGATTTTTTTCTTTTCTGGAATTTGAATAAACATGTAAAAATACATAAATCTCAAAGGATGAAATCTAAATCTCATACTTTCAAATACATGAAGAATTGTTAAGAGAAGGATGGTGACTACATGAAAATAAAAGTGGAGGGTATAGCCTTCAGCTAAAGAAAATAGGATTTAATTTAGAATTAAACTCTTTTTAAATAACAATGTTATATCTACATAACAAATAAAAACATAATAAGAATTTTTTTCAGGTCAAAATATGGAGCAAATGGCTACAGGCAAATGTTTTAAGTCTGAGTTCTGATGAAATCTGTTTTGTTTTTCTCTTTTAATGCTTTTTTTCATTTTTTCAAACAATTTCCTGCTTTCTAGTGCTATCCCTGAGAGGAATACTTTAGTTCAAAAGCTCCCAATTGATGATCAGTACCTCAGAAGCACAATTTACCATACATGTACCACTGCTATCACCAGTGTTTTCTGAAATGTCAAGTCATAGCCAAGGTCTAGGATGATGTTTATGACAGAAAGATGAAAGAACACCACTAGAATATAGTGACCCAAATGGTATAAGAGGCCTCTTCCTGACAGAATAATCTAGAGATGTAAATGAAGAAAAAAATGCTCTTCTCTTTCAGGGAGAAGTTATCTCCAACATAAAACTTTTTATGCAGTAACTTTCGACTCCTCTCCCAGAGTCTGCATTTTCACCCAATCTACTCCACCTTCAGCCATGTCACAACTAAGGCAAGGTCCCTCCTACCCACTGAAACTGCCTAACTCAGGAAGCTTCCTGTGATGACTAACTGGACCATATTTAACAACAGGAATAGTCAGCTCATATCTGACTTCTCACATGATTTTTCCCACATTGACCATTTTCATCTTTATATTCTTTGTGAAATCTTTACCTCTCTGTGTGTTGGAAAAGGCAGGCTCTTGCATGCAGTCTTTCATCCTACCTGTCTGCATAAAAATTAGCCATGGGCTTGGAACACTTTCTAGCAAGAGACAGAACCCTCAGAGCTCGTGCTGGACTTCCCACCTTTGGAGGGAATCTTTCACGGTTAGACCCAATATGCCCTCTTTTGTTCTGCTTCAGCATATAATTTATGCTGCTGAACTGGCTTCCTTTGGGTCAGAGGCCCTCATTGAATCCAATCATTTGTGGGACTGTTATGAGAAGACTCAATCATGGCTGCAAAAAAGTAGCCAATCATGGGTGTGACCACATAGTGGAGCTGGCAGACAAAGTCTGAAAATGACAGCAAGTAGACTGTTGTTCTTTGCTAGAAACTCATACAATGCTCATTGCAATGGTACTGCATCTTATTTTGTTAGAACACATTCTGAGGGACATCACAAAGTGTTGGTTTATATGTGGTTAATCTGAAAAATCCTGCTCCCCAGCTGATGATTCCATTAAACTGGTCTCCACCATCCATATCCAGGTTGAAAACCTCTGCTCAAAAGATCTAATTTATCTCTATTATACATCATTTCCTATTGTTTGCTGTTTCAGTTTCAATGCATTATCCCAAATTGGTTGTAAGTTTCTTAACTGTAAGCACTGGAACTTTAGAGAGACTTAGCTTTGTAACTTTTCATTTCCCCTTCCCTGAAGACTATGGGTAGCCACATAAGTGATACATTAATACTCATACATACAACTTTAAAACTGGCAAGAACTTTGGAAATCTTCACTGTTGTTTTATAGATGAGAAAAAGAGAGTCTAGCACAGTGAAAATAGCTTTCCTATATCACACAGCTAATAAGTAACAAGAGTAGCATGAGAACCCAGGAGGCTATGGTTCTAACCCATGCTCAGACACCCACCGCGTCTATTGCTGATATGAAAAAGATGCACATTATTTACAAATAATTGTTTATAAATACTGTTGCTGCTTTTGCACTTTACAGCTATACTTATCTTTCATTTTAATGCCTGCCTCTAGCATACATTCATAGGAATATGGATATCTCAAAAACTAAAAACTCATTTACAATTTATTATGTAATTATTGCTGAATTTTTCAGATACTTCTTGCAATACTGAAGCATTATCTACGTCTGTATATATACTGAAAAATAGTTATCTCAATATTTTCCTATAAAGTTCATTCTTATTATGTTCTGTAAAGTTGGTGCAAACACTGGTTTAATAAGCACTGAACCATTGCTTCTAGAGAAAATACAAAGTTAGGTACCTGCAAGTCTTTGGTCACAATTTTATCAACCAACCCAAGCATAAAACAAAAAAATTTTCTGTCTGTTTCTATATAAAGACAATTTATTTAATGTATATTATTGTTTCATTAATACTGAACTTAAGTCAACAGCACTACAACTTATGCCCAAACAAAGCTTACTTAATACATATGTCTTCTCCATATGGCAGTACTTCAGTACTATACTTAGGGCCATTTTAAACAGTGAACTCACCAATCAAAAGCCCAAAAATGAAGGGGGGGGGATATCATTACAGACATTTGTCTATAATATAAGAGCTGAAATTAGTAGGCAGAATGTTGCCTTGTTTAACCTCAGCTGAGCATACTCATGTCAGGTGACCCAAATTTTTCATCATTCTCACATCTGCAAATGACCATGAGAGTGTCAAGAATCTTGACTTTGGGGATACAAATAAAATTTAGCAAGCAGGCAAATCCATAAATATGGAATCTGAAATAATGATGATTGACTATATTTATAGATAAATAGGTGATTAAAATGCATATTTCCTGGTATTTTGTGATCTCTTATCCATAGAGCTTACTAAAATACAATGAACAATCAATAGTTTCTTTGATGTTAGTGGAATACAGCCTCTAGAACTATCAGTTGTCTTCTGGGTTTTTTTTTTTTTTTCCTTTAATAACATTATGCTGGGGCCTCTCCGGTGGCGCAGCGGTTGAGCGCTGGGTTGCGAAGCTGCCCGCGGCCTCTGTGGTGCCGGTTCGATCCCCGGCTGCTCCCCGGCCACCAGAGGAGGGTCCCACATGGAGCGCAGACCTCTCCTGCCGCCCACTGCTGCCCTCAGCAGTGTACTTCGGTCCTTCTGCCTGCTCTGCTCCCCGCTCTGGCTCTGGTGAATTCTCTCACCCTCCCACGCTTCTGACTGTACCCAGTGCATGTATAAACAAAACAAACCAACCAACAAACAAATAAATAAATAAATAAAACATGCCTCTATTTAAAAATAAATAAATAAATAACGTTATGCTATGCACACTAGGTAGATTCTTCCACACTAAACAAAAATGCTCATTATTTACAAATAATTGTTTATAAATAATGCTTATGTTGTACTTTATGGCTATATTGGCCTTGCATTTTAATGTATACCTCTCTGATACATTCACAGTAAAAGTGCCATTTAGAAACAAAACTAAACGTATTTAGAACATAATGTATAGTTTTAATGAATGTTCACTAGAGAAAAATAGTGGTAAACAGATGCACATTTACTTTCTAAAAACAATTTACAAATGTATTCTTCCTTGCGTCTTTGTAGTCTCCAACACAAGGTGAATTTTGAAAACTTCTTCCAGAGCAGAAATCATGAACTAGTAGATACAAGGCTGATGATCATGTTCAGTTTCCCTGAACAGTGTTAACATACTTGGTGTATTGTTTGAAATTTGAATGCCAAACATTATAAATAAAGAGTGTACATAAAACCTAATTTCTTTATTCTCTTGGAAAAATCATATGTGAACATCATTCCCCTTTCCTGTGTGGAAACCATTAGCAAGCACTGCAAAGTAGCTTCCTCCTGCAGCCACTGGCACTCCCTGCACCTTCAGTTTCCTCCACTTGCTATTATCCCTCCCATGATGGCTGTTGCCTTTTCCTATTATTAAATTATTTCTCTTACTAACACCTCCATCAAAATGTGATAAAGTAAAAAAAAAAAAAGCATACAAATCATACATTTCATTCTTTCACACCCATGTCTGCGTTTGAGGTGGTGATTCCTGTTCTAAAGCTAAGATAGCATCTTTCTGATTAAGTTAAATATCCTGCACATAAAATCAAAGCTTGGATGTTGGTCTTATCTAATATCTCTTTACAGTTTACAGGGTGCCCCACCCCACCCTGGTGACACAGTGGGTTGAGTGCAGTGCTGTGAAGCTGTCTGCAACATCTGCAGCACGGGTTCGATTCCCGACCGGCCAGGGAGATACCCACATGGAGTGGCAGACCTATCCTGCCACGCTGGCTGCTCCCCTCAGCAGTGCATTTCGGCTGTCTGCCTATTCTGCTCCTTGCTCTGTCTCTGGTGAATCCTCTCATCCTCCCACTCCTCTGGCCTGTACCCCAGCTCTTGTATAAAAATAAATAAATCTTTACAGCTTACAGAGGCTGTATGTGTTATCTCATTTAATCTTTGCAATAAAGGTAAGAAGGGCAGAGTAAGTATTTTCATCCTCATGCTACCCAGGAATCCAAATCCCACAGAGATTAAACAGCTTGTCCAAGGCCACACAGCTAGCGACAGATCAAGAAGGGTGAAATGCAATCTTCTGATTTCAAATGCAGGGCTTTTCCTCAAACATTCCACATATGAGCAAAAGGGCTGACCCATGTTTTAGCACATACTGCATTTTTTAAATATATCCCTGTCAGTTAAAACTCTGGAGTGAAAGAAATTAAAGTGTGGCTTTTATATCCCACATAGAAAAGCCATCGTCACTTGAGTAAGAATATTTTCTGTCCTTGTCACTCCATTAATGCTACTATACATTTTTTCTTTATAATTCTGCGTATGTGCATGCTCCAGTCCTCTGATACACTCCTCAGTTTGAACGAGAACTGAAACAACTTACCATTACAAGAAAACTAAAATGTATTGGGAAAATTGTGCTTTTAGGGAAGTAAAAGTAGGAGAGATAAAAGAAAGTCAGTGGCATGACTAGCGCAGGAGTTCACACCATCGTAATCAGAGGTTTCATTCAAGACCATATATTTTACTCTGCTCCCAGTGATCAGTGCACAGAGGGAAACACGAACAGTACCCAGTTCACCATGTCAAGGAAGAAAATATATTATTGATATCTCAGAGATTTTTTTTCTCCTGAGAATCCCCACAAATTCCCTTTGGTGTAACATATAGATGTTAATTTTCCACAATATTAAAACAGTGAATGAAGAATAAGTCATGAGTCTCCTGGTTGTTTCTTATATTATTCACTGCAAGTTGATGGCATAATGCCAAATCATAGTTTAGTAACAACAATCCTACTAAGAGCCAATATTAAAAAAAAAAATCCAGTTACTCAGCAAATCTGATGAGGTTAATAAAGATAGATAGTAAGGAAGGGGGGGAGGTAGGAGGGAGAGAGACAGACAGACAGACAGAAACAAATGGAGAGATGATAGTTGGAAGTACGGATAGATAATGGATAAAAATATCTAAGCTAGTATCTATAAACATCACACCTTTCAAGCATGCCACACATATTATATTCCCCACCCAAGCTTTTGATTAAGTATTGTGCAGAAAATAATTCAAGGTTAAAAATCTCTAACAAGATCTTGGCACAGAAATAATTTTATGTTGTGAATTAAAGACAAATCCATACCCTTGACAGTCCATTGAGGGGGCTTTAAGTTTGATAATGCATGTGAAATAAAAGCTTTTCCCATAGTTCTAGATAGGGCAAGGTCAGAGGCAGCTCTCTTTCTCACCTAGACAGCTGGCTTCTCTACAAGAGACCAGAAAGTGACAAAGGCGGTGGCACTTGACCCTGAGCTTCAGTTCTGTATGTCCAGCACTGTGCTGAACATTTCCATTTGGCTGCAATGTCTGCCCTTCAATGTGCTTTTCTATTCTTACATTCGCACTCTCTGGTGGTGAATCACTTCCGACTTACTCATCCAAATCAAAACCCTAGGCAGACGGTCTTGTTTCCTTTCCTTCCCTGCACCCCATTGCTGGTGATCAGGTCCTTCCTGTGCTGACTCTCACTGACTGCGCCTCTGCGTGACTGCTTCCGCTGCACCAGTTCAGGAGAGAGCCACCTCTGTCTGTGTTCCTGAATCAGGCTTCTGAGGATTTCACTGTCCTTACCTTCCTCATGACTACCCTCACCCTCCTTAGGCTGATGGAGTAATCTTTCCAAATAATATAGTAGTAATAATAATAACAAAAATGCTAATAATACCACCATTTATTGAGACGTTACCACATGCCAGACACTGTTCTAAGTACTTTACATATGTGTATACATATGTTTTTCAACCTTATTGATGTATAATTGATATTAAAAATTGGAATATATTTTATTCCAATATATTACAGTGTAAGGATTTGCTACACATTATGAAGGATCTCCCCTTCAACATATCCTCATATATTTAACACCTTTTTTGGTGAGAGTAAATATTATTCTCTTTTTTTTTTTAAGTTAGTTGGAACTGCTCTACTTTCTTTTTTTTTAAAGATTTATTTATTTATGTATGCAAGCACTGGGTACAGTCAGAAGTGCAGGAGGGTGAGAGAATTCACCAGAGCCAGAGAGAGGAACAAACAAAATAGGCAGACCGACAAAGTACAGTGCTGAGGGGAGCAGCGGGCGGCAGGAGAGGTCTGCACACCATGTGGGACACTCGCCCAGTGGCCGGGGATCGAACCGGTGCTGCAGAGGCTACGAGCAGCTTCACAATCCAGCGCTCAACCGTTGCGCCACTGGGGAGACCCAAATTGTATTCTCTTAACACGTTTCAATTGTACAATGCAGGGTTGTAATTGTAGTCACCATGTTCTATATCAGATTCTCAAAATGTATTTATCTTATAGTGGAAATCTTGTGATCTTCTAGCAATCTCTCCCTCAGTTCCCCTCAATCCCCAGCACCCCTGGCAATCAACTTTCTACTCTTTGGAGTTTGACTTTTTTCTTACAATTCCACATAAAAATTATACCATACAATATTTGCCTTTCTCTGCGTTATTTCATTTGGTATATTGGCTTCAAGGTCCATCGACGTTGTCAGTAATGACAAAATTTCCTTCTTTCTCATAGATGAATAATATCCCATTGCATGCATATATATATATAGCACATCTTCTTTATCATCCATCCATTAGGTGTTTCTATATCTTGGTTACTGCAAATAATGCTGCAATGAACATAGAATGCAGATCTCTTTGATATCCTGTTTTTATTTTCTTTAGTTATATATTTAGAAGTGACATTGCTGGATCACATGAGAGTTATATATTCAGAAGTGACATTGCTGGATCACATGAGAGTCCAATTCTTAACTTTTTAAGGAAATGCCATACTGTTTTCCACAGTGGTCATACCAATTTGCATTCTACATTCCAAAAATAGTGTACTAGCATTCTCTTTCCTCCACATGCTTAGTAATACATATCTCCTTCCTTTTTGATAATAGCCATTCTAACAATTGTTTGGTGAAATTTCATTGTGGCTTTGATTTGCACTTCCCTAATGACTATTAATGCTGAGCAACTTTTCATGTACTTATTGACTATGTCTATATGTTCCTTGGGAAAATGTCTATTTAGATCCTCTGTCCATTTTTTAATTCAATTGCTTGTGTTTTTGCTTATTGAGTTGCATGATTCCCAATTTATTTCTGATATTAACGCATTATCATATATGATTTGCAAATCTTTTATCCCGTTCCATAGGTTGACTTTTCACTTTGTTGATGGACTCCTTTGCTTTGAAGAAGCTTTTGATTTTATGTAGTCTCAATTGTTTATTTCTGCCATTTGTTGCCTTTATTTTTGGTATCAAATAAAATTATTTTCTTTTAGGATCTTTATGATTTTCATATTTGCATATGGTGGAAGATACAGGTTGAGTTATACGCTTCTGCAAGTGACAGTCTATTTTTCCCAAAAGCCTTTATTGAAGAGACTATCTTTTCCACGTTATATATTCTTGGTTCCTGTGTTGTAAATTAGATAACTGTATATGTGCGGATTTATTTCTGAACTCACTCTGTTTCATTGATCTATGTGTCTGATTTTATGGCAATAGTTCAGTTTTCTTAATTGTTATAACTTTATAATGTAGATTAAAATCAGGAAGTACGCTGCCTTCAACTTTGTTCTTTTTCCAAACTGCTTTGGCTATTTGGGGTCTTTTGTGATTCCATTCAAATTTAAGATTTGTTTTTCTATTTCCGTAAAAAATTTCATTGGAATTTTGACAGGGATTGCATTAAATCTATAGATTGCTTTGGATAGTATGGACATTTTAACAATATAAATACTTCTAATGCATAAGCAGGAAAAATCTTTCCACTTATCTGTGACATCTTCAGTTTCTTTCATCAATGTCCTATAGTTTTCAGTGTACAAATATTTCAATGCCTCAGTTAAATTTATGCCTAAGTATTTAATTCTTTTTGATGAAATTGCAAATGGGATTATTTTCTTCATTTCCCTTTTTGCAATGAACATTACATACACCCAATTTTTCCAAATGTGTCTTTGACTGAAGGATAGTGACATCACAAGGCTGTACTACCTCTAATTATGATTTTCCCATAATTAAAAGCATTTTTATTGCTACAAATTCCCTACATGGAAAAGTTCCCTAGGAGTAAAACTCAGTCCTCCAGGCTCTTACATATGACTTCCTTAGCCTCACTCCTACTGCTTCCTCTGCCACTCCATTCCTGCATTCTACTTGATTTCTTACTACATCGGCATTCCCAAATATTCCATACTTTTTATTTGCCAGAGTGCTTTGAATTCCGACTATTCATTCCATTCTACAAGTCCCCTGCCTTCTCAACCCTTTTGTCACCATATAAACTAACATTGGCATTCCCTTTTCATATACCTAAACCTCCCATATCCCATCATATTATAATTATCATCTAATTTACCTTTTTTTACCCACTGGTAGCTCTAGCCCTGACCAGGATATAATCTCCAGACATGCAAGAATCGTGTCTTAGTAATTCATATGAAATAGAGTAGAAAAAGTATGAGGAAGCAGTCTAAATTGACAGTTCCATCACTTAGAAGATACATAAAAACATACAGCTAAATTAAACTTTGATATTCAGTCTCATCTGTAAAAAATGTAATTATAATACCCTGTAGATTTGCTGTAAATTAAAAGTATCTAGCCTAATGTTCAATACTCAATTTACATCTTATGCAAATATTTCAGAGCATAACAAAATACACATAAACTCTCCTTGATATGTATTTTGCACAATTATCTCTATTTTAAAAATTTGCCATATCCTACTCTCCCGGGAATGTGAACTTGTATTAAGAGTATTCTAGGGGCCTCCCTGGTGGCGCAGCGGTTGAGCGCTGGGTTGCGAAGCTGCCCGCAGCCTCTGCAGTGCCGGTTCGATTCCCGGCTGCTCCCCGGCCACCAGAGGAGGGTCCCACATGGTGCGCAGACCTCTCCTGCCGCCCGCTGCTCCCCTCAGCAGTGTACTTCGGTCCTTCTGCCTGCTCTGCTCCCCGCTCTGGCTCTGGTGAATTCTCTCACCCTCCCGCGCTTCTGACTGTACCCAGTGCATGTATAAATAAAACAAAAATGAACAAAAACGAACAAACAAATAAATAAATAAATAAAACATGCCTCTATAAAAAGAAGAAAAAAAAAAAGAAACATTTAAAAAAATAAAAAAAAAAGAGTATTCTATATATTTCTACAAGACAACCATGAACCTATATATCATAGCATGTTTCTCTGAATGGTAACTCACTTATAAACTGGAGACCAAGGGAAGACTATAATTTCTTAAGCCAATGCACTTAATTTTAAATGGAGATCTAGTGGCATATTCATATGATAGAATTTTTGCTAGACTCATCACTTTGAATAAATTTAACAGTCATGCTAGTGAGTGAAAAGTCAGAATCAAATGAGTATATAGGGGTGATTCTATTGGCTTCAGCTTATGAAACACACAAAAACTAATTTATGGTGTTAAAAGCCTGGATAGCACTTTCCCTTAGAAAAGAAAAAGGAGTAAGTGACAGAGAAGCCTGAGAGAGCTGTTATGGGCATTGGTGATATTCTATTTCCCAATCTCAGTGGTGGTGACATGGGTGTTTTCACCTTATAAAAATCCACTGAAACATAAGCACATGATCACTGCCTTTCTGTGTTAGCTATCCTTCAATAAAAATGTTTATTATTAAAAAGTGGTACCCCTAAGTACTAACCATAGTCAAGGGTGGCTGCCAGGGTCCCAGTGATATCTTTTCTCAGATAATGTACTTGTTTTTATAATAACAAGAATGTAGAGCATGAAGACTACCTCCAAAGTCATATAACAAATCCATGACTCAGAACTAAAACCTGCAAGTACTGATTTTCTTGCCAGGATTCTTGATTTATGTGTGTATAATGCCATTTCAAGTGAATATATCAGTGTCTTCTCAAGGAAAACTTTCTTGGGTCTGTGCATCCTGAGGTTCAAATAAAACATATTCAGTGAAAAGCTGTTCTTTGGCCATATACCAGCTATTACACTGACTGCTGGCAGAACATCCTCTGAATCTGTGAAAATTTGCAAATCAAGGCCAGGCCTCAATCCACAGCTGGTACAACACATTTTCTGTTTGAAATGAAATTTAGTTGCGTTCTTTTTTCCACAACTAAATTACACATAAAGGAGGAAAAAATCATTATGTATCCATTTAAAGTAAAAAGAATTCAAGGCCACACATGCAATTAAAATGCCAGAAAATCAGGCTACATGGCAATATTATTGCATTTCCATAAATCCTTTTCCATTACTAACGAGAAACTGGTTAGACTAAGCCAGGCTGTTCTCGTTCCAAAACCCAAAACCCAACATCAAGAAGGTCAGTTTTAGGTACATGGCAGCCTAAAACACCTGCCCTGAGCTTCTGTTGCCAGCCACATGCTCCCGCAGCTCAGTTGTGTTTCTGAGAGGCTTGATTTGCAAATCATTTTCTCAAGTACATAGAGAAAGTGGACACCATAGATTGACTGCTACAAGTCCCACTCTCCTGTACCACTTTGTGTTTTAACTACTTAGTTGGCAATAAGGCTGTGGTTGTGCTTAACTAGATGCTGACTTAAATGCACAAGAAACCATGAGTTATAGCACAGAAAAATATTGCCATGAAATTGGTGCCTCCATTAAGTCTTGACCTCCAGCATCAACTGAAGCATTAGAAGCGCTCAATAATCCTTGTCACACTGGACCACTCCCTTCCAATTCTCCCACAGCAGCTACTCCAAAGGAAGCCTCAAGATTTTTCTCAGGTTTCTTCTCACTTCCCTTCTCCACGTCTTGGAAACGAACTTTTCTGGCACCTACTTAAAGAAATTTAGCCACCAGATAAGAAATCTTCAATTCTTTGTCTCCAATATAGTAATATGCCTACTATCTGCTTTATTCCACATGTCCTCATACCTACTTTTTGAAAAGCTGATTTTCTTCCCACTTCCCAGTTATTTCCTAGTTCTGCTTTTCACCCCAGATCCTCTCATCTCCTTTGGGATGACTTTCATCATTTCCAGAAACTGTAAAATGTTTTGCCTTCTCCACTGTTTTTTTCCATTAAGCACATAAACAGGCTGAAAACTTTCCTATTTTGAAACTCCCTCCCTGAATTTATCTGGCTACTCTCTTACACTTTCTGTTCTTAAAATAGATATAATAGCTGCCTCAGGGTAGGATGAAGTGAGAGGCATGAGCAAACTTTAGGGGCAGTAGAAATGATCTGTATTTTCACTGTGGCAACAGTTTCACATTTCTCAAAACTCCATGAATTACATACGTTAAAAGAGTTTTATTTCATATATAAGTTATACACCTTAGTAAATTTGATTAAAAAGTAAACTCAATGTGCCAGAGTTTTGAAGTTAAAAATATTAGCTAAAAGGAAATGGACTAGAGTTACTCAGAGGCAAAATATTAAATAGCAAGTAGACACTAGTCAAAAAGGGAATAACAACAGATTAGAGAAATTTCTTCATGGTGCTAGAATTCAATGAGAAATGTATTACCTCATCTTTATGTGAGATTCTAGGTAACAACAATAGATTTTAAAAATATATAGAAATATTTGATTAATATTTTATGTATCACCTTCTATTTTAAGAAGAAAGTGCATCACATTAAAGTATCATTCAATGAAAGTGTTTCTATAGTTATTGATGTAACTTAGAATGGCTTGTTATATTCTGACAATATAGTATACCACAGGAGTAGATCAGAATTGAGGACTGGCATCCACCACATGGTATCCTTTCTCTCTCTCTTTATATCTCTCTCTCATCTTTATACCACAATTTCAATGAACATGAATAATAAAAACATATTAAAATGACTAATTTAAAGTGACTAAATAACAAGCTAGTACATAGTAGAACCAGAGTCATTACCAGAACCTGTCACCCTTAAAACCCTTGCTCTTTGCCCATACACATCCACTCATCTAAAGGAGTGGGTTGGCAACATGCCCTTTAAACCATCTCTCTCAGCTATCAATTGTCTGAAGAGTCACTGGCAAATGCTGGGTCACAGGCAATTTGTTCTCAGCATACACCAACTGACGTGTGCGTGGAGTACCGATAGTCTGTGGTATAGAGGAGAAATAAATGTGCTCCAGCCATCGAGAAATGTGGGAGCCAGAGTTGTTCTGCTCTGAGAGCCCACTTGTATTCTCTCCCAGTCCTCGCTCCATAATGATGTGAACTACAGGAGGAACCTCAAGAAGCAAAAGATACAATCAGTATTGATTCTATTGAAGCTTTCAGGCAGTTACTGGTTGGATTCAAACAGTTCTACACCATACAATAGGGGAGAGACAGGCATGATTAAAAAAAAAAAGTTCCTTGACCCAAAAACATGTGAGTTTGAATAAAAATTACATTTTTATAAGCACACATAAAACATGCTGGCTGCAAATTCCATTCTCAAAAGCTCTATTACTTTGTTAGGTGGATATAATTAGTATTATCCATTTAGAGAATGGAAATATTTCAATTTTACTTTTAGTTGAGTGAAATACAAAGCAATTGGGTCTGATGACAATTAGCAACTCTCAGCTGTTCCCTGTGTAACAGACACTATAGAGAAATTTTCACACAAAACAAACTGAGAATATTCCTCAAAAATCTCTCATTTTCTCACAACCCATGTCCAATAGATCATGAATCCCAGCAGGTCTACCCATAAAATGGAACTCAAATTCCACTACTTTAATACATTCCACTTCCCACATTGCAGTCACTACTTAGGTGGTCTCTCTGCTTCTGTCCTGACCCCTATAGCATATTTCCAAACTGCAGTCAGAAGGACCCTTTTGAAATTTAATTCTGATATGTCATCCTCTGCTTGCAACTTTCTCAAGACTTTCCATCACACTCATATTGAAAGCACAAGATTTTATAATGGCTTATAAAACCCTTCCAATGTGCACATGAGCATAAATACTTACTATTTTCTTCACCCAAGTGCTCTTCTCCCAGCACCTGATGCACTGCAGGCATCCCTGTCTCAATGTCAATTCAGCGTCATGTTTCCCTCTGCCTAGATTCCTCTTTTCCCAAAAGCTGGTCTTCCCCACTATCCAAAATACAATGATCCCAAGAACCCTTTAAAAAGCCAAAATGATTTAAAGTGAAGAAGCAATTACCACTGATATATAAGGAAATATTTTTGATCCTAAACTCAAAAGCAACCTACCAAATTGCAACATAGAATATCTCAAATCTAAAATAACATGAATATATAGTAAAAGCAAGAATGATAAGTTAGCAGCCTGTATAAAATAGTTCTTGGGGGAGAAACTTGGTGGTAACTCTCTTGCCGCTCAGGGTGCAGGCTGCCTCTAGAACAGCTGCTGCAAAACAAATATGGAATATTTTCATTTTCAACTTTTGACACAAAAGCAAAAACCCTCTTCCATTTCTTCTACATTATTACATTTCTTTGACTTAGTAAAAACGGGCACTAAATGTAGGTCTTTCATAAAGCTAAGTGATGTCATCAAAGTTTTGAAAAGCATTGGATACCTGTATACCAGCACTGACTCCTTCAGTTCAGCTAAGCCTTTGGTAAATGTCCATGTTCAGAGGCCTTTCCTAATCGCATTATTTTAAATTGCATAACTCTCTTTCCCTGCTTTGTTTTTCTCTTTAGCACATATAGCCATTTCACATTGTATGTATTCTCTTAATAGTGTATGTTCCATCAAGATTTTTCTATTTCATTCATTTTTTTGTCCTTGGAACCTAGAACAATGCCTGGAACATGTCAAAATTCAAGTAATTTGAGTGAACATTACTGTATGACTGTCTTACCAAATGAATGAAACCATGGCATCTACACAGAAAAGATAATATTCTTGCTTGCTACAACTGAAATATACACATCTACTTCTTCTAAGACTACTGCTAATTGGTATAAATCTAAATTGAGAGTGCAGCAATATTTACATGAGAGAGTACTGGAATGGCATGTATCAGAAAATGATTCCTACCTCCCTCATGTGCAGATTTTTTTTTTAATTTTAATTTTATTTTTATATTTCCCATAGAATTGCAACCCCCTTATTTTGACCCCAATTCCTCCTTTCCCCACCCCCACCCTCCATAGAGTATATCTGGTTCATAGTTGTTTATTGATTTTGATTATTACTTTCTTATAGTTATTCTTTTTCCTGGTCTCTTATTTAAGTTTTCTAGATTCCTGCTATGAGTGAGACCATCCGGTATTTTTCTTTTTCTTTCTGGCTCATTTCACTGAGCATGATCCCTTCCAGCTCCATCCATGTTGCTGCAAATTACATGTGTTTATCCTTTTTGAATGCTGAGTAATATTCCATTGTGTATATGTACCACATCTTCTTCATCCAGTCATCTATTTTTTGGGCATTTGGGGTGTTTCCAAATCTTAGCTATTGTAAATAGTGCTGCTATAAACAATGCAGGTGCTCTTTGGAATTGATGTTTCGGTGTCCTTTGGGTAAATACCTAGGAGTGGAATTGCTGGATCATATGGAAGCTCTATGTTTAGTAGGTCAAGAAAATCTCCATACAGCTCTCCGTAGTGGCTGGATCAGTTTGCACTCCTGCCAACAGTGCAGGAGAGTTCCTTTTTCTCCACAACCTCACCAACATTTGTTGTTGCTAGTTTTTTTAATATGTGCCATTGTCACTGGTGTAAGATGGTATCTCATGGTAGTTTTTATTTGCATTTCCCTGATGACAAGTGATGCTGAACATTTTTTCATATGCCTGAACATTTTTTCATTTTTCATTGGCCATTTGCATTTCCTCTTCAGAGAAGTTTCTTTTTAGCTCTTCTGCCCATTTTTTGACTGGATTATTTTCTTTGTTTTTGTTGAGTCTCATCAGCTCTTTGTAGATTTTTGTGATCAGTCCTTTATTATTAGTGTTGTGTGCAAAAATGTTCTCCCAGTCGGTGGAGTTCCTCTTTGTTTTTATTATTGTCTCTTTTGCTGTGCAGAAGCTCTTTAATTTGATGTAGTCCCAACTGTTTATCTTTGCCTTCACTATCACTGCTTTGGGTGATGTGTCTGTAAAGATGTCTTTGATGTGCATATCATGTAGTGTTTTGCCAATATTTCTTTCTATATATTTTATGGTTTCAGGTCTTATGTCTAGTTCTTTAATCCATTTTGAGTTGGTTTTTGTGTATGGCGTGAGGTAGTAGTCAAGATTCATTCTTTTGTATGTAGCGACCCAGTTTTCCCAGCACCATTTATTGAACAAACTTTCTTTGCTCCAGTGCATATTCTTTGCTCCTTTGTCAAAGATTAGTTGACCATAAATCTGTGGGTTTATTTCTGGATTTTCTATTTGATTCCATTGGTCTCTGTGTCTGTTCTTGTTCCAATACCATGCAGTTTTGATGATTATGGCTTTATAGTACAGTTTGAAGTCTGGGAGTATGATGCCTCCATTCCCTTCTTTTTTTCTCAGGAGAGCTTTGGCTATTTGGGGTTTTTGGTGATTCCATATGAATTTCATCAATAATTGTTCTATTTCTTTGAAGAATGACATTGAAATTTTTATCCTCAGTGCAGATTTTTAAAGGCTACTAGTAGACTGTGATTTACAGAGACATTATGCTTACTCTATAACTACTTTCAGATATGAAATCAAAAACTCATGGGGCAATTAATGAATATTGCCCTTTGGTGTTTTTTCAGTAAATACCACTCATATGGAAAATATTCCTAACACATAGATGAGTATAAGTCCTACTTGTTTGTCATGAAAATAATAGATTGTAATCTAATCTCTTATTGTTTAGAAGAAAAATAAGAGTTTCAATTGGATATCCATCAGCAAAGCAAACTCAGTTGTGATACAGGTGGATGGGAAAAGGGGAAGACAATATTTTTTTATTGGTAGTAATCCAGTAAGATGTTAAGATTGAGTTATTTGTATAACTTCAAGATTCACCTCCTAATGAATGAAAAAGTAATAATAGCCAAGATGGAGAAATAGAATGCTTGAAAGAAATCCCAGATTTGGCTATAAGGAAGGTAATAGAGTGATGTTTGAGAAGTAAAGAGTCTTAGGCACAGAGTCAGTGGAACCAGTACAAATACTTACTCTTATTAAAATGCACCTAGTCATTTGGAACTTGTATCGGCAACAATAAAATCTCATCAGTGCTAAAGGGTATTTTTTTCCTTTCTTTTTGTCTGAATTAGAAATGCCCTGCTCCTAGATATCAAACTAACCAAAGTTGTAGACACATTCTAATCAACTGCTCTAATACTGTTAGAGGGTAGCCTACAGAAAACATTAGGGCCTATTTATGAAAAGGCAAATGATCCTTGTAGCCAAAATTCACATGAATTCTTTGTCACCATTTGTTGATTATTTGGCTTGTTATCATTTGTAATTTATGCATCTATGATTTTATTTGAAAAATTCATACTATGAGTTCCAGTAATGTTCCAATATTTCCCCAGTAATTGTCTGTAATCACTGAACCTAAAGTCATTAAGTAGGATATAGTAATCCATTTTTCAGAGATGATAAATTGTTGAAAATGATTTAACATAATTTGTGGAATAAGATTAATTACTTTCTAGCAAGAATATCACAGGTTATCTCTAATGCTTTGACAAAGTTGTTTTGTTATAATAGTTGGGGTTTAGATACATTTGAATAAAAAATACACAGAAGAGCACCAAATGGCGTAACACTTATGGACATATGAGCATATCCCAAATTAAGACCTTCATTATTGTTGAAATTTTATCAGGGTCTGATTTCTTTTTGGTGGGATAGTCTAATAAAAAAAAAAATCAATCTAGGGCCTCCCCTGATGGCGCAGCAGTTGAGCTCTGGGCTGCGAATCTGTCTGCAGCCTCTGCAGCACCAGTTCGATCCCCAGCTGCCGGCAAGGGTGCCACATGGTGCAACAGACTTCTCCTGCCATGACTGCTGCTCCCCTCAGCAGTGTGTTTTGTCAGTCTGCCTGTTCTGTTCTCCGCTCCGGCTCTGGTGAATTCTCTCACCATCCCATGCTTCTGACTATACCTAGTGCTTGTATAAATAAATAAATAAATCTTTTAAAATATATATCAAGCTCAATATCTCTTTCTCCCTCAGAACATTTATCTAGCCACAGGAAAAGATGAGACACATGAGACAGTAAGACTGATTTCTGCTTATCTACACCCCTCTACAACTGCCTACACAAAAAATACTTCCCAAAAGTGACCAGTGTAAATGGTACCATTTAAAAGATCTGTTTTGGAATTGAAAATATATATTCCTTATTTCAACAATTTTCAAAAACATGTATGTATGTATGTATGTATATATGTATAATCTGATTCAGTGATACTAGGAGTGAAAAGAAATTGAAGGAAAAACTCTAGGTGATAACAGCCATTGCAGAGATGGACCTAGATATGAGAAGCTCATTATTAACTTGCCTCTTGACTAGATTGAACACTCTCAGGCTGTTGTTTGACTGTATCATCTCCAAATGATAAATAGGCTGAACCAGATATTTTTCAATTTGATTCATGAACTAGCTATCATAAAGAAAGGCCTATATGCTTATAAATCCAAGCTAGATTTTCTATAAATCATACTTTAGTAGGATCCGAGGGACTCCAAAATTTTCTAATCTTTACATGATTCCCCTGTATTATAGGGCACTATCAACTGAAAAAATTGCCAAGTTTACTAACCAACTTCAGGCTCTGCCATCACCCAGTTATGGTGAGATTGCCTTTCCCAATTTAGAACTAGGAAAACAAAGTAAATATAAAATGTACAGTAGCCAAATTTTGATAAACTCTGAAGGATAAAGGACACTTGACCTTCCCTTTAGCAATAGGAGCCAAGTATATTTTTATCTATATTTAAAGATCCCAACACTGAAAGGAGAAGTTTCATTGGGGCTATCAAGGTAGTATCATTAGATTTGTCTGAGGAAATAGTTGTAGAAATAGACAGAACTTATTCAATATTTTAGCTCTAACATCCACTGATGATGTGACAGTAATCCATTTAATTCCTTTGAGTTTCCATTTCCTCACCTTTAAAATAAGGATAATGACAACAGCAATATACACAGCAGCTTTTCGCTGTTCCTGGCACATACTTGGTGTTCAATAAATGTCTGCTGCTGTTATTATATTTTAAAGATAATAATCTGTGACAGGGACTAATTATCTACCAATGCCCAATCTCCTCCTTCTCTAGTTTTTGAATCATCATCCTTAATTCAGTGCATGGTCTACAGAATAAAGACTACATTTCCCAAAATCCTTTGCACTTTAGCATGTGAAAAATTTTGGCCAATAGGAATTGAATTTTAATTTTCTATGTATGGCAGAGTCACAAAGATCATCCCAGATAGCGAAACATGAAAATAAAAACCTTGTTCTATGCTTCTCATTCACATTTCAATGTATTGTAATATATTCTTGAAGCCTGCGGAGCTACAATTAATCCTGCCTGTAGTAAATGGTGGAATCCAAAATCCAACTTCGATCCACTGAATATCAGTGTAATTTCCACGATCCTTTGCTCAGTCTATGCATAAGTCCTCTACAGCATCTGAGAAAATACACATCATGTAACACTCATTTGCTGCACATGTGGCTTGTACTAGGGAATGGTGACAAAATACCTCCAACAGGAGCATTTTCTGATGGAATGTCATTGCTTAATGAATTACTGAAAAAAAAAATTTTGAAACACTCTTCCAGTCAAATAAAGTGATCCTTTTTCAACTTATTTTTCTCTCTGAAATGAGAGACACTTTTGCATTGATTCTAAGCATGTGGAGGGACAACCTAACTTTCCACTTGACTTGCCAAATAGAAGACTGACATTTCATCAGAGAGACTTGTGTAATCAATTTGCCATGCTAAAAAAATTAATTCCTTCATTTTCTTTCATAGGCATGACAGGATTGGGTAGTATTTAAGTGGGAAGGGAGCAAAGGTGAAATGCATCATTTTGGCCAATGCTACACTTGAACCTAAATCTCCATGGCGAAAAGTGAGGGAAAGTGAGAGAACAGAGGAATGAAAGCAAAGAGTAATGATCAAAACTAAGCTAAGGGAAATATCCTAATGTACCACCCTGTGTAAAGAAACCTGAAACCTGGAAGTTTTCTTGAATCAATTCTAGTCCTTTGTCATTGAAGTCAATGTGCTCACAAAGACCTAATGATTCTTTCCTTCAAATGAGTCTTATGAGATCCAAATTTCGAAAGTTTAGTGAGTGGCTACCATGGACAAGGAATTGGGCTTCTCACCAGGGAGTATATAGCATATGCTATGTGTATCATTTCTGTGAGATACCCAGGAGAGGAGTATGTGTATCTGTGTGTGTGTGTGTGTGTGTAATGTATATGTTATTATATCTAAAATATAAGTACTATATGGGTGGGAACAGTTCTTCACAGATCTTATATTTTAGGTATAATCACTTATGCACTAGACACACACACAGAGAAAGAAAGAGAGAGAGAGAGAGAGAGAGAGAGAGAGAGAGAGAGATGCCCCTCTATAAACCAGAGACACTCTGCAGGGAGGGAGAAGGAAGAAAGATCAACACAGGGGTGGGAAGAGCACAAGGGACTATGGTGACAGTACACGGGTGAATGGGTAGTGGGACTTTCACAAGGACAACAACTGAGATAAAAATGCATACATTGTACAAAAAATGAAGAATAGGGCCTCCCTGGTGGCGTGAGGGGTTAAGACACAAGCTATGAAGCAGTCTGCAGCGACTGCAGCAGGAGTTCTATCCCCGGCCAGGGAGCTACCCACATGGTGCAGCAGACCTCTACTCTCGCCTGCTTCTCCCCTCAGCGGTGTATTTCAGTCAGTCTGCCTGTTCTGTTCCCCCCTCTGTCTCTGATGAATTCTCTCATCCCTGCCCGCACACCTCTCGCCTGTACCCCAGTTCTTGTATGCATAAAATAAATAAATCTTAAAAAAATGATGAATGATGTTAAAATATGTAAAATAAATAAACAAAAATAAAATATAAGTAACATATAGTTGGGAACAGTTCTTTTCTTCCCAGATCTTGAAGTCTTATGGGAAAAGATATATAGAAACAACAAAAAGATTTTGTTTAGGACAATTACCCAAAATTATCATCCAAAGATAATTGTAATTGGAGAACTTATACTATTCAAAGGGGAAGAATCTAGCAAGGGCAAGGCTTCATGGAAGAAATGAAAACTAGAACTGTCTAGAACAATTAACCTCCTCTGCTGGGATAAATCTTCCTGGCTGTACCAATACAATGTAAAATCTGAATTCAGTAATTGAATCTTAACATTCATGGAGTTCAGTTCTAAAAAAAATGCTTGATTGCTGCATAAAAAAGACATGCCTTGGGGGGGAGGCCAGTGGCTTACCTTCACCGGGTCTAAAGCCCTATTTTCCATGCTCCATCACAGCCTTCTGTTGGGCTTTCTAAACTCCAGGCTTTCTCCCCTCTAAATTAGTTGACACACTTCATCAAGATCAATATTTCTTAAGCCTTGCTTTAGCTTTTCATTCCCTTATCCTTTTTCCCCATTTCTAATCTAAACAGATTTTTCTGACCCTGCTTCTGTCTATTTGATTTGATTTCCAGCAGCTCCAACCTGCATCTTCCCAGGGATCCAGGCTGACTGAGAACAATCTCTGGAGCTCAACTGCTGAGTCTGAAGCTGGTTCTGCCACTCATGAACCAGGTTATCAGGGGCAAGCTCGGTATTCACTCTTCTCAGTGACTCTTTTTCCTCATCAAGAAAATGGAGATAATAGTTCTTGCTTTGAATCATTAAAGTATTAAGCATCTAGTAACTATTCAATAAAAGATATTATTAAAGGATATTATTAAATTATCTTTATTTACAACTCACTAGCCTAAGAATTATAATTTTGTTCAGCTTAAATTTAGAAAAAATACAATCATATAATAACAGCAGTTACTTAACCTAAAAATGAGTGGAGTCACAATTATTTTGGAACCCAAAAATATAGTTAAATTTCATGTGGTTCTGGATGTTGAGTAGCAGAGGTCACTGGAAGGCAGAATCAGTCTTGAAGGGAACTCATTTCTACTTTCTGGATGTGGGATGGAGAGAAAGTCCAGGTCTTGGGAAAAGAAAATGAAGAAAACCTCTCAGCAAATTGATAATTCTCATATGACTTGAGGAGGTGTTGGGCTAGGGAAATAACCTCGGGTAATACCATACATATGTCCCAAAGCTTAGGAAGGAAAATCCGTAATTGGAGGAAAATGTACAGGGGTGAAGCCAGAGGCATTTGCTTCATTTTGGGCAGAGAGAGGTGAATCAGGCACATATACTTTAGTAAGACTGTCTTTGCTAGTTTCTCCACTGACTTCCATTTCTGAAGACATTGGTTCATCTACTTTATCCAAAGATGACATCATTAAAACTTTTGAGTTCTTCTAGTCCAAACAGTCTATCAGAATAAAATCTTTCTTGCCTTTGTGGAATAAGAGTCGGATCAGGATATTGTTGGCCTGAAGGTGCGATTATTATTTATGCGCCTTTCCCTTGGAGCTAAATGGGACCCAGTGTCAGAAGGTGCTCTGTGAGGGTCAGTTAACCCATCACAGCTTGATTCTCTGCTTCCTTTGATAGTCTGATGACTAGACCCAGACTCCCCTGTGTCTCTTGATCCTCTTATTCCTCCCCTTGGACACAAAATTGAGACTCTGAATAGAACCTGGAGGGGAGTTGAAGGGGAAAGGAAAGCTTTTATTTCATATGAAAGTCATGGACCTAATGGTGAGGCACCCTGTGGAGAATGTTCCTTGCCAAGCTCTATATTTGGAATACCAAGTGCATAAGTATCTTTTCCTGAAAATCCAAATTTATACTCTATTCCAGTTACTTTTTGTCTGTTTTAAGCATTTTTTCCACAATCATGGACGTTTCCTAGAGCAGGCTGAGCTGCAAACCAACTATCATGTATTTTTATAACAGGAAATAATATTCCCTTAATAAGAATGAATGGTCTCACCAATTCTCCTTCGAGATCTTTGGCTCTCTTTTTATGGTCTCCACCTCTTCGGGTGCAGGCTGATTGTCTCATCTACTTTGTAAAATTTCCCCTCTAACAGGTAATTTCCCTCTATGTTATTTTACTTTGAAGTGCTATTGCAGTTTTGAGATACAGTTCAGTCACCCCTTTAAGTTTTGCTGAAGCTTTTGATTCTCACTTAACAAAATTTGTGTTTTCTGACCGCAAAGATGCTTTTTCAGTCTGGAGGTTTTTTAGTAGACTCTGTAAGCTCTTAATTTGTTTTATCTACTTCAGAAAACTGACTGTAAATTTGGTTTCTTTCTCCTTCGAGGGTTTTTAAAGAAACATTTAACTTAGGAGGAATCGGCTTCTTCACAGCTCCTTTTGTTTGATTATCATATTCTGATTCACTGCTTCAAGTTCTAATTTATCATCATCTGTTATGTCTTCTGCAAGCACAGAAACCCAATCTTCATTTTTATCAAGTGTTAGTCAGAGACTTGATCTGATTTTATCATATGGAATTTGCTCAGCCTCTACTCTAAGTCTTCAAATATTATTTTCTAAGTTCATTACCTGTTCTTTTCATTTTCAGCTTTTTGCCAAAGCTGTTTCTGACTCTTCTGAAATTGGGACTTTTCACTCATGTAGTCTTTTATGGGTATTTCAAGTTGTTCTTCATTCATTTGAACTATTTTTAATGTTGTTTTTGTCTCTAGCTTCATGTGATTTGAGACAGTTTGATTCATCTTCTAGGGACTATATTCTTTTAGAAAATCCATCTGTCTTGGGACTGTTTACATTTCTTTTAACTCTTTTTCTAGAGGAAGGCCTTCATCCTTTAGTTTAGATTTATACCCATTCAATATTTCATTGGTGGCCTCCAACTTTTGTGCTTCTATTGTCTCCTCTTCTTCCTTCTCCTACATCTCTAAGCTAACAGCCTTTAAAGAAGAATCTACTCTTCATTCTCTTTTTGAGCAAGTCTCACTTTTTCAAATTGTTTACACTGTTCTGAAATCAATGTAGAAAGTTCTATAGCAAACTCTCTCTTGCCACATAAATCTGGCCTCTATCCAATTAAAAACTTCTTCAAAAAACAGGAGAAATAGGGGCCTCCCTGGTGGTGGAAGGGGTTAAAATGCAGCACTATGAAGCTCTCCGCAGCCACTGAGCACAAGTTCAGTTCCCAGCCAGGGCAGGGAGCTACTCACATGGCACAGCAGACCTCTCCTTTCTCACCCGCTGCTCCCCTCAGCAGTGTATTTCAGCACATCTGCCTGTTCTGCTCCCCACTCTGTCTCTGGTGAATTTTCTCACCTACCATACCTCTGGCCTGTACCCTAGCTCTTGTATGTATAAATAAATAAACCTCAAAAAAAAAAAAACAGGAAAAATAATGCATAGTAGCTTCAAATGTCATCAATTCTCATGGAAAACCTAGGGGTTGGAACCTAGTCTCACACCTTCAAACAGTACTGCCACAACACTGTGTAGCCTTTCCTGGAGCAGCTCCCACTACCTCTGCAGAGAAGTACTGGGTTCTCCCCCACCCCCGGCACGAAGGCTACCAGGCTTGTGGTTGTGCAGCTAGGGCCTGGCCAGGTAACTACAATGGGCAAAGAATGGGCAGCACTCTATGTGGAACCCAGAACAGTGTGTGAACCAATGACGCAAACCATGGTAGAGCAGCTGCGTGGGATTTGTGGGGACACCAGAGCAAACTACTGTGGAACAAACTGTGGGTATTGGTATTGAACTCTTCATCCTGCTGATGATGGGAAACTTGGCCCCTATGTTACGTTTTAGTTTCTGAGACTCCATATGACCAATATCTATACTTAAAGCTTTTGCTTAGGGATATACTTTCTCATTTCTTGATTGTGCCATACTGTTTTTCATTGAAAAATTAATTTTCCATAGATTCCATCCAGCTTTAATACATACATAGATGAAGAAAGGCCATCAACATCATCCTTGGAGGTGTCGCTCTACTTGATCAAAATAAATCATTTTCCTCTTTCTCCTGGAATGCGAGGATGGCAGCTAAGACAATCTGATGACAGTGTTCCAAGAAGACTGCTATTCAGCACCTGCTGTCAAGATCCCGGAGGTATAAGTGGAACCGTGTGGAGCAACCTCTGAGTCAGTGGATGGTTCTCATGTCCAGCTCCATGGTAAAAAGTGAAGCTTTCCAGACTCTACCCTCTGACATCCTGAGTGGTGGCTGATGGGAAATAGGTGCAGGGCTGGGTTTTTGGCACTTGAACTCCTGGGACTTCTGCAGTTGAAACCACTGGCATTTCAGCACTTAAATCACTTGTGAAGAGGGATGTCCATGGCAAGCCAACAGCTTGCCACATACAGCGCTGGTCTCTGATCTCTGGACCCTATCTGGGGGTATGGCATATAGCATCTGCCCACATTCCAGCCCACAAAAATCTCAATCTCTCAGTCTCTCTCCCTCTTGTTCACTTTTTCTCACTCCCTCCTCTCCTCTCTCCCTCCTCCCTTTTCTCACTCCCTATATAAATAAATCCTGTTATTGTCTGCTATGGGGTCATGTTCTGCATTCTTAAGAACAGATGAGGAACCACTAATGGGATCATCCCCTTTCCCCTTGGTTTGTCCTGTTTTAGCTTAACACTCAACGTGGGGAGAGATACTTGTGGCTGACGGGTCCAAGGGACTCCTCCTTGTGTTGGCCGCCAAAAGCACAGAAAGGACATTGTAGGTGCTCACCATGTGGCAGGATTTTCCAGTTCCTAATTTAGAGCTGCCTGGGCTTTATTTACAGTTCTCGCTGTGTGTTTTGATCCAGGCATGAGTTCAATCTTTAGTGTAGGCAGACCTCCCCCTCTCCTTTTCACTCCTCCTGACAGTTTTGGTTTGTATGATTTTATAAAATTTGGTGTATGGAAGTTGAATTTGACTTCATGGGAATTCCTGCAGGCTCACCTTCGATCTCTTACTTAAGACTTTTTTCTGGGGAGATTTTTCAGGGGTGTGTTTAAGTGCTTTCTACAACTTTTTTTTTTTTTTGAGAGGAGGTGAGCCTTCTGCTCCAGCCAAGAATAAGCTTGGATGAATTCTGGCTCACTGGGACTACAAGAACTTAAGAATTCCCTGACTATTTTCAGGGAAATATTGGCCACAGATTATAGTTGGAAAGATGCAACTAGAACAGGGGACCTTCCTGCGATATGTGGATGATTTACTAGTTGCCAGCCCTGACTGTGAGTCTTGTGTGGAGAATATCATCTTAGTCTTAAACCACTTTAACAAAGTGTGGCAACAAGGTGTCATCAGAGAAGGTTCAGATCTGCAAACAAAAGGTATTGTACTTGGGATGTAAGATTAAGAAAGGCAAACAAAGTCTTAAGGTTGAGAGAAAACAGGTGACTTCAATTTTCAAAGTCCACAGCAACTGAAGACAATTACATGGACTTGGCCACCTGCTCAGAATATGTGCAGGCATTTCCACCAAGACAGAAAAGGCTTCAAAAATAGCCAAACAATTGCTGAAGGAATTAATTCTTTATTTCAGATTTCCCAAGACCATTCAGAGTAACAAAAAAACTCTTTCAGAGGTCACTCAGAAAGCAAGCAATACCTTACAGATTTCGTGGAAGCTTACACACTGCCTGGGGACTGCAATCTACAGAACAAACTGAGAAATTGAAACATACTCTAAAGAAAAATCTGTAAAAGTTAGCCAAGAAGCCCATCTGCATTGGCATCCAGTGTTGTCCATCATGCTCTTTCAGGGAAGAGCAGCTCTCAGAAGTGGCTCCATTTGAGCCCTTTTGACACTGGTGTGGGAAGAGCATTCCAAGTTTCCATTTTGATCACCACACCAGAGAACAAAACTGCAAGATCAAAGAGTATATACAACTTATCCAGGAAATCTTAGCTGTAACTCATAACTTTGTTCTTTCTAGGATTTCTGTGCCTCCAAATGAACCATAGCATACTTTCAAATCTGGTCATTTTGTCTTACTCAACACCTGGCAGAATGGAGATGCCCAAACTCAGCTGCCAGGCAAGTGGCCTGGTCCTTGTGATGTTTTGCTAACTCACACTTCTTTGAAACTTGTAAGAAACCTTTGCAGCAAACCAGAGGGAAGGAAATACCAGAAGGAAATGACACAGAGACCAAAACTCATTGGTTGTGTGAACCTGTGAAAGACCTGAGATGCTCAAGAAAAAGACAAAAAGCTTAAATGACTTTTTTGCTCATTTTAACTGCTGCTGCAGGATACCCCCTTGATGGGCTTCTAATATGCACTGGAATTTGGAAACCCTGGGATGGTGAATGGATCTGTGTGGTTTCAAGGGTCACTCAGAAAGTAATCAATACCTTACAGATTACTTCAAAGCTAAACACTGTCTGGAGACTGCAGTCTACAGTAATTGCTCTAACTAAACTTTTTTTTTCCTTCGAAGGTCTAAAGATGTAGGGTTGCAGCTGAATCCACATGACCTCTGCTGACAATATTCCCCAGCTCTGGGTATTAGATTTTGGCACCATGGAAAGAACTTGGTTTTCATTTAGGCTTTTAGTTATTTTTGTCTATGTTTGATTTTTTCCCTTTGTCTCTGTGAATACTTTTTTTGCCAAGCATATGTGTGATTCAGCCTGGCTTCTTGATTATGAGTAAAACTGGCTTTTTGTCAGGCAGTGATGGAAAGATTTGGCCTCAGAAAACTAAAGTTTGTCTTCAGAAGAAGCAGAGAGAAAACTCTGTGTCTTTGCAAATATGAGTAAAACTGAAGTGTCCTAAGATATTCTAATGAATTAAATGAAAAAAAAAATGGGGAGCTGTCTGTGTCTTTATGCCATGTGTCTATATGTCTTGCCCTTTGTATCTAATTCTTCTGACCTCCAAAGAACATTACAATTGTTATACATGGTGCCTGCAAAACTTTTGAGCTCAGAAATATAATCAGAACTGGATCAAGTGCTTCGAGGAAGTATGGTCTGGGATAATCTGTGTTTAATGAAAACTAACGTGGATTTGGTGATAATTAGCAAACTAATATGGCAAATGTAATAAGGACATTATATATCACTGACATTCCTTCTGTGGAAAGCACCTAATGCAATCTGAAATCTTCCCAGGCTCAATCCATGAATGGTTCTCTCTGCTGAAAAGATACAATCAAAAATGCTTGCCAGGTCACACAAATCCCTTCATAATCTGACCTCTGCATCACTCTCCAGCCTCACCTCTCACCTTTCCCTCCTCATATTACACAATACTCTACCTCCCTTAGATTATAAAAGATTAGCCAATCCAGTCCTGTAAAGTAAAAGCCCTGAAGTGCTAGAAGGAAAAAAGAAGAGGGAAGATGAAAAATTGATCATAAATTTGAAGTCAGAAGGAAAGGGAACAGCAGAGAAAGGAAAAGCAAACCCTGTTAGATAATCAGATCACAGACCATTACTCCAGGCATGGCGGGCCCTGTCTACAGACAACTCTGCAAACACCCAGATCCTAGTAAGAAGACCTAGGGAAGGAAGATCAGGGCCAGAATCAACTCCTTTCTCTCTACCAAGAGAGAAAGATATGGTTGTAGACCTTGATGGTTGTGCAACCATCACACACGTTACCATATACACATAACCATGAGTAACTGTTCTAAACAACATTGACTAAACTGTTCAGTTGCATGGCCTATTTTTTTTTTTCAATTCAAGCTTTTTCTATTATCTTTTATTAGTCTCTTGAATATGTAAACTCCTAAACCTCAGGGAAGTTGAAAAATCATTTATATCATAAAAACCCACTGTCATTTGTCACTGAATCCACCATCAGACCAGGCCAATTACCAGGGGATGGACATTAACTATATCGCAAAGGAAGATTTGGGGCTTGATAATTCTATAAGCTGCACCATTAAATGAATTCTTTTTCTTAAAAGATTTATTTATTTATGCATACAAGAACTGGTGTACAGGTCAGAGGTGTGGGAGGAAGAGGATTCACCAGAGACAGAGTAGGGAACTGAACAGGCAGTTACACTGCTGAGGGGTGCAGTGGGCAAGTCAGGAGAGGTCTGCTGCGCCATGTGGTAGTTCCCTGGCCGGGGATCGACCTCCTGCTGCAGTGGCTGTGGACAGCTTCATAGGTTGTGTCTTAACCCCTTGCACTACCAGGAAGGTCCCATTAAGTGAATTCTTAATGGTGTTTCTCTCCCTCTTCTGTTCATAAGTCTCCATCCACCTGCTATGTAAATAATGCTTATCATCAACAGCTCTTATCCTTTACACAAACCCGAGACTTCCACTGTTCTGACCACTTGCTCTTCCTTATGTAGATCTGCTCTCATTCACCTTCAGAGCCAGAGGGAGGTGTGAGCACTTCCCTAGCGCTCTCACTGATGGTCTACACTGCTGCTCCTCCACTTCCATGAAAAATCCCTCCTCTTTTGGAGTTCATGGCTTCCACTAGCCTCTTGCCCACCAAGGCCTCCTGTGGATACTCACACTTCTATAGTGTGAAGCCTGGCTTACAGCTTGCTACCAACACTCTTAAGGATGCCCCCTTAATATGCCTGATGTTTTTTAGATTATGGTCTCACAATTACCTTATATCTGCTCCATCCATGACTTTATCTTCAGTCCCCTCCATTCACCCAACTTTTGCAAGAGTCTTAAAATTCCTCAAATTAATCCTAAAATCTGAAACCTCCACTCTACCAGCAACCATCTTTCCACCTCATCCATTTATCAGTCCAGTTCTAGTCTGTATTCCCAGGGTGACTTCTATTTGTCATCTTTCCCCATCCACTGTTGATGAACAACTCTCTTGTTATGGGTCCACTCCTCTCCCTCCCTCTCTACAAACCTTGTCCTAGAGAAAGGTCCAATGAGTGTTACAAAGACAAGTGTTACAAAGACAATTTCTTCTACAAAGACAAGGCAGCCCTTAGGTACAGCCTAGAAATGTTTTTGTTTTCTCCTAACATTCAACTCTCCGATAATATAAAAATCATTACAAAAGGCTCTGCACAGGTGCATTTACAAATTCCTTCCCCAAACTGGCACTCTTCAAAACACAGTGCACCAGCCCTGCACCCATTTCTTCACTCCACATTCACTCCTTAACAGAACTAGTTGGCTCTGTTCCTACCAAACCAATGGAATTTATGGAAATTTATCAATTATATTTATTTTATTTTAAGTTCTCAAGCTCCTTGACAATAGTCAATCTTGACCTGCCCTCCTGGCCCACTGACAAGTGCAGCCCTGACCGGAAGCCCACACCTGGCTCAGGCATGCTTCTCATGCAGCAGAGCTGTGTGAGTGCCACATCCCAGGACAGACACCCACATAGCAGCAGACTCCCCGGACAACCCAGGCCCACCTAGTCCACTCTTCTGATTCTCACCAGCTCATCAACAATGCTCAGAACCCTGGCTTTCCCAGAAATGACAGAGACAATTCCTGGTCTTTTGATTTATGAGAACCACCCCATTTCTGGGCCTCTCCTGGTGGCACAGGCGGTTGAGCGCAGTGCTGTGAAGTTGTCTGAAGCCTCTGCAGTGCGGGTTCAATCCTAGTTGACCTGCAAGAATCCCACATGGCATGGCAGACCTTTCCTGTCTCACCTGCTGCTCCCCTCAGCAGTGTATTTCATCAGTCTGCCTGTTCTGTTCCCCGCTCTGTCTCTGGTGAATCCTCTTACCCTCCACGCATCTGGCCTGTACCCCGGTTCTTGTATAAATAAATAAATAAATCTTTAAAAAAAGGCAGTCTCTTTAAAAAAATAATAACTTCCCCATCACCCTAGTTCTCCTCTTCTGTACTAGATCCCCCAGACCCTAGACTCTGCACTGGATTCCAGTGCCCTGATCGGTAGTTTGTTTGCCCCTAAGCACTCGACTCTCTTTAGCAACTCTTTTCACCTACAGTTCCCTATAGAATACCCTAAAAGTGGTGATAGCTGCACTGTATCATTTGCTATTTATATTTCAACACTGTTCAAAATTACTTTTATATTTTCATGCCCTAAGTATCGGCCTTATCAATAGGTTTTGGAAATCCCTGACATTGTGACTTCTATTTGAAATGAAATTTATTAAACACAAAGAGGAGTCATTATGTCCACTTAAGGTAACCAGAATTCCAAAACCACCCAATGCAATTAAAATACTGCATTAAGTCAGCTACATCGCAATACCACTGCATTGCCAGCCTGCCTTTTCCATCAGTTCTGAGAAGCTGATCTGAGTCACCCGAGGATAAGAAGAGAGGCGGATGTCCTTTGTACAGGACCCAGACCAAATTCAAGAAGGTCAGGTCTAGATGCATGGCAACCTCAAATGCCAGCCCTGGGCTTCTGTTGCCAGCCACACTCTTCTTTAGCTCAGCAGCTGTGCTTCTGAGAGGCCTTGATTTGTAAATCATCTGCTCAGGTACAGAGAGAGTACGCACCATAATTTCACAGCTACAAGTCCTAATCTCCTGCAGCACTTTACTGTTTTAAGTATTTAGACAGCAATAAGGCTGAGGCTATGCATAAGTAGATGCTGATTAAAATGCACAAGAAACCATGAGTTATGACACAGATGGTTGCTTGAAAAAAAATCTTAAGTATATATGGACTTTACAAAATCTAAACTACTTCTTCCATAAAAGATTGCCACCTTGAGGAACTTATGTAAGATTGGTTGGTTAATTTTTTCTTATTAGTAGAAAGTAACCCATAAGTATCACTTTGAAGTATTTCCTGATCTCACCAAAAACCAAGGTAAAAGTTTATCTTCCTCACAGAGATTATGTAAATGAATGATCTTGAGGCAAGTAGCTGAGAAACCCTTCCAAAAAACTTTTTTTAAAATAGTTACTTCTTTAAAGGGCACAAAAAGTATCCTTTAAAGAAACTAGGGGTAGAAATACTCAATAAATTTTATGGCATTACCTACTGCAAATTATACAGATGTATCTGCCACACAATATACTTGAACTTGGTACCATACTTGAACTTGGTACCATCAGTTTACAAATCAAACCATGAGCTCTATTAACAGGTATTTGTAGACCAGTTCAGTGCAAACTTGCCATCCAACAATCTGATCACTGGCCCTGGATAATATTCTAAAAAATTTTTATAGGTAAATATATTCCAAATCCTAACTCCTAATTCCAGCATTTAATAAAAGGAGCTGAGTCTGAAAAAAAAAAAATATCAGAAGCAAAACAACATCATAATCGTCACAGTCACAGGCATCTTTGCTTTTTAAAATTGAAATGTTTTTATGCACTTCATACAATCTAGACACAAACCTCACCTGCAACTTTTTGCAGGTGAAAGTGTTGAACTTCACAGAGCTACCATTTTTCCTTCAGTGACATTCATTTGAAACAGTAGTAATTTTATGCAAATTAATTTCACATTCATGCACTGTGTCTACAATAAATGCTGCCATAGTGGATTATGTTTTATAAGGCAAATATTATATATGAACGATTCATTCCCAGTGCATTTAATTTGCAAAATCAACCAGAACTCAGGAGTAACAGATTGCAAGTTTGCAATTTATAATGTGGTTTTCTTTCTGTGTTGCTTTTCTTTTTAAAGAAATACCTGGTGCTTCAGCCTTTCACATTCAGTTCACATACAAATAATACAGATTTTTGTCAAGAACCACAAAGGGTCTGAAATGTTATCTTGCTTGCAAGCTAACAGTTTAGGCTTCCATAGTTTCAGAGACATTGGCAAAGATGTGAGACCCCTGGGTGAGAGGGAGAGGTCTTTATTACCCATAGAAGAGCAGGTAGCTTGAGTTTCATGCTCATTTGTGGTCCCCTTGTCCCCAAGGCGAATGTGGGTGATGCAGAGGGGCCACGATGGAAGCAGCACTCACAGCGGGTCTGTGACACAGCCCAGGAATCCCAAGCACAGGGGAAACTCCCAATCTTTTAAAGAGAACTGCAAGCAAGCTTGCCTAATCTTGGTCACTCCAGGAGTTTATCCTGGTCAGGAAACAAGTTTTTCCCCAGAAGAATTACTACTTTAAAGTGATTTGCTATGCAAATAATCTTGAAAGGGCAATCCAGAATAAAAGCTGTCATAAGACTTGTAGTAAAAACATGGATAATTGCCCCCCCCAACAGTTTTGTGCTATATGTTCCATGTTTTATTAAAATTATTTCTTCTAAATAGTTCCATATTTTATCTAAAATAAAAACATGTATTAGTTCTATAAGAACATCTTTCAATGATAAAATGGTAGGGACTCCAGAGCTGACAATCAGAAATATGATGCCCTTTTGATGGTAGGATTAAACTCAAGAACATACTTTAGGCTCTATCTTAAACCACCACAGTTAATATTATTTGGCATAAAACGACCTTTTAAAAACATTCATTTGAGATGATCTGAACTAGTCCACCACCAAACCATCATCATGACATTCAATCCCTTTCTTACCTGGTATCATGGTACAAACAGCAAAAGCCACTTCAATGTCCCCTTGTGCATGCACAAACAGGTACCACCCAACTCCAAGGAACTACAACAGAAAGATAGCTCTGCTCTATGCCCATCTGTCAGGAGGATAGAGTTCAAGTAGTTTAAGGACACTACAGGTGGTTCAAGAACACTACAAAGGCCAACAAAACGGCAGGGTGGGCCAGATGTACAGAAAGAAGCATGCCGTCTACACTCAGGAGTTGACAGGATTACACTCAGGAGTATCTGGTGGGTATTCACCCAAGCAGGGTAGTTATCACCAGGCTAAAGTTAGACAAAGATCAGGACAAAATTCTTGAACAGAAAGCCAAATCCTGACATGTCACTCTGAATATCTACTTTTGCTGGGTTTTATTTTGTTTTTTAAGATTTATTTATTTATACTATCACTGGGGTACAGGCCAGATGCACAGGAGGGTGAGAGGATTCACCAGAGACACAGCAGGGAACAGAACAGGCAGATGAACCAAAGACACTGCTGAGGGGAGCAGCCAGAGAGACAGGAGAGGTCTGCAGCCATGTGGTTTGCTCCCTGGCCAGAGGGATCGAACCCACACTGCAGAGGCTGCAGACAGCTTCACAGCGCTGCATTAAACTGCCTGCGCCAACAGGGAGGCCCTACTTTTGCTGTTTTGATTAGTAATTTTATGAATAAAAAATGGAACTGTTTCCCAATTCCAAAAATAAAAATTCTCATTTGACCATTTAAGCATTACAAAGATTTTGTTATGCTAATTAAAACAGAAGAAAGTCAAAAGCAAAAGGAAAAAATACACAGAAAATACAAAAATCTGTACTAATATTTGGTCTATTAAATACTCCCTAGTAAAATATATAGGAATGGGTCTCCCTGGTGGCTCAGAGGGTTGAGCGTTATGCTGGGAAGCTGTCCGCAGCCTCTGCAGCACCGGTTCGATTCCCGGCCGGCCAGGGAGAATTCCACATTGCAAGGCAGACCTCTCTTGTCTCACCCACTGCTCCCCTCAGCAGTGTCTTGGGTCCATCTGCCTGTCCTGCTCCCTCTATCTCCGGTGAATCCTCTCACTCTCCTGCGACTCTGGCCTGTACCCCAGCTTTTGTATAAATATAAATAAATAAATAAAATCTTTAAAAAATAATAAAAATAAACTTGTAAAAAATATGTAGGAAGTTTTTTTAAAAAAAATAGTCAATATACCATATATACTATAATAACAATATGCTATCAAGGAATATTTGGTTTTCAGAAAATAGTAGAAAAAGTATGCGTACTTCATCTAATTGTTTGATATCATATTGTCCCCAAATTATGAAATAATAAAACTTGGTTTTTCAGAAGAATTTTGATGTTTCTAAGCTAATCAGAGATATTTTAAAGGCTTACATTCTAAAATTTCAAATGACTAAAAAGAAAGGGTGGGAGGAAGAGAGGAACAAACCTTTAAAAGAAAAAAAATTTAAGAAAAGCTTCACTTCAAGACCCTCATAACCTAGAAACAGATTTCTTAATATATACCCACAGATGAAGAAGGGGGTTAACAGTGCAAGTATGAGTCACTACTTCATTACTTAATACAATTTCTGGAATAGGTATTTTCTCAGCCTAAATTGCTAACTATGTCATATTTTTAAATGCTAAAACTTAAGAAATTTTATAGAATTATAACTTTCATGAAATATTAGTTAAGGCTTGAGAGGATAACATATCCCAGTGAAATGTGGTAGATCTGTGGCCTCCCGGAAAATGAGTTCAAATACTCTGTAAGTGGAGTAACGGGAAATAGTCATTAGCTAACAATATTACCTTTTTAACACCCACCACATTGTTACATAATAACCAAAGTATCATTTGTTGTGTTATCTATTTTTTTTATTATTTTTAAAACAATGGCTGAGTGCTCTTGGATCATAATTAATAGCAGGCTGGAGAAGTTCTGGTCATTACTTTACAGGAAATGTCTGACCTAAAGGTCATCATATTTATTATAAGTTGTTCTAACCTCCTAAATATAGAAAATGAAAAGCAATTCCTGTTATTTGGTGAACAACTGTACATAAAGTTGATGCACTGTGAACAATATCAATATATTTAGCCAGTAGATAAATGGAGCATAGGGGATGGTACTGGAAAATCATGCAGCAAAATAAGAGCATCTGGAAAATCAGCAAGGTGATGTGCATTGACTCTGCCTTGTAAGACAGTCTGTGACCCTGGACAAACTCCCTTTCAGCTCACTTTTCTGTAAAATGGTAATTGCAACACCACCTTCTTAAGGTTTTTGTGAAGATTGAGATGTATATTTAAGTGTTGTAGGGTAAAGAAAATATCAGGCTTCTCTGCCCTTCCGCCATCAGGATAGATGATGGATCCTTGTCCTGAATGCATGCCTGATGGCGGGCACCTGGAATAGGGTGTGGGCATAGGTAGATGGGATTCAGCTGAGCTAAGACTGTGCTTTTAAGGGCGGCATCACGGGGGGACGCCAGCAGCAGCGGCAGCACCAGTAGTAGCAGTAGAAGCCGGAGAAGCCGAAGCAGAAGCCGAGAAGCAGCAGAATGAACGCCAGAGAGTCCAGATAGAGTGAAGACTTGCTGGGGGCTGGGAGTCCCCAGCCAGCACCCCTGCCAGCACCCCTGCCTGCCATATGCCTGGTGAACCCCAATAAAAGACCTGCAAAAAAACCACTGAGGACTCTGACTCCTCCTTTACCCGGTCTGCATGGGATCAGAAAACCTGCACTGTGTCCAGGTCCTGCCTTACAAGTGTCTACACACATTTGGTAGAAACTCAACAAATGCTGGCTCATTTTGCTTCCCCATCTACCTACATCTAAGTTAATGCTACAGTCCAGATTTTGAGATCTATGTAATAGTTCTAATGAAGAACATGTGAGTAGAAAGGAATTTCAAGGAAAGCAGCCTTCCTCAAAAGAAGGTACAAAATGCTTTGAAACTATCATAGCAGTTAAATAATGAGTTTCATTTTCCCCCATATGTTATGGGAAGAATTTATATTGCCTCTCAATTGACTATTTTGCAGTCATTTTAGTTTTCTCTAGTTGTGTTACTAGACAACTACCAAAGTGTACTGACTTAAAGTCAACTATAACATTCCAAATTGACCAGTGTAGTGGACAAAATAGGATTAATTCTGTTGCTTTTGTTGCTATTATTGTTGTTGTTATTTTTTATTATTATTATTATTTGGATTAACTGGCAGCAGGTGAAGCAATTTTGTTAGTGTTCCACTGAAGCAGCATTTATTTAATGAACTCAACAATACTGAATGGCAATCGAGAATGTTCCAAGTTCTTTCCCTGAATTTTCAGCAATCTTAATGTGCTGACCTCGCACAACTAGCCCCAGGTGCTGTAAGTTATAAATGAAACCTGCATCTGTGGATTCATTAGCACCATCTTCATTCAACAACCCACAGCCAGCTACAACATAAACACATACATTCATATGCTCACACATGCATAGATGATGAGTTAATTGGGGTATAATTAGTAATGAAATCCAGTAAGAGTTTTCAGAACCTGTTTTAAAATAGCTAAGTGATATAAACAACATTCTAGAAAAGACAAAATAAATGAAAAAGAAAAAAATTAGAGCTTGCCCAGAGCAAGAGGTCAGGGAGATGGGACTGACCAGAAAGGCATAAAGGGACTTTTGGGAGTAATGGAAATGTTCTGTAAGTTCATAGAGGTGGTGGTTAAATGGCTATATGGATTTGTCAGAGTCCATAGAATTATACAGCAAAACAGGGTGAAAATTATTGTTTGTATCTTGTAAAGCAGCAACCCTGACTTTAATAAAATAATTGAAAAAGGGAAAAGAAAGTAGAAGGACTCTGAGTGACAACAAATGCTATAATTTATCCTCCAATAATTCTCCATAAAACTAAAATGCAGAGTTGTCACAAATCTTTAAAAGAACTTGCAACATTCTCTACATGAATAAATTCTTAGATTCAATACCATTAGAGGTCAGAATCAACTGAAATTGGTATTGATTAAGTACTGTCAAACTTCAACTCCACATGCTTACAGCAAAGGAAGGAAATGAGGTCCATGAGGAAAGCAAAAACTTCATTTTAATTAGGAAATTAAATGACTGCTTTCTCTCCAATAATTTTCTCTTCAAAGCAACAGATTAAAAATATAGCCATAAAATATATAACTAAAATTATTATAATAAAATCCACAAAACATTTCCAATTCTCTAGGCTGTTCTATATCACAACAAGCATTTCGTAGTGTGAAGCATTTTCACATTCAATACTTTATATGATTTCTGTGTAACTGGACATACAATTAACACAACATAGTATGTGGGAATAATAAGACTTTTTATTTTGTACAGAGCATTTTTGTGTATATATCTCCTCCAACTGTCAGTAAAGCATGTGCAGCAAATATTAAACCAGTTTCACCAATGAGGTAAGGTTAACACCCTACAACAGTTAGGTTTGCTCATAGGCTCAGACAAGGCTCTGAATTAAGAGGGGCAACTTCAGCTTGGGTTTTCTGACTCCTAACAATAACAACTAGACTTACCAAATGGCACAGATTAAAGCACTTACTGAGATCAACAACACTGTATTTACTATTATTGTCTTCCTTTAACAAGTGTGGAATCTGAGATACAAGGGCCTAAGTAACTTGTCCAGGGTCACAGCTAGAAAATCAAAGAACCAGAACTTAAATAGAGGTTATAAGCACCAGATTCCACAGTCTACCACCATGAAACATTATGTCTCAGCCTCTTCTATTACTCCTGTGTTGGTCATAAGGCCCAGTCTAAATGTACACACTCTATGCAAGTTTGGCTTAAGGAAATTGAGTTATATTAACAAGTGACACATTATAATAATTAATGTTTCACTTATTTTTTCACAGAGCTCCAAATATGACAGAGAAAATAGAGTGTTTTTCACCATGTCCTGATTTGTGTCTCTACCAGTTTCCTATCCCATTTAACCTCCATGGTGCATAAAGTCAATCACTCTATTTAAGCATTCCACTTCCTGATTTTCCCATCCTTCTCCTGCATGCTTTTTGCATTTTCTCCCCAAATCTGAAAATAAAATCATCTTCCACTTCTTTTGCTGCTACATTCTGACTTTAATAAAATAATTGAAAAAGGGAAAAGAAAGTAGAGGGACTCCGAGTGACAACAAATGAAAAAAAAATCAACTGAGAAAAAAAATATCATGAAATTGGCTCCCCCATGGAGTCTTGACCTCCAGCATCAACGGAAGCATAAGATGTGCTCAACAGTCTTTGTCAGACAAGTCAGCTCCCTTCCCATTCCCCCGAAATCTCAACATTTTCTTCAAGTGCCTTCTCACTTCACATCTCTCAGCACCTGAATTTTTCTGGTACTTGGTTAAAGAAATTTAACCATCGAACATGAACTCTTCTATTCTTGGTCTCCAAGTACAGTAACACACACCTGTCTGCTTTATCGCACACCACCTCCCCTCCACTTTTTGAGGAAAAGTCACTTTTCCTCCTACTTCTAATTCTCTAATTTTGATTCTCATCCTAGACAATCTCATTTCCTTTAGGACCTCATTCACCATCAATTTCCAGTCTCTCCAGTAGTTCTAGAACCTCCGCTGTACTAACATTTACTGTTCAGCACACAAACATGCTAAAATCTTTTCTAATTTTCAAAATTCCTCTTTTGTGTCTGACTACTGTTCTTAGACTTTTCTTCTCAAATTGTATACAGTAGCTACCCAGGGCAAAAATGGAAAGGCATGAGCAAACTTCTAGGGGCACAGAAAAGATCTCTGTCTTCACTGTGGCAACAGTTTCACATCTCTCAAAATGCAATGAAATATGCACATTAAAGGGGTCATTAAAAAAGAAACCCAGTATGACAAGAGTGCTAAAGTTGAAAAAAAAAAAGGAACAAAAACATGAACTAAAAGGACATGGACTAGAGTTGCAGAAAGGTAAAAGATAAATTATGCAACTAGACACTAAATTGAGACGTGAGTTTCCTATCAATGAAGTCAGAAAGGGAATAATACTGCATTAGGGAAATTTGCTCATTGTGCTAGAATTCAGTGAGAAACATATCACCCAGTCTTTATGAGATGCTAGGTAACACAATAGATTTTAAAAATACATAGAAATATTTAATTGATATTTTATGCATCATTTTCTATTTTAAAAAATGATCATAGCACATTAAATTATCATTCAATGAAAGCATTTCTACAGTTACTGATATAACCTGGAAGGGGCTCATTACATTCTGACAACATAATACACTGCCAGAACAGATCATGATTGAAGAGAAATCATCCTCCACATTTCAGTTACATATATATATGAAGAGAAATCATCCTCCACATTTCAGTTACATATATATATGTATGTGTATGTATGTGTGTGTATCATTTCAACTACATGACAAAACAAAAACTTGTTAAAGGAAATAAAACTTAAAATGACCAAATAACAAGCTAATACATAGTAGAACCAGAGTCAGTACCAGAACCTGTCACCCTTAAAACCCTTGCTCTTTGCCCATACACATCCACTCATCTAAAGGAGTGGGTTGGCAACATGCCCTTTAAACCATCTCTCTCAGCTATCAATTATCTGAAGAAGTCACTGGCAAATGCTGGGTCACAGGCAATTTGTCCTCAACATTCACTGACCGATGTGTGCATGGAGTACTGATAGTCTGTGGTATAGAGGAGAAATAAATGTGCCCCAGCCATCAAGCAATGTGGGAGCCAGAGTTGTTCTGCTCTGAGAGCCCACTTGTATTCTCTCCCAGTCCTCGCTCCATAATGAAGTGAACTACAGGAGGAACCTCAAGAAGCAAAAGATATACGATCTCTATCGATGCTATTGAAGCTTTCAGGCAGTTACTGGTTGGATTCAAACAGTTCTACACCATACAATAGGGGAGAGACAGGCATGATAATAAAAAAAAAATAAAACTAAAAAATAGTCTATATTTTTTCTGATTGCATTTTTGTCTGCATATATCTGCAGATGCATCGGTAAGTGAAATGAGTCTTGAAAAGTCCTGTTACCCCTTAAATACATGCATCAGGTTGGCTGCACTCTTCCAGATGGAGTCACCCCATTCCTTTCACCCCATGTCATCAACCCACCAACTCATTCATCCAGAACAATGGTTCTCAATCAGGAATGATTTTTCCAGGGAATATTTGACAATGTCTGGGAACATTTTGGTTTTCATAACCACAGGTGCTACTGGCATCCAATGGGCAGAATCCAGGGATGCTGAAAATATCCTACAATGCACAGAACAGGTCCTCATAACAAAGTGTTACCCAGTCCAAAAATAACAGTGTCAAGAATCAGAACCTATTCCAAAGGGTTTTGAAGGAAGCCCCTTCCCCTATAGATCTGTGCTTAGAATTCCCAAAATGCACATTCTCTGCAAAGGAGTTCATATCTGTAAGTTTCCCAACGAAAAGACAGGCATTGTGATGGGCAATTCACTTCCACTGCTGTTTAAATTCCTAAACAGCATTGCAAAGCATACAATGCTCTCTTCATTCTACATAAGACACTACAAGGCATATTTTGTTGTCATCATCCTAATAAGAGACTCTGGCTGCAGGTAACCTGCCCCTAGTAGTGGTGGTGGTATTCGAAATCCAATTCCAAACCATAATACCAATGCTATTTCCATGATCCTTAGTCCAGACTATTCTTGACTCCTCTACGACATCCTAGAAACCACAACACTTAATAGAATCCCTCCATCCCAGCTGATTCTTTTACACAGGACTATCTCACTCACTTGCTGCTCACATGGCCGTCTCTAAAGGAAGTGACATAAAAGAATGCATTCATCACGAGCTGCTTCCCCATCCTTATGGATGCTCTTCTATGAAGCAATAGAATTTCTTATTGCTAATGAATTAATGGGGAAAAATTAAAACATTCTCCCATTCAGAGAAAGTTTTCCTGTTTCAAATGATTACTTTTTCCTATTTGAGATGGTAAGAGACATTTTTGCATTAATTCTAGGCTGACGGAGGGAAAATCTAACTTTCTGCATGACTTGACATTAAAGGATCTACACTTCAGAGAAGGACACATAATAAATGTACCATATTAAAAAAAATCCTTATTTCTTCATTTACTTTCATAGACATTACGGGGTTGGGTAGTATTAAATTGGAAGAGAACAAAGAAAATGAAATGCATCAGTTTGGCCAATGATCTACTTGAACCTAAATCTCCAAAGTGAGAGAACAGAGGAATGAAAGCAAAGAAAAATGACTAAAGGAAAGTAACAGCAATGTCCTAATGCACCATCCTCTGTCAATAAACCCAAAACTTGGAAGTTTTCTGGATTCAGATCTATTCATTTGTCATGGAAGTCAATGCCTTCACACAGACCTAGTGATTCTTTCCTTCAAGTATATTATCCAAACTTCAAAAGTTTACTAAGTGACTACTATGGGCAAGGAATCGTGCTGTTCACCACGGAATACATATAGAATATGCACTTGTGTCATTTCTGTGGGCTGCCCAGGAGATAGATGTTTACTTGTCTGTATAGAATTATATGAATAATATGAATAATTGATGAGTTTGGGAATAGTACTTCTCTTCCAGATCTTGAAATCTTGTGGGAAAAGATGTATGGAACACAAAAATGGAATTTTGAAACAATGATCCACAGGTAATTATAATTGGTAAGTTTATTACTATTCAAGGAAGGGGAGGAATCTAGGGGCAAGGCTTCATGGAAGAAATGAAAACTAGAACTGTCTAGAACAATTAACCTTCTCTGTTGGCATAAATCTTCCTGGCTATACCAATATGATGTAAAATCTGAATTCAGTAATTGAACCCTAACATTTCACGGAGTTCAGTTCTAGAAGAAATGCTTGATTGCTGCATGAAAAGACACGTCTGGGGTGGCCAGTGGCTTGCATTCACCGGGTCTAAAGCCCCATTTTCCATGCTCCATCACAGCCTTCTGTTGGGCTTTCTAAACTCCAGGCTTTCTCCCCTCTAAATTATTTGACACACTTCTTCAAGATCAATATTTCTTAAGACTTGCTTTAGCTTTTCATTCCCTTATCCTTTGGGGAACCTGATTTTTTTCCCCATTTCTAATCTAAACAGATTTTTCTGACCCTGCTTCTGTCTATTTGATTTGACTTCCAGCAGTTCCAACCTGCATCTTCCCAGGGATCCAGGCTGACTGAGAACAATCTCTGGAGCTCAACTGCTGAGTCTGAAGCTGGTTCTGTCACTCATGAACCAGGTTATCAGGGGCAAGCTCGGTATTCACTCTTCTCAGTGACTCATTTTCTGCATCTAGAAAATGGGGACAACAATTCTTGCCTCAAATCATCAAATAAAGCATTAAGTGAAATAATAGAATAGTTCCCAGCAGCTAGTAAGTATTCAATCAAGAATATCTTTATTGTTTATAATTAAATCATCTTTATTTACAACTCACTATCTGAAGAACTATAACTCCATTAAGATTAACTTTAGCAAAAACACAATCACATAATGACCTGAAAATAAGAGCGTAGTCACAATTATTTTGGAGCCCAAAAATATAGTTAAATTCCATGTGATTATGGATGTTGAGTAGCAGGGGTCACTGGAAGGCAGAATCAATCTTGAAGGGAACTCATTTCTACTTTCTGGATGTGGGATGAAGAGAAAGTTCAGGTCTTGGGAGAAGAAAATGAGGAAAACCTCTTAGCAAATAGACAGTCCTCATATGAATAGAGGAGGTGTTGGGCTGCGGATATAACCTCAGGTAGTTCCACGCATACTTGCCAAAGCAGAGGAAGGAAAATCCGTAACTGGGGGAAAATGTACAGGGGTGAAGCCAGGGACATTTTCTTCATTTTGGGCAGAGAGAGATGAATCGGGCAAATATAAATTAGTAAATTATCTTTCCTATTGGCTTCCACTTCTGAAGACATTGGTTCATCTGCTTTATCCAAAGATGGCATAGTAAAACTTTGGAGTTCTTCTAGTCCAAAAAGTCTATCAGAATAAAATCTTTCTTGCCTTTGTGGAATAAGAGTTGGATCAGGACATGGTTGGCCTGAAGGTGCGGTTATTATTTATGAACCTTTTCCCTTGGAGCTAAACGAGACCCAGTGTCAGAAGGTGCTCTGTGAGGGTCAGTTAACCCATCACAGCTTGATTTCCGCTCCCCTTGGCAATCTGATGACTAGACCCAGATTTCCCTCAGTCTCTAGATCCTCTTATTCCTCCCCTTGGACACAAGAGTGAGACTCTGAATAGAACCTGCAAGGAAGTTGAAGGGGAAAGAAAAGCTCTTATTTCATCTGAAGGTCATGGACCCAATGGTGAGGCACCCTGTGCAGAATGTTCCTTGCCAAATTCTGTGTTCGGCACACCCAGTACATAAAGATCTTCTTCTAAAAGTTCACATTAAAGCCTTGTTCAATTTTATCCAGTGTAAGTATTTTCTTTCCTGAAGTCACTGAGAATTCCTAGAGCAGTCTGAGTGTCAACCAATTATCATTTATTTTTTTTTCCTTTAGAACAGGGAATTATTTTCCTTTGATAAGAATGAATGGTCTCTCCAATTCTTCAAAAGCTTTAGCTCACTTTTCATATGTCACCAAGTTTTCAGGTACATGGCTGATCTCCTTTGCTCTGGAAAGCTCCTCTTTCCCTAACTAGTAATTTCCCTTTACTATTAATTTCCTTTGAAGTGTCATTTAAATTCTGAGATACTGTTCAGTTATCACTTTAAGTTTTTGCTGAAGCTTTTGATTCTCACTTTCAAACTGTGTGTTTTCTGACTGCAAAGTTGCTCGTTCAGTCTGGAGGTTTTTAATAAACCCTGTAAGCTCTCATTTGTTTTATCTACTCCAGATAACGGAGTGTAAATTCAGTTTCTTTCTCCTTCTAGGGTTTTTAAGGAAGCATTTTATTTAGCAGCAGGATTCAGTTTCTTCACTGCTCGTCTTGGTTGTTGAAAATTGTCTGATTCGCTCTTTATTTCCAACTTGAACTTTTAATCATCTGTATGTCTTCTCGAAGCACAGAAGCCCAAACTTTCATCTTTTGCAAGGGTTAAGTCAGAGACTTGAGCTGATTTTCTATAGTATAGAGAATCAGTTCAGCACCCATTCTAAAAGCGTCCAATGTTGTTTTCTATTTAAGTTCATTTATTGTACTTGTTCTCTCTGTTTGTCAGCTCCCTGTGAAAGCTGCTTCTGGCTTGCCTGAAGTTGGGAATTTTCACTCATGTAATCTTTTATGGATATTTTAAGTTGTTCTCAATTCATGTGAACTACTTTTAAGATTGGTTTGGCTCCAGCTACTTACAATTTGAGATATTTGGATTCATCTTCTAGAGACTATATCCTTTTAGAAAATCCATCATCTACTCACCATTTTTTGGAACATTTAAATTTCTTTTAACTCCTTTTCTAGAGAGAGCCCTTCATCCTTAAGTTTAGACTTATACTGTTCAACATTTCATTGGTGGCCTCCAAGTTGCGTGCTGTTGTCACTTCCTCCTCTTCCTCTAAATTGATACCCTTTAAAGATGACTCTAATCTCTTTTTGAACAAGGCTCATTTTTCAAATTGTTTACATTGTTCTGAAATTAGTGTAGAAAGTTCTATAGCAAACTCTTTCTCTCTCCCCACATAAATCTGGCTTCCATCCAATAAAAACTTCTTCAAAAAAAAAGAACAGCACATAATCCACAGTAGTTTGAAATGTCATCAATTCTCATGAAAACCTAGGGATTGAGACCTGGCCTCACACCTTCAGGCAATACTGCCACAAGCCTGTGTAGTCTTTCCTGGAGCAGCTCCAACTACCTCTGAAGAGTAGTCCTGGGCTCCTCCCCTGCCCCACACCAAGGCTACCATGCTTGCGGTCACAGCGAGGGCCCAGCCAGGTAACTACAATGGGCAGAGAAGGTTTGAGTTCTGTGTGGAACCACAGGAAGCTTACAAACCACTGTGGAGCAGGCGGCAGGGGGTTAGAGGGGAGAAAAGAAGAAACTTCTACAGAGCAGCCTGCAGTGGGTCAGTGGGGAGACTCCCTCCAACCAGCTTCTAGTGTGCAAGCTGCTGACCAATGGAGTCTTGGCTTGCATGTTACACTTTAGGTCCTAAGGCTCCGTACCCCCCATATCTGTATTTAGCTAATGTTTTGCTTACGGGTAGACTTTCTCCTTTCTTGACTATGTCATAATGTTTTTCCTTCACAGATTCTATCCACTCCTGATAGCTGTACTGATGAAGAATCCCCATCTTCATCATCCCTTGAGGTGGGTGCTCTATTCATGCAAAACAAATTGTTCTCTTGCTCCTTAGAATGTGAGGATCGAAGCTAAAACAATCTGATGACAGTGCTCCAAGAAGATTATTAATCAGCATCTGCTGTCTAGATACTGGAGGCTAGGCTTCCCAAGACATAATTGTTTAATTTTTCATTTCTGTGAGTTTTCCAGAATCCTACCCTTGATTTTCTCATTTGCATAAGCCTTGCATAAGATTATTGCTTTCAGATATTTGCCCCCAATTAATTTATATGCTAATCTTCTCACTCTGAAGAGCTCACCGTGATGATGTCATCCCTCCATGAACACGGTCTTCCTCTCACAAAGCGCTCTAATTTGCCTTCCACCTACCCATACCCACCCATTCCTCAAAATCCAGTTTTTCTCCATAATTATTTGTGCCCTTGTGGATCACTATCATATTCTTGTTTAACATCTAACATACATTGAATTTACCTTTCCTTTATAAAATAAGGTCTTGACCAGGTAGTGAGCAGTAGCATGCTTATTTTATCTCATCAAACAACCACTTGAAGAAAAAAATCCATACCTTACACATTGGTTTATGCATGTATTTAACATGGTGCTAAGCTCAGAAAGAGCAGTGGGTATCTATCACCTTGCTGATTAAGGTTAATCAGAAAAGCTTAAAATTTCTCCCTCCCTATCATTTAAATCTGTGAACTTCTATGAATTCTGCCAGCCTGCTTTCTCATTGATCTTCTTAATGTCAGAATTTCCCAAGAAAGTCAGTTCATTTTTGAACAATATTGCTCAACAAATATTTGTAAATGAATGGGAAAAAATGGTTTTCCTGCTTTTACAAAAATATGACAAGAAATAATTTTCAGCACCATGTGAAGAGCAGTGAAATTGATTGGCTTTAGGCACCCACCAATTCCCTCCAAATTAGACCTAATCAGAAAGCAGCAGCATCACACAGACCCAGTGAGCTTCCTTCTTGCCATCTGGTCTGAAAGGGAAGTCCAGAAACATTAATAGGGGGCAGTGACTAAGGACAGAAAGTACTGTCAGTGCTTTTAATATTTTCTTCCACTATGAATATTTATCTTCTTTTATCTAACTGAATACAAAGGCTTTCCAGGAACAATACTTGATTCTTCCGCAAAGAATCTTCCTCTATGTTTCTTGCAAATTACCTCCCAGAAATTTTAATATATCTCAAGCAAAAATCCTGGTTAATCTTGCTGAAATTTGACATCAATACTGAAAGAATCACTTCAGTGTGAATAACATTAACCTTTGAAATATGATTTGTTTAATGACTTGTTTTATATCATGGTTACCAAGATATTTTTCTGTGGACTGCCAATCATTTTATGTCTGAGACCGGATAAAAAGTTTGTGGACTTTTCCTGCTGGCTGGGATCTAAGCAAGTAATTCCTCTTGTCTGCCACGTATCCACTTACTGTCTGTTCCTTAATCCTTAGAAAGTTGAGCTAGACCAGTTTGGCAGCCTTAATCTTAGAGATATCCTCATATCTTTATGAGGATATTAATGGAGAAAAGAAACCATGAGTCCTTTGGCAAAGGTGATAGAATGTTTTGTGTTGCCCCCAAGCTTCTACAGAAACTGCCTGATGGGATACAAAGTCTTCCCAGGCTCAAATTGTTAATGGTTCCCTCTGCTGAAAGGAGATAAAAATAAGTAGCAGGACACACAGATCCCTTCATAATCTGACCCCTGCATCACTCTCCAGCCTCACCTCTCACCTTTCCCTCCTCATATTACACAATACTCTACCTCCCTTAGATTATAAAAGATTAGCCAAACCAGTCCTGTAAAGTAAAAGCCCTGAAGTGCTAGAGGGAAAAAAGAAGAGGGAAGGAGAAAAATTGATAATAAATCTGCAGTTAGAAGGAAAGGAAACAACAGAGAAAGGAAAAGCAAACCCTGTTAGATAATCAGGTGACAGACCATTACTCCAGGCATGGCGGGCCCTGTCTACAGACAACTGGGCAGGTGGCTTCCACTGCAAACACCCAGATCCCAATAAGAAGACCTAGGGAAGGAGGATCAGGGCCAGATTCACCTCCCTCCTCTCTATAAAAGAGAGAAAGATGTGGTTGTGCACCCTGCAAACCATCACACATGTTACCATATACACACAACCATGACCACTCTACACTGACTAAACTGTTCAGTTGCATAGGCTATTTGTTTTTAAGTCAAGCTTATTCTATTATCTTTTATTAGTCTCTTGAATTTGAAGACTCTTAAACCTCAGGGAAGTTACTAAATCATGGATAATATCACAAAACCAATTGCCTTTCATCACAATACACCGTCAGCCCAGGCTAGTCACCAGGGCAAAGACATCTGCTGAGGTGTATTCCATTACACCAGTGTCCTAAAGGGGACTTGGAGCTGCCAAGCTCTATAAGCACCACCATTAAGTGAATTCTAACTACTCAGTTCTCTCCCTCTTCTGTTCACAAGTCTTTCCAGTCTACCTGCTGTGTAAATAATGCTTATCATCAACAGCCCTTATCCTTTACACAAACCAGAGACTTCCACTGCTCTGACCACTTGCTCATCCTTATGTAGATCTGCTCTCATTCACCTTCAGAGCCAGAGGGAGGTGTGAGCACTCCCCTAGCTCTCTCACTGATGGTCTACACTGCTGCTCCTCCACTTCCATGAAAAATCCCTCCTCTTTTGGAGTTCATGGCTTCCACTGCCTCTTGCTCACTGAGGCCTCCTGTGGATATTCACACTTACATAGTGTGAAGCCCGGCTTATAGCTTACTACCAACACTCTTAAGGATGCCCCCTTAATATGCCTGATGTTTTTTAGATTATGGTCTCACAATTACCTTATCTCTGCTCCATACACTGTCTTCCACCCAACTTTGTAACAATAGTCTTAAAATTCCTCAAACTAATCCTAAAATCTGAAACCTCCACTCTATCACCAACCATTTTTCCACTTCATTCATTTTATTATTCCAGTCCTAGTTTGTATTCCCAAGGTGACTTTTATTCTTCATTTGTCGCAATCCGTTTTTCATGAATATCACTCCTATTATGGGTTCTCCTGTCTCCCTCTCTCTCTGCAAACTATGACCCATGATCAAAAAGTCTTGTATTGTCCCTCCAGATACTTACACTCTTCACTGCTGCCCATGTGTGTCTTGTAGTCTCCTAAGTAAATTCTCCCCACATGTATCTACTCTACTCCTATTTCTAGTACTTAAAACTTACAGAAAGGTCCAATGAATTTTACATTTCTCCTACAAAGACAAGTCAATAAACATCAGGTAGCCCTTAGGTACCATCTGGAAATGTTTTTGTTTTCTCCTTACATTCAACTCCCCCATAATCTAAAAATAATTGCAAAAGGCTCTGCACAGGCGTATTTTCATACTCCTTCCCTTAGCCATCTCTCTTATAAACAAAGTCCACCATCCCTGCACCCATTTCTTCACTCCACACACACTCCTTAAGAGAACCAATCATCTTCTGTTCCTACCACACTGATAGAATTTATAAGATTTAGGGCCTCCCCTGGTGGTGCAGCGGTTGAGAGCTGGGCTGCGAAGCTGCCCGCAGAATCTGCAGTGCCGGTTCGATCCCCGTGAGGGTCCCACATGGCGCGGCAGACCTCTCCTGCCACACCCGCTGCTCCCTTCAGCAGTGTATTTCATCGGTCTGCCTGTTCTGTTCCCCGCTCTGGCTCTGGTGAATTCTCTCACCCTCCAGGGCTTCTGACTGTACCCAGTGCTTATATAAATAAATAAATAAATCTTTTTAAAAAAGAATTTATAAGATTTACCAATTATATTCCTTTTTTTTAAAGTAATCAAATTCCAATAAATTCCTGACCAACCCTCCTGGCCCACTGACAAGTGCAGGCCTGACCGGAAGCCCCAGCCTGGCTCAGGCGTGCTTCTCATGTGGCAGAGCTGTGTGAGTGCCACATCCCAGGACAGTCACCCACATGGCAGCAGACTCCCAGGCCAGCCCAGGCCCATCTAGTCCACTCTTCTGACTCTCACCAGCTCATCAACAATGCTCAGAGCCCTGGCTTTACCAGAGATGACAGGACAATTCCTGGTCTTTCAATTTATGAGATCCACCCCTTTTCTCCTCTTCTGTGCTGGATCTTCCAGATCCTAGACTCTGCACTGGATTCCAGTGCCACTTGGTAGTTTCTTTGCCCCTAAGCACTCAATTCTCTTTACCAGCTCTTTCACCTACAGCTTCTTACAGCATGCCTTAAAAGTCGTGATAGCTGTTTATATTTTTATAAATAACTGTTATCATTGGCTGTTTCTATTTCAATATTGGTCAAAATTATTCATCAGATATTTTCATGCCTTAAGTATTGATGTAACCAAAGGGATTTGGAAATTCCTGACATTGTAAATTCTTTAAAAGGAAATTCACTCATTTAGATGCCCAATGGACATTCACTGAGGACCTGCCACTTTCTGCAATCCATAGGAACTGCTGATCATATAAAGATAAGATTTGGTGCCAGCTTTCAAAGAGTTCACAGCCCAGAAGAGCAAAGAGGCAAACAGAAGAGAATATGAACAGCTAGATACTATGTCAGATGAGTGCACAAAATAGTATAAGTATAGAGTGGAGAAGATAACGGACTATTCTCAGGATAGTCAGGAACCCTTTCTTTATATTCCCACATACATTGTAATCCAACTCTTTTATTGCTGTTGTTTTCTTTGTCTATAGGTCATTATCATATTTGTAAAGCAATCTATGCAAAATCTCTGATGACAAAAGGGCTCTTATTATTAACATGGATTTTTTTAAAAACAGAATATATATTTAGTATATTAATTTACACTCCTCTTTTGTTTTGTTAAATTGAGACCTAAATACTCTATTCAGTAGGAAACTACCCAGAATAATCCCATGTCTTGAGTGTGTACACACAATATCATCACAAGAACTGTTGCATCAGATACATGAATCATAAGTATGTACATATGTGTAGGTAGGTATATGTACATATACACCATCGCTGTAAATGTACATATACAGGGTGTAGGTATATGTACATATACACCATCACTGTAAATTTTATGTTTCTTTCCTACAGTAGTCCATTCACAAAACAAAACTAATAAATGTTTGTGGCATTGCTGGATCCTGTGGAAGCTTTATGTTTAGTAGGTCCAGAAATCTCCACACAGCTCTCCATAGTGGTTGGACCAGTTTGCACTCCCACCAACAGTGCAGAAGAGTTCCTTTTTCTCCACAACCTCGCCAACATTTGTTGTTGCTAGTTTTTTTAATATGTGCCATTCTCACTGGTGTAAGATGGTATTTACCCAAAGAACACAGAAACATCAATTCCAAAGAACACCTGCACCCCTATGTTTATAGCAGCACTGTTTACAATAGCTAAGCTTTGGAAACAGCCCAAATGCCCAAAAATAGATGACTGGATCAAGAAGATGTGGTACATATATACCATGGAATATTACTCAGCATTCAAAAAAGATAAACACATGCAATTTGCAGCAACATGGATGACGCTGGAAGGGATCATGCTCAGTGAAATAAGCCAAAAGAAAAAGAAAAATACCGGATGGTCTCACTCATAGCAGGGATCTAGAAAACTTAAATAAGGGACCAGGAAAATGAATAACTATAAGAAAGTGAAAATCAAAATCAACAAAAACTATGAACCAGAGACACTTTTGGGGGGGTGGGGGGGGAGGGGAGGGATTGGGGTCAGAATGGGGGGATTGCAATTGTATGGGGAATATAAAAATAAAATTTATTAAAAAAAAAAAAGAAAATTTATGCAAACATATTGAAGTTCTCCAAGTGGAGTGTAAAAAATCACAAAATAAAAAGATGTAGAAATAAAAAAAAAAAAATGTTTGTGCACCTGTAACATTTTTTTGCTCAGCATCCCTTCGCTAGACACTATTATTTTTTGAAACACACACTCCAAGCCACATGGTGAAGTAGAAGATGCTAAGTTCCTTAGGCGTTATCCCTCATATAGCCTGTCTAGACACAGATGATCACCTGACTCAACCAGAACAATCAACACACTCCCTCTGAGTTTGGGAATTTATAAGTCACTCTCCTTCATGAGGCCCGCATGGCAATATATAAAACTTGATAGATGTAGCAGCCATATTTCACCACGGAAATCAAAGAACAGAGGAAGCCTGCCCATAGTAGGAGAGTAAAGCAAACCAAAGCAGAAAAGGCTGATGAAGACCTGAAATTGCATTGCCAAGTTTTTCAGAGTACTACAAGTCCCAGCTCCATTGCTGATCTAGGATTCTTTGCGATACCCCAGTATCTCTCTAATAAATGTCCCTTTTTGCTTAAGTTCAAATTGAGTTTTTATAGCTTGTTAATTAAAGATGAATAACCAGTCATACCAGGATAAATAGATCACATGGGCAGTGTAGATTGTGCATACAAGAGATTGGCCAAGAAAAACTAAAACCTTATTCATTGTGAATATACGGTGAATCTGGAGGATGAAAACTATAGAGTTAATATCACCTTAAAGTAGATCTTGACTCAGCTCTTTTATTTCCCAAGTGTTTACATGCTCTACTCTTTTGTCCCTGTCCAAGACCTAACAATTCTTTCTTTAAAGTTTCTTTTATAGCTATACTATACTATTCATTTAAATTGTAACTACTACAGTCCAGAGTTTCTTAGCTAAGTGGAATTCCTGCTTCCAATTTTCTCATATCCACATATCTTGCATTCTTTTCTCAGACAGATCATAAAAACTACACATCTCATGTCCCTAGCTTTTAAATTTCCAGTGGCTCTTACTGTTAACTGAACAAAATCTTAAAATGTAACTAGGCATCAAGCTCATATAAACTTATATCTATCTTTCAAACTTACAATTACTACTCCCTTCTTTGATTTCTGAATATATCATCAATTTAATTGCCATAAACAACAGTGAAATGGTATGCAAAAGAATAAAGTAGTCTACATGAAGTTACACTAGAAAACTAAAGCCACAGGTGAATGGGTGAGTTACCACCAAACTACAGCACATTGATTTCTTCATAGCATGTATCATTACTTGATATATTACATATTTATTTATTTAGCATCAATCCTCATTAGAAAGTAAGTTTCCTGAGAGCAGGAACTTTGTTCTTTCTAAAGCATAAATGAAAAATATTGCCAAATGGGACTGTGGACACATGTCACAGCATCTTCAATTTTCAAGAGAAACTAGAAATAACTTTGTGCTCAGTCCCAATTTCTAAATGTTGGCAAATTACTAAAAAAATGTTAAGCCATTTTGGGGATGTGAAAGCAAGTATGTCTTCAAACATGTATTCATTCTGAAAGTGGAGTTTGTCATTGCTGTACTAAGAGGGATCTTAGACATTTTTATCTTTCTAATTACTTAAGGTCATACCTTTGAAAGTGTAGGTAACTTGATAAGAAAATGATGATGCTTCAAACATGCACACCTGAGGCTCTGCTATGATTCTGTTGGTTTACTAAGATGCTACTCAAGATGTTCCCCCAGGCCTCCCTCTGGTGCAAGGGGTTAAGCACCGCAAAATGAAGCAATCCACAGCCTCTGCAGCATGAGTTTATTTCCCCAGCTTGCCAGAGAGAAACCCACATGGTGAAGCAGACCTCTCCTGACTCTCCCGCTGCTCCCCTCTGCAGTGTATTTCAGTCAGTCTGCCTGTTCTGCTCTCCACTCTGTCTTTGGTGAATCCTCTCACCCCCCTCATCTCTGGCCTGTGCCTCAGCTCTTCTATGCATAAATAAATAAAAATCTTTAAAAAAAAAGTAGATATTCCTTCCTACCCTAAAGGAAACTGCTTCAGCTTTGGAACCAAAGTGACCACATGACTTTCCCACATCCAAGATTCTGCAGTTAAGAGCTATTATGAGTTCAGAAATGCCATTCCCATGTGTACCCCATAATAAAGAAGAAATGCAGTAAAAAAAAAAAAGATTGGATTTCCAAGGAGTAATGGAAAACAAGGGGTAATGGAAAACAAGAGTCAGTTCTTAAATTATATTTCCACAGTTGATAAAAAGGGTTCCCAATGACAATTTTGCTTTTTTGATTATTTTTAGTATTTTTAGGTTATAAGTATAAGCTAAAATTTTACTTAAGTAGACCTTTTGATGTTCTCTGGGAGCATCTTTTATCTTTTCCAGAAAAAATTATTAACTAGGAATTATTAAATGTTTACTAACTAGATATATAAGGCTAATATAAAGTCACATCTAAATAATTAAGAGTGTCTGATTTTAAACACAGGTCACTTAGTAACAAGTATAATTGTGTAGGGCTAAGAATGCTCATAAGGTATTTTAAAGAAAATACTCTAGGAGAAAATATGTCCAGTATACTCTATACTAACTCACAGTTAGTTAGTATACTCTATACTAACTCACAGTTAGTATACTCTATATTAACTGTGAGTTAATCCCAGCAAATCAATCATCAATTTTCGAAGATGTAAAAAGAAATGACACATATTGGTGATTCTTTTCTGTGTATAGACCAAAGCATAGAGTCTTAAAATATCCATAGGAGACATCAACAAACATCAGAGGAGTTCAACATATCAAATGAGTTTCAATCCAAAATAGTAAAATGTCTTTCAACCCTCTATAGTCAGCATTTAGGACATTAAATTATTAAGTCCATGAAACATAGTTCTTCAGTAATGGCATTAATTTTGTATGCAGAAAGTTTCATTTTTAAATAAGTCCCACAGTGACTTAAACTAAAAATAACAGTGACAAAATGTATTTATCAAAATATGTTTTTTTCAAAATTTAGGTTATTAAAGAGCTATGAACCTCCTCTAGTTAATACAGACTTTTATTCACTTCAAGCCACACTGAATAAGAGGGCCACTGGAGAATCATGACCTGGATTCTCTTACAGACACACAGGTGAACTGATGAATCCCCAGCTCCAAGGCACAAGTACAGGAAGCTCATAATTTCAGATCAGATCAACACAAGTGTGATTTGCAACTCTACCACTTGCTTAGTTTTTTGACCCTGGGAAAGATTCCTAATCTCTTTAAACTTCAATTTATTCATTTGAGAAAACAGAATCCTAACACTGTGTTTTAGGGTTTCCATGAAAATTTAAACAAAGTCCTATTTATTTTGTAAGACACTGAAATGAGGAAGCTGTTACTCAGTATGGCTTGACTAACACGAGGAAATAGAATGCAAAGAGAGGCTAGATGCCACGGTGTCACAAATGGCAGCCATCATAGAGAGCCCAATTAATTCTTATTCTAAACTTAATACAGACAGTGAATTCTCCAGGTCGCCTGTTTGCCATCCTTTACTAAGAACATATTTCTGTTTCAGTACCACATGCTAATGGATTGCACTATTAGAGCTCCTTCTACGAACATAGTACTATACATGGGATAAAAGGTACAAAATTTGGACCTTATAGAAATTCTACTACCACAGCAGAACACATATACAAAAATGTTCACTGGATCACTGTTGTTAATATTGAAGATAGAAAAACCAAAACTTTCATCTATAGGAGGATGAGAATTTTTAAATAATCATTCAACCATTCTATTCAGATAAACCATGAAAACAGAATTTTAAGCAAAATATAGAATAAAATAAAAATAAGTTTCAGAATTATGCCTCTAATTCTGAATAAAATTTTAAAGCATGGCATGTCTTGTAAATAAGTGTTCACATGCTTAATAATATGCATGGAAATGGCAAATGCCAAATTCAGGACAGTGGTATCCCTATAAGGGAGGAAGCAAGGCAATTAGATGAGGCAGGGATACACAGAGGGTCAACTCTAATCAAATTGTTTGACTGCCTCAAAAATCACTGAAGCAAAAATGATAAAATGTTTAGATTATATACAGCTGACTAATAGGGATATGTAGTTTACTGTATTATTTCTATGTCTTCAATGTATTTGAAATATTCCATAATCAAAAGAAGCAGCTTTTCCAGTAATATAAATGAAAGTAAGCAGTTGCCTAAAACTGACAACAGCTCTTCCAGTGATACTCAGGAGATGAACAGGGACAGGGATGGTGAGGGTTGGGGCGGTAGTGAAAGGAAAAAGAGAGTTAAATATAAAAAGACTCTTCTCTGACTCCCTGAAACCAGATATATAACTCTCCCTCCCCCCAAGGTTAAGAACTCAGCTATATCAGATATGAAGAGGTTAGGAATGAATCATTGTTAATCAAGAAATCAGATTACTTTACAGTATACACATTATCCAAAAACATCATTAAGCATAAAATACTTACTACAACTCCACTCTTGGTGGTAGTTTCTCTGTATGTGAAGTTGCAAATTGCCCAGGCTAAATAATATGTAGACATGAGAGGGGTCTGTGAAAAGTGATCCGTAACCCATCCATCTTCCTCAAACACAGAAGTTTCCACTGGCATATTGGATAAAGATAAATAGGTTGCTTGATGCTTAATGCTGATTTTGAAAGTAGCCTTGTAGATGGGCTCGTCAAAACAAGGAAATGCCTTTCTGGCATGTGTAGGTGAAAACTGAGTAATGCCAAGGAATCTGGAAAAAAAGAAAATGACATTCTCAATTACATTTATGGCCAGAGTTATTATCATTTTACATGTATCTGCTGATAAAATAACTTATTTTTGCCAAATTGCAAGATAACATTTTTTTCCTGAACTAAAGGGTATGAATAGCATAAAAATACAATTCATGTATTTCCCCCAAAATAAAAATTCTTCAGGGAAGTTTTTGTCTCAATTAAATTCTCTAAACCCAGGGCAATGATTACTATATAAAAATTATCCTTTATAGAAAATATCTCATTGGATCACATTAACAAATTGTGGGAAAAACGGTTCTCCTTCTGGGAAGTGCCTTACGTTTCTCCCTGAAACTATATAACATGTAAAGACCATGAAATCAAATTGAAAAGTTGTCATCACATACTTGTAGAACATAGACCATTGCTTAAAAAAATCAAATTTCAGCACCTGGCCTGATTTTGTTATGAAAAAGAACTTTGAAACCTGACAAAATTTGGTCTGAATTCTGACTTCACAACATTCTTAGCCTGATCCTCTTGGACCATTACTGAATTTCTCCAGTTAGTTGTTCATGACTTGAAAGGAATTAATCATGCCCCACTCAAAAAAAAATTGTAGAACTTAAAGGGAAGAATAAAAGAAGGTGCAAGGCAAAGCAAATAGATCCATAACACCAATAGGTGGGTAATAAATGGAAGCCACGAGCCTCCCTGGTGGCACAGGCTGTTGAGCGCAGCTCTCTGAAGCTATCTGCAGCCTCTGCAGTGCTTGTTCGATCCCCGCAGGCCTCAGAGCAAACCTCTTGGCAAGCAGACCTCTCCTGTCTCTCCCACTGCTCCCCTCAGCAGTGTATTTTGTCAGTCTGCCTGTTCTGTTCCCCGCTCTGTCTCTGGTGAGTCTTCTCACCCTCCCGTGTATCTGACCTGTACCCTGGTTCTTGAATAAAAAAAAATGAATCTTTTAAAAATAAATAAATGGCAGTCACTACTTCACAGTACCCTCAAAGCTTCTTAAAGTGCTACAACTTATATTACATTGAATAATCTGAAGAGACTTATTGAACAATGAGACCATTGGTTTTTACTACTCATATTTACTATATACTATATAAATTATATAAATTATAAGTTAATAGATATAGCAAGTATAACAAATATCCCTATAATAAATGCCAGTGCTTGTGTGTGTGTGCATGTGTGTAAAATACATATATATTATGCCTTCAGGTTTTCAGATGAAATTGCAAAGCTGCATCTTATTAAAATTTTAACTAGAGTCAACCTCTACATTCTTTCACCGTTATGGCTATAAATGAAAATATTCAAATTAAGTACTTTAAGAAGGACACTCTTAATAGAGGTCATTGTTTATGAGAACATTCATGACAGAAGCAAAACCTTTTTAATCATTAAAGTTAAACTTTTTTAATCATAGTAATTACAAGTCTTGATATAAGACAAGTCAATACCAGATCCTTTGTCAAAATTGCTGAGTTATAAAGTAAAAGAAAGCTCTTTTCTTCATAAACTGTTCTGCCACCATGCCCCTCTCCATCATCCGGTTGCAAATCGTTCATCTAACATGGCATAACTTCCCACTGAGCCCAAATGTGGATCAAAATTATTCCCAGCACAGCACTCAGGCAGCTACTACCAATCAATAGGATTTGACATGTGTGTTGAATCTTACAAGCTATCGCTGGCTCAACCTATGAGGTGTAAATGTTTACACCATTTTAAAATTATGAAGCTTACATTTATCATTGAGTGCATACTTTTATAAAGCTTATTTTTGAAAAAGAGAAAAACAAGACATTTTTAAGATTAATTGTATACTTACTCTCACAGAGAGGGTTTTGGAGAGTTATCTTGGAAACGGTACTGGGCTGCTACCTATCAGGCTTGGGTAAATCACTTAACTGCCTAAGCCTACTTTTTCATTAGTAGAAGGAAAATAATAATGTTTTCTAGGCTTTCCTTACAAAACTGTCTAGATGATAAAATGAGATAATATATGGGAAAGAAATTTTAACTATAAATCTTCTGACAAACATAAGGTTAAAGTTGGAAGCAATCTTAGAAACAAATTGTCCCACTCTCATAAATTTCTGAACTGAAAAATAGTTGCAGGAAGCTTAAGTGATTTGTCCAATATTACATAGGCAATTAGTAAAAACTGAGTCTAGAATTCATATTTTCAATGCCTGAGTCAAAGATAATTATATTTCAAAAATGGTAAAATTAATCTTCAGCCATAATTTATAAACAATGTTATAATTTGTTGGTAATAGTATTTCTTCTTTCCAAATTGATCAGCATCATGGTAATATTTTTCCTTATTATTTTCTGATAGTAATAGTTTCGACTTAAAATGTCAGTACCTTTTAGTTAAAATGCACCCATTTGCAACTTTCTCTTCACATGCTTTTGTCTTACATAATACTATGGAATCTTATCTATCAATCTTATTAATTAAAATCTCCACTAAGCTTGATATGTCTTTGCTGCGGCCATTTAAGGATACCTATGAGATTTCATGTAGGAGGAAAAATTTTCCCATTTACCTTTTAAGTGGCTGAGTACTCCAATGCCAATCATGGGGTAAACAGACACGGCCTGCCATGTGTGAACTTGTCAGTCTATTGTATATGTCCTATACTGGGTATGTTGCAGGAATTGCTTTAAAAAGATATAAGTACTTTTGACTTTGAGGTCTTTGCAATCTAATTGAAAAGAAAGTGTATATATACATTTGAAAAAAAAAAACTAATAGTACTATGGGGAATGTTCTGCAAGAGTTCAACAAAAAGGTTGCAATTAAAATGTATCAGTTGTTAAGTAACAATGAAAGATGTGTTTGGCATTAAGTAATTAATAGGAAGTAAATTATTAGATGTAGAAGATCTAAATACACCCAGGTTAATGAGAAATTAATAAACCAAATATTTATGCCAAAGAATCAAGTTTTGAAGTCTCTTTTCCTTATGTAGTCAGTAAATATGTTAATAAAGCTAGCAATTTAAATCACTGCTTCTCAGGGTTGAACAGAATTATAAAGATCATCTAGTGACTTTTCCTGCAATTAATATTCTTTTTTTTTTTTGAGTTCCCATTTTATTGTCATGATTTATAACTTACATAGTTCATATGCTACTATATTATGATTTATACACTACATAAGAATTTAAAACAAGAGAAATTATATGAAATTTTCAAATACAATATCAAAATTAAACAAAGACAGAAAGCAATAAAGAGCACTTTCTGATTCCACTAAACTAAACTGCTAAGTAAAAACAGCATGACAAAATACACACTTCAGAAGCCTTTTTTTTTTATTATTTTTTTTTTTTTTGAAATCAGGCAGCATTTTTAAAGTGACAATTTTTAGTTTTTTTTTTTTTAATTAATAAATTTTATTTTTATATTCCCCATACAATTGCAATCCCCCCATTCTGACCCCAATCCCTCCCCTCCCGCCCCCCACCCCCCCAAAAGTGTCTCTGGTTCATAGTTTTTGTTGATTTTGATTTTCACTTTCTTATAGTTATTCATTTTCCTGGTCCCTTATTTAAGTTTTCTAGATCCCTGCTATGAGTGAGACCATCCGGTATTTTTCTTTTTCTTTTTGGCTTATTTCACTGAGCATGATCCCTTCCAGCGTCATCCATGTTGCTGCAAATTGCATGTGTTTATCTTTTTTGAATGCTGAGTAATATTCCATGGTATATATGTACCACATCTTCTTGATCCAGTCATCTATTTTTGGGCATTTGGGCTGTTTCCAAAGCTTAGCTATTGTAAACAGTGCTGCTATAAACATAGGGGTGCAGGTGTTCTTTGGAATTGATGTTTCTGTGTTCTTTGGGTAAATTAATATTCTTAATGGATTCATACACACAGTATATATCTGTGCTCAGAGGGCCAACATATATTCTGATAATGTCTAAATGAGGAAATACCAATTTCACAGTCTGGCACCTGAGGATGATTGCAATTGAATTTCAATTCAGGATTTAGGAAATCAAAAGAAGTCCCTTGGTAAAGAAGAACAGTCGAACTAGATTACATTTAAGGTCTTTTCCAAGTTTGAGATCCTATAATGGAACAAAAATTTGAAATAAAATATTTCTTGAATTCAATGAGGTTTTTTAAAATGTGAGATTATGCTGCCACAAAATAACTATTTTACCTCAAATTCTATAATGCTTTTGCTTCCCTTATCATTCATTTGTGAGCATTCAGTACCGAGGAGAAAAAGATATAGATATATTGTATATATTTCCTTCCCTCACTGAGTTTATATTCTAATGAAATAAACAGTCTCAAACAGACAATCAAACACAAAGCCACGACAGACAGAAAATGTATGAAGTGCAGTCCCCTAAAGCAAGGTCTCTCAATCTCTGGCTCTACTGACATTCTAGGTGGACACATCCACTGTAAAATGTTCAGTAGTGTCCATGCTGGCACTAAATGCCAGCAGCGCCCACCTCCCCAGTTGTGGCAAAGAACTAAAGTGTCTCCAGAATTTGCAAATATTCCCTAGCAGGGCAAACTGGATCCAGTTAAGACCACTGGTCTTAAGAACAGAAGGAAGGTTTAATTGGGGGAGAAGCCTATGAATTTGGTCTTGAAGACTGGGCAATATTTTAAGGGCCAGACACATATCCAGGATGTGTTTAGAGAAGGTGATTTGGCATAGAAAATGAGTTTGGTTTATGAGCAAATCTGAAGTGGTAGTAGGACACTAGGAAGAACACAAAAATTAACTAAAAATAGAAAACATTGCAATATACAGTGTGGAGATGAAATACACATGTAAATACAAAAAGAAGTAAAATAAAAGAGCAGGAGGCAGAAAGTAATGGGGACAAATATTTTGTTGTCTGGGTTTTCTCCTGCTTGTTCAAATGTTCACCATTTTTATCTTTTAATGAATCCCTCACTTACATAAAAAAATCCACTTCCAAGAGTGACATCCTGGAAGTGTCATTCTAAGAATGTCACTTTAGCATAACTAGAAAAATATGAATAATATACATGCATTTTAATTCTCTTCTACCTAAAATAAATTACTTGGTTTCTTAACAACTTGTATATTTGACATTTTGTTGAGCTAAAAAAGGAGGTTTAAAGCTCTGTGTTGCCTCTGAAGGATATAGAGAATTGATTTTTTCTTATTTCTGCGGAAGTTCACTAGGCAAACTATTCGTGTCAAGTCATTATGATAAAATTCAGCAGAAGTAATGCATTAACGTTGGTTGATATTGCCAACAAATTACAGTATGTGATACAAAACAATTTCTGTTCCATTACTTTCAGTTTGCCTTTTCATAAAGTTAAAATATGCAGAGGAAATAAACATTTGCATAACACTCAGTATTCAGATTGATTCATGACTTTACACTGTGGAACCCACCAAAACCGAGAGATCCTCAAAAATGGCATGGTGTATTTGAGAGGTTTCAGTTTTGGCCACCTCGATGCATGCCACACATATAGCACCATGAAAAATGAACTTTGAACTTGCTTATGTTACAAGTGTAATCTATCTAGTACTGCAATAGTTTAAGATGGATAATAAAAACTCCAAGGTCTTAGGAAATGTCCCAGTGGACCATCTAGCTACTAGTCAACTGTTGACAATAAGTGGACAAAGATACAAGGTCATGGAAATTACACATGTCCCATTTAAAGTTAAGGCTATTGACCAAAATGCAAATTATTACTCAATGACAAAACATTTTAAGTCAAAATGGGTCTGGGTCGTGATTTAGACTGTGTTTTTATGTACTTCAATGAGTCATTAAACCTCTGCCACTTTAGAAGTACTCCTGCTGAATATTCAGTGCTATAAGCAACCGTGTAGTCTGTTTTTTAAAATAACCACTCTAGTAAACTAAAAACATAATGCAATAATGCCAGCAATATGTATGTAGGAAGTGGTGCATATGTGAATAATCGTGTTATAAAAACAGTGCAATATTCACAATTGTTTTCATATTTATGTACTAAATACTCATCAGAAATAAGTACTGCGCACTTGATCACCATTGATAAAGAGAGTTATGAATGCACCTAAATTACTTTGTGAGCCATAATATTAGGTTTCAGTGAGAATAAATAACCTAGTGTCTGAGATTCATTTGCTTAATATTAGAAAAAAGCAAAGCATCATGTAAAGTACTGCTACTGTCAAGACTCAAATACAGCCTTAAGGACAATAGCTAGTGACTCATGCATTCCCGTGGGGCCTGGGGTTTGTCTATCAGCTGTACTGGTTTCCAGTGACAAGGAAGCTACCCTCCTGATGCCTCTGCGTCTGGTTTCTGCTAGTCCCACTACTGACAGAGAACAGTGCCACAGAGATGTGCATTACATCTGTTACCCACACTCTTCCTACACCTCACCCCTCTCATCTCACAGTAACTGAGCCATGCATGGGGTTTCTCTAGCTGTGAAATACTACACAGCCCTTCTTTGCTCTCTTTTTCATGGTGGAAGGGCTCTGCTTCTTTCTCTCTCTATCATTTGAACTCTGCGTAAGGGGCAAAACAAATCAGCAAGAGGAATTCCACAGTGACCATCTCCCCACTGTCTTGCTACTAAGGGGAGACCCAAGGCAAAAAGTTTGCACCAGCCAAAATACTAGATTTCCAGACATGGAATAATGTAATAATAATTTTGTATCCAGAGAAGTGCTTAGCAATTGTTAGACACTTTCCTTAGTGCTTTGTTTCCTAACTCATGCAACACTCACAATAACCCTGTGAAATAGACTACCATCCCCCACAATTTCCAGATGAGGATACCAGATCTAGAACCATTAGGATCTTTGACTAAGGTTCAAAAGCTTCCAAGTGGCAGAGTGAGGACATGAACCTGGGCAGTCTAGTTCAGAGTCCTTGAGCACACTGACCACAGACACACACATAAACACACAGAGCTTTTCATCCAGCAACATAACCAAAAGTGGCTTGAACCTATTCTTAAGAGAAGTAACCAACAGCAGAAATTCTAAAACTATATCCATTTTCTACCCTCTGATCATTTTGTCATTTGAGTCATACACTCATAGGGAAAGATTTGATTAATAAACTAAAATTTCACCCTGCAAGTCACCATAGGTCGGAACTGGGAAGTGTCACCTCTCCGCCAACCCTGTACACCTAGTGCCGGAGCTCCTTAAGCCCTGGGGCCACTCAGGCATTCAAAGACTGAAAAAATAAGCCTGAATGCAGGGAGGACAGCATGAGGAAACCCTTCATCCCAATTCAAATCTACCCAGTTTCGCCAAGCTCACGCCACCCTCCAGGCCTCCCCACCAACATCCAGCTGTGCCTGTATGAATCATTTCAGAATGCCCAGAAAAATGAAAAAAGTGGGGAGTATTTTTCATCTTTATATTCTTCCAAATTCTGTGAAGCAAAATTCCCTGTGCTGGAGGGAGCGTTCACTCTCTAGTGGCAAAAAAGCAGGACTGCATGGGACCTGGAAAAACTCTGGAGGAAGGAACCCAGACACTGCTGAAAATCTGGAAAGATGTAAAGGCAACACAAAGAATATAAAGGACCCTAACTACAATAATGATGATCACTGAGTGGCTGGTGGGAGGGTGAGTCTGAGAAGGAGCAACACCTTTCCTAACAGACTACAAAACCTTTACCTCTTAAAGGTAAATTGTTTCTTCTTCACAATTCATATGATTCTTTTGAAGATAAGCTTAAGAAATGAATCCTTTTGCAATCATCTAGAGCAAATGGCTTCCACTCCCAAGCAAATCTAAGAGGTTGTCCCGGCATTGATGTGTCCAGTCCATGCACACAGGTAATGCCCAAAATTAGCATGTTGTGTAAACGAAACCAGTCAGAGATCCATCTTTGAAAGAAATCCAGAGCAGACAGGCTCTGTTGGAGTTGCCTTAAAAAAATAAAAACACACAGGCAAACTAATTTAACTCTCAGATAAAATACATACTTTATTACTATCCAGAGTGATTGAATCAGATGGCAGCGTGGAAAAATAACAAACTCCCTGGACTTGTTTCCCTAGAAGTGTTATTATTAAACAGGAAAAGCATTTAAAAAATAGCTTCTAGATTTGTTTTATGGGTGGTATTATGAACTGTACCAATACCCAGCGCTGGACTCAGTTACATGTGTAGGCCTAATAAGAAAACAGGAGTTAAGTCTATCAAAGAACCATATTTAAATGCTCACAGAAACCAGTAATTCTCAGAGACTTTCCAGTTAAGAGTCTTCTATGGGGGGGCAAAAAGTTGTATATTCCAACTTACTCATATTAAGATATCACCTCACCAAAGTGAATGAGAGAACAAGATTGCTTTCAACATAAAAACACTACACCCATGAGCACGGTGGCAGATTATTAGGTTTTTGGAGATGGGCATGATGTGAAAACACACATTTGTAGAGGATGGAACCTAAAAACCCCAAAACAAGTAGTACAATGATGTAAGCCAACTTCACCTAAATAAACATTTAAAAATAACAATGTTCTTGTTACTAAATATTATATTAAATCATTCCAGAAAAGTTACTGGGCATCAAACCATGCATACTAGTACTACAAAGACCAAATCCTTTCCCATAAAATCCTCTATCCTTTCCACAAGTTTTTTGCAAAACTTTTGCAATTGTCTTTGAGAACCACAATATTATTTGTCCATTTTATTGGAGATCATGGTTTCTCTCTAAATAATCTTTTATAGAAGAACTACTATTTTTGTTCTGTCTCTGCCACTATGGAATGTTACAGACCCAATCAAAGTTTGTCAAAGAAAAAACAGTCTGCCTTTTGAAAGTGAATAAAATGTTCGTTAACTTTGGGTACATTTTCTCTTTCTTTTTTTTTAAAGATTTATTTTTATGCAAGATTTGGGGTACAGGTCAGAGATGGGGGGGTGAGAGGATTCACCAGAGACAGAGTGGAGAACAGAACAGGCAGACGGACTGAAGTACACTGCTGAGGGGAGCAGCGGGCGAGACAGGAGAGGTCTGTCCCGCCATCTGGGTTTCTCCCTGGCCGGCAGGGAATCGAACTCGTGCTGCAGAGGCTGCGGATTGCTTCATAGGTTGCGTCTTAACCCCTGCGCCACCAGGGAGGCCTACATTTTCTCTTTCAATCCAACCATCTAGATCTAAATTAAGGTACCCTACTTTGAACATGGTGTGTTCACCATCTGGCTACCCAAAAGCAGCAATTACTTCAGGTAAATGAACATTCTACCTAATTCTAAGCAAGTATATCCTACTATAGGATGCTACAGAAAGGAAAAAAATAAACACCTTTCATTTGCCTACTGCATGCCTATTTAAGGAAAAAGTGAGAATGTGTTCTGTTTAATGGAGATAATTTACTATTATGTGTAAACATTTCAAATTTAGGTGAATTTATTTATTTGCGATATTCAACAAGTGAAGAGATTTCCCTTTGTTCAAATAGTCAACTGAGAGCAGAAGCTCTACCTCAAGTAAAGGAACCCTGAGCATCAATGGGGGGGCTTGTCTTTTAACTTTTTTCCATAGCAATATGGGAACTAGGAAATGTAAGTGCTTCTAGTAGGACAAAAACAGGTCCCCTCCAATACCTAGTTGGGGTTAAAACTGTCCCAGGATCAAAAGTATATAGCACATAATGAAATCTAATTTTCCTTCACTCACCCAAATCCTTTATTTTAGACCACTGAAGAATGAGCTGAAAACTCAAGGTTGATTGGGTATTAATAAGTTGTTCCATGTAGGCGAAGTAAGGTATGGATTGAATTGTACTATTGCTCTTTTAAACATTTCAAGTAGCTCAATGTGACTCCCCAGTGGCAGATTAAATATTTATTTTCCTTACAGAAATTATCTGATAATTAAATAGGCAAAAAACATGATTAACTAAAGACCAAGATATTTAATCATTAATCAAATGAAAATTATCTGTGTCCTTGTGGAAAGTAAATTTTGAAATGTCAACTGATACTGCATTTTAGAAACAAAATCATCACCAACAAAAATGCAGCCCTAAATTCTTGATATTGATACATTTAAAAATTCTCCCAATAGTCATAGTAACAACAATGGCTTCAAATAAAAATTAACTAAACATATGTAAAGATGACATAATTGTGAAAGTTTATTAGATTTCCCTTGCCTTATCAACTCCAGTAGAAATATCCAAGAAATTATCATATTCACTCTCCTAATGAAGCAAACAGAATAAAAAACAGAATAAAAATTTTCTCTAAGACATTTAAAATATAACCATCCCACAATCTCCACAAACACTGCAACCTGATTTCTGTTGGGATCCAGAATTTAGCTACATGTGCAGAAGGTTAAACTTTCAACCAAGTTATTCACATCTTTGGGGAAAACTGAAGGAAATAATTTAAATACAAATATGTGCTAGGAGTAAAAAAAATCAGTTCTGGGTCAAACAGAAACATCTGATCTATTTAAGAGTCCTGTTAATTTGAAGTCACTGACCAAAACAAGTTCAATCCACCACAGATATTTTGGCATGCCTCAAAAATCAGGACTGGTTGGAAGTATTTCTTTCACCACCACAAGATTTATCAGCAAGGATGTGCAACTCCCACTACTGACATCTTGACATAACACTCTTGTTTCTAACCATAACATGCAAATTTGTCTTCTATTCCTTACCCCACAGTTGATGTGATTGGGGTTTAAAAAATAATTTTACTTGTATTCTTCAGGATATATCAGAAGGGAGAATACATGGAGAAATGGGATTAAATTACCCACATCTAATCTTCAGCATTTGAAGGTGAATCATTTATACATTCACTTACAGGAAGCTTCATATAACTATCATACAACTATTAAGTATTGGGTAATATATTTGTATGAGGTCACTTCATGAGACAAAACTTTGTGTTCTCCCATGCCACACCAAAATTTCTCCAGTCTCTTCTATAATAACAACTTCTGAGAGTTTCTGACCCCATGAGCTCTGGTCCAGGGATCAGAAAACCAAAGCTCCAGTGGCAGCTCCCCACTGACAAGTCTGCTGACCCCAAGCCCCCTGGAGCGCTCTGAACCCAGGTTTTCTACTGTTTTAACAATCACTTGAGACAGGGGAGCTCTGCCAGTGGCATCATTAGGAATCTCCAAACTGTCTCCACTTCCAAGATTGTCGATTTCATTTTAACTTTATTTTGGTTGTTTGCAGGTTCCGGTCATTTAATTAGGTGATATCATTTTAAATGCACAGGGTTAGAGCAAAAAGCAAAAGTCACTTGTTTATTCATTCAAGAATATGCTTGAGGGCTTACAACCACCAGACACTGACTGTTTACAGTGGGCACTCTGTACCAGACACACCTCCTGGTCACTTGCAACAATCCTATGAGGACAGGGTTATTGGTACTACTGCTATTATTATTCGCATGTTAAAACTAAAAGCATGAACTCTGGAGCCAAATTCCCTGGGGGTTCACTCTGTGACAAGTTACTTAGATTTCTCTGTGCCTCCATTTCCCCATCTGTAAAACAGGGAGTGCTGATAGCATACATTATAGTCTCCCTGTAAGATGAGTTAACATACCAAGGCCAACAAGCACCAGATATAATTCTTGTCAGGAAACTTAGATTAATCAACTCAAGCCTTTGCCACAGTTAGAGCTGCAGCTAGGACTACAGCTGTTGGATTACAAAATCTGAGTTCCTAACAAGTGGTGAGAACCACTCAGCCTCTCAAAAAGTAAAAAAAAAAAAAAAAAGACAGAATGCTGCCCAAATCAAAAGGCATCAAAGGCACTCACTAACAAGGCATTGGAGGCTGGCTGGTAGCTTTCCCTCTTTTCATCACTTGAATCATTTCCAGAAGCAGTAACTCAAGCACAAACAACTGGAGGCACTCTGCCTTACAAGAGAGCAGGCAGCACCTGCAAGGATATTTCTCCCCTCACTGGCCATGGCACCTGTCACCCCTCATCCTGTCCTCTTAGTCTGTCACCACACCTGCTCTTACTGCTCTGGACTTCAACTTCCAGTTTGGGAAAACTTTATACAGCCAAAGCCCATCCTCTACTCTGTGCCTTCCAGTTAACAGGGATGGGTAGAAGGGAGGGGTGAGCCTATTTTGGAAGGCAGGTCGGGATTTTGCCTTGCCCCACCCGGTGGTCCTAACTTATTGTGTGGCTGCCCTGGCCTTCAGCATTCTGGTATTTTCCCTTGACGGTCACTGGACAGGTTTGGGATATCACTCAGATTAGCTTACAAGGGCGGGGGGGGGGGGGAGACTACCCTTAAAATAAAATAAATAATAAAGCTGTGTGCCCCTACCAAATAAGGACCTGGGGCGGGGGAGCAAAGGGGGTGGTGTTCCTAGTTAGGCACTGGTGAGTTAGTGCAGTTGGCAGCCATGAGCGCCCCAGGCATCCCGGAGACCCCCCAAGGCACTAGGTGACAGGCCCTATCCCACCTTAGCTTTCTTCCCTCGCCCCTCGCTTCCAGGGTATCAGAAGCCAGCCGGTCCCGGGAGTCCCCGGTCGCCCAACAGTTTGAGCAGCCAGGCGGGGTGGGGCAGCGCTGGGCGCCGCCTCCCTGCATACCTTCTCTCCCCGTGGAGCACGTAGGAGCTGCGGAAGAAGCCCAAGAGCTCGTTCTCGATCAGAGCGTTGTAGATGATCTTTAGGTTGTAATTCCTCTGCGCGTCCAGGGTCCTATTGAGCACCACCACCAAGACCTGGGTTTGCGGGTACAGGAAGAAGCCAGCCACCGGGACCGCCCCGGCCACCCGATCCTCCGCCACCTGCACCTTCTCGACTGCCACCCGGGAGGCGTGCAGCACGACGTAGCGGGTGGCGTTCCGGCACGCGATCTCCACGTTGACCTCCCCAGAAAAGGTGAAGTTCTCCATGAAGGCTGTGAGCATCAGATTGTAGTGCAGCGGCTTGAGGTGGCCCGACAGGCGCAGCTGCGTCCAGGGCTGCCACTCCACCTCCGACGGCGGCTGCGGGGACGGGGTCCCGGGGGTGGCCTCCCGCCTGCCTCGGGCTGCGAGGCGTCCTCACCCGCGTGGTGGTTGCCTCGGGTCGCGCCCGGGAAGCTCGCGTTGCCGCCGCGCGCAGGGAAGCCCGCGGGGCCGCCGTCGGCGCCCGGGGTGGCGCCTGCCCCGCACTCGTCGAAGCGCAAGCTGAGCAGCACGGCGAGCATGGTGACCGCGAGCAGAGCCACGATGGACACGGCGAAGGCCAGCACGAGTCGCTTGTGCACCGTGATGTGGCGCTCGGTGGTGCGGGGTCTCACCCCCACGGAGTCCGCCCACGGGTCCGAGAGCCCCCTGCCGCCGGCCCGGGGCGCCGCGTCGCTGTCGCCCATCCTGGCTGGGAAGGGTGAGCTGCTCTTCTCAGCCCCCTCCTCCTTCTTCTTTCTCTTCTTTTTCTTCTTCTTCTTTTTCTTCTCCTCCTCTTGCTCCCCCCGCTCCCCGTCCAGGGCCATCACATTGCCTCCTGCTCCTCCCCCGCCCCCTCCCGCACCCCCGCGGGCGGGCCACCGGGGCCGCCGCCGGCGCAGGCATCAGAGAGCGCACGCGGGCGCAGGGCGCGACGCCAGCTGGGACCCTGGGGATGCTGCTCGGGGTTCTTTTAAGATGGGCTCTGGCCGCAGGCGACGGCCACCCGGGAGCCCCCATCAGCCCCGCCTCTCCCCGTGCACCCCCGCGCGGCCCCGGCGCTGGGCTGGAAGCTCTGGGACGCGCCCAACTTGGAAAGCGTCTTTCTCGTCCAACGCGCGCTACTTCTCCGGCGGGCGCCGAGCGCCTGGGCACAGGCTGCCCCCGCCCCCTGTGCGCCTGCGGCTCCCGGCTTGCCCTCCCCTGCGCGGTGCTTCGCCTGGCTTTCCGCGGGAGCCTTCCAGGCGGTTCTCCACAGAAGCGGTGGAGAGGGAAGTTAGGGCTGCCGCTGGCTCTCCCCACTCCCGAGGCGGCGTTCAGTCCTCTGGGCGGGATGAGCTCGCAGCAGCAGTGGCCGCAGCAGCAACGGATGCGCCCAAGCCATGCACCCCGCAGCAGCAGCAGCCGGGGACGAGAGGATGACCGGGAAGGAAGAGATGGGGGTGAGCCTGCCGGGTGAGGTCCCAGGGCCGCAGAGCTGTGCCGGGAATCTGTCCTGGAGAAGCCTTGTCCTCCACCCTCTACACTTTAAGCAGCAGTAGAGGCAAAAGGCATGAGGTTGCAGACCGGACAGCTCGCCTCGCTCGTTCCAACGTTGCTCTGACCTCCGGAGATGACAAGTGAGCAAGAAGTGTCCAGCCGGGCCATCCCCTTCAGGTAGATGCAGCTCCGGCTTTGCTCGGTATCCCTGTCGGGGAAGCCGGAGTGCGTGTGTGTGAGTGCGTGTGCATGTGCATGTGTGTGCGCGTGTATGTGTACACAGAGGCTCCGGGTCTAGATTGCCAAGACTACTCTGGCTGCATTCAGGGACTGAAACTCCCCGAGAAAGGCAAAGGAGAGAGCGAGAGAGCGCGAGGAGGCAGGGCAGGCGGGAGGGAGGGGAGCGGCTGAGCGGCAGAGGCAGGCGCTGGGAGATTAGCAAGCTTTTCTCCGCTCTGTCACACCAGACACCCACAGCCACAGAGGGGGTTGCTGAGCCGCCTGCTAGAAGTACATTGTAAATCTTCAGAGCAACAAGCCCCGCAGTCACCCCTCTTGCCGACTCCTTAGCCCCATCGCACCTCCCGGTTGGGGGGTGTGGGGGGGATCTTGGGAGCCTTTGGCTCTTGACACCGCGAGCAAAGCGAGATCCTGCTGCGGAGTTGGGGCTGTGTCAGCCTTCACATGGAGCTCACCCGAGGATTTGGAGGACTGTATGTAAATTGAAATAAATTCTCCAAAGCCTGTCTACATATATTATATTGTGTGACGTGTCCAGGTGTGCAGTATTAAAATAATGGTTCTCATTGAAGCATTAGATTCCTCCTCCGGAAGTAAAGGCTAAAGAAAAGGGATGTTTTTCCCCTTCAGATAATTTCTATTTTTAGATTGGGGAGATGATTAAAATCTTACTGCCTACAGTATAATATTCAGTACCCAAAACTTGACTGAAGAAAGCTGGGATATGCGCTCCACTACCTTAGACATACTAGAAGGGTGAACAAATATATTTCATGATTGATCAGTTTTTCACTTCAGTGGCCACAGTTACTTTTTTACAGTTTTCATTGTCATCGTGAAAATTGCTTAAACTTTTTTAGAGCAATTGTCAGTAGGAAATGTTTGCTGGCCACAGGAGGATTTAAGCAAGTTCATAGACCATTGACTGGTTATGGCTGATATCAGTTTACAAAAGTTTTCAATTATAGTGCAGAGTGTGTACTAGTATGTGGGATATCAAACCCTCAGAAATTGCATGGAGAACTCTAATTGGAACAATATTTAGAAAGCAGCAACCACAAAGGTAACAGTTAACAGGTAAGCATCTCTAAATTTTAATAAAACAAAATCTGATGGGCATCAAGTCAAAAAAAGGATAAAATAAAGAATAAGCAAATGAAGTAATTCCTTTTTACATGTTTCTTTAACATTTTCAAACCCTAGAGGCATTTAAAAAAGCACGCCCATAATTCTTTTTCTTACAATAAGGAATGTTTAACACTACTGGCATTAGAGTCCTCAAAATACATAATCAAAATATTGTGTTTAGCTTTAAAAGCATGAGCAACTACAACCTAACAACCACTGAAAATAGCCCTACTCAATGAAGCTATTTTCCCACCTATTCCCAGATGGGATACATCCCCAGTGCCATACATTCTAAAAGTCCGTTTGAATCATTTTTAAATGATAATGAAAATAACTGCCAGGGTAGGTTTCTTTTTTTTTTTTTTAAGCATGTTGTATGTGGGCCGTTAGCAACAGACCAAGGGAAATGCCACATTCTGTTCAAGTTACTTTTTTCTGCTCTGTTTTTAAATCTGCATGCTCTTGATGTCCATATGTATCTGGCTATATGCATTTTAAGAGCTGAGGAGTTGGAGTTTATTCGTTTGTTTTCCCAGAATCAGGATATATAGTACAGGCAAGCAAAAAGAGCCATACGATTCTTAGCAGTTTCTCTCATTTCTACTAATCTGGCGTTTCAGGATATTAATCTAAAATACATGGATTCAACTCAGTTGAACTATAAGAGAGGCCTAGAACCACTCACCAAAAGTCTGAGAACCACTACTTAAATGAAAAGGTTACCCTCTAAGGGCCTTTAAGATCTTCCTTTAAAAAGATGCCAATCAAGAAAAGATTCAAATTGGGCTTTTTCTATTACTTTATCAATCTTTATCTGTACTTTCAAAAAATTACTACAAGGCAATTCTCAAACACTTCAGGATTAAACATACATTTTCCAATTAGTACAGTCTCTACTGACTATAATTAAATTATATATGGCTCTTTTAAGACCTGAGCAGAGTGGACACCAGCTTATTAACAGAGTGGATATAACACCAATACACCCAATAAGAATGTCAATGTAATGTCATATCGATCTTACAAAAGGGACCCAGTAAACTTTTTTTTTAATTTCTGAAAGTTTTTAGCTCCCTTTCCCTGAGAAGCATGCATTTTGGTTCAATAACTCTTTAATATTATTTTTCTAGAGAATATTCAGTGTACCCACAAACCAAAAAAAAAGGGGGATATTAAAGACATGACTCACTCATACTCCTGTAGAGAAGTTTCCTTTGGTGTTTTAGGTCACTAAATTAGAGATGGTTTTGACTTTGTCAATGCTGGAAGCATGCAGTAGAATAAGACTTTCCAAAGTGCCTGACACTCTTCTCAGAAACACAATGTTCATATAATTGTATGATTGTTTTATTTAGCTAATAAATGCCTTTAAAGCCATATTGTGACCATTTTGATGTAAGACTTTATAAAAATGAAAACAATATGAATGTTTAATATAAATGAGATCATACAGAAGTTATTTTTAATTATATCTAGACCTCAGTCCTATTAGTAATCAAAATGAATCTGCTGGCTTCAGAGTCTTTACTCTTTGATCATATACACTCAAACTGCTTCTTTTTACACTGATTTATATGTAGAGACACAACTTTAGTGCCCTTATGTACTCAGCCCCTTCAAGTATGATTGCCGTTTCACATTCAGGAGCAGTTTGACTCCAGAGAAGGAACTAGATTCCAGTCTGCCCTCACCTCCCCACATTGAAATGTACTGGATTTAGGCTAATTAAACTTAGAGATTTCTTCTAGTTCTGAAATACTGTGAAAGAAATTCTGAAGGTAACACATCAGTGTCTTCATATTCTCAATGGCTTTTTAAGTAATCTTTTCCACTGAGAAGCAAAAACAATTCAACCAATAACTAAAAGTTACAAAAAAAAAAAAAAAAACCCACTGTACTAGCAAAGTATGAAGGGCCTGGGGGTACAAAACACCCCTGCTGCTCTAGCAGTGAAAACAGGACTGATCACATTTTTGAGAGGGCTGTGTTGCTGAGATCTCACCCAGTTGGAGTCCAATGATGACAATGACCAATGATGACAATGGTCTCTGTGTACCAGATAAAGTGGTGCTGCTATGTGGTAACAAAAAAAAAAATTTTAAAAAGGCAATTTGAAATTTATAATTGTGATCATTTGGTGAAGTTTTTATTTGGGAAATTCACATTACTTCAAACTTTATTCATGTTGCTATATTGCATCATTTCAAAATTGCCTACCATTTGGCCAAATTATCACCAATGTTGAGGGATTCATGCAAGAATCACCCTTTTAGATGTACCATCCCTCATGATGTTGAATATGGAAGAGGAGAGTTGTTTAATATTAGCCGTAACTCAGACAGTGCAATTATGTTGGCAAAAATATAGTGTGCCAACAATAATTAATGCCTCCATTTAATTGCTAGTTGTTTGACTTCTGTTTCTAAAAAAGATTAATCTGAGTGGAAATTTTATCTAAAATTGATTATCTTTTTTCCTCATGTAAAAAAAAAATCCCTAATTTAACATATTGCTGTATGTTATTCCTATGAAAGTCTCATAATTATGCTTACACCATGACAAAACATGTCTTACAGCATAAAAAGGATCTCTCTAGATGACAAATATAAGAAAAAAACATAGCCTAATACCCACAGTGTCATTCTCAATTCTAGCAATAAATGCTTATCCAAAGAGGAGAGAATTAGGAACTCAAGAACATTGTGTTGTTTTTTGGCAATTCCTAAGTTTAAACTCTTTAATGTCACTTTTGGCTTTTTGCTCTATGATCTGGATAAGATAGTTCCATAAAAAGATGAGTAATGTATCCTGAAAATGTTTGCTGTTTACACATGAAACCTGCAAGCAAAATGTATACCAAATTCCACAAACAATAGAAACTGGGTAACTTTTCAAAGATGCTTCTGTTGAACTAGTCAATTTGTCTGATAGCTAAAAAAAAAAAGCAGAAATAGTAAATGTACCAAAATAATTTTCCATAAATTTAAGATGTTAAAATTCCATATTACTAGATATTCTAGAGTAAATTTTCAGGAAGAATTAATGATAATAATAACAATAGCTAAGATTTTCCAAGGGCTGCCAGATAGTTGTCTACAGACTATGTTATCTTATTCGAACTTGAAAATAACCCCATGAGGTTAATGCTGTTATTTCTTCCATTTGAGAAATGTGGGAACTGAGACTTAGATGAAATACCTTGCACAAAGTCATTTAATTATAGGCAGAGCTGGCATTCTAAACTACGTGATGTTTCTTCATCTCCTGTACACCATTATACCATACTACTTCCTTATCGGTAAGCTCAATGTAAACTATACAACTGCACATGGATTTTCGTGGTATAAATTATGAAGTCAGGACCAGACACTGCATTAAAGATATAGCCGTGGGCTCTACCCTCACTGGATGGCATAGTACCTGGCCCAAGGTAAGTTCTATCTATGGTTTGTTAAATGAAATGAATAAATAGGAAAAACTGTAATATCATTCCGAGTAGAACAATAAATAATTTCATAAAGTAAAAAGAAAAACAGAAGTATTTGAATTAAGGACTAAGTAGTTAAAAGAGTTGATAATAGATAATTTTCATATTGCAGAACAAATAGCTTATATGCTTTAGAAATCTTACCTCTCGAATGCATAAAAAAATGTGTCTTTGACCCAGGCTTATTTGACAATTCAAATCTATATGATTTGAATGGTGCCTCACCTCTTTCAAATGATGAAAAATATAGTAAAAAGTTAAAATGCATTGTCTTCAAATCATTGAAGTCCTACTTTGTACTGAGTAAAGATTAATCATATTTCCCTTCAAGTTCTATTCCTATGCATGAATAACATTATCATCTTCGTCATGAACTGAAAAAGTCTTTGTTGATTGGTTGGTGGGTCTATACCTTCTCCTTGCTGCTAATCAAAGATGTTTGCTAGAGAACGGAGAGTTCCTTCCATTATGTGGCACTAAACTAAAGATCCTCCATGCCATGTTACTTTCAGTGTTATATACCAAGGCTGTCCCAAATTATGCCATTGTTTCTGCCTCTGGGCATGGTTTACTGGGCGCATTTCCTCATTCACATTTAGGAAGTTCTCTGCACATGCCTTGAAAGTTAGATGAGATGTGTATTTGGGGAGGCAATTAGACTTTAGCTGAAGTAACTCTTTCTTGCTGCTTTAAAAATTACTTTATGCTATTACTACAAATACCAAAGGTCTAAATATATCATTACACTATTAATGTTCTTTTATCTTTATATTAAGAGCATTAAGTGTCAGGTTCTACACATAAGCTTAAATACAAAAGGTAATAGTTTATAACCACACCTCTATTGTGGCATCTGCATGTGGAAAAAAACAATTTCCCTACAAAAGAACTGCAGAAAAATTCAAACTACTTGTTCTTGAAAATAACTGGCTGCTTGATGAAATGGAACTTTTTATCCAAAACCATCTGTAGGAAAAAACCAATGAACATGAATATGAATATTTTGAGTTATTAGCATATTAAATTTTGTATGATCATTTCATGAAGGATGATTAATACTCACGAAAGAATTGATTCCGTATACAAGCTGCCTGTGATCTTCACTTTTGTCACTTTTCTCTTTAGTGCCACCTTGTGGGTTAGCTGGTAACAATAAATATGTAGGGTTTGGAGTTTTGGGGTTTTTTTCTTTGCTGTGTTAAAGCTAGTCTTAGCAGTGTGGCAAAACTTAGATGTGAAGCAATTTCTTTGTTTTCTCGGAGAAGCAATTGCTTCACCAGAAGATATTTGCCATAATTCTACAATTGGCCATTCCAGACACCAGAACAGTTTCTCAGAGATTGGAAATATTGGCGTCTACACAAAAATCGATGTTCATTTACAGGATAATCACCAAACTTATCTTCAATAACATAAGTGGCAAGCTCTAACTTGTGATTTTTTCCTTAAGAAAAATGTTTTCTTAACTCAGCATCATCTTTTCTGCAACAGTGTCCCATGAGAATTGATTCTAGGTGATTCAAAATGCTGTTTAGTTTTAGAAAAAGCACCTATATCTGATTTAATAGCATACACAGCTTACTTCTAACATCAGATTAAATTTGCATTGAGCTTCCTTACTCAGTTTATTTTTAATTATGCTGCAGTTTTAAGGGAAAAATGAACTTTGTGGAAATATCTCTTGTATTGGAGACATGAGAAATGTGTTCTAGAATCCCTAGTATTCTCCATATTTTAGAGACATTATAATAATCTTTTGAATAGCTAAATAAAAAAGAGTGGTTTTCCCTTTTGCAATATTGATTTATTGATAAGTTTTTTTTATGGTGTGATAAGAAATAAATTTTGAAATTGCATTTATGGAGCCACCTCAGCAAATGAAAATCATGTGAATCTGACCACTTTGAAAATATAAATGTCCATATCTGAACTCCTACTGCCCTATTAGGAGTCAAAAGTTATACTATGGGTTATTCAAAAAGTAATTTTTCCTGGACATGAAGTAACACCACAGATTTAACCTATAATCTGAATGTCATAAGCTATCAGCTACTGGTGCTAGAAACACACCACCAACAACAAAAAAAATTAAGTATTTTTATAGGCTTGCTAAAATCTTATTTGCAGTATGAAAGCAGCCAAGTGCTTGCTATCCATAAGACCAGAAAACCCTTAGAATTAACTCCATAGTCATCTTTAATTTGAGCAAGTCTTATACTTTGTCCATGAAGTAGTATACTGAGCTTTAAAATTCAGGAAATACATACCAATTATTAATATTTGTGCCCTTTGATCTTTTAATTTCTCCATGACATTCCAATATATATCCAGTTTCCCATGGGTTTGGTACAAGAGCAAATGAAAGGTGCCTTAGAGTGGCAAAGTTCTATCTACAGGGCCTCCCTGGTGGTACAAGGGGTTAAGTCTCAGCACTATGAAGCCATCTACAGCCACTGCATCCCAGCTCCTATATGAATAAATAAATCTTTAAAAAAAGAAAAAAAGCTCAGTCTATAGTCCTTCACTTAATCTTTGCATGACTATCATCAAATAAACTCATTAATTCTTAGAGTTTAACATTTAAAAAAAAAAAAAGAAAAAGAGGGTTTCCCCTGGTGGTGCAGCAGTTGAGCCCTGGGCTGTGAAGTTGCCCGCAGCCTCTGCAGCACCAGTTCGATCCCCGGCCACCAGCGAGGGTCTCACATGGCACGCAGACCTCCCCTGCCGCGCCCACTGCTCCCCTCAGCAGTGTGTTTCGTCGGTCTGCCTGTTCTGTTCCCCACTCTGGCTCTGGTGAATTCTCTCACCCTCCCATGCTTCTGACTGTACCCAGTGCTTGTATAAATAAATAAATAAATCTTTAAAAAAAAAAAGAAAGAAAAAGAAAAGAAATCTTACAGAAAAGGTTTTCTGACATGGAGACCATGAAAAGTTGTGACCATTTTTCCATTCATGTTTTCAGCTTCAGCTTTAATAATGAATATGGCTTCTTTCAGTTTAAGCTGAATAAATTGCTTCCTAGTGCCATCCAGAAGATGCCTTGGACATGTATTCTTGGGGGGGATTTGTGGTTTTTCTACATTCAAATTAATAATACATTCATTCAAAACAGCTTAACTTCAGATATGAATTTTAGTTTCTTTTAATTTTATTCATGTTAAGCATATGGAGTTTTTAAAACAAGTTATCAAGCAGCAAAACACACTCCATATCTACCCTGTTACAGATTGCAAATTAAGCAGATCCTAATTAATTGGATTACATTATATACCAACAAACTTTCACTTTAATGTCAAGAGGCTTCTGTGAACTCTATTCAGTTCTTCTTAAAGTGAAACTGAGCAAAATATTTTCTTGACATTTCTGAACCTTTGAATTTCAAAGAATCATTCATTCCTTTAATCTTCAAATGTGGACAAAGTTATTAATAGTGGATCATTTTTAGAACTGCTAACATTAAACTAGGTAAACTTAGTGATAGCTATTAATGTTCTCTTTTGTCTTCTAGACAGAAAATCAAAGCTGTTTAAAGTAAAGAATGTGTTTAAAATCAATGTATGTCCACAAGTTAACATTAATGTTTACAAACACTTCTGTGATCATTATGTCTTATTTGGCTGTGTATGTCTCTTTATCTATATTTATCTATAAAGAAACATAGATATAAATGGAGAGAGGTATATATGTTCCTATTTAGACTGCATGAAAGTGTTTTATTGGTCACTATGCTAACCTGCAATGTTATAAAGTGCACAAATAGTTCTCTATGCCACTTCTTCATTTTCAGTGCTTGCTATGATAGCCAAATTAAATTGTTGATGTGAGAGTCATCCAAATATATAATTCTCAAACTGTGATTATAGGATCATTTAGTTCTATGAGATTTACCTATAGTAATTCTCTTTTTAATGTTCCAAAGTCTAGAGCAGCTCTCTTTTATGTTCAGAACAGGAGTTATACCTTCTCAGATGTGGAAATAATCAAGTTCTAGTAACATTAGAAAATATAATCTGTATTATGAATTGAACAGAATGAGCCCTCGGATCTGATTGCCTAAGGATCAAACATTAATGCTTCTGACACACTTCCTGCATATTAGAGAGTTAAAATTCCATTAAAATAAGAGAATGAATTGTGGTCTAGACCTCAGTCTCACTTCACTAGCCTTCCTGCCCAAGAGGGAAGCTTCTGTTCCGCAGATACACTGCTGGCTGCAACCCTCACCTCCTGTCTGTTTCCACAACTCTAAAGAGGATCAGACCTAAGGAATTTTATCTTCTAGTGCTCCGTTGTGAATTGACTTAATTAAAGTTTTCCCAAAGTGCAGTATTCTCCAGTTCTTTCTCAGGAGAACAAATTGAGGAGACAGCGAAAATAGTTCTAAATGAAGTTTGAAAAAAAAAATTTAAGTAATTCAAACAATAATACCATGGAAAAGCATTGTGGATTTTTCAATTTCCAGGTAATTGGTTCTAAAATGAAAACCATACTAAATTATCCCCATGCTCTCATTTATTAGTCTAGAACTCTTGCCCACGGAATTATTTGTAAAGGTAATATATAGAACATAATGGTAATTTGCTTGCTTTTCTAATATGTTTTGCCCACAAACTATAGATCTTAAAGAGAAGTAATGATAAGAGAAGGCTTACTAATAAAGTATCTAAAAGTAAAGGGAAAGGAGCCAAATCCATTTTCACAAATCAAGTTGTGTAGAAGTTAATATCACAGACATCATGCTTATTTATTGAAAACCACTTCAAAGTAATCTGTAATTGCTCCCTAATCCTCAAAATATGTTTCTGCCAGTCATGAAATCTCCAAACCAAAAATTTCTTATGAAATTACCACCTAATTTTGTGACAATTTTAGCTAAGCTAAATGGCCTTCAGTTTACCAACAGCTATTCAAATATGTTCTAGATAATGAATAGTAAGCAAAAAAAAAAAAAAAATGTGGGCCTCCCCTGTGGCGCAGCGGTTGAGCGCTGGGTTGCAAAGCTGCCCGCAGCCTCTGCAGCACCAGTTCGATCCCCGGCCACCAGGCGAGGGTCCCACATGGCGCGTCAGACCTCTCCTGCCGCCCGCTGCTCCCCTCAGCAGTGTATTTCATCAATCTGCCTGTTCTGTTCCCCGCTCTGCTCTGGTGAATTCTCTCACCCTCCCGGGCTTCTGACTGTACCCAGTGTTTGTATAGATGAATAAATAAATCTTAAAAAAAAAAAAAAGTTGTTTCATTAAAGAGTGCTTATTAACTACAAAGGGAAAGAATAATTATCTTTAGAGTGGTGAAATGTAACAGACACCATCTGAATCAAGTGTTCAAAGCTAAGACAACCAACTTAGTATATCAAGTACCACCTGACAGAATGCAATTAAGAATACAACATCACTTCTCTAATATTTAAGCCAAAAAAAAAAAAATCCAACCTGGTTCTAAACAGGAGGAAACACCAGACAGATATTTGGAACACTTTCATGAAATGACAGACCTTCCAAAATTTCAAGGTCATGAAAGTCAAGTAGAGACTGAGGAATTCTTCCAGACTGAAGAAGCCTGGAAGTTATGCCAGCTGAGTATAATGCCTGGCCCTGGATTGAAAACTTTAGGAAATTATTAAAACAATGGGCAGAATTTGAATCATATCTGATATCTGAAAATACCTTCTTCAACTACTTTTATATTTTATCTTTCTTTTCTATTCTGTCCTTTCTCCATTCCTTAATTTAATTTGGAAGCAGCATTCACCTTATGAAAGAATGTGTTCTGAATCTAAAATACCATGCCCCCCACCATGCCACCCCTATGACAAAGTTCAAATAGTATATTCAGTCCTCTTCATTCACCCAGCAGTTTCTCATGACTTTTTTTATTTATTTATTTATTTATTTATTTGTTTGTTTGTTTGTTTGTTTGTTTATTGTGTCACTGTTCACCTACTTTCTTCTTTGGACCAAGAATATAAAAATGTCCTTGAAATTAATTAAATTGAAGTCAACCCCCAGCAAATGTTTTTACCCTATAATATAAAGTACTCAACCCTCCTACTTAAAACATAAAAAGAAAGGAAATTAGGACTGTAAACATACCCTTTTTAAACTTTCTTGTAACCTCCTCAATCATCATCCTTGCAATAAGGCAGGGCTATGAAAGAGTCTGCCACTCTAAATAGCACTTGTCAGGAATGTGGGAAATTGTTAAAAAAGAGAAACTTTAGAAGTTAAAATATCCACCATCCTTTAGTGATGACAGGTGAGGTGTAAGGATGGCAACAATCAAAGAGACTGTCTAAGATCTCAAGCAAATTCATGTATTAGGAGCATCTGAGAAATAATGGCCTTGAGTTATATCTGGAGAAATATTTTAGTTCTCTTGCCAGAATCTGACTCACAGAATTTGGAAATACACTATTATATAGTCTAGTGCTTTCCTCCTTATAATCATTCAGATATGATGGTGGTGCTGGTGATGGTGGTGCTGGTGCTGGTAACAACGGAGAGGGTGGCAAACAAGCCAACTAGACAACACTATTTGTGGCTTCATGAAAACCACTACCAACATTTTCATTTCTTTTGAGATCCATAAAGTCAAGAAATACTGCAACTGGGACTGTATTCATTTATTGGTCATTTCACACAATGGAATGTTCATACCTAGCAGGTCTGAGTACTTTGGTTTAACGCCCTCTAGGCTGATTCTCCATGTTGATGAGGATCGTGAGTATGTTCTTCTGGTCCAATATCCCCAGATCTCGCAAAGGACTACTGCTTCCTTATATAGCCTGGATACCACAAGGAGGGAAGTGGGATATATTTTCCTACTTACTTTGATCTCTTTTAGGCATGGACACTGGTGCAAGGGTTAAATTGTACAGTTTCTTTCTGAAATTTATCTCAAGATTACCATTCCTGTTATGTATTTACTCATTCACGTATTCAGCAAATATTTATTTTTTAAACACTTTTTTAAGACTTATTTATTTGTGTATACAAGACCCAGGGCACAAGCCAGAGGTGTGGGTGGTGAGAGGATTCATCAGAGACAGAGTGGGGAGCAGAACAGGCAGACTGACTGAAATACACTGTTGGGGGGAGCAGCGGGCGAGGCACGAGAGGTCTGCTGCACCATGTGGGTATCTCCCTGGCCAGGGATCAAACTCATGCTACAGTGGCTGTGGATAGCTTCATAGGTTGCATCTTAACCCCTTGCGCCACCAGGGAGTCCCCTCAGCAAATATTTGTCAAGTAACAGCTATGTGCAAGGTATGTTGTTGGCATAATGAACAAAACATTGTAATTCCTGACTCAGCAAGCTTGCATTTTACTAGAGACAAACACTGAAAGAAGTAAAATAAATGAGGATAAGTGAAGGAATATAGAGTAGTGGAACCAGGAAGATGGAATCAATGATAAATATAACAGGCAAGCCTCATATTTGTACAAAGACCTGTATGAAGTGAGGTATAATAAGTGAAGGAGGACATGGTAGAGTCCCTGAAACAAAAAAGCAGCTGGTATGTATGAGATACAGCAAAGAGCTCTGTGTTATTGAAAAGTAGTAAGTTGAAAAGAGAGGAAAAGGAAGTGGAAGCAGAAAGATATTAGGGAGCCGAGATTGTACATGGTTTTGTAGGCCATTAGAAAGTTTGGCTTTTGGGCCTCCCTTGTGGTGCAAGGCGTTAAGCAATGCACTATGAAGCAATCCACAGCCTCTGCAGCACGAGTTCGATCCAGTCGGCCAGGGAGCAACCCACATGGCACAGCAGACCTCTCCTGTCTTGCCCGCTGCTCCTCTCAGCAGTGTGTTTCAGTCAGTCTGCCTGTTCTGTTCCCTACTCTGTCTTTGGTGAATCCTCTCACACCCCCTACCCACCCCCACATCACTGGCCTGTACCCCAGCTCTTGTATGCATAAATAAATAAATCTTTTTTTAAAAAATTTTAAAAAAGAAAGTTTGGCTTTTATTCTGAGAGTGATGAAAAACTACTGGAGAGTTCTGAGCCGAAGAATAACATAATTCGTAGTGAGTTCCAGAGAAATCTTCTTGGTGGACTTAGTGAGAAGTCACCAAAAGATAAGAGAAAGAGAAAACCACTTTGAGATCATTTAAATAGTCCACACAAGAGATGACAGAGTCTAGGACTAGGGTGGTAGCCACAAAGCAGGTGAGAAGTAATTTGTTTTTGCTTACAAATTGTATCTAGGGTGTGAGACACCTCAAATTGAAACAAGAATGTTTTATCAACTAAAGGGATGTTGGCATTTATTGAGATGACAAAGGTTGAGGGAGAGGCAGCTATGAGGGGGAGATCAAGGTTTCTTTGTGTCTGTATTGCTGATAGTCACAAATATGTGGTCAAAGAATTGATCATTATATTTCTCAATGTAGAGGCCATTAGTGACCTTCGTATGAACAGGCTCAGCAGACTGTTGGAAGCAAGGGTAACTGAAGAGCAGATGATTAAGTGGAGTGTGCAAGCAATAATCTCCATTTTTTTTTATAAAATGGGACATCATCCAGAAGAGAATGAAGAAGAATTAAGTGATGGTTTTCACAAAGATTTGAATTAATTATAACATGTTTACATGCTGATGGGAACAATGTTCTAGCCCAGGAGAAAATCTTGATTTAGAAAAGAATGGGAAAATTGGTGAAATTAGGTCCTAGAAAAGGTATGACAGCATCTAGGAGTACAATGGCAGCCCTTGCTTTATGGAAAGACAATTCACCGTGGGAATAGCGGAAAGATGGTTAAGCCTATGGAACATGTGGCCACGGAGCTTGTGAATATTCCTAAGTGTTTCCATTTTTCTCAGGGAAAATGGAAAGCAAGATTATCAACTAAGTAAAGATATATAATAAGGCACTGAAGGTTGAGGGAAAATATAAAACACAGTAGTCTCAGAGGATGAGTAAATAGAAATGTTGGACTTTTGGATTACTAAGCCGAAGTGCCCACTTTGTATTAATGAACACAGATTTAAAGTTGTTCTGAAACTACACTTTGTCATGTGGGTGCAAGGCCCAAGTAGCTGAAAAGTGAATTTAATAGGACTGAGGATATGTTAACTGTAATATAAGAAGAGCAGGGTATGGAAGATCAAAGGTATTGACAAGGAATTGTAAATTTGAAATCAAAACTGGGTGAAGAGGAAATGAGAACATGAGCATTAAATACAGTGAAAATGGGTAGAATGAATAAATTATAATCCCCACAAAGTCAAAGTAATATTATTGCTGATTATTAGCTATTGAAATGTTACTGACCTCAAGGCACAGTAAATCCCAGAATAGTGGCTCTTATAACTCAATATGTAATATATTCCTCTTTGCTCTAGAAATCAAAATATATACATATCCTTTTCATTACTGTCATTTATTAAGAATTCATAGTTAATTCCACTGACCTCCACTGAATTTTAATATACTATAGCAAATTCCTGTACTATTAGGAATACATTTTTGAACTATATTTTTTTCCAATAATCCTTCTAATTTTAACTAGCCATGACTGAAACCTGGCTTTCCACCAAGACTCCATTTTCATAGCAAACCTCATCATCATTAGCCTACAACTTAAAGTATGAGGAGGAGGAATTGGCAAGCTAACTGTTATGATTGTGTCAACTGATGCAAAAAAAGCATTTGACAAAGTCCAATACTCATTCATAATCTTTTTTTTCCAATGCAGCAAGTTAGAAATATACAAGAAGAAAGCAAGATAAAGACCACTAACAAACCTAATAGCTACAATTCTCAATGGTAAAAGGTAGAATGTTTTCTCCTAAGATTGGAAATAGGCAAAGATTCTATTCTCACTATTCCTATTCAACATAATACTCAAAGTTCAACCTCTGCATTAAAGAAAGAAAAGAAAAGGCACAAAGATTCTGGAATGAATAATAAAACTATCCCTAATTATAAATGACATGATTGCCCATTAGAAAATCCTCAAGGTTCTACAAAAATTAAACTCCTAGAGACTAAAAAGTGATTTCAGCAAGGTCACAGGATAAAAGGCCAATACATAAAAAACAATGTCATTTCTATATAATAATAATGAACATATGAAAACAAAAATTAAAATACATTTATAATCACTCCAAAGAAAATACACAGGTAAAAACTTTACAAGACATGCCTACTATTTTACATGAAAATTGCAAATTTGAAGTCAATAGCAACCTAAAGAAGCTGAAATACCGGGCCTCCCTGGTGGTGCAAGGGGTTAAGCACCACACTATGAAGCAATCCTCAGCCTCTGCAACATGAGTTCGATCCCCAGCCAGCCAGAGAGAAACCCACATGGTGAAGCAGACCTCTCCTGTCTCGCCCGCTACTCCCCTCAGCAGTGTATTTCAGTCAGTCTGCCTGTTCTGTTCCTCACTCTGGTGAATCCTCTTACCCCCTGCATCTCTGGCCAGTACTCCAGCTCTTGTATGCATAAAAATAATAAATAAATCTTTAAAAAAAAAAAAAGAAACTGAAATACCATGGTTATAGATTCACTCTATTAGGTGAAGATGTCAGTTCTCCCCAAAATGATATGTAGATTTAGTGCAATTCCACTAAGGAAATAAACCAGTTAGATATCACTACAAACATAACAGAATGGCTAAAATTTTTAAAATGGTGACACCACCAAATGCTGGTAAGGATATAGATAAATACAGATTGTTGGAAGGGATGCAAAATAGTAATGTTATAATGGAAAACAGTTTGGCAGGGTTGTTTTTATAAACTGAACATGTGTTATCATACAATACAGCATTTCTATTTTCCATCTTTTACCCCAAGGAAATGGAAATTCATTTTTACACAGAAACCTTTGTATGAGTTTTCAAGACAGTGTTACTCATAGTTTTCAAGACAGTGTTACTCACTGGAAGCAATTCAAATGTCCTACAATAGGTGGACACTTACTCAGTCTGTGGTATCATAGAGTAGAATGCAACAATAAAAAAGAATGAACTAGGGTTCTCCCTGGTGGTGCAAGGGGTTAAGACACAGCTCTATGAAGCAATCCATAGCCTCTGCAGCATGAGTTCAATCCCTGACAAGGGAGATGACCCACGTGGTGCAGCAGACCTCTACTGTCTCACCCACTGCTCCCCTCAGCAGCATATTTCAGTCAATCCACCTGTTCTGCTCCCCACTCTGTCTACCACCCCCCCAAACTCTGGCCTATACCCCAGCTCTAGTATGCATAAATAAATGATTTTTTAAAAAAAAGAATGAACTGTTAATATACAAAACAACTTGGATGAATCACTAAGTAATTAGGTTAAGCAAAAAAAAAAAAGTTAATCTCAAGATACTGAATACTGTATGACTCCATTTCTGCAATATTTGTTAAATAACAAAATGATATAAATGGATAATTTGTTAAAGATCTCCAGGAGTTAAATACATGAGTAAGGGTGAGTGGGAGGGAAGGGGTGCATTTATGTAAGAGGTCTTTCTGCAACAGGACTGTTTTGTATTCTCACTGATAGCGATCACATGAATCTATACATATGACAAAATTGCATAGAATTAAATACACACAAATACTCAAATTTAAATTAGTGTGTATAAAATTGGTAGAATCTGAATAAGTTTGATTGATTGTATCAATGTCAGTTTTCTGATTGTGATATTATACTATAGTTTTCTGAGATGTTAACATTAACGCAAACTAGGCGATGGATATACCGAATATTTCTGCTTGTAAATATCAATTATCACAAATTAAAAAGTTAAATTATAACAAGGGAGTTAAGACTGGGGCTTTTTCTATGAAAAACATATCATTTAGGCAATCTTATACTTTAGAAACAGAAAGTATGCAATAAAAATAAAAATAATTCTAAAATCGTGTATTTAAAAATCACACACTATTTTAGGCAAATGTGAAAGAAACAACAGCAGCATACATTTTTAGCTTTAACAATAATCTTTTAGTCTATCTCTGGTCTTTTCTGTGACCAAAAAAAAGGAAATGTTCAGATCCTGTCTGAACACCTTCTTATATACTGAGAAGCCTCTGATACCTTTTAAAAGCAGCTTAGTGTCAACAAACATCCTTTGAGTTTCCTGAGTCTGTTTGCAACTTATTTTTTTTTAATTTAGTTGTCTTTTGACCATACACAATGAATTCCCATTTATCCAGTTTCAATTTATTATCTGACATTTAGCATAACAGAGAAACATCTCTCACCCCTTACAATCCATAAAATCAAAATTTAGATGAGAGGAGGCATTGTCAAAGTGGAATAATCTGACTCCCAGACACTCTGATCTTCCCACTGTATTCAAGTGCCTTTCATAATTTAACCAGGCCTGACATTTCTGCATTCTGAACTGTCAGGCCCTAATGATCTTTGTCCTCTCTAAACTTTTATAATATTTTCTATTAATGTGTTTATTTAAAATTGAAGAATATTGATATGCAATTAAAAAAAACTCATTTTAAATGTAAGTTTGATATATGTTGAAAAATAAATTTGCCCCTACATTAATCAACACACTCAAATTACAGGACATTTCCATCCCAAGAAGTTCCCTTGATCCTTTTCTCCATCTCTCAGCCCCAGAAAACAATTATTTTGTGTTCTATCACTGTAAATTAGTTTTGCTGTTCCAGAATTTTACTTAAATGAAATAAAAAGTGTATATTCTTCTGTGTCTGGCTTGACATAATGTTTTTAATATTTATCTATGCATATGGGCTTCCCTAGTGGTGCAAGGGGTTGACGGCAGCGCTATGAAGCTGTCCGCAGCCTCTGCAGTGCGAGTTCGATCCCGGCCAGGCGTCAACCCACATGGCGCTGCCAGGAAAGCCTGACTCGCCCGCTGCTCCCCTCAGCAGTGTACTCGATCTATCTGCCTGTTCTGTTCCCTGCTCTGTCTCTGGTGAATCCTCACACCTCTGGCCTGTACCCCAGTTCTTGTAATCATAAATAAATCTTTTAAAAAGTAATTATCTATGCAGCTCTATGTATTAGTAACTGCTGACTTTCATTCTATTACATGTATTATATACACATGTATGTTTCTACATATACAAAATAGTGTTTATATTATATATGTATACATACATATTTGTGTGTATATAGTTTATGCACTATTCTGTTAAAGGACATTGGGGTCATTTTTAATTTTTATAAATTTACCTATTACAAATAAATACATTTATTACAAATAAAGCTACTGTGAATATTCATGTATATCTCTGTATGGGGTCATATGCTTTTATTTCTTTCAATAAGTGTCTAGGAGTGGAATGGCTCATAGGATCAAGTGGTGAGTGTATATTTAACTGTATAAGAAATTATCAGACTATTTCAAATTCACACCAGCAACATGTGATTTCCAATTGTTCCACATTCTTTCTAACACTTGCTTATTAGTCTTTTTAATTTTCGCTATTCTAGTGGATATATAGTGAAATATCAATGTGGTTCGAAGTGGCATTTTCTTGATGACAGTTACTGAAAATCTTTTTGTGTGCTTATTAACCTTCATGTATCTTCTTTTATGAAGTGCCCACTCAAATCTTTTCCTCTCTTTTCAGCTGGGCTATTTATATTCTTCTTATTGAGATTATGTATTCTAAATAAAATCCTTTGTTAGGTACACATATTGTGAATATTACCTCCCAATCCATAGCTTACTTTTCATTATTTCTTAAGACTGTCTTTTGAGATTCAGATGTTATTATTTTAGTAAGAACCAATTTATCTTTTCTTTTATGTTATGATTGGTGCTTTCTGTGTCTTGTCTGTGAAATTTTTGTATACTCCAGAATATTGAAATTTTGTTCTATGTTTTTGTCTAAAGGATTTATATGTTTATCTTTTATGTTTAGGTTAGTAATAAACTATAATTTGCTTTTTTTGGCAGGATGGGGAAGGGTGGGCCTTATAGTCCATGAATTTATAACCCTGTGTATACAAGTGAAGGTCAGTGGCAATGGGAATGAGGCCAAGCAGGGCTGCCTCAGTCTACACAGTGCCTTCCTGTACACAAAGGTCTCTGTCCAACTGTTCTCAGCACCCATGGTAGACAAGACATATTCTTTGCCCTCAGTCCAGGTGTCTTCCTCTTCCTCTCTCCTATAGCATTCACTCTTCTCACAGAAAGCTGGGGCTTCTCCCCTTACCTCTGCATCATGCCTCTAGTTTTCACTTCTGCAGGACCCTGGGAGTCAGTGCACCCTTGCTCAGACACTGTGATGTGCCCTCCCTCCCTTGATAAGAGTCACATTTTCTCATTGTCCATGATGGCAAATAATTTGCAATGTGTCCACAGAGCCACTGAAAAGAATTTACTTCTAATTTTCTTTATTATCTTGGTAGAAGGAGGATAACAAGGAAACCAAGAGTTGTAGCTGGTCCTCCCTCCGTATGCACACTCTTTGGAGATGCAGTCAGCATTCCCCAGCATTTTCCCCCAAATTTGAACTTTCTCTCCAAACTGCATCTGCCTTAGGAGATTTGAACACCTGCCTCCTCCATATGCCCATCCGTTCACACACTAGTGTTTTGGTTAATATCACTAGAGAACTCCCAGGGCAATGTCTTGGGGCTCAAAGGGAACTCCTAAAAATAACAGAGAAATGAATTCTAGAGCTACAGGCAGACACAAATCCCAAGATCTCTCTTCATTTCCAGTCTCCCTTTACTTCCAATTGTATTTGTTCCTTCTCTCTCACCTCCCAGAAATCCTCAGACCTTGAGACTATTCTGCTGAAGTATACTGCCCTCCCTAACACGAATGTATTCTTTTTTTTAATGTTTTTTTTAATTTGTTTGTTTGTTTGTTTTTTGTTTATATACATGTACTGGGTATAGTCAGAAGCACAGGAGGGTGAGAGGATTCACCAGAGCCAGAGCAGGGAGCAGAGCAGGCGGAAGGACCGAAGTACACTGCTGAGGGGAGCAGCGGGCAGCAGGAGAGGTCTGCGCGCCATGTGGGATCCTCCTCCGGTGGCCGGGGAACAGCTGGGGATCGAACTGGCGCCGCAGAGGCCACGGGCAGCATCGCAACCCAGCACTCAACCGCTGCGCCACCATGGAGGCCCCCTAACACCAATGTATTCTTGTCCCCACCATCCACTGTCTTCCTGATACTCAAGTCTCTGCCACTAGTTTCATTGTCCCAACTCTGTACTCAATACTCCAACAATGTGGAAGTTGGGGCCTCCAGCATGGCACAGGAAAGGAAAGGAGGAAGGAAGACTTGATCACAGGTGGTCTCACTGCTGCCTGTGCAGTCATAGTGGAGTGACAGCAGTTCTTTGTTTCATACAGCTGGACAATCCTGGTCAAGGATTGTTTGGAATCATCCAGAATGACATGGTCTACAAGTCCACATCTGAAATCTCCTTCTTAACATTGTCCCGCAGCTGAGAGAAGGGAAATTACAGAAAGTAGAAGAAAAAGAATGAGGTTTTCTAGATTTTCACAACATCTGGGAGGATAATATGCAAAGTGTTAACAACTGAATTCTGACAACAGTTCATTCACTGGGATGCTGCCCACCTGCAGAGTTCAGATATTGGGAATGGAGTCAGCTAGCAGGGGTCCCCAGCTGTCAGCCATGGGAATCCTAGTAAACTACTATTCAGAGCCTTAGTTTCCTTATCTGTAAAATGGAAGTAGTAAGAATACATTCCTCATAAAGTTGTTGTATTAGACAAGATAGTCAACACAAAACACAAGTCTGACATTCTACACACTTTTCTAAGATTGTTTAACAAATAGTTATTAAGTCTCTCCAGTCTGTTAAGCAGTGTACTGGGTGCTGAAAAAGAAGAGATCATCTTGTTACAGAGCTCATGGTCAGATAGAAGAACCAGACATTAAACAACTCATCACCTAAGTTAAAAAGTAATGCTTGTACAACCATGACTCATATGGATCAGTCCCAGAATATGACACTTAAAAACACACAGCCAATACAACCAAATAATTTCAAACTGATGCAAGAACTTTACTTGTATCTCTCAAACACCTGATTAAAAGCCTCCCTACTACTAACCCCTCTGGTATCTGAAAATTTATTAGGGTATTTGTATGTATGCATACTTTCACCATGCCACAAGTTTAATATGTCACATTATCAATTTATTCAATTTAAATATTCTATGATTTCTTCTTTGACCTATGAGTTGTATAGAATTGTTCTGCCTAATTTCCAAACATTTGGATTTATACTAATTGTATTTTGTTAGAGATTTCCAGTTTAATGCTATTGTAGTCAGAGATCATCATCCTCAGCAATTTCAATAATTCAAAATTGATGAGATTATACTTTATAACCCAACATACAGTCAATTTTTGTGAATTATGTGTACTAGAGAATAATCTCTTTTTATTTAAAAATAAAATCAGAATTCATCTTCTTCTGTCTCCATTAATATTAAATTTATTTAAATTGAATTTATTAGTGATTCAGTGGTTATTTTAAAACCCAAAGAATTCCCATCAATTAAATAATGAAATTAATATTAATGAGGGCTTCAAATAAAGACCACTTAGTTTCTTAGGAAAATTTCATATTTTACATGTACAAAAGTAAGAAGAATTAACTAAGTATTTCCACCTTAACATGCTTTTTATCAAAAATTCTGTACCTGGTTCTCTATTTGCACTTGAAATAGCCATAGCTCAATAGATCTTACAAGGAGACATGACTAAATGAAAGTCAATAACAATTCCACCTCTTGGAAAAACCACTACACAACTTGTAAATTCTAAAACTTTCTGCTCTTGCTCACCTTCCCTCATAATCAATTATATATGTATATATGAATATGCATACATATATAATATACATATATAATATACATATGTATACATATGTAATATACACGTGTGTACATACACACAAAAACTTGCACAGATAGAAGATATTTGAATAAATATTTGCATATATTTAGATAGACATAGAGATAGATGATAGGTAGGTAGATAGACAAGTAACAGACAGAAAGGCAGACACAGATTCCAGTGGTCTGCACTTAATGAAAATGAGGTTATAAATACCATTTCTGGTATCTGTAATTTTAAGAAAGAGGGTTCTTAAAATCACTCTGGTCCATTCACCATGCAAAATAACACTGGCCTACACAATGTGACTCAATGATACTGGGTAAAACTGCAGGGAGCCAAAACTGATATGTTCAGTTCATGGCATGCTGGGCATTGTAATGCTAGGTACCTGAGATACTGAGTGTGGGCATGGAGGGGGGGGAGATGGCAGGAGGTGGACTCAGTTCAGGATGTCACTTACTGGCTCAGAGCTTGCTCCTCACTGTTCCTTTAGTGATTTCCCCCATTTTATTTTTTTCCACCATTTCTATGGTAATACAAGTTAAGTGTGTAGGTGCTGGGTTGTGACCTCAGGCCATTTCTCCAGGGTTATAGTGTATTCAACAGCAGTTACTAGACATTGTCCATGCATAGTCAGTGTGGCAAAGTCATTTTTTCCTAGAAAACAGTAAATTAGTTCAAGAGAAAAGAGAGCTAGAGGTATTAGTCAAACAAATAATAAACATATCAGAAAACACAGTTTAAAAAATGAGAAAAATATCAAAAATGGTTAAGAGGGGATACTATTAAAATAACTTTCTATCTAAGCAACCCAAATGCCCAAAAATAGATGTCTGGATCAAGAAGATGTGGTATATATACACAATGGAATATTACTGAGCAATCGAACAAGATAAACTCATGCCATTTGCAGCAACATGGATGGAGCTGGAAGGGATCATGTCCAGTGAAATAGCCAGAAAGAAAATGAAAAATACTGGATGGTCTCACTCATGGCAGCAATCAAATAAGGGCTCAGGAAAAAGACAAATTATAATAAAGTAAAAAATCAAAATCAACAGGTGACTATAAACCAGAGATACACTACGGGAGGGAGAAGGGAGTAGGATCAAAATAAGGGTGGTGGGAATTTTATGGGGACTATAACCAAAATGAAAATGAGTACATTGTAAGCTCAGGCCATTCACAGCAACGTGGATGGAATTAGAAGGAAATATGCTCAGTGAAATAAACCAGAAGGAAAAAGAAAAATATCGGATGGTTTCAGTTATAGCAGGAATATAGGAGAACCAAATAAGACATCACTGTAAAAAAATAATAACAATATAAAACACAACAAAGCAAAAACAGACAATTATAAATCAGAGACATCCTGCAGGGGAGAAGGAGGGAGAGGGATCAGAGGGAGGGAGGGAGGAGCACAGGGGACTGAGGTGATGATGCACGGGTGCATTGGTGAAGGAAACTCTATGGGGACTACACCTGAGGGGGTGGGGGGAAGCAAATATTGTTTAAAAATGAACAATGATGTAAAAAATTTTAAAAATTAATATATAAAAATAAATCTGATTTCCATAAAAAATGAAAAATAATGTAAAAAATATATAAAATAAAATAAATAATAATTTTCTATCTACCTTCCTTCCAAGTCTATTAAACAGTACAGCAAAATGCTTTTGTAAGCTCCATCTAATTCAAATCCATTTGGTCTATTTTTGCAAAAATTCATAGGGCAGAATAACGAAGAATTTTTGCTTGCTTTGTTGGAATTTGCTATAAGGGATACATCCGGGCATCAGGGGGCAATGCCATGGCACCCTCTCACCAGATTCCACATGAGATTTCCTCTTCTTGAGGTTCCCAAGACTTTCCTTGGAGCCTACCAATGGAGATAAGCTTCTCTACCTTCCTTGGAGGTTGCTCAGGACCCTACAGGCAAAGTAGGAGGCTCATACATACAAAAACTCACAAATGGCTACCTAAGAACATGAAGGTTCTGGACTGTATTCCCTGTGGCTCTAGAGGTGCTTTGATCCAATCAAATAGAGTATGTTCCCAAAACAAACCTGTGGTAGGAAGCCAGAGCCCTAGAAACTTGTCTCTCATCAGCAATCAAACAAATTCAATAATTCAAATGGCAAATATGTCCCAAATGGTGCAGACAAAGGATTCCAAGCTGTGACCCCTTCAAATTTAATCCAGAAAAAAAATATCTTTTTTTGATACAGGTCTTGTAAAACTCAGCCACCTAAAAAATAAAATCCACTAAGGCTATAATTACCAGTTATCTCTAAACCATGAGGCTTCATTTGTTTTACTTGTTCTCAACCCGCAACCATGAATTTAACAGTTCAAGTCAGTGAACCACTGTGGGACTCAGCCTGAATTGATGCACAACCTGAGATTCATGAGGACCTATTTCTTGCCTACTGACCTATGCAGCTACATGCATCCTGCAAGAGATCAGGGAATAGTCACAGATAAAAGCCCAAAGTCACAGAAATTAACATATGTTAACAAACAATGTCACAAAGTGAAGGCAAAAAAATCTCAGAAGGTGACCAAAAGGAAAAAATCAAAATCCTGGGCAAGAAGAGAGTTCCAGAGCAGCCCACCATGTGTACTAAGACACCATTTTGGAAACCATGGAAGGAGAAAACAGGAAATTACTTTACCATCAGGCTCCAGATGCAATCTTGGACCTAGAAAGCTGAGGCTGAAACATGGTTTCAAATGCCATCTTGAAAAAGGTAAGGGTTTAACAAGGAGGACTTAGAGAGTAAAGAAATAAAAATCATTTACTTAAAAAATTTACATAAAATCAAATCTCTGAAATTATGATTAGAAAGAAATTGCTCATATACACACATAGTCTACACAAGGTCCGAGCAGTTTTTCCAATCTAAGGTCAGAAATAAATGATGCCCATCTGAAGCAAAAATGCTACACAAATACACAAGAGAAACTAAACCATACTCACAGCCTTTATGGTAGCCAGTGCTGTGGGTATGCCAAGCTCTCTCCAAAGTGCTAACTCACCATGGGTGACTCTCAGTCAGGGAATCAAAATGATACCAGGGATCCCAAACTGTTAAAGAGAAAACCCCTTGTTGCCCATTCTAAGGGTTCTTGCCATCCCATATACATCAATGCAAAGTAACCAAACTCTAGGGTGTGCAAAGATTTTAACTGACTAGAAGTTCAAAGGGAAGAGCCAGAGGAGAAGTTAGAGAGAGGAATTCAAATTATGAACTCCCAATCAAATGCTCAAATTAACCATCTCCACATAGGCAAAGTTCAGCCAAACAGGCAGAGCCTGAAAAGGAGTGGCCAAGGCCCAGGAGCAGAGCTGCCAGGGCAATGAATCCTGGCAGGAAAACACAAGCAAGAGGTTGCTCAGGTCCCAAATAACTGGGAGAGAAGGAGAGAAGCAAAGTTCAAAATGTACCACCCAAGCTGAATCCACAACGAGGTTAAGATTGACAGCTGCCACAGCATCTCAAGAGAGAGGACTATATTGCCTGCCAAAGCACTAAAGCCCAAAAAGGGAGAAAAAACAGGAGAAATGTCTGCCTGTGTGACTTTGTTCTCTCTCTCTGTTCCCACATGCCCATGAAGCTCCTTCCTCTTTCCCAGCAGTGCCCCCTATGGGAAGTCCAGTTCACAGCACTTGGGAGTGCCAATGCTAGGTACAAAGATGGGGGTAGGGAAGATTAGGGTCCTTTCAAGACATCATTCACTGGCTCAGAGTTTACTTCTCACTGTTTAACACTAGTGTCTTTTAAATGTTTTTGTGCTTATAGGTTTTTCAATAGAATCTTAAAATAGATCTGGAGTGTCAACAATGCAAAAGTAACCACACAAATTTCTACAAGCAGTGATCTTGAATTCTGGTTGCATGTTGACATGATCTAGGGAGTTTTGATAAAATAGCAATGGCCAAGTCTAGCCCATAATAATTCAATCAGTTTCTAAGACTGAGACTCGGGGATCAAATGATTCTCATGTTCACTCAGCTGGAGAGCAACTGTTCTAAATTAATGGTTCTCAAAGTATGGTGGATAAGCCACTGGAGGTTCTTGAAACCCTATGAGATCAAAAGTAAAAATATTCCCCAAATTCCTATATAAATGCTGAATAGAACTTTAGCATGTAACATATACATTTTGTAAAACTGGATGGAATTAAATAACCATGATTTTTGTCTTCATCTGATCTAATACAGTGCTTTCAAGCCAGAATATTCTTTGTCAGAGATTGAATAATTGACAATAAGACAATAAATTTTACTCTGTGCCTTCAATTTTACTCAGAGGTTTGGAAAAAGAAAACATCATTATTTCCAAGTTCACTCTTTTCTGATTATAGAAGCAATTTGGTGGGAAAAGTTTCAAAAGAAAATAACTTTTCTAACACTTAATAACAGAGTGTTAGAAACTAACCAAAAGCAAGAGAAATAGAAATGGAAGGTGAGGTGATTATTCCTTTGGCCCTTCAGGGAGTGTCCTCGATTTGTGTTCTTGCCAGAAGCAATATCCAGCTATTTATGTTAAGCAAGTCAGCTGCTTGAGGTGAAAGCAAGCAGGCTTGAGGAAGACCTCCCGATACAGTTTATCAAGAAAGATGAAACAAAAATAGGAAAAAGCAAATGATCCAAAAAGAATGCTGGAAAATGTATTTTTTAGGAGTCAGAGGGGAATCAAAAGCCATATCCAAATAATACTGAGCAGATAAATATGGCCAAAGGGAGAAAAAATAGTAACTTAGCAATACGGGAACTCAAGTGCCTGCCACTTCTCACAGAGTAATACACCCAAAGTCAGAAAATGCAAATTAAAATATCTCCCCAAAAATCATTTTTTGCCTACTTGATTGATAAAATGTCCTAAAAGTTGATTATATCCATTTCCATTAAGGTACAAGAAAACATTTCTTTCATTGTTATCTGAAAATAAAATAGCACAGTTTTATTTTTTTGAGGATAATATCCATTAAAATTTAACATGAGCTCTCTTTGACCAAGTAATTAATCATCAAACATGAGTACAGAGACATACTCATAAAAATGTTCTTTGCAACATAGTTTCTAAGAAGCTAAGCACTGAAAACCTCTTACATGATCATCAATATGGAAATGTAAATACAGTATGCTGCTTTGTACCTTGTAGTTGAGAATAATAGGGTGGATCAACAAAATATATAGGTCACCAGTAGTAGAAAAATGCCTTAAATAAATGTATGTGTCTATGAATTTACTTACATAAAAAATTTAATAATTTTCTGAAATGGGACATGTAATGTGGGAAAAAATAATGATAAATAAATATACCCTTATGAGTAAAGGCAAACCTTTTGAAGAAAAGACAATATCCTTTTGCTCCATATAGGGGTTAGAGAATGGAAAATTCCCACAGAAGAAACTTGGAAAAGTTCTATAGAGACTGTAAAATCGTAGAAAACTTCAAGATTTGTATTCTTGTAGGACTATGGGATGAAGAAGTGCATTCATTGCTTTTTCTTTCTGAAGGATGAAATTTGAGAGGAAAAAGTAGTTATGTGGGAAGCGAATAGCTGGAAATTATAGACATAGACAGCCACAAACACAGATAGATACAGATATAAATACAAATACAGGTAGAGAAACAGATACAGGTATAGATATAAAATCAAAGAAAGAGCTTTGGAACTTCCAACTATGGACATGGTGAATTAGAAATGCTTTCATGTCAATGTCACACAATTGGTGAGGTATTGACACACAAACTTTCTATTCTTTAAGAGGAATTTATATTGAATGGGAGATGTTGGGGAGAAATTGCCCAGATAAAATTTGACAGTTTTTACTCTAGACCATCCAATGTTCTGTACTCCATAAAAGAATTTTTAAAATTATTGACAGTACTTTCATGTAGTTAACATCTAAAATTTTTATTATAAGGATAAATGGTTGCAAAGATGTTACTCTTACTCATGTTTTAAAAAATGACATTTTAAAATAAAATTGTCCTGTTATGTTTAATGTGATTCAAATGAATTTAAATAGCATAATAATTTAAAGAAAACATAAATGAGCTCTCCATTGAAATCTTACATCATTCCTTTTTCTCTCTGAAGTTATATTTTTATTCCTCAGTCCAAAAAAAAATGTCATCTTAATGCAATGCACTCTTATTCCTGAAAGTCTTATTGTTCAATGTTAACATATTTTCTTCAATAAAATATGTATATAAATTTTTCATTTTCAAAAACTTTGTGGGACCATTAAGTATGACAACATTCTTTGAGATTGAATTATCACTAAAAAAAACTTCTAATATATAAGCAGTCAAAACATAAATATATTAAAATTATAATTAATAAACATACAAGTAATTTTTTATTTGGTATCCATCTCTTATGGAAATTAAGGTGTTTTTATTTTTCAGTTGGTGCATGTATCCATGGATGATTATTACTTTTATCTATAGTGGAAATGAACAGCAAGAAGATGAAACATATTAGACCATCATTTGGAGTTAGACTTATAGTGTTGTTAAATTTACCATTTTGCTCTTGCCAAATTTACCAATTCAAAACCTTCCAAGCAAAAAATAAATGGGGAAAAGAGGGGCCATCATTAAGCTACTTCAGCCAGCTCCATATAAAGACAAGAAGGATCAAGTGTAGGAAATAAATATTCCCCAAAAGAAGATACTAATTATGAAATAACTACCTGGATACTTTGCTGGAAGTCTTACTTTCCTCATAAGTAAATTGTCAGGGAGGTTTGTAATTTCACCTGCTAATATTTTCAATCCCCAGAAAGAAAATTAAATAGTACGAAAAACTCCTCTTTATTGCTTCTTTCCATTTTTTAATTAAAAATGTATTTGAGTGTGGAATAAATGCACATCCAAATTCAGAAGATAACAAGAAGTAAACTATGAAAAGTAAATCTGAATGATCTTTAATAAGAAAAGAAGAAATAATTCATTTATAAATATATAGTGATCTTCCATGAGCCAACTATTGTTCTAGATGCTAGAGATAAATAAAATCTCTGCCCTGGTGGAGTTTATGGGCAGGGTTGGGGGAGGATGCATAAAAATAAACTGTATATGGGGCCTTCGCAGTGGCGCAGCAGGTTGAGCGCTGTGCTGTGAAGCTGTCTGCAGCCTCTGCACTGTGGGTTCGATTCCGTCCAGCTGGGGAGAATCCCACAGGGCACTGCAGACCTCTCCTGTCTTGCCCACTGCTCCCCTCAGCAGTGTATTTCTGTCATCTCCCTGTTCTGCTCCCTGCTCTGTCTCTGGTGAATCCTCTCACACTCCCATGCCTCTGGCTTGTATCCCAGCTCTTGTATGCATAAATAAACAAATCTTTAAAAAATAATAATAAAATAAACTGTGTATGATAGTAATAAATACTATGGTGGAAAATTAAAACAAATAAGGGAGACAAGATGCACTGAAATTGGATGATAAAATCTCACAGGGTTTTATACAGTGACCCAAGGAAACAGATGCCCCAGGAATATCAGAGACATTCCACATAGATGGGTCATTAAGTGCAAAGATCCTACAGCAGTTTGAAAACCACCTTAAAGGTCACATGGCTGGAGTGAAGTGAATGTGGGAGAGAATAGGAGGCAATAAACTCAGAGGTTATAGGACCCAGGTTTTAACATTCACTACAGGTAAGAAGGGATGCCAGTGGAGGACTGTGAATAGAGGAGTGATATAATCTGACTTCTTATAAGGGTCATTCCAGTCTCTGTTTAAAATAGAAGTAATTTTCTAAATTCCTGCTATGAGTGAGACCATCCAGTATTTTTCTTTTTCTTTCTGGCTTATCTCGCTGAGCATGATCCCATCCAGCTCCATCCATGTTGCTGCAAATTGCATGAGTTTATCTTTTTTGATTGCTGAGTAATATTCCATGGTGTATATGTACCACATCTTCTTCTTCCAGTCATCTATTTTTGGGCATTTGGGTTGTTTCCATAGCTAAGCTATTGTAAATAGTGCTGCTATAAACATAGGAGTGCAGGTGCCCCTTTGAATTAATGATTCTGTGTCCTTTGGGTAAATACATAGGAGTGAAATTGCTGGATCATAAGGGACCAGGAAAAAGACTAATTATAATAAAGTAAAAATCAAAATCCAAAAGCAACTATAAACCAGAGTCACATTATGGGTTTCAGGGGGCATGGAGGGATTAGGGTCAAAATAAGGGGGGTGGAAATTGTATGGGGAATATAACCAAGATGAAAATGCACACATTGTGCAAAAATGAAAAATGATGTAAAGAATATATAAAATAAATTAAAAATTAAAGAAAATAAAATAGAAGTAGTGCGTCTCTCTGGTGGCTCAAGGGGTAAAGACACAACCTATGAAGCTCATTGCAGCCACTGCAGCACCACTTCGATCCCCAGCCAGGGAGCTATGCACATGACCCAGCAGACCTCTTCTGTCTCACCTGCTACTTCCCTCATCAGTTCATTTCAGTCAATCTGCCTATTCTGTTCCCTACTCTGTCTCTGGTGAATCTTCTCACCCACCACAATCATGGCCTGTACCCCAGTTCTTATATGTATAAATAAGTAAATCTTTAAAAATAAAATAAAATAAAATAGAAGTAGTTGCAACAACACAGAAAGTAAATTATGATGTTATGAATTCAAGTGAAAGTACAGAACACAGTGTAATGGGTTTGAAATAGGTTTGGTTTATGATTGGTTTTTGAATATAGAATCAACAGATACCAAATGTGCAAGAAAGAAGGAACCAGGGTAAATACTTGGTTTTGACAAAGTTTTGACCTGTGCAATTTCAAGGACTGAGTTGTCATTTAATAGGGTAAGAAAGACTACCCCAAAAAAGCCTATTTGAAGAGAAGTTTAGAAATTTTATTATGAAAATACTAAATTTGAGGGGTCTCCCCAGTGGCGCAGCAGGTTGATCTCAGTGCTGTGAAGCTGTCTGCAGCCTCTGCAGCGCGGGTTCAATTCCTGGCTGGCCAGGAGATTCCCACATGGCATTGCATGGCAGACCTCTCCTGTCACACCTGCTGCTCCCCTCAGCAGTGTATTTTGGTCATCTGCCTGTTCTGCTCCCCGCTCCATCTTTGGTGAATCCTCTCACCCTCCCACACCTCTGGCCTGTACCCCAGCTCTTGTATAAAAATAAATAAATCTTTAAAAAAAATACTAAATTTGAAATATCTATTATACTTCTAAGTAGAATTCATAAATAAGCAATTACATATATGAATTTAGGATTCAGTGTTGTGAGTTCATGTATAATTTAAATTTTTCTGGTAGCCACATTTTAAAAATAAACAACAATAAACAACAAATTTATTCTAATAGCCTATTTATTAAAATATCCCCAACATATTATTTCAGCACATAATAAATATAAAAATTATTAGCAGGTGTTTTACTATCTTTTTAAAACTAATCCTTCAAAATGTGGTGCATATTGCACTTTATAGCATATCTCTATTCAGAATGGCCACATTTTTAGTGTTCAATAACCACATATGGCTCTGTCTGTCTCATTGGACAGCATGGGTTTTAAAAGCATAGATAACTATAGAGGGGACTCTCTAAAAAGTTCAGATCAAAATAACTTGAACAAAATATAGAAAGAAAACTGTACTTTAAGATACTTTTGGTGGCAAGTAAAACCTTCAAATTCCAAACTTCAAATGAGCTTAAAGGAAAGTATGTATCAGTTATCAGAGGAAGTACTGAAGTAGGGAAGATTCAATCATGTCATCAAAGATCTAGATTCTTTTATGTATTTACTCTGTCATCTGTGTGCTGCCTTTATCCCAAGACTGGTAGCAAAATGGCAATAGTAGTCTCAGATATCACATCTTGCTATAAAGGCATTCAGAAGTAAAATAAAGCAAGCATCTATTCTTGTGTGTCTTAGTAGTGAAAAAATTTTGCTAAATCTCCCCCACCCGCATGATTCACTTCATATCCTATTGGCCAGAGTTGAATAAAAATTCATTCCTTCTTCAATCACTGTCAAGAAGTGACTATAGGGCATTTCAGTTTGGGGAAAGATGAGTAGGTGTTTTTCAGGCTGTCTATCCCACTGAACACAGTAACAAAACCAGGACAGGATGGATAAAACTGAGGATTCTTAAAAGTGAAGAGCATATTTGGGGAGGAGACAGGGATTCAATACCACTAAATCAATACTGAGTTTATCTCTTTTTCTTCCAGGATACTACCAGTTGGTTCCAAGAGAGATCAATCACCAAAATTAGAATACAGCAATCTCAAGAAGAGACTCCCCAGTCCAATCTCAAGGAGCAGGAGAATCTAGTGCCAGAAACACTTATTGTAGCAGGAGGCCACATGTACCTAAAATCCCTGGGAAGAAGAAATTTCCTCTCCGACCCAAGAAGCTGTCTGTGGTCCCAAAATGGTGGCAAGAACTTCTGTGAGTTTTTTTTCTCTCCGTCCTCCTGCTGAAAATATATGATTAGGAGGGGACTCTGGAAAGTTGGTAGAAATTTCAATTTGGTTCTGAGGTTGGATACAGTTGCAGAAATTGTGTGCCAGAGCAAGGTAAATAAATCCTGGCTTTCCAGTCAGAGAACCATAAAAGAGAGCCAAAGGGAACAATAAAGGACTGAGGAGATAGTGTCTCTAGAGCGGGAAGAACTTGAAGAATCCATACCATGTTTTCTTATGAATTCCTAGGCTCATTCTGGAGCTGAACATACATGGATCTAAACAGCATGTCAAAGACTTTGATGACTGAACTGAAGCACAAAACCCAGACTAAGTCCAACACTGGACACTAGGCATGGAAAAAAAATTGCGTAAATCAGCAAAAGTTTTGAAATTAAACTGGCATTAAAACCACAATTCATATAAAAATGACTGGAATTAATGACTTAAACCCAATAGGTCAACTGTTAAAATTATCAACAATGTCCATAAGATTTAAACAAGATCCAGAGTCTCATAACTGAATATTCAAAATGCCTGTTTCAATACAAAACTACTCAACATATAAAGAATCAGGAAAATCCCAATCTACATTGTAAGAAATAGGCAATACTTGCAAATTCTGAGATGACACAAATTTTTTAATTAACTGATGAAGAGTTAAAGGTAGCTACCATAAATAGCTCAACAGTATGGGTTGTACCTTGTTCAAATGAGTGAAAAGATAGAAAGTAGAAGATGTAAAGAAAGTCAGTTTTGAAACTAGGTGTCAAATCTAAACTTTGTAAGAATAAAAACTATTCTTGGGCCTCCCGGGTGGCGCAGCTGTTGAGCACCGGGTTGCGAAGCTGCCCGCGGCCTCTGCGGCGCCAGTTTGATCCCCGGCTGCTCCCCGGCCACCAGAGGAAGGTCCCACATGGCGCGCAGACCTCTCCTGCCGCCCTGCTGCTCCCCTCAGCAGTGTACTTCGGTCCTTCTGCCTGCTCTGCTCCCTGCTCTGGCTCTGGTGAATTCTCTCACCCTTCCGCGCTTCTGACTGTACCCAGTGCTTGTATAAATAAAATAAATAAAATCTTTAAAAAAAAAATCTAACCAATCATTTAAAAAAAAAAAACTAAAAAACTATTCTTTTATCAAGTTGTGTGGCTCAAGATTTATTGCAAACTGTTGGAAATCATGGGATGACTAACTATATCAAACATGCTAAAACCATTATTTTCATGAACTAATGAGACAGTGTACCATTTAGCCATCTAAGTCTGGCACATGGCTGCATTTATGGTGGGAGTGCAGGGAAAGGATGGTGATAATTCAACCATACAGGAATCCTTTAAAAAAGAAAGAAAGGGAAGAGAGATGTTCAATACACAACCAGCAGTGATTATTGCGAGCATACAATAAAGGACAAGTGAATGTAAAAAAGTGGTTTAGATCTCTAAGGAATTGTGGTAATGGAGAAATTCTAGATTGACTTGAGATTTGTGAAAAAATAATACAAAAATAAACTAAATTTTTTCATTGTTATTTGGAGCAGAAACAAAGAAGCAAGAAGCCCTCTGCTAAGGGCAGATGGCATGAGGTTAACAGATGACAGAGAGAACATGGAACCATATAATTGTTATTTGCCTCCATTTTATCTCTCAAGATGGCATAAAAGTGAAAATAGTGAGTTAGAAAATTAGAATGTACAATATAATTCCACTTGATTGAACTAGATATTACACAGATTGATGTATATATACATACATATATGCATACTTAGATGAGTCTCCATAGACGTAACATGGGAAAGGAATACAATAAAATAGTAACAGTTGTTATTTCAAGTGTAAGATTTTTTTCTTTTTACTTTGCCTATGTATTTCCTAAATATTGCACAATACACACTAATCATTTTTAAAATAAAATGAAACATATTAATTTTAAAATAAAAAAGAGGACTTAAAAAAAACTATATGAAAATAGAAGGTCCAGGTGAGGAGGTTCTAAAAGAACATTATCACTACTTGCTATGTTTACAGTCTGTATTCTATTGCCACTTGTATAAGTCGCATGAAGGCAGACACCTTCTCTGTTTTATTTTGTAAATTGTATACCCAGCACCTACACCATGCTGAGTATAAAGTTATTCTCAATAAATGTTTACTGATAAATAAATGTATAAATGAGTGCCCCAAACTTATTTTCTTATTAGATATTAAATGAAAATAAAATAAAAAATTATCTTTGGAGAAACTTCAGGAAAAATATTCTATGAACTATTCCTTGAAGCCACATAATCCAACATGACTTATTATTTAATTAAAATTTATTATCCTAGTCTTAAAAGATGTTGGAGCCTTAATTTAAGTATTTTCCTAACTCAAAGGAACATCCATCATTATACTGAATATACATATGCCAGGATTCCTTTATTCCTTTATTTGAAAATGAAAGAAATTGAACCTGAATTTCCTGAAGTAAGGAATAAATGAGGAGAGAATGTTTATTTGAAAGACATTGTAGAATCTCACAGAAATAAAGGACCAAACTTCAGCACAGCAGCATGTAGGACTTTTAGAGCGGAGACACAGGACCTCAAATGCAAACCAGAGTCTTTCCTCTCTCATCTCCACTTTCGCTGTATTTTAGCCTTTTTCTTTCCTGTTACAGACTAACTGTGGAAGTACTTTTAGTGCCAACTCCCAAAAATAGCTTAAAAATTTTTTAAAAATCCTAGGGAAGAACTGATTCCTAAGATGTCTCCCACCCCCATGCCAGCAGTTCTTATGGTCAGAAATGCAGGTTCCTGTGGTAAAATGAGAAGTTTCTCCCATGTGAATGAGAATGGAGAGAAATACCTTCTCAAAAGAAGCCAAGTCCTTTTGCCAAAGGAAATGAGATGCACTCAGAAAATAAAAATCCACTCCAATTCCTTTTTATAGTTTTTAAATACTACACAATGCTCTAACCTATTTTAGAGATTAATAAACACCAATGTGTTGTTCATTTCTAAATGTGTATGATTTTTTTCTGTATATTTAGACTCTGATTCAGCACTTTGATAAACTCTCTGCAATTTTATCATCCAGTAGTCAATTTACTTTGCTTTAAAAAGACACATTGCCAAAATACTGTATATCCCACAGTAGATACTTTCTTTTTTCACTGTTAAATAATGATATACATTTTCAATTTATCTATGGTGAATGTTAGACTATGGCAGCTGTATTTGTTTTTCGCGATGTAAAGTGAATGATAATATCTCACAAGCTTATTTATTTCCTTCTTTTCTATCCACAATGATCTTACTGTGCTATTTCAGCTTAAAAATATGATACTGAGGCACCAGCTGCTTTAACTCTAGAGAATAATTCTTTCCCATGAACCAACAATTTTACTTAAAAGAAAAAAGAGACAGAAAATAAAGAATATTGCTTAGGACCACCTAAACTAAATTTAAAAAACCAAAAAAACCATTATTTTAACCACATTCCACGATGCCTTTTCTTAAGGTACAAGATACAGAAATTCCCAGGAAAATAACAAAATCAATTATTAAAGCATGATTTCTCATAATTAGAATTGTCATTGTTAGTATCCTCTTATCAACACAAGAATGTTTTATCCACATTCCCAATGAAATTTGCAGGATAACTTGTGCAAAGCAGATGCTATAAATTGAGTTTAAATGTGATGATATATAGAGAACTATTTTTAAATTTTATTTTGTTTTATGGTTTTTTCACCTTAACAGAATCTAAAAGATTTTATCTCCTTCAGAAAATCATGTGTTCAGGGACTAAAACAGTGATTTATGCTATGACATAATATGTTTTTGACACAAAAAGTACTTGTCAAAAATTCAAGATACAAAAGCAACTATTCTAAGTGTTTTAAAGGGAGCAAAGAAAACCTGGCTTTCATCAGTCAATAATATATCTGATCTAATTAATGACTGAAAGCTGACAGCTACAAGATGTGATTTAGATGCTTCAAATTCCTGAAAATGAAAAGGTAAGAAATATCAATTTTGTATTTTATAGTAATTCCACTGTGATGTAATTGAACTTCTACTCTTTGCAGCAAGCATTATAATAATTACATTAGTAATTGGTGAGTCATATGAATAACATTTTTAATTGAATACTTGCTTTCATAGAATGACTACAGCTCTGCTTCAAAATTGAGTTCGATTTGGCAGTGTAGAAGAATAAATTTAATCTTTCATCTTCCACCTGTCTTTTATGAGTAATTTTACTTTTAAAAATACACTAAGAGAAAAAGAGAAGAAAAACCACAGGTTAAGTAATGATGTAGAGTTTTAACTGGTCATGGTCCTCAAAAGCAGTGACGATTAATTTGGGAAGATGTGCCTTTTTCTGAAACCCTGCAGAAAATCAGTACACTCATAAAACCAAAGAGAAATGTCTGTTCTAAATGGCTCCAGGAAAATCATGCCATCACAAAATATTTTCCTCAAAAGACTCATATTCTGCTTTGGGACTTCAAAACTTCCCATTTGTACATAATGACTGATTCATTCTGGTGCAGACTCTGTGCTACTGCTCTCCACACTCATTTTTACAGCATAGGATATAGGTAAAAATCAAGAAAGATGGCTACCTACTTTCACCTGCTTGCTCTGCCTCTCCATTTCCCACCCAAATCAACACATTATCATTTCCATTATCATTTTATATTAACATTCTATCTCCATTTTAGAAATAGACTAAATATCCAAGCCTCCTTGGTTTGGGCAATATTGTAATAACATGAAGCACAAGTTCAATAACCTATGCTTTGTTGTACACTCACTTGAAAGAATGCTTTGTTTTTCAAAAGTATTTTACCAGCCAACATGACAACGACCAACTAGATACTCTCACCAAATTCATTTATCCTCTTTCTGAGTTCACAAGTGTAGTTTATTTCTGCCTTCCCTTGTATGCCATGTAATGGTATTATTGTAGTCAATGGAATATAGAAAAATAATGGAGGTGATTTCCAAATTTGGTCCTTAACAAGTTTTCATGCCTAACCCACTATTCTTCTGTGTCTGTTGGCTGGATGGAGAGGTTCTTGAGGGCACAAGGGAAGGTAGAGGCAGGATACATTACTAGTGGAGTCCATAAATGAGCTGTGGAACATAGCCCAAGTGCCCTGAAGATAGCAAACTATTTTTGTTAAACTGAGCTTTGGGGACTTATCTAACATAGTAGCTAGAGTAATCTTCACTAAGACACCCCACTCCTAAATCTAGTTGAACAGTAATCAGGATAGAGAGTGATAACTTGGATTGTTATTCAGGAAACATTCACTAGCTTTCCCTCCCACTTTGGAAAGAAAAGACTTCCTGCATTACTGATGTAGTGCACTGGCCCAGTTTGCTTTGGCCAATAGCACATTAGCAGATGTGAAGTAAATAGTGACTTTATAAACATGGCTATGCTATTTGGACTTAGTTGCAGCACTCTACTGATATACCTGAGAAGAGCAAACTCTGGGTAGCTGTTCCCCTTCAGCCTAAGCCCTTAAAAAATACATATATAACTGACCTGAACCCAAACACACAGGCTGCAGTAAAAGCCATCTGACAAATGTTTAGAAGCAGACCCATGCAGCTAAGTGCTAAGTAGGTCAGCCAAACCTTGAAGACCTGTAAGGAAGACAAGTATATGCTTGTTGCAAACCATTGAGTTTTGAGGTGGTTTGTCAAAAAGCAATAGCCAACTGCTATAGACAATCTAGTTAAGAGTGCAGACTGTAAGATAAAAATTTTTTATGTCAAATCTGTACAATTTATTAGCTATGTTTCCTTGTGCAAATTATTTAAACCATACCTCAGATATGTCATTTATAAAATGGGATTATAATAGTATCTAGCTCATATAGCTAATATTTACAAAAGGTTTGGAACACTAACAGGCACACAAATAGTGTCTGCAATAGGTTATATGAGATAAATAAAATAAACCTTGTTAATCCATAAATATATTAGCAAAATGTCCCTATCAAGAACAAGATGGGGGCCTCCCCTGGTGGTGCAGCGGTTGAGCGCTGGGCTGCAAGGCTGCCCACAACCTGTGCAGCACCGGTTCGTTCCCCCGCCACCAGCGAGGGTCCCACAAAAAAAAAAAAAAAGAACAAGATGGTTATTATATTGGTTGCTTTCCCAGAAGATACTTGATTCTCCAAGGCATTCTTCCCTGTGATCAGAAGCCCATGTTACATAAGTTAGGAGTTCTAGCTGTTGAAGTTTTCTTATCTGATGAGTCAAACAACCTGGATTTGAATTTTTGTTTCACCATCTAAGACTGTGCCAGACACTGGGTCTCAATTTCCTCACCAGTAACATGAAGGCAGTTAACAGTACTTAGTTCTTCAGAGTCATCAGGTATTATGTTAGATGCTTCATAAGAATCATTTTAGTACAAAAAAATCATTCATTACAAACATTTAGTATTAATTATATTTAATTTGAGCACACAATTGTAAGAACTATAAGGTCACTTTTGATTTGTTAAGAAGTGAATTATAACTTAAAAGTACTGTTTACTAAACTCTCCAAAAATAACCTTCTCGATTTGAGACTAAGCAAATTTTTCAAAAAAGCACGTAAAACCAAGGAAAATAGAGCTGCAGCATGCCTCTCCTCCACCACCACAAATCTCTTTAACTTTCATTTTCATTTTGTTCTGATATATCAGTATAATAGAAATCATGAAAATCATAAAAATGATTCTTGTTATTATGTCTGTGTTATCTTCTCTTTATTTTTATGTAAATAATGTTGTCACTACCCGGTATTTACTAACAATATTTCTGTTATTAATCAAAATGAGCTCTCAGATCACATTCAATTCAATGGCAACTTAATTTAAAAGGTAAGAGATGTAGATTACGTGCAATACTAAGTCACAATGTGTGTATCTTTTACATGAAAATAACCTTAATTTCCCTGCTTGACTGAGAAAAGAAATAAAAAGAATGATTGCTATAAATCAGGAAAAATTCATAACTTGCTGGAGGTGTAACAGCTGCTGATTTAAGGTTTGCATCTTTGATAACATGATGCTGCTGGGAAGATAACATCTCTTTGACAAAATTGTGAACATAAAAATTACAAGGTTTTCCTCAACATTTAAATATTTTCTCCATAGCACTTATAGAAAATAAAGTCCTTTATTCATTTATACTAAAAATTTGAAGTATACTGTGTCTCATCAGCAAGCTTTACAATAAAATTTAGTGTTTTGTTCTATAAGTATACAGTAGGCTTGTCACATCACAAATAAAAATAACTTAAATTATTATCACTTTCAAGAATGGACTGCTTTTGTTATGTACAACTAGTTCCTACCATTGGTAATACAAACACAGAATTGAGCATACACTCGGGATATTATTCATTTCTTTTGCTATCAGCTAGAAGTAGGTGATTGAAAAATTAGGTGACAAAATAAAGCAAGTATTGCATTGACTGGAAAAAAATTATCTGCAAAGTGGAATCTTGAATATGTATGAAAGAGAATAACTTTGCCAAGCAGTTAGGAACAATAGCAATGTTTTTATTTATGTAAAGATTGCTGAATTCTTGCACGAGTTCTTGCACTATTGACTCACAAACTGTGAAATTTTACACTGAGGTTCTGTATTTCTTATTTATCAGTGAAATACACTGAGAACATCATCAAGGAAGTACAGGATGATACTAGAATAGTTCCGTCTCCTTGCTCTTCAACAAAACACAGTGTACTTCCTTTCTTCTATGAACTGCTCTTACCTTAGACAAATATGCTAATTTTAATTACTGTTAATTTTTTAAAAGTTTCTGTTGTTTATCTTGCAATAACAACTGAAGTCACTTTCTAAAAAAAAATTCAGATAAAATGATTTGATTGCACACACCATATACTTGGAGAAACACAAACCTTACTTTGACCACTAGAGAATTACTACAGTTTTTCTGGAAATCTCTCTTCAATTTTATTTAGAATTCCATGTCTTGTGTAATTCTTGGCCCCTACCATTGGTTTCTCTTTCTGGAATATCATCGTCTCTCTCCACCATTTCATCCCAAGATAGACACTACTCCTGATTCATTGTCTAAAGCACCATTACCTGAGTTATGTGGACAACAGAATGTTATTGGAGGTTTCAGGAGCTTCAGGTTTCAGGAGATGAATGCTCAACATTAATGTTCATTCATTTACACATTCATTCAACAGATACTTATTAAACACCCACAGGTATTTACTGAATTATCTATACAGACTCTATTCAAGTACATGGAGATAAAGAACAAGATACTATAAAGGGAGAAAAAAAGCCCTCCTTGAATCCTAGTTTGGGAGAAAAAAAAAAAAACAAAACAAACAAGTAAAATATATGTTATCAAGAAAAAGAAAGCCATGAAGATAAAAGGAACTAGTGTGAGGGGAGCATTCTTAAGTATGATGGGGAAGGAATGATTTACTGTAACCATGTTATTTAGATAAAGATGTTAAGGAAATAACAGCAGAAATGTAGACTATGTTTGGAAAGAGTTCTTAAGGTAGAAGGAATCTTTCAAATGTGAAGGCCGTGTGGTGGGAGCTTTCCTAGGATGTTAGAGCTATATAAAGAGATATTTGAGCTAAATTCTTAAATTTCTCACTACCAAGTCTCTTCTCCACAATGCAAAATCTTGTTAACTGTATTTTCTGAAGAAAATAAGAGCTCTTCAGACTCTGGCATCTGAAACCTCATGAACTGATAAGTAGTCAATTCTTAGAAAACTGTTCACCCAGATGTGTACCTCACCCATAAAACTAACCAATCCAGAACCCAAACTAAGAATCACCTCTACTGCCTGACCTTAATACTTCAGGAGGCAATATTCCTCTGCCTTAACCACTCCATGACAAGGTACTGACAAATAGGGATCACCTCTCCAGCCCAATGTTGTCTGAAATTATTCAAACTATCTGATGCAAAGGCTGACCGGCTGCTCATCCTGCTTCCCCAATTCCTTCCTTGGAAAACTACAAAATTCTGGGAATTTACTGGAAGAGTTCAAAAATATTAATTTTAAAATATATGTGCACCCCCACATTCATTGTAGCATTTGTTATCATAGTCAAGGAATCAACCTAAGTGCCCATCAACAGATTAGACTAAGAAGAGGTGATAAACATAAATGGTGGAGTATTACTCAGCTATAAAAAATATGACATACTACCATTTGCAACAACACGGATGGAGCTAGGGGTATTATGCTTAGTGAAATAAGTCAGATAAAGAAAGACAAATACTGCAATTCCATTTATGTGTGGTACATAGAGAAAGCAAACAAACAAATGGAGTAAATTAAACAAAAATAAACTTTTAGATTATAAACCTAAACTAGAGTTAGCAGAAGGGTATGGGAGGGGAGGTGGGCAAATTGGGTAAAAGGGATTAATTATATGAAGGATAAAATTGGACTTTTAATGGTGAATTTAGCATATTAAGATGTTGATTTTTAAAAATGTACATATGAAATTTATTTAATGGCTTAAAACATTGTCATTAAATATTAAAAAAAATGTTTGTCTATGCTATCCCCTTCCTTCTGCCTCCTGGCTGACCCAGTGCTTTCTCATATGGCCTTGCATGGCATGACATCACCACTCCTGTAGGAAACTGGAACCAACTATCTTTCAATGGCTATTATTTCCTGTTCTATGGGCCTCACTATATCTGAATAAAACCAAAATCTGAGGTACATTTTAGAATAAGCCCCTCCCAGGCAGCCATTGGAAAACACACATTTTTTTTTTTATTCCTCAGCAAAAATATTACAGTTTTCTTGCCATTAATGACTCCCATTCAGAATAAATCTTGAGTTCTACTTGGCATAAATGAAAGGACTATTAAGTAGCTTTGCTGCACAAAAACTAAAGTCATCCTAAGACACAAAAATTCTACTCCAATTCTGCATTCACTCCATAGCCTCATTCCAACTGGCCACACCATTTAACTCTTTAATATAGTGGTAACTCCCAAGTCAGATGTATCCTACCACATGAATTATGATCATTATAGGCACTAAGGAAGTACCTAAATCCAAGTTAAATGTATCCTGTCCAGAAGAGGTGCTGGTCTAAAAAAAAGAAAGTTTTTTCCAGAGGTAGATAACCATCGATAAGCCTTAATAATAGTTGCTTTCCCTGGACTCTATGTTCCACATTGCTTAGACTCTAAGAAAACCATCTGCCTGGCTTGATATGTTAAAGGCATCTAAGGTAGGAATGGCCCCATTGGCCACCCTTACTCTGGCTAAGAACTCAATGAATTTCCCAAACTGCTGTAAAACAGCAGCACTTCCACAAAAGAGTTGGTAAGCAGGAGGTTTCCCTGGACAAGCACATACTGAATAATGTGTCACACTTCTACAAAATTGGAGACTGACATGCACACTGACTGTGGTAACTACATGATTTAAATGAGTAGGGCGGGGAAGGTAAATAAATGCTAGAGACAGTGACAGCCTGATCTTAAATAGGCTTCTCAATGACTAGTATAATGTAGGCTTCTCAATGACTAGTATAACATGAAATGTTTTGCTTTGTGTTTTGATGTTTTCCTTTTAATTTTCATGTCTGTTCTTAATTGTCAAATAGACATATAATGTTATATACTTTCATTTCTCAAAAGTCATTTAAAACTCTTCACCAACTAAAATTCTGCCTAGTATATGAATTGATTCTGTGGTAACAACAGAGTTCTGACTTTCAAGCATTGATAAATGTCCAAATTCCAAAAATGACAATATCATTTCTGTTACTCATTTTCATTTCACAATTTATGTTAATTCTTGGTCCTAAAATAACCCCAGTGTGTTATTTTTCAATTACATTTCTATAGAGTGATGAAAACAGAATCATGATTCATAGTAACAATATGTTTGCCTTAAAAAGAGTTTTGTGCTACTGGAGGGAAAAGACTACATATCTGCTTAACACATTACCATATTTTCTGGTTTATAAGCTTTGGCAGTTTATAAGGCACAGCTAACTTTTATAAGTATGTGTCAGGGATGGGAGAGGGTTACATTTTCCAGCAAGGAGAGTAAAGAAAACACATTTCCCTGTCCTAACAAGGTCAATGGGTCTTTCTTGTAGGATGCCCTGAGAGCTCTTGCAATCAGCCACTCTAGGGGAAGCTTAGGACTCTGTGTGAGGAACTCTGGAATTTGCTAGAATATCTTCACACTACAGCTTTATAGGATTTCACCATCTATGACAGCTACTCAAAATTATAGCCAGTTCTCGTAAATGAGATGCATTTTGGGCGTGTCACTAAACAATTCACTTCTATATACTGCTTTTATTCCACATCATGAATTTTCATATTCTGAATTGGATACAATGTGATTGATAAATTGCAAAATGTGTTTGGCAAAACACAGATGTCAGTCAAATAAGGATCATTCCTGGGTGTCAGCATATTCATAGGAGAAAAAAATTGAAGCACTGTGACAATAGTTGCTTTCTTATCATAATAGGGGTAAGGATGACAAGAATGTGCAGAAGCGCTGTGCTAGGAGTGGGGCCGGAGGTAATGAGGACACAAACACCATCATTAATGATCAACATGTAGATGGGCTGTTAGGCTATCTTTAGCAAACCTTTTAGAGGAAATATAATTGTTTTATTGCAACTCTCAAATTCTTTAGGAGCTGTGGCCCTTTTCTCACTGAAGCAACAGTTATAACACAGCTTTTGATAACCAAAGTTTTTCTAGGAATAAAACTGTCAGATAGTGCAGATCAGAAACCCTCTTGCTAGTCCATGCACAATCTGTAAAATTCTCATATTTGTATAATTTCTTACATTACATAAAAAAAAATTCTTCGTTCCTGGATCCATCAAAATGAATACTAAGTTGTAATATTTGAGTCATCCATTTCATTCTGTTGCACCCTATCAGCATCTCACCTCTTTTTTTATTAATTCTCATTATCTTAGAGACTCATTATTCCTCCAGTACCCATTCAGGATCTTTCCACCTCGCTCTTCCTCAATCCATATATTGCTGCTAAATCTCATCTCCTTTTTTAGATTTATGAGTTTATTTCAGGCTACATGTCAGTGTAAATACTTAAGCTAATTTTAATTAAAAATTTAAGTAAGCTTTCATAAGGCATAAAACAAATGATTTAGCAAAGTCCAGATATATTACATCTACTGAATTCCCTTCATCCACTTTGTAATTTGATCAAAGGAATGCAATTGAATATGTCTGGCATGATCTGTTCTGTATAAGCCCCTGCTGTTTATCACCCAGGCCTTCACAGCTCTCTTGCTGCATATATAATACATTTCCCCCTTAATATTCACTCTGTTATTTTACTTACAATTTAAGATAATAATGGCCGGGGGGTGCTTTTTTTTTCATTTTTTTTTCTTTTTTTCTGAAGTATTTTAAATTTAGCTATTATTCCTACTGTTTTTAAAATGCTGTGGTTACCCCAACCCCAAGAAATATTTCCCAGTGGAAACATAAACACAGTAGGTAATTTCCCTGGCAACGAAGGATGGTTTATTTAAACCAAATGTACTTAATTGCTCTCTTCCATGTATTCATTTTTAGCCTATGGAGTTCAAATAGCTTATTGATGTTATTATCAATCTTAGGTACCATTCTCATCTTTTCAGCTAATTATTCCCTGATAGAGTCATAAGAAAATTTCTGAATCATGTGCCAATTTAGTCAAAGGTTGTCTTTCTCATCCATTTAGAGAACTGTTAAGAAGCTTACACCAATTCCATGACATATTTAATTATGCCAGTCTCAGCATGCTTAAATGATTCTATTTGTCGATGTACAATGATAAGTCAAACAATTGCTAGCTGGTCTCTGGAAATTCACAAATCAGCAATGAGGTTTACAGTCTATTAATTTTACGTGATAACTTAAAGATTAGAACTTGAATTTCTACTAATTAAAAGTAATTTCTGTTTTATTAACATGACATATTTATTAATATGTGTCAGTTTAAATATACTGCAATTAAAATCACTTAGTCTTATTTTAAAGAGTTTTCACAAAATAAAAAGTTCTTCCACACTTTTGTACATGTAAGAGTTTAAAGAGAATAAAGTGGTAAACAGCTAGGAATACTCCTAATCCCTTTAGAAACCCTCAGGAGTGAGCAAGATAAGGTATGTGTGCCAATGTCATCAGTTGCTCCTCAGACCCAAAGTGCTAGAAAATGTCATCTTTCCTCATTATATCAAGTCAAATCTACCTCTGGATCCTCATTAGCAAGAGTCAGCAATGTCAGACATTTTAAATGGGTCCCTTTCCTTTCTTAGAAGATCCATGAGGAAGCAGAGGGGATGCCTTGGTCACAGTTGACATGCTCACCACACTCAGCTAATGCAAAGGTGGACTGGTCTGCTAGTGCACCATATCATCACTGCCCACTTCTGCTGTGGCCCCCACAGCTCCCCCTTAGCATGCAGCCCTCCCTGACACCCACACAGATATCACTTGGGAGTATGAGAACTTCAGGCTCTACTTTTTGCTGAGAACCTGGCCTCCACCACCCAAAGGAGCAGCCTCTACTCTCTGAGGAATTGTACTGCCCCTTGAAAAATCTTCAGCCCCTTAAAAAAATTAAAAAATTTAAAAAAAAAAAACAGCTTATTTCTTTCTCTGGTCCTTCTTTTCATGGTACATCTTGAAGTATTGGGCAATTAGACACACATGCTCCAAACCTCAAAACTGCAAGAGAAACTATTGGCTTTCTTGATCACTTTAGGAATACAATAACTGATCTCCCACCTCCCAAGAGGGATTGTGTGCTTCACAGAAATCAAAGAAAAGAAACAACATATTGAGTTTTCGTAGAGCACTACATCAAATGCCTAATAACTCACATTTTACACAAGGAAGCCAGCAGAATTTTTTTTCCCAAACTGGGACAAAAAGGTTTGGAATGAATTTCATTGCCTGTGTTTAAAGTTAATTTACACTTCATCCCCCATACCCACTCCTATTTTCTGGCTTTCTTCTGTCTTTGTACTGACTTTTCTCTAACTCCCAAGACAGTGGAGACAATGCTATGCAAAAAAAAGCAGCTGATATCAGGCTTTTATAAATTATACATCATTATATGTCATAGTAATAAATAGTATTTGAACAATTGGCTTGGTTTGAGTGTGATGGTAATGGGGTATGTTTGCACACTCATTCCTTCCCTGAGCCAATTAACTTTATAGAAAATGCTTTGAACAATAACACTGTTCCCCCAGCTACAGCCAGCAGAGTAATTCAACATGATCACTAGAAAGATTTCAGAGAACATTTCCTGACAGTTGGTCAATTGCATCATTTTATATGACAGACAGTATACTATTATATTATTATTCACAAGGAAGAAAAGGATTTCTCTGCAGAAATTCTTGCAGAAACAGGACTAACCAACGCTTCAAATATAGGAAAGTGACATTAATAAAGTGTGAATTACTATAATATTAAAGTAAAATTAAAACTACTTATACCTAGTAGTAATAAATAAAATAGAATAAACATTAGAGTTAAATGCTGAATGAGCTCACAAGGATTTTTTTTAAGAGGGAGGAAAATATTAAAACGTTACCATTATATGTAGTTGCATTAGTGGGAGAGAGATGACTAATCATCATACCACTGAGATTATGTATAGTCCACTTTAATTTTTGGAGGTGATTTATAGAATAAAAATGTTGTAGAATACTCAGTGAAACTATTTCCTAGCAGTGAATTTTGTTATTGCTCTCTTTGTCTGAGCAGCTCATAATGGTAATCCACGGGAACCACCGGCATTATGAAAACCTACAAAGATCCCCACTCTTTCCAAAGGATACAGAACTTACTACAACACCTAAAAAGTAATTTCTCCCCATAATTCACTATTGGGAAGTCATGTGACCTTGATGTTCTGATGCTAAATTCAGAGCAAAAACAACACTTTCCAATCAGCAAAGTCTAATTGGTTATATGGGAACAAATTGGTTGAAAATGAGGTGATACAAAGGATCAATCTAACCACCAGGCCCTTCTCTAACACTATGCTGACCTCTCCATAGTGCCATGTCATCCCTGAGCTCCCTGAGCTTTCTTGGGCAGACATCACACCCGCAAGCATCCCAGACTTTTTAGTGGCTTTCTGTCTCCAAAGGGGCTCTTCTTATTTGCAATCACAGCTAAGAATACATGTGTACCAGGCCTCCCCTGGTGGCGCAGTGGTTGAGTGCTGGGCTGCAAGGCTGCCCACAGCCTCTGCAGCGCCGGTTCGATCCCCGGCCTCCAGCGAGGGTCCCACCCACCAAAAAAAAAAAAAAAAAAAATACATATGTACCTAGAGTTCTCAGAATTTGATGGAAGGAGGGCAAGATTATAGTATGTGTTCAATCTGCAATCCTAATACTGAACATTTTGAGTTATTTCATCCAAGAGGGAAAAAAATACTTGTTTTAAAAGCAGACATTTATGAAGTGACAAAAGCAAAAGGGAAAGAAGAGGCAAGATAAAAATCAAAAGTGAAGTAAGGCATTCTATGCCATCCCATCAACGGTCACTGGACACAGGCAGTTTAAGGCCTCATTTGTCCGACACAAGGAGGGAAGTATGATTAAGTGCATGACTCAAAGTGAACAGTACTCAGGAGAAGCTGAAGTACCCCAGTATTGAGTAAGAAATAATTACATCCCACTAGTCTGTATGGAAGACCCTGTAGGTTGTGAATAGCGTCCTTAATACTACTTTTATAGAAAATTCAGTGTTGAGTATCAGGGTACACCAGTGACATTATCCTAAAAATTAATTCAACAAAAGCAGTTCTTACTGGGATATGAATGAAATGATCTGGCCTTAATTTTTTCAATTATTTTAAGATGTGTTTCCTGTGAAAGAGGAACCACTCATTAGCATTTTGGAAATTTTCAGCATTTCTTTTTTTTTTTTTTTTTTTGGTTCTTACCATGTTTGTGGGTTATTTCAGGCATTTGGTAGGAAGCAGTCAGGGGTACCAGACATCTGAAATATACAGGGTATACAAACAAATGAAGATTTGTTTGACGTTTCTATACCTTTAGGATGTCTTGCTAATGCTCCGTAATCTCCATGTTGAAAGCTTGTAATTTGCCATGGCATTGTTACCCGTACCTTGGTTAAGGTTCTTTCCTTTATTCTTACCATTATATGTAAATCAAGTTATTATTACTTATCATTCCACAAGTTTTCATTACAGCCCACCCACTCCTCTACCCCTTAATTTTCCTTCCTATATACAGAATGACTTCTGGTTTGTTGTTTTTTTTATCCTCAATGCAAGCATTTATTATAAGTAGCTGCAAGCATCTGACTACTTCATTATGTTTTCTAGTACATGCCTGAGCACTTACATATTAATATGTATTACATATTATTTTATTATAAGTTACACTCTTTTTCTTGTATTTTATAATTAAAGCATTATATTGTTCTTTTTTAAATTATGTTCTTTTTAAAATGAAAATGTTCTTTTCTATTACTTCATTATCGCTGAATTTCATTTAATGATAAAGAAAAGGAAGAGATACAAAAATTTATTATCAATATGGGTCTATGTCCCCTACCCTTGTATCTGGATGAGCCTCTTTCAGTGTTAAATGTGGCAGAAATGGTACTGCAAAATTTCCATAGCTCAGTCACAAAATGCAGTTCAACTTCTGCCTTGCTTGTTGAAATACTCACTCTTGAAAGCTTCAGTCAATAAGTTAACAATATGAATACATGCTGACAACTTTTTTAGCTCTGAAACTGAAAATAGAAATGCCTTCACACCTGGAGTCTTCTAAAAAAATTTTTTTTCTTTACTCCACTGTTAAAAGAAAAGTTCATTTCTGTTAAAATAATTATTGGGAAACTATTTTGTTTTTAGACTAAGCTACTTACCTTTATATTCAAGAAAATATTCATGTTCTTATTTTTAACTGAAAGTGCAATTCTAAATATTTTAAAGGAATCCATTGTAATCAATTATTAATCTTAATAAATCAGAGAGGAAAAAGAAATCTCCAGTCACTGATTTCTATGTCAGCATGGCCTGAAGAGTGACAGGCAGGTGAGCACCACATGTAGACCCTGAGGTTCAAGTATGCTCTACAGAGCACGCAAAAATCCATGTCATCTCTTACAATAGCAGTATAAAAATACAATCACTTGAATCGTCAGTTTAACCTCTCATAATGTAAAAAGGTCCTATAACATGTTAATGTATAAAATTTTATGTTAACAAATAACTACTTATGCAAAATAATACCAATAAATTAAACGGACAGTCCCTGAGTCCCTGAAACTTCCAAACTAGCCCATGAAAATAAATCACATGGAGAGGCCCTGAAACTGGAGATACCCAGCCAGGAGCCCAGTTGTTCCAGCTCCACCCACAACCATATGTAGTAATTGCCCCAGAGAAATGGAGCCAGATCCAATCATCTGTGCCCTCCCAAGTTTCTGACCCACAACAACAATAAAGGATAACAAAATAGTCATCCTTGTTTAAAGTCATGTTTAGCAGGCAGCTGAATGTCTGGTGTGCTGGTGATCTAAACTCTTCTTTTCCCAAAGTCAACCAGTCATCCTAGTGCCATCTATGAAATAATCAACCTTTTCTTTGTTCATTTTAAAAATCGTAGTTACTAAGCTAAATGCTTTCATGTTCTTGAGTTTATTTCTAGACTTGTTCCTCTCCACTATTGATCAGTATGATCTATTGCTGTACCTTTTCTAATCTATTTTTTAAAATAGCTGTGTAATATATATATATATATTAGGTCTATTTTTTTAAAAAATTTATTTATTTATTTATTTATTTATTTATACAAGCACTGGGTACAGTCAGAAGCGTGGGAGGGTGAGAGAATTCACCAGAGACAGATGGAGAGCAGAACAGGCAGACTGACGAAATACACTGCTGAGGGGAGCAGCGGGCGGCAGGAGAGGTCTGCGAGCCATGTGGAACCCTTGCCAAGCTGCCAGGGATTGAACCAGCACTGCAGAGGCTGCGGGCAGCTTCGCAACCCAGCACTCAACCGCTGCGCCACTGGGAAGGCCCTGTGTAATATATTTTAATCATATATAGGACTCTTTCTATCCTGAATTGCCTTTTTCCAAAGTTGCTAATCTGCAAAATGAATTTTAGAATCCTTTTCAAGGTCTAAAATCAATTAAAAAAAAAAACTACTAAGAAAGTAAAAATCAAAATCAACAAACAACTATGAACCAGAGACACTCTATGCGGGGTGGGGGGCGGGGAAAGGAGGGATTGGGGTCAAAATAAGGGGGTTGCAATTGTATGGGGAATATAAAATAAAATTTAAATTTAAAAAAAAGTGAAATTTAGTTTGTCTAAAATTAGTAGATTAGCTTGTTCCATAATATTAACATGTCCCCAAGGAAATTGATCTATTTTTCCACTTGTCCTCTTCACAAACATTTCTTGGTTAATTTATTCTATTTATGTTTTTACTGCTATTAAATTTCATTGTCTTCTTCCCTAACACACAAATACACATACACTTTTCAAATATGCATATTATGAAAGTCTCATATGTTCATAACTGCCTTAGTGAACTGTCTAAATAATACAGTGGCTTTTCACTTTATTCTCACAAACTGGATTGACTATATTTCCAGTTAATTAATCATATCTCCTGCAAATAATTATATTTTGCTGCCTCCTGCTCCATGTCTCATTTTCTTGTCTTGTTTCACTGGTAAAAAAAATTTCAGACACAAAATTAATCAATAGATCAATAGCTATACACTTTTAAAATAAAAAAATAGAAGTTGTGATATTTCTTTGTTATTATCTTAGAGACAGACTGGTTTTCATAATAAGGAAAGGTAGTTAGAAGACCCACACCAAAAATGTGCAATACCAATCATGATGGAAGAGAAAGTAGATTTAAAAAAGACACCAATGAGAGATATACTGATGTAGAAAATTAGATAGAATACATGTATATAAATCACTGTAGTTTAAGACTCCATTTTAAAAGTCATCAAAAGCAAAGTACTACGAAAAGAGAAATCATTTCTAACTAAGGGAAATGGAATAACCTTTGTTTGACAGCTTGAAGTATGGATGACCTCATAATATATGAGGTTCAAGAAAGGTGGGAAGGAACCAGGCACATTTGAGGAACCATGATTAGCCTGGTTTGGATAGAGTGGAAAACGATAGAAAAAACTGGAAGACTATCCTAGAGAGTAGAAGAACCAGAAGCTAACAGATCAAGAGTAATTAAAGGCAAATAGGCACATCCCGTACCAGGTGTGGTCTCCAGTATTTCACTTTCATTATCTCTATAATACAGCTACAAGTTCAGGCTATATGTTTTAGGTCATAAGCCAATTTTTCAGCAAGGAGCTGATGTGACCAAAGCAAACTTTAAGAAGAATAACTTGGTAACAACTTTCAGGATTGAGAAAGAGAGAATCTGGAGGTTGGAGAGACATTTAAGAAACTGCAAAAGTTGCAGTCTCAGCTTCACTTCATAGCCTCCAGTATCATTTTGCATTCTCCCCACCACACTTCCCCTTCCTAACTACCCTGAACTGATCTGCAAACATGTGGTGCCCTTTGAAACGCCCATGCCTTTTTACATTCCATTTATTACTTATGCCCGAAGACCCACTCCCTGCTTCTCCTTTCCTTCGCAAATCTTGACCTATTCCAGACTGTTTTTCTTCGCCTCTGCAAATGGCACTTTCCCCATGTCCCAATCAGGGTAGTTACTATGTTATATTTTAATTAATATTTAAAATCATTCTCGTTCTGAAGTTATTTGTGGGAAGGGCAGATATACTCTTTATTTTTATGTCCCCAACATTAAGCACAAGAATTCAATCGATTCACAGTGAATGAATGCATAAATCAATACCAAAATGGACAGAAAGACCACAGATTGTCCACAAACACCTGAGGCTAAATGCCACGACTATGTAGTGCACAAAAAACAAAGCAGCTTTGTGATGCCCTTTAGCAACATTCTGTGTCCCAGCAACAGAGAATCATCAATATTTTCTGATTTTGTCTATAGTATCTCTTTCTTCCTGCCAGCAACAAGACTTTTGTACAGACCACCAGGCTAGAATTTTGACCTAAGTTAGACCAATCACCCTCACTCATAGTCACAGTGATGGGTTCAAGGATGGGCAAGCCTGAACTGATTGGATCCTTCCCTGAATATGACTCTCATTGTGTCTGATGAGAGACTTACTTCTTGGTGACAAGTCTGGAAAAATCTATACATTACAATGAGAGCTTCAACTGAACAAGGGCAATTAATATATTATTTATAATAATGGGCACAAAATAAGCACTCAAGAAATATAAATCTTGGATGAATGAGTGCAGAGCTCCTAGCACCTATAATTTCAGACACAGCTAAAATTTTAACCACTAGCAAAAAAGAGTTCTAGTAAAGAAATCAGTTTAGGAGCTTTACTTCATTAGTACAGTATTTGCCAAAACATGCCAAAAAGAAAAAAATAAAATAAACAACTCCTATCTGTTATTACCATCACATTTAAGAAGAAACTAGGAATGGGTAATCTTAGAACAAAGGACCATTCTCTATGTTAAATACACTTGTCTTAATGAAGAATTTGTTTTATTATTATCCATTCTCTTATTTCTCCACTATCTGGGAGAACTTAGGTTAGACTTGAATCAATTCATGGAGCTAAGGTATTATTGGAGAGTATAGTGAGCTGCAATAGTGGCTCTCAAAATGATGTGTCCAAGTCCTGGCCCCCAGCGCCTGCAACTGTCCTAATTTGAAAAACAGGTCTTTGCAGATATGAATTATTAAGAATTTTGAGATGAGGTTATTCCAGACCCCAAATCCAGAGATAAGAGTCCTCATATGAAAGAGGCAGAGGTAGATTTAGGACACAGACACACATATGGGAAGGCCATGTGAAGAGAGAGTCAGAGATTAGAGTTGTGTAACCATAAGCTAAGTAACAACAGGGATTGCCAGCCATTTCCAGAAGCTAGGAGAGAGGCAAGGAATGGCTCCCTCAGAGCCTCCAGAAGAAATAAACCCTGCCAACACCTTGATTTCAGATTTCTGACTTTCAGAACTCAAAGAGCATAAATCTTTGCTATATTGAACCACCCACTTAATGGTAATTTGCTATGGCAGCCCTAGAAAACTAATAGGGAGTTATTCTAGGTATAACTTGACAGAAATATCATTATGGACATGGAAGAAAATGGAGGAATCTGTAGTAGGAGAAAGGCCTTTGTATTTGGTATTTTATATTAGAAGAATATCAAAATAATAGAATTCCCAACTTTGTATTTCCTTTGGTTGAAAGCTTATACTTTATACAGCCATTAAGAGCTATATTTTAATTAGTTCTTTGACCTGATCCAGAAACCAGTGATAAAAATTTCCATTATTTGACTTTAAAAACTCATTGACATAAAATCATGATCCCATAGAAAGCAGCTACATATTTTTTTTATGTATCTAAATTATCTATAGCTCACATTGGTATCTTTATTTGACTAGATATTTGTTATCTTTATTGATCTATGACTAACAGTAAAATTCAGGGTTATTGATAGAAAAAGGCTTTTTTTCCTGCTTTTGCTAAATCATGAAGTGAGCTACATCATGGCTTATAATAATATATATTCTCTATTATAGACAAAGGGAACTAAAGTTTAAAACTAGATTTGGAGTTTATTTTAATAATACCCCAAAACAAATGAGTATATCTGACTCTGGGTTTCTGCAAATAAGTTCAATATTTTGTTCTAACATTTCCCATCAAACATAGTAAAAAAGTTGAGATGTTGTTCTACAATCTGACACTTAGGCTTATGTTTTTTAAATTTTCATGTTTCTCATGTTTCTGATTCATTATATTGTGCAACGAAAGCATCTCTGTTTCACTTAGCATTCTGTTGAATCTGCAGAGATCTTGCTACTTTAAATGTATATGCACTGTTCTTCCAGCATAAAAATCAGCCATTAAGTTGGAATGATCGAGCAGTGATTTCTGGCTTTTACAGAGATTAACAAGGCTTACGTCTTCCTACAGAGACCATCTAACTGACATGCTGTACATTGATGAGCAAATAAGAGATTGACAGATGCAAGGACCTCTCGTATCCTGTCAGACATCCACTGAATTTTTCCAAACACAGTAAATGATTTTTGGCTTTTTAAGAAGCTATTGTGGAATGCTACCATCCATTAATTACTAAAGGCACTAGGGAAAGTCCTTAACCAAGATGTGGATGGATAGTTATTTAGGAAACCAAAGGCTAGAAAGAGAGCAATTTAGTATTAATGAGGTTATAGAGTAATTTGATTCATTATGGCTACTAGCTGCAATTGAATGGAACAATCAAAGTTCATTACCAGGCCTGATTTCCTGAGTGGGAAATAGTAGAGCTACCGTGCATATGACTACCTTCCCTATGCCATCATTTGAGTGTTTAATATTTCTTATCAGTAAACATTACCCTCTTTCTATTTTCTTAAGGTAGCAATGCACAACAACAGGCATTCAAAAAAAAAACATTTATTGCATATATAATGAAATCAGAAAGCTACAATTGCTCATCTGAACAATTCCCTTATTACAATCTTACTTCGAAAGAAAAACTGACACTACCTTAAAATCTTTTCAATGACAAAATGCAAAAAAAAAAAAATCAAGTTTAGGTTGCTGTTTACTTTTCACAGCCAATACCATTCAAATGAAATGCAGAGAATTCAATTTATGTAAATTTTTTTCAGTTAAATTATTTATAATAGGAAATTCTCTCACCTTTCTGAAGTGAAATAAATGCAAATTTAATTCATTAGATGACTAGACTGGCATAAGACCTTAGAGGAAATGCAAATGATAATTGAAAATATAGAAATGATATTTGTTTTGGTGACAAAAAAAATCAATCAACATAAATTGTCAAGCTTACAAAAATATCACTGAAATATATTCTGCATTGTCCATTAAAAGGCATGCTTTTTTACTTACGACGCATGTTTATTTCAGAAAGGAGTAAGAGAAGTAAGTTTCAAGTTAATCTGAATGCCATGAACCTTACTGCACTACCATGTCCCCACTCTTGGGGCAGAGTAGGGGGAGGACCTTTAATGAAGACACTGATGAAGACATAAGACCTGGTTTTTATACTGACTTCCCTACCTGACAATTCTATGACTTTAGCAATGCGACCTCTCTGGGCATCAGACTGCTCATGGTATTAAATGGAACTTAACTAGTAGATACATAAAGTGTCAGTCATGCCCCTACCATGAGGATTTGGTAGGAATCAAATAAAATAATGGACGGAAAATGCTTGGTAAATATAAAACACTACAAATCTGGCATGCCTTAGCAGCTGCACAAGTCTTAGGCTGCCAGCCTAGAATTCTCATAGAATCAAGTACAAAATTTATCCAAGCAGTCTTTCCCTAGCTGTTTCTATTCAATAGATTTCTGGGAAGTATGAAACCCATTAATACTTATTGAGTGTGTACTGCCTAGTCATTTAGGTAGCCTAATTTAATCCCCATGGCAATTCAGTAAGATAAAGTTTGCTATCTGCATTTTAACAAATCAGGAAAGAGACTCATACTAATTAATGTGCCTAATTTCATTTGCTAATAACAGCAGAGATAAGATGCAGTCCAGATATGTCTTGTAGTGCCCCAACTTTTTTTCAACTTTAATTTATTGTCCATTCAAATTTCTCCTTCTGGCTAAAGTACAGTTGGAATAGAAGACCCAGAAGTAAATATCAGTCCAGCCACAATCCATGTCAGCCACCAAGTGCTTGCTGACCTTCCAGATTGTTGGTCTCCATCTGAGGTCCCCAGGGAATTCAGGTGTCACCCTCATCATCCAAATGAATTAATTCCAGGCACTGCTGTGACACATGCACATTTCTAATTGTCCTTCTAAACTCTTTTTGAAGACACACAAAAATGCTTCCTCATGAAACCAAATTTATCTAAATCTTCATGGACCCTAATAACTGAGCTGTGATCCCAGACTATGCCACCTGCTGTCATGACAATTTCATAAGGACAGTTGAAGATGGGCAAACAGTTGTTGAATAGGGTGCCAGAAAAGTGCACAATGAATTTAAGAATCAGAGTTGGCTCTGACCCCTTTGTTTTCATTACTAGCTCTCTGGCCTTCTTTGACAGATGCCAGACCTCTGTAAGCCTCATTGTTCTCATATCACAATTAAAATAACAACTCCAAGTGTTGAGAAATAAGCGAGGTTATGTACTGGGATTACCTAACACAAAGAAGGCACTCAACAAATGAGTTTGATGGGATTCAAAAATGAAAGGCACAATCTTTTCTCTAGTGATGTCTGCAGGGCTTTCAGAGATTCAGGACTTGCTGTTAGAAATGAGCAACTCAGGAGACTACGTACAGAAAAAGAAAAGTATTTCTTTGGCCAGAGGTAGGAAAAAAAGACATTACTCTTAGTGGAGAACAAGTATGCTTAAGTATAGTTTCAATCACATTTTTAATTTTGTCTTACAGAATCTATTTTTTTCTTTCAAAAAAAAAATTTCAGAATTAGGTCAATAGTATGTGCCACTCATCTGTCCATTTGTCTGTTTTTATTGTTTCATATTGTAGTCATGGAATCATTTTTTCAAATATTTTATAAAAACCCAGTTCAAAAATAACACACTGCACACTTTATTGCAATCCTAGAAACTGTATCATTAGCTTTTCTTGTTACTCAGCAATTGAGTTAGCCAGGGCTTTACATCTAAAACATCTAGAAAATCAAATTCAAGACTTCAAAAAAAGCAATAATTGTTTTGCAAATTAAAATCCTTTCCCCCAATGCAGCAAGTAACCTAATCTTCAGATTTAAATGTGATGTGCAATGTGGGTAACCCAAAGGAGGAATCACGCAGCATTTTGCCTTAGTACCAACAAAATATCTCCAGTTGACAGTTATTAATTTCTAGTCAAATTATCCTTGAATAGGGTCAAAGAGAACTAATGGTTTTATTTTACATTCCAGGAAGTGTTGTGTTCAGTGTTCAGAATGCAGTGCTCTGTAGAGATAGCTAGAGCAGAAACCGGGAGACCTGTGTGCCTTCTCCAAAAAAATATTAGTCAGATTATTAAACACATTAACCGGTCATTTCTCAGGCACTTTCTCACAAAGTATATTAAAATTATCAAAGCTGTTTATTTATTCTTAATCTGCATAATGTGCAAAGTTCTAATTTACTTAAAACTATTAATATCTGATTATATAACAGTAATAAGGACTAAAAGAGCTTATTTTCAACCTGTCTTTGATTTTGAAATGTTAGCATAGTGAATATGCATACAGAAGTAAAGACGATCTAAGAGTATTAATTATGTAAGACTTTTTCTTCTCATTGCTCAGTTAGGTGGTTCATGTACTGTTGGTTGTACCATGATAAAATTAATTATTTTATTCAGCTCATGTAATCCTTTCAACTGACTTGCAGAAATTTAAATAAATTCAATGTCACAGTTTTGCATATAAATAATGCCAAACAATCCTATTTGGGACTTTATAAAATTGTCATACCCATACAGGACCATCATTTTGGTAAGAATAAGTAACATGTTGGGATCTGATAGTTGCAAGGGTACTATAACCAGCTGCATGGGGCAGTAGAAAGAGCAGGAGATTTAGATTTAGAAGATCTAGACACATTCTGTTAAAGTGGCCTTGGACCAGTCACTGCCCTTTTGAACCTCAGTCCCCTCCCTTCAACAGCTTTATTAAGAGATAATTCACCTACCACATAATTCACACATTTCAAATATACAGTTTAATATTTTTAGTATGTTTATTTATTTTTTTTAAAGATTTATTTATTTATTTGTACAAGCACTGGGTACAGTCAGAAGTGCGGGAGGGTAAGAGAATTCACCAGAGTCACAGCGGGGAACAGAACAGGCAGACTGACAAAATACACTGCTGAGGGGAGCAGTGGGCGTGGCAGGAGAAGTCTGTCGTGCCATGTGGGACCGTCGCCAGTGGCCAGGGATCGAACCGGAGCTGCAGAGGCTGCGGGCAGCTTTGCAGCCCAGTGCTCAACTGCTGCACCACCAGGGGAGGCCCCTGTTAACATATTTAGAAGATTGTGTAATAGTCACTACAATCTAATTTTGGAGCATCTTTAGCTCTCCTAATAGTAAGCCCAGTCCCCTTAGCAGTCACCCTCCATGACTCCTGCTCCTCTGCCCCACTGCAAGTCAGTCTCTTCTATAGATTCATCTGTTCTGGACATTTTATATAAATGGAATCATATATAATCTCTTCTGACTGGTTTCTTTCACTTAGTATAATTTTTACAAGGTTCATCTATATTGTTGTATGTGTCATACTTCATTGCTTTTTATTTTCAAATAGCATCCCATAACATGAATACATCATATTTTATTTAACCACTCATCAGATAAGAGAGATTTGGGTTGCTTATATTTTTGGCTATTCTGAATAACACTGTTGTAAATGTACATGTATATGCTTTTGCATGTTCATATATATTTCATTTCTCACAGGCATATACTTAGAAGTACAACTGTTGGATTCCGTAACTCCATGTTTAACTTTTTGAGGAACTGTCAAACTTTTTCCAAAACAGCTATACCATTTTACATTCACCAGTAATGTATATCAATTTCTCTATATTTCACCATCAATTTTACCAACATGTGGTATTGCCTGTTTTTTTCTTATAACCATCCTAGTGAATGTGAAGTGGTATGACAATGCGTTTTTTTATTAGCATTTCCCTAATAATTAATGACTATCTCTCATGTGCTCATTGATCAGCTGTATAATTTCTTCTGTTATGTAGGTTAACTTTTTACTTTATTATTGCTATTATTTTCACTGACATGTCTTAATTTTGATGAATTTATTTCTTGCTTCTTTTGTTGCTTTCACTTTGTTGTTGTATAAAAATAACTTTCCCTGACCCAAGGTCACAAAGATTTACTATGGTCTACTAAGTTAGTTACATAGTTTTAGCTTTTACATTTAAGTCTATGATCTATCTTAATTTTTGTTTATGGTTTGAGACAGGGGTACAACCTCATTATTTTGTCAATTAATTCATCCAAAACATTTTTTCTAATGTTCATTAGAAAAAAATCAGAAAATATATAAAAGAAAAAGGTATAAAACAAAAAAATGCCAGAAATTCTATTTGTTCCAAAGTAACTATTTTTAGCATTCTTGTTTATATGCTTCCAAAACCTATTCTGTGTGTGCTTATTTTTTTGCATATTTTTTTTGAGTGGGATTACAAGGGTATGCATTTCTATAGGTAGCTTTTTTCCATTGATAATTGTAGATATATTTACATACTGCCTTTACAGACTTGACTTTTCTGAACTTCAATTATTTTTAGTTATATAAAATCAAGTACATGTGATGATCAAATGAAATGGTATAAAGCAATTTGTAAAATTTGTTAACAGAGTGAATTGGTTTTCTTTTATTGTTATGCAAAATTAGTTCTTGTTGAAACGCCTTCTTCAAATAGTCTATAAGAAACTTTATCATGTTACATTATTAAAGTAGTCATTTTAAAAACATATGTCCCCTGAATTCTTCAATACTGGTTATCTGTATCTTTGTGCCCAAAGCCTGGCAAAATTCCAGGCCTATATTAGTATTCAATATGGCATTAATGTTTACTCTCAATAACTGAATATTTCAGAAGTAGTCTACTGTTCTTTGATAACTAAGTTAATATCAAATGTCTGATAAATATGTTTATAATTATTACATATTTATAATTATTATATATTCCTGGTGGGTTGATACTTTTATCATTTTAAAATATTTAAAATATTTTAAATTCATCTCTAGCAACATTGTTTTAACACATATTTTGTCTAGTACTAGAATAGCCATTTGTGCTCCTTAATGGTTGATGTTGGCATGGCATATATTTTTTCACTTGTTACATATAAAGTAAATCCCCTCAACCATGTGGAATGCTTCCTACTTCTGATCTGCCTTTCTCCTTGAGCAAAACCCCTGCAAAAATACCACTGCAATGGAGCTCAAAGTGGCAGCCACTACTCTCAGTTTATCATGCCTGGTGTGGAATCTCTATGAATAAGAGCTAGGAAGGAAATGAATGAGGTCCCCATATTTAATGTCTGCCACATTCAAAATAGAGTTTCCACCCTATGAATGGGGGGGGGGGAAGGGAGAGAATAAGAGTAACTGCTTCTCTTGACATTGCTTTCTTGGCAGGAAGTGGGGAGTGAGAAATATGGGCACCCTACCCGCCCTGGGATGAAAGTGTAGCCCACATTTGATGCTGGGAGCAAAGGGTTCCCTCTGCTTAGGCACACTGCCCTGGTTAGAGCACACCAGGTAGATTTTTATGATCTATCTGAGAGTGCCAAAGATGTGGATCTAGGAGTGGCAAAGATGTGGATTTTGACTTGACTGCCATAGGCTCTAGCTGTTCTCACCAAATATAGTAGACTTTCTTGAATATTTGCTTCACCCTTTGTGTATGCCCTCAAGACAATTTCCAGAGTCTTTAAACCATGTTTTTGTATATTTTTGTTTAGGGTCCACCGACTTCCCTATTCTACCATTCCCATTATAATGATGACTTAAATGTTACTGAAGTTTCTGTCAGTGATAACTTTCAGGCAAGAAAGCTTTGTCAGCTCAGAAACATCTCCTTCAACAATTTCAAAACTCTTGTTTTATAAGGAAGGAGTTGAAGAGGGAAAAAAGGCGCCTTGGGGCAAAGGCCTAAGGATGCTGATGCTTCAGGCAAATACCAAAGGAGAAGTAACTCTTTTAAGAAAAGCAGTGAGGGTTTCAGAGGGTACTGAGAATGTCTCCAGGACAGTCGTGATTGGAGCTGCTCAGGGAGAGAGCTGCTCTTGGATCTGTCTGAGGTGGACAGTCAAAGTTTACCTGGTAATGAACAGCAGCCAACATGTGTTTGTTTGTTATAACAGAAACCAAATTAAAATAAAGCCTAAAACAACTCAGTAGTGTGCTATAATCCACAGGCCTTGATGCCTCTTCTCTGCCTAGTCCTTGGGAAAAGGATAAGTTTCTAGGTGGAGGAGGTACTGGGAGTTGAGAGGGAAATAAAATCTCTTTAAAGGTCTTATGTGCAAATTCTGTCATGGTGGGGTTAGGATTTCAGCATATGAATTTGCAGCCGACACAATTCAGTCCACAACAGTATTATATAGAGAGACATCAAGAGAAATTGTAAATGACTTCAAAATGAATAAAAAATTATGGTCTGTCTAACTCAACTATCAGGTTATCTCCCCTTTGATTGTCTTTCACAAGCCTATTTAGAAAACTGATAGTATTGAAAATGTTTCTTGTCCATACTTATGCAAATGAGTCCATGAAATACAAATGCAACAGATTTTGTCCACTGGAAAATCTCTGTGTGTGAAATTCCCCTTTTAACTATTTGTAATATCCTACTGGTTTCCTCTTTAATTAATAACTTAAATATTTTACATATGTTCACTTTATATCAAAGTCATGGTTTTATTTTTTAAAAAATAGGATCCTTTAATATAAATTCAAATATGTGATACAAATATTGAGGGTTACTTGGTCAATATTATTGCTGTTAATCTGATAGTTCTGTCCTTCAGTGAATTAATCTCCAGGGTTAGAGATGGGAAATAGCAGACACACTGAACACTGATGATCAACAAGGAAACAAAGAGGTTAGCATCAGAATTCTATGATGTTTCAATAAGAAACCATGTTACCCAGAAAATGTTAGTGAAACTTTTAATGTCATGATATACTCATCCATGAAATATGTAAGCTGCTCTATCAGAAATAAAAATGCATATTTAAATTTACCTTCAGACACTTCTCTGCCGGAGTCCAGCTCCGTGAACAGGGTTGAGAGAACCATGGAAAAAAGAAATGAAAGACACAAAATAGAGTTCAAGAGAAGTGGAACCCAGGGGATGCAAGGCCTCTCATTCATGCTCAAGCATCCCGAGTAACCGGTGCAACTTGTTTTTATTGATACAAATAGCCCTGCCCCACCTCAGGTTAGTTACTAGACAATGAAGTATTATTCTCTTAGCATTTGGCCTTGTCCGGGCACATATTCACCTCCAAGTTTCTGTGCCATCAGGTCATTCTGTTTCTTTTTCTAATCTAGTTTGTCCCCTAGACATAGCTTCGCAGACACAGAGAGAACACCCTGACCTGTACACAGGCCAGTCCTCCGACTTGAGCTGATCAGTTTTTTAGCCATGACCTTGATGTTTTCCTTGCCCCAGCACTGTATGCCTTACGGGTCTCCAAAACTTCTCCAAAGAGGAAATGCAAATGGCCAAGAGGTATATGAAAAAATGTTCATCATCACTTGTCATCAGGGAAATGCAAATCAAAACCATGATGAAATACCATCTTACACCAGTGAGAATGGCACATATCAAAAAACTAGCAACAACAAATGTTGGCGAGGATATGGAGAAAAAGGAACTCTCCTGCATTGCTGGTGGGAGTGCAAACTGGCTCAACCATTATGGAAAGCTGTGTGGAGCTTCCTCAAGCTACTAAAAATGGAGCTTCCGTATGACACAGCAATTCCACTCCTAGGGATCTACCCAAAGGACACAAAAACATTAATTCAAAAAGACACCTGAACTCCTATGTTTATTGAAGCACTATTTACAATAGGTAAGATTTGGAAACAACCCAAATGCCCACAAATAGATGACTGGATCAAGAAGGTGTGGTATAGATACACAATGGAATATTACTCAGCAATTAAAAAGGATAAACTCATGCCATTCTCAGCACCATGGATGGAGCTGGAAGGGATTGTGCTCAGCGAAAAAAGCCAGAAAGAAAAAGAAAAATATCGGATGGTGTCACTTATAGGAGGAATGTAGAGAAACCAGATAAGGGATCAGGAAAAAAAAAATAACTATAATAAAGTAAAAATCAAAATCAACAGGCAACCATAGACCAGAGACATTCTGTAGGGGAAGAGGAGGGAGAGGGATCAGGACAAAGGTAGGAAAAGCACAAGGGACTATCGTGATGGTGCACAGGTAAATTGGTGGCGGGAATTTCATGGGGAAATCACACACTGTACAAAAATGAAGAATGATGTAATAAACATATTTTAAAAAAATAAAACTGGAAAAAAAATAAATTTACCTTCTAAAACTTTGATCACTTGTGGTTCTAATTATTTCAAAGTGAATTAAAATTTAAATAGCTAAGATTTTTTAATTTACTAGAAAAAGTTAATAAACTATTTCCTTTGAAATTTATTTTTAAAAATCTCTCAGCCAGTCTTAAATAACACCATGTAATTTTTATTTTTTTTAAACCTCAAAAGTGTCTGTGCCTTGGTCTTGGAACATTTTTACATACTTTCCTTAACCAACATTCAGTGATCATACACATTCAAGCAACATGAAGGACTTAATCAACATTTGCATAAATGTATCAAAAATACTGTATAAGCAAAGATAACTTTAAGCAAATAACTGTTCTTGTAAGCCATAATTTGTTTGAAAGAGAGTTAATTCTAATCTATAATTCCCAGTAGTTTTAACCTTACTTGAACACAACTTGTTCTATCTCTTACCAAGTTGAACCTGCACCCAAAATATTTTAAAATAACAAATATTCTTGCCACTATTTTGCTGTATCTTTACAAAGGAAAATCAGATAGGCAAAATGAATACCCTAATACACTAGGTTATCCAAAGTCATTTGTGTTCTTTTCCAGTGGTTAAAAATGAGTTAATTTGCTTTCTTGCCTTGACATTTATGAATGCTAATTTAATCACGTAAATTTAGACTTCCTGTGAGAGAATTTGAAACCACATTGTGAACATGACTTTCACATAAGGTTTGTTCCTTTTTCCTGAATTAGAATGTAAAATCTTTTAAAAACCCCATGCTTGTATTAGACCCTGGGCAAAATCAGTATAGCCCCGCAATCTCCTGTTAGGTTGACTCAGGACTCTGGGGAACCATGTCACCATCTGGACTGGAGTGCATGTGGTCAGAGGGAGGTCTGGGAAACTGTCCTCAAAAAGACCCCAGCTGGCTGAGTGGCCACCTGTTACCAAGATGATCGAAGGCACAGTATATCATATTCATCATAATCCATCTGTTTCTAGTCTCCAAATAGCCAATCCTATCATGACATACTACAGCCGACAACAGGAAAGGACTGACTCAAATAATCCAAGGCTACAAGTCCAGCTAGGCAGGAGATATCTAGAAGATACTCATGATGGTAGACAGAGAGGCTGATTTGGAAAGGTCAAGGAGGCAAGGTAGTAAGCTTGGAAAAGCAGGGAAAGGCAAGAAATATATAGAGTCCAGGAAAATTCACTGAATCAGTGAAATGGATTGGGGGTTTAGCTCCTAGGCAGAGCAGATTGTTTTAATGACCTGCTGGCCACAATTTCTCTAGATCGAGAGGCAATGACTATGACTTGAAAAAGACAGCTAAGTGTAGATTAATCCAACTCCTCATTAAGGGAGAGATATGGAATATAAGGTTAATTTATAGGTTCAAAGGGAAATGATAATAATTACCAAGTCAACAGTTAAATAGTACATAGCAAGTATTTTTCAAATATTAACTAATTCAATCCTCATATAACCCTGTGAGATGGTTGCTACTATTATTATTATTATTATTATTATTATTATTATTATTATTATTCCCAATTAGGAAATGAGAAAACTTAAGTGCAGAGGATTTTAGTGACCTAAGTCACATAAGTGACTGGATTTGAACCCCAGAAATCAAAACTCTTCAACACTCTCATAGGCTGCTTTTATTTCTGTTCATCTTCCATGAAACTGCAATGGCTGAGTTCCTCTAGTCTTATGTTTTTGTTTTGTACCCCACCCCCATAGTCAAGTGCTTTCACTCTCTGATTTTCTTTTTCTTTCATATCATGGCTATCATGTTAGATATTCATGGTGGAATCTCAAAAACTACTGGAAATATATGGAACAAAATCTCTTCTTCCCAACACATTTGCGCCAATAGAAAAAAGCGAGGAAGGACATTTTCTTGGCTAGAGAAGTTTGGCTGAGTGTCCACATTATGTGATGTCTATAAGGGAGGGGGTGAGTGAGTGTGTGTGTGTGTGTGTGTGTGTGTATGTGTGTAAAAGACAGGGAAAAGATACCAAAGGTAGAGGTTGATGAATAGTGGAAGTTGGAGGTGAGAGCTGGAGGGGCTGTGTTTTGTCATTTGTACAGGCAGATGGAGCCCAAGTGATAAAAGTGGTCCATTTGGGTAAAAAGCAACAGAAGGACATAGACACTCAATACAACACCAGCAAGTGGCAGTGTGAGACACTTCCCTCATGACTCATAAGCAGCAGACATCAAAGAGACAAAAGCAAATTAATGGCCTTATTCTTCAAATCTCATGAGAACTCTCCCAGAGTTGCCTAAGTAAACCGAGGAGATTTTGAATCAGAACAGGAAAAAATTGAAGTCCCACAATTGTGCAGGTGAGCAACACCAAGCAGCAAAATGTAGGTGTTTATGTTAATGTGACCTCATTACGTGGAGAGACTGGCAAGGCCTGGGGATATCCTAACTTGCTGGATACACCGAACAGGAAAGAGAAAGAGCAACGCAGTATAAATCAGCCCTCTCATCACTCAAGCACAGCTACCAACATATTTTACTCATAAAGAACAACTCAAATATTTTCATCAGAATGGCTTATAATCTATCAAGGCCTTTTCTGCTGACACTTTATTTTTGTAACAATTTTTAGAAGTACAGAATTTTAACCATCTATTAAAGCGACTGCCCTTTTTGTTACATAATTCTGTCCCCCAACATAGAAAAAAGTGCATTTTGCCCACTAGGACTGATTCTCTATACTCAAGCTGATCCCTTGTGATGTGATTCAATTCAAGTCCTGACCTGTTTATGATTTCACTGAGCTCGTCCTTTCTTAGTTTTCCTAAAGTTTCATTCCATGGACCAGGTGACATAAAGGGTAAAAATCAGAATAAGCTCTTTTGATCTAAGTTAATGTAACTGGACCATATGTAATAGCCCTGCTGTCCTTTTCCTATTTTCTATTTTATACTATCTTTTTTGGTCATCAGCTGTAGCAGGGAATCTTAGGGGAGAAACAGCCTTTAAAAAAAATCTGAAAAGGAAGAAGTCTTAGCAGATGCCAAAGAGAAAGATAAAATAACATTGCAAGAAAATGTAGAGATTTATTGACACACTTTAGCAAGTTGTAATAGAAAATGTTGAGGACCTCAGAGTACAACACTAAAAGTGAAAAGGTAAAAAGTCTTATTTTCATCCATTGTATTCAATAAATCATGTAGTTTCGGTTGCTTTCAAGAAGTTCATTCACTTACCATCAGTTGTCAAGTCCAGTTTATCATGTACAAAATATGTCCTCCTTTATATATGTAAACAAACATATTAAATATAAGTAACCACATATAGCATGTAACACTTTATTTTAAAATAAAGCTATTACTTTCAAAATTATATTACTAGCATATATCATTTTTAAAATCTTCATTTTGGAACAATAATAGATGAGCTACCACACTAAGTCAAGTTTGAATTCCATGGAAAAAGGAATAATGTTGAAACATAGTTCATGTGATTCTATTTTTTAAAGTAGAGAATATGGCTGGTGTTAGAAAGACTGAATTTTTCTATACATGCTGGAAAAAGTATGACAAATAAGATGTAGAATACTGTTTATGTACAACAGAAATTAAATCAGTAAGCATGCTTTGAGCACATACTATGTAAGACCCAGGCACTATATAGTTAACATAAGCAGGTAGTACTCACACTATTTACTGAAGAAACAGACATATAAACAACTAACTAATGTGTAAAACAATATTAAATAAGAATCAGTGCTTTGGCACAATGAGATGTCACCTCAAAAATTCATTAGGATAGTTACTATCAAAAAATCCAGAAAATAACAAGTGTTGGCAAGTGTGTAGAATAATTGGAACCCTGGCACATTGTCAGTGGAATTGTAAAATGGCACAGACACTATGGGACAAGGAGTATGAAGTTTCCTCAAAACATTAAAAAAGAGAACTGCCGTATCATCAAAAGAATTAAAAACAGACTCTCAAAGGAATATTTGCCCACCCATATTCATTGCAGCATTATTAATAATAGCCAAGATGTGGAAGCAAACTAAATGCACATCAATGAATGAATGGATAAAGAAAATATAGTATGTAATATATAATTATTCAGTCTTCAAAAAGAAGGAGGTCCTGATTCTGTCAGATGCTACAAGATGAATGAACTCTGAGGACTTTTTGTGAAGCAAAATAAGTCAGTCAGGGCCTCCCTGGTGGCACAGGCTGGTGAGCACAGTGCTATGAAGATGTTCACAGCCTCTGCAGCATAGGTTCTATCCCACCAGCCAGGGAGATATCCACATGGTGTGGCAGACCTCTCCTGTCTTACCCGCTGCTACCCTTAGCAATGCGTTTCAGTCAGTCTGCCTGCTCTGTTCCCCTCGCTGTCTCTGGTGAACCCTCTCACACTTTCACACATCTGGCCTGTACCCTGCTTCTTATATGCATGAATAAATATAAATCTTAAAAATAAATAAATTAAGAGGCCTCCCTGATGGCGCAGCAGTTGAGAACTGGGTTGCGAAGCTGCCCGCAGCCTCTGCAATGCTGGTTTGATTCCCAGCTGCTCCCCGGCCACCGGGGGAGGGTCCCACATGGCGCGCAGACCTCTCCTGCCGCCCGCTGCTCCCCTCAGCAGTGTACTTCGGTCCTTCTGCCTGCTCTGCTCCCCGCTCTGGCTCAGGTGAATTCTCTCACCCTCTCGCGCTTCTGACTGTACCCAGTGCTTGTATAATCAAATAAATGAATCTTAAAAAAAAAAAGATTTAAAATAAATAAATAAATAAGTCAATCACTTAAAAATAAATACCGCATGATTCCACTTATATGAGGTATCTAATGAAATCAAACTTATAGGAACAGAAGGGGGAATGGTAGTTGCCGAGGACTGGAGGGAAAGGAAGTGCAGAGTTATTGTTCAATGGGTACAGAAATTCAAACATACAGGATAAGAAAGTCTATAGATCTTTGTACAGCCATGTATATAATACAGTTAACAATACTGTAATGTACAGTTAAAACCATTAGGAGGGTAAGTTTATGCTGTATATTTTTTACAATAAAGAAAATCTTCAAAAAATGTAAAAGAATCAGTGATTTGGTAGAATAAAGGTAAATAATTCTGAGAGTTTCATAGTCTCAGAGCGATAGTATTATTGTTTTGAAGAGTGAATAAAATTTTGGTGTAGAAAAAGCTATGTAGGGCCTCCCTTGGTGGCGCAGGCGGTTGAGTGCCGTGCTGTGGGGCTGTCCGCAGCCTCTCCAGCGCTGGTTCAATCCCGGCCGTCCGGCAAGGGTCCCAAATGGCGCGACAGACCTCTCCTGCCATGCCCACTGCTCCCCTCAGCAGTGTATTTCCTCAGTCTGCCTGTTCTGTTTCCTGCTCTGGCTCTGGTGAATTCTCTCACCCTCCCACGCTTCTGACTGTACCCAGTGCTTGTGTAAATAAATAAATAAATCTTTAAAAAAAAAACACAAAAAACAAAAAGATATATAAAAGCATTAACAAAGACCCAGGTAAATGAAAGGTGATAGATTGTTTGAGGAACAAGTTGTCTGGGTGATTTAAAAAAAGGTCATGTAGAATTAGTTCAGAGGAATTATCATATAAGTTACTTTAAAGGACAATAGTACCTTTTCAATTATCTATGGCAATTTATGGCAATTTTGCCAAAATAAAATAATAGTTTATGTCCTTCTTATGAATACCTTGTACATTACAGCTTATTTAACAACCTTCTAGAAAGTGTGAGAAGAAATGAATATTGTGATCCCACTAAATCTTTACCTTTTTCTAACCTTTACATTTTAGCCAGTTGTTTGTTATGACCTGACGTAGGACAAAGCAACACAATCCAAGAAACATAGTTATTAAAAATTCTACTACTGAGATAAAAACTGTATAAGAAGTTCATTATTTAATTTGTAAGTCATATATGTTCATAAAACAATGTCTTGTATTATTGAGGTCTTTTATTTTAACATAGTTAAATGGCCCCAAGTTATCCCTGTCTGATTTAACAGTGATAATAACTGAAATAGAATTCTTAAAAATCATTGAAAGTAAAGTAATGAATTTAGATTTGGACATGTTTGGATGCCTATGAGACATCCAAACGGATGAAAATGTTGAATAATCAATTACAATAGGAGGTTGATGTTTAGGAAAGAGGTTGATTAGAATGAAGAGGTTGAGAGGCATCAACCAGAAAATGAGAGTTAAATTCAAGAGTTGGCATAATCATCCAAGGAGAATTTATAAGAGAAAAAAGAACATTGAAAAAGAGCTTAGTTAGCACATTAATGGTATAGAAGGTGGTAGAAAATTGAAAGAAAGTAAGAGGATAAAAGTGAATCAGACATGAACAATGTACTATATACAAAGTTCTAGGGAATTAGATAAAGGAAAATGTCGGTGAAAGTGACAAATGCTACAGCAGTCAGCAGTAGGGAAACTGAAACATACCCATTGAATTCACCCCAAAGAGGTTAATTTGCTAGAGAAGTATGAGTAGAATTTTGACTGACTATAGGAGGATATTGTTCTCAATTTATGACAAACTTTGTAACTGCAATATTCCCACAGAAAATCATAGAAAAACTGGCTATAATGTGTCATTTAATTTGTATGTTATTTAAGTTATAAAATTTATAAATTTAATTTTATAAATTAAACAATACATTTCTGAACAATTAATAAGTCAAAGAAGAAATCAAAAGGGAAAATAATAACTATCTTGAGACAAAATAAAAGAGAAATGCATCATACTAAAACTGATGGGATAAAGCAAAAAACAGTTATAAAGAGAGAAATTTAGTGTAAATGCCTATCCAAAGAAAAAAGATCTCAAATAAACATATATCTCAAGAAGCATAAAAAGTAAAAACTAAGTCCAAAGATAGTAGAAAAAAGAAAGTAACAAATGTAAGATCAGAAATATATGGAAGAGACAACATAAAATCAATAAAAGTTGTTTTTGATACAAACAAAATTGACAAAACTAAGGAGTCTGAGAAAAAAAAGAGAAGACAAAAATCACAAATGAAAGAGGAAACATTAACTGGCACTACAGAAATACAGATCATGAACCACTACTGTAAGTAATTATACATCAATAAATTAGACAACTTAGAAGATGTTAATAGAAGCAAACAACTTACCAAAACTGAATCTACCACACATATAAAAACGTAATTGTAATAATTTTAACATACACAGGCTAATTTGAGAACGCAAATTTTAAGAAATATCAAATATTTATAAAAATTTGATTATGCACTACGTTACAAGGCAGATCACAACAAAAAATAAAGGTTAAATTTCATATAGGCCACCTTCTCTATCTCAAAGTTACAAATGAAAAACAAAAACTACATATAACTCCAAAAGATTCCACATTTGAAATATTTAAAATAAACCTCTAAACAATTCATGGATCAAAAAGAATTCATAAAGGAGATTAGAAATATTTAAAAGAGAAAATAATAAACCACTACTTAACATTTATGAATTTCACTATAGTATTTGTAGGAAATATTATAGCCTTAAATGTATATAATAAAAAAGGAGAAAGATATTGACTCGTTATGCTTAAGATATGTATAAACATCTGGGTAGAGCTTCCAAGTGGCAAATTAAATATAGGCGTCTAGAGCTCAAGGAAGGGTACAAGTCTCAGGAGATAAATGTGGCAATCTTCTCCAAGTTACTATTTAAAGTCAAGGCAATGGATAAAATTAACCAGAGGAAGAGTCAATACAAAAAAGATAAGCAAGGACAGAGTCTTGAAACACTCTGGTATTTAGAAGAAAAGAAGGTAAAGAACCATCAAAGGAGACTAAAAGGAAACAGGCAAAGAAGGAGGAAGAAAACCAGGAAAGTACTGGAAAGGAAAGTGAGGGATAAAAAGCATCTCAAGAAGGAAGAATCAATCAGCTGAATCAAATATTCCTAAGTGGTAAAGTGCATGCCACAATTAAGTAAAAGGCATTTTGTTGAGAACTTACTCAACAGGGACTATACTAAATTTACATTATTGAAACTTCTCAACAACTCTATGACATAGATACTCCCTGAGGAAACCAAGTACTCTTCTTCCCACAGAATTCCAGTCAAGCCTCCCCACTGGTCAGAATCAAGAGTTAAAGGAGTCCAAGACATCACACTGATAGAAAATAAGTCTGAACAACAAAGAAACAGGAGAACATTAGCACATCCAAAGCCAAGTTCTACCATGGAGATGCATGCAAATTAATCTCCAAATCTGACTTGAACCATTTCACCAAGCAACCATCATGATTAATTGGCTTCCCATATAGGTTGCTTGCAGAAAGCGGCAGCACTAAAACCAATGCAAATATCTGTTCCACATCACATTTTATATATTCACTCAAATTTAATAAGACATGTTCTAAAGTTATTAAAAATAGAAACTTTATGAACTGTTGATTATTTCTTAGTAAAAATTCATAATCATTTGCACAGTTTTATGACTTTAACAATGCAAAATGAGAGGAAGTAGCTGTGATATAAGCAAAGGCAAATGCCAGTAAATTTTAATTAGTTGTCAATATTTTACAAAACTGAAAATGTGTCAGCACCATGGTAAGGTTGCTGCAGAGTATCAATCGGCAGAAACGAACTGCTTTTCCCTTTAATGGTACATGCTGACCCGTTTGCTCTTAATCCAGCATACTTCCTCACTCTTACAAGCGCAGCAGGTCCTCAGTTGCTTCACTTACTTCAAGTCACAGTTTCCAAGAACCTACTGATGACAGTGAGGACTTAACTACTTAAGGTGAACTCTCCTACAATCCAGCTGAAAATCATCTCAGAAGACCTGGCGCCTACAGGGGCCTCAGAGTCTTCCCCTGTGTTTTCAACCCCTTTGCTGCTACACAGGATTAACTGTAAGCTTAACAGAGTTAGTGAGTTCAAAAACTTAGCCAAAAACACTGTTATCACCCTGTAGGGTAAGGGAAAATGTCAGGCTTTTCTGCCTTCCCGCCATCAGGATAGATGATGGATCGTTGCGGTCCCGAATGCATGCCTGATGGCGGGCACCTGGAGTAGGGTGTGGGCATAGGTAGATGGGATTCGCCTGGGCTGAGACTGGGCTTTTAAGGGCGGCATCACAGGAACGCCAGAAGCAGCCGAAAGGGAAGCCAAAAGAGAAGCCGAGAGAGAAGCAGAGCAGGTTGGAGTGCCCAGATAGAGTGAAGACTTGCTGGGGGCTGGGAGGCCTGTCAGCATCCCGGCCCCCCAGCACTCCTGCCTGCTGTGCACCAGGTAAATCCCAAAAAAAGACCTGCAAAAAACACTGAGGACTCTGACTCCTCCTTTACCCGGTCTGCATGGGATCAGAAAACCTGCTCAGTGGTCATTTCCTGCCCCATACACAACCCCTTCCATTGTTTTACTTTATTCCTTTGTTCTTTTTCTGCTCACCTAAAATTGTTTTCCACTTAATGGAATTATATCCTACTGGATTTGAATTTATATAATGATTCTTTTGTTGTTTACAGCCGGAGCATTTCTTCTTCTCGATTTCCATTTCACTAAAACCCCTTACCCTGGTTCTAAGAGGCTTCATGATCTGGACCTTGATTACTCTTCCAGATGTATCTCTTTCCATTCTTCCCTGGCTCCACCCAACACTGATCTCCTTCACAATACAGAGACAGAAATCTCCAGGAATACCAAACTAATGCAATCAGTGACATGTCATTCTCCATAATTTACCCCTAGAAGTCTGAGTATGCTGCTGCCTCTGCTAGAAAATCTTCCTTTATCAACAGTCCAACTCCAGACTCCCTAAAAGTTTAGCTCCAAGCCACTCCCAAATGCTGCTATAAGTGTCATATCTGCAAGGTCAGGCTAGTTGAGGTATCCTTCTTTGCGTGCTCAAAAACACACTGTCCAATAAAACTCTATCAGTTTTATGAGCCCTTGTTATTTTTCTGTCTTCTGTCAGATAACCAGACGCTTGCACAGAGGAAAGAGGACCCAGTGGCTGAACTAATCAATACCTACAGCTTAACCTGTGCTGTCAATTTGGATGATTGCATCTTCACCGCTTATTAGCTATTAACAACACAGACCCTAAAAGTGATTTCTCCATTTATCTCCTTTTCATTCTCTGTGCCTTCTTACCTCATCTCCAAAGTGATTTTAATTATCACTAATTATCATTTAAATTTTTTTCCAATAGTCCATACCCTCCACTGAAGCTAAGGGATTATGTGCATTTTTTGGATTTAAAAATAAATGATACAGAACATTATCACAAATGATACTTCTGCAGGAAATGCAACTCAAAGCAAGATGCAAGTTTTCTGAGGCAGCACGTGTGCTCTGGGACAGCTTTGTAAATGAGCCCTCTTATGACAGAGTTCAAGTTCTTTAATATACTCGCGTTTCAGCAACTACTTTACAGTCTTCCGTCCTCATTTTCTCTCCACCCCACTTTCTCTCGCCTCAGCACATACACAAATCCACAAGCAATCTTTACTACACAAACCTGTTTGACTTTCAATTACGAGAGATGTCAGCCTAATGGACTAGGGATGACACTGTTCCTATTCTATTCAAGTAACACAGTCAATAGGAAATAAATCCCCACCCATAAATATGTTGGAAATCACAGGGTTTTCCAGGTCACTCTGTTATTCCTCTAGGAATACCTGAGACTCAGTAAAACTACTCACTGCTGCCCTACATTCGAGACACATCCCCTTCCCTACCCAAAAGGGTAGACATGAGCAGATAACCTCTAAAGGACATATAAAGACTTTCAGCTTAACTTCACTACTTCTCATGAATTTAGCACAGAAAAGAAGAAATCTCAGCAGCACAGGTAAACCCTGTAGAATTTAAATTCATACTAGGATCTGAACACCAAAATTATGTGCGCTCCCTCACATAATACACCGATGTACAGAGATCAGAAGACTCTTCACATAATCCAAGAATTAAATAGCACGCACCCAGATGCTGAGTGAATAATGAACAAAGTAATTTAATCAAATCACCTGCCTCTTGAATGCTTATTTCAGTTCCTGAAATAAGGCCTGCTAGTGTGTTATGTCTTTATCTTCCTAAAGGCCATTTTTATCATGTCCGCTGTTTAAAGTAATATACAGCCTCTTTGATATTTATAGGAGTTAGCGGAACATCACTCAGCATTTAAGGCGTCCACAACCTAGCCCCAAACTGTACATATTTTCATCCCATTTAGCTTTTGCCCCTCTGATACACAGCCTCAATCTGGCACATGCGGGTTCCACAGCTTTGCCAACACACCCCCAAAAGAACTATCACAGAACTCTCCTCCTGGTGTTGGCACTGACTCCTCCCTCCCTTCTTTGATTCCCAAATACTTAATAACAAAAAAGTTAGATCTCAGAGCCACTTAACCTTCCTCTGGTGTGTTCAATGACCTTTTAAACTATGTGTTTTTTTTTTTTTAAATTAAAAAGTAAACTGTTTTTAAGCACTGGCATGCCCCCAACAGACATTTTTAAATGAAATCATTTATGGAAACCTATACTCTAAAAAGCACATAGAACCAGAATCACTTTGATCAAAGAAGGGGTTGGTGCCTAAGGGCACCCCACGCACTCTACAGAACATATTTGGAAAATATCTGATCTGGCCCAATCTCTTCATTTTTTAAATTAGGGAGAAAGTAATTTTCATGGAACTTTCACCTAATTCAGGTAAAGAGAGAACTTTTTAGTCAGGTTTCATAGCTCAGATTTCAGTATCCAAAAATACTAAATTTCAATACAGACGCTAGCTTTGTGGTGCACTTGTGAATGCACCACAACTCACACTATGAGTTGAAAAAGCAGGCTGTCTCTGGTTATACAACCCTTTATCCACAAACCTTCATTCTCCAGAAAATATATTTTGAATGCTTTGTGTGTGCCCAGAATTATGCTAGTCTCTGGGGATATGATGCCCAACCTCATAGAAAATATCCACTTTCCAATATTGACAAATAAGGAAACAATATGAGAAAAGGAAACATATCCAATGTCCATTCAAAAACTCATGCATGAATTATTATAACAACATTATTATAACATTATTATTAAAACTCATGCATGAATTATTATAACAACATTATTATAACAACATTATTATAATAGCCAAAAAAGCAGAAACAACCAAAAAGGCCATCAACTCATGAATGGACAAATGAAATGTGGCATATTCAAATAAATGAAATGTTAATTAGGCATAATAAGGAATGAAGTACTGATATGTGCTACAAAACAGATGAAACTTGAAGACATGAAGCCAAGTGAAAGCAGACATCAAAAGCTACATGTATTGATTCTGTTTATATGAAATGTCCAGAATAGGAAAATCCATAAAGACAGAAAGTAGATTAGTGTTTGTCAGAAACTGGGGGGATGGCAGCTCTCAAATGCATAAATAAATAAATCTTTTTTAAAAAGAAACTGAGGGATGGGGTGGGGAGAGAAGATTATTAATGGGTATGGAATTTCTTTCCGGAGTGATAAAAGCATTCTGGAGTTAAATAACGATAATTATTGCATAACTCTAGGAAGACACCAAAGCTCAATAAATTATACACTTTATAGGATGAATTGATTGTATTGGATTATATTCAATTTAAAAAGGAAACAATTATAAATAAGAGATATAAGAAAAACAGAAGATGTAGTGATAGAGAATAATAGAAAGAAACCTAATTAATATGCTTATCAGAGAGGCCACACTGAAGAGGTAGTAGCTAATCTATCTAAGGTAAAGGCAAAATCCAGAAACACAGGCTACCCAGAAAAACAGGGAACAGTGTTCCTGGAAGAAAGACCAGCATCTAAACTTTGAGAGGGAAAAGAATTGATTGTATTTTTGGAACTCAAATTAGGACATAGAAGAGAGGGACACAAGAAGTTAGAGAGGAAGGAAGGGGTGGACACACAGCGTTTGTAAACCATAGTAGCATTTTAGATTTTTAGCTTCAGTGTACTAATAAATCACTGAAAAGTTTTAAGCAAGGGCATAGTACCAGTCTACTCCCTCTAGATTTAGTTATCATCTACTATGTGCCAAACACTGAGTACAACAGGGGATACAGTCATAAACAATCATATAATCCTTTGCCTTTTGGGTACTACCACTCCAGAATCAAGGTTGATCACCATCACCAAGTGAAGGATAGCATATGTGAACGGTGATGGGTGACAAGGACACAAAAAAAGTCAGAGAAAGGCAACCTCTATGTGGGTATGAGATGCCTTCTCCTTTCCCTTCCTAAAAATACAGCTTATCTCCCTGCTTTCTAGCAGAATCAGTTTTTTCCCTCTCCACTGGATCATTTTTATGAGCCTTTCTATGCCAACCTCTTGGGAGTGCTCCATTTCTTGTCTTTACTCCCTTTGATAGAGAATTTCCTCTAACTAGGACCTTACACTAATTTCCCCCAGTTCTCCCATTATTGCCACATTCAACAGTCAACTTATAGGCCTCACCTTCTTTTGTGCTGTAGCCATATTTAGCACAACTGATTATACTTCTCTCACTGAAAATAAGGCTCCTAGGTCATCCCTATTTCTGGTTTTCCTTTTACCTTACTGGTGGTTTCTTCTTTTCTCCTACATTTCTTCTTTCGTTTTTAATTGAAGTAACATCTCATTATAACATTATATGTTTCAGGTATTCCTCATTGAAAATCAAATGTATGTCTACATTAAATTCATTGTTAAAAGTTACTACAGGGCCTCCCTGCAGTGCGCAGTTGAGCACAGCACTGTGAAGCTGTCCATAGCCTCTGTAGCATGGGTTCGATCCCAGCGGGTCAGCAAGAATCCCACATGGCACAGCAGACCTCTCCTATCTCACCCGCTGCTCCCCTCAGCAGTGTTTTTCGTCACTCTGCTTGTTCTGCTCCCCACTCTGTCTCCGGTGAATCCTCTCACCCTCCTGTGCATCTGGCCTGTACCCTGGTTCTTGTATGAAAATAAATAAACCTTTAAAAAAATTAATTAAAAAAAAGTCACTACAAATTTATTTTCACTATACTACTATCCCCTTTTTCTTAATTTACCTCTCCTTCCCTGCTAGTAACCTCTAATTAGTCTTAATAGTTCAAAGATTTATTTTTGTTTTATTTTGTTTATTTGTTTTTTATTTCTCAATATACCGATGAGTGGATGGGTGACTTTGGGTATTTTATTGGAAAACTGTATCTTTTCACTTCTTCCCTCTCTATGCATACTAACATTAAAGATCTTTAACACTAAACAAAATAAAATTAACGTACTCTTGAATGTGTATCAAATTTCTTAATCTTACATCAACATAATATTCTATAATCAGAAAAGAAACGTGTAAATAGTAGATGACAATATTTCTGATTACTCTTATTTCCACCATACTTCCATCAATTCCCGCAATAATAGGTATGCAACAGAAATAGTTCCTGTGATTTTGAAGAGATGGTACTGCTGAAATTAAAACTTAGTTGTTGGAGGGAAGGTATAGATCCTGTCTGTAACCTTCACAAAGATTATTATACAGGGCAGAAATTTCCTATAGAATTGCGATGAAGAAAGTATATCTTCAATTTTATTTTCTACATATTCTTGATCATATTTAATTCCATCTGCGTTTATTCTTTCTGTATCTTTACAGCTTCAACAGCAGATGTATTTGTAACCATTTTTGCTCGTTCATTCAGTCACCCAATGTGAAACCGTCTAACATGCACAAAATATAAGACTCAACCCCGCACTTCCCAGGGAGATTTGAAACATGCCTAGATTCTCTAGTAGAAAATAGGTAATTCCCAGTAAGGGAAAATGTTATGCTGTAAATAGCTGCCTCTTGTATTAATCCACAGCCTTTACTATTTGCTCCATTTTCTTTCATAAGATTAACATTTAAAAGCCTCTTTGTCATAGACTAAAATTGAATTGTGAAATGTGCTCCTGAATAAATAATTTCTTCCTGAATGTTAATTATATAGGCAATTATACTGAAGTGCAATTTTACATAAATACAGTGTTAGAAGTTCTACAGATATGAACAATTGCTCAAATGCCTCCTCAAAGGAAAAAGTTTCTGAGATTGAAATGAAGTCTCTAACATGCAGATAAATATGGAACACTGACGTATTGAATATTAATATCGATGTTCATAAAACTCATTATAAGACTTTAGGGCCCAAATGAATATTCATAAAAACAAGATGTACATGTTTTATTTTTCTTATTTCATCAGAACAGTTGCAAAAATAAGTATACTGTACTTGAAGATCTAAGGCAAAAGTTATAAATGCGATAACTGCCAATTACAAGTAATCTGAAAATTTATTCAATTATGATATTCACAATGTTTCTTCCAATTGAAGTGCTTTAAATGCAATTGCCATCTTCTTATTTGATAATAATATGACATGATGATGATGGTGGTAGATTAGTTTTCACAAAGCAACCTCATTAACTGGTTATAGCCAATAGCTTTTCAATCAAGAACTTCTACTCCAGGCTCTACTTCAGATAAGAGGGAGAAATAAAAGCCTTCTTAGAAAAACAGAAAACTGAAGGAGTTTTCAAACACTAAACCCCCCCTTTATGAAATGTTGAAAGGAGTTCTTGAATCTAAATTGGAAAGCAGAATATGCAGAAAGAACTAAACAAGGCAATGGATAGAACAACAAAATGAAGGACAAATGGCAGCAAAAGACTTTTATATGTCAATAATCACTCTAAATATAAATGAGCTAAACTCACCAATTAAAACACACAGAGTATATGGTTTGATCAAGACACAGAAACCAACCATCTGCTGCTTCAAGAGAAACTTCTAACTCCAAAGATGAACCTGGCTCAAATTAAAATGCTGGAAAACAAGTAAATGGGACCCAAAGATATGTAGGTACAACCAAACTTGTATCAGACAAAATAGATTTCCAGTTTTTTTAAAAAAGGTAACAGAGACAGGGAGTTTCACGATCTAATGATTAAGGGAATAATACATCAGGAAGATGTAACACTCATCAATGTATACACACTAAATGAAGGAGCACCAAATATATTAAATTAAACCTTAAATATGGGCCTCCCTGGTGATGCAAGGAGTTAAACACAGCACTGTGAAGCTATTCGCAGCCTCTGCAGCACAAGCTCGATCCCCAACAGGCCAGGGAGGTACCCACATGGCACGGCAGACCTCTCCTGTCTCGCCCACTGCTCCCCTCAGCAGTGTATTTCAGTCAGTCTGCCTGTTCTGTTCCCTGCTCTGTCTCTGGTGAATCCTCTCATACGCCCACACATCTGGCCTGTATCCCAGTTGTTGTATGCATGAATAAATAAATCTTAAAAAAAAATTAAACCTCAAACACTATCAACTCTGAAAACAGACATTAGGAAAAAAAAAAAAAAAACATTTGTGGAAGGGAATTTCAACACCCCACTTTCACCAATGAACAGGTCAACCAGACATAAAACAAACAAGGGCACACTAGTCTTAAGCAAAGAATTAGACTGCCTGCCCCTAATAGGTATTTAAAGTACATTATATTCCAAGAAAGCAGGAAAATCCTTTAAGACATGGAGACTGAATAACACGTTCCTGAAAGACTGCTAGGCTATTGAGGAAATTGAAGAAGAAATTTGAAGATACCATGATGCAGACAATAGTGAGGACACAACCTTCCACATTTATGGGACACAGCAAAAGCAGTACTAACTGCAAAATATATGGTAATACAGAATACATCATAAAACAAGAAAGAGCTGAAATAAATATTCTCTCTCTCATCTTGAGGAATTAGAAAAAGAACAAATGAATTCAGAATTCAGTAGAACAGAAATAATAAAAATCAAAGCAGAAATAAATGAAATAGAAATAAAAACAGCAGTCCTAAAGATTAACAAAACAAAAAGCTGGTTCTTCAACAAAATAAGCAGACAAACCTCTAGCAATACTCACTAACAAAATAAGGAAGAAACCTCAAATAAATAGGACCACACACAAAAGAGAAGAAATTACAGCAGATGCTGAAGAAATTCAGAGGATAATTAGAGACTACTATGAACATTTATACACTCGCAGATTCAATGACCTATAAGAAATGGACAAATTCTTAGAATTATACAATCATCTAAGACTGAATAGGGAAAAAACAGAAATCCTGAACAAACCAACACATGCAAGGAAATTGAAGCAGTAATCAAAACTTTCCCAAAAAACAAAATCCAGGACCAGATGGTTTCACAAGTGAGTTCTACCAAATCTTTAAAAAACAAACACCTATCTTGCAACATTACTCTAATACCAAATACAAAAAAAGACAACACACAAAAACTATAGACAAATTTCCCTAATAAACACAGATGCAAAATTTCTCTAGAAATTCTTAGCAAACTGAATCCAATAATGCATTCAAAGGGTCATATATCATAACCAAGTGGAATTCACACCAGGGACACAAAAGTTGTTCAACATCCAAAAATCAATCAACATAATGCACTACCTCAACAACAAAAAGATAAAAATCCTATGATTATATCAATAGATGCTGAGAAAGCATTTGCTTGTTTTTGTTTATTTTCCACATATGAGTGAAATCTATGCTATTTATCTTTCACTTAGCATAATACCCTCTAGGTCTATTCATGTTGTTGCAAATGGCATGATATAATCTTTTCATAGCTAAGTAGTATTTCATTATAGATACAGACATACAACTATAGATCTTAAGGATCTTAAGGATGCTCATCCACCCATAGACACTTAGGATGTTTCCTTATCAGGACTATAGTAAGTAATGCTAGAGTGAACATAGGGGTGAAGATGTCTTTTGAATTAGTGCTTTCCTATTCTTTGGATAAATACTTACAAGTAAAATAGCCAGATCATATTGTATTTATATTCTTAATTTTTTGAGGACTCTCTAGGCTATTTTCCATAGTCATTATACCTATTTATATTTCCCACTAACAGTGAGAACAGGAAATGTTTGTCTTTTTAATAATAAATAGCCATTCTAACAGGTGTGCAGTTATATCTCATTATGCTTTTGATTAGCATTTCCCTAATACTAAATGATGATGAATTTCTTTTCATGTGTCTGTTAGCCATGCTGTTACAGGTCCATTTTAATGACTGACACTAACTTGGTTGAGATTTTAAATTTCAGCTTTTAAATTCTTACTCAAAATGTGTTCATCAGACTATTAATATTACCTGGGACCATCTCAAAAAAGTAGCAAATCAGCCCCTACCGGACTTGCCAAGCAAGTCCTCAGTTTAAGAAGCACTGCTATAAATAATGGGTGATCTAGGTTCACACAGATACAGCACTAATTTCCTTGAAAATCAAATAAAAACAGTGAAGTTTTAAGTGTCATTTTCAGGCAGACACTATAAACTTGTAGTACTTGATTAAAATGATGAGAAATGAGATCAGAAAATACACCAAATGGGTTTCAGGAAGTGTGTTCATGGGGTTTTGCTAGTCCCCCCAATTTTCCAATCTATAAAACTAACCCAGGAAAGCTTTTATTTAGACACTTTCAGGCAGGCAGCTTTTACTACTGCTCAACTTAAGTGGGAGGATTCTGTTTTCAGAAAATAATTCAGTCACTGATTTAGAAAAATAATGAATAGATATGATTTTCACATTATGTTAAAGTTTGCTTTACTTCTATTCTGTAGCACACTGCTAAGAATCACAAAATGCCACATTAATACCTCAAATAGTTTTATGACATGTTTAAGAGAACAAATTATTATTCTAAATTTACAAAATATTCAACAACTTGTCCACAAGGTTACCTATTCAGTAAGCATTTTTACTGCTAGTTTAACCATTATTTTTTAACTTAAACTTCCAAGGAATTCATACCCATACTCTTTTTTCCCTTTCTCTAATTAGTATTAAAACAACAATGAAACATTTTAGGATTACATTACAATGCACCGATATTGAAACTCACAAAATGCTACATGTGAAAAGACACAGGATGGGCCTCCCTGGTGCTGCAAGAGGTTAAGATGCAACCTATCAAGCTATCCGCAACCACTGCAGCACGAGTTCGATCCCCAGTCAGGAAGCTATCAACATGGCACAGCAGACCTCTCCTGACTAGACTGCTGCTCCCCTCAGCAATGTATTTCACTCAATCTGCCTGTTCTGTTCCCTACTCTGACTGATGAATCCTCTCCCCCCAACACCTCTGGCCTGTACCCCAGTCCTTGTATGCATAAATAAATAAATCTTTAAAAATAAAAAAATAAAGGGGGCCTCCCCTGGTGGCGCAGGTGGTTGAGCGCAGCGCTGTGAAGCTGTCCGCAACCTTTGTAGTGCGGGTTCAATCCTGGCTGGCCAGGGAGAAACCCACATGGAGTGGCAGACCTCTCCTGTCTCGCCCGCTGCCGCCCTCAGCAGTGTATTTCAGTCAGTCTGCCTGTTCTGCTCCCCACTCTATCTCTGGTGAATCCTCTCACCCTCTCACACGTCTGACTGTATCCCAGTTCTTGTATGTATGAATAAATAATTCTTTAAAAAAAAAATAAATAAAAAATAAAAATAAATAAAAGGCACAGGTTAAAATTGCCCTGGTCTGCACAGGGTGATATTTGTCTGGATAGTATTAGGATTTGGGGAAAGACTTTCCTGCCTATGTCAGAGGTGGTCCATTACAGAAACCAGAATCCATTTTTAAGTAACTGAAGCAGTATGAAAATTATTACAGGATATTAAGTGACTTAGTTTTTAGGAATGCTACATAAATTGAATGTAGGCTGGGATTCATGGAATAGCCCCAAATCACATCATAGAACACTGACACTAAGAGATCTGTGCCTGCTGACAAAATCAAGAAAATGTGGAATGAAGAAGCTGCCTGTCAGGTCAGAAAGTCAAGCCATTGCAATAGCTACTAGTTCCAGAATCATATTACTTTTATCATTATCCACACTAACTAGTCTTCACACTAACCAGTCTTCAATGGAACCAAGTAAGGATTCCATTAAGTCATTGTCAAATGGATGAAACTTCAGAAATGTGGTGTGTGTTTGTATATGATGGAATATTATTTAGCCTTAAAGAAGGAATTTTGTCATTTGCAACAGCATGGATGAAACTAGAGGGCATTTTCCTAAGCCAGACAGAGAGAGAGATATACCGCATGAGATCAACTATACATAGAACTTTAAATTGAAAAAAAAAATCAAACTCATAGAAACAAAGTGGAAAAGTAGTACCCAGGATCTAGAGGGTGAGAAAATAAAGAAAGGGTGATAAAGGGTACAAACTTTCAGTTAGAAGATGAATAAGGTCTCAGGATCTAATGTGTAACATGTTAACTATAGTTGATAGCACTGTATAATATATATGAAACCCTAAGAGAGTAGAACTTAAATGTTCTTAGTAGAAAAAGGAGAAGGTAAAAATGGGAGGTGAAAGATGTGTTCATAAATTCAGTGTAATCCTTTTACAATGTATATGTATATCTAATCACCATCATATATACTTAAACTATCTTAAATTTTTGTGTCAATTATACCTCAATAAAGCTGAATAAAAAAGTTGTCAGTCTATGAATGATGTTAATATCAGAATATTCCACTGTATTTTTATATTAGTTATTGGATCAGGCTCAATATTATATGGGATACCATAACAGAGACTAACACATTCAGAAAAATCATAGATTAGAGTGCTTATAGAAAGATACAGTAGGGAATGCAAAATCAAATCCAGGATGAGTTGACTGGCGATACCTAGTCTGCTGATAACTTTGTTGCCCTGTCTTTAACAGAAAGGGTCTGATCTAATTGACCAGTGACGGGTGGCTTCCAGGTTTCTGTTAAGTATGATAGAGACAGGACACTGAGGATGGGCATTAGCTCGATCATCCAGGGTGAAGGGAATTCTGTGCTTTAGAGTCCATTTATTAAATCCATCCCAGTCACCACAGTCACTTACTCATTAGCCCACTGATCAAGCACCAGGGTGGTTGATGAAGTAGACAATGAAATCTACAGAGAAAGTTATCTTTTCCACATGGTTACTGAGATTTTTTTCTATAAAGCGGGCTCTTCCATGAATATTCACATGAGATCCAAACAATCTTATATTCTGAGCACATTCTTAGTGATCTATCCACAAACCTACATTTTCCCAAACATACTTATCACTAATTTTGCAATCATGATCTTTCCAAATCCCTGAATCTAGCCAAACCATTAGCCTCTCCAGAAATTAGTATAGATCCATGATTCTGACCACCTTTCCTTCCAGATAAATAAAATGTGTATATTCTAGATGCAACCCAAAAGTCAGTTATATCCCCTGTCCACTAGGATATTTTCTTTCTCATTGTCCTTCAAGTCCACGCCTCTGTGGGTTTATGGTGCTATGGCAGGTCTCTTGTGCAATGGTATACTATACGTTAGAGCTCTCTGCAATCCAGAATTGAAATTTTTGTTCCTCAGTTAGCTAGTTACAGAAAATTTTTCATGCAGTCATGGGTGGGTTGATAGATGATACTGCAAAAGGAGCATTTATTGTAGTGTGATCCACTTACCAATTAGACTTATTAGTGCCTACAGAACACAAAGAGGCCTGATCTGATTGATATATGCCACTTCCATCTGATAGACAGACTTGACATTAATGCCTGGTGGGGCAGAAAACACCTAGGTCTTTACAGAGGCTACGTTCACATGGTTAGACTTTGAATGTCTAACATAATCCATTAACAACCAAGACCAGTTCCTCAACAAAAGATCACTTATTTACTCCCAAATACTATACACTTGCTTTGTATAAGATGCCCGTATTGAGGTCAGCGAGAGGCCACACAGGGCATCCCAAACCGACATTTCAAGCACCATTGAACCTGCTGGCCCGTGAGGACTAAATTACAGAGCTTTGCACTGAGGCTTGGACCAGCTGCTGGGGCTTCTCCTCATGCTCTCACTCATAGCTGATATCTTTATGGGTTCTTTCAGTAAACGGATTTCAAATGTGAGATATGTTGCTTCCAAAACTCAAAGTAACCCATAATGCATTGTGCCTTCTTCTTAGAAACACTTTGGAGAGGATATCACTAGTCTCCAGAAACTTCAAATAAGTGATAGTCCTGAATTTTCTTTGGATTTTTCTCCTACTCTCAAGTTAAAATTTCTTACCAAGACCTCTGGGGTACCTGATCCTGTCTATCAGACTCTGCCATCATGAGGTCATCAATGAAATAGGTCAGCATGTTTTCCATGGAGATGGGAAGTAGTCAAGGCCCTATGTACTCAAGATAGCTATAGTGAAAAGTAAAATATGCACAACATAAAATATAGCATGCTAACCATTTTCAAGTTTATAGCCGAGTAGAATTAAGTACTTCCATAGTGTCAAAAGTAAGTTTTATAATCCCCATATTAGATATGAGAAAAAATAATAGGAATTTAAGTTAATTCCTGCAATGGCAGACATGTCTGTCTCCAGAGGCTTTTCTCTTAGATTTTATGGAATGAGCATGATTTGCAGCTTGCAGCAGAGGAAAGTGAGTATGAGCACTAGATAAGACAGACACCAAGGGCAAAGGAAAAGGACTAAATCCAGAAGTATCAAACTGTCAACCTCCAAATGTAAGCCACTGCCATGGTTCCTCTTCTAGTCCTGCTAAATATTTTTTAATGATGAATTTATTCTCAGAATTTAAAAAGTCAAGAATTTCACAAAAACATCAAGAGTTCTTGCTATTTCCAAAAAGTTTGCATGCTGTGGCAAAGCTGGGTCCACATTTCCACATGACACTGTCAGGAGGTGCTAAGGCATTAGTTGTCCCTTCAAATGAGTTCACACTCTTATTCAGTGCAGTGCCCAAGAAACTCTGTTAACACCTGGCCCATCTCCTTCATTTAAAGACCTTAAGTGGACTTTTAGGCATTTAAATTTACAAATTCTATCCAGCTTTACTAGGTGCAGAGATGGGTGAGTGGGGATAAGTGGAGTATGAATAAATTGGTCTGAGATTCTGATAGCTGAGCTGCAAGAACACTATCCTCTGATGTGATGCCAATTGTTTTAGAGATCCATCTTCACAATGGCTTTAACATTTAAACAAACTGAAACTAGTCTAGTTTGTTTCCAAATGTCAATGCAATTGAATGGATTTACTTACAACTATAACAAGTGCTGTCTTATTCAAGACATTTAACAACTAACTACTAAACTTCTGTCCCCAAATCATGTGTAATTTATTTAGACTCCACAATTTTTTAGCAATTGCTCTGAATCATAGCTTCAACAATATATGTCACTGTTGCATAAAGTATATCCTTACTGTGTGGAAGAATAATGTCAGAAAAACATCACTGTTAACTACATTCATCAAACATAAGAACATCTGTACTTTTGGCCAGAGTTTTCTATTCTACTATTGTTTTTCACATTTATTTTCTATCACTTCCTTGATTTGTATGCATCTAATACAGTCTTACACTGTTTTGAACTTAAAACTTTTGAACAATATAAATGCTAGTTCTCCATCTCGGAAGTTGGGTGACCTAACCAAGTTATTTCAGCCTCCTAAATCCCAATTATCTGAGATAAAAAAAGTAAAAGTACTAATAGGTGATTAATTATCAACTAATCCTATAGGAACTTAAACTTGTTTCAGTATCAAGAATCTCTTTTTCTGGCTTATATACTACATAGTATAGGATAATATAAATGTTTGCAAGAATATAGTTTCCATTAAACTATTAGCTTCTTAAAGGTTGGTCCTGTACCTTATTAATCTCCCTATCACTGTGCCAAATACAGTTCCCAGCATGTAATAGTGGGATATTCTGGAATACAAGTCATCCATTCTTCTTCTATCAGCCAGGAGACTCAGAATCTAATGGACTCGAATTGAAACTGGTACCACCCCTAGAGAATAGTAATAGAAAACCATTTACAACAGCAATGACTATGTTTGTTTAACAAAAATAAGCCAGCACCAAGAACCTGAGTCAAAATCCTTGTATTTTGTTGGCACTGTCTTACAATGTCACATTACACTTATATGCTAAGAAAAGAAACATACTTCACCCATTTGAGATCATACTCTATTGTCTATGAAAAAAAATTAATTCTTACCCTCCATTTTTTTTAATTTTTTAAAGATTTATTTATTTATTTATTTATACAAGCACTGGGTACAGTCAGAAGCACGGGAGGGTGAGAGAAATCACCAGAGCCAGAGCGGGGAGCAGGGCAGGCAGACTGAAGTACCGAGGGGAGCAGCGGGCGGTAGGAGAGGTCTGTGCGCCATGTGGGACACTCGCCCTGTGGCTGGGGATGGAACCAGCGCTGTAGAGGCTGCGGGCAGCTTCACAGCCCAGCACTCAATGCTGCACCACCCAGGGAGGCCTTCTTACCCTCCTTCTTAGGTCCAATTACTGAAGTAGTCAACCATAGCACTTGCTGGAGGGCAGAATGAACCAAAATTGGAGGATCTTACTTTTCTCCTATAATGGACACAGCCAAGCCTGAAGCCCTCAGACACAGAAAGAGCTGTCACTGCTGAAGGGAGGGGATAGAGGGTAGAAATTTCATTCAATGAAGGAGGAGGTAGGAAAAAAAGATAGGGAACTTAGAAATGCTGACTATATCAAGGAAAGATAAATCAAGAGAGGAGGCATTTGAAGGCAATTAAAAGGCTTCTTCCTTTCTGTAGCACAAGAAGAAAAGGAGGTGAAATAAATTCTTCTTCTCTTTTCTTTCTTTACAGTTCAGATATTTTGAGACTTACAAGACCCTCCATTAAAGAACATCAGAAACCTCTGCAGTAATCAGATATGGGCTTGTGCTAAGGAAGAAGGAAAGAAGGTTGAGATACAGGAGCAGAATGGTAACTGCTCTATAATCAGCTCACTCAGGTTTTATAAGAGAAAGAGCTGAGAATGCCCCCAATAATGGTTTACAAGGTGGAGCTATGCCTGTTTCTCAAGCAAAAGAGACACACAGGGAATGACAGAAAAGAAGACCTCAATCACAGAAGATCTTCCTCCACAAGAACTAATCTTTCTCTACAAGAACAAGATCTTCCACAACAAGGGGAATAATCTTTTGTGCAATAGAAGTTATTGCATGTTGAAATGAAAGGAGAATCTGTTGGAGTAGCCCTGAGCAGCTGAGCTTTGCAGCCTGGGGTCGAACTCCTAGTCTGACATCTAGCACAGGCCAAGCTGGAGAGGACAATGCCTACCTAGTGCTGTGATCTGCTCGCTCCTCTGATGTCCTGGCAAGGGGGCTGCTGCTGGGAATGGGTGGAGTGATCATTTTCTGAACATTTAAAAAGGTGCGATCCACATAGGCTTGCTCTCTCTCCGGGCTGCTGAGGAGGACAGCTGCACTTGGCTGGATGGCACCAGACCTCTGTCTTGCGTGGGAAACACTGGGAGAGGAGTGAATGAGGAGCAGACTGAAACAGTAACACTGCAACCCACTTCACACGGTGAACTGGACCTTCTCCTCCTCCCTCTGCCCTACTAGTTCTCTTTCTCTCCATTTTGGTTAAAATAAATGTGGGTTTGTTTGTTTTTTTCTCTTCTGCTGCATCAAAGCACCCTTTTGTTTGTATTTGTGGTGACAGGGAGCCAGACTCAGAATCCGTGAGAGGTTCTAACCTGGTGACAGTTTTTAGACCCACCTGGTAACAAATCCATGATGAAGGAATGAGCTACACAGCCTTTGATTTTCCCTATTTGCCTATATTTTTTTCTATTAGCTCTGTATCTTCCTTGCCTTTTTTTTTATGTTGTAAACTCATTTGTAGAAAACCAGACTAAGTTTATTTCACCCCATTTAGACCTTGACTTTCACTGGTGATTGGACATCCCCCGGGAGAGGATGCCAAAGACAAGCTTATCTGCAGTTTATTCTATGTGGGTCTTATTGAAAAGGATTTTTTTGCTAAGCTGAGAATGTAGGAATATAATAAAGAAACCAATAAATGCTTAGTCCACCAAAACCTTACAAAAGCAAGCAGACAGGAGTAAAATTCCTGATCAGCAAAAAAAGTTTTTTATTTTTGTCTTTTTCCCACCATCAAGCCTACACTCCTTTGACACTCCCTCCCTTCACCCTCCCTATTCACCTCAGAAAACGCCCTTGCTTATTGGTGTCTTTTAGTTTTTAAAAGTATTTTGCTTTGTTGAATCATCCACTATGTAAATATCCAATATTTGTGTTCGTTATTCTAACTGGCTTTACTATACATAATCCTCTCAAATGCCTTCCATTTCATTTTAAATGATAATCTTTCATCTCTCCCTTTGGGTGAATACTATTTTCATTGTGTGGATTTACGTTTTCTCAATTTAATCATCTACTGGTGGGGACTTAGGTTGTTTCCATGTCCCAGCTATTGTAAATAAAGCTGCAATAAGCACTGTAGAGCATATAACATTGTAAGTTGATGGATTCATGTTCTTCAAATAGATGCTATACAGAAGGATTGTATTTCCATTTTTAGTATTTTTAAGTTTAATGTAGATAAATTTCCAAAAGGGCTGCACCAGCTTACATTCCCACTAACATCCTCCTCAGTACTTGCTGTTGGGGGTCTTTTATATTCTCATAGGTGTGACATGATATTTCACTGTAGTTTTGACCTGTATCTCTCTTATTGAGAGTGATGATGAACATTTTTCCCATTTATCTGTTGGCCTTCTGGATGTCATCTTTGGTGAACTGCCTGTTCAGATCTGCTGCCCATTTATTAATTGGCTTCTTTATCTTTTACTGTTAAATCATTGTTTTTTTTTTATTTCTTGGATATTAACCTTTGTCAGTTGCATAATGCATGAATATTTTTCCCATTCAGTAGGATGTCCTTTAAGTCTACATTTATTTTCTTTTGCTGTGAAAAACCTTTTAATTTGAGGTAGTCCAGTTGTTTATTTTTGCTTTTATTTGAAATATGGTCAAGTCTCCAATTATATTTTTATTATGGATGTCATGAAATCTAACACCATTGTTTCTCCTATATATTTTACTGTTGCAGATTTAACCTTGCATATCTAAGTTTTTTTTAATGCTTTTTTTTTTTCCTTTAAAGATTTATTTATTTACACAAGAACCAGGGTACAGGCCAGATGTGCTAGAGGATAATAAGATTCACCAGAGACAGAGCAGAGAACAGAACAGGCAGACTGAAGAAATACACTGCTGAGGGGAGCAGTGGGTGAGATAGGAGAGGTCTGCTTTGCCACGCTGCAGAGGCTGCGGACAGCTTCACAGTGTGGCTCTGAATCACCTGCGCCACCAGGGGAGGCCCATATCTATGTTTTTAATCCATTGTGAATTTATTTCTGTGCATGGAGTTAGAGAGTTATACAACTTCATTCTTCTACACATGGCTGCCCAATTATTTCAGCAACATTTGTTAAAGAGAGTTCCTCCCTCAATGACATATACATGGATTTGTTACCGGGCTTTTGATTCTGTTCTATTGGTGCATGTGATTATTTTTATTCAATATTATATTGTTTTAATTACTGATGCTTTATGATATGATGCCTCCATTTCCTCCTTTTTCTCAGGGTTGCTTTAGCTACTTATAGTCTTTTATGGTTCCATATATTTGAATTTTTTTGTTCTATTTCTTTGAATAATATTGTTGGCATTTTAATGGGCATTGTTTTGCATCTCTAAAGCTACTGTTGGTAGAATCATCATTTTGACTATATTGATTCTCTCTGTCCATGAGCATGGAAGGTCTTTCCATCTTCATATGTATAGCCTAGAGCCTTTTTGTGACATCATTGTATAAATCTTTCACCTCCTTAGTTAGGTGAATGCCGAGGTGGTTGATTCTTTTTGATATGACTGTGAATGGAATTACTTTCATAACATCATTCTCCTCATTTGTTATTTTTATGTAAAATGCAACAGAATTTTAAATGTTGATTTTGTAACCTACCATTTTGCTGTATTCATTTATTATTTCCAATAACTTTTTGGTGGAGTGATTAGGATTTTCTATATAGAGAGTCATACTGTCAATGAATGATAGTTCACTACTTTTCTAAAATGGATTCATCTTATTTACTTTTGTCTGCTCTATTTAAAACCTCTAATACTAATAATCCCCTCCCCCGCCCACAGAGGCGGCACTCTCCGACCGGCAGAGAGGAGGAAAAAAACAAACCAAAACGACCCACAAGAACAAACGACGCAGCAAGCTGGACTGTGAGTGGAAAGGAACTATTGCAGCCACCACACCCGTGAACGGGAGCTGAGGCGAACCCTGCAGGATTCGCCGCGGCGGTGAGCGAACGGCTCCGGGCGCCATTAGAGAAGAACAAAGACCCCGGGAGACGCGCACACAGCCCGGGCTGCCGGTAAGCTGGCGCTCGGGGAGCTTGAAAAGCAAGTGCAGACCGGAATCGCGGCTGCCCAGGTACCCGCGCCTGCGACCTAGGCTTGCGGGGAGACGACCTAGGCTTGCGGGGAGACGCGCGGAGGTCCTCACTGAGGTGAAGGTCCCTCCCTGAGTGAGCAGGAACCAGGCGCCCAGGCACGGGAGCGGTGCAAAAGGCGCCATTCCCGCGCCACTGAACTGGGCTACAGCCCATGTCCTGGAACTGAGGGCCTTGAACTGAGACCCGGGGCACGAAAATTCGGGGCGTGGGTTCTCCACGACGGTGGGGCACAAGGCAGACACAGCACCCCAAAGCTGTTGAGGTGTACCCTACCATTCCCGCGCTGCTCCCTGTCCCACGGGTTGGGGGGACGAAAAACAGCCCCCCAAGGACACTAGGAGAGATCTCTGGCGCCACCTAGTGACCAGGAAAAAAAAAGTCACTAACACCCCATAGAACAGGAAATTTCTTAAGACTGCTTGAAAAGGGCAGAAGGCTTCTGCAGTGGCCAGCCGGGAAGTTATTCCACGCCAGGCCCCTTCCGACCAGCAGTCTGAGCCCACAGAGGGAGCAGGCACTCACGTCCGGGGCAGACCGGGGGCGCAGAAGAGTGTGCCTGAAACCGGAGGCGCAGGGACTGCATCCCGCTTCGCCATTTGAGAACAGGGACATTTCTTCAGTAAAAACTGCCTAAAACCAGCAGAAAGCTCCCCCAGAAGGCAGAGATGGCTCCTGGAAGAGCCAGAGGGGAGCGGAGAAGTTCACCCAAGATGCCACCCAGTCCGAGCATCACAGTGTCCCAACGCATACGACAAATTAGAAAACAGACAGTAGGGAGTAGAAGAACCACACGCAACCTAACAACTCCTCAGGAAAGAAGCACACCACAAAAAGAAAACCACTCCCCAGATTGCAACGACAGCAACTTGGAAGAACTTCTGAGCCTTCCAGAAAGAGAATTTAAAATTGCCATGATTAAAAAAGTGATAGATCAGAAGAAGGAAATTGAGTCCCTAAAGAGGGAAAACAATGGTCAGAAGAATGAAATTGAGTCCCTAAAGAGGGAAGTAAAAGAAATGCAGGAGATCAAAGAATTAATGGAGGAACTAAAGAACTCCGGGAAAAGCAAGGAAAGCAGAATAGATGAAATGGAAGAACGAATAAGTTCTCTTGAAGACACAGAAATAAAAAGAACCAAAACAGAAAAGGAAAGAGAAGTACGAAGGAAAAAGAAGAAAGAAAGACTTCGAGAACTATCTGACTCCATGAGGAAAGGAAATATAAGAGTTATAGGAATTCCAGAAGGAGAGGAGAGAGATGTAGGAACAGAGAAAATATTCCAGGAGATAATTGAAGAGAACTTCCCAAATGCGAAGAAGGAGCTGAAAATTGATATACAAGAAGCAAGAAGAACACCAAACTTCCACGACGAAAGGAAAAACACAGCAAGACACATAATAGTAAAGCTCCCAAGAATCCAGGACAAGGAAAAAATAATGAAGCTGACAAGAGGAAAGAAACAGATAACATTCAAAGGAAAACCAATCAGGCTGACATCAGACTTCTCTGAAGAAACACTACGGGCAAGGAGAGAGTGGAGGGACATAGTCAACAGACTCCAAGAAAACAGATGCCAACCAAGAATACTCTATCCCGCAAAGCTCTCTTTCCTCCATGAAGAAAGAATATGGACCTTCCCAGACAAAGAGAAACTCCGGAATTTCATTACAAATAAACCCCACTCCAAAAAATACTACAAGGAATCCTAAAGCCAGAACCTCAGAGGGACGAATAACAACGAAAGAAGACAAAAAAAAAAAAAGTTATTAAAAGAATAAATAAAATCAAAGGAAAGACAAACATAATGGCAAATACAGATGCTAACATATCAATATTAACTCTAAATGTAAATGGACTAAACTCTTCAATAAAAAGACACAGAGTTGCAGCCTGGATTAAGAAACAAAACCCAACCTTTTGCTGTCTCCAGGAACCACATTTAGCTACAAAAGATAAAAATAGGCTCAAAGTCAAAGGATGGAAAACAATCCTACAAGCAAATGGGCCAAAAAAGAAAGCAGGAACAGCTATACTTATATCAGATAAAACAGACTTCAAACTCAAAAAAATAAAAAGAGACCCCAATGGTCACTACATTATGATTAAGGGGACAATACTTCAAGAAGAAATAACACTCATTAACATATACTCACCAAACGAAAGAGCACCAAAATATATCAGACAACTGTTGTCCTCTCTGAAAACAGACATCAGAGAAAACACATATGTAGTGGGAGACTTCAACACACCACTATCAACAATGGATAGATCAACAAGACAAAAAATAAGTAAAGAAACTAAAGCTCTAAATAAGGACCTAGAGCATTTGGGCTTAACAGACATCTATAGAACACTAAACCCAAAAAAAACGGAGTACACATTTTTCTCAAGCGCACACGGATCATTCTCCAGGATCGATCACATACTGGGGCACAAGACAAACATCAACAGATACACCAAGATTGAAATCATACCAACCATCTTTTCTGACCACGAAGGCATCAAACTAGAAATAAATCATAAAAAGAAGGCAAGGAACTATCCTACCTCATGGAGATTAAAAGCCACACTACTGGAAGACCACTGGACTAACGAGGAGATCAAAGAAGAAATTAAAAAATTCTTTGAATTGAATGACAAGGAGGACACCAATATCCTAAATGTATGGGATGCAGCAAAAGCAGTAATAAGAGGAAAATATATAGCAATAGAAGCTCACATCAAAAAACAAGAAAGAACTCAAAGAAACAACCTAATCTCGAAGCTCAAAGATCTAGAAAAAGAACAACAAAAAAACCCCAAAACCAGTAGAAGAAAAGAAATAATAAAAACCAAAGCAGAAATAAATGAAATTGAAACTAAAAAAACAATCCAAAAGATCAATGAAACCAAGAGCTGGTTCTTTGAAAAAATAAATAAAATAGACAAACCCCTAGCCAGGCTCACAAAGGAAAAAAGGGAGAAAGCACAAATACACAGGATCATAAATGAAAGAGGAGAAATCACAACGGACACAGCAGAAATCAAAAGAATAATCAGTAACTACTATGAACAGTTATATGGAAACAAGTTCAACAATCTAGAGGAGATGGACAAATTCCTACAACTCTACAATCACCCAAAGCTAGATAAAGAAGAAATAGAACACCTAAACAGACCAATTACAAGCAGCGAAATTGAAATGGTAATCAAAAACCTCCCCAAAAACAAAAGCCCAGGACCTGATGGATTTACAAATGAATTCTACCAAACATTCAGAGACGAATTAGTGCCTATCCTTCACAAACTCTTCCAAAAAATTGAGAAGGAAGGGACAATACCAAACACGTTCTATGAAGCCAATATTACACTAATACCAAAACCGAATAAGGACAACACAAAAAAGGAAAACTATAGGCCAATCTCCCTAATGAACACTGATGCAAAAATCCTCAATAAAATTTTAGCTATCAGAATCCAACAATGTATCCATAAGATAATTCACCACGACCAAGTTGGATTCATTCCAGGGGCACAAGGATGGTTTAACATCCAAAAATCAATCAACGTTATCCAACACATCAACAAAAGAAATATAAAAACCATATGATAATATCAATAGATGCTGAGAAAGCTTTCGACAAAGTGCAACACCCATTCATGATAAAAGCCCTTGAAATTCTTGGGATACAAGGAACATACCTCAACATCATAAAGGCCATCTATGACAAGCCAACAGCCAGTATCATTCTCAATGGTGAAAAGCTGAAAGCAATTCATTAAGATCTGGAACAAGGCAAGGATGTCCACTCTCACCACTGCTTTTCATATAATACTGGAAGTCCTAGCCAGAGCAATAAGACAAGAGAAAGACATCCAAGGAATCCAAATAGGAAAAGAAGAAGTCAAACTATCACTATTTGCAGATGATATGATAATATACATAGAGAACCCCAAAATCTCCACAGAAAAACTAATTCAACTCATCGGTCAGTTCAGTAAAGTGGCAGGATACAAAATCAACATGCAAAAGTCAGTAGCCTTCCTATACACAAACAATAAATCTGAAGAAGAAGAAATCAAAAAAACCACCCCTTTTATTATTGAAACAAAAAAAATCAAATATTTGGGAATAAATCTAACAAAAGAGGTAAAGGACCTATACAAAGAAAACTATAAAGCACTGTTAAAAGAAATAGAAGAAGACACAAAGAAATGGAAAGACATCCCCTGCTCATGGATTGGAAGAATAAACATTATTAAAATGGCCATCCTTCCAAAAGCAATATACAGATTCAATGCTATTCCAATCAAAATTTCAATGTCATTCTTCAAAGAAATAGAACAATTATTGATGAAATTCATATGGAATCACAAAAAACCCCAAATAGCCAAAGCTCTCCTGAAAAAAAAGAAGGGAATGGAGGCATCACACTCCCAGACTTCAAACTCTACTACAAAGCCATAATCATCAAAACTGCATGGTATTGGAACAAGAACAGACATACAGACCAATGGAATCGAATAGAAAATCCAGAAATAAACCCACAGATTTATGGTCAACTAATCTTTGACAAAGGAGCAAAGACTATGCATTGGAGCAAAGAAAGTTTGTTCAATAAATGGTGCTGGGAAAACTGGGTCGCTACATGCAAAAGAATGAAGCTTGACCACTACCTCACACCATACACAAAAATCAACTCAAAATGGATTAAAGAACTAGACATAAGACCTGAAACCATAAAATACATAGAAGGAAATATAGGCGAAACACTACGGGATTTGCACATCAAAGACATCTTTACAGACACATCACCCAAAGCAGTGATAGTGAAGGCAAAGATAAACAGCTGGGACTACATCAAATTAAAGAGCTTCTGCACAGCAAAAGAGACAATAACAAAAACAAAGAGAAACCCCACCAACTGGGAGAACATTTTTGCACCCAACACTAATGATAAAGGACTGATCACAAAAATCTGCAAAGAGCTGATGAGACTCAGCAACAACAAAGAAAATAATCCAGTCAAAAAATGGGCAGAAGAGCTAAAAGAAACTTCTCTGAAGAGGAAATGCAAATGGCCAACAGGCATATGAAAAAATGTTCAACATCACTTGTAATCAGGGAAATGCAAATCAAAACTACATGAGATACCATCTCACACCAGTGAGAATGGCACATATTAAAAAAACTAGCAACAACAAATGTTGGCGAGGATGTGGAGAAAAAGGAACTCTTCTGCACTGTTGGTGGGAGTGCAAACTGGTCCAACCACTATGGAGAGCTGTGTGGAGATTTCTGGACCTACTAAACATAGAGCTTCCATATGATCCAGCAATTCCACTCCTAGGTATTTACCCAAAGGACACAGAAACATCAATTCCAAAGAGCACCTGCACCCCTATGTTTATAGCAGCACTGTTTACAATAGCTAAGCTTTGGAAACAACCCAAATGCCCAAAGTAGATGACTGGATCAAGAAGATGTGGTACATATATACCATGGAATATTACTCAGCATTCAAAAAAGATAAACACATGCAATTTGCAGCAACATGGATGGCGCTGGAAGGGATCATGCTCAGCGAAATAAGCCAAAAAGAAAAAGAAAAATACCGGATGGTCTCACTCATAGCAGGAATCTAGAAAACTTAAATAAGGGACCAGGAAAATGAATATAAGAAAGTGAAAATCAAAATCAACAAAAAACTATGAACCAAAGACACTTTTTGGGGGGGGGGCGGGAGGGGAAGGATTGGGGTCAGAATGGGGCGTTTGCATTGTATGGGGGAATATAAAATAAAATTTAAGATTAAAAAAAAATAATAATAAAATAAAACCTCTAATACTAAATTAAACAGAAATGGTGACAGTGGGCATTCTTATTCCTGACCTTAAAGAGAAAAAACCCTCAGTTTTTCATCATTTGGTATATTATAGGCTGTATGTACCTTCATTACATTAGGGTAAGCTCTCTCTACTCCCATCATGTTAATAGTATTTACATATATGGGTGCTGAAACTTATCAAATGTTTTCTATCTATTGATGTTATCATGATTTTATCTTTTCTTTTGTTGACATAATGCCTAACATTGGAGGGTTTTCTATTAATAATCATATTTGCATATCTGGGATGAGTCCCACCTGATCAAGATGTATAATCTTTATAATGTGTTGCAATGCTTGACTTGCTAGTATTTTGTTGAATTTGTCTATATTTGTGTCATACTACTTCCAGACATTTTGTGTGCCCTTGGGTGGTTCCTAAACATCTGAATTTTATATATAGTATCAAGAACAATTTTAAAGGTTGATATTCACTTGCCATTATTTTTTCCACTAGGGAGACATTGAAGTACCTGTCCTGTAACACTACTTTATAAAAGAAATCCTATGATATAAGAATTCAACTGTCTAAAATTCTGTAATCTCAGGATTTTTAAATTGAAAAGATTTAACTTTTATGAAAAAAGTTCTTCATACTCTCCATTTGTACAGACAAGTTCCAACTTAGTCATGACCTGGGACTTATGAATCATCTCCCTATACTTTAGTCTAAACTACATTATAGACAGCTTTCTCGAGTATACAAACCCATTAACACTATTATGTCATGTATATAACATTATAGTGTATAATGAGGTTGAATCATAGGAGATTGCCTATATTAAGCCACTTGACCTATAAAAAAATGAAAACTTCATATGGTTCAACCTAACAACATGATCTTTTTGTCTGCACTTGACGATTTTATAATGTCAAATAAATGTTAGAACTACTACAAATGTATTCCCAGAAATTCTGTGGAAATAATTCTTTTCTCAAGAAAGCATTAAATAATTCTCCTAGTTTTGTTTTGATGTGTTTTATTTTTGAGGGGGGAGTGGAATTTTCTAAATGCTTTTTACCATGTTCTGCACAGTAGTTGGGCAAAGTGGTCTATTAAAATATTAAATCTTCTATATATTAAATCTTTAACTACTTGCATCTTTACTTGCATCCATCATAACATGTCAAGAGTTCACCAAATTAAAGATCATCAGGTACATACCACAGTGTTTAGCACAAAATAAACTTTTAATAAAAGTTAGTGACTTGAAGGTGGTTTGATTTAAAAGAAAGGGAAGTGCCTAATCCAAATGAAATGATGAAAGTTTGTTCTAAGGAAACAAAGGGCTCTGAGAGAGCTCACAGCAAAAAGGGACTGGCCTCATTGAAAAAGGGGTGTCAAGCAAGTGAATTCTCAACTTTTTCTGTCAGGTACACAATCTTCCCATCTCCTGCCTTATTTTTTTTTTCCTTCTCTGAAGATTTGTAATTCCTCAAGCCCTATAACATTGACTCGCAACGTGATCCCAAGGTCATATATAAAACAAGCCCTTCCCCCTCCCCAGTCTTGACTCATAAAATTGGAAATTTCCCTTCAGGGAAGAGAATTGAACAGGATGTACAGCTTTTATTTAAACCCTTCTGTCCCTCCATTCCCTGATAGTGAATCACCTTACTATGTGACTAAGAAAGAATTCTTGAGTATGTAGGTAATCTTCTTGATTACCCTTCTTTTCCAGCCTGTCCCACAAATCTTGGGTGTTCTCTCTCAAGATATGTATGGTTTCTGTACAGTATGTTCATCAGGCATGCCTTTCTCCTACTGGTGAAAGGGTAATAGAAGACTAGCTTCTCTTTGCACTTCTAGAAGGAAAGCAATCCAGTTTGGTCTTTCCAATTCAAATTTATTTAGAAGAAATATACCACTTTGTTCTTCGTAAGCCTTCAGTCCCTTTCTTAATATAGTTACTGGGTCCAATTATTCCCCAATAACAAACAGCTTTGAAACCTCCAATTATCTACCTCAGTCTCTATGGTTCTTTGTTCAAACAAAAAGCAGTGTGATCATTTGATCGACTTAGTTTAAATCGATTGTTTATCTCTATTGTGGATAGTTACTCTAGTTATGGCCAAAGGAATGTGGTAACTAGAGCCTAATACTAGCTTTTCACCAGAAACCATGGTAAAATTTCTAGAGTTGTAGTAAGTTGAGTAGCTCCACAAAGAATCATATGAGTATTCTAAAATAGCATTCATCTCTAAAGCCATTAATATTTAATGGGTCCCACAGAGTGAATTCAGTAACAGAATGGCTCTAAATTTGACAGATATAAAATTCTTTCCTCTAACTCCACATTTAAAAGATTTTAGACATCCTCCACTTTTGTCCTAATGCATCCAAAAATTATGTCAAAAATAGACTAACAGTGAACAAACTATAAAAACATTAGGTGTGGGGGGGCTGTATGTCATCAAGTACATTATTACCATGAACAATGCATCAAAAGCCAAATGTATTGACTACCTTATCCCCAAGCTGAAGTTTTTGCAAAGTAGCAAGGAGGGCAGCTAGATTTTTCCAAGGCTTTTCCATATAGACTTCTGCCCAAAGGAACACTTCAAAGACAAAGACTACACAACCCATCTCTGATCAGTTAAAATTTGCTTCAAATCTTTCAATGGATAGGATATTCTCTATACAATGATTATGCTAGGGCCAATATACTATAGCATATGAATACATAAATCTATGCAGTATGTAAATAATCAATTTTATGGACTTAAAATTATTTCTAATGTCACTTAGATGTGGAATATAGAGAAACCAAACAAAGGGTCACATAAAGACAATCTAAGAACTAACACTAGGAAGCTGACTACAGAACTGAGGCTACCAGAGGGGAGAGGAATGGGGGAGGGGCAATACCAAGGTGTGAAGGGAGCACAATGGACTATGGTGGTGGACTATGGGTGTCTTGGTGGTAGGTGCCACATGGTGACAACACCTGAGAGGACTCCTACACTTCCAATATGCAAACAATGATGTAAACCCATGTTACAGCAAAAAATATATTTCTTAAAATTTGACCTAAAAAATTATGTAAACTATAATAACATCAAAGACTGAATTTTGCTTCCAGTCTAGTAATTTAGAAAGATGTAAGTGACATGGTTTGGCTAGGCCAGGGCTCTCAAAGAAGCCATACATTGAGGGGTGCAATTGTATGGGCAATATAGCCAAAATGAAAATGCATACATTGTGCAAAAATGAAAAATGATGTAAGAATTATATAAAATAAAATATTTTTAAAATTTTAAAAAGAAAAAATACAAACAAAAAATTAATTTGTATTTAGCTTTCAAATAAAATTATTAAAAAAAAACTGAGGTTTACTTTATCTCTCAAAAATTTCATTCAGGGCCTCGCCTGGTGGTGCAGGCGATTGAGTGCCACACTGTGAAGCTGTCCACAGCCTCTGCAGTGCCAGTTCGATCCCAGCCGGCCGACGAGGGTCCCACATGGCACAGCAGACCTCTCCTGTCTTGCCCGCTGCTCCCCTCAGCAGTGTGTTTCGTCAGTCTGCCTGTTCTGTTCCCTGCTCTGTCTCTGGTGGGTCCTCTCACCCTCCTATCCATCTAGCCTGTACCCCAGTTCTTGTATAAAATAAATAAATAAATAAATCTTTAAAAATAAATTTCATTCAGTAAAATTAGTCGAGAAATTCAAAATCATCCTATGACCTTGGGGATGAACGCAAAGCATTAAACCAAGTGCTCAGTAAAAGTTTGTTCTTGATGCTAATGCTAGGTCTCCTCTGAGTAGAAAACATTTTAAAAGTCAGGGATGATCAAACATTTCTATCCCTCACCCCTTCTTACAATTGAATTTTAATCACAAGACCTGCAATAAGGTACACAGAGCCAATAGCACCATGGGAAAAATAGTCATTCATTCTTACTCTTCCTCTGCCTATTTGACATTTGTAACCAAGAATCAGACTCCTTCAAACAGGACTGCTAGATCATTAGTCTAATCAACATAAGTAAGAGACCTAAATGAATAAAATTTTGCTATGGAAGTATATTTCTTGCTCAGTCTGGTGCTTAACAATCAGCAAGTTATTCCTACTCTCAGACTGCCAATACATAGGTCCTTATATGTATCCTGGTATCAGAAAGGGAAAAAGAGAAATCTGCATGAAATGTTTACATGAGATAGACTGAAAAAAAGTAGCATATATTATTTCCATACCATGCCTTGGCTAGAACTCAATCATGACCAAGGTGAGCTAGAGGAACTATGCAGCCCCCACAACTAGCCAGGCCCATAACAAAACACCAATTTTAATGTGTAGCAGTAGTCTCTAACACACCCTATCTTTTCAAAACCTTTATAATAGAGATAATGAACTCAAAGACCAGATAAGGAGCATAAAAGTGTGATGGGGCAGGTTGGAAAGTGTCCATAACTGGACAACATTCCATGCCCCCATATGCAAATCCAGCAGACTGTTGTTCTAAAAGCTGGGGAGGGTGGTTCCCTTGTGGCCAGGGGGTTAAGTCTCAGCACTCTCACCACCATGGTCTGAGTTTAAGCAACGGCCAGGGAATTAACCCACATATGGCACAGCAGACCTCTCCTGTCTCGTCCGCTGCTCCCCTTAGCAGTGTATTTCAGTAAATGCATCTATTCTGTTTCCCAGTCTGTCTCTGGTGAACCCTTTTACCCCCACACCTCTGGCCTATACCCCAATTCTTCTACTAAATCTAAAAAATAAAATTTTAAAAAGGTAACAGAGCATTGTCAGATTTGATTTTTCAAGAGGAGCCAGAAATCTAGATGATGAAATTTACAGATTTTTTATGTGAATTCTTTCAAGTTTAAAATGTTGGCATCTATTCAATGTTTTAAAATATAATATGCAGGTCAGACAAATATTTCTGCATGCTCCATTTAGCCTAAAAGTATGCTAGCTGCTTTAAAATTTTAACCAGGCTTTAAAAACAACACTAATTTTTATAAAAAGATACAACTTAGTACTCTAATGGATGTTGGCATAGGCAAAAGCTAATAAAAGAACAAATAAACTTTAGAATGGAGACATGAGTATTAGTACTAATGAACTACCATATGCTACAAGGGTAGAAACAACATAATGTAAAGCCGCAATAGGCAGGGCTGCCTGTACCTTTATAAACCCTATAAATAAGTAGGATGATCATTAGTCGACTCAATTATATTTCTCAGGTTATTAATTGTCTGGAAATTAGACTCTTTGTTTATTCATTTAACAAGTGCTTACTATACATGCAAGACATTATGTGAGCTTCTGCAGACAAAATAATAACTCAGAGTAAACTCTTCCCACAACTATATAACTAAAATATGAGGTCAAAAGTAAAGAGCCATAAGTGAATTATGACCATAAAGTTTAAATGTGAAGAGATTATATCTAGCTGGGGATGATCAGATATGGTTCGTGGAGAAAGTACCATATGAAGGTAAGATCTAGAGCTATAGAAACAGGGAGGTAGGGGTTCCATAAAAAACAGGGCACATTCACAGAGACATGAAACTGGGAGAAGTAAATGTATATATGAGGGTTATGGGCTGACTACAAAGCAAATCAAGTCTATGATAATTATTTTTCCTTCAGTAATTAGTAACATCCTTAAAGCTTATCCAATGCAGATATGTCCTTTTCAACTGGACAACTTATAAAAAAACTGATGCCATGATGCCAACTGTTTATAAAAAGTAAGCAAAAGCAACTAATCTAAATTTTAGTGACTTTGGAGTATGTTATTTGCAATAGTCACTTGTTTTCAAATATGTTTCTGGTTTGCTCAGTGACATATTCCATGACAACTCTCATAGGGTTGTCATGAACTTCTTGTACCAGAAATCTGCAATAAGTTAAGACCTGAATTTTCTGGTTCCAAGCTAGTTTTATTACATCAGTCACCTCCTGTTCAAATTTCCAATAGATGACATTTGCATGGTTCCGTCTGTCTAATTTATCTCTTCTCAAGACCATATTGTTTCAATGACATTTGGGAACCTTCCAAATATACTTGCTTTTATATATCTCCAGTTGTATAAATTATATCTGCAGTCAATTTCTCATGATGCGTAGTATCAAAGATATTTCTTATTTTAAAGAAACATTTTTATATTTCTTGCCCTGGATGTATAATTTATATTTGTTTACACAGCTGAGATAAATCTGTTCTCAAGTCAATTTTAACAGTGTTGGCCAAATACACTGAAATATCTTCTATTAGGATTAAAAATATCCTGCTATGGTAGGTAGGAGGAAGGAGTAACTTTTTAGCTGATGTCAAAAATGGGATAAATTTCCCATTAGCCCTTCTGAAAATACTCTATCCAGCAAGATAACTACCTCTATTTTGATATTCCTCAGTTTCCATCTCTCATCAAATCTTTTGTCAAACCCACTGGCTACACTAATTTTGTTCCCCTCTGTTATTGAAGTGGTTCTATTTAGAACAGTTATAAACATAGTCCCTTTATATTACTAGTTTTAGGAATAAACTATAGGGTCTCTTAAAATCAGTTTTTATAACTCTAAATCAGCATATTTATTATCAAGCTTCCCTTTAATATTTTAAAATCGGGGTTTGATATTATCAATACTTTTACAATTATTGTTACTATAATTATTATTATTTGGTAGCCACATAGTATCTGATGAGTCAATATCCAAGCCTGGATTTCCTGACACACAGTACTGTATTCTAATTACAGCACCAGGCTGCTAAACTAAGTCAAAATGAATACTATTCCTATGCATTTTTCAACTTGGAAGCATAGACTATTTAGTTAAATCAGCTTCTGGATCAAGTCAGTGAAGCAAATTTATCAAAACTAGGACGCAAACATTTCAATTAATGGTGCTTGACAACATACAAATTGCTCATTTTCTGAAATCTATGTTAAAAATGATCTTTGAAAAACTACTTAACACTTCTCATTTATATATTTGGCAATGATAGCCCCCAGACTTATCTCTCAGAAACGTCTTTGCTTTTTCCTTCACCATAAAAAGGCAATGAGGCCTTTTTCCCCTGCAACTAGAGAACATACATTGAAGTTTACTTTGACAAAGTAAGATTAGAACACAGTTCTAAATATTCCCTTGTATTTGTTCATTTTCCTATTAAAAGCTTAAAATTAATGATTTCTAGTTAATACAAATATGTAAGTTCTAACAATGCTTTATCATTTGACACTTTGGGGCATAATTCAATATCTACCAGAAGATTCAGGCACCTCTTCAGCATAAAATGCTCTCTACAAAGGAAAACAACTTTGTTGTCAATCGCACACCTCACTGTAAATCAGATTTTGCAGCAAACATTTTGGCATCGAGTCTTTTTTTCACATAAGTAGAATTTATAATTTATATTTACTATAAAAATATGTAAATTTTATTTATTTTTTATAATATTGTTATTTGTTTCCTCTCTAAAGCCTTGTGTTTTGCATATATTCCTAAATAGATGCCAGTGAATGACTTAAATTGACTAGATCTTTCCTGGTACAATGTACAATTGCCAAAGTATACTTACAAAATCAAATCTCAAGAGTACCTCATCTCATATTTTTTTGAGCAAACAAGCAATATTGTAGAATTGTTACAAGTGGAAACCTTCTGTTAATGGGCAGAATGAGGGGCATCCCAGGACCCCCAAAACCTGCAGGCTCTAAATGGGTTTTGCCATCCGCCCCATAAAGACAAAGCATACTCTTAGTATGAAAGAACCTTAATATAATAGTGTGCACAGAGAGAGAAGAAAGAATAATAGTAAAGTTACCCATCCCTTTGTAAGTAACGCTCAGGGTTGGCCCAAAGTGGGTCCACGGAGGTCCAAAAGCTTGCTACAAGTCTAAGGCACCTTCTGGCAGGGAACCACAGGAAACAGGTAAAAGGGGCCAGGCAAGTCTGGGATGATAGGAGCAAATTAAAGTAAAAATCAAGTGAAATGCTGCCATTGTCAGCCTCCCCACGGGTCCTTCACCCAAATGTCTTCCAAGTATCTCTACCTGTCTCTCCTCCACATGTCTCCTTCCCTGGCCCCAAGTCCCTGGTGCAAAATCAAAGCCATGAAGCAAGTGCACCCTCTTTCACATGTATCCTCCAAGCCTCCACCAAGCCTTCTTAGCATCTCCCTGCCACTCTGTGCCACTCTTCATTAGCGGGGGCAGGGAACGTGGAGACACCCCTTTTAATGGATATCTTCTGTACCACTTCCACATTTGGTACTTTTGAAAAAACTACAAATATAAGCAACACAATTTAGCAATGATAAATGCTGCCTTCCAAATTCCAATCATATCTGTCCTTAGTTATAGCAATTTCCAATAAAAAAAAAACCTTTGGTGATACTCAAACACATATCATTTTTAAGACCTGGAAATAAAGACCTGGACTAAGGCCAGTCACTTGAATTGTGGGAATATCCATTCCAAGAATATCTTTTATTGTTATCACCGCTCACTTGTCACCGTGAAATACTGGACTGCCCCCGCTTCCTTACCAATGGAAGAAAAAACTTTTATTTTCCATTATTTTTCTTGTTCTTCTCAAATGCTCTCTGCCTTTCTGTAAGCTATCATTCAACTTGTTCTTTTAAATAAATCCACAAGAGTCTTGATATCAAAATGACCATTTTGGTTTTGCTACTATCATTTCCCTTGAATGAGAAGGAAGCCTCTTAAAAGTAAAATTTTTAAAGTTCCTTTATATTCAATGAAATAAATGGATTGGGACAGGAAATTTTCAAAGAAGTTGGTAATTACTTTTCATTTAATGACTCAATCTCTACTGCTGTATTTTGTTCTATTCTAAGTTACACTGGCTGCCCATGCATCATAAATTTATTAACAGTTTTTTAGGAAGAAACATACCACTACACTAATGCACACAATTAGTTTTAACTGAGAACATCAGATACTTACTCATAGACGTTCACGTCAGTGGCTTTTTTAGTATCTTGGTCAACAGAGAGACGACCCACCCAGGTCTTGCTGCCCTCGCATGGAGAGAACTGTCAGCAGACAGGCTCCTGCTGTCAGCCTGGATGGACATGGACGTGCCTCAGCCTGAGGGCACATCTTTCCCGCCTCTAGACTGAGCAGGGTAAGAGTATAAAAAGCACCAATTTCAGCCAAACCGATGATACTGACACCAACTACCTTTACCCCTTACTTCCCACAGAGCTGGCCAAAGCTTTGTAGGGCCCCCATCACAATTCTCCCTCGACCCAGTTCTGCTTCTTCTCCTTTCCTTTCACAGACATTAATTCCTAATGAACTTCTTATACCTTAAACTCCATCTTAGTAGTACAGAGTATATATTAGAATGTTCCCAGCCCTGCCTAATGGAGGGTGTAGCTGAGTGAGGCTGCAGAGTCTGAAAAAGACCGAGAGGAAACATATGGAGGAGACTTACGGACGATGTGATTGTCTCTTGGCTTTGGACTTGCACAGAGACTTGGGGGACAGAGAAGGAGACACGTGGAGGAGAGACAGGTAGAGACACTTGGAAGAGATTTGGGTGAAGGACCCGTGGGGAGGCTGACAATGGCAGCATTTCACTTGATTTTTACTTTAATTTTGCTCCTATCATCCCAGACTTGCCTGGCCCCTTATATCTCTTTCCTCTTACCCTGCCAGAAGGTGCCTTAGACTTGTGGCAAGCTTTTGGACCTCCGTGGCCCTGCGCTTTGGGCCTACTCTGTTTAGCTGGGCATTTACCCACGAGGGGATGGGTAATTTTGGGTGTTTCACTGGGAAACTATTACCCTTTCTTCTCCCTCTATGCACACTATTAAAGTTCTTTCACACTAAGAGTATGCTTTGTTTTTACATAGCCGATGGCAGAACCCATTGAACATGTGCAAGTTTTGCACAGTCTACACAGTAACCCAGACTGCATTATATAATCAGAGTTGATCCTTTTCCACAATCAGACTCTAGAATTCTTCTGAATTGATTTTGCATCTGATATTATTCATAAGGGGTTCAAAATGACATGCTTAGCATGGAATTCATAATCCACTTCATAAATGTTTAGGCTGACAGTATAATTTGAATGTCTTTCTTTTAATGGTTGGTGGGTGAGTTAGGGCATAGAGTTAGAATTACTTTGGTAACAAGTAAAAGGAACATAACTCAACTTTAAGCAAAACAGATTAACTCATTAGCTAGAGAACAAGGAAGGTGAAAACACTGAGGGTATGAGAAAGACAAAGGTATGGCTGGAACACAGAAACACAGTTCTTCATTCCTCTCACTACTGACCCTATCAAGAGAAAGCTGTCAGGTGATATCTACCTGATACCACTGATATCTCATCTTACAGACTATATCATAATAAAGAAATTTACTTGATATTGTCAAGTCCTATGTTTGAAAATCACATTTACACCCTTTTGCAAACACTCTATTTACATTGCTCAGGCAAGAATCACCACCAAATGCTAAAAGAATTGGGCAAAAGTATGAAGAGAAACAGGTCATCTGAGGGACTGCATTTCCCATGAACTATTCAGTAATAGGAAAGGGAAGTATGGCTGTATTCCAATGACTTGGTGGACATCACAGTAATGAAATATTGAGGTTAATATAACCAATACTGAGACAAACTTACATCCTGTGTCTTCTAATATGAAGCACAGAGAAGGAAGTATGCAGATCATTTATGTAGATTTCTTGCCCACCCCCCAAAATTATTCCTTAAATCTAATCATAAGGAAATATCACTATCACACAACTTGAAAGACATTCTTCAAAAGAACTGCTCTGTACTCTTCAAATATTTCAGTTGTTAAAAAAAATTAAATATTGGCTAAAAGCACCAGAGTAAAAGAAGTTAGAGACATGACAATATATTAAGTTTCCTAATATATTTTGGATATTAAACTTTTATCAGATAGATAGCTGATAAATATTTTTCTCCCATTTTATAGGTTCCCTTTTGTTGTTGTTGATTTTCTCATGTTGTGAAGAAACTCTTCAGTTTGACATAATCCCACTTGTCTATGTTTGTTTTTGTTCCTTGTGCTTTTAATGTCATATCCAAGAAATCACTTCTAAGACCAATGTCCAGAGCTTTGCAAAGAGTTTTATAGTTTTGGGTCTTAAATTTTAAGACTTGGATCCATTTTGAGTTGATTTTGGGGATGGTGTCAGATAAAGTTCCAATTTCATCTTTCATCTTCTGGCTATCCAGTTTTCTCAGCATCGTGTATTGAAAAGACTATCCTTTCTCCACAATTGTCAAAAATCAGTTGACTTCATATGCATGGATTTTATTTCTGAATTCTTCTGTTCTACTGTCTAGAGATATAACTGCTAACTGTAACGTATATCCTGGATTGGACCATGAATTAGGGAGAAAAAAAATGTATAAAATGCATCTATAGGACAAATGGGAAAAATTATATATATATTGAATAATGATGTATAGCTATTAAATTCTTATTTTTTGGACATTTTACTCTGTTGTTGTACAGCAAATCACCCTAAACTTAATGGCTTAACATCACATATATTTATTTCTTCTCTCTGTCTTATGGGTCAGCTAGGTAATTCTTGTAGTTTGAGCTGGTTTAGCTAAAGCGCATGGCCTGGACGGCCTCAGACACTTCACCTGATGTCAGCCCAGATGACACTGCGTGTCTGCCCCCTCCTGCAGTCTGGCCCAGACTTGCTCACCTGGCAGCAGAGAGGCCCCCAACATCAAAAGAGGGCCAGCCCCAAGCTCAACTGTTTTCCAAGTCTCTGCTTGCATCAGTCTTCAATATCTTATGTCAGAAGCAAGTCACATGGCTAATCCTGATTTAAGAAGTAAAGAAACAAACTCCCCCTCTTAATGGAAAGAGCATCAAAATCACATTACAGAGGGACATGCTATAGATAGAGGAACAATATTTGGCCTCTTTGCAATCCATCACTCGGTAATAAGAAGGCCCTTGTTCCACTAAAATACACACTGAAGTATTTAAGGGTGACACTGCACTAAGTCTGTAACTTACTTGCAAATAGTCCAGGAAAAAATAATACATGTGGCTATGTACAAAGAGAGAAGCAGCAAATGTAACAAAATGATAATGAATGCTGAATGTGCATGATGGTCTAAGGTACATGGGAGGTTTTGTGTTTCATACTTGCAAGAAAGAAGCTTACAACTTTCTCATAATAAACAAAATTTTAAATCCCACGGAAGCATTGGATCACTTCAGTTTGATCCCAAGGTTAGAGAGTCACTGTCTAGAGAAGGAAGAGGAGGGAAGTTATACCATTTCTCTTTAATATGATTTGACATTTAGTGAGATAGCTGGGGAGCACCTGAGTGACAATCCTTCATACTCAGCTTCAAATCACACCAACACTTCCTAGCTCTGTTCTAATTTCAGTTCTATCTGGCCATAAAATCATACCATTTCCACCTAACTGTAGCCTGCCCAATTATCTCTACTAGAATAATGATTACAAATGGCTCTGTGGTCCCTAAACATGTGTTTCTATTTAGTAATACCTGACTGGTATTTAGATAATATTATTTGAGTATTATACAGACAGTAAAAGAGGTAAAGTGACTTATTTTGGAATTAATTGGTTTTAATTCACAAATCAAGAACTTAAACATAAATTTAAAGATAAAAATTTTAAAGGTACTACATTAATAACAGATAACATTCTGATATTACCTCAGTGTTTGTGAAGTTGATAACTAATCTCATCTCAATGAGACAGTAGAAACTAGTGGGGAGTTTGCTGTTACACATAAAAGAAATCTGCAGCCAAATATCTTTGAAAAAATATTGGTTAAAACTAACATTAAACGGAGGCCTCCCTGGTGGTGCAAGGGGTTAAGCATCACACTATGAAGCAATTTGCAGCCTCTGCATCATGAGTTAGATCCCCAGCCGGCCAGGGAGCTACCCACATGGCATAGCAGAACTCACCTGGCTCGCTCGCTGCTCCCCTCAGCAGTGTATTTCAGTCTGCCTGTTCTGTTCCCCACTTTGTCTCTGGTGAATCCTCTCACCTCCTGCATCTCTGGCCTGTAGCCGAGGTCTTATATGCATAAATAAATAAATCTTAAAAAAAAAAAATAACATTAAACAGGTCCTTAATAAGCCGATTTATTCTTTAAAAAATAAATCTTTAACAAGCATCTTTAACAAGCAGCTCTACGCTGCTGCTTCCAGTAAGCGTATTGATAATGAAAACTTGTTATGAAGCATCTAGCGAGAATACATGATTAGGACACTGATGAAAACTTTAGCTATGCGAGGCCACAGCAATGTCTCAAATTTGGTCCTGCATGTCACTCTTTCTTTTCATCTTCTGGTCTTGTAGCCTTCTTTGACCTACTCCTATCTCCTACTTATGTCTGTCTGTGTTCCTCGCTCTTAAGTACCAGTCATATTAGTCAAATCCTTCAATCCAAACTGAAATAAAATAATACAAGAGTCTATGCTATAGAGTTGGCATAATGCTGTGCTCTGGAATCAGGTAGACCTAAGTCTAAACTTGGCCCCAGCTACTGCATGACCTTAGGTAACTTATGTGACCTAAACCTCAGTTCCCAATACTTATAGGAGAACATCAAAACAAACACTTTATAGAGTTGCTGGGAAATACTGTGTGTCAAGTAGTATGTTCCATAAATGTTAGCTTTCACGGAGGATTCTCAGTCTTTATGCCTGCCATCACAGAGAGGTCAGTGCATGATCCATACAGCAATCGAACTAGATATTGCTGTCCTCTTTGCTACTTTCCACATGAATGAAACACCAAGATGGTGGCAAGATAGCTAGTTGTATATAACAGAGATCTCTTCCTCTACCTGTGCATTTCTTAGAAAATAACTGATGTGCCCTCATCCTGCCCAGTGAAATAGATATATTTCCTTCCCAACCCTTTACTCTAGTAAATGTCCAGGCCCCTCTTGTGACTTAGAGTGTTAATGGGTATTGAAGGGCAGCAATTCATAGGTTCATTTTAACAGTGGCTAGGAGAAAATCAAAGATTCACAAAGGATATCACTTCCATTCATTTGATGACCCTGAATATGTAAGGTCTTGCAAATTCAACAACTAGAAAATTGATAAACAAGTTGTCGCATATGGGAAGGGTGATAGTATGATTCAGACAGTGACAGGACAAATGAGTAGAAAAGATCATGGAAGACAGAAGTCATATAATCTTTTTTTTTTTCAATTTCAGTCTCCTGAAGTTCTTTTTATTTAAAAAAAAAGATTTATTTATTTTTATACAAGAACCAGAGTACAGGCCAGAGGCGCGGGAGGGTGAGAGGATTCACCAGAGACAGAGCAGGGAGCAGAACAGGAAGACTGACTGAAATACAATGCTGAGGGGAGCAGTGGACAAGACAGGAAAGGTCTGCTGCACCATGTGGGATTCTCGCCAGCTGGCCGAGATCGAACCCCCACTGCAGAGGCCGCAGACAGCTTCACAGCGCAGCACTCAACCTGCTGTGCCACCGGGGAGGCCTGAGAAGTCATATAATCTTAATCTTTACTGCCAACCTGTTTTGGTATTTGGTAAATTATCCCAAGGTAGTAGATTTGTGCTGTTTCTCTGATTCTGCTAAGCTCTGGAACATGAGAGAAGTGTCCCTCTCATGGTCTACCAGACCATTCAGTTGGCAACTTCTGGGTAGCAAAACAAGGCTCCCAAAAACTGGGGCCTGTGCTTCTGGACTGTCACAAAGATTCTGCTCCTTCTCTTTTTGTCTTATCTGTATCTTCTGATATTCTGTGAGAGACCCAAATGGAAACCCTGTAAAAATTAGGAAAAGAACCTCTCCTCATGAGATGTTCTTGACTTTCTATCAAAAAAATATCCATCACTTTCTTTGCTCTGGGGGATGTCTTTAAAGATGTTACTGAGATGTAGGTCTTGTAGTGTTTTACCTACATATTCTTCTATATATTTTATGGTTTCAGGTCTTATGTTCAATTCTTTTATCCATTTTGAGTTGATTTTTGTGTATGGTGTGAGGTAGTGGTCTAGTTTCATTCTTTCTCATGTGGTGGTCCAGTTTTCCCAGCACCATTTATTGAACAAACTGCCCTTGTTCCATTGCATTTTCTTTGTTCCTTTGTCAAAGATTAGTTGTCCATCTATGTGTGGCTTTATTTCTGAGCTTTCTTTTTGGTTCCATTGTTTTTTGTTCTAGTACTATACTGTTTTTAATTATTATGGATGTGTAGTATAGCTTTAAGTCTGGAAGTGTGATACCTCCATTCTCCTTTATTTTAGTCAGGAGAACTTTGGCTATTTGAGATTTGTTATGGCTCCATTTGAATTTCATCAATATTTCTTCTATTTCTTTGAAAATGGCATTGAGATTTTTATGGGGATTGCATTGAATCTATAAATTGCTTTTGGTAGAATGACCATTTCAATAATGTTAATCATTCCAATCCATGAGCTGGGGAGCAAAAGAGACATTAGCCAAAACAAAGAGACACCCTACTGATTGGCAGAAAAATTTTGAACTACATAAAACTGATAAAGGACTGATCACAAAGATATACAAAGAACTTACATAACTCAGCAAAAGCAAAGTAAACAAACCTGTCAGAAAATGGGCAGAAAAGCTAAAAAGACACTTCTCCAAAGAGGAAATGCAAATGGCCAACAGGCATATGAAAAAATGTTCAACATCCCTCATAAGCAGGGAAATGCAAATCAAAACCGCAATGAAATATCACCTCAAACCAGTGAGAAAGGCACATATTAGAAAAAAAAAGGCACATATTAAAAAAAAAATATTGCTAATATTGCACATATTAGCAATAACAAATGTTGGCAAGGATGTGGTGAAAAAGGAACTCTCCTACATTACTGATGGGAGTGCAAACTGGTCCAAACACTATGGAAATCTTTGTGGCAGTTCCTCAAACTGCTAAAAGTGGAGCTACCATATGACCCGGCAATTCCACTCCTAGGGATTCTACCCAAAGGACACAAAAACATTGATTCAAATGTAGTTTCATTTGAATTTCATCAATATTTCTTCTATGTCTTTGACAATGACATTGAGATTTTTATGGGGATTGCACTGAATCTGTAAATTGCTTTTGGTAGGATGACCATTTTAATAATGTTAATTATTCCAATCCATATTTATTGCACCCCTATGTTTACTACAGCACTATTATAAAAGGTAAGATTTGGAAACAATCCAAATGCCCACAAATAGATGACTGGATCAAGAAGATGTGGTATATATACACAATGGAATACTATTCAAAAAATATAAACTTATGCTATTCACAGCAACATGGATGGAGCTAGAAGGTATTGCGCTCAGTGAAATAAGTCAGAAGGAAGAAGAAAAATATTGATGGTTTCACTATAGGAGAAACATAGGGGACCCAAATAAGAGATCAGGGGAAAAAACAAAAAAGCAAAAAAATAACATGTAACTATAAATCAGACATTCTGCAGGGGAGGAAGAGGGAGAGGGATCCAAACAAGGGTTGGAAGATCACAAGGGACTATGGTGGTGGTGCATGGGTGAATTGGTGGTGGGAATTCTGTGGGAACTATACCTGAGAAAGCAAACATTGTACAAAAAATAACAATGATGTAAAATATATGTAAATTTTTTAAAGTATCTGATTAACGTTTTAAATTTCAGCTATGTTAGAAAGAGTACTCCTTGTATTTGCACAAAGGAGTATTGGCACATTTGTAAGAAGTGTCCTTGTATCTTGTTCCCCTTCTTTAAGCTCCTAAACCATCAAAACCAATCCCATACTTTTTCTTGGACACATAAGTAAAGGCCTCAATTTCCAAAGTTTCCTAAACTTCCCTCTGAAAAGAATATTCCTTCTAGTGGTTTAGAGGTTAAAAAGGCAGGGGAGGCCACTGGGAGCAAAGCAAACACAGGTTAACTTATGTCAAATAATTCTGGTAATATAAGAAGTGCCCATAAACCCTGCTAAACATGCTGCCACTGCTAATGCTGGAAGAGGTTCTATTAACCTCCCTAGCTTCAGGGAGAAATAATAACTTCTTAGTTGAGTGTTATCTGGAGGACTCTTTCCCATTACTCAGAAGTTCTCAGGATAGACTGAGCTTCCTGAGTATCTATACAGCAGCCTGTCTCCCATTACCAAAGCTTGTTCTCCTGCCTTCTCTGACACTTGTTCTTTAGCTATTCATTCAAAGAAAGGGAAAAGAAATTCTAGAGACAGACATGTATATAAGTCGATTTACATCTCAGAGTATTTTCACATATAAAATATCTACTACATGCAGACAGGATCAATGACTTCCAAGGTATTTTCCAGACAAGCAGCCCCAATATACTGTTACTAGTGCAAAGTCTAGGGCCCTACCTTAGACCTATTGAGTCAGGAGTTTTGGGGTGGGATCGAGCAGCCCATGTTTGAAAAACCACTCCAGGTGATACTCACTGAAGTTTAAGAACCATTGCTCTAGATACTAGTTCAATGAGAGTCATGTCAGGAATTAAAAAGAATTCTTTGCTCTACCAACAAATGGGACTTCACAAATTAGCTAGTTCCACATCACCTAAAAGTAAGTATAGATTTAATCTTCTGCAGGCACTCTTTCTAAGCTCCCCGGATATGTCCTGATTGGTTCTTAAGACTTCAAGACTTGGGCATCACTGGTGGCACAAGGGGTTAAGCACCGCACTATAAAGCAATCTGCAGCCTCTGCAGCATGAGTTTGATCCCCACTCTGCCAGGGAGAAACCCACATGGATCAGCAGACCTCTCCTGACTCACCCGCTGCTCCCCTCAGCAGTGTCTTTGGTCCATCTGCCTGTTCTGCTCCCCACTCTGTCTCTGGTGAATCCTCTCACCTGCCACATCTCTGGCCTGTACCCCAGCTCTTGTATGCATAAATAAATAAATCTTTAAAAAAAACTTCAAGATTTATTTTCCAATTTTCAAACAAACTTTGTCCTCAAACCAGCTCAAAGAACCACATACCCATTTCTTACTGCTCCTACCACTGAAATTAGATCCTGATTTTTATATTCTTTTTATTTACTTCAGGATTCATGCCTTTCAATATTGTAACCCACCCTGGGATGTAATGCCTTAAATACCTCATGCCTGCTTGCGTTAGAGTTGAGTCAGTTATCACTCAAACTAGACTAAATGTTCTGGTTAACTAGCTCCTGCCCTCATCCCATACCTTTACCTATTTACTGTTATTTCTTTTCATTCTACCCAGCAGAAATTTTCAAGTTGCCACATAAACTAAACCTGATATATTCAGAGCCCAAAACCAAATGATTCCACTAAAACAGAGGTTGTCAATCATCATTGTTATAGACTGAATTTGTGCTGCCCCCATTCATATGTTGAATCCTTAACCCTCAATGTGACTGTCTCTAAATTGATGTTGAAGGAGGTAATTAATGTTAAGTGAAATCTTAAGGGTAGGAGGCTAGTCCCATACGACTGGTGTTTTTAGAAGAAGAGGAAAAGACATCAAAGATCACTCTGTCTGTCAGCACACACAGGAAGACTGCGAGGAGGAGATAACACAGTAAGATGGCAGGTATTTACAAACAGGAGTGGCCTCACTGGAAATTAACCTCAATGGCACCTTGATCTTGGACTTCTAGCCACTAGAACTGTGAGAAAACAGTTTCTTTTGTTTAAGTCACCTGGTCTGTGGTATTTTTTTTAAAGTAACCGAGCACTGATATAATCATCTGGGGGAGGTTTTTAAAAATACCTACCCTAAGAGAATGATTCAGTTTGTCTGAAGAGTGGTCCTCCCATTAACACTTTCCAGATTGTTCTATGTGCTGCCAAGGTTAAGAACCCTAGGGATCATCTCTAGTTTGTAAAATCAAACCCTTAGGTCTATATGTTTTTTAAATGTCTGTCCCATTGACATCATTTGAGAGGATATCTTTAGATTTAGACAAATCTGTTCTCCTATTTCAAGGAATCCTCAAATAGATAAGGAAGACACGGTTATAGCTTGCCAGCTTGAGAAACAGAATGTAAATTGAGCTTGAAATTAAAATAGCTAGGATGAATCAGTCCCAGATTTTTCATATAATAACTTATAAAAGATTTCTTATTTTTCTGTAAAAGTAACTTTCAACAAAAGTAGTAAAGAAATTCTAACAACCCTGTAAACAAGATAGGGTCCTAACCTTATAACACATTTAAGAAACATGGTCTAAATTTGGACTAAGTTTTTAAAAATTGCCAACATTCTACATAATACACCTTTTTAAGAGAATAGTACAGGATGCTTGGAAGTTAGATTTTTTTCTGAAAAAAAAAAAAAAATCTCACTAATATCTCCAAACTAGAAGGAAGGTATATTGGACAGGATTCAATTGCAGAAAATAAAATCCATTCTAGTTAATTGAAGCAGAACAGGATTTGATTAAGGAAATTAGTGCTTACAAAATTGTTGGAAGGTCAAGAGAAGCAGAATCGAATCTGAACAGCTCTGAAAGTCACACTGTTTCTGCTATAATCAGGAAATCTGTTTCTGCAAGAACCTGCTGCGTCAGGGAGTGACATTCTAAATTAGGAAGCTTTAGCAGATGACCCCAGAACAAAGCAACCTCTGTTATTCTCCATCTATATAAACAAAATGGCTACCCCACATCCTGCCTCTCTACCCATGTGACTTGATTACTAAACAATACCTCACCAAAAAAAAAAAAAAAAAAATTGCTTCTGATGGATGTAATCTAACTTGTGTCCAGAACTCTAGCTGCAAGAGAGCCTGTGAAACATGATTTTTAGTTTTTCAAACTTTGATTCTAGAAGAATAGTGGAATATTTGCTTATAAAGCTACCCATCTCTACTTAGCATTCATATAAAATCTACATCCTTTTTTTTAAAGATTTATTTATTTATGCATACAAGAGCTGGGGTACAGACCAGAGGTGTGGGGAGTGAGAGGATTCACCAGAGACAGAGTAGGGAACAGAACAGGTAGATAGACTGAAGTACACTGCTGAGAGGAGCAGCGGGCAAGTCAGGAGAGGTCTGCTGTGCCATGTGGGTAGCTCCCAACTGGGGATCGAACTCGCGCTGCAGAGGCTATGGACAGCTTTACAGCGCAGCGCTCAACCCCTTACACCACCAGGGAGGCTCAATATCTACATCCTTTGTTTTCAAATAGGACAGCCTCCACAACATGCAGAGCTGCTGCATTTTCCACCCACAGACTAGTAGTCACGGAAGACATTCAAAAGGATTAGCAGTGGTCTACACACACTCCCTTCTCTATTCTCCCTTGACAATTATAATCAATTATGTTAGCCTAACCTGGTCCATTGATAGTCTCATCTTCCAAATAAATTCTTGCATCCTCTAGAGAATACAATCCTCTTATATACTAAGAACTCTAAGCATCAGAGCCTAAAGTTTCAGAAACAAGAAGTTTCAGTTCCATTTATAGGATAAATATGTTCATTAGGTCCATCTGCCTACCTCTTCCTCATATTTCCTCGACACCAATCCACCAATCTTATATTTTCCAACCACCAGCCATTAACTGTTGCTAGGAATCAAAATACAGCAAGTCCTCACTTAACATCATAGATAGGTACTTAGAAACTGCAACTTTAAGCTAAATGATATACAATGAAAGCAGCACCTCAGATAACATGATTTTACATAAGATTGGTCTGATTCTTTTTCTCATTCATGCTATAATGAAATGATAATGAATGAAACAGCATTATCAGAGGTTCTGCTATCTATATACACATTCAGCTCTCTTTCATTATTTTTTTTTTTAAATATTAAATTTTATTTTTATATTCCCCCATACAATTGCAAACGCCCCATTCTGACCCCAATCCTTCCCCTCCCGCCCCCCACCCCCAAAAAGTGTCTTTGGTTCATAGTTTTTTGTTGATTTTGATTTTCACTTTCTTATATTCATTTTCCTGGTCCCTTATTTAAGTTTTCTAGATTCCTGCTATGAGTGAGACCATCCGGTATTTTTCTTTTTCTTTTTGGCTTATTTCACTGAGCATGATCCTTCCAGCGCCATCCATGTTGCTGCAAATTGCATGTGTTTATCTTTTTTGAATGCTGAGTAATATTCCATGGTATATATGTACCACATCTTCTTGATCCAGTCATCTATTTTTGGGCATTTGGGTTGTTTCCAAAGCTTAGCTATTGTAAACAGTGCTGCTATAAACATAGGAGTGCAGGTGCTCTTTGGAATTGATGTTTCTGTGTCCTTTGGGTAAATACCTAGGAGTGGAATTGCTGGATCATATGGAAGCTCTATGTTTAGTAGGTCCAGAAATCTCCACACAGCTCTCCATAGTGGTTGGACCAGTTTGCACTCCCACCAACAGTGCACAAGAGTTCCTTTTTCTCCACATCCTCGCCAACATTTGTTGTTGCTAGTTTTTTTAATATGTGCCATTCTCACTGGTGTGAGATGGTATCTCATGGTAGTTTTGATTTGCATTTCCCTGATTACAAGTGATGTTGAACATTTTTTCATATGTCTGTTGGCCATTTGCATTTCCTCTTCAGAGAAGTTTCTTTTTAGCTCTTCTGCCCATTTTTTGACTGGATTATTTTCTTTGTTGTTGCTGAGTCTCATCAGCTCTTTGCAGATTTTTGTGATCAGTCCTTTATCATTAGTGTTGGGTGCAAAAATGTTCTCCCAGTTGGTGGGGTTTCTCTTTGTTTTTGTTATTGTCTCTTTTGCTGTGCAGAAGCTCTTTAATTTGATGTAGTCCCAGCTGTTTATCTTTCTCTTCACTATCACTGCTTTGGGTGATGTGTCTGTAAAGATGTCTTTGATGTGCAAATCCCGTAGTGTTTCGCCTATATTTCCTTCTATGTATTTTATGGTTTCAGGTCTTATGTCTAGTTCTTTAATCCATTTTGAGTTGATTTTTGTGTATGGTGTGAGGTAGTGGTCAAGCTTCATTCTTTTGCATGTAGCGACCCAGTTTTCCCAGCACCATTTATTGAACAAACTTTCTTTGCTCCAATGCATAGTCTTTGCTCCTTTGTCAAAGATTAGTTGACCATAAATCTGTGGGTTTATTTCTGGATTTTCTATTCGATTCCATTGGTCTGTATGTCTGTTCTTGTTCCAATACCATGCAGTTTTGATGATTATGGCTTTGTAGTATCAGCTCTCTTTCATTATAGGCAAAGTAGACCACATGCCACTGTAAGTTCTGCTCACTAGGAGGAGTTCCTTTCTCCTGCCTTTCATGAATACTTCTGAGCAAAGCTATAATGCTTCCACAGTCAGTCTACTTCCAACTCATGTCACATTATCATAAGAAACCATCTATAAACAAACTTGAATTTTTTTCTTTCTTGGGCTATTTGGAATTTCCATGAAATCCTGGTGGTAGGGTGAAGAAGATTGGAGTATAGTACAAGGACTTGCATAGGACTTATAGCCTATAGTATATTTCTACTTGGGTAGAGTGCTGCTAAATATGCCCTAATTTATAATTTGGTGAATAGACATCACTCAGATCAGTAGAAACAGCTCAGTAGATATCTGGGGGCCAGTGTCTACTAGTCTAATAGCACACCAAGAGCTGCTTCTCAAAAGGATAATGGCTACTTACCAAAGAGAGTGTGATGTGTATGTGTGTGAGCATTGAAAATCAAAAGTTGGAAAAACAGCCACAGCATACATACATGGACCTAAAAAAAAAAACTCTGAGGACATGGGCAAAATCTACATTTGTTACTGAACCCACAGTAGTGAGTGGGTCCTGTGGAATAGTGTTATTAGGAGCCAATATCAACAATCACTAAAACATGAATCTTCTTTTACCCCATTGTTGTCAGCAGTGAGAGATTTACAGTATGTCCTTTTGATCCTTGGATAGTCTTTCTTCAAGGATACTGACCATTAGTGGACTAAAAATATAGATTTAATGGTGGCCCAAAATGAATAATGATGCCAGAAATCCATGGTTACAATAAATAAGGAGGAATCCAACATTATAAGGAGAGAAAACAATAATTCCCTTTCATTCAAGGGGCTCTAAATCTATGTACTTCTGGGAATTTTAGGAAGACCATGATTACCATGATATCTCAAGTCAGATCTCTGTTTACAGACTCAATTTAGTAGTGACCCATCCATTTAATTTCTAGGGCCCCAAGATCAATAAATCACCACTGAAAATTTCTAACACCAAACAATTTCTGCCTATTGAGATAACTGTGCTCAGTCATTCTGGCATAGTTAGTACCACACTTGGCTGCTGCTACATAAAATTTTATCATTCCTACTGAAGTTAGGATTCTGTTTGAATGGCAGCCTGTTCTGTCTTCACTTTCAGCCTACAGAGGCCAGTCATTCATCAAAATATTAATCAACATGGGTTCTCTTGAGAGAAATGAGGCAGTTGAGTTAATCACATGTTTTAACCTCATTCTAATACCCCTAATTCCCGAACATTTGAATTTGTTTTTCATTATTTCAGATTCTCTGGCATCTCCATTTCATTCAACCTAAGCCATCAGTAAGTCCAGGATTCTACCAGCCATCAGAACAAACAAAAACATCCTTAGATGCTCAAGATACAGATGAATCCCAAATTTCTGGTGTGTTCATTTGACTAAGTTCAGACCTATCAAAGTCTTAGAGGTCTAGTATTCTCAAAATCCATTCCCCACACATAATCTCCTGCTTTTCCCTGTTATAAATGAATTAGAAAAATCATTTAACTCCTTTTGTTTGTAAGTCTTTTCCCCTGGGCTTGATACTACAATTGTTTCCTAGGAATCAATTAGGGATCTGATCTAGCTATAGATATAAAGGTAAAAGCTGCTGCAAGAGCTTTTGCAAGGGATCTGTCTCAGGGAAGGTTGTTAAGGGATCTTCAAATAAGGCAAGATCAACATCAGTACACAAGCTGCTTCTGAAAGCCCAGTAGACTAGGTGAGGGTCCGGGGTAGCGAGTATGCAGATTTATCCAGCTCCTCTTAAATGACACCATCTCAATGGCAGGATCTGAGTTTTCCAAAGGCTATGCTTTCAATTTTGCAAAAGATAAATGACAAAACTATAAATTCAACCTACCTTATCATTCAACAACCTGCAACATCTAACTTTCCATCTGATTTCCATCTCAATTAGTCCTGAGTAGGGTTAGAAAAGGTAAGAGATTCTCTAAGGAAAGTTTTAAAAAATCCTTGATTCTCAGTTCTAAGACTGAGATTTAAAAATATTGAGCCTATCCCTTTTTCTTTTAGCTCACCTGTGAAATTTAAATAAAACCACCCAACTCCTAAGTCTTTTTTCTTTCTCATGTCCTCCTTAGTGATCTACATAGCAGTTATTCTCTTTCAAACCCTTGCCATCAATAGGCATGTTATTTCAGATGAATGAGGATGATAATCTATCTAACTACTCACTCTGTGCTGTAGTTTCCTTTAAATGCAATCAAGTCTTATTTCTTTGATGTTTTATTGCCCATAACCACTTCTGGCACTCAGGTCTCGGTTGCACACAACAGAATCTACTTTAACTGGCTTAAGCAGAAAGCATTATATATCTAAATATACGTGCTTCCATAAATTTTAAAGAGCTGAAAGAGTAGACTCTGGGCTAATCTCCAAGTATCAGCTCATCATCCTTATCATCAACTGCCTCTACTGTGCTGAGAAAGTCCATCACCACTACATCTAGGAAGGTAACCAACCAGGAGTCCATTTGCATTGCTGCTGACTACAAAACCACACTAACTCTGACATGACTGAGACCACTGTCACCTCTGTGACAGGAAGCAATCAATCCATTGCATATACTGGTTTCTGAACCGCTTAACTTCTTCCACAACCTGTGACCCAATGTCCCACCTTTCCTACTTATGTTCATTTTTTAATCAAATTGTCATGCAATGGCATCTGATTGGTGAAACATAAATCAAGTCTGAAACTCTGACTTCTGGATGTCTGGAAATACAATTTTACCTTAGTTGTGTTCACCTTTTCTCTTTGTATTAGTAACACTTCAGAATCACAAAGATAGGCCTAGAAAAGTCACTGCATTATGCCATATTTTTTCTTTGCCCCATAAATGATGGCAAGACAGGAAAATCTACAAAGAATAAACCAATGACCCACATAAATTGCATAAACTATACTGAAAGGCAAATTTTATCAACTGGTCTACAAAAATCCATGGGGCTTTTTTTAAAAGCTTTATTAAGGTATAATTGATGTGTACTGCATTGATATATTTAAAGTTCACAATACAATGAGTTGTGATACATTTATCTACCCATGAAAATATTAACACATCAAGACAATGAGCATATCCTTCAGCCTCAAAGATTTCTCATATCCCTTTATAATCTATCCCTATGATTGGTCTTTTCAATTTGACATCACATCAAATTGGTCAATTCATTCATAACTAAGTTTCAATCTAAAGCCCTTTCTCAACAGAGCAAGATATGCTCTCAAATTCAAAAAGCTGATCTTCCAGTACAAAAATTAAAACTCATTCATAGATAATCCTAAAAAATCTCAACATGTTGGGGCACAGCCCTAGTCCTCTCTTTACCTAATCTAAAAATCAATATAATGATACAAATAATATAAACTCTTGGCCCTTAAATGTGTATAACAGATTATTTATGTATAGTTAGTAACAAGGCTATCCATACACATTTGAATCAGTGTGAAAAAAATTTATATGCTAGAACTGAGAACACAACATATGCTACTGATAGTAATGTCCATCAGCAACTGAGATTGCAGATTGTACAACACTGGGACAATTTGAGACATAAAGAGGGTAATAAATAAGAGATGAGAGTAATGAAAAACGAGTTTGTATTTACTAAAACAAACCCAAAACTTTTCTGGTATTAAGTATATGAGAAAGAATGCTGGTGCAGTAAACTGTTCTACTCAAATAGTAATATAACACTAAACACTACCAAGGGAACAGTATAACACATTTCAAATATATTGCCCCCAAATTCTAGTATTTAGAAATATGACATGAACATAAATAAAGGGGAAGCACTGTGGGAGAAAAACAGATCTAAAGCAGTGATTCTTAGACTCTGTAAGTTTCAAAATAAGAAGGAGGTTTTTTAAATACAGCTTGCTGTGCAGCCAATCCAGAGATTCTGGTTTGAGCAGTTTGGAAAGGGATCACAAGAATCTGCATTTCTAATAAATTCCCAGTTGATGCTGCTGCTGCTGGTTTGTGGACCACACTATAAGAGGACTGACTAATCCCTTGTGTAAATGGCTTTCAAGGAATGATGAATAAACTGGCACAGAACAAAAAAGAGATAAATTCAGAAAGTCAGATATGTGTGAAGTCAAATGTCTATTGTGGCAAAAACTCAGAAAATACTGTGAGAGATAAGACATCAAGAATTTGCAGATGTTTTAGAAAGGATGTTTCCATGAGACATGGAAAAGAGGATTATATAATTTCATTTAAATCTGAAAGGAAAACTGACAACTGGGTTGTAAAACAAAACCCTGAAGCAAGAATTTTTTAAAAACGAAGATGAATGGTTTTGACTCTACACAAATTTAAAACTCTGATAAGGCTAATAGTTACCACAAATCAGCCTAAATAATAAATGGCAACACAAATGTAAAGTTGCAAATAATCATTATTTCTAATATACAAAGAACTCTCATAAATCAATAAGAAAATGAAAATTAATGAATAACACAGAGACAATAGACACATTAGGACAAATAAACCTACTCTTTAACTAAAATTACATATTTGTGTGTGTTAACTATAATCAAAGACATAAAGTACTTCAAAATGTTATTATTTACCCATTAGATTAGCAAAAGTTAAAAAGAGTGACAATATCCAGAGTTGGCAAGAATTTAGGGAAACAATCTCAACCACTGTTGGTTGAATTTAGAAATATTAAGCCAAGCCACTTTAAAGTCTCTCCAAAGAAGATAATGTCACTTGCAATTTCCAATTAGCAAGTGAAAAAGAAAACCCTTTTTACCCAAGCAAAACTTGTAATATCCCAATATTTCCCATCTTAATAAAGTGGCAACTGCAAGTATCTAATTGTTTATCCTTGATTCCTCTTTTCCTTCACCTCCAGTTCAACAAGTCTGTTCAACTCTGCCTCTAAAATTAACCTCAATTCATCCTCTTCTCTCTTCTCCACTGTCCTCCACAGTTGAAGCCACAATATTTTCCCTATATTCTTGCAATAATTCCCAGAATAATCTTGTTTCTACTGTCATGATCTGACCTCCAATCCTAAACCAAACTTAAGGACTTTAATCATAAAGCTGTATGTTTTAAAATAAATGCTTAAAGTCCAATAATTTCTGGCAAAGATTCCTTGGTTTTTAATCACTACTGAATCACTGGAATCTCCTCTAGTCTAGGTTCTAGGACCTAGAACATGGTTGGTATGAGACAATTGCACCAGGAATATTTGATGAATGACAGATTGAATAAATGAAGGGTTCCCTCATTCCTTCACCTAAAATCAGCACACCCTCCACACTTAAATTACTCAAATATTATTTATACATTTGAAAAAATTTCCCAAATCATAGCCTATCAGGCCCTGTAGACTCAACCTCCGCCCACTTGTCCTGTCTTAATTTTCTTCTCCTCCTGCTCTCCCTCCCCTTCCTCTCTCTCTCTCATAGGAGCCATGATACCCAAATTCATATTCTTCAGACACTCCAAGATCATCCCAAATCAGCACTAACGCAATTACCTAGAAAAGTCTTTGCTTTTGCTGTTCAGGTTTCTGAAAAAATCCTATCTTCTTAGAAAGGCCTTTCTTGACTACAGTGGCTCATATTTCCTTTCCCTCTCATTCCAGTACTGTCACATTCACTGACTTTTCATTCGAGTATATTTTGCTATTTGGAATTATCTTGATTACTTATTTGTTTGACTGCCTCTTTATGATGTTAGTTCCATAAAAGTAGAAGCCTTAAATGTCTTATTCACTATTCTCTATCAACAGCACCTAGAATAAGTATGGTGTGTAGAAAACACCTGCTAAAAATTTATTGAGTGAGTTGTTACAATAATGAATATATGTTTGTGACTTTGAACCAATGTATAAAGGCTGGAAACTGGAAATAATTTAAAATCCATCAATGAAGAATTAAAGTATTTATGGAGTAGCCAAACACTGAAATATTTTGCAACCTTTAATAGTGATAATACAAATCTATATCTATTGATATGGAATAATGAACACAATATGTTAATCAATAAAAAAGATAATATACTTGCTTTGACCCAATTTTAATTATAACACAAGCATTCATGACTGCACAGTTATATGTCTGGTCAGATATTTGCCAAAATATTCAAAATTGTTGTCTGTGAGTGATAAGACTTAACATACTTCTTATATTATTTTTGTAGTTTAAGTTGGTTTGTTTATAATGAACTTGTATCATTTGTAATAAGCTATTTTTATGCAAAGGGGTAAACAAACACAGGTGTTCTTTTCTGTTATATACACAACACAACTCTAATCTTCTTGCTTTAAAACAATATACAAATACCAAACCCTGTGACTTTGATTTTTAGAAATAGACAATGGTGGAAATTTCCTAAGCATATACCATTTGTATTGGCTTCAAAATTAGACAATCATTAGATGACTTGGTGACAGTTCCTCCTTCCCAATCCATATTGACTGAAAAATTATACAGAACATTTCACACTTGTAAAGTCTCTTTTCTCTCTTTCACTCTTGTATAGGAAATTATTAAGAATGAGATTTGTCAACAATTTTGAATTTTTTTACTTAATATACAACATATATCTTGGCATTCACTCCAAATCATGTTAGAGAAAAATATGTGGAGTCACTAGGCTTCTCCAGTCAGGACTATAATCTAGTCTGAACTCAGAGAGGACTTTTTTTTCACAGTTGTCCAGTCAGAAAAATATGTGTCAGAATTCACCAAAAAGCCAGCACAAAGTAATCAAAAACTGCTTCTACTCAAGCATTCCATAATAACCATGTAATTAAAGGAGCATTAAAAAAAAACCCTCAGTAAATTCAAGTAAAACCATTCTTGTAAAAAGGCATTTGTGCATACACACTATCATCTATGGGGCTGTCTGTTCATCATAGCAGAATCACAGCAATTCCTATAAATCATACTGACACATTTTGTTCTAGTCCAGCTTGCAAGATAGCTGCCTTCACGACATCCCCAAATCACAAAACGAATAGCAGGATGTAGTCAAATTACTTTTCTGACAAACAAAACAGAAAAAAAGAAAACTTGCAAGGATGAATTCATATGAGATTGAAACGTGCTTAGAAGACCAAGAACAGAGAGATCACTGCAATTCCTGTGGGCGCCATGATATGCCAAAATTGTTTTATGACACTTAGCCATAATTGCAGCTAACCACACTGTTGGGGCACTTTCTTGGCAGGATCAGAGTCTATGAATACGGGTGTGTGTTTGTGTGCGTATAAATTAATTTCCTTGTGAAGATGCGACCGCTCCACCTGTTCTACTCCATCTACATCTTAAATTTCCATCAAGTGTTGCCAATTAGTTCACAAAACAGAAGTGAAGAGTGAAAATTGAGGTGCAAAAATGTCTGAATTATGGATGAAATTGGTTATGCCCAGTGATTTTTCTGACTGCTTTAAATATTCTGTTATTAAATTGACTAAATAATTAAAGTTGCTACAAACATGTCAGATGGAATTTCACATCAAATTTCAACTGTCGCCTTGGAAATGTCATGTCTTTTCTAATGCTGTGGAGATCTTTCCATTTCTGAAAAGTCACCTGAGGTTTCACCATCACACGAGAGATTGTTATGGAGGGTTGAAAGCGTTATCTCCTAGGAATTAGAAGCACTGGATTTTGTAATTTATAAGCACCATGACCCTGAGCAAGTCGCTCACCTTTCTGAGATCTTTTAGTCACATCTAAGAAATGGAAATAAGATTTGTTCTGCCCATCTCCTAGGATTCTTTAAAGATTAAATAAAGTAAGCCGTTTCATTTGAAATGCAGTTTGAAACTGTAAAGTACAAAACAAATTCAATAAGATTATTATTTAAGAGAAGTCACTGTATCAGGAGCTAGTTTGAAGTAACCATAAAAGAGCTATTCAGCACAATTGAAGTCACTCAAAATCTATTGAGCGCCTGCTTTGGAAAGTATTTCAGGTGTTCAAAGGAGAATAAAACACTGTCTTCCTTCAACAAGTTACACTCTAGTGAAGACTTCATTACACAGCTAAGAACACGGCAATGAACACACGCCACATAACGGCTGTCAATGGGTAGTGTTGGGAGAAGGGAAGGAAAAGATTTTACCTTCATCTTCAGTGTTAAGTAAAAACTTGAGCGCTTTATAGACAGGGGTTTTCTGTTTTCTTTTTTTTTTTTTTTTAACGGTTTTCCGGGTTTGGTACTAACATATAAGACTAATAAATATTTATATTGTGTCCCTACTCTAAGTTCAAAGCTAATTGATAAAGAGATGTTGTTATCAAAAAGATACATATTTGGGGGGCCTCCCTGGTGGAGCAAGGGGTTAAGATGCAACCTATGAAGGTATCCACAGCCACTGCAGCACAAGTTCGATCCCCAGCCGGGGAAGTATCCACATGGCGCAGCAGACCTCTCCTGCCCTGCCCACTGCTTCCCTGAGCAGTGTATTTCAGTCAGTCTGCCTGTTCTGCTCCCCACTCTGTCTCTGGGGAATCCTCTCACCCCCCACACCTCTGGCCTGTATCCCAGTTCTTATATGCATAAATAAATCTTTAAAAAAAAAAGATACATATTTTTAAAAATCAACTTCATTGTAGGTAAGATTAAATTACCAGGTTATTCTTACCAACATATCCCTTTACATAAACTTGGCACCCAGCTCACACATATATTTGGACAACTGTGAGCTTCCCAGGAAGAATACAGCTTTTCCATCCCCAGAACAAACCACTCCACAAATGAATTGCCCAGAACTGAGTCTGCTCAGATCCTTCTCCAAAATTCCTTAATCATGCCATCTTCCATGAGGAAAAGAGAGAGAGGCTGACCAAAGAGGTGAGGGAATTATTCTATAAAAGTAAATCTCTTGGAAACTTGAGTCCAAATAACAATTCCTCACTTGGACTAGAATGAGGTAAAACTACAGCTTTATTTTTTTCTCAAATAGTCATCATGTAAATAACCCAACCTTCTCCATTAAATTTGAAAGCCACTTTTTTTTTCTTAGTTTTTTTTTAAAGATTTATTTATTTATATAAGAACTGGGGTACAGGCCAGGTGCGCGGAGGGTGAGAGGATTCACCAGAGACAGAGCGGGAAACAGAACAGGCAGACTGACTGAAATACACTGTTGAGGGGAGCAGTGGGCGAGACAGGAGAGGTCTGCTGCACCATGTGGGATTCTCACTGGCCAGCCGGGATCGAACCTGCACTGCAGAGGCTGCAGACAGCTTCACAGTGCGGTGCTCAAACCAGCTGTGCTACCAGGGAGGCCCTGAAGGCCACTTTTTTTACACACCAAATTTTCTATCTATTTAAATCAATTCTGACTTTTCTCCCTTGACCATTGATTCGGTTCTACCTTATTTAAAATACATCTGTATCTGGAAGGGTTAGCATCCCATGATATTACATTATGCCTTGCAAGATAATTAGGAGTAACAGATGGAAATAGATTAGGGAAGCAACCCAGATGGGGGAGGTGACAAATCAGCAACATAGAATCTGGTTGGGCATACTCAGGGAAAAATGAATAGAATATATGAGCTAGAGAGGAGAGTTTCTTCAACAAAATTAGAAACAATAAACAAAGCAGCATTTGAAGTTGTGACTCACAGAATTACCCTGTTCTTCACAGTCACTGAAGGTTTGGAAGAGGGTACCAACATGACCAAAAGATTCTTTGTGAAGATTACTGCTTCATTATTATTTCCTCAATAATTTAGAAATTAAAATAGTGAATGCAGGGCCTCCCCGGTGGCGCAGTGGTTGAGCGCTGGGTTGCGAAGCTGCCTGCGGCCTCTGCAGCGCCAGTTCGATCCCCGGCTGCTCCCCGGCCACCAGAGGAGGGTCCCACATGGCGCGCAGACCTCTCCTGCCGCCCGCTGCTCCCCTCAGCAGTGTACTTCGGTCCTTCTGCCTGCTCTGCTCCCCGCTCTGGCTCTGGTGAATTCTCTCACCCTCCCGTGCTTCTGACTGTACCCAGTGCATGTATAAACAAAACAAACAAACAAACAAACAAATAAATAAATAAATAAAAAACATGCCTCTATTAAAAAAAAAAAAAATAGTGAATGCAGATTACTAAACTAGTGAAAGACTAAGAAGATAATGCCAAGAGTGACAGTTGAACACAAGTTTCATTGAGTGTTTAGACAAGGAAGTTGGCTTCTCAATAATGTCTACCAATTACATAACTAAGAAATAAATATATCTCACTTCTAAATACCTGTAATAGCACACAGTCCTTATCACAAATTGTTTCTTTATTATTGTGGCATACTTCTAGTAGTGAGAAGTACCTCATAACAAAGATAAGAATTTTTAAATATGATTAACACCAGGAATGTCCTTAAAAGAAAGGAAAGAAAGTAGGAAAAGTTTACTTTTAGGACTTCCCACTTTGACTTTCAAAACCTATGAAGAACACATTTTACTGTTGATGGAAATAGTGTGTTATTATTTTTTTTTAACTATCTGGGTACTACTTAGCTGGGGGGAACAGCTGAGAAAAGCAATATCAAAGAGAAATTCCAGAGTGAGGAGGAATTAGTTATCAGAACTAGAAAAGACTGATCATTCACTAACTTAAAAATTCAGCATTGCTAACCTAATGAGTTCAGGAGTAAAAGGCTTTCATAAAGGAAACAAAATAAAGTGGGTCATACACAAGGGACCAGGGTCTTCAAACAAAAGGAGCCCTTTGGTTTGTTTTTGGCTGTTACGCTGAATTGGTATCGTGAAAATCCAATTTAAGACAAATGGTATTTACCATCAAGCCCTTGTGGACCATTTGGGAGAAGCCATTAGGTACTATCTTAAGCCACCTATGAAACTTTAAAAAAAAATCTGGATTGGACTTACCCTAAAAAAAGTCTGGATTTATGCAAACATCAAGCGACACTGATGACCACTGCAGTATTTTTCTAGTGTTGTAATGACAATACACAAAACAAAAAAGAATGGTTGAATAAATCATGGTTCTTCCTCAGGATAGAATCCAGGACATTTCAAAAATGATGTAAGAGAGAAAAACTCTAAATGGTAGTATAAGGATCTCTGAGGACCTTTTGCACCACAAAACCACCATACCTGGAGAAACCGTATTTGAAAACAGCAACAATTTAAAATCTGTAGAAATTTTCCTAAGGGCATATAGCAAATGGAGAAACATTTATTCAAGAAAATCTAATATATCTCAGTAAGAACAATTTTGTGTGATGGACGCTCTACTGCAGGCAGGTGCAACTAAGAAGACAGGGTGATTACTTCCTCCTCTCCCTGGTAGGGTGCTGGTTTCTCCCCAGAAAACATCTGTCAGCAATTATCACACCCATCTCCTGTCCCCTGATATTTATTATAGAAACTTTATTCAAAGCAAGAGTGGCAGAGTAGTGTCTGGCTCTCTTCCTCTACAGCAATAAATAGTGGCCAGATACTTTACCCCAGGTTTGGCAGGCCAAGAATACTGAGCCCCAGATCACCCTCAGTTCTGCTTTCTCACAAGAAGACACCCCATACCAGGAACAGCAAGCTAAGAACGCCAGGGCACTGCCACACATGCCAGTGCCCACTTGTAGAAAAGAATTGCCAGTCTGAGAGAAGTGAACCACTGTCTCCTACCCCTGCTGCAAAACAGAGGTATAGAATTCCTTCATGAGAGAGACAGGCTGTTAGAACAGAGAACTCTGTCATTCTCTATAGAGACTGACTTCATTTCCAACAGAGGAAGGTGACTTCAAGACTAGTAGCATTACCGAAAACCATGAAAATCTTGGTGATGAAAAATGAAAAGGAAGCTGGTAGCTCCATGACAACTGAAGGTAAAGCATTAGGGCAGCCAGAAGTTTAACAGAGAGAATCAGAGGGAAAGAAAGTTCAAAGACCACCTGAACAAAAAGGTCTGATTTTAATTGGCTCAAACTAGGAACCTGTGTATGAAGATACTGTCAAAAAAAAAATGGAGCAATCAGCTAGCAATTAGTAGAATCTAATAACTTCTATTATTGGTACTGGATGTACTACTAGTAAAGATAAGACTAGCCAGAAACTTACACAAGAAAATCAGAGAGAATCTGGCAAAAACCACTGTTACCCACTAAACCCTGCCAGGCCCCTCTAGAAATTCAACCTCTACTCTTTATACCCTCCCTAAAAGCAATGAATGTGTCCTTTCCCCACTGTTTCTTAGCTGGCTGATCCAGAAATTCAGCATTTAGGTCACGAGAAGATGCCACAGATCAAGGCTTTATAGGAAAATAACACCACAGGACTGGGTCCGGGAATCTGTCTACAGATTACCTCCTTAAAAACAGTATTAATCTGTCTAATTTCTAGTTTTGTTAGGGGGAAAAGGATGTCCTAAAGCTAATTCCATACAGGTTTTGTGGACTCCACCCCCACCCCAGGCCAAAGCCAAAGACACTGGGAACTCCAAATCCCATCACCACCAAAGGGAAGGTGGCTGGGGCCTGAGGGTGGGGTTAAGCAGCCAGGTTGGTATAAAGCCAGACACGTGGGCTTTGGAGGGGTCCCCATTTTGACTCTCCGCCAGCTCGCAGCGTCCGGCCAGCTTGGAGAGTGCTTTTTGGGTTTCCAGGTCGGCAGATCGGGTAGGACGCCATCCTTTTCCCCCTAACAGTTCCAGGAGTGGGTGATCAATTTAAGTTCAGTAAATTCATCAACAGTAACAAAGGTGATAAAATCTGGTAATTGCACATGGCGTGGTGACAGCAATAAACCAGTGAAAACAGTTGAAAAGTATCTGGGGTGCAGTGCTGGGTTTCTTAATACTATTTAGCACCAGGATCCAATCCAGTAATTAAAGAAATAGAATGCTAGCTCACTTCTAATCCTCCCCCCACGCAAACACACACCATCACCAGAACTACCCTTGTGGCCAATGAGGAATGAGAAAATCAAGCAAGATACAACTCCTACCAAAGGGGGTTGGAACAACATTCTAGCCCCCATAAAAACTGCCAAGAACTCTGAAGGGGAAATTTATATAGTGGCCTAGTCCATCAGTTTAACATAAGAAAGATGAACCAAGAATTTTCAGTCCTGGGCCTCCCTGGTGGTGCAAGGGTTTAAGCACAGCACTGTGAAGCTACCTGCAGCCTCCGCAGCACAAGTTTAATCCCCAGCCAGGGAGCTACCCAAACGGCACAGCAGACCTCTCCTGTTTTACCCACTGCTCCCCTCAGCAGTATATTTCAGTCTGCCTGTTCTGTTCCCCACTCTGTCTCTGGTGAATCCTTTCACCACCACCACCACCACGCCCCCGCACCTCTGGCCTGTACCCCAGTTCTTGTATGCATAAATAAATCTTTAAAAAAAAAAAAGAATTTTTAGCCCCATCCAAGACATTCTTGTGATTATTGTCTGCTGGTCCAGAGTTCCCTGCCAACACCCTGCTCCACAAACCCCATAGCCTCGCTAGATCTCATCATAAATTACTTGTAATCCTGTGGCCATATGGCAGCCTCTACCTTTTGTTTTCTTGCATGTGCTAATCTTTGTTTATAGAAAGATCTGGCCAATTCCTAAGGAGACTGTACCCCACCTGGTTTAAGGAATCATTGCGTATACACCATGGCATTCAGAGCCTACTTCTATACTTCTGCATTAGATCATACAGATGTTCCCCTATCTAAAAGTAGAGCATTCCTATGAAATCTTTCTTAAATGAAAATGGCATAAAACAAAAAAAATAAATTACCATTAATTTTTGTGGGAAAATGTTTGAATACTCTAAGACCCCCCAAAAAAAAATTATTGTACCAAATGACATAAAGCCTAAAAGAACACGAACATACAGTAAAAGTGAGAACAGTATCATACATACATCACCCGTGTAAAGTATCCCCAGGGAAGGAGCTTGGCAGTGCCACTCTACCTGCTTGGCATGTGCACTGCTTCTGTTACAACTGCTGCAAAACAAATGCTGGATGCTTGCTTTTTTTCCATTGCTTTTGGCCTTTTGTCACAAAAGTAAAAATCATCTTTAAAATACTTTTACTTAGTGAAAATAGGCACTAATTTAGATCTTTCAAAGAAGCAGTGGTGTAACATGAACTTTCAAAAAGCAAGGACAACTGCACTTGGCACGGTGCACCCATTGAGGAACTCATCAAATGTACAGTGAGTGAACGAGTGCATGATGGTAGCGTGAGGGTCATAAAACTGTCCCCCCAAAAACAAGGCCCCCCAAAATCAGAGACCATGGCCATAAAAATAATTTCAGAACCCACTGCTGATCATTGTAAGCCTTAAACATATTGTCTGACTTGATCAGGACTCGTTAACAAATGGACAGAATGAAGCCTGCAGGTCACAAGATACTTTCTTTGCTGCAACGGGAGGTAGAGGGACTCGCACATAAGGTCCTGGCAAACTCTGGTGAAACTGTATGACAATGGGTGTCATATTTGCATTTAAACAAAGACATCTTGAACAGTATATCTTCACTCATAGAAATGTTTTAACAGTGGAATTTCAGATCCAAGAACACTCAGAGAGAGAAGGTATTTTACACATAGAAACCTTCCTTGAGTCCCTGTTCAAAGTCTTGCCTATTAAGTGGCCACAAAGATGGGGTTGCCAAAAAATATATAGGGAACACTATTTTAATATTAGTATGCCCCAATTATTATATGGAACACATACTAAATTTCAAAAATAAACTTGTTGTTTATCTGAAATTCAAATTGATTGGACACACTATATTCTGATAGGATAAAAAAAATTTGACAAAGCAAACTATTACATCAGAGGAATTTTCTGATTAAAGATTATTTAGTCCCTGGCAGCAGTAGTTACTATCCTGTCTTCATCCTCTTAAATGTTTAAGAACATTTTATATTCTGCACCATGATTCAGGAAAAAACCCTGTGATATCATTGAAATGACTGTCCTAGCTTGTGCTGGAGAAAATTAAGGCTGTGGAAAGGACAGCAGAGTGCTCCCAGGCTGAGAACCAAGTCAGTCAATTCTTTAACACATTCTTGTCATTCATATGGTGGTTGTTACCAGTCACAATAAAAAATAATTATGTTCTCATTAAATAAGAGTATTTCTCATAATAGCTTAATTTGATTTCCAATAAGGACCTGATCCAACAGTGCTTTAGAAAGCACAGGGCTGTTGATCTCAAAGGCAGCCTACTTGGCATAAGACAGGAGAATTGTTTTCCTGTTCAGCATCGCTACTACCTGTGACATTCCTCGGGTTCCTTCATAAAACTTAAATCTCCTGCTCTGGCTAAAAGTATTTCTATCCATAATGGTTATACCTGGACACTGAGGCAAATTCAATAATCACCAATTTCCCTTGTAGGGTTTTCTATGGCTTTCTTTAGATGTATTTTCTATAAAACACACATCTTGATATTTTATCACCCTATTAAGATTAAAGTCATGCAAGTATGACTATTATCATCTTTATGAACTTATCACTATAAATTTTTCAAAAACCCAAATGTTGTCTGCAAAAACAAAGTCTCGAATTTACCCTCAAAAGCTATTTTGCCACATAAAAATAAAAAATCCGTTCTGCCATTTAAAATTTGATGGTGGAAGTGAAAACATTGCCAGTTTTCTTCATTTGTATTTCCTCCTGTCACACTCACTTCTGCTAGTTATAATTTTAAATATTCTTTTTAAAAGAATGCTTCAACTCCACCCAACTGAAGAGCAAAGTCCTAATACATGTCTAGGTGCAACAAGCATTGTTTCAACATCACCATGGTAACCACTAATTAGAGGGGAAAAAATGCAAGTCAAAGACTAAACACACACCATTCATTTTCTTTGTAAAGTACTCCTGGTACTTGTCATTTGATTTTCTTGAGATACCCTCTCTTCAAATAACAAGAGTGAGTTTCAACACTGTCTAGTCCTATCCTTCCTTCCCAGTTCACTTTGTATAATCTCATGGAACCTCCCACTCTCCCTCCAGGTTACCCTTCTTCCAGAGTTTAGCACCACTGAGAATGGGTCAGGTCAGGTAAGCTTGGATGGACTCAGCAATTTTAGGGCACAGATGAGTGCCACCAGGTCAGCTAGGATGGGCACAGGTGTCACCTCTGCAGTCCGACACACGATGACCTACAAGGTCTGGACAGTGGAATGTCCCCCTGAGGAGTGAGGAAAATAGCTAATGTGACTCCTCAGAGCCACATACTCAAATGGCAGTATCACTCAACTGCCACACAGCTACTTGATTTCAGCAAGAGAGAGAGTTGGGCAATTTTTCATACTGATCCTCTTCATGGGATCTATCTACACCTTATTCCTTGATCTCAGATCCCAAGCATCTCTGCCAGCCCAGAATGGTGTTGGATTTCCAGGTTTTACTTGTTCTCAACCCTGTCTCCACTAGAAACATCCAGGAAAATTGGTTGGTTGAATGATTTTATCTTTTTTTCAGTACCAATGCCCAGCAGCCACCTGAAAGATTCTGATTCACTTGGTCTGGGGCAAGGCCTAGGGATAAGCATTTAACTGCTCCCCCTGTTGATTCTAATGTTCAGCCAGGTAGTTCTCTCCTCTATGCAATAAAATTCCCCTTAGCCAGCAAGGAACCAGCAGGGGCTTGTTAGCATTACAGACAGGCAGTGACCCAGTGCTCTCAATGCAGATGCACAGGAAGCTATTTTCCCCAGGATGATCTCTCAAACCCAGATACCCACTGGGAAGAAGTTTTGCCAAACCAGCCTGCTCACAACCTCAGACAGGGAACACACTTATCCTTGGGGAGAAAGGATCAGACACAATCTTGCCTTGAACTATCTTCCAGGATTGGATCCAAGTTGTGCTCCTATGATTTTGAGGCTCAAACCCAGAAGTTGCTTCTTCCACAATTGGTGTCCAGTGGATTTAGTTAAATATTGCTCCTAATCTGCCTTCAGAGGTGCTGTTTCCCATAAGACCCCACCCCAAATATCCAATGTACCTGACCAATGTCTCCAACTCCAGACACCAGAACTTAAAAGAGTCTCCCTGTCCCCTCCTCCCAGCGTCATCCTCAACTAAGACAAGATTATTAGTACTGCTGCTTTCTTTCCAAGCATTCAATAGACAATCACACAATACTCTGAAGTTGGCTATTTTCCTAACACCCAGACTAGTAAGATTTATCCATTATCAACATGTTTTATAGGAGTTGCAGAATAGATAGCAGATGAAAACTACTAAGGTCAATTTCACTAATATACAGATGAGGAAACAAAAGCTCTAGGGATTCTGTAAAAATGATTGCAAATTCACACACTAAATCAGTCTTTCTTGCCCAAAAATATAGCTGCCTGTCTGTGAGAAAACTCCCTTTCAACTACAAACTCCCTCGCAGGTGGAATACATAGTTGCCTACAAAATGCCTTATTTCTAAAAGTAAATTTCATTGAGGTACATAGAATATTCACCTCTGAAAATTTCACACAAACCCAAATTATGGCAAACAAATGCTAGTTGTATAATTATCAGCCACATTGGTGAGACAAAGCATTAAGTTAACTTTCTTTTTAGTTTTCACTAAATGGAAATTACAAGTCAATGGAAAATTACAAGCCTTAATTATTTTTTAAGATTTACTTATTTTGTACCAGAACTGGGGTACAGGCCAGAGGTACAGGAGGGTGAGAGAATTCACCAGAGACAGAGAGGGGAGCAGAACAGGCAGACAAACCAAAATACACTGCTGAGGGGAGCAGCGGGCAAGACAGGATAGGTCTGCCGCACCATGTGGGTATCTCCCTGGCCAGCAGGGAATCAAATCCACACTACAGAGGCTGCAGACAGCTTCACAACACTGCACTCAACCCTCTGCACCACCAGGGAGGCTCCTACAAGCCTTAAATTTAAATTTCCCGTTATTTTGTACATACATGCCTCTACTACATATCATTTCAATGTAGCCTGTTTAATTGTGAATTACAGGTCCTAAGAAGAGAGCTTTATTGCATTTCTCATTTGCAGTTGTTTACACTTTGCTATCAATATTTTCCCACCAATATGCAATTCAGAGGCTGTTATGCTGACACTAATGCTAATGGGTTATATTATGCTTCTGTTCCACTACAGTGCATGTTTTTTAAAAAACATAAAGAGCCCATTTTGCAGGTGTTCATATAGCCTCACAGCACTGAGTTGCTTCTATTCTGCACTGAAAATAAACCCAGACATTCTCCATCCCCCAGTCAGCTGCAATTCAGAAATTTCAGAAATATCTAAATTAATTGAGTCCTGAGACTTTCACTCCATTTTCATGATCCAAACAAAGGACAGGCATGTGGAGTCCTGTCAATGCAAACGAATGGTGTGCTTACAGCAATATCAAATCAAGCCACAAAAGCAGAAGAGCAGATGTCTCCAGAAAGAATGAGCCCCAAGATTATCATTACTGAACTGCCCAGTACCTCGATGTCAATACCGATCACAAAGAAGGAGTTGTAAAGAGCCAGCGCCACAGGGGCAGCACATCTGTCCCAGCAGCATAACTCAGTCCTATACCTGGACGAAAGTGTGACAGCTTGCTTCTAAAGGGAGAAGAATCCTCAGTGAAGGAAAACAAACTTAATCTCCCTGGAGTTCAAATGGGAAGTGTAGAGAACACTACTTATTGATCTCATCCCACAACAAGGCACTTGTATTTTATCACCAGTAAATAGCCCTTGTGAGCCTTTTCAGGGACTCAAGGCAGCTAAGATAAGAACACACTTTTCCCTGATCCTTTCATTTAAAAATAACTTATAAGTTAAACACACACACACACACACAATTAAAAAAAAAAAAATGAAAGCAAGATATCCTAGCAGCAGAGTAGAGGGCTAGCAAGTCTATCTACCACTGCTGAGATTTGTCCTGGGTATTGATTGAATGTGAGATCTAAAGGAGTTTCCTCCTCCACTGACTCCATGTAACCCATGGAAAGACCAGGCTGATAAAGCCGGCGCTGTACTTCATGGGGTTCCACAGAGTTCATAATAAACAAAAGTGCACTTCAAACAAGAAGATTGTGCTGAAATGCTTGGAAACAACGTGACTTGTAAATAATAAGCAAAAGAGATTGACAAAGTTGAAGAAACTATGGAGACTTGGTCATTCTGATTATGCCTCTGGAAAATGATGCTTTAGTGCTAATTCTGAGTGAGCTAGACTCCACAACCCCATGAGTACTAGGCTTATTGCCAGTTTTCATCTGATTTGATGTTGGAGCTTGATGTAATTTTGCATTCATGTTCACATCCTTATCCCTTTGTCCATTTTTTCTTTCTTTTATTGTGCTTTACATGTTGTGGCAACTAATCTTAAAGTTCACACCTATATCCAAAACAGGGCAAGCATAAAGAAAGCTTTATTTTGATGGTTGGAAATAATTAAAGCAGTATCACAATAACTATTAGTCATCACTTTCATCATTTGTTTATCTAGAATTATGCAAATTATAGAGCCAAACCAGCTGGCTGAACTCTGTCTCCCACCCTATGTTCTACACTCAATCTCCAAACTTCCCTGCTTTGAAAAGGAAGGAGCATAAAGAACTTCTACCATTAAGATTTTTCATTTTCTTTTTCTTTTGAGCCCTAAATCAGAGTAGATCCAGGTCTTGTAGGACCTACAAATTATATAATTGGGCAACCTCTCTGAAAATGACAATACATGTTTTTCAAAAACATGTCCATGTCAACACACTGCTAGGGCACCTCTTAGGAGCCTGGACAGAGTCGGTGTAAGTGGGAGGCCTGAACCTTATGTACTAGTCAGCTTCCAGCCTTATGTAACAGAACTAGTGTGGACTTCCAGCTCTCACTTCCTCAGACAACCTTTCATCCTACCTCCTATAATCCTCTCCTGCTTTTTCCCCATGATCCTTTCCTTTCTGATATACTTCTTCTGGAATCTGGATTAGGCAGGTATATCAGAACATGCCCTAACTCTAGGATGAAATGTAAAAGAGACCAGTCCTCATTCCCATAAATTCTAATGAGCTTAAGAGAATATACGATCAAGAAATTACTTCCTCGATTTGAATTTTCAAACTGTGCTTATTTTTCTGATCCAAATACCAGAGCAAAGAAAATCAGAGACCAGCCTATGCCAGTAACAACTAAAGAAACCTGTCAGTTTCATCACAAGCTATTCGCATTTATTCCTAAGAAAAATTTGACCAAGGATCTAGCAAATTCTAATTTTAATTAGAGCAAGGAGTGAATTAACAGCTTTAGTTGCCAGTACAAACAAAAGCCTAGAGAAGCCGGTTTGGTCCCTTTGCAGTCAGCAACATCACCTATCTCCAGTGCTTGATATCTCTCTGCATATAGAACAGCCACCAAGGGAAAAGCTGAGTAGGAGGTGAAAGGAAATGCAGCTGCTGTCAAAAAAGGGATGCTGCAGCTTTTACAGCAGTGCGTGAAGCCAGGACCAATGAGCATGATAAGTCACTTAAATACCTCACAGGGAATGCAGCACAGGCGTTACAGGGTAGGTCAAGAGATGGACAGCCTTTTGGATGCACGGAAGGGCACCTAGTAATCCAGCTCTGGACCTCTGAATCAGCACCTGTGCTACAAGTTCAACATCAATGCTATGTTGTCAATATAGTTTTAGTCCACAATAAAATTCAACAGATGGGAACAATAAGAGATTGGAAAACTGTGGGAATAATCTTCTAACACACAGCATCTTATTATAGGACTTCTGGGATAATGAGATGATCTTCCCTAGTACCCCCTCCCTCTTCCCAAGCCTGCTCTTCTTAGGATCTCTCAGTTTTACTCAAGGCAGCAACAGCCACCACTGTTGATTTCTCCCCTTCTTAACCACACATCCAAATGGATGTCAAACACTGTCGATTCCATCTCTAAAATATCCCTTGAATCTGCCCCCTTCCTTTCTATTTCCACTGCTACTGCTTTCATTAGGACTTATGTTCATTTTTCTCTGGATTGTGGCATTAGACTCCTACTGGTTTCCCAGTTTTCAAATTCGTATTTCTCTAATTTGTCTTCAGATGGTCAATAGCTACTTTCTGAAACACAGATCTATGGACTTCACTCTACATAGCTATAAAAACTTTCTGTGGCTCCTCATTGCTTTAAATAAAAATCACTTGTCAAGGCTCAAATCTAGCTCTCAGGCTCACCTTGTAGCACTCTCTCCTGGACCCTCTCTGTGCTGGCTACATGAACCTCTTTGTTTTTTTCTTTTCTTTTCATTTCCATGCCTTTGCTGTCTCTCTGCTTGGAAAATTGCTCATCAAAATTCAGGTTAAATGTAACATTTTCTTTGAAACCTCATCTGATCCCCTGTCCCCTAGCCAAGTTAATATATCCTTCCTCTGGTCTCTCTTGCAGATAATTTCACCTCAAAGGGTAATTTTCTACATCCATGTCCCACTCACTAAGGATACAGATTCTATTCATCTCCGTGTCCCCAGAGCCCAGCACAGAGCTGAATGTAAAGGTACTCTGTAAATACTTACTGAAATAATCTCTCTAAACATTCAGATTGATGTGTGGAGATTTAGAGGCGAGGACTGCTAATCTTGTGACACTGCTTTTGGAGTGTTGACGTGTGAGTGCAAGGGTGTTGGGAGGTCAGTCAGTCATAGGAAAATAACTTTGTATTCAGAAAAGCTTTGTGAACTAGAAGCAGGAACTGCTATCTTGAATCTGAGCTCTTTTCTTTTTTTAAAATCCTGTACCCAAATTTTTTGGTCTCATTCCTGTTGGGCACAAAAGTTCTCCCAAAGCAATACCCCCTGAGAGACTAAGTATGCAAGTATCTCTTGAAGTTGATATGCCCTTCAGCCAATAAAACCCATCTTGTGGCCATGAAACTCTGCTCGTCTCTTCAGGGGCTGGGTACTGCCACCACTGCTAGAGTCAGCCCAGTAGCCTCCCCCGTCTCCAGCAGGTAAACCAGCAGTCCTGTCACATGTCCTGCTTCAACTAAGTAAGCAACCCCAGTTGGCTGCAGGCTGCTACGTTCAGAAGTGACAAGATACTTTCAAGAGGTAATTCTTATTGTCAGAATATCCTCCCCCAAGAAACTCCTATTCCAGTGTTACATCTGTGCAGAGTAGGAATTAAAAGACTTGGATTTTTTTATAATTAGTCATCTACACACAAAAACACTAATTTGAAAGAAAATCTACACTCCTGCGTTCATTGTAGCACTGTTTACAAAAGCTAAGATATGGAAACAAACTAAAGGACCCAAAACAGATGATTGACTCGAACAGATGTGGTATATATTCACAATGAAATACTACTCTGAGATCAAAAGAGAGAAACTCATGTCATTTGCAGCAACATGGATGGATCTGGAAGGTACTATTCTAAGCAAAGTGAGCCAGAAGGAGAACGAGAAATACCGGATGATTTCACATATATGTGAGATCTAGAGAAAGCAAACAAAGCGACAGGAAAAAAAAGACAAAACTTACAAGCTGACCATAGAGCTGAGGCATACAGTGGGGTAGGAGGAAGGATCAAAATAGGGGCAGGAAGAGCACAGGGACTGTGGTGATGTATCACAGGTGCTATCATGGTGTGAGAACTACCTACAGAGGAGAAATCAAATATTATCCAAAACTTAACAAAGCTATAAGAAAATAAACAAATAGGAAAAAAATAGTATAGTAGGTTGGGCTCTTATCCACTATCATCCATTTACACCATTCCTGGTGAGAGAATGATCCACTCACAGCCACTGCCACGTGACTTCCTGTGCAGCCCTGTATATGGAGTGTATTACCCCACCTTGCTCTGGCCAATGATACATAAGCCAAAATAGTTGACCAAAAACAGTGCCAAAAACAGTTCAGAAGAGAAGCCAAGAGGTTTTCGAGTCAGTATATATATCCCCACCCCCACCACAAAAAGGTATGTACCAAGGTGGGACTGTTCTCCCAGCCGGATCCTAGAATAATGAGCACATGCGTCTCTCTGCTTGGAAAAGCTCTCCTCTTCAGCAAGAAGGGGTGACTCATTAACTAAAGCAAGGACTGAATAAACTTTAGCCAGTTTTATCCCAGAAGAGCTGTCACCAAACCAAGAGCCAACGTATAAACTGATATTTGTCATTTACACATTAAAATATTAGGCATTCAAAACAGTTTTATGCAAGTATACTTTAAAAATATTTTTACAGGAAAGTTCATATTAATCAATAAAAAGAATACACCAAAAGAAAACCAGTTAACAGATGATGAAATATTTAGATTTGCTACTAAATTAAAGTAAAAAAATGGGCCCTGTCTGGTGGTGCAGGGGGTAAAGTCTCAGTGCAATCAAGCTATTGCCAGCTACTGCAGCATGAGCCAACCAGGGAGCTAACCTACATGGAACAGCAGGCCATTCCTGCCCCACCTGCTGCTCCCCTCAGCAGTGTATTTCAGTTGATCTGCCTGTTGTGCTCCCCACTCTCTGGTGAATCCTCTCACCCCCCCACACCTCTGGCCTAGACCTCAGTTCTTGTATGCCTAAGTAAATAAAATAAATCTTTAAAAACAGAAAGTAAAAGTGTGATATGTTTGTAAACTTAAAATACTTGCAGCTAAAATATTTTGGTTTTTTGTTTGGTTTGGTTTGGTTTGTTTCAATCTGTTACTCCTATTACTCCCACCGAGCCAGAAATTACTTATGTGAATTTTAAAAACATAAAAGATAGTATAACTATATACTCTTCAAGGATAAGTATAAAGGATAAACACATATAAATGTTTGAACAACGAATGGAGAGTCATACATTAAATGCATAGGAATGGATGCTGGAGGGCCAAGGGTGGATTGGAGATAGTATGTGAAGGAAGCAGCAAAACAAATAAATGTGTAAAGTGCTTTCATGGTGATGACCACTTGCCTGGGACCCAGAAATATGATCAATTCTATTTTGGATGCCTGAGGTCCAATATATTTTTAATGAGGTAAGCATTCAGTTCAAGTAACAGGAAAAAAGAACAGAAACAACAGTAAGAAAGTATGTAAGACATTAAAAATAGATAGAAACAATCAGGCATCTTTCCCACCATCGACAGGATCCAGAGTAGGGGATTTATAGGTAAGTTCTATCATACTTTGAAAAGAACAAAACTCTCTACACAAAACCACAGCCAAGAATGAAAAAAACAGAAGGAAAACTATCCATTTATTTTATGATTACAGAATAATGCCAATGCTGAATAACACTAAAAAATTACACATCAATATTACCTTTATGTATGTAAATATCTTAAATATAACAAGCTGACTATACAAGGAAATAAATATATCTCTAAGAAGAATATAATTTAGAAGTATAAAAATGATTTAATATTTAAAAATCTTAAAGCTTTTTAAAAAGGGAAGAGTTTACACCTTTTGTTTAAGTATGTGTACTTCAAAATCCAGCCTAAGTAAATAATAGACAACTTTATTCACAAAAATGTTCACAGTGAGTGGCCTCCCCAGTGGTGCAGCGGTTGAGCCCTGGGTTGCGAAGCTGCCCGCAGCCTCTGCAGCACCAGTTCGATCCCCGGCTGCTCCCCGGCCACCGGAGGAGGGTCCCACATGGCGCGCAGACCTCTCCTGCCTCCCGCTGCTCCCTTCCCCTCAGCAGTGTACTTTGGTCCTTCTGCCTGCTCTGCTCCCCGCTCTGGTGAATTCTCTCACCCCCCTGCGCTTCTGACTGTACCCAGTGCTTGCATAAATAAATTTAAAAAAAATTAAAAAAAAAAGTTCACAGTGACATTATACATAGCAATGAAATAAGAATTAATCTAGATGTTTACCCCTTGTTCTCATTAAGTGAATTATGATAGTCACTCAACTGAATATTATATAGCCCTAAAATGTTTACAAAGAAAAACATTTTAGGGCCCCTCTGGTGGCACAAGGGGTTAACACTGTGAAGCTATCTGCAGCTTGTGTAGCACAAGTTCGATCCCGAGCTGGCCAGGGAGCTACCCACACAGTACAGCAGACCTGTCCTGTCTCACCCGCTGCTCCCCTCAGCAGTGTATTTCAATCTGCCTGTTCTGTTCCCCACTTTCTCTGGTGAATCTTCTCACACCCCCACACCTCTGGCCTGTAACCCAGTTCTTGTATGCATAAATAAATAAATATTTAGGGCCTCTCTGGTGGCACAGCGGTTGAGCGCTGGGTTGCGAAGCTGCCCGCAGACTCTGCAGCGCCGGTTCGATCCCCAACCACTGGCGAGGGTCCCACATGGCGCAGACCTCTCCTGCCAACACCGCTGTTCCCCTCAGCAGTATACTTCGTCAGTCTGCCTGTTCTGCCCTCTGCTCTGGCTCTGGTGAATTCTCTCACCCTCCCATGCGTCTGACTGTACCCAGTGCTTGTATAAATAATCTTAAACTAAATAAATATATAAATAAATTAATAAAATCTTTTTTGAAAAAAAAGATTTCATTATTGAGGTTTACTCTGATCACTCTATTTAACCTTACAAAGGTACTTCAAACCCCAGAACACAGTCCTGACAATCTAAATCTGTCTTACCTAGCTTGGTTTTTTCCCTTTTCTATGTAAAATATATCAATTTCAAGAAAACTGGATGGTTTACATGTTTATATTTACATTTGCTAGAAACATAATTTCCTCTCTTTTCCTATCACAATATGATCTCAACAAGGAAAAAATTCTGTTTGGTGTGTTGTTGAAACTCAAGTACATAAAAGTGCCCAGCAAATTTACATTTCTCTAATGAATGAATGAATTTAATATCAGGTATTTTGATTATTTGTAAGTGACCTCAAATTCTGATTTCTAAAAATATATAATTATATTGAGGTATGAATTTAACTCACAGGTACTATGACTTAAATGTACAGGAGGAGAGGTGTCTCGCATTTGAATCCCAGTGTGGTTTTATTGTTCTCTTCACATTTTATAGAGAAAATTACATGCTATGACAACAGTATACTTCTCAGTGATAAAAGGAACAAATTACTGATACATATAACATGAATGAGTCTCAAATGTATTCAGCTGAATGAAAGAAGCCAGAAAGAATGAAAATATTGCAGAATTCCTTTCATATAAAATTGTAGAAAATGTACAGAATGATAGAAAACAGGTAAGTTGTTACCCAGGGAGGAATGATTGTAACAAGGCAAGATCAAACCTTTAGGGATAATGGAAATGGTCAATATCTTGATTGGGATGGTAATATATATATATATATATATATATATATATATATATATATATATAAAAATGATGGAAGAATTATATAAAATAAAATATTTTTTTAAAAAATGTTAGCAAAAATGCTAACATTATTTGGGATTCAATGATGATGTACTGTGGGGTTTTCTTTCCTTCTTTGCACTTATCTGAAATTTTTCAGTTTCCTCTAATATATTACTTTTGTGATAGAAAAAAACATTTTTAATGATCCAGACAAAAACTTTCAAAGAAGTCTTGAATTCCTTACAAGGAAGGAAGCAAGATATGCAGGAACTAAAAACTCACAGTGCAGTCTCTGAGGAGTTCAGTGTAACTTTTGGTTTATAGTCTTAAAAAGTTCTCTTGAATTCTTTATTAAAAATTGATATTTAATGATATAGGATGCTTTTCAGAGCCATTGACAATTGTTTGAGTTTTCTCCTTTACCACATTAATATGAGAAATAAGTGGAAAATAACTGACTTTGTGTTCAGTTCTCCTTAAATTCTTGGTATAAACTAACAGTTGTGGGCCTCCCTAGTGGTGCAAGGGATTAACTCTCAGCACTATAAAGCAACCCTCAGCCACTGCAGCAGGAATTCAATTCAGGTTTTTCTCACCATAAAAAAGTAATTATGTGAGATGATGGATGTGTTAACTCACCTTATTGTGGCAATCATTTCACAACATATATGTGTATCAAATATTGCATTGTACATCTTAAACTTACACAGTGCTATATGTCAACTATGTCTCAATCAAACTGAGAGAAAAAAAGAATTTACAGTGGCTTCTTACTGTCCAACATATTAAATCAAAGTCCATTCTTGAGTATACACAGTACTATCATAACTTATTAACATTATTTTGCTAAGTCTCAAGTTTTGAAGAAAGCAGGACAGTAAAGTATTTGTATTCTATAAATTGGACTTAAGTATATATTTTTTAAGATTTATTTATTTATTTATACATGCTCTGGGTACAGTCAGAAGCATGGGAGGGTGAGAGAATTCACCAGAGCCAGAGGGGAGAGCAGAACAGGCAGAAGGGCCGAGGTACACTGCTGAGGGGAGCAGCAGGCGGCAGGAGAGGTCTGCGTGCCATGTGGGACCCTCTCCCGGCAGCCAGGGATCGAACCAGCGCTGCAGAGGCTGCAGGCAGCTTTGCAACCCAGCATTCAACTGCTGCGCCACTGGGGAGGCCCCCTTAAATATATTTTAAACCTCAGATACATAAATGTTGGCTTGTCGACCACCATACCAACTGTAACCAGCATCAGAACTGAATATTTTCCTTTTTAAAAAGTAAAATTCAGGATAGAATTGTCTTTCTTGCTAACTTTCACCCTTTTTCCCTTAGAGTATTCTTAAAGGTGATAAATGTTTGATAGTTATATTTTAAAATGTTGTTCATAATATGTTTAATGTTTTTTAAATATATTTAGGTCTGAAGTTCCTTGTAGAGAAAAGAAAAGAGATACTTTTGGGACCTGAAATTTTCACTCATATATAAAAGACCTTTTTTGCATTAGAAAGTGAACACCATGACCTCTACAGTAATGTGTATGTATATCCAAAGAAGTAACTTCTTTTCAAATGTCGCTGTATGATGCTCTAAGTGTTTAAGTTTAGCTAATAGTGAAAAATCACCTTCTTTGCTAAAGCAATTAAAATACAAATAATATCACTATGAAAAAAGAACTCCCTGGAAATTTTTTTTCGCAAAAGTCACTTTCTTGGACATGATGTACTACTATAGGAAAACATTTCTTAAAATAAGGAATTATTTTTTAGCAAAGAAATTGCTGCCACAAATTTGGTAAAACTAGCCAGTCTGTTTTATCCCTGTCAGAAATGTCTGGGTGAATCAAGATTTTAATGTCATACCTAATTGATACATCATTTAAATCAGCAGATGACTGGTGACTGAATAAGGCACTTTATCACTTAGGGTTCAATCAGAGGAGCAGAAATACAATGGGTGATACAGAATAAGAATTGGTTGTAGAGATCAAAATCTATGTAATGGTGTGAGCTGTTGTTTTTACCTCCCATATTGGGCCTGAAGGCAGTAGGAGCAGTAGCACAGAAGAAAATATGTATGTGCAGCAGAGAAGAGTCAAAAGAAGCTGGAAGGTAAGAGGGCCAAGTGGAACTAACAAGGACACCTCCTTCCTTGATGCGTGGCACATGAGATGTGTGTGGCACATGTGCGTGGCACATGAGATGATGGTATGAGTGGCAGAGCCCATAATAGGACTGAGAGAATCTAAAGAAGGTTGTGGGTAAGAGGAATAAGGAAGATGGTACAAAGATAACCTTGCCACTGCCCCACACCACCCAGGTAAGCCAGCAGATAATGTAACAGCATCTGGCCTTTCATAGACATCTGACTACTACTACATTTGCACCTTCAAATCCACGTCAAATTTTTGTTATACTTAACTCTAGCCCTACCAGAACCATACCTGGAAAAGAATTCTCAGTGATGTGGTTAGTTCGACAGGGAATAAACCGCCACTGATACTGGCTCTTACTCTCCCTCTCTCTTGCACTATTGATGGGTCCCTTCCCTCTTACCTCAAGCCATTGCACGTATTTTAGAAGGTCCTTGAGGTGTCTATGAAATATTTAGAGAGGAATATTTGACTGAGATTGATATTGGAGCCTAGAACTAAGAAAAATTCCATATCCACATTAGGGGTAAAGACTTTAGAGTCCAGTCAGAAGAGTTAGCATCGTCCTCCATGAGCATACATGAGTAGCCCACCCAGGAAGAGCATGGACCCAAGGAAAGAACAATAATGAAGTCTTCAAGAATACATTTAATGGTGCAGAGGGGTGGGAAAGGAAAAATCTCCTTATCATGTGGAATACTCCAGTATGTCACTTGGGGGAAATCAGAAAATTTTAATGAATGTATTCTAGTAGTTGAAGCTCATAACATTTCCATGAAGTGACCAAAACTGTCCCCCAAATTTTCCACATATGACTCAGCGAAGCTAAGTACCCTGCAGCATCTGACAATTTTCTTTGGTTCTTTCCCCAGTAATTTTCTGACTGCAGAAAAAGACACAGTAAGAGAGGAAAGATGAAACCAGATGACTGAGTTAGCTCCCCAGCATACTCTCCTGTTTTCTTTATGCCCCCAGGATAGTCCCTAGAACCCTAGGCACAAAGTTAAACCTCAGAAGTTAGAGGATATCACTCTTGGTCACTTATTGTCCCAAAATGCAATACCTGTGACCACATCTGTCTGGTAAATTAACCAGAGACTGGATGAATAAAGATCCTGGTCAAATGAATCCTAAAGACCCTAACAAATAATTATCTGACTTGCTCCTAGAGGACAAAGAAGCCACTGTCATGCTGAGTAGCACCTAAGCTATGATGGTTAAGAACAGAAGAACTATGTGGAGTAGAAAGTTGATGCCATCTTTCAATCAATTGCTTGTTTATTCCTCCCAATGCCTTAACATCAATTACTGTAACATCCAAGAGGAGAAATTCAAACTCATTATCATCATTTTTCCTCTGGGATTTTCATCATCAAATATGTATCATGCCAACATTTCTTTGTCTCTTGATCACAAGGAACAAGAACCCACTTAAATCACACCATAAAATAAAATGGTACCTTACAAAAAGGCACACAGAGGGAAAAGGAAGTTCATAATAATTCTCTAGCTCAAGGACCTTATGATCTCTCTAGTCATGCGTGATAGCTCAGATTCTCTGTATATTTGTTCCCTTCTCCTCAGCACCCAGCAGCTTTCTCTTGTGACCCTGTATGTTTTCTGCTCAGACTTTGGCTTGCTACAGCCAACTATTAACTCATGCCATTGTTCCGTTTTCAGCTTACTGACTAGTTGGAACATTTTCTCTGTTTCTAATTTTAAATCCTTAAAAAAAAAAAAAACATCCTCCTAATTCAACCTCTCTTTGGAAAGGAAGACACAGGTCAAATATTACTGGCCAGCTAATGTAATGGCTGCCCTGGGGTGATATACCTGCTCCTGATGCTGCTCACATAAGCCCAGGAAGCTGAGTTGATAGGCAACAAAATGAAAAAGGATCGAATGGTTCAAAACATGCGTTGGTAGGCAAAAAGGTTTCTGAACCAGTCAGCTTCCCATAGAATAAGGTATAAACAGGACAGTCCTTGGAAGTCTAATCTGTCTAGGAGTGTTGATAATGACTTACCATAGAGAAATAAAAGTGATCGCAGTAGGATGAATTTCTTACATTGAATTTTTCCAACATTAACAATATTAAATTAAATCCTGTACAATATATATGAGATCAAAACAGTTAATATTTGTGAAAATGCATTGAAAAGTACTTATCACCACACAAATGTGAGCGCTGTTATCAGCAGCAATTCAAAGCTTCCATTCACCCATTTAAAGAGAGTGCCTACTGTGTGCCAGGCTCTGCACTATTTGCTGGGGAAAAATCAGTCATCACTTTTCAAATTCCAACTACACCAATGCTATACATGCTCTTTTAAAGCAAGTTAATGATTTCATTTCTTTTCAGATGAAATATGAATAGCTAATCACAGTTACTTATCAGTTCCTAAATCCTAAATAGCAGGCATGGCCAGTCCTTGAGTGAGACCTCTCAGGAAAGCAGCATGCTACAGGATGTGTGCTGCTAACTCAATGAAGAGCATATATGGTTTCACATCAGTGCTGAATGAAGTCCCCAGAACAGCATCAGGAAACCCTACTGCTGACAGCACCTTATTTCAAAGGTATTTTAAAACTGACTTCACAATCCCCTCCTGAAACCCAAATATTCCACTGCTCATATATTAGAAGCAGGAATAAGTATATGCTGAGCAAACCATTTTGTGTACATATACATTTCTGCCTTCCAGATGCTTCCCAGAGTATTGGGCTTTCAATATTGGACTTCAACTTTGGGGGCTTTTTCTCTTCTTCGCCTTCTTCTTTACTTTACCTTCAAAGGCCTTGTAGTTTTGCTGGATAATACTGAACAGCTGCAACGTGCTACCCAGTGGGATTGCTGAAATTTTTGGCAATTGCTGAAATGAGTCTGTATAGATACATTCACACATGTGGAGATAGAAAAATTGTTTAAGAACCAGGGGACCCATCGTAATGAAAGATGCTGGCTAAGTGCTAAACATTATTATTGCATCTGAAAGAAGAATGAAGCAAAGAAAAATAATTTCTGGTAAGACTGAAAATGCCTCAGAAGTATTATGTTAATTATTATCACAAAAGTTCATCAGGAGCCTCCAAGCTCAGCAAACTTGACCAGAAATCTATTTCCCATCTGACAGTCTTTCAGTCTGTACTACCATTTTTGCTCCTAATTACTTCAATTAAAAGTGCTTTATAATAAAATGTTGCCATTTCTCTTTCTCAGACCTTAGAACTATAGAGATAATTGTCAAATTGTTCTTTCATGCTCCCAAATGAAATTTTCTTCCCAGTACAATGAGCTATTTTATCCTGTTTTATCCTCCTAAGGAGCCAAGAAAATCAGTAGCTCTTCTGAATTGCTGAGGAAAGGTTTACCTCTTTGTATGTTTGCTTGTTAGATAGTATGAGAAACTAAGCAGGAAGACTTCACATTTGGATATCTTCTCCTTTTGCTTACAGTCTTCTTACTGGCGGGAGCTGTCAAACACACACAGACTTGTATCTGGCATAAGTCAGAGGATGCTGAAACCAGGTCATCAATAGAACTAGTCTCCCTGCTTGCTGAGATGGACTACTTCATTTTTACAATCACATCTATAACCTGAGCTAACGTACAGCAGCAAGAAAACATTTGTTCTCTCGAAGAGGGACTCCAATAACTGAATTGTGCCTCAGATTCCTCGCAGAGGACATGAAATAACTGGTAATGACAAGTACCAACTGGGGCGAGGTTGACTTGGTCAATTACCCTCTGCTGAACTGAAGTCTGTATGATGCATCTCACAAACAGATTGCTTGGGAGTGACAGGAAACAAAACTTATACTTGGCTACTTAAAAGAACATAGTTCTCATTTGAACAAATTAGGATTTCACACTATTTTCCATCATTTCCACCCATGAAAACAATAATAAGAGCCATCTAGATGAATTTATAAAAAACAGTTTCTACCAGTTATAAATCACTACTTCACCCCTCTTTCCCACATTGAAACAATTCAGTGCTTAATATAAATTTCCAACTCACGGTTCAAATGAAATACATCATTAACGAATAGAAGTGGTGCCATCACTGAGAGGCAGGATATTATCTGACTATAGCTTATCAAAAGAATCTATTATTTAATCTCAGATAGTTGATAGGTAATGTTTAAAATTTTTCCACCAATGTGTTTACAATCTTGCTAGATTGGAGAGGTAAATTGTAGTGAAATTAGCAACAAGGAATAACAAGGAAGTTCACAACTAAGAAAAAAACCTAATAAATCACATGGATTCAAATGGATTCAAATAACTTTATTTCTATGCTGGGTTTTCAAAGGAAATGTGGTGTAATTTTTTTTTTTCAAAGTGGACTTTGGCATCAGACTTAGGTGGGTTTGAATCCTTCTCTGTATCTTACCTCACTTATGTGTAAAGACAGTCCTAGCTCACCTGAATGTTATATGAATTCAGTGCTCACAAAACAAAGTGTGCTACAGAGAATAGAAATTCAATGTTCAATGGTAAATATGATCTCTTTTAGACCAGGTAATCAAACTCTACATAGAGTTGGTAAAATTATTATACAGGAAAAATGTGTCCACATCACTTTATATCTCACATTTTTGCATGACTTCCCCATGATTCAGTACTAACTTCATCATAAATGTGTACACTCCCAAATATTTCATGGTGTCGCACTCTCTCCTATTAATATTTATCCAACTCACTGAGGTATTAGGGACATGAATGTTACCATTCCCAGAAGCATTTGCATATTTACAGAAAGACATCTAAAGAAGGAAAAATTGCAAATGTACCAATACAGGGAAAATAACTGCATGCTTTTCCACTGTCTCTGACTCCACACAGATGACTGTACAACCAGTCATTATCCTTTTGACTCGATAACTGAAGCCTGATTTTGATGGAATGGGAATATACTCAGTCACAGGCAATGAGTAATGATTTGTCTAAGCCAGGCATGCTAATGCAATTCCTATTTGCCAATTAAAGTTCTAAGAGTAACCACGTGACCCAGTTTTGACCAATGAGACATCAGGGGAAGTTCCCTAGTCATTTCTGGAGGAAAAAAATTTCTCCCTTAGTAATGATTTCTCCTATTGAAGGGCAAGATGTTTTTGTTCCTGCTCCCCTTCTTCTTGCTTGGAACATGATGTAAACACATCAGTTTATTGCTTTGTCACCATTTTGTTACCACTAGGGAGACAATGCCAACATAAAGACAATGGCAGACCAGAAAGAGTAGAAGCTGGGGTTGTTGGTGATACAACTGATCTGCTATACTAACTCTGGGATATCCTGCTTACAATGTGAGATTTGTAAGTTATATGTGTGCATGTGTATTTACATATACACATATGTGTGTGTCTGTCTACTTTCTGTCAGATAGTCTGTATTTGCAGCCAACCATATCATAATTTATAGACACTCTAGTCTTCCATTATCCTCAGAGACCTCAGGAGACAGAAACAAAGTCTAAGGGATTAAGTGCTAAAACATCCTTTTTAACCCTTCCAGGATAAAAGAATCCACTAGTATAACTCTGGATTCAACAGAAAGTTTCCCTGCCTTTAAGGTGCAGCCAAATTACATCTCCATTGTACACTTGACTAGAAAATCTCTGAAAGAACAGAAATCATCTCTTATTTATATACCTAGCGCCCAGCATATTTCCTGGCTCATAGTAGGCAACTGGTAAACATTTCCTGAATCACTACATGTCCATCGTAGAGGTTCATCTAATTCGCTTTCTAATGCTTTGGACTGTAAGGGGCTACAGTACTCTCGGCAGCAATTTGATTTGGAAACAAAGCCAGAAAACAAGAATGGTTTTCTAGGCCCATCTTTCTGTGACAAATGGTCCTATACTACAAACCTACAATATAAATGCTTAGCCTCCCCTGTGCCCCAAACAAAGCTGTGATTTTTCTTCTGATTCTGTTTTTAAAAAAAACCCAAGACCATCAGTGTGTTTGTGGTTTTTTGTGTTGACTATCGGTTTTGATGTTGTTGCCAGTTCCCTTCTCACACTGTCAAATTTTGTTTTATGTTCCCTTATTCTTTCAGCCATTTCGGGGGGGAGATGCTAATTACCCTGGGCTTAATAGCAATTTTGAACTGCACAGGAACACTGGGGTCTCACGAATACCTGTCACCACAGAAGTTTTCAATTACCATAATTCCATTCCTAATTCAAATTACCATAATTGCCCTCCATTAATGCCACTTTCTTATAGCTGAAACATCAAAGAAGAAGCTGGCACTCACATTAGCTTCATTGACTACATGCAAAAATAAACAATGCCTGTCCATTTTTGCAAATACAACGATGTTAGCCTGAAAAACATATATGGATCAGTGCTCTGAGTTCATAAGACCTACCATAATATGTTTTGACTATTCTGTCAACATTTGTAAATATTGAAAAACAACTCTATCTCCCTCACCTCTCTTCCCTTCTGGACAAAGAGTAAGAAATGCCCTTCTTATTGTCTCAGCTTTTATCAAATAAAATTCAACCTGTCAGGTGCTAAACTAACTTTACTCTACAATTCCACCTATTTGTATAAAAACTGAGTTACTACCCTACAATCATCAGTTCCAATGTTCATGTTCCTTTTTGCTTTCATAAATCATCATTGTTTTTTCACATACATTTATGGGACTAGACCATTTTCCAGAGTTAGTAGGGTTTGGTATCCATGCTATGCCATCACTAGACTGTCCCTGGCATTTTACCAGGAAGCCATAATTTTGCAACTTGAAATATAGGCAAATCTTTGTACTTGAACTCTAAGAAACTGCTAGAAGAGCGCAGACAGAGAAAAAGGTCTTGTTCTATATAAATTGGACTCTTACATCAGCTAGTTCCAAGGAAGCAGGTATGCAGTGCTTTTAAACAAGTGAAACAGTGAAGCACTCTTCAATATGTTTATCTAAGTCAATTCATTAAACGATGCAATTCAAACAATGTTTAAACAGGTCCTATAATCAGTTCAATTTAAATTCCCAACAAATGATCAAAGTCACTGATAATTCTCTGTCCTGCAGAGTCTCTCTGTGGTATCCGGCAGTTCAGTCAGGCACTCAAGAGCCACAGTAGCTTTGAAGGTTAAAAATTCTGCAACTCCAAATGCCATGAGCACCTTCAGAATTTGACTCGAGGCTGCCTCCATATGGAGTTTCCTGTTAAAGATAGGAAACAGCACAGTTCCAACTTGCTGGAAGACTAAAGCATTCAGAAAGAACACGTTCAGCTAGTTACCACATCCAGACAACAAAAGGATGCAGCGGAAGTAGTCACAGGCTTGCAACCATGCCCTGGATGCTTCTGTCACTTACTGCTCCCGAGTATTTTCACACTTATTTAGGTTATGACTGTATTTTGCTCCTCAAATTTGGATAGGGAAAAATTAACTACTTTTCTACCGAAGACGTCATAATACCAGACAGATTCCTATAAACAAGGAATCTGTTTACAAATCCTTGGCTAGCTGGAAATAATTTGCAGACCAAAAAAAAGGCATGTTTCAAGAAAAAACTTAAAAGCAGTATATTGTTAGGCCATCATATATTTGAAGAATGATACCAAAACTTACTGTTGCCTGTGCTTAGTTTCATCATTTTTTTCTGGCTAACAAGAAACTCAGATCACGCATTCCTTAGAACATGACAAAATTAATTCTAATAGACATAACATCACTATTCTTATAGCCAAATTTCAAGATTTGATTAGGAAATAGGCAGATAGGAGGCTGGTTCCAGCACTGGCTTAATTCTATATAGTCTCAAAGTGATATTTCTCTGACCAGATCTTCAGAAGTTCAAATCCCTGCCTGTGGGCCTGAATCTCATATTTCCTATAAATGATGGTCACCTATGGGTCATTGATAACTTAACAGGCTGGGAAACTTTCTGCATAAGGCTATACATCTGAAACTTTTTCCACTAGTCTGAGAGTTCGGTATAGACCAGGACCTCCTAGGAGAGCATATGACAAATAGGAGCTGTTTGTTAAATGAATGAATGAATGGAATGAATAAATAACATTACTAATACTTTTACAATGTGGAAATATCTATTCTATTGGATCCTTGTGCCTATATTAAGAATAGGATTTATATATGTTCAAGGAAAAAATATAAAGATCTCTGAAGAATCAACATTATAAAAGTCATTTACTTTGAACTTTATAGTCCAAAATACATCTACAAATGTACTGAACCTGAACGTCTTTAACTATACTTATACAATTGTAGGTAGAGGGTGGGAGGGGGGTAGCACACCAGGGCCTCATTCCTTCATTCAACCTGTCTTTCTCTCTCCTGCCTTTCCCTCTCTGCTGTTCTCTAAATGTGTATCTCCTTTTGATTCAACTCTTTTTACTCATTTTTCCTTTCTTCTTTTATTTGCCCTTTTCTTTACCTAAACTTAATTAAAAATTGAAGAATATTTTTCACATTTATTCAATTATCTTAGGTTTGTAATGTTTACTTTTAAAAATAGGTAATTTCAATATGTTAATAATTTTTTCTCAGTAAAAAGCTATATGTGACTAGTTCTATTTTTTAAGAAATTAAAAGATATTGAGTTTAATTTTAAAAACCCCTCCTGATTTGTAAACAGTTTTGATACTAGAACTGACACTCTTTCTACCCTCTTCCTTTGAGGCTCCCAATACCCTCCTGAATCATCTGTATACCTTGGTTCTTCCCAAAAACCATATTATAATGTCATACTCTAGCAATACATTAATTTTCAGTCAATGAGACGAAATCACCAGCCAGACACAGTAGTTCTGAACTCTAGTCTAAATCCAACCACTTTCTAATCATGTGAAATAAGAGAAATTGTTTGGTCTGGGAGAGATACATTTTAACAGTCTCAAAAATAAAATGGGAATAGAAATAAAATGCTCTGCTGAATTCACAGAACTGTTATGAAACTCAAGTGAATTAATGTAAATAAAAGCGCTTTGCAGTGTGTAAATGGTATTTTTAAGATCTATTACTTTTAAGTAGTATAGCACAGCAGTGAAAGATAAGACTTGGGAATCAGTCTGCCACCCATTAGCTATGACCTTGATATTCTAATACCAGTGTCTTTGTTTTCTTCTCTGCAAAAAAGAGAATTGTACTCATAGTGATGTTATTGTGAGGACTTAAAAATTCAGCTTGTGTAAAGTACTTAAAATATTCTCTTACCTAGAGTAAGTGCTGTATATTTGCTATTATTATTATATTCTCTACCTTATTATTATTATTACTATTATATTCTCTACCTCAAAATTCTATTGTAGATTTTCCTGTTGGCATTCATAGCTGTCCATAATCTCCCTTCTGTTCCCAAGCATAGACCAGCTCTGCTCTGACTAAACCAGTTTCCCAGTTGATCTGCATTCAACCCTAAACTGCGCCTTATTCATTTAGCATCAATTATCTGAAGTGCCCTTTTCTCTATCTACACATTAGCCAAATTACAATTCAAGTCCCACCTCCCCAACCATTTGAATCAGAAATACAACTGACATTCTTCACATGTCTATTAGCACACTAAGCCCAGCACCGAAGCACCCATAATCCTCTACCAGAGTTCATGGGTTCCCACACTTTGCTCCTATATCTGCCACACCCTCTCTGGTATCTTCAATTCTACAAAAAGATTTCTCAGGCTTGTTTAGTTTAATTTTGTCTATCCCTTTGTTTTGCTTCTCTATATTCTATATAGGAATGAAATCATCTGGTGTTTTTCTTTCCCCTTTTGACTTAGCATAACCCCCTCCAGTTCAACCTCTGTTATTATAAATGGCAAGATTGCATCTTTTCTTATGGCTGAGTAGTAGTCCATTGTGTGTACACATCACATCTTCTTAATTCACTCATCTGTCTTTGGGAACATCTTTTCCTTCCTATGCAAAGAAGTTTCTAAATAATTGGGTCCACCCTTTTCTTCCTATGCAAAGAAGTTTCTAAAGAATAGGGTTCACCAATGACCATGGTCACTGGTCCTTTTTTGAAGCACTTAAAGCTTGAGTGGAGAAAGAAAGACTTCTCCCAGACACAGAGCTGTTAGTTGTGAGCTATGACTCCAATTCTATGGAAAAGTATGAAAGAATGAAGCACAGAGAGAGGCACAGATGAGGAATGTTTTACTCTGTGGTTTCAAATGTCCCTGAAGTTAACTCTGCTTTCCTTTCTGTCTTTTGGTGGTAGGGTAATATGTGTCAACAAAGTCCCATCTTATGCTTTTAACTCATTTAACTCTTAATAGCCTGATATGAATACTGGCAAATATAAGATCTTTTTCCTATTGACAGGTCTCTGTCCCCCAGCCAAGCTATTTTCAGCTTTAATTATATGACTTGTCCTTGTTCATTATCCATATATCATTGAAGAGCAACAAAAGTAAGTGATTCATTGCTGACACATGGCATTTCTTGAGCAGCCATTAATTAGCAAAATAGCACTTGAACATAAATTGTTAAGGAGTGTCAGCAAATAAGACTGTAATCAGAATTTTTTTTCTCCCTTCTTGTGTATGCACCTTCGTGAATTGCACTAGGCAATTTCCAACTTTAATTTAAAGCTTATCAGGAAAACCGAGTATTACATTAATCTTTAAGAAGTGAATCTAAGTATGCTGCCCCTCTCCATTCTCTCTTTCAGAAACAAGAGATGACCCAAGCCACAGCACATTCATCTTCTCCAGCCTGCTGGGAATATGGAACCCTGGCACACAAGCACCACTTCATCGAGCTTGGTCTCATATTTAAGGAATTTTAAAAACAATGGCTGAGCACATACTGTGTGCCAGGCACAGGTCAGGTGGGAGGAAATATAAGAATGAATAATATACCTCATGCTTGAGCAACTTGTCAGCTTCCCTCCCCTCATTATATATTTTGGACTTCACCAAATATTGTGTGTGAAGTGTACTCCAACTTTCATTTGCTAGTATCTATATCTCTGCCTGAGGAATTCTAGAAAACTATTCTTCCAGAGCACAGCCAGCTCAGAAGTTCCATGAAACTAATTCCTCCCTGTGACTGCTCTACACTCCGTACCACTGCCCTCCACAGCCTCAACCAGTAACTAACAGGAGAGCATGCTTAAAGAACCCCCTGACACTTGGGTGGAGCATACTGCTGAGACATGAGTGGCCTACTATAGTCAGGTGAACAATAGACATTTTACTGGCCGCCTCTCCTATGCTCTATTTCCATTCCCTGTGAGTGTTCCTTTATCTCCCCTGAAAACAACAGACAAGAAACTTACTGCTTCAAATCTTTACTGCCTGCAGGCCTCTCTGGTGGTGCAGAGGTTAAAGACAGTGCTATCAAGCTACTGCCAGCCACTATAGAAGAAGTGTGGTCCCAGGCCAGGCAGGGAGCTGACTCACATGGCACAGCAGACCTCTCCTGTCTCACCATTGCTCCCCTCAGCAGTGTATTTCAGTACATCTGCCTGTTCTGCTCCCCACTCTGTCTCTGGTGAATCCTCTCACCCCCAGCACCTCTGGCTTATCCCAGCTCTTGTATGCATAAATAAATAAATCTTTAAAAAAAACAAATCTTTATTGCCTGCTCTGCTTCCAGAGATAGTAGTGTTTAACAAGTTATAATCCAGTGGAAAAGGCCAGCTTAAAAATAATATTCCTAGGAGTAATAAAATATATATATATAGATGCTTCTATTCTTTTTTCTATTTGAGATATAACTGACATTAAATGAGTTTTAAATACATGAATATTCAGTTTTTCTTCATATTGTGAAATGATCACCACAGAAAACCCGGTTAAAATCCATCTTCTATTCTTCATGACTCTAAGAACTTCTTCTCTTATCACAGGATTCACAACAATCACAGAGCAGGACTTTAGGCAGGGGATGCTGCAGGCTTTGTCTTCATAACTGCTGTCACGGATGCCTGGCTCTCCTCTCGCATGCTGCACTCTATTCCCTATGACAGATTGGGGACTTCTTGATTTTATCCTCTAAAAGTGGGACTCCTTTAAGTAGTAGACTTTCCCTTGAATCCATTGAAAAACCTAAGTATTTGGTGATATTTTAGTACAACACTTTTGGAAGATAAAATGCCTCAAAAAACCAGACCTGATTTAGGTGATACAGCAAAGAATCTAAGAGCAAAGGACTTCATCTCTGCCTTCTTTGCCTTTTAGATCAGGGTATTTTTTTCTCTCCTCATGAAATTCTAGCTACATTGTTAAGTGGAGACTAAATGTCTACATTGTGAGTCGCCTGGCACTCCTCGAGGCTGACTGAGATGGAATTCTGTGTGTGGGCACTGTTTGGGGAGGAAGGAGAAGAAACCAGGACTGGGGGGAGAAAGAAGTCACACAGCAGAGCAGGTCAGTGTCAGAGGGAGATGTGATGCCAGAACAGCCTCAGAGATTTGTCCTGTATTAAGCCAGAATGTCCAAGTCTTGATAACGCTGGCTGGATCCGTTGCAAGATGTGTGCTGCCTAGGAAGGGGCTCCTGGATAGAGAGTGGGCTCTCTCTGCTGAGGCAATGCCTGCAGGCTGCCTGCTGCAAGCACACCCACCAGCTGGCAAAACAGACCATTCCTTGATAGGGGATCTGCACAATGCACCCCACTATTCATCATTCAATGGGATCTGCCTAAGTTCTCAACCTGACAGCCACTTCACAAGGTGATTTTCTAAAAGTTAGAGACTGACTCTTAATTTAATTATTTTATCTCCAAATGTTACCTCAATTAAGAACAAATAAAAGCTAGAAGCTAGAGAAATCTACACTCTCATTAACTCCCTATGGGCTCCCTTCTTCCCCTTAAACTCTCAAAGCTATTGCCCGCTCACTCAATTTCCAAATACTTTTTCTGGTATTCCATGAGCTGCTCATTTTCAGTTGGATGTATTAAAGTAAAAGGTTGGAATTTAATGACATACATAATCAAATTTAAGTTAAGGTTAGTGTTAATCTGAGACATCAAGTCAAATGGCCCAGCGGACTGAGGTCTAACAATAAATTTCAGTTAATCTATGACAGGTTATTTAAGTATTCAATGGTCCCATCAAACTACTGACATTTGTGTCCCTGGAGTCAAACCCTTAACATTTGGGATGGTACCTGGAAGACTGAACTGTCTTTAGAGATGTTCCTTTGAGATGACTATGAGTTCAAGGATGTGACTATGTCCCTCTCTAGTGACTTACTCAAAGTCCTGTTATTATCGGGGTAGGTAGAGAGACCCAAACTACCTAGCACATGGGATATGGGTTAAACATGTCCAGAGACCTGAGGGTCAAGAAAGCATAATTTGCACCAAATGCAAATCAGCACTCCCAATTATGTTCATTTTGTGCGGGTACTGCTTTGTAAAGATCCCTCTATTCTACCCTGAAAGTCTTTGCTTGAAGCACAGATTTACACAGAAGAAATGAAAAGAACAAATCTGTGCATTTAGCAACACAGTTGAAATTTAAAATAACCTAAACAAAACAGACTGTCGTTATAACTAATTATGTTTTAGTGTGGAAATGAACTTTTACCTCTAATTCAAAGTAAAAAATTACGTATTCATTTATCACTTTCTAGGGTACTAATCCTGTACAATTTCAAATTCCACGTTTTTTCTGTCTGTTTGCTCTTCGCCAGAACAGTGAGACAAAACAAACATAAAGATAATAGCACAATAACAATGAATAATTGGAATGTCTCTTCAGTCAGAAGTATTTTTGCTTTTAAAGGATTACACCATGATAAATATTACCTCAAGATCAATGGAATGAAGGATCTGCCAAATTTAACTCAATGCCAGGAAAATCTATATCGTATTTACAGATTTCAGATGGAAAGATCCAGTATTCATAGCACAAAGCATTTGTATTCTCTTTTCTCCACTTTCCTCTCCATTTCCTTCCAGAACCAAAACTATTTGCAAGATTCATTGGCAGCAAGCTCCTTGTTCATAAAGATACTGTAATCATACTATACTGTAAACAGAATACCTTGAGGATTATGTATCAACCATTCTTAAAGCATGAACTCAAAATAAACACCCTCCTTTATCTATTGTTTCAATCCCTTCGTGCCATTCTCCCTAAAAGAGCTCAGTTTTTATTGAAATATAATCACCACACCTATACTGCGAGCAGGCAAACTGAGTAGATCAAATGGATTTGTAAACATTTATTGGCTGTTTCAGTAACGTTGTGCAATATAATCATGGACACTGAACTCTGCCTTCATTAGCCATGTAAAATTCCCCAGGTCAGTATTTACATTTCAGCAGCTTATTAAGTTTCTAGATGCTGTGATTCAATCAGCTTCACAGAATCCACTTTGGTATGGCTACATTGACACAGAAATGATGAAGGGCAAATGGATTCAAATTAGTCGAACTGCAGTCACACTAACAACCACTTTACCCTTCATTTGCTTCTGATTTTAGATACATCCCCATGCAGCTTTATTTGTATCCAGGAGACCCAAAATGTATGTATTTGTGATAAATTTCACTGCCAAAATGAATCGTGGCTATTCAGAGGAAAGAATGTGGAATCTTATTAAGAACGGAATTGTCATCATTTCCCGAACTGATACAACCCTACTGCATACGTGATGGGGTCAACAACCCAGCCAATTATTCAATAAACAGAACAAGCTTGCACTTTGATGGAATGATTGGGTCATGATTGCAATATAACTTGGAAAGGTAAGTACAATCAGGAGAAAGAGAGGTTATTTCAGTTTCAAGGGGACTATTCGTCACCTGATCCCAAAGAGACTCAAAGGCAGCAGTTTTAGGAAATCTTTATCCATCTGTACCCTGAAGGGAAGTAGAAGAAATATCAGGGAAGATAAGTGACTATGACAACAGCAAACACACATGGTGATGCAAATGAACCAATGAGGTTTCTCTCATGCTGCACACTGCTGACCTCAACATAAACAGCTATTAACTAACCATTAAGTCTTGAACAGAAAACAGATCTTAGCTTCCTGTTAAATGTTCAGAGCCCTAACATTATACAGTAGGCATAAGATAGTTCATATTAGTGATCAACCAAGGAGACAATAAAGAATAATAATGGTATCAATCAGAGAAGTATAAAGGAGTTATAGTTTTAAGTAACATTTGAGTAATTACTACATAGCAGAAATTATACATTTTCTCACTGAATTCTCACAACAAACCTGAGGCACACAGTATCATCTTTATTTTTAAGATTTATTTTATTTATTTATGCATACAAGAACTGGGGTCGAGGCCACAAGTATGGGAAAATGAGAGGATTCACCAGAGACAGAGTGGGGAGCAAAACAGGCAGATCTACTGAAATACACTGCTGAGGGGAGCAGCGGGCGAGACAGGAGAGGTTTGCTGCACCATGTGGGTTAGCTCCCTGGCTGGAGATGGAACTCATGCCACAGTGGCTGGTGATAGCTTCATAGTGCTGAGACTTTGATCCCCGGGCCATCAGGGAAGCCCATCTCTATCTTACAGATGTAGGAACTGAGGCACACGGAGATTAAGCAACCAACCTAGGGTCTTAGAGTTTATAAGTGATATAATTAGATTTTAAACCTGGGAGTCTAACTCCAAAAACTGATTTCTTAACCACTATACACAGATATACTCACTGGTTTATTTTATTAATCTTTACTATATTTCAAAATATAAAGAAATAGTAAAGATAAATTCATAGTTTCACTATAGACATTTCTGTATGTTCTGACACTATCCTGGAATTTCTGAAATAATAAATCCTTTCAGGCCATATCTAGTTAAAGATTTATCATTGGTACTAATATTATAATCAACACAAAAATAAAAATGATAGGGACAGAGTAATGTGGTTTTTGTTGTTGTTGTTGTTGTTCAGAAAATAAGAGCCTTTATATTGTTTCCTTGAGAACACACAAAATCAAACCTAAATAAAACCTAGCAATCCATTTGTAGAATTGAGGCTACCAGATGGGGAACAGGAGGGGAAGGGGCAAAGTAGGGAGGGGACCCAATGGACTATGTAGAGGATTATGGGTGTCTTGGCGGTGGGTGGGATAGGGTAACGAACATCTGAAGATGCTGTACTTCTGACCCAAGCATGGTGAGTATACCAACATAATCTCTATAAAAGATAATACAATTTCAGAACTAAATTTAAAAAAATAATAAATTGTCTCCTTGAGTCTGAACTCTACATTTCAATATTTATCTTACAATATGATAATGTGGATTTTCTACTGAAACATTTATTTGGCTAGATCTGAATCTACATAAATATTAACCTAGAAAAACAAGTTTGGGTTTATATCTATATGAAACCATTAAATTGCTTTGTCAGATACCACTAAAAGTTCTGCATGCTAATAAAAGAGAGAGAGACTAAGTAAGGCTGGTATTAATCATATTTTCTTGATAGGTAAATGAGTATAAAGATGACAAGATGAAAGCAATGGACAGATAATATATCTAGGGGGAAAAATTTCAAGTTACATATAGATGACCCTCACCTGCTAGTTACCATATCATAACACCAGAAAAAAACCCAAGTCTTTGGTCCTAAAGAGTCTCAATGTGAGATCTGCTGTCACCCACAGCTATGTAACAACATTCCAAAATCAGTAGTTTAAAGAAACAATGATTTACTATTTCTCACAATTCTGTGGGTTTTGACTGGGGCAGCTTCTCTGCTGGTTTTCCCTGTGCTAATTCACATTTTTAGCAAAACAGCCCAGTCTGCACTGGAAGGTCCAAGATGTCCTCACATGTCTGGTAGTTGGTCCAGCTCTTGACCAAGCATCTGATTTGCTACCTCATGTTCTCTTGTCCTCCTGTAAACTAAACCATCTTCTCCAAAGAAAGTTTCAGGAGGATGTATCAGGGGAGAAGCTTAAAAAATGCAAGGCCTGGGGCCTCCCCTGGTGGCGCGGCGATTGAGCACTGGGCTGTGAAGCTGCCCGCAGCCTCTGCAGCGCCAGTTCTATCCCCAGCTGCCGGCAAGGGTGCCACATGGTGCAGCAGACCTCTCCTACCGTGCCCGCTGCTCCCCTCAGCAGTGTGTTTCCTCGGTCTGCCTATTCTGTTCCCTGCTCTGGCTCTGGTGAATTCTCTCACCCTCCGGCGCTTCTGACTGTACCCAGTGCTTGTATAAATAAATAAATATTTTTTAAAAAAATGCAAGGCCTTTCAAAGCTGAGACTCCAGGACTCACACAACTTCTGCAACAATCTATCAGTCAAAACAATATAAGTCTTACCCAAATTCAAGAGACTGTATTTTTGGATTATAGTAACAGCAAAGTCACATTGCAAAAGAAAATGTGTACCAGATAAAAGGAATTTATGGTCATAAAATGATTTAAATCATAGGGCCTCCCCAGTGGTGCAAGGGGTTAAGACACAACCTATGAAGCTATCCACAGCCACTGCAGCACAAGTTCGATCCCCAGCCAGGGAGCTACCCACATGGCAGCAGACCTCTCCTGTCTCGCCTGCTGCTCCCCTCAGCAGTGTATTTCAGTCAGTCTGCCTGTTCTGTTCCCCACTCTGTCTCTGGTGAATCCTCTCACCCTCCCCCTACACCTCTGGCCTGTACCCCAGTTCTTGTATGCATAAATAAATCTTAAAAAATAATTTAAACAATATCTCATATACAAACACACAGACACACACACACAAAATCAGTCACATTGACAACGTCAACCATTCACTATCCTAGTTTTAGTATTATAATTTTACAAAATGTTACCAGTGGGAAACAAGGTAAAGAGTTCATGAAATCTGTGTTATTTTTTTATTTTGTTTTATATATTTTTTACATCATTTTTCATTTTTGCACAATGTATGCATATTCTCTTGGTTATAGTCCCCATAAAATTCCCACCCCCCTGTTTTGACCCTAATCCCTCCTCTCTTCCCCCCCACGCCGCCCCCGCCGTGGTGTGTCTCTGGTTTATAGTTGCTTGCTGATTTTGATTTTTACTTTAATATAATTAGTTTTTTCCTGTCCCTTATTTAGGTTTTAAACTACATGTGGATCTACAATTAGCTTAAAATAAAAGGTAAGTCAACCAGAAAGAACCTTATCATAAAAAGCACATTAAACAAAGCAGAATTCATTATCATGCAATTTTACTATGGTGAGGCCAGATATAAAATAAAACGTTATTTATCAAACAATTTATTCAAAAAACATTTTCTGAGTGCCTACCATGGGCCATCATCCTCTCCTAAGACACCAGGTATGTAACAAGGAGCAAAAGAACTACAGCCTTTCTCACGAACCAAGCCTCCTACTATTTCATTCTGAATATTGTCGCAAGCCTCAGCAAAGAAGACTGAGAAGCTGTCAATAAAGTAATCTGTGAGAAAATGACATTGTAAATAAAAAAAGACTAAATATATTCAAAATTTGCATTCTAGAACTATAAAACTTTCTAGGAAATTTATTTCTAAAACTTTGAAGAGGCCCTCTGATTTAATCTTCTTTCAATATTTCCAGACCTCATTATCCAGAACCACAGGATATTTCACAGGCCTTTTGTATACATCTATCAACTGAGCTCATGTTTTACTTAATGGCAGGGATAAGTACTGAGATGTGTTGTTAAGCTATTTTGTTGTTGCTGTGTGAACATTACAAAGTGAACTTACACAAATCTAGATGGTACAACCTACTGCACACCTAGACTATATGGAGTGTATTTTGGCATATGTGTCTATCACTACCAAAACATTGTAAGTAACATATATGTAAGTCAATGCATGACTATATATACAGAAATATAACGTATAATAAATATAAAATCATCACAATGTATACTTTAAATGTATTTCAATTTTGTCACTTATACCCCAACAATGCTGAAAAATAAATAATTTTCTAAAGATTAAAAAAATCAAGTATACAACACTGAGTTCCTTAGCATGTCTCTCCACTGCTCTTCACCCAAATGCTAGACATTGATCTGATTGTCCACTCTTGACAAGGTTAATGTAGTGTAGGCTATTATTTTTGTTAATCTGATATCCATTCCTTCTGAGAAAACTGCATTTTTCCTTGCTTTTTATACACGTGGGTTGGTTGAGTACTAACTTAAATACGAAAAATGGGTATATGATCCAGGAGTAAGCTAGCCAGCATATTTAGGTATAGACATTTGACTTAATTGGCCAAACAGAATCAGACCCAGGACTTGACTTGGAACTATGAGAAATGCTATATTTTTCACTGTGGTGTTGCAAGTCAGCTTAGAGCTACCGACTGCATCATGACAGTACTAAAGATGAACTAGAAAGAAAATAGTACCAACACTTTCTAAAGTCAAACAGAGAGACAGGGAAACTGGATATTAATAATAGTATTTGACACTCTGGATTCACCTTCCCCTAAACTCCCATCAGACTTCTTTTATTACAGAAGCAAATAAAATTCTCTTTTGACTTAAGCTAGTTAAAGTTTGGTCACTATCACTCAAGGCTGAATGAGTCCTAGCCAATACAAAGAAGGGAAATGCAAACCTTCAAGGTGAGCCATCACATTGGAGACCAATGAAGAAACAACTGCAGATCAAGTCTGAAAGCCATCTCCTGGCAGAATTTCCTTTTGCTCTGGGGAGATGTCTTCTATTCTACTTGGGCCTTCAACTGATTGCCTGAGGCCCAGCCATTTTATGGAAGGTAATTTACTTTACCACTCATTTAAATGTTAATCTCATCTAAAACACCCTTATAGAAAGATCCAGAATAATGTTTGACTACATATCTGGTATCATTTCCAACTGAGTTGACACATAAAATTAATTATTACATTAAATATGGGAAAAGTAAGTCTTAGCTAATTACTCCATTAGCAACTAACTTTTTCTGGCTTACAAAATCCAGATCTAATATACCTTAGCAGCATGCTATCACTGACTTTCAAGTCTGAAGTTTTCCTATACAGGAAGGCATATTTGGATATGATAGGAAGAGCATCACCTCAGGAGTAAGAAGGCTCAAGTCCTAGTTATAGGTCTGTAACTAATTTGACCAAGTCACTTCACCAAGGTGACCCTCAGTTTCTTTATCTGTAAAGTGAGAGGGGAGAACCAGTCACCTCCAAGGTGACTTTGAACTTTCAATGATGCCACGCTTCTAATCTCTCTCCTCCTCGAAGACCACCCAGCTCAGTCCTTTCTGGAATCTCTACAGTGTGTTTATATTACTTATTTCAAATGTGAAATTGGGTAATGTTCTCTCTTTCCTGCTCCAACCTTTATGCTATTTAAATAAAAGTGGGATGTGTGCGGCTGAGAATAGCAGTGACAGGGTCTGTGGGTGTTGGCAGCAGCCTAGCCAGGGTGCTAGAAGCAGCCCACAGTAAAAGGTTTTCTCAGCTAGATCAGGTGAAAGTTTTGCTTTTCCAATGGAAAATAGGTTGGATGGAAAAGACAGAGGATGACAAAAACATTAGCCCTTTCTTAGAGATTTTGTGTTCAGGAAAAAATTCTACTCAGAAGGAAAAGATATTTCAAGATGATCAAGAATGGTTTGAAAATACAACTAACAAAAGAGCATTTGAGTTATAGCCATGGAGCAACCCACATCAAATAGCATCTCACTGTTCCTGGCAATACAGAAGCTCCTTCACCCTCTGTAATTCCTACCACAGCACGTTTATGTTTAGCACCTAAGATGTGACTTAAAATATCAAATAAGAGAGTTACACTATTGATAGTGATGCAAAATGGTGTAGCCACTATGCCAAACAATATGGAAGTTCTTCAATATAGTAAAAATAGAACTACAATTTTTTTTTTTTGGTTTTTTTTTTTTTAAAGGTCTTTTTTTTATATATATATAGAGGCATGCTTTATTTATTTATTTATTTTGTTTGTTTGTTTGTTTTGTTTATACAAGCACTGGGTACAGTCAGAAGCGCGGGAGGGTGAGAGAATTCACCAGAGCCAGAGCAGGGAGCAGAGCAGGCAGAAGGACCGAAGTACACTGCTGAGGGGAGCAGCGGGCGGCAGGAGAGGTCTGCGCGCCATGTGGGACCCTCCTCCGGAGGCCCGGGAGCAGCCGGAGATCGAACCGGTAGCGCAGAGGTTGCGGGCAGCTTCGCAACCGAGCGCTCAACCGCTGCGCCACCGGGGAGGCCCTAGAACTACAATTTGATCCAGCAATCTCATTTCTGGGTACTTACTCAAAAGAATTGTAATCAGGATCATAGAGAGCTAGTTATACCCCAAATTTCATTGCAGCACTATTCATCATAGCCAAGATATCATTCTCCATATTTGAAGATAAGGAAACAATCGAAATGTCAATTGATGAATGAATAATTAAAATATTTTTATTATACTATGTATGTGTGTACACACATACAATGGAATATCATTCAGCCTTCTGAAAGGGAATCCTTCATCATGCAACATGTTAAAGACATTATGCTAAGCAAAATCAGTCAGTCACAGAAGGACAATTATTGCATTATTCCACTTAGATGAGATATCTAAAATAATAAAATTCATATAGTCAGAGAGTAGAATGGAGATCACCAGGGGAGAAGAGGAAATAGGAATTTACTACTCATTGGGCACAAAGTTTCAATTACTCAAGATGAGTAAGTTCTAGAGATCCAGCATATAATATTGTGCCCATAGTTCTGTCCAAAATACTGTGGTGTGAGCTTAAAAATTGTTAAGAATAGGTCTCATGTTAAATGTTCTTAGCACTAAAGGAAACTTTTTAAAAAATAAGAGTTACAAAAGACAAATTCTAGGGGACATATATTCTAAGAAGAAAATAGCAACTTGTAAAAATTGGCAAATAAATATTACAAAGAGGATATGATTATACATTCCAAAAGAAGAGGTGTGGATTATCATAGCCTCCTCCAAATTAAAATTGTTTAATGATTGTTCCAGTGATCTTACTTCACTGCAAATTCCCGAAGGACACAGATCACACCCTTTATATTTGTCACTTCACTCAATACATTGCTTCATATAATAGGTGTTTGACAAGTCTGTGGGGGAATGACGAATGACTGTCACTCGAAGTAACAGTTGTCACGGTGACTTAAAATTTTTGACAGTTATCAATGGTAAAGCAATTAAATTTTATTAAGTGAATTTTAAATATTTTAAAATTTTTAAGATTTGTCCATATAAAGCTTTTCTAAGATTCAAATGAAGTATTTCAAAAATCTAGTAGTTGATGGTTAAGAAATGTTTTCTTACATAAACTTCCAACTACTGATGGAAATTCTTGATGGAAATAACAAAACATACAATGCCTAGATAATAAAACATTCAAATCATTTCACTGCCATATTTTATTTCATTGTACTGTTATGCCCTAGCTTTTGTCTCCAATATGGAATAAATATAACAAAAATTAACTACATAAGAGTGATTTCCAGTTTCCCACAAAAGTACCAAGAAGTTCATGAAGGCTCTCACTTCCCAATTCCAGTTTTCTCACAGAAAATAAAGGAGATATTGACAGATCTCAGAGCAAGGCTTACGGTTTACACATAAACTACAAGAAAACTTCTGGGAATCAGACTGCTTGTGTCCCATGGGACGGAAGAGGAATACACAGGACAGAGAGAGGCTGGAGGTCACAACAAAAGTAGGTTGGAGAGCTTTCTATACCTTCCTTCCCTCTCCTCCTTAGAAGGAATTCTGGGGAGATACAGACAACCATTTCACTATAGTGGCATGGATGCATATGGTAAAGAAATAATAAGAGGGAAAGACACAGCAGATAAAGAATCTATAGCAATAAAACTTAGCACCAAGTCCAGTCACTGAACATTCCCTATTCTCTTTCCCTTCCCCACTTCTCGGGTTTGTCAGTTATACAAAAAGGTGCTGGCCCCTGCGTGAAACAAGGTATGGTGATAACTGGTGCAGAGGAATGAATGGAAACCAGATTACAACACCCGGGCCTCTCCCAGGTACTGACATTTTACTTAAAGGAGCAAAAATAGACCCTAGGATTATGCTCATCGCCCCACATCATTATTATATGTGAAAGTAGTTGATATCTATAAAGGAGTGAAAGATCTATCCAGAAAAAAATCCTAGAGGAAATCTAAAGTGAATATACATCTTTAAAAAAGATAACAAATAGGATACCTTATCCTAAAATTATACTAAACTGAAATTAAGTCTATGATTTTTTAAAACAGAAAACTTAATAAAACAGGAAAAAATAAAGCATCAAACAGAAAAGTTTATAAACCTGTACATAAATTTTTAAGACTTTCAGAGTGAAAATGTAAGTAACATAGTGTATGAAGGATCAGATGAGTATCAAATTTCTCAAGAGTAACATTGATACATGAAGAAATTTCAATAAAAGTACTGATCCCAAAAATCTACAAAGAGCAGATGAGACTCAACAAAACAAAGTAGATAATCCAGTCAAAAAATGGGCAGAAAAAGTAAAAACAAATTTCTCCAAAGAGGAAATACAAATGGCCAACAGGCATATGAAAAAATGTTCAGCATCAATTGTAATCAGGGAAATGCAAATCAAAACTACAATGAGATACCATCTTACACCAGTGAGAATGGCACATATTAAAAAAAACTAACAACAACAAATGTTGGAGAGGATGTGGAGAAAAAGGAACTCTCCTGCACTGCTAGTGGGAGTGCAAAATGGTCCAACCACTATGGAAAGCTGTATGGAAATTCCTCAACCTGCTAAAGATGGAGCTTCCATATGATGCAGCAATTTCACTCCTAGGTATTTACCCAAAGGGCACAGAAACATTAATTCCAAAGGGCACCTGCACCCCTATGTTTATAGCAGCACTATTTACAATAGCTAAGCTATGGAAACAACCCAAATGCCCAAAAACAGATGAGTGAATCAAGAAAATGTGGTACATATACACCATGGAATATTACTCAGCAATCAAAAAAGATAAACTCATGCAATTTGCAGCAACATGGATGGAGCTGGAAGGGATCATGCTCAGCGAAATAAGTCAGAAAGAAAAAGAGAAATACCAGATGGTCTCACTCATAGAAGGAATTTAGAAAACTTAAATAAGGGACCAGGAAAAAGACTAATAATAAAGTAAAAATATAAATCATAATAAAGTAAATTATAATAAAGTAATTATAATTAAATTAAATTATAATAAAGTAAAAATCAAAATCAACAAGCAACTATAAACCACAGACACACTATGGGGGCGGGAGGGAGGAAGGATTAGGGTCAAAATAAGGGGGTTGGGAATTGTATGGGGAATATAACCAAGATGAAAATGCATACATTGTGCAAAAATTAAAAATGATGTTAAAAATATATAAAATAAAAAACAAAATGAAAAAAATCAGAATATTGAAAGAAAGGAGTTTTGAATATAGGATTTTATTTCAAGCCAAGCTAGCAGCTAAGTGTAACAATGAGATAAAAATTTCACAGGCTTATAAGGTCATAAGAAGTTATCATAAATCAACTTTGAAAAAAACTCTTGAAAAATATACTCCAACATAGTAAGGATCCAAGAAGAAACAATGAAGCATGAGAAGGCTAAGGCAAAATGTAATTTATTGCCATCTAATACATAATAGATAGAAAGGTATATCCATAAAACCTAAAGCTAAAATTCTAAGCAATAATAATAAGATAATGAAGTTTGAGGGTAGGTACCAGAGGAAGGTGAGAATTTGGAATGTCCTAATGTTCTTGTCCTATTCATTGAAAAAGGCATACCTATTGTTAAACTCTCTTGCTATTTGACAAGGAAAAATTAGCACAAAAGAATCAGGGTACACAATCCTACAAACTCTATTTTGACTTTCCCTGTCCACCTCTATCTGAAAACAGAACTCCCCCACACGCATACTTTCCAATTAAATAGGAAAGTAAATTCTCTTTTCTTTCGATATATTTTTAATTGTGACATTTTTATTAAGATGACTTTGGTTTTCTTTTCTTTTTTAAAGATTTATTTATGCATACAAGATCTGGGGCACAGGATAGAGGTGTGGGGGTGAGAGGACTCACCAGAGACAGAGTGGGGAACAGAACAGGAAGATTGACCAAAGTACACTGCTGAGGGGGTTAGCGGGTAAGTCAGGAGAGGTCTGCTGCGCCATGTGGGTTGCTCCCTGGCCAGCAGGCTGGGGGATTGAACTCAGGCTGTGGGATTGAACTCAGGCTGCAGAGGCTGAGGAAGCTTCATAGGTTGCGTCTTAATCCCTTGCACCACCAGGGAGGCCCTGATTTTCAACACTATATGTGATTTAGAGGAAGAGATTCATATTCCTTCAGAAGTAGGTTACCATACCATCAAAGCCCCAATAATATACCATAGTCCATAGGGCCACTTCTTCCTTGTTCTCTCTCCCTTCCACCATTCCTTCTGCTTAAGTCATTTGTGTGAGGTTTTTTTAACTTTCACCCAAAAGCTCTGATAATGTGACTCTTACTCCCATAGCTCATGAAAATTGCTTTAAAAGCAATTCCAGAAGAGATACTGAGAAATATTTTGAACCATGAAAGTATAATTGAAATGAAATTTTCCGAACATAATGTGATATGTCAATTATACCTCAATAAAAAAAAAAACACATTTTTTTAAATATTTTAAAATCTCCCAAAGTGATTACAATGGAAAGAGATATTTATATAGAAAGAATCTTACATAATTGGTAAAATGGCAGTTTCTGTTCAACGTTAATTCACATTTTAGAAATTCTAGATCACATACTCCTCTTGCTGCAACTTGAATTATATGCCCATCCTTGTAACAAGGTGATAGGCAGGATTACCAGAAGAGGGATAAAATGAGTGTCTAGGCAGATAAAAGTAATAGTCACTATAATTACCTTTAAACAAGCCTGAACATTGTAAGAAAACATTTTAGTTTTTCACCATTCATCGGGTCATAAAAAAAATTTTTAAAGGGTCTGTACTGTATAGCAAATTTTAATGTAGACTCCATCAATTATTACAGGATTCAGATTGTAAAACTGGATAATATGCAAAACGTGTGTGCTTGACCATATGGAGATTTGGAGAAAGGAAAACCATAGTTTTTATTAGGTTTTCGGAATAGACCATAATGCAAGAAATGATTAGGAATAATAATTTGCAGGTTGTGAGATGGTTCTGATGCCTAATGAATATGTTCCAAGGAAGTATATCCAACTTTTGAAATGACGCAAGATGGAACAGACAGAATAGACAAAAAGGCGAACAGTGCTCATTTCTGGTGATAGGATAAGGTCTAATTTCTCTTCTTTGTACTTTGTCTGCATAGTCCATGATACATATGAATTATGTCAGCAGGTTAAATGTTAATTTAAGAAAAAGGAAACATCTACCTATATCCCCAGGTCTACCATAAAATTCCCAGGTCCAACATAGCAATTAAGCCATTTCAATATTTAAATCAATGGGAAGTATCAGAATAAAGCATCAAAATTCAAAAGGCATTCAAAACTCACTCCATATAATCAGAAAATCCCATATTCTCTGAACTAAAATTTTGCAATTCTCTCAAACTTACTAATTGCCTAAACATTCAAGAAAGAAAAAAGTGAGGGAAATGTGAACCACCACTCCTAAATCAATCCTGCTATCCAATTCTATTCTCATTCAAATGCTCCCCCAAGAGCTTTAAAACCTCAGTGGTGAGCAGTGTCCTCCAATAAAGTGCACCACTGCGCTCAGTGCCAAAAGATTAATAAAACTTAACCAAGATAATTACTTAAAAGTAGTCTCCATTGAGTGAGTCGGGGTGGGAAAAGACTCATTCCTGCTAGTAATAATTATCCCCAGGTAAATTATTTCCTAACTATGCTCTCCCAAAGGTGCCTTCTTCCAAAGAGCTCTTACAGAGAAACCAATAGCCTGCTAGGGTTTATATTAAGGCCATAATCCACTTGCTAGCCTATGTCAACCGAACAGTCTTTCTGTCCATCTTCCTTTTTTCCCCAACTGTTCTAGAATGCTTTCTTCAGGCCTCTCCTCCAACTAAAAAAATAACAGCAGTAACGACAAGTAGCACTAATGCAGTACTTCGTATAATGTCCAACATAGAGAAAGGGCTTTATAGTTATTCATTCATTTATTCATTGTTTTATTCACTCAACAAATATTTATTGAGTACCCACTACTTGCCAAGCATCTTAGCACATTCTTAGTGTACATTAGTGACAAAAATAGATAAAGACCCTGCTCGTATGGAGTTTTCATTTCACTAGGAAATGGGCCATAAAGGAGAAACATAATAAGTAAATTATATAGTATGTAAGACAGTGATAATAAAAAGTAAAGCAGGGTTAGGGGTTGGGAGTGCCATAGGAAGGTGTGCTTGTGCAGAGAACATTGTTAGATGGGGTGGTAACCAAGACTTTGTTGAGAAAGTAAAATTCGAACAAAGACTTGAAGGTAAGTCGGTTAGGCATGAAAACATCTAAAGGAAGAACATTCTAGGCAAAGAAAATTATTAGTACAAAAGCTTTAAGTGAAAGTAGAAATAACCCGTTCAAGGAAGAAGGCTGCACAGACTTCAGGGTTAAACAGGAAGAGAACAATGGAGAAGCAGCCAGGAAGGTAAAGTGATTGCAGGTTGTATCCAGCCTCGCAAACTGTGTAAGGACTTCAGTTTTCTTTTTTTTTTTTTTTTAATTTATTCATGCATACAAGAACCGGCGTACAGGCAGACATGTGGGAAGGTGAGAGGGTTCACCAGAGACAGAGTGGGGAACAGAACAGGCAGATTAACCAAAAGGCACTGCTGAGGGGAGCAGCAGGCAAGACAGAAAAGGTCTGCCGAGCCATGTGGGCAGCTCCCTGGCCGGCTGGGATAGATCCCACACTGCAGAGGCTGCAGACAGACTCACAGCACTGCGCTCAACCCGCTGAGCCACCAGGGAGGCCAGGACTTCAGTTTTCTGAGGGGAAAAAAAAAGAAATCCATTGGACAGCACCAGAAGAGTTGGACCTGACTTCCATTCTCAAGTATCCTTCTAGTAAGCACAACCTATACTAAGAGACTACAGAGGGCACTGCTAGAAACAGTGTAGGAGCTGAACTAAGCTGGGAACAGTATCAGCAGAAGTGATGAGCAGAGGCTGGCTCAGGATATTCTTTGCAGGCAAAGAGAAGTGGATGTGAAGTCTGAAAGTACGAGAATAAGGATGATTTCAAAGGTTTTGACCTTGACGACTGGATCGAATTGACATCAGAGAGATGGGAAAGTCTGAGTAAAACAGGTATGAGTGGGAAGTTAAGGATTTTGGTTTGGGATATCACTAGCTGGAAATAAATATTAGCCATACAAATGGAAATGTCCAATAAGTGGGAGGATATATGGGTCTGAAGTTAGGGAGAAAGGCCTGTATTAGAGACCTTGATAATAGTATTTATCAGCATATGAATTACATTTAAAGCTTGAGGCTGGCTCATGGGGAGAGGACAGAGAGCAGGGGGGAGAGAGGAAGGTCAGAGAAGGGGAGGGGACGGAAGGGGATAAAATAAAGCATAACAAAATCCAAGCCATTAAGACACTCCAATGTTAAAAGCCCAGGGAGGCTGTAAAAAAATCAGTAAAAACACGAAGGATGAGAGATCTGTGGAACAGGAGAAAAAACACCACAGTATTTAACCCATGTAGTAACCAAATACCATTATTATTTCCCATTTTACAGACGAAAAAAACAAGGCACAGAAAACCTAAACAAGGGACCAGGAAAAAGACTAATTATAATAAAGTAAAAATCAACAAGCAACTATAAACCACTATGGGGGGGGGGCGGTGCTGGAGTGGGGAGAAGGAAGTAGGATCAAAAAGAGGGAGGTGGGAACTGCATGGGGACTATAACCAAGATGAAAATGCATACATTGTGCAAAAATGAAAAAAGATGTGAAAAATATACAAAATTTTAAAATAACAATAATTTTTTTAAAATTAAAAAAAAAACAAAATGCACATCAAAGTTACGCGGCCCGGGGTCATCCAGCTCTCTAGCCTGGATCTGACTCCAGTTTTGTCTGATTATGCAGTACATGCTCTAATCCAGAGTGCTAAACTGCTACCTACCTAGTCTTCAAGGCATGAAGTCATTCCTAAAAATATTGCTCTTTAATGTACCTCCCAAATGCTCATTTTCCAGCAGTGCCTGTAGTTTAAAGTTAAAACATTTGGATATAATTCTCCAGCCTCCCACTACTGTTTAAGGATCTTTTTTGCTCTTTCCACCCTCACTTACAAAAATGTGCCTTCATTTCTAGGTACAACCCCATAACTCTGGACAGCCCTCCCTGTTATTATCATCTACTGGCATCCAAATCACTTCTCAAAATCCATTAAGGACTTTGGAAGTTAACAGTAGCAGTGCAAATGACTACCCAAAGTTCCCTTTCTCCTGCAGAGACCTGATTCAGCCTAAGCACCCAAGACTCTGATATTCTCTTCTACCCGAGCAGACTCCTGGATGTCCACACAGCCCTCACCCTCACTCCCACTAACGGTCAGCTTCTTCCAGTTCTCCAATCCCTGACCCTTAATTTTCCTCATTTCTCCAGATGCTCTGACTTCTCTTGCTCCCCTGTGGAATTGCAGCTCCCGTCACAATTCAGCCTTGTGGCCTGGAGTCCTGCTCTTCTCTTACATCTCAACTGCTAAGGATTGTTGGGGGAATCACCCCCAAAATGAATTCAACTGCATTTATATCCACTCCTCATGCTTTAGAGGAAGAGATATAGCTTTTCTCATCTAGAATTAACCACTCTGCCTAGGTGCTGGGTCCCATCACATCTTACCTCTTCCCAAGCAATACTTAATTAGCGATGTTGTCTGGCTCCCATGTCTTCATTCAGCCTTTCTTTCTCCCCTAGCTCCTACCTGCAGGAAACAGACATACTCAAGTGCATTAAGACAAAATAGTATATGGGGACTTCTGACACTCTTTGAATCAGGAGCGCTTTTTCTTCTGTCATTCTATTGAAACCCTCCCTCACAAGCTTGGCTCAAATATTCCTTGGCTCTGTGATCACCTCCAGCTGGAACATATCTTACTATTTGAATTCCCACAGGATTTCCTGCTACCATTCTTAGATCATATATCTGATATATTATTTTTTGCTTGTTTTTCCCCACTATCATCCGTTACAGCCCCTTATCCCTTTTTCGCTACCCCTCCCTCTTAACATCGGAATCCTCACTTCATTTCTGAGTGTCCACTAGTTCTTTGTATATATTTTACCTTATCAAATCATCCACTATGTGAATGTCCAGTATTTGCCTTTGTCATTCTGACTTGCTTTATCACACATAATTCTCTTGAACTCCCTTTTTGATGTAAAGGACAGTATTTCACCTTTCCCTAAGACTGAATTTTATTCCATTCTTATCCAATCTATCCATGGGCATTTAGGCTGTTTTTGTGCTCTAGCTATTGTAAATCTATCTACCATAAACACTGTGGAGTGTATAGGTTTTTGCATTGATGGTTTCACATTCTTTGGATATATGCCCAAGAGTGGGGTACCTGGGTCATGTGGTATTTCTAGTTTTAGTATCTTAAGGAAAATCTAGATCACTTTCCATAATGACAGCCCCAGCTTACATTCCCACCAACAGTGTATTAGGGATTCTCCACATCTCCAGCACGTCTTGCGCCACTCTCACAGGTATGAGATGGTCTCTCCTTGTGGCTTTAACTGCCTCTCTTATTGAAAGCAATGTTGTTTCTTATAGATTACTGATCTTCTGGGTATCCCCTTTGGTGAATTTTCTGATCATTAACTGCTGCCTATTTATTAATTGGCTTGTTGTTTTTTCATTGTAGAACTGTAAAAAATTTTTATATATCTCGGATATTAACCCCTTGTCAATTATAAATTATGTGACTATTTTCTCCCATTAAAGGATGGCCCTTTAATCTCCTTATCTTTCTTTCCACCATGTAAAAGCTTTCGAACTTGAGGTAATCCCAATTGTTTATCTTTACATGTATGTGTCTTGCCATAGGGGTGGAGTCTCCAAAAATATCTGTCAGTGATGGAACCTGTTGCCAATGTTTTCTTCTACGTGTTTTATTGTTGCAGGTCTTATATCTAAATCTTTAATCCATTTGGATGTTATTTTTATATATGGGATAAGAGAGTGATCCAACTTCATTATTTTAGCTGTGGTCTTCCAGTTTCCCCAGAACAATTTATTAAAGATAATCTCCTACCACTACTCCATGGTTATAGCTGCTATATCATGGAATCATTTCTGGGATTTTGACTCAGTTCCATTGATACATGTATTTATTTTTCTGCCAATACCATATTGTTTTCAGTACTGTTACTTTATAGTACAGCTTAAGCTCAAGTAACATGACATTACTGTTTCTTTTTACCTCAGGATTGCTTCTGCTATTTGAGACCTTTTGTGGTTCCACATAAATTTCAATTTTCTGCTCAATTCCTATGAAAAATATTGTTGGTATTTTGATGGGGATTGTGTTAAATTTACATATAACTTTAGGCAGAATAGTCATTTTGATTATGTAGTCTTCTTTTCCATATACATGGTATGGCCTTCCATCTCCTTCCATGATCTTAATGGGAAAACTTTGGTTTTTGCCATTAAGTATTATATTGATTGTTGGTTTGTAATATAAGGCCTTTATTGTATTAATAGGCTCCTTTTATTCCCATCTTAGAGTTTTAATCATAAATGGATGCTGAATCTTATCAAATGCTTTCTATGTATCTACTGATATTATCATATGGTTTTTATCTTTACTTTTGTTGATATGATGTATTTCATTGATTGATTTTCCAAATATTAAACCACCCTTGCATCCCTGGGGTAAATCTCACTTCATCGTGATGTATAATTCTTGTGACATATTTCTGAATTCAGTCTACAATTATTTTGTTGAAAACTTTTGCATCAGTATTCATCAGGGATGTTGTTCAAGTCCTTTCAGTAGGTCAAAGAAAAGCTGGTGTTCCCTTCAGCATTGCAAGAGACATGTTTACTGCTAAACGAGGTAACTGATTTGTATCTTATAAGACAATGATGTAATTTTAAATCCCAGAATCATTTCATCTGGTGAGATCCTCACACAATGAGAGGCAGGTGGAAACTCTAAACTGAAATCAGCCTACAAAACTATTCCTGTTTCCTAATCACATCACTTTCAGCATATGCTTAGCCAGTGGAGTAGCAGGTAAACTTGCCGAAATTCTTTGTCCTACAAAATTTCATTGAATCTGAAGATGTTAACTATAACACATGTGATTTTATATCCCATTAAGAAACTTTGAATGATGCCAATTAAACTATATCATGCCATCAACTATACAAAATTTTGGAAATGCTAAAATGCATATCCTAGAATAAGTACAGTATTATTCTTAAGATAAACTATAAGATTCTCAAGTTCAAGGAAATTTATTTTGTGTACCCTACAGAGCCTTGTATACAGTAGACAATAATCTTTTATTGACTTGAATCAACTATATGTAAAAGCCAGTTAAAACTTTCCCGGTGGGTTAGGGATCCTCTTTCAATCTATGAAAAGACACAATAAATTGGTGTTTTATAATGTCACTAAAATAAATTGGGAGGAAATTTCAAGAAAGCATGTAAGCAGATTCCTCTTTATTAGAAGCATAAAATCCAAAGATAAAGCATTTTGATCCCTAGCACCCTTTTACAAGTGTAATCGTATTAGATAAATCCTAAGAACAGTCTGCAATGATAGGCATCAGGTTCCTTGAGAATTGAAGGTAGAAGCAAGAAGATAATCAGTTGACTAAATTTAGCATGTTTACTATTTAAATATGAACTGCTGGGGTTATGGGTATTTCTACTTCACTCCTTGTATTTTTGTTTCTGCCTATGCTTTCACCATCACGCACTTCCTTATTATCCGAATTCCACTTCCCCACACCATTCCTCAGGGGCCAACTGAAAAATAAAATGCTCCAGGTGATTAGTCAGAGTCTGCAACTGACCCTGGATCCATTTCACAAGTAGACAGGATTACCATCACAAAATTAGAGACCTTAATTCCTCATAACTGGGTGAGTCGGATTGGGACCTCCCTGTGGTCAACCAGCAGGTATGAGGGAATGGAAATGTCCTATTAAATTTCCAAGCCCATGTCCTATGTGTCATCATTTGTTAATCAGGAACATAAGTCAAATTATTATTTTCTATTTAAAAGTACTTCTTTGTGTCTGTGATCCGCCTTTTGAAAATTCTAGAAAAGAAAAAGAAATGAGAGGGATCCAGCAATAGAACCCCATCCAAAACCATTAAAATGAACCCCTCACCCCATCCCCACAGCTACCCCTACCACTCTAGCATTACCAGACAGTTCTAAAGCTCCAGGTCAACATCCACTTAATCTGGGTGCCCAACCCCACTTCCTTCCTCCTCCATCCAATTGTTATGCATGGGAAGACTGGAAAAAATTCTCTAGGATTAACATATTATGGGAACAACCTTGACCTTCACACACAGAAAGTAAGTGAGAAATAAGCCTCAGCACCAAAGAAATTTAATGACCTTAAAGAAACTTCACAGATGCTTCAAAGATGGATGGATGAATAGACTGAATAATTAATCAATCATTCAATCAAGAGATAGAAATTTGTGGTGAAGGAAGAAAAGTTTTAAAAAGTCATGGAACTATTCAAAAAATATTCCTTTTCAATGGGTAAAGGTTGATGTCAAATATTATTGTTCTAAGTCTGAGACTTCTTTGTCAACTTTGCTATATATCATTAACTCTATATCATAATATGCTGAGATAAAATTTAAATGAAGCATGTTATATTACTTTAATAAATACAGGATTTCAATTTCCCTAGGCACCTGGGATTTTAGAGTCAGAAAGGACACTAGTGATCATTAAATTCACCCCAAACTTAAACAGACATGGAAGCCAAAACTGAAGGATGGTCCATGAGTTGCCTAGTACATTTAGCTACAGTTGCATTAGGTAAATATGATTTTACAAAAGAACCTCAGGCACAGAATCTGATGCTCAGAGTTAAGAAATAGAATGAAAAAGACAAATTTTGCTCTTTAGTTATTTGTGTGATGGGAGGGTGTATAGGAGGAGAATGAGAAAAAGCACAGAACACAGACAAATGGAATGTTAGCAGGGACACTTGAAACGCTGCCCAAAGAAACACTCCAGGAGGTTGGGAGACCCACGTAGTTATTGTTTAATAAAAATCAGTTTGATATTTCAATATAAAAGCAAGAATGGCTGAAAAATGATCAAGCATCTCATTAAAAACCACTCTTAAATTCTATTTTTCAGGCTTCATCAGAATATCAAAGGAAAAGAACATTTTTTTCCTTTATAAGCTATAAGAATTTCTTTTATGGGCATGCTTGATTTATTCTGAAAGCCCCTAAGTATTTAAGTGCCAACTTTATCAGTTATGTGTCCATATTCTGCATCTTTAGATGCATACATTCAAAAATGTATTTAAATATACAAACTATTACCACAATTTTGCGTTTCAGGAACTCAATAAGTTGTATAATAATGCAAATTTTAATGTTTTTCTTTAATGCTGCTATGTTTGTATAGCTATACACACAAATTACATGGACTTATATTTCCAAAAAAAGAATTTTTAATCCCTCGCATACACTCCCCTTAACAGAATCAACTTAATTTCATTTGACATTGTCCTTTCCAGAACTGCAAATTCAATGAACGCAGCAGGTCCTGATCTTGGTTTTTAACAGATGGCCTCAACAATATGACTGTAATAGCATCTGACATGTGTTGTTTCAATGATCTCTTTTACTCTTGGAAAAGTATGGAAGCGTTAGATCCCGTGTGTTCCTTCAGATTGTTATTTCTGGCACGCTCTTCTTGGCATATGTTATGATGAACCATTCACAACAAATTAAATTTTCATTAAGGTAAAAAAAATCTTTATAATCCATAAGCCTACAATTTGTCTCAGTTCCCAAGGTAACATACTCTACTCAAAGGGGCTACAATCTAGTGTGGGGCCAGTTTAAATGTTTTTTAAGAATTAGTTTTTTTGCTAAAGGGGAGGGGGAAGAGGGTGGGACAAGTCTGGAATCTTAGGAATGGGAAAGAAAGGAGATGTCTCAAAGGTCTGTCCCCTTGCTCACAAAGGATAAGGACACAAAAATCAGAGGCTTTCCCCACCCCCCCAAACACATCAGAGGAAGCTGAGCCACATGATACCACTTGAATGGCACCACATGGGCTGGATATAAAGACCAGCTGGTGCAGAATTCCTGCACCTTTAAGGTAGAGCTCTAGAGCTGATTGTAGCTATAATTAACAGCTTCCTCTAACTGTGCAGTGGAATTTTCCTGAAGGACTCAGTGGTTTCACTTACTGGCAAATTTAGTAAAATGGGATTTCAGGCAGCACAGTGCTTTCAACTCAAAGTATCTAAATCTAGTTAAAGCAGAAACATCAATGATTTTCAGTGAGCGTGCATCATAGAAATGTCTGAGCATCATAAACCACTACTGATTGCTTCTTTCAGAAGCAAGCTGCAACTAAAACGGGGACCAGAGTAGGAGAGAAAGCTAGGCTAGGCCGCTCTTTTCCTGTGCTGGCACTTAAATCCCATATAATTTTGTCCTATAGTAATGTAGTCAGGCCTACTTAGTAACTGGTAGACCACTTTATTTTGTTTTCAATCCACACCAGAAATATTGATTACCATCTGGGAAAGAATTTGAATTTTATTCTTTACCTTGCCTGACCTTTAACGCAACCTTCACTCTGGTGGTATTTCAGAAATTGCAGAAGAGAGAATCCCTTCCTGCATGAATCTTTGGCTATAATGTACTTCATTAGACTCTTCAGTATTTTCTTTCTGATTAAAACTGAGTTCATCAACTTGCAGAAAGAATATAAAAATGGGGCCTCCCCGGTGGCGCAGCGGTTGAGCGCTGGGTTGCAAAGCTACCCGCAGCCTCTGCAGCACCAGTTCGATCCCCGGCCACTGGAGGAGGGTCCCGCATGGCACGCAGACCTCTCCTGCTGCCTGCTGCTCCCCTCAGCAGTGTACCTCGATCCTTCTGCCTGCTCTGCTCCCCGCTCTGACTCTGGTGAATTCTCTCACCCTCCTGCACTTCTGACTGTACCCAGTGCTTGTATAAACAAATCAACAACTAATCTTTAAAAAAAAGAATATAACAATGTGTAAAGTTCAAAATAGTGTAAAATAAGTGAAGATATTTGCTATTGAGTATCTTTTTATAATGAGTGCACTAAGATTACGTGGGCATACTTGTAAAATAAACTTTCTACTTTCCCAAGGAGTTTCATGTACAACCCTAAAGAGAAAAAACATGGAAAAAAATAGGTGACTACAATGATAAATTGGAGTTAGGTAAGTGTTCTTCGCTTGACCGCTTACAAAAAAAAGAAGGAAAAGGAGGTTAAAAGGGCCCATAAAAAGTGGTAGTAATAAGATTGCCACTCTATCAAAGAGCAGCTGCAAAATATTTCACAAGAAAGGAAAATTCCAAGAAATGTATGTGCATGAGATTCAGTACTTAATAGATTCTATCAAAGAACTCAGGGAAATGAGCATTTGTGAAGGAAAGAGAAGACGAAAGCATCTGAGGGAATCCAAGCAAGTACACACTTGAGAAGGGAGCGTCTGTGATGGAAAGAGCAGCATGTCCCTGGAACCAGCAGGCTCTGGAAGGCTCAGAACAGAGATGTGTTGTGAGACTCTGTGACACCCCCACCTTCAGTAGCTTAGGTCCCTTGAAAGAGGTCAAACTTCTTTGGACAAAGTCCAAAATGGAATTGCATTTTGTCCAAGTCAGATCTAAGTAAATGGTTCTCTAGCAAATTTTGACTGTATTCACCTGAAGACTCATAAGTGAAAAATAGTCTGACGTTATCTTCTCGTGAGATTAATTTTGTATTAAGTATTTTCACTGACAGAACAAATCAACCATTATTTTAAATAGAACAATAATTCTTCTTAAAGTCATTTGGATATGAAACTTTGATTGGTCTTCTGAGACATGGAAGTCTTTGTAAAATGAAATTGAGATAAAAATATGTACTTTTTCCAAAAGAACCAATTTTTATACTAAATACAAAAAAAAAGCTCAATGAATCTATGAAAGCAGAATCTGGACAGATTCCACTTTCTAAAAATAATGCAATAAAATAAGTCAATAACAAACCCAGACATACACAGATACTCTACAAAATTGGGTCAAAGAGGAAATGAAAAATAGACTATTGAAAGGAAATCATCAAAAAATAAAAATGACACTCTGAATGAGATGAAGACAGAAATACTACCAATATTAAAAGAAATAATAAATGAACTAATCATACAATTTAAGAAATTAGAGAAAGAACTTAAGCACAATTGATTCTACCTGAAACTTAACCCTTTATTCTTTTCATTATGCCCTAGATGACACCACCATCTACCCACAGCTTCAACACCAAGACTGTGGGACATCCTTGATCCTACCCCTTCTTGTTGGTTGGAATACAAATTATTCTTCTTCCATTGCCATCTCCCCATATCAAGGCCATCGCTCATGCAAATAACTGGCTTCACTCTTGCCTACCTAGAAACCACTCTTCACACAGTGGTCAGGAGTTTCCTTTAGAAATGTGAGAGTAGACCACTGCTACTAAAAACATTCCATGATTTACTACTGAATTCATATTAAAATCCAAATATTCTTCCAAGATCTTATCTCAAAAACTATGAAGTGGAACCTGTGAACAGAATTTGTCCCACAGACCTGTTTTGTTTATGCTGAAGTGCTTCAAAATTTCTTTAATTCATGGGTGATATTGAAAAAGGTAAAGTTGAAATTTTCTGAATTTTCTTGAAAATTTGAAAAATGTCAAAACTGAACCTCAGTTTCCATATGGTGAATAATAACTACAGTTTCTATCACCCCATCTAGTCTGGTTTCAGTGGTTCTTTATCATCAAGCACATACCATCTCCTCTTCATGTGATAGTCATAAATATTTTCCTATACATTTTACAACATGAAAAAAATGAAATCTGGAATAACAGAACCACTTATTTTTTACCCCGTTGACATTTTGTCTATTTATGATACCTATTCCAAAACTGGATTAAAATTGAAGGTCTGTATGTGTCTTAATAATATACCAATGTTCAAAAACATTTGGATATTTCTCACCACACAGAAAGAGAAAACTTCCATCATAAATGTTTTCAAATACTAAATATCTATATTTGTTTATATATAGCCCAAACAGTACTTCATTTTATAGTTTTATATTCTTAAATGCATAGTTTCGATTATGCAAGATAAATAATTTCTGAAAATCTATAACACTGTGCCTCTAATTAATAATACTATATTGTATAGTTAAAATGTTCATGGATGGTAGGTCTTATGTTAATGTTCTAAGCACACACATCATCATCATCAAGGAGGTAAGAGGAAACATTGGGAAGTCTATGATCTTGATAGTGGTAATAGTTTTATTATCCCTAACTCATGCAGTTTTATACATTAAATACTTTTCATGTGGCATTCATACCTCAGTGAAGTGATTGAATTTTTTTCATCTTAGTTAATAACTGCTTCGAAAAAGGGGAGACAGGGAGTGGAGAAGGAAGGAAGAAGCAAAGCATATAGCAAAACATAGAAACAAGAAAATGTAGACGGATAATGCAAGAGTACTTAAGACAAAATAACAATAAAATGAGATGTCCAAATATTATATACATATTAATAAATACTGACTTACATTTCTAAATGATGGTGCTGGGGAAGAAAATGGTCTGCCATCTACAGATTTCAAGCTCCTGGAGAATGGGAACCATATTATCCCTGACCCACCTGTTCGTTTGCGACATCTTTCAAAATCTCCCTGGATACAAAACAGAAAGAAATGGTAGTGACAATGCATGCATTGTCTCTAGAGACAATCCATTGTGAAACAGTTGGAAGAATCTTACAACAAAAAAATAACATGTATTCTTTTGTCTCCATGGGTAGGGAGATAAAACGCTTTCATCTGCAATTCAGAAGGATGAATAAAGGTGTTAAGTGACTTGTCCATGCTATGTTTCTGGCTAAATTTCAGATGACTCTCTATAATTATTTTGCTTTTCAGGTGCTTTGGAAATTTCCCCTCCTTTCTCCCAGCAGAGTGCTTCCATTGTCTGCCCTCTGCCGCAGCAGGGCTAACAGGTCTGTGATAGTAGGCTGCAAGGGTGTCATTAGCCTCTTCCCAGTCCATCAGTTCACCTCTCATCCAAAAAGAACTTAGAGTAGTTGTCTAGAAGTTTCCTCCTTGATTTTTTTCCTTTTTTTTAAACTTTATATACTCTGATCTTCCTGAACTAAGACTACACATAGAAAAATTCATCTGGAACCTGAAGGTACAATTTGATCCACTCAAGCATCCCATTTTGAGCACAAGTCAAATTTTCAGCTACCCTGATATACAGGAAACCAATGGTTCCAGGGTAAATTATGAGTCAATCCATGTTTTTAGCTCAATTGATATAGGAGAGGTATTGAAATTTTAGATTCTCTCCTTTTCAGTCAATTCATGCAAATAAAATTATAGTCATTCTCTTATATTGAAAATAGAATAAACCTAGAAGTCAAGAAGCCTGAATTTTAGACCCAGTTCTGCCATAACTTGCTATTTGATGAAATGGAAATAGCACTAACTATGCTGACACAGAGGAGGTTACTTAACTTCTCAGTCATCTGTATAATAAAAATAATACTGTTTAATTCAAAGGGGATGTATAAGCATCAGATGCATTTGCTTTCAAAAAGCAATTAACAGGTGGTATTTAATAACATTAGTCTCCTTTCCTGTAACATGAAGGAGTTAAATTAGGTGAGCATTAAGTTCTCTTCTGGTAGTAACATTTTATATTTGTACTTTGTTTCCAGGCAGCATAAACTGTATACCAGCTTGGTCCCCTCTCCCAGCTTCCAAACTGCACAGCTACCAATAAACTCAAAATAACTCCAGGCTCTGAGACTTATGACCAAACATCCACAGTGTACCCTCATTCAAGAACTGAGTTGCTGCCTGATTTCCTGCTTTATACCCTAATCCTATAGGACTTTAATCCCATCTGTTTCTTCCCCATCCCTCTGGTGAGATCAGGCCAGTGCCTGAGCCCTATTTGCATGGCATGGTCAGTCTACCTGCTCTAAGTACTCCCTGCACTCACCACCTGCCTTCTTGGACATGTACTGCCTACCTGCTGCCAGTGTAAGAGCCCTAACCCACCAGCCAGGACATCTGCTTGCAGACCACTGCCAGGCCTCCTAGATACCAGCTACCCACCTTCTGGCCTGCCTCAGAGTGCTCATTTTCCAAAAGCTAACCCTGTTCTCTCTTGCCCAGCTGAGCTAACCCACTTGTGGGTCTTGTATTATCAGTCAAAACCTGGACAAAACATAGACTTGGACACTGATATTAACATAAGGATATAAATTATTTTTTCTAAAAAGCATGTTCCTTACACATTTGAGATGAACTCTCTTAAGCTATATATTAACCTATTTTTTAGGCTGCTTGTTGTCACCCATTTTGTTCTTTTCATTAATTTATACTTTCATGGAGATGAAACACATATTCAGAAAAGTAACATCACCAAGCAAACACACCCATGAAGTCAGCAGCCAGAGCAAGGAATAAAATGCCAGCCTCAGAGAACACCCCACATGACCGTTTCAATCTCTTTACTTCTCAACCTAGACTACTACCTTGACTTCTAAACCCATAGTTTGGTTTTACCTGTTTTTGAATTTTATGTAAGTGTAATAAGACATTAGGTATTCTCTTTAATCTCCCTTCTTTTTTATGTCCTGTTTTATTAGTCTGCCTGTTTTATTAGTCTTTTGCTCAGCTTCAGATTTGTAAGATTAATCCATGTTTATTTGTGTGGCTGTAGTTCATTCATTTGCATCATTATTATAAAAAATTCCATTATAGGGCCTCCCCTGGTGACGCAGGCCGTTGAGTGCAGCGCTGTGAAGCTGTCCGCAGCCTCTGCAATGCCAGTTCGATCTCGGCTGGCCAGCGAAGGTCTCACATGGCACGGCACACCTCTCGTGTCTTGCCCACTGCTCCCCTCAGCAGTGTATTTCGTCAGTCTGCCTGTTCTGTTCCCCACTCTGTCTCTGGTAAATCCTCTCACCCTCCCATGCATCTGGCCTGTACCCCAGCTCTTGTATGGATAAATAAATCTTTGAAAGAGAAAAAAATTCCATTATATGAACCTACCACGATACACACATTCATTCTACACTGGTGGTTACTTGGAGTTCTTGATCTACACTATAATTAATAGTACTGCTGTGAACATTCTTAGGCATGACATTTAGACCACATATGCTTGTATTTTTGTTTGGAAAATACTGAGTTAGAGGATATGCATAGCCTCAGCTTTAAAAGAAAATACCAAACTGATTTTCAAAGAGTTTGAACTAACATGCCCACAGCAGTGTGTGAGGATTTCTGTTGCTCCATATCATCACCATTAAGTGAGTTGAAGCTTAATATTCTAGTAAAAGAATACTACAGTCTGATGGTTTTAATTTGCATTTCTTGATTACTAATCATCTACGTAGCTTTTCCTATCTTCACTAGTCATTTATATGTGCTTCTTTTAAAGTGCCTGGCAAATTTTTCTAGTATTTCCCTCCCTTTATCTTGTCCTTCTCTTCTGTGTAGTTCTTTTTATAATCTGACCAAGACAGTGGATTTTCTGTACTGAAAATATCTTCTTCTACTCTGGGCCTTCATGTCTCATCTTATAAATGGTGCCTTTTGATGAACAAAAAATATAAATTGACTTTGATGTAATCCAACTTATTATACTCTCTTTTTTAGTTGCTATATTTGTGTCCTGTATAAGGACTCTTTCCTTATTTCAAGGTTATCAAGATCATGTCCACTTATACACTCCAGAATTGAACTGTGTGTTACAATAGACGCTAGCAACATGTGGCCATTTAAATGTAAATTTATATCATCTGAAATTTTAAAGAAGTAAACATTAATTTCTCAGTCAGACTTAAAACATTTCAAGGGCTCAGAAGGCACATGGGTCTAGTGGCTACTATAATGGAGAGTACAGTTATAGAATATTTCTGTCATCACAGAAAAGTCTATTGAATAGCCCTCTTCTAGAAGCTTTATTATTTATTGTTTTGTTTTTCATATTTACACCTATAACTCATGTAGAATGGACATTTGTGAGATACAGTATATTGTTTTCCATATGGATAGACAATGGACTCAGCACATTGAGAAACTATCCATTCCATACTCCTCTGTAATGAAATTGTTGTCATAAATAAAAATATATAAAATATATATAAGTATATTTTAAATATAAGTATACATTTCATATGTACCTTGTTTTTATTTATGACAACTATTGAATAAAATGAGTCCACCTATGTCTTGCTCTTCAAAGAAGACTTGGCTATTCCTGATAATTTGCCTTTCCACATAAACTTTAAAATCAACTTGATACTTTTCACTAAAGAAAAAATTTCATTTTTAACAGGTATTTTATTGACCCTCTAAAGAAATTTGGAAAGAGTTTTTGTATTACACTGAATCTTTCAATCCATGAATATGGCATAGCCATCAAAATATTTTGGACCTCTTTAATTTCTCTCAATATTTTATGTCTTTCTGTGAAGAGTTTTTATACATTTGTCAGGTTTACTCTAGGTTGGTTAATACTGTTTAATGCAACTGTATTTTCTGCTCTTTTATTGCTGTTTCATAGAAACAATTTGGAAATTTTTGATGATATGCTGAATGACTTATTTTTTAATTCTACAGATGTGATCATGTCATTGCAAATACTTATCTCAGCTTTTATTACTATTTCAGCATTTCCTGAATTAGTTAATACCTACAGTACATGAGTTTGGGGGGTTTTCAAGAGCCCTTATAGGTTTTGTGTGTTACAGGGAGGACTTACAGCAGGCAACATTTAGTCATATGGAGTTATTACAAGAAGCAGAAAGCAAACTCAACAAAGGGGACAGGTACAAGGAGTGAATTGTGGAAGAAAGGAGGGCAAGTTTCCAAATGTCCTCTCCCAGTGGGGTCAGGCAGGACAAGCTTAATTCCTCTAGCACTGAATTGTGACAACTCATGTGAAGTGTTGTCTGTCCAGAAAAGCTCATTAGAGTCCCGGTGTCCAGTATTTTTACTGGCGGCTGGTCACATAGGCACTCTAGCATATACTAAAATTCTAGGTTTCTAAAAGACGAACAAGAGGTGTTCAGCATAAACCATATTGTTTGTGCAAACAGTTGAGGCCAAGCAAGTCCCTTTGATCAGTTAGGGAACCATGGGAATACTCCTGAAATCCAAGTTTCCAGATGCCAGCCAAGGACCAACCAGGCTTCTCTAAAGCTAGCAGTCTCAGACCTTGTGTGTTTCCTCTTGCACACTGACTGACACAGACCACTAAATTTCCTTTGCAACATTGTCAGGACTTACTATTCTTATATATTCTCTTTTATCTAAGTGAGTATATATAAAATAAACATTTATTATTATTTTTGATTTAAAAAAAACTAGTGAAATCATTTGAACTGGAGTTTTATTTGCGGGCAAGCTTTCAATGGTGGACTTAATTTTTTAATAAGGATAGGACTCTTCAGATTTTATATTTTTAATGTTGGTTTTAGTGAGATTTGTTGTAGGATTTGGGGGATTATCATCCTCATGCCATTTATAGATTAATAAAATGAGGCAAATAATTTGCCCAAAATTGCATGGTTATAAATTAGTATAACTGGAATTCCAGCTCATAAATCCTATGTCTACAGCACAGGTAAAACACCATTATACCACATATTTTCTTTATAGCATGTTATATATACAGCAGCTTCACTGTAAATCCATAAATCCATATATTTAAATAATCAGACTCCCGTAGGGCCTGGTGTTCTCTAGATGAAAGTGTGATGTATTTGAACATACTTCATAACATCATAGAAATGTAGACAATTTGGAAATATTTTAAAATTAGTACATTACGAACTTAACAAGCCATTTTGAGGTATTTTTGTCAAATATACATATTACAGGGTTCTAGCTGATCTAGTCAATCAAAATATCTGGAGACAGAGTCCATAAATCTGAAATTTTTTAAAATCTCTCTGCTACTATAGGCTACCAGACTTATAAAGCATGTTCCAAAACGAATGAAACCGGAAGTCAAGAATACTTAGTTCATATGATCAGAGTATCAGGTATAATGAACATGTTCTTGTTCTGATGGACAAAATATCTCTCTCTGACCAGTGTGACTCCCCACATACATGTAGCTACTCACATGAAAAATCAAGTGAGAATAGAGATTACTTGATCCAAACTCATCACCAATAAAGTTCTATATCACTTCCTATTCTTCCAGGGGCAATAGCCCTATCAGATTAGCATCTTCCTCTTAAGACCTCTTTTACCCTTAATTAATTCCATGAGCCCCATCTCCAAATATAGTCACAGTGGGAGTTAAAACTTTAACATAAGAATGGGAGCAGGGGTGGACATGATTCTGTCTATAACAGTTGCAATAAAAACAATATCATCAATTACACAAAAGTAACAAGAGTTATGCTGTGGCAGGCTCTATATCTAGATGGATGGATAGTAGATGGACACAGATATGACAATGCCAAGTACTTTGTTTGCAATATCTCATTTAATCATCTGACATCCTATCAGTTACTACATTAATTACCCACTTCTTACATGTAAGATCCCCAAAGAGATTAAGTAAAAACCAGAACACTCTCCTGGTTAAATTTTCTACTGCCTTCCTATTATTCATAAGTTATATCAGACTCTTTGCCACGGTGTCCATGTCCTTCCTCAACTGGCCCTGCCATGCTCCCTTTGTACCCCCAAACAGGAGGCCTCTCTATCCCAAGCCACACACTGTTTCCCTCAAGGCCTTTTTCTATCTCATTCTTCACAAATTTCTGCATGTTTGGCTACTTTGTCATTTAAGTCTTAAATGAAATACATCTTCTCAAAGTATCTAGTGCTGCCCCTCCCTTCCCCACAACACAATGACCTTTTTTTTGGCTTTCTTTACAACAGCATTTCAAATTATTTTATCTGATTATTTAGTTATGTGTTCTATTTCTGGTTGCTGAACATGTCTTATTAGAAAGTATCAGATGAATAAAGGCCTTGACTTTCTCCTCCACCTATTTATTCCCAATACTTAGCACCAGGTCCATAATGGCACAGATTCCATTGAATAAATGTGAGCAGATGAATGCATAAATAAATCACTTGTCCATGATCCTGTAGTTAAGTCAGTGGTAAAACCTAAACTCAAACAATTCCTTCTCATTTCAAACACTACAAAGTATTTTTATAAGAATTTTTTTCAAAAGGACTCCCTGGTAGCGCAAGGGGTAAAGACAAAACCTATGAAGTACAACAGCATGAGTTCGATCCCCAGTCAGGGAGCAACCCACATGGCGCAGCAGACCTCTCCTGACTCGACCACTGCTTCCCTCAGCAGTGTATTTCAGTCGATCTTCCTGTTCTGTTCCCCGCTCTGTCTCTAGTGTATCTTCTCACCTCCCACACCTCTGGCCTATACCCCAGTTCTTGTATGCATAATCTTTTTTTTTTAAAGCATTTTTTTCAAAATTATACATCAAACTTAAAAATAAGGAATAGCTTCATTCCCAGAAGTTGCTTCAGTAAGAATTATAAATACCATTCACTAAGGGCTAACCCTGTGCCACACACACTGATAAGTGCTTTGCAAGTATACATTTAACCATCAAAAACACTCTGCAAAGTTGCTGTTATTAGCCTTATTTTTGCACTGTGGAAACTGAAGGTCACAGAGGTTGAATAATTTACCCAGGACACACCTAATAGGTGATCGAGCTAAGATCTGTCTATCTCCAGAATTTAAACTAATACACTCTACCATAAAATTTGAGTGATTTCAAATAACGTGTCACGTTACATATATTTCCTGATCTAAATATGTAGTTACTTGATACTTCACAAATAAATTTAAAACTATCATCACTCCTGACATTGTTCTCATTTTGAATACTTATCCTCCATAGAGAAGCAAGATGTTACTTCATGGTGAATTTTTCCCAGCACTAAAATCTAATATGTTATATAGAAGGGCAGTTCCACTAGATAGAAATTATAGATGGCAGATGTCCAGGGTTAATTCATTGCCTTTTAAATGAAATAGCAAGAATGTCTTTGAAGGGACATTTATACCACCTAATAAGTTATCTTCCAAAGCGTAATGTGTTCGTGATTATTAGCCAGCACAAACTGCTGAGGTTAATGAATAATGCTAATCTGAATCCATCTGCATAAACTTCTACTCAGGAATTGTTTTTAACTAGTTTTATCTCGAGGTGACTATTTACAAACTAAAGTAGGAATTGGAGACTTGCCAAGAGGGATCAGACACCTACATCCTTTAAACATCTACAGGTACAGAATGCCAAAGATGAGAAAAACAAATATTGAACAGTCTCATGACTGTTTCTTATCCAAGAGTCTGTCTCTAACAGGCCTAGAAACCAGCTTTCAACAGAAGCAGATGAGTTGTGATCTGTTAAAGAATTCTACAGAGCAAAGGAAAAATTACATGCACACACAGTGAGACAACCTGCCTAAGTCATTCAGAAAAGATGGCAAGAAAGCAAGTCAATATGAGTTGCTAAACAGGACAATAAAGTGAATAAAACAAAGATGACTTAATGCTCCTAAAAAGATGGAGGGGTGGGGGGACTTTAAGCACTTCCACCAGCAGCATATATTATCAACAGCCTCTACCATCACAACACTGCTGAATCAGCACACAAATCCAGCGCACCTGATCCCAAGAACCTCAGGGCATCGGGTGGCACCATCCAAATGGATTTCTCTTCACACACCTTTTCTAAATAATAACTGTTAATCATTCTGTCCAGGGTTTTCGCTTCTCTATGTCTCATGACGGAGGGATCAAATTCAGTCCTCCAAAAGTCTTTCTGATTCTCCAGAAGAAATCTACGGCTTAGATCCAATACTACCTTATTACATACCTCTTTAATGCATAAACAACATAAAAATCCACCAAAGACAAGAGGACAATGGAAAACTGACCTGAGTCTTAGCTTTCATTTGCATGTGTTGGGTATTTTCCAAATGGGCACACTGATGTCCTAGCTCAAGTCAATTCCCCCTTCCTTACTGCAACGGCAGGAAGTGACGGAGCAGGATCTCTATGATCCGAGCAGACAGGTGAAGGAGGACAGTTCTGGAGCCCTTGGTGCCTTTTGCAGGCTTTTATTTGGGATTTACCAGGTATACAGCAGGCAGGGCTACTGGGGGGCCGGGATGCTGGCAGGCCTCCCAGCCCCCAGCAAGTCTTCACTCTGTCTGGGCTCTCCAGCGTTCTCTGGTGATCTCTGCCTCTCTGCTCTCTGCTCTCGTGGTTCTGCTGGTGTCCCGTGATGCTGCCCTTATAAGCCCAGTCTCTCAGCACAGGTGTACCCACCATACATACCCACACCCTACTCCAGGTGCCCGCCATCAGGCATGCATTCAGGACCGCAGGGATGCATCATCAATCCTCATGGTGGGAGGGCAGAAAAGCCTGATATCATTTTCACTTACCCTACACTTACCCATCATGCTGACCAACATTAAAGGAGATTATTCTCTGCTTAAACTCAAAACATCCTATCTTCTCCCTGCCTGTACCCTCTGAAGATATTTATTTGCCACAGAATAAAATTCAATTTCTCCAGTGTGGTTCTTCCAGCCCTCTCCAATTTGGCAATTTCCTACCTCTACAAGCAAAAACGTACCATGTTTCAGCCAGTTATATTCAGTCCCCCTCAATGAACTCCAGACTTAATTTATCTAGGCCAACATTTTTCAGACCAGTGCTCCAATGAACTTCCCAGAAGCTGTTTAGGAAATAACATGCTGGCCTTGGCCCTGGTGTTCCCTCTGCCTGGATGCCCTCTTACTCCACATCCCCAAAAATCCATCCTTCTACCAAGGACCTCCTTAAGTATACCTCCCCCGACACTTACGGAGAATATTGAAGCTCTGTTTCATCGCTTCATCAAGGACACAGGGATGCCCGGATTTGGAAGCTGGTGTTATGCCACTTTATTTGTACAAGTGTAACAGGGTAGTACCCAGGAAAGGAGGAGGTTCCAGGTTTCCTGCCCCACCCAAAAGAAGGGTGGAGCTGAGCAGAGAGAGAAGCTGCAGAGGAGACTGAGGAAGGAAGGAAGCAGCATGGAGAGCCAGAAGGAGACCTGGAGGAGGCACGTGGAGCAGAAAGACACTTGAAGAAACTGCGCTTGCCTTTTTGGTCGTGGACTGGTTGACACAGATGCGGGTGAGAGACCCGTGGGGAGGTGACAATGGCCGTTTTTGTCTTGATATTGATTTTGCTCTTTTCCTTCCAGACTTGTCTGGTTGTTTCTGATCCTTTTCTGTGGGACCCCACGGGAAGGTGCTTTAGACTTGTGGCAGGCTTTGGGGCCTTGCTCTGGGCCAATCCTGCGTGGATGGACTTTTACCCACGAGGAGACGGGTAACTTTGGGTGTTTGATTTAGAAACCAGATTCTTTGCCTTTCCTGTATTGTTTCCTAATTGTATTAAAGTTCCCTTTCATTAAAGTCTCATATGTTTTGTGTTGGTGAGGTGGTTGGCAGATATTTAGAGCAGGCAAGTTTGTGGGGCCTGCGGTGCCCCTCTCCCTGCCCTGTAACACAAGGACTCACATCCTTACCTGTTTTCACTAATGGAAAGAAAGAGAAAGAGGAGTCTCAGGTTTCTGGCAAAGCCAGAAGTGAAATACCACCCAGCATTTGGTTTGTGGCTGCTGTTAAAGAGGCAACATGCAACCTGTGCCCCTTAGTGCAAGCTGTTGTGTTGTCACATCGTTCAGCACTTACTGTGTGTTAGTGTTAGCTTAGGTTTAATATGCTGTTTGGTATAGTTTGGCAGATTACTTTGATGTCTGAGAATAATCAAAAAATTTCCCATATCAATTAATGGTAATTGCTTCTTTGCTTTATGCCATTTCATCATAAGGAACGTTTTGCAGAACAATCTACTGTTAAATATTACAGGAATCCTGTATCAAAACAATGTTTTAGATTTTACAAAACACTTTTGCATATATTATCTATTTAAATTTTTACAAAAGTCCTGTGTTTTCAGAACTATTTTCTTGGGGAAAGAGGAAGTGATTTCTAGAAACTCAGACAAATTACATCTATCTGAACTACATTTTTATATCTAAAATAGAAATAATAATATAATTAAGGAATCACTGAGATATTGCTATTATGGAAACAAGGTACTTATCCCAAAGGACCTTAATACTTCTCACACAGAGAAAAATTTCTGATAGACTGCAAATGAAATTTGACTAGCACACATGCCAAGTTTGCTCTGCACAGTATTTTTTTAGTTTAACCAACATTTGAAAATTAGTAATTCATGATGGGTGAGATGATGGTGGGTGTGTAACAGGGTGGTCCCAGGGAAAAGGGGAGGTTCCAAGCTCCTGCCCCACCCAAAGGAGGGAAGAAAGAAAGCTATAGAAGAGACTGAGGAAGGAAGGAAGCAGGATGGAGCCAGAAGGAGACCTGGAGGAGGCACAATGAACAGAAAGACACATGAAGAAATTGTGCTTGCTTCTTGTTCCTGGACTGGTTGAAACAGATGTGTGTGAGAGACCCGTGGGGAGAATAACAATGGTATCTTTAATCTTGATTTTGATTTTGCTCTTTACCTCCCAGACTTGTCTGAGTGTTTCTGACCCTTTTCTATGGGTCCCCACTGGAAAGTGCTTTAAACTTGGGGCAGGCTTTCAGGCCTTACTTTGGGCCAACCCTGTTTGGGTGGACTTTTACCCACGAAGGGACAGGCAACTTCGGATACTTGATTTGGAAACTATATCCTTTGTCTTTCCTGTATTGCACACTAATTGTATTAAAGTTCCTTTCCATTAGAGGTCTATACGTTTTGTCTTGATGTCAGAATCTATTTAGAGCAAGGGGCTCTGGGGTGCCCTTCTCCCTGCCTTTCACTACTTGATGGGGGTATCCCATTATTACCTCAATTAAAAATAAATAAAATATATATTTTTTAAGTAGTGAAGGGGGGGAATTAGGAGTTCATATAAAATCCAAATCAGTTCTCGAACTTCTTCCTCTCCTAGAAGGGGTAGGGGGAGAAAGAAACAGGTGGGGAGGGTTGGAGTGGGTGAGAGGGGGTGAGGAAATGATTTGACATTCCTATAGAACAATGCCCTGCTGTTCCCTTTGGAGAGGGCATGTATCTGCAGTATGTTACAGTTCCCATCTGTCCCTATTGCCTCCTTCACACTAAAACCAAGAATTAGTGCCCATTTATCATCAAGTATTCACATGAGAGAAATATGTCCCAAATGTGTATCTATTAAAATTGGCTAAGGGGAGGATATCCAAGAGGAGCTCATGTTTCAAGAAAACCAAGAATCAGCGCAAGCTCTATGGACATAAAAACTAATTTTATACACCTTTGTTAGAGAAAAGTGAGTCCATGTCTTATACCTGGTATCTAATTTTTATGTCGGTGTCCTCCCAAAATTCATATGTTGAGGTAGAGCCTTTGGAAGGTGATAAGTTTATGAAGGTGGAACACTCATTAATGGGATTATTGCCCTTAAAAGTGGCCCCAGAGACCCTGCTTGCCCTTCTGCCATGTGAGGTTAGAGTGAAACAATGACTGTGAGTGAGGAAGTGGCTGCACCAGACTCTGAATCTGCCAGTGCCTTGATCTTGGACTTGCCAGCCCCCAAAATGTTGTGAAATAAATGTTTGTTGTTTATAAGCTATCAGGTCCATGATATTTTATTATATAGCAGCCTGAATAGACCAAAATACCCTAGCTGCTTGCTCCACTCATTTACATTACCAGCCTAGTCCTAGGAGTCATTGGGTTTTCCAACCTCAGATGTAGACTGTGAACTCCATAGGTTGGTTTTACAGAAGTTTCCACAAAGTGAGGTGAGAGGTTTGCAGGGGTTGGCTGGACACCCAAGCTCACAAAAACTCAGGTTCCAACTTATAACAAAAGCAGCAGTAAGAAAGACAAATGCCATGTGGTATCATTTGAATGTGGATTCTAAGAGGGAAAAGTCAAACTCACAGAAAGAGTAGTATGGTAGTTGTCAGGAGCTAGAGTGGGAGATATAGGGTAAATGGAAATTGTCAGGATTTTCCGCCCTCCCTCCATTATTATTAATGATAGACCCCTGCGGTCCTACACGTGTGCTGATGGTGGACACCTGCAGTAGGGTGTGGGCATGCACAGGCGGGTGCACCTGGGCTGAGAGACTGGGCTTATAAGGGCAGCATCATGGGGACGCCAGTAGTAGTAGAAATAGCAGAGAAGCAGAGAGAGCAGAAAAGAGCCAGCAAGAGAATACTAGAGTATCAGAAAGAGTGAAGACTCACCAGGGGCTGCGAGGCCTGCTAGCCTCCTGGTCCCCTGGTCCCCTGGTCCCCTCGCCAGGTGTGTACCTGGTTGCCACACTATATACATAAAAAGCTCAACAAAAAAGCCTGAAAAGGCCACTGAGGTCTCCAGGACTCTCCTTTACCTGTCTGCCCGATCATAGAGCTCCTGCTCTGTGCCTAGCTGGCACTACAGGAACATGGGGAGATGTTGGTCAGAGGGTACAAACCTTCCCTTGTTAGATGAATGTGTTCTGAGCATGCTGTACAGCAAGGTGGCTAGAGTTAATAACACGATGCTGTATATTTGAAATTTACAGAGAAAGTAGGTCTTAAGATTAAACATATACACTAATTATATGAGGTAAAGGATCTGCTGATTTACTTGATTGGGTAATCATTTCACAATATATATGTATATTAAATAATATGTTGTATACTTTAAATACATATGATTTTATTTGTCAATTATGCTGGTCAAATAGTCAAATTTACATCAGATAGATTAGTAGGGAAAAAAACTAATTTAGTAGTGAACATTTAGGGAATCCTCATTGAAAGACCAATGAAGAAAAATGGGGGTACATCTCCTGAGCTAAGGAATGGGGTAGGAGTCTGGTGCTTCAAGGAGAGAGGAGAATGCCTGTTGACTCATATGAAGAGTAGATGGTCTATAATTAGATATTTACCCTGCCATAGACAGGTTTCTTCAGTAGACAAGGGATTTCTGGCAAAAAGCCTAATTCTGGGTAATACCTCAATTTTCACTCTTCTAGATAGTTAAAGAAGAGGTAAAAGTTTCTCATAAATCTATAAGGCCTCAATTTACCTCCACTCTGAAATAATCTCATGCCAAAGTGACACGTCGTGGGAAGGCCTGTTCTGAGCAACATGGGGAGGCCTACCTAAACACCTGAGGGACATCTCTTCTTCAGAGCAAATAGCAAATTAAAATCCCTCGGCATATCCTCAGTCTAAGTCTCTTTTTCTTTCCAACACAATTTCAGCAATTATGTTTATCACTTAAATGCCTCCTCTTGTCCATAACTTTGATGATTCTCACATAACTTTGATGATTCTCACATGGGCTGTAGATTGTTTACTCTAATTGTGTTCTTATTAACATTCCCATTTTAAATAGCTAAAAATAAGACTTTGACCTTCCAAAGAGAATGCCTGCTTACAGTGCTTCCTCTGGGAGAAATTAACTGGAAATATCTGCAAAGTCTGTCCAGAGTGATATGTCTGATCATTTTTCTTCCTGATTGTTTCTATAGGGTAAAGTATCCTATCTTCTTTCCAGAAGAGACATGGGCACAAAGGACCGCTGAGCCCCAAATAAAATATCACAAGATACTAGTGACAAATGGAAAAGGTATCTGTAGAAAAATGCTGGAGTGACTATTCTTGCTGAACGACCCACAAACAATCGCTTTCAGTTTTGGGGAAAAAGTTTCTCAATAGATGCCAGTTATTAAAAATGATACTATTTAGGGGCCTCCCTGGTGGTGCAGGGGTTAAGATACAGCCTATGAAGCTGTCCACAGCCACTGCAGCATAAGTTCAATCCCCGGCCAGGGAGAAACCCACATGGTGCAGCAGACCTCTCCTGACTCACCCACTGCTCCCCTCAGCAGTGTATTTCAGTCAATCTGCCTGTTCTGTTCCCTACTCTGTCTCTGGTGAATCATCTCACCCTCCCGCACCTCTGGCCTGTACCCCAGTTCTTGTATCCATAAATAAATAAATCTTTAAAAAAACAAATAAATAAATAAAGTGATACTATTTAAATTCAATTTTTTTGCATAAGGAAAAGCCATCATTTGATCCTTTCAGAGGAAAAAATTAAGCATTCCTACCAAAAAAAAAATGTCCTTTAAGACATAAAATGTGAGATAGTGAGGATTTTTTTCTGTACAGAACTGGAGATTACAATATGAATTTTATAACAGACTGTGGAAAATAGAGTGGTTATGAAGAAGGGGAATACATGGTAGTGTATTGGCACAAGAGGGAAATGGGAGGGGAAGTGAGGAGCAGTGCCTTGTCTCTGAAGTGTCAACACCCTCCACTCCTGCCTCAAGAGGAAGAACACAGCTCATCTGATACTTGAGGGAAGAGCTGTAGTAAAGCAGCTGTAGGGGAAGAGAGGCAATTTCTTACTCTTCTGGGTTCTAGAGCTTTGGTGATGAGTGAAGTACATGCACAAGTTGAGAAGAAGTTATGCTCCCCAAATTATGTAGTTATGTAAATTAATGTATGGGGGGGGCAATTTCCCCACCTTGCTTGGCTTCTTCTAAAGCTGACAAAGAATTAACATCAGAGTAGTAGGAGAAAAGTTCCAAACTTAATAGAGATATATATTTATAGCTGGAAAATTTACATGGTTGTAAATTCTAAAGAATAACTGGATGGATCAGAAATATTAATCCTGCATGTAGGGACTGGAGCATCCAAGAGGGTCAGGGGGACAGTTCGTGAAAGATAATAAGGGGTTACCTTATCCTGACTCTGAAAGTTAAGATGAGATTCTTAGAGGACATGTTTACAGATAAACCTGCACCTAGATAAGACCCTCCCCCAAAGTATATTCTAGGTCATAAAAGGGAGAGCAATAATGCTTCTCCAGTGAGGAAAGGGGCAGAAGTTTATCACAGGATCATCTCTTCTTCCACTGGAGAAAGGTGAAGGACTAAAGCAAGGATAGAAACTTCTCCTCAGATTCAAGGGATTTCATTGCTTTTCACTCAAAACACTCTGCATGCCAGAGCAGGGCATCTTGAACAAACCAATTCTGAGCATCTCAAGGTAGTTTCATTGTGGCAAAACAATACAATTTGATTTTAAAATATATGAATTTTTAAACATTTACATATAAATGTTTCATAGGTCAAAGGTCAAAAGAGATATCTATAAAGACGATGAAATCCTAACCCAACATATCCCCTGTGCCTTTATAAATGTGTGTGATAAGTGGCAAGTGTCAATGTCAAATAATAATTCTATACATTGTATTAATAATTGTTTTCAGGCTGACATATGGAAGGAAACATAATGGTTGCAGGGGATTGCAGCAATATATTTCGTTCCTTTAAACCTCTACTTCAATCACCTTTCATAAAGTAAAAGAAATGAAAAGAACTTTGTAAGATATACAAAAGAAACTAAACTTAATGATATATGCTATGAGACCCAAACCAATTCCTTTCATCCAGACACACATAATTCTTACTGCAGACCAGGCTCTATTTTTTGGATGAGTAGTCACTCCCTCCCATGAGGATGGGGAAGAATGACTATCTCTGATCATGTATCACTATCATTAAAACTAAGGAAATATGCCCACCCTCCCCTTGCATATGAAAGGCAAGAAAAGTAAAAAATAATCATCATCAGCTTCCAAGTGCCGACTTTTTATGTCTTTTACAGGGATCCATGAATCTTCCAAAATTAATGACAATGGATAAGCTTCCTCAAAGATTTTGCAGAATGCTGCTGGCACATTTTCTGCCAGGTAAAGCGATTTACTTTGCCCTCGGAGGAGGGAAAAAAGGGAGGGCTTAAAAATAAACTAGCTTGAACATAAAATTATAAAGCTGAAGAAATAACATAGGAAAGAAACATCCCACCAATTCTCAATTTTAATCATCTCAAAACCTAAAGGAAAGTAAACTTATTTATTTCCCCAACCAAAGCCATTTTTGCTGAAATTACAGAATCAGTCATTTTACGAAAGAAAGGAAATAATAAAGATTTCCTGTTGTCCAAAGCGAGTACTAAGGATTAAAGGAGACAAAGTAAGGATGAAAATGAAACTCAGTTGAAAACAAGTAATTTCAATGAATATTTTCTGCTGTGTATTTTAATAATAATCCATTGAGATCAAATTATAAACATTTTCTGACAAATTAATTCCTAAAACCATGCCTGCTTCTGGAGATTATAAAATATTAACAATTTTCTAAGGTAGTCACTGGTAAGTATTCACAATTATGCAAAGAATGATCTTTCTGGCCATTTTTTGCTAAATACTAATGAAACAGTAAAATTCATTCAATTATTCTATAATTCAAAATATATTTATTGAAGATCTACTACATGCCAAAACAGTGGGGGGAAGGGTGGAATAGCAAGCAGAGAGGGGAAAATCTCAGCTAGAAGGATAAAAGAATAGTGCTTTTATTCTAATAAAGAAAGCCAAAAAATAAATTGAAAATATATGCAGTGCTAAGTATTATGGCAACATAAGCCAGGACAGGGTGATGGGCAGTACTGAGGGTAGCAAAATTTGGGAAGCAGTGGGGGTCAGAAAACTGAATAATCAAGGCTTCTCTAAGAAGGTAGCATTGGTGCAAAAACCTGAAGAAAGTAAGAGAGCAACACATAATGATATCTAGAGGAAAAGCATTTCAGGCAGAGGAAACCACAGGTGCAAAGGGCCTGAGGCAGGGGTACGGTTAACATTTTCAGAGTCATTTTAATATCAAGGGGTACAGCAAATGTGTCAGGATGAAGTAAAGATGATATCATAACAGAAAGTCATAGGTTCAATATAAGGTAATTTCTTTAAGCCCATTACTAAAATTTTGAAGACTTGCAAAGGATTTGAAAAGAATGACAAGACCTGATTTACATTTTAACAAGATCACTCTGGTGGTCATATGAAAAAAACCATAGAGAGGGACAGCCGCAGATAGATCAGCTAGAAGACTAAATCAATTATTCAACTATATTCAATTATTCTTTAATTCATAATATATTTATTGAAGATCTACCATATGCCAAAACACTAGGGGAGGGGACAGTAAAGAGGGGGAAATCTCAGCTAGAAGAATAAAAGAATAGTGCTTTTATTCTAATAAGGAAAGCCAAAAAATAAATTGGGTGGCTGGGACCGGAGTGTTAGCAATGAAAGTAATAATAAATAATCAGAATTTAGATGTATTTTGAAGGTGGAATCAACAGGATTTACTAATTAGATGTAGGGGAGGGGTAATGTGAGAAAGAGGAGTCAAATACGACACCGAAGATTTTAAAGATTTAGTCTTTATTTATTTATGCATATAAGAGTTGGGGAATAGGCCAGAGGTGCAGGAAGGTGAGAAGATTCACCAGAGACCGAGTGGGAAGCAGAATGGGTGAGACAGGAGAGGTCTGCTGCACCATGTGGGTCACCTCCCTGAATGGGGATCAAACTCATGCCACAGTGGCTGCCAATAGCTTCATAGTGCTGAGACTTAAGCCCTTGTGCCACCAGGAAGGCCCATTATGATTTTAGCTGAGTGTGGTCAATCAAATTATTGATACTGATTCTTCATGTGTCCTTTGAATGAACTCAATGTGGGCAGCACCTGTTTCCCAAACCCATAGGTTCAACCACAGACTTAACTTTGGCCAATGACACGTGTGTAGGAGTGACTATGTGTAGCTTCTAAGCCATAGGAGACCTTGGACTTTTTTTTTTTTTTTGTCCTCTTAGGTATCTGCCATTAGCATGAGAATATGCCCTACCCTACCTGCTTGTTCTGGGGATAAGAAACAAGTTGAATAGAGCTGCTGGGGACAACAGACCTGCAGTGGGAAGCAGAAGTGCATTAGCCTCTGAAGCCTGCAACAGGTGCCAAGTCAAGAGAAGTCTAGACTATTTGATCTCAAATCACCCTTCAGCCATGTGAATAACAAAATGTAAATTATTGTTTTATTTAAGCTGTTGAGTATAGGATCACTTTTTATAAAGTAATAGCTAGCTAAACAACTTAAAGGAAGGAGTTGTGTTTACTAAAAGAAGGAAGGAAGCCTACTTCCTTTGGGGAAGTTTGGGGAAGAAAATAAAATCAGGATCTTAGTCTTCAATGTAATAAGTTTCCCATTTAACTTGAAAGTTGAAATCAAATAGGAATTGCACATACCAGGGGCTGATGTAAGAGTCATCGTTATCTAGATGGTATCTGAAGAAATAAGATTAAACTCTCTAAACAAATGAGTGTAAAGAATCAATGAAATCCAAGCCTTGGGGGCCTCCTCTGGTGGCGCAGCAGTTGAGCGCTGGGCTGCGAGGCTGCCCGCAGCCTCCACAGCGCCGGTTCGTTCCCCGGCCACTGGTGAGGGTCCCACAAAAAAAAAATAATAATAATAATAAAATAGGGCCTCCCCGGTGGCGCAGCGGTTGAGCGCTGGGTTGCGAAGCTGCCGGCGACCTCTGCGGCGCCGGTTCGATCCCCGGCTGCTCCCCGGCCACCGGAGGAGGGTCCCACATGGCGCGCAGACCTCTCCTGCCGCCCGCTGCGCCCCTCAGCAGTGTACTTCGGTCCTTCTGCCTGCTCTGCTCCCCGCTCTGGCTCTGGTGAATTCTCTCACCCTCCCGCGCTTCTGACTGTACCCAGTGCATGTGTAAACAAAACAAACAAACAAACAAATAAATAAATAAATAAAACATGCCTCTATTAAAAAAAAATAATAATAATAATAATAATAAAATAGAAAAAAATCCAAGCCTTGGGACACTTCTGTGTGAAGAGGTTGAGGAAATGAAAAAGAACCAGTGAAGGAGATCCAGAGATCTAAGAGGAGGCCCCAAAGATGGTGTTGCTGGAAGACTAGTGGATAAAGCAGTCTACAGAATCATGGGACCAAGTGCCATCCCTAATGAAGTTGGATGAAGACTCAAATGTTCATTAGCTATAGTAATGTAAAAATCTGGTGATTTTACTCTTTGGTAGAGAGTGGTAAGGATAAAAGCTTGATTGGAATGATTTCAAGAGACTGAAAAGAGGGAGAGTCAGTATATATAGATTTCTCTTTATATATAAATTTCTCTTTAAATTTTGTTTAAAGAGGAACAGAGGAGTGGTAAAATAACTAGAAGAAATGAGTTTAAAAGAAGTTGTTTTGGGGCCTCCCTGGTGGTGCAGGGATTAAAATCTCAACGCTCTCAAGCTTTCACCAACCACTGCAGCATGAGTTCCATCCCCTACCAGAGAGCTAACGTGCATGGAGCAGCAGCATGGAGCAGTGGTGTATTTCTACCTGTTCTGCTCCCCACTCTGTCTCTGGTGAATCCTCTCACCCCACCCCACACCTCTGGCCTACACTCAGTTCCTGTATGCATAAATAAATAAAAATAAATCTTTTTAAATAAATAAATGAGTTGTTTTTATGATGGGAGAATAACTTTTCTCTTTCATATACTGGTGAGAATGACTCAGGAGATGAGGGAAACTTCATGAAAGAGATACAGATAAATATTATAAGGCAAGTAATTTTGGATGGGAACTTTTAGGAACTATTTTGACTGTTTTTATTTTTCCTCAATATAATAGAAACCAAGGTTAGCTAACAGGGAAGGTAAGGCAGGAAAAAGTGCGAGTTTAGAGAGGAGAAAATATAAAACAATCTAAGAGTTGGATCAATGGACTACATAAAACTGGGCTGCACAAACAACCAAAGGAGAGGAAAAGTGGGGGATGAAGGTATCACACTTCCAGACTTCAAACTATATTATGAGGCCACAGTGCTCAAAATGGTATGGTATTAGACTAAAGATAAACACCAGGTTAGTGGAACAGAATTGAAAGCCCAGAAATAAGCCTACGTTTTGGACAGTAAATCTCCAACAAAGGAGCCAACGGTATGCAATATAGAAAAGAACATCTCTTCAACGGTTGGTGTTGGGGAAAACTAGTTAAAAACATGCAGAACAATAAAACTAGAATGCTCTCTCACACCGTACACACAAAAATAATTCAAAATGTATTAAAGACTTAGATGGAAGGCCATAATCCATTAAATACATAGAAGAAAACATATGCAAAATACTGGATCAAAGGAATCTCAGAGTTGAAGTTACCAAAGGGACCTGCAAAGTTCAGGTGTTGGGGGCAGGAGTAGCTGTCTGAACAGAACTTACAAAGAGGTTGCAGTTATCAACAAAATTGGGATATGACTTTGAGAAGAAAAAACTGCAGAAAGATTGAGGACAACCTGTGTGGAGAATGGGGAGGTGAAGGAGATGAGAAGTCATTATATTGGAAGATGTGTGGGGGCTTGGATATTGAAATTGCCGAGAATTACATCAGCAGGCGTGTTAGAGAGAATGCTACTGGATTAAATGATAAAATCTTCTAGAAAGTCAAATCAATGAATTACAGTTGTGCTTGGATGCAGGAGGTGATGCAGAACTCTAATCAGGGTGCCCTTACTATAAATGAAGAAGGCAGATCTATCGACATATATTGGTGAATGAATATAAATGTGTATGTTTGGAGAATACGTAAGATCTTTAAGCTGTCTTTTCAAACTAATTTTCTGTTTTAACCAACTTTTTCAACAAACCATTTTAAATACTGACGTGATTGCCTCAGATTAAGGGGCTCTTTCTGATGTTAGTTTAAACCAGATCAGATTTTAGAAAAGCAAACCACAGAGATCAAATGATTCATTCCTAAAGAAAGGTTTTTATAAACATGGAGGCAAATTACCTGGTGGACCTGGGCAGTGACTTTGATTTTGTTGTTATCTGTGTAGTTTTATCATTATTGGCAAGATGCTCCTGAATCATTATTGAAGGCAAGATGCTCCTGAATTCCTAAATAAATGAGAATCTCTGTATTGAAGTTTCCTTTTGATTCTTTTCATAACAGAATAAGAGTTTTGCTGTAATAAATGATGTTTTAACTTTGTATTCATCATTCACTAATGTAGGCTGCATGAATGTGGTTATGAAGTTGGTAAATAATTAAACTCACCTGACTTTATTTCTGTACCTTTTCTCCTCAATAAACTTTTTCTTTCTCTAAACATATATAAATAAACAAACTGACCTGCTCAAATCCTTAAGGTTCTGTATCAGCATGAAAGAAGAAATCTAACAGTGATTATGTTACTGCACATTTTGACCTAGTATTTCTGCCAAATATAGATCATTAAATGAAACCACCATAACCAGGCAGTGCACCAAATGGAGACTCTACCCAGGACCCCAAAAAAACAAGGAGAACATCGCTACTAGTAAGAACAGATGAGAAGTATTTATCCTGGTAAAAGAAGAAAATAGTCTCTTTTTTGAACACTATGATGGACTCTATATTTTAAGAAGCAGAAGGAAACTTAAAATTTGCTGCAAATAGTAAGAAATGTCCTGTTCAAAGGAAACAGCATTCTAAAGTAGAACAAGAACACCATGAGACACACAGAAAAGGATCCAAATAAAAAAATTGGACAGCACAAGAGAAACAGGAACCAAACTGTTTGCTTAATCACATTTCGCTAAAGTCTTTACTCACTCTTTTGTGAGGATAAATTGAAATTCTGGTCTCATTATCCCCATTAAAGTTTATCATATATAATTCTATTTAGGTTGACCAAATACTAACTCTCTATGGTTTTCATTAAATAGCATTAATTCAGTCAAAATTAAAGTTCAAAGTTAAAGAACTCTTCCAGGTATGGTAGGAGCAGGATTCAAGAGTGAGTGGGAACCCTATTAACAACAGCACATAAAATTCTAGTACCATGGCTAATGTCATCTCGTTCACAACTTAGTGGAATATATCAGGTACTGTAAATTTTTCACACCTATGTACCAAGCAATATGACATGTAGGAATTTAGCTTAGAGAAATGGAGGGTGAACATTTATACACAAAGACTTAAAAACAACCCAAATTAACAACATTAGTGAAACTGTCACATTATGGTTTTTATTTAATGCTAGTGTTGGACTTCAATGGGAACAGGGCAGTTGCACTGGGGCACTCTGTATGTGTACAGGAGAGGAGATCTGTTATTTTGAGAGTTGGGCACTGAGTTCTTAATAAGATAGAACTGTTTCTGCAGGCGAGAGAAGCAGCAAGTTCAAGTGTTTAAAAGAGTCAGGCAAGAGTCATAATGAAGGGGAAGGTCCAGGTCTAGAAGATAACATGGAAAAGCAGTTTGAGGAAGTGGTTCACTGCAGAGCACTTGCTCATTTGCAAAGACAACCAACATTCCCCTCCTTCTGCTTATGTCAGCGCTGGCATCTCTTCTAGTCTTTTTTTTTCCCCCCATATAGGAGCTACCCACCAGCATTTTCTATGCTTTTCATGTAATGGCCAACACTGTCAAAGCCTGCTGGTAACCAAGGGCTTTCAGGGTTTATGTTGTCATTACTGTTATTGTTGTTGTTGCATTTGACTGAGAGCTCAGAATAAATGTGTGTGTGTGTGTGTGTGTGTGTGTGTGTCAGGGTAACTCCCTTAGATAGCCTAGATAAGCTGGGACTAGTCAACGGATAGCTAGCTAAAGTACCCTGAATAAAAAAAAAAAAACTCTAATTTAAGAGTGGGTAGAAATTAGAAAAAGGGAGAGGAGGAGAAAGAAAAAGTCAAATAATATATAGACATGGAGGGAGCAAGGAATTATGATATAGAATTTTAAATATCCAATTCTTTGGGGCTACTGCAAACCTTCAGTAAAGCATGCTAAGCACAGTAATTCAGGTTTCACTTAAACTAACATAGAGGCCATTAACAGGAAGACTCTCGTGCATTTCCAAAGTTGGAAAAGCTTCAAAACACACCAAAATGAAGCAAAGATAAGAAAACATTGTCTTAAAAAGAAATGAAGAGAATATATGTTATCGCTGTTTGTTCAATTACTAGTAGCATTCTTTATCGGTGTTCTTGAACTTTATGGACGTTCTTTCAATAAAGGTCCCTTTTTGCTTGAGCCAATTTGAGTGTCTATTACTTACAGACATAAAAGCCTCTAACTGGGCCTCCCCGGTGGCACAGTGGTTGAGCGCTGGGCTGGGAAGCAACCCATGGCCTCTGCAGCGCCGGTTCCATCCCCGGCCTGAGGGTCCTACATGGCGTGCAGACCTCTCCTGCCGCCCGCAGCTCCCCTCAGCAGTGTACTTCGTCAGTCTGTCTGTTCTGCTCCCCACTCTGACTCTGGTGAATTCTCTCACCCTCCCGCGCTTCGGACTGTACCCAGTGCTTGTATGAAAAATAAATAAATAAATCTTTAAAAAAAAAAAAAAAGCCTTTACTTAAGACAGAGCACAAATGAGAGCAAGAAATACACCTAAATATCAAAAAATGCTGTGTTTATGAGGCAGGTGTACATAACCATAACTTTTTTTTTTTTTGTGGGACCTTCGCCGGTGGCCGGGGATGGCACTGGTGCTGCAGAGGCTGCGGGCAGCCTCGCAACCCAGCACTCAACCGCTGCGCCACCAGGGGAGGCCCATACATAACTTTTTATCTACTTTTTATTTTTTAATTTCTTAAACATCTTATAATGGAGATGCTTTAACAGCTGAAAATTAAACTTCAGGTAGATAATGGACAACTGTAGTATGTACAATGCAATACACCTGATGCCTTATGTTAACCAATGTTTCCTCAATTAAAAAAAATTTTTAAGAAAAGACATGACTTTTCTAATAGGGGAAAGGTTTTAGTGAAAAAGTATCAAGTACAAGGGGTAAAACAGAAAAACAGCCCTTCTAATAGAATTCTCCCTTAGCCATACTCCTTGTCTGAGTGTACCAGACATTACAGATAAAGTGATTAGAGGGAATTGCAATTAGGGATGAGCTAAAGAAGGGAAAGGATTGATATGATATGGTGGGAGGACACTGAGAAATGTTCAAGAGTGCTAATGTACCTTCTATCAGTTTCATCCATTCTGGAGACCTTGACGGAGGGTAGGTAGGTTTTTTGGAATCTGGGAAAAATCTGGCCTCTATATATTGGCACAGAAACAGAATCACAGAATGATGTTACAGGAATTGGGGAAAGGCAAGTGTCTTAGAAATTATATAGTCCAATCCTTCCTTTTTCAATTTGCTTTTATTTTAAACTAATTTATTATAATCAATGAACAAAAGTGCACACATTTAATGGATATGATTTGTTTAGTTTGGACATATGCAAACAACTGTGAAACACAGTCAAAAATTTCCGTATGCCCCCCCTTTTTTTCAGATAAAACATGTTTAATGAAATCTACACTCTTAACGAAATTTTTCAGTGCACAACTCAGTATTGTTAAATATGGGCAGATGTCTAGAATTTATTCTTTCATAACTGAAACTGTATACCCACCAAACAACCACAATTTCCCCCTTCCTCCAGTCTCTGGAAATCTCTGCTTCTATGAGTTTGATTATTTTAGATAGTTAATAAAAGGAAAATCATGCAATATTTGTCCTTGCAGTATATGTCACATTTTCTTTCTTTATTCATCCTCTGAAGGGCATTTAGGTTGATTCCATATCTTGGTTATGGGAAATAATGTTGCAACAAACATAAGCATGTAAATATATCTTCAAGAATTTGATTTCAATTATTTTGGATGTACACTCAGTATTGGATTGCTAGATCATATCATCATTCTTTTTTTAATTTTTATAGAAATACCTATACTGTTCCCATATAGGTAGAAATATCTCAATTAATATTTTGAGTGAGCAAATTCAATGAACTTTACCCTTGACTCGTAATGAAATAGTCCATGGAGGCTACACTATTTTATATCCCCACAACAGACCATAAGGGTTCCAATTTCTGCACATCCTCTCCAACTTCTAATCCTTTCTCTACATAAAGGGAAACTGTGGCTCAGTGAGATAAAGCAAGTTAACCAAAGCAGCTAATGTCACAGCCAATACAAGGACACAGTTCTCCAAATAAGCAGGTTTCCCTAAAAGTGTAATTTCTGGATACAACTCCATGCTGTTCTAAAAGTAAACTCTAGGGGAAAAAAACTGTTGCCTCTGGATAGCACAAAAACCAAAATTATACTAAACCCAGCCAAACGGGGGTATTAATGTTGACCAAGAAGGAGACATTTTAAGCCTCAAAGGCCCACGTCTTTGGGAGAAAAGCACCTTTTTCAGAATCTTGGTAGCTAACTAAGCACCATGAAAACCCCAAGAAATTGTCCCAAACAAAGTCCCTTCATCTACCTGGGAATGAAAAGGAGCCCCTTCAAGACCCTAGAAAAAGTCTTGTTCCTTCAGTGGGAATTATAGACCAGTCTCAACCAACCTTAATAAAAATGGGAAGGATAGTAATATCACTTAAAATTATTGAGCACTTACTACATGACATGTACTATGTCAAGGTTTTCACACATATTATCTCATTTAATCCTCACAGTCGTCCTGTAAAGTAGAAAATAACATTATCTCCATTTTATACACAAGGAAATTGAGACACAGGGAGGTTAAGTAACTTGTCAAGAGATATTTAGCTAACATAGAGTTAGAATGAGAACCAAGACAAATATATAATTCCAGAGCTAGACTGTGGCCAGGCTCAGACATAGCTCTTATTAGACAATGAACTACATGGGGTCACGAATCAGGTCTTAATCTTTGCATTTCCAGCATGTGAAATAGTTTCAGCACAAATAGGAAAGAATAGCAAAGAAATTCAGAGAAGGGCGATTATTAGGGAGAAGGGCAACTTAGAGAAGGGCAATTATTATTAGGGAGCCAGATACTCCAAGTTTTAAGACACTAATGCCCAACATGACCTTAGGAAGTTATTTACTTTCTCTGAATTTCAGATTATTTATCCGAAAACAAGTAGAACAAAGATATCTACCTCATAAGGTTGTTGTGAAGATTGAGATAGCACATTTAAATGGCTTAGCCTAGTACCTGAATATGATAAGCAGTAAGTCAGACTCTGCACAACTGGGAGTTGTTTTTGTCATCTTACTTTGCCTTTCAAAATTATTTTTTCAATGTACCAAAAGCCTGTTCAAATTCCCTTTCAAGTATGGTGAAAAGTCCACTTACAGACAACTAAAGAAACTTTTTATTACAAGTCAAAAAAAAAATCATTCAAAAGAGTTTGACTTTTTTTAAGCCCAAAAAGGAAGTAAAGCTATAATTTGGCAAAACTGGGAGTGACAGTGAAAAAGAACTCAGAAAATACAGAGTTTTGTGAATGTCTATAGTAGTGCATTAAGTTGGGTAATCGACAGAAATCACTCAGATGGTGGAAGACAATTCTCCTACCCACCAGTGGATATTCTTTTGTGTAAATCTCCCTCTTCCTCTTGCTCATATGCCTCTAGTTTCCAGAAAATGCTTTATTCTGACCTACCGTCAAAAAATATTATTGAAATCCAAGTTGTATTTGCATTAAAATTAGCATAAATTGAAAGAGTAAAAGTGTCTCTATACAAATATGGTGTGGAAGGACTAAGAGATTGTGAGAGGACCAAAATCTCCCTAAATCACAGGTTGACAATTGAATTTATAAAGGACAGTGATGGGTGGGGGAAAAAGGGGGGGAATGTTCCTATTTTGCTCTTTACTCTTTTCTTTCCCAATTAAAAATAATGTACCAATATGTTTATTGTATAATAAAAATTAAGATAGACCCATACACATAAAAAAAAGAACAATGTGTAGAATAATCATAGCTCACATTTATTGGATATTTATAAATGCCATGTGCCAGGTAATGGGTCAAATGCTTTTCATGTATTATTCTACTCAGAAAAACCCCATGAGTTATGTGATAGATGCTACTCTATGTGCTTTAAATATATCATCTCTTTTAATGTTCATAGTCACACTGAGATCAGTACTATTACTAGTTCCCACTTCACAGGTAAAATAGAGTTATTAAGCCAATTGTCCTAGTTAATAACAGAACTTGGTACTTAATGGGTTATCTGACCCCATCTTCTACACACTGAGCCACTCCATCATAAAGAAAAGAAATCAACACAACTGCTAGGTCTAAACAAACCTATCTTCTCAGCCATACTTAAAGAATAAATTTCGACCTGATTCAGGAAAAAATATATATATAAGGAAAATTAGTCTGTAAAACAAAAGAGAGCCAAGTTTACATTTTTGTGTGCCTCTAAAAAAATAGGGCAATGTGATGCTATATTCAGACAAATCCGCCACTACTTTCTCTTTGACTTCTCATCTTATATATAGCAATTATACTAAAAATAATGGACATTAAAGTAATTGTGGCAAAGCAAGTTAATTAATATTAGTGTACAGTTATTTGATTTTCCCTGGTCTGAAAGAGGTAATTCTAAGCAACAAACTATGATGAACTAGTAATTCAATTTTTTTAAATGCTACAATCTCATGAGAGAGAATAAATCTATAAATATATTTAAAAATCAAATGTGGTCACTCAAAAACATTTTTAGTATAGGTAGAGGCATCTATTCTGATGCATTAGTGAAAGTGATGAGTCAACTTCCAAGATTAAAGGAGGCACTGCACAGTCCTCTGAGACTTGAGCTTCGCCCTTTTTGTCTAGGTTATACAACCCCAGACCAGCACAACTACAAGGTCACAGCACACTAATGGGAGATATCCTGAAAAGTCTAAGATAGAAAAAAGGGAACAGGATCAAACTTTCCCATGGTAGCTATCACAAGGCTCTCCATTTGTGACACCTTCATAGCCCAATGAGATTTGATCTGCTATGTAAGCCTTCCTTGCAAGTAGCAACTTAAAAGAAACTAGGTCACAATAAAATTTACTTTGCTTTTCAAAGACAAAAAATAGCACTCCCACCATGAGGCAGGAATCCCTGTGGGACCACATAGTCCACATGCATGAGACTTGTCTGGTTTTGCTTGTGATTGCATCCAGTAGAGGTGCTCCATCTACACCTCTGAAGGGGTGAAGGTGGGGAGCTCAGCTCTTTGGAACCTACAGCTCCACAACTCTTAAAGCTCCATGTCGACTTCAGGGACCATTGCGCAAGGTAATCAAGAGAACATGACCACAGGTGGGCCCCAGAGCTAAATCCAAGCACCCAGAGGTTCCTCGTCTCCTTCCCTCACAATGAGTGTTACAGTCTGGCCCCTTGGAATGTACCTTATAACCTCACCTCTTGGTATGGGTGATCTCAGAATCTGCTCCAAGGATTCAGTCTGTTTTTTTTTAAAAAAAAAAAAAAAAAGATTTATTTATTTATTTATTTATTTATTTATACAAGCACTGGGTACAGTCAGAAGCACGGGAGGGTGAGAGAATTCACCAGAGCCAGAGGGTAGAGCAGAGCGCAGACCGATGAAGTACACTGCTGAGGGGAGCAGCGGGCAGCAGGAGAGGTCTACACGCCATTTGGGACCCTCGCCCGGGGCCAGGGATCGAACCGGTGCTGCAGAGGCTGCGGGAAGTTTCCCAGCCCAGCGCTCAACCGCTGTGCTACCAGGGAGGCCCCCAAGGATTCAGTCTTGAGAAAAATGTGCAATGTGTTGTTTAGACTACCTAGACTAAATGTGAGTGAACATAGTAAAAGCCTCTATACAAATTTTTGATATTGATAGGGGAGGATGTTAAAGGGGGCAGAGATCTACCCATTGGGTTGCCACTTAACATATAGCCTCTCCAGCAAGCCCCTTTGGTTTTAAAAACCAACACCTCCAAACCCAATTTAGAGTCTTCTGCCTTTTTCTCCCATCTCTCCTTACCCTCAGTCAAGGGTGCAGAGATGGAGCAGTAGGGGGGGTGGAGTGGAGGGGGAGAGGAGGTTCTTACACCTGAGACACTCCTAAGGTTGTGACCTAAAAGGGACCCCACATTCCTGACCCTCCTATCTCCCTTGATGCTCCTCCCACTTCTACTGTCCATCCTCTCTGCCCACCACTTTCTCTCAAAATCTCCCAAGGTGCCTTGCATAGAGATGACATCAGGCACCCCACAAGGAGAGGAGGTAGGATAGACTGGCCACAGGCAGTGTTTACCACCAGCATGAGCTCACTTCACCCACTTCAACAAACTCTGACACTTGTATAAGAAGCCAGTGAATCCAAAAAAGGGTAATAAAAATGAGATATGAGATAAAGGCCCACACCAATTCTGATCATTTAGGATCTAAGGACAAGCCCCATTAAGCACAATGATTTTTAAAATGGGGCAATAGTTGTAGTCCGGACTATAAATCCTACTTGGGTTTTTGCCAGTCCATCTTCTTCCTGAATTGCCTCCCCACCAAAAAGAGGTCCTCTACAGTGATGTTTAATCCACCTCACCCCTCTGTTCTGACTGCTGTCAAGTGGACAAGGAATGAACACACTGGATCAATCAGATTCTCTTTCCCAAGAATCTGAGATTTGAATTTGGAGGAAATAAGTCTGTCTTTGGCTAAAACTATAACAAATTAAACTCAGGCATTGTGGTGTCACCAAATTCTGCCATAAAGTAAGATAAATAGAAAAGGCCTATCTACAGAGGAAAAAAGAAAAGCAAACCCCAGATAGTACAAAGAAAGAGACCTGCAGAGAAGGCAGAAATGAAAACAGAAAATTCTGATGTCTTCTCAGTTACCATCTTGAGTCCCTTTTGGAGGCACGAGTCCTCTCTTGGCTTCCATGTGTCATATGTCATAAAGTTCCCCCCCCCCATTCACCAAGCTGACCCAAATTATATGAATAATACAGAAATTAAGGTCAGCAAAGAAAATGCTTAGGAATGGAAAATAAAGCTAATGGTTGATGGATCTTTGACTATGATCCCTATTAAGATGAAAAATTAGGTTTTGTGGAAGTTCTCCATGCCTAACCTAGCCACTCATACAAAGGTTAAGCCACAAGAGAGACTGCGTTGCGTCCAGGCCCATGGTTAGAATTCACACTGCAGTCAAAGTTGTTTCCTCTACAACAAAGACAAAAGGAGGAAAGAGCAAGCTTCAAAGTAAAATTCAATACAGCTACTATTCCTCTCCCCATATTTGAATATTTTTTAAAACTGAATTCTCAGGCCTCCCCGGTGGTGCAGGGCTTAAAGACAGTGCTATCAAGCTACTGCCAGCCACTGCAGCATGAGTTCAATCCCTGGCTGGCCAGGGAGCAACCCACATGGTGCAGCAGACCTCTCCAGTCTTGCCCGCAGCTCCCCTCAGCAGTGTGTTTCAGTCAATCTGCCTCTTCCATTCCCCACTCTATCCCTGGTGGATCCTCTCATCCCCTGCACCCCTGGCCTGTACCCCAGCTCTTGTATGCATAAATAAATAAATCTTAAAAAAATTTTAAAAAATTGAATTCTCCAGGGAAGAGGACATCAGAGGAAACAGATGGTTATTTTAAGGCAAGTAGGAGACACTCCATGTTGGCTTTCCCTCCCTCCCTCCTTTAACAGGAAGGATTTGAGCAGTTATGGTTATTCCTACCATACATTTCAGTCATCCTGTTTATGCAATGCAATAGATAGACAGATAATTGTACTATTGCACTACAAAACAAGCAGCTGAAATGTGGAACAGAACTTAAAAATGGAAACCTTGTCAGTTAGTGTTAGTGAATCATCACATGAAACAAATTGTTCACTTTTTGTTCAGTCCATTAACAACAAGGATGAAAAGAATTGCTCTTCCAACACACGACATTCCAATTTCCTATTTTCACTTAGTACCTCCCTTTTCAGCTCTGCAAATAAAGGCACTTATATTCTTTACTTAATTTGTTCCCTCTGACCAGGACTTTATTTCCATCAGAAACAACCATAAACAATTGTTCTTAGAAATGGAGCATTGGGAATGAGTCCCTCTGACACAGGGGGGTTGGTCTGGCCTGCCTTTAGCAGACGGACTGTGGCCACTGGGACCAACTCCCCAACACACTGCCCTCTACTTCAGTTTTTCTGAGATAGACAGTTGGGGAATGATTCAGAGCCAGCTTTGTTCCCCCAAAGTTCCAACCTTTATATTGTTTCCTTCTTTTGAATAGATTTTTATATTTTTTATTCCCATTTCATGTGTATAAATTTTGAGAGAGAAATGCAAAACATTGCTAAGGTCACTGAATCGGTTAGTATCGATTGCTTTTGAATTTCCAGGTAGTGATTTAAAGCCATCATGCAAATGACCACAAGCCTGCAGATTCACATCCAAATGAGATTCAGTCAGTTGTAGTAAAATCTGCTCAAATAAAAGTATGAAACTCACAGAAATAAAAACAATGACCCATAACTGGTGTAGTGTTTTTTGGGCCATTAAGGTACAATGATTTCATCATCTAAAAGTGCAGGGGAAACAAGATGCTTAAGGGCTGGTAGGTTTCAAAACAAAAAGAGAAGGAAATTAGCTTTTGGTAAGTATTTCTTAAGGTTAGACATAGATAATTTAATTTTCCTGATAATTCTGTAAATGAGATATACCTATTTACAGAAAATGAAGCTGATACTTAGAAAATATCAGTAAGTCTGTAGGGATCACCCAGCTAGTAAGTGAAACATGAAAATGTAAGTCTCTGTTGACTTGATTCCAAAGTCTGTACTCTATTTACTATACTCTGGGAAGGAATTTTTGTTTAAAGTTACCCAGTTCTAATGAAAGCCAGATCCTCTTAAGAGTTCAGTAAAAAATCGAAGGCAGCAAAAAGTCTTATCCAGTTATCTTAAGTTTAATTTGCCTTGACAGTCTCTGCCCATGGAACAGATCAATGGCCTACAGACTGAATCTCAAGTTGTCACCTGAAATCCAGTTAAACACTTCTTTTGAGCAATTTTGCTAGCCACATGTCAGTGGAAAAAGTCACACTGTTCCCAGCACTAGGATAAACAGATCAGGCATCTCCTATTTCTATGGCACAGATTAAACCAAAAGGACATAAACAGTATTTCTTCACAAAGTTGTGATTTCCAAAACCAAAAGGAAAAATGTGAAAAGGGCAAATCTAAAATGCCCTGCCACTTCTCTTGCACTTTTATCCTGGGTGTTAACACTTTTTTAGTGCCAGCAACAGCAGCAGGAAAATTAGAGCAGGGGAGGAAGAGCCATTTATTAGCTGACAGACCTGGAAAGTCCAAAGGTCTACCTCACTTCAGGCATAGCTAAATTCATGAGCTTGACAATGTCATTCAGATATTCCCCATCTCCCACTCTTGGCCCTACATTCCTCCATCTGTGGTGACCCCCATACCACAAACTTTCTATTACAAAAGACAATAGCATAACTTCTTTCCAATGGTTCCAGAGCAGGTTGGGGTTTGGCCTTAACTCACTCACCCCAGAGCCTAGCCCCACTCTCTCCCAATCTTGACCACCAGGGCAGTATAATATCTCATTGACCAAGTCTTAGCCATCGTCCACTCCTGGAATAATATCTACGCAGATACTAGACAAGGTATGGATTCTGAACAGTCAACAGCTGCCAGGATAAGCAGAGAGACAAGACCCTCAAAGTCATTATTTCCAACATGGAAACAATACCTTTATCCAGGCTAGGTAGGAGTCACAAGGATTTTTCCTCTGTTCCCAGGCAGAAGCTCAAGAGGCAACTCAGCCTAGCAATTAGCTGTCAGCTGATCACCAATTCAAATGTGCTGGAGTGGGCCGTGCTGATGATCTGTACTTGCGGTAATCATTTGGCTGGGTGAATCAAATTATACTTTCCAATGCCACTTCAAATCAGGATTGCTATGTCTGCACTCGTTTTCAGCAGTAAGTATTACCCTGCATGTTATTTTCTTTGATATTGACTATATGTGGGCAAGGGAGGAATTTAGGGTGCTTTTAAGTTCTGCTCAACATGAACGACCAAAAGTTTTCAAGATTTCTGAGGAGGCTAATTAGGATCCATTCCAACTTAATGGCTCGGCTTCCACACTGAAATGAATAGGGGAACATGTTCTGCCCTTGCAAGGTGGAGATTTTTCTTCCAGGTAACTATCTGATTTGGGGACCTCATTCTTTCATAATGCCGTGTGCAGAGATCAATCCGATGTAATGATCAAATGGAAGTTTGCCTCAATCAATCCCAATAAACAAATAAATGCTATAGTGGCAAACCTAATGTGTTCTTCACTTCAAATTCACTTGCCAATAATTGGCCTCATTAACGTCTGTGAAGTTAGCTGTTCACTAAAATTGGGCAAGCTGTACATTAGATGTGTTCAGTGGTTTGCAAACCTTTGGGAATAATAGACCTACTGAATCAGCATCTTGCTAGTTCCATGGAAATTAACAAGCTAAGGAGTAAGGAGAATGCAAGGGATCTGGAAGGAGTCAGAGAGAGACCAGGAAATTCCTACCACCTTCCTATAATTAATATTATCTTTCTCAACCTATAAAATGTGGGCTAGCTTTGCATCTTTTTTAAAGATTTAATTTTGACAGAAAATGAATTTGATTTCTTTGTGCCATCTAGCTTTCAAATTACCCTGCCCACATCTGTCAGATGTGTTCGTTGTTCAATTATAAAAACTGTATCCAGACTGGATTATGAGAATGCTGTTTGCAGGCACCATAACCACAGATGCCCGTGGGTTGAACATCAGGCTTACTACAATCTTCCCAAAGAAGGAAATATACTTCCAGCTGCTACACCAGACCCATCCTTCTTGGAAAGAGAAGAAAATCACAGCAGTGAACCTTTCTGAGGTCTCTGAAATGTACATTAGGGGAGATGGGAGGCAGCAAATAGAATAGACATAGCTAATTCTGTTGCATTTATATGGCCTCTTCCTACAGAAATTTCCAGAGTGGACAGTGAATACAACTATTCAGTGTGCCCGGAGGTGAGTGAGCTTTTTGGTTCTGATTTATCCAATGTCAGTACCACTAGCATAGGCCACAAAGCCCATTCTCTACATATTCGCTTATGCAAATAGTATCTCTGAGTCACCAAAAAAAGGAATAATTGCATTTGCCTTCTAGTCTGGCTTTCTGCCCTTTAAAGCTAACCAGGGAAAGTTTCATATGATGTTGTTTTGCAAAAAGTAAGTTTTAAATATTTGTGAAGATCACAGAATATCATTGGATGTCTGCTTCTCTAGCCAAATAATAATCAACCCACAACCAGTTATTGTCATTTCCCCTAGTGTTTCATCCGCTACTTCTGATGCACCCACTCAACTTTGTAACTTATTTAATTACAACTATTATTACTAAGGTCCCACATGATCCAGTAAGACATTGGCTTTGCAGATCCTCAGTATGGCAATGGCTTCCTACTTGGTTTTGTCACTTCTTTTAACTCTTGTCCCCATCCCCAATTTCCAGCTCACCTAGCAATTTCCAAACAGTACCCTGAGAAAACTCTTAAAAACATAAATTTGATCATGTCACTGTCTTGGTTACAGTCCTCCAGTCTTCCTGCTGCAACTCTTTCTACTCCAACGCTATACTATCTCATCCCATGCTGTCTTCTTACCTTCTCTCCAGTCCACCAACAATCTAGCTCTTCCCCAAGCACATCAACTCCTTTTCTGCCTTAAAGCCTTCAATCTTGCTAGCCCCTCTCCTGGAAACTGTCTTCTTCCCGCAGCTGTCTTCATGCCTCCTCCTCACCCCATGGCACTTTATCCGATGCCATCTGCTCAGAAAGGCCTCACTGGCCACCTGTACTCCCTCCCTCATTGTTCTTTATCACCACAATGATGCTTTTCATCTAATTTGCCATGACCTCCAACAACCTGGTTTTGTGTCTGTATCTCTCCACTAGAATGTTAGTTCCAAGTGGCCTTAAATTTCCTGTCCTGTCCACCACCATACCCTTGGTGTTGATATACCCTGATAAGATGCAAACCACTTAATGAATATTTTGAGACCCCCAAGTTACATTATATAGAATCACCATCTCAGGTTCCAGAACTAGTTTATTTTGCACACACACAAATCCCAAATTAGAAGTAGTAGTATCCCGCTATTAATTCCCTTGACTCTTTCCGGATTATGGCAATCTACGTAAGAATCATTTCCTAAAATAAAAGCATGTCTATCGAACTTGAAAAAGAAAAAACCCAGACACATTGAAAAACTCTGGGAGGGTTTTTTTTTTTTTTTTTCATTATAAGTAAGACAAGGTTCATGAGAGTAAGCATCAGCGCTTGATTCTTTAGAAGTTGAAAATTAGATCAAATGAATTGGAGGACAACTACATCTTGTGTTAATGTTTTCCTCCTCGAATGAAGAAAATGAGATGATGTGAGCCATGACTCCATTTGAAAATGAAACTTTGTATTTCTATTTGCTTCCTCGTTAAAGCACACTGTTTTTCATTTTAGACTTTCATGTTGGTAAATGTTGCAATACTTTACATTCATTAGACTCAGGCCCATTTACTATGTGCAAGCAAGACAAGCACAGATATATCATCCCATAAAGCATCATTTCTAAATTACACAGTAAATAAATGAGACTAAGCCAGAAACCCAAGTTTTGCAACCCCTACCACTGATGTAAAAAAAAAAAATGTTTTTACCACCTTGTGTAAAAAGTTCCTTACTCTTAAAAAGCTTGATTTATGAACAATCTGTTATATTCTTACTAGGCCAAATAAATTGATCATCCAAGAATACACTGGATGCTGACCCTAACTCATAACAGACAAAAATGCTTCAAAAAGAAAACTGGACTAATTAGATTCTGCCTGTCTTTGCAAAGTGTGATGCATAAGAAACCTGGTCTTACTAGGAACCTTGTGCTGATTTTTGATTAGCTTATTACAGAAGTCAGCAGTAAAGCCAAAATAAAGTCGTGATTCACAATGAGATGACAATGAGCAAGTGTCTTTAAATTTATAATTGCCCTTGGATCTATTTAATTTAGCTTGAAGTCATGAAACATAATTAAGATAAATGGTTACACTAAGCAGGTATCAGATATGACAAGAAGCTGGCTGTGATTATTTTGCTGTAATATTTCCATTTGGGGACTTTTTCTGCCAACACATTTCCTATGATGGCTATTAAATTTTATAGGATTTTTTCCAGCATTAGTTGTAATGGCATTTGCATGTTAAATGCTCACGACAAATGAAAACCATGATTGCATTGTTTTGCACGGTGAAAACCATGGTTACTGCTATTCTGAATGGATAAAAAAAATGTAAAAAGAATCAAGTAATTCTTCCTCATCGTATGATACCTACATAAGCTCTGCGGGAAAGCCTATTTACCCTGCAACTCTTCTATTTTTGAATCAACATAGATTTTGCACATGTAAGAAAACTGCACAGGCCACAGTAAGTCAATCAGAAGACAGCTCAAATGTTATTTTTGTTGAAGGAAATTTGTCCCTTCAATAAAAGGGGACAGAAGGAAGAGAAAAGCTCAATTACTACTTATAGGTGTTTTTTATAATGTCATCTACAGCAACACCAAATTAGAGAAACAACACAGAGAGCAGACATTAAAAGAATTTCTTAGTCAATTTTCTTCTCTGAGCAGATTCAGCAACTAGTTCTCAAAATTTTCTGATTATTGACCTTAGTCTCTTGTTACTGTTTATTGGAAATTTCTGGATTTATTGTTCTGGTTATTATTCTGAATTAGTATTTTATGAGTAAATAATTAGTGTCATCTAGATCTGATAAAGCAAGAAACAATAAACTATGCCTCTATATAAGTATTAAAACATACAGCCACTAGATAGATCATTATAGAGTCTTCTAATTTGATTCATTCAGCTTGCTCATCATTTCTCTGTACCAATCAGTTTTGAAGGCACTTTCACCTAGAATAGCTTTTAAATTGTATGACTATCACATTTTATCCACCAGATCCCTTCTTCAAAGTTCAGTTGGAGGTTTCAGTTCAAGAGGGTAACATGGAAAGAGCCTAAACTCACGTCCTACCACAGACACAATGAATCTACACATACACATAGAGCAATTTCTTCCCTTAAAAAAAAAAAAAAAAAAAAAACCTAATGCTAGAAAAAGTCTACACACAATCTCAACATAATGTTCACTCCTACCACGACAACACATAATTGAGAGGGAACTCAAAATATGGAGCTTCTGCCTGAGGAATGAAGGATTCAAACTCCACATCAGACACCCAAAATTTTAACACCTGTACCTGAGTGATGAGTTCCCAAAACATCTAGCTTTGAAAAGCAATGGGGGGCCTCCCCGGTGGCGCAGCGGTTGAACGCTGGCTTGCAAAACTGCCAGCAGCCTCTGCAGCGCCGGTTCGATCCCCGACCAGGTTCGATCCCCGACCAGCGGGCGAGGGTCCCACATGGTGCACAGACCCCTCCTGCCGCCCGCTGCTCCCCTCAGCAGTGTACCTCGTCACTCTGCCTGTTCTGCTCTCCGCTCTGGTGAATTCTCTCACCCTCCCGCACCTCTGACTGTACCCAGTGCTTGTATAAAATAAAATAAATAAATCTTTTTAAAAAAAGACAATATCTCTATTAAAAAAAAGAAAAGCAATGGGGTTCATGTCCACAAGACCCACAAGATGGTAGCAAAAGAGAAGTCACTCTTAAGCAGACATTCTCACCCCAGGGCCTAGCATGGAAGCTGCTATTTGAAAAGCCTGCAGACTTCATGTGAAAATTCAATTGCTAATATGAATGCACCAACCAAATGGGTCAGGGGCCTGCTAGGCTAATGTCCCTCTTTATTTATTTTTTTTTTTAGTTTATAATTGAAGTTTTTTTAATATTTTATTTTATATAATTCTTACATCATTTTTCATTTTTGCACAATGTATGCATTTTCATTTTGGTTATATTCCCCATACAATTCCCACCCCCCCCCTTATTTTGGCCCTAGTCCCTCCTTTCCTCCCCCTCTCCCCCTGTAGTGTGTCTCTGGTTTATAGCTACTTGTTGATTCTTATTTTTTCTTTATTATAATTAGTCTTCTTCCTGGTTCCTTATTTAGGTTTTTTAACTCTACTTTGGCTAGTCCTCTTCCTTGCTAAAGCCTGTGAGCATCATTTTTCTTTCCCTTAGATTTTTTTTCTTGATCATCTCAATAGATACAGGAAAAACATTTGACAAAATTCAGCATCTATTTATGATTAAAACTCTCTCAAAGTGGGTATGGAAAGAATGTACCTTAACATAATAAAAGTCATATAAATAAGCCCACAGTTAGCATCAAACTCAATGGTGAAAAGCTGAAATAATTTTCTCTAAGATCAGAAACTGTCATTCTTTGCAGATGACATGACATTATACATACAAAACACTATAGCACCAAAAAACACAATAGGACAAATGAATTCAGTAAGTTACAGGATACAAAATCAATATCCAAAAATCTTTTACATATACACTATAATAAACTGTCAAAAAGAAAAATTTAGAGTTCTCCCCTGGTGGCGCAGCGGTTGAGTGCTGGGCGGTGAAGCTGCCCGCAGCCTCCGCAGCGCCAGTTCCATCCCCGGCCGCCGACGAGGGTCTCACATGGCGCGCAGACCTCTCCTGCCACTGGCTGCTCCCTTCAACAGTGTATTTCGTCAGTCTGCCTGTTCTGTTCCCTACTCTGGCTCTGGTGAATTCGCTCACCCTCCCATGCTTCTAACTGTACCCAGTGCTTGTATAAATAAATAAATAAATCTTTAAAAAAATAAAATAAAATATCAGTAGAACATCTAGATATTTTTCCAAAGAAGGCACAGATATGGCAAGTGGGTACTATTATCAAAAAAACACAAAATAGTGTTTGTGAAGATGTGGAAAAAAGGAAAACCTCATGTGCTATTGGTGGAAATAGACATTGGTACAACCATTATGTGCAATCAAATGGTAGTTCCTCAAAAAAAATAAATAAATAAAGATAGAACTACCATATGAGCCAGCAATTCCATTTATGGGTATTCAAAGTAAATGAAAACACTAATTGTTCACTACAGCATTATTTTCATTAGCCAAGATATGGAAACAACTATATTATCCATACATGGCTGAGTTGATTGAAAAAAATTGTGACAAATGATAGATAGATAGGTAGATAGAGAGATAGATAGGCACATACACAATGGGATATTATTCGAACAAGAAAAATTATGAAATCCCTCCATTTGTGATAACATAGATGGACCTTGAAGACATAACGCTGAGTGAAGTAAGTCAGACAGAGAAAGGCAAATACCATATGTGAAATCTTTAGGTAGAAAAAAAAGAGCACATAGATACAGAGAACATATCACCAGATTGGTTGCTGTCAGAGGCAGTGGTTTGGGAATTAGTTAAAAGGGAGGTCAAAAGCTACTAAGTACCAGATAAGAAATAAATCATGGCAATGTATGTTATGTGTCGCATAGTGACTATAGCTTATAATACTACATTGCAAAACTGAAATTTGCTAAGAGATTAAATCTTGAAAGCTTTCATCACAAGAAAAAAATATTTTGTATGATGATGGAGGTTACTAGACCTATTGTGGTGGTCATGTTGCAATATATACAAATGTTGAATTATGTTGTCTTCTAAAACTAACAATAAAAAAATAAATAATAAAAATTCAGTACTGTGAATCTTTCAGAAATGAAAGGTCTTCAGGAGATTAGATATCCAATAGATAAATCTCTGAATTTAACCTCTGATATATATTTTAAGCTGTTTCTTATGTTCTTCCTAAATATACTTAGTCCAAAAATTTCTGACTCATAAAGGGTCCATGTAATAGTAAAAATTAGTTTGAAATTCTGAGTAATTTTTTATTAAAAGAACTTCCTCAGAAATTGCTCAAGTACATATTTGAGAATTGTTAACGTAAAAGTCATTTCATCCTCATTTTCTTCCCTACTTCTCATCTGCCCTTTCATCCATTCGGTATTCTACCAGAGCAGAATTAGAGGACCAGTGGTAGCATTTGGTGAAGGAATCAGAAGATGAAATTCATGAAATTCAATCAGAAGATGAAATTCATTCAATATTTTTATTTGTCCATTTAATTACCTGAATACACCTCTTACGGCACAAAAGAAAAGTTGAAATCTGGTGTAACACTATTGTTTTCCCAAATTGACCCAAACTAAGGAGACAAAATCCTAGAAATCTGGTGTTGTTTGGGATGATGAAAGAGACATCCACATTGTTGGCAACCCTTGGGCACAAACCAAGGCTGATTTAGTGTTATACATTACTTTTGACAATTGTTAGTTTCCCCTCTCTGACTACACATAAATACATGTATATACCACATGGAGCTTCTCAGCAATTCAGAAAAGCAAGGTGCAATGGGCTGTACGTTGGTGTGCAGCTAACTGTGCTACTTTTGGCAAATCACTTAACCTCTTGAGATTCAATCTCTGCACTTTTTAAGTCAAAGTTCTTGATTTTGTTGTTCTCTAAAAGAAACAGGTTAAACACCTGCAAAAGATAATTCACTTTATTCCAGCATAAAATCCATAGTCCCGAGATTTATTCCCCATGGTTTAGTCATTTCTAATGTCCTTCCTAAACGTTATTTCTTCCAAAATAATTTGAGAAGTGTGCCACAACTCAGTTTATGCAAGGTCAATGAACCTATATATTCTGCTTGTTAAAAGTTCTCTTTCCTTACATTGTATAAAGTCTCAGCCTAAAAGCCACTGCAACTGTTGTGTTCAACATTTTCAATATCTGAAAGAGAATGCTGAATCTTTTGTTCATGTGAAATTTCATACAACTCTGGGTTTATCTCAAAAAATGCTGTGAAAACACTGATACTGCAGGAAAAAGAAACAGCTTCACTGCTATTTTCATTTTATCTAATGAACACAGAGGAAAGGCTCAGATCGAAGAGAAAAGGTCATAAGCTAGAATTATAAGAGTACTATTTGTTACACACTTTAAATAGATACAGCTTGGTTAAGGACACTGGGCAGAAATGTTAAATCTATTTAAAACATTGAAATGTGTTACAGTCTTTCATACAATGAGCAGTGATGTGTCATGGGGTTTCACATATTAACACAGTAAGTTACATAGGTCAAGATACACAGAGTTGCATGCTTCCTAGCCAAGGCAGGGCACAGAAAGTTATTGGTGTTCTATGACATTGACTGAATTGCTGCTAAGCCCCAAAAAGATTGTGCTGGCATCAACACTGTTCCCAGGTATCAGATCCCCAGATACTGGTTCATTTTGTTCAAGGCATCACACACTGTGTTCAAATCACTGCGGAGGTCCTGCACCACGTTTTCAATACTCCTGGTGTCTTTCAGAATTTCAATACTCTGAGTGTAGGGATTGAAGTATACTGAGAAGGGACGAGTAATTGACTTTGCAAAGTCCCTGCAAAATAAACAGAAATGGAAGGAGATGCCATCAACTCCCTCTGGCAAGAGAAAGAGAAAGAGAGAGAGGGGGAGGGAGAGAGAGAGAGAGAGAGAGAGAGAGAGAGAGAGAGAGAGAGAGAGAGAGAGAGAGAGGAGAAACAGAGGCAGAACAATAAAAAAGTTATTTTCTCTAGAGGAAAGAGCAAGTTTACCTCATCTTTTCTTTAGCTTCTTCAAAACTTTCTGAAACAAAGTAGGCTTCCTGGAAGGTAGTGATAAGGCATTCCTGTAAGCAAGTTGTCTTTGGGTCAAAGGCTTTCACACATGCCTTGTCAGAAAGAGCGTGCTGCAAAACACACCGCAAAGCCGTTAAACTCCGTCGTGCACAGGCCAGAGCGCTATGACGTCATGTTCCGACAGCACATCAATAATTCACCAGGACTACTCAGTTTCTGGTCTGCCATGAAGTACAAAACTGTCCCAATATGCAGGGTAAATGGAGTGTTAGGTTTTAGGTTTTCTTTCTTTCTTTTTTAGTCCATTAGGTAATGAGGCAGAAATGAGATTATGTCATTATTTTATTTATTATCAGCCAGATTCGTACTGAAGGACAGTTCAGAGCTGTGTCCCAACAGAAATGGAATTTTAAATTTATACTATGAATAGAAGCAGGGAGTGCATAAATATGGCCCTAAATTTATTGCTATAAGCAAAGTACTGAAATTTCATTTAAATGGCAGAAGTAATAATTACCTGCGTGGAGAGGTAATTGGGACTCTGACTGAACTATTTGTGGACTCATTGCTAGACATTTTGAGGCCAAGTACCGTGGCTCAACAGAGTCTGGAGTGGGCCTGTGTATTTGAGGTTACTTGCAAAGTATTCATTTACCTTCCACTTTCATGGCAGAGCAATATACAGCAGATAAATATTGCCAGGTAGGGGGAAAAAGAGCTAATATTAATAGCTATAGTTATGCCCAGACCAGTCATTAGAAAAATGAATGAAATTACTCTTTGCACCATTATTATCTCTGTTCAGCTCACTCCATGACTAGCACTAAGAGAAGCAAGAAACAATGAATGGTTGTATTGATGGTTGAATTTATCAATGAATGATAAATTCATTCAAATGATGTTAAGGAGGACTCCCTGGTGGTGCAGTGGTTAAGTCTCAGTGCTGTCACACTATCACCATTACAGCCTGAGTTTGATCCCCGGCCAGGGAGCTATCCTACATGGCACAGCAGACCTCTCCTGTCTCACCCACTGCTCCCCTCAGCAGTGTATTTCAGTAGATCCACCTGTTCTGCTCCCCACTGCATCTCTGGTGAATCCTTTCACCCCGCGAACCTTGGCCTCACCCTAGATCCTCTACACAAAAATAAAATTAAAAAAAAATGTTTAATTAAAAAAATGATGTTAAAAAGTTAGTGGTCACTCCCTGTCACATGCCACTTGCCCATTTATGCACCCTGGACTCTCAAGCATAAAGCACAGAAGGATCACTAAGGATCTTCTGGAAAATGCAGATACCCAGGCCTCAATTTTAATTGGGAGGTCGAGGTGAATCCCAGATATGCACTTTAAAGGCATCCAAAGTGATTCAGACATAACTGGCTGTGACTATATTTTGAGAAATACTCCTCTAGATTCTGTCTTTTTCTTTAAAGGGGTTCTATCCTTAATTTAAGGGTAAGTTTGCTGGAAGAGAAAGGCAGAGAAGAAAAATGACAGCAGAAACTACCTTAAACTGGGATCTAGGAGACTTGGGCTCCAGTCTGACCAGGACAAACTGGCATATTATTTCACTTCTCTGTGCCTCCACTTTCTCAACTGTAAATGAGAAGGTGGGGTTTGGTGATTTCTTAAGACACTCTATTCCAGCCTCTGGATGCTACCTAAAACACTTTTCTACTTTCTCAGTCTCTAACAGCTAAGTTTCCTGGAGAAATGCTGAAAAATCGTTCCTGTTCAATATTCTTGGTGCCTTTCCCCAGCAATTTCAAAATGCAGGGAATGATTTGCAGTCTTCCATGAAGAAGGTTGCAGTTCTCTACATTTGAAAATACAAATGCAAACCAATGGCCGATGCGCAAGAGAAAGGGCATATGGGCCCTACCCTGAGGGTGATTTGCTTTCCCACAAAGTTGCGTTGTCCAGATCAATGCATATATGAATCAGGAATGCAGAGGGCCTCTGAGAGTGAACTCATTTTTTTGGCCCACAGAACAACTTCATTATAAGCAGAAGGTCACTACACCTGCAAATGCATTTGTGCTGCATTCAATACACTGCAGTGAACATCAGGGGATTTTGGTTCCACATGACTAATAATTCTGTCCACATTTTAAAAACAACTTCACAGTTTCAAGAAACAAAATGTCCTTTTATGAGAGCTGTTGCCCCTCTGCAAAGAACAGGCCTGCTATTATCTAGCTGTGGTTTTCAGAATTAGAAGTTGCTTTCTTTGCAGCCATATACTATGTGTACATTTCATCCATCTACCAATACATATGAAAGAAAGGACATTACTTAGTGACTAACTCAGAGTCCTTGATCTATTTTCTCATTATTACATTCAGGATCACAGCATAATGGTAGCAAAAGAGGCTATAAGAACTTTAAGCCTTGGAGCATTCCTGCTGAGTCAAATACTTTTCACTGGGTCAAGGACAAGCACAAGTGGGAATGAAATTCATAAGCTTGGATCTGCAATGCTGTTATAGCACATGAGCAACCTTAGTAGTCACTTTGTGTACAGGAAACCTGCAAATATGTGTATGCAATGCCAGAGACTTTGATCAGTATAGTTTTAGAAAAATCCAATGTGTGACCATTCTATTGAATAATCAAGTGAGTAATTTAGTCACTTTGAATGGTAAAGGGGATGAGAATAGACCAAGGAAAAGCCCAGAGGGCAAAGTCTTATGCTCCAGACTTCAAGAAAAGTCAGAGCAGTCACAACACATAGTTTGAGGCAAAGACCATTAGGCAGTACACATCACACTTGTCTGATATACTATTTAAAGAAAAAAAAGAAGCTGATGTTGAGGGTAGGGAGAAAAAGGGACCTTCTTATACACTGTTGGTGGGGAAATAGACTGTTCAGGCTCTCTAGAAAGCAGTACGGAGGTTTCTCAAAAGAATAAAAATGGATCTGCTATATGACTCAGAAATTCTGCTCCTAGGTATCTACCCAAAGAATACAAAAACAGTAAATCAAAAGAAAACTTGTATTCCCATGTTTATTTACAATAGCCAAGATATGAAAACAACCCAAGAGCCCAAAAACAGATGAGTGGATCAAAAATAGGTGGTATGCTAGAGCCTAAACTACCTATATACACAAGGAGAGCTAGAATACTATTCAATGATCAAAAAAAGAAAAACTCATTCTATTGGCAGCAACATGGATGGAGCTGGAAGGGATAATACTAAGTGAAATAAGTCAGAAGGAAAAAGATAAATACTGGATGTTGTCACTTACATGTGGAATATAGAGAAACCAAACAGGATTTTAAAGACAAACTTTAAAGTCAACCTTGAAAGCGGGCCACAGAACTGACGCATCCAAAAGGGGAGGGGAGGGATAGGAGGGAGGGTTAAGAACAGCATAGGGAGAGAGAACATGGACTGTGGTAGAGGTGTTTCAGTGGTTGGTGTGCTATGGTGACTACATCTGAGGGAAAAATCCTATACTTCCCATACTTACAAGGATGTAAACCAATGGCCCTTCAATTAGGAAAAAAATAAAGTTTAGAACACTCTCAACAATGTAGTCTATCCTTAGGAGCCTGCTGTGTCTGCTAGGAGTTCTACATCCATGGAAAATGGTACCAGTGCTATTCCTTAGCTATTATGAATATGGGGATAAGATGCCCAAAGTTTAGCCCAGAGAATGACAGGATCCTGAAGTTGAGGGAGCAGTCAGTGAGTGAGACCAACAAATGCAATGATGATCACACCTATAAACAGTCTCAGCTACCAAATGGGGGGCTCTCCTGTGTGATAACTGCAAGCAACGGCCATGTAGCCATGAAGTCCCCTATTCCTGAATACTAGACCACGGGCAAATGATTATAAAATAACATAAATGGGGCCTCCCCAGGTGGTGCAGCAGTTGAGCTCTGGGTTGCAAAGCTGCCTGCAGCCTCTGTAGTGCCAGTTCGATCCCCGGCCACTGGCGAGGGTCCCACATGGCGCACAGACCTCTCCTGCCATGCTCGCTGCTCCCCTCAGCAGTGTACTTTGTCTGTCTGCCTGTTCTGTTCCCCACTATGGCTCTGGTGAATTCTCTCACCCTCTCACGCTTCTGACTGTACCCAGTGCTTGTATAAATAAATAAATAAATAAATAAATAAATAAAATCTTTTATAAAATAAAATAAAATAACATAACATAAATGTCTGTTGATTTCAAAGTCTTTGCCTAACAGAATGAAGTCCTGCTGAGTTTGCAACTCAAGTCCTATTCATGCCTCTTTCTTGGTTTTGGAGACCAGTTACCATGCACTGTTGTCCAGGGTGGATTCTCCTCTATGTCCAGAGTGGATTCGCTGTAAACACTGAGTCAAACTCTGTGATTCTCAGGCAACTCTATGGCCAATCCTTCCTGAAGTATTAACATTCTGAAGTGTCCTTAGGTCTGCAAGAATCTGGCTAACAGTCTTTTACTATCAAGCTATTTTTAAAATGTCGGAATACTTGAGAGTCATTTTCTCTCATCTAAACACTCTCTAAAAGGACAATTTTTGGTTTGTCCATGGTGCTAACAAAATTACATAGCACTGGGAGCCAGGAGACCTGGATTCTAAATGTAGTTGTCCCATGGTATGATATCAAACAAGTGAAACTTTCCCACGGTGGGATGCAGTTTCTCCTTTGGTAAGCTGTAAAGACTGATCTACATGAATGTTAAATCTCTTCTTGCAATACAATTTTAATGGAAGCCTGAAAATATACAGCACTCATACCATCATCCCCTCCCCTCCCTTATTTTAAAAACTAAAATAAGACTTAATTGACCAGCGCACCCTACCCTTCTCAGCAGAGATGGTCATTACCAATTAATTAGCTTTCATGCATACCTTTAGACAATTGCTGTCTCAGACTTTTAAATATAAACATCTCTTCTCAACATCAAAATTTTCCCAGACCCCAATTGCTAGTAGGCAGATAGCTAAAAGGTAATTAGAGTACAACTTTTTTAATTAGGGAAACTGAGGTTCAAATCTGGCTCCATAACTCCCTAAAGTTCTTACGTGACTTTGGCAAGTTCCTCTCTCTCTCTAAATTTATCTCAGTACTCATCTGCAAAATGGAGATATTAATAGTATCTACAACCTAAGGGGATAGGAATTAAGCGAGGTAAGGCATACAGAGTGTCTGGCATATGGGAAATGTTTAACATATTTAGTTACCATCGCTTATTCAATCTCAAAATGACCTTTAGCACGCTTTAGTCATGCCTTCCACTGATGGTGTAGCTGAACCCATAGAGAGAGAAACATGGCCCTAGACCTGGGGAATGCTGGTCCTGGACTGCAACAATTCCTGCCCTAAATTCATCAGTTTTAAATCTCCCTCCCTCATCAACCCAAATGCCCCCAAACAGATGAGTGAATCAAAAAGTTGTGGTACAGATACACAATGGAATAATACTCAACAATCAAAAAAGATAAACTCATGACATTTGTGGCAACATGGATGGAGCTGGAAGAGATTGTGCCAAGCAAAATAAGTCAGAAGGAAAAAGATAAATATCAAATGGTTTCACTTATATGTGGAATATAGAGAAAACTAACAAGGGGTTAGTAAAAAGACAAAACTTGCAAGCTGACCATAGATCTACGGCATACAGCAGGGGAACGGGGAGAGAGGTGTCAAATCAGAGGAGGGAAGAGCACAAGGGACTATGGTGATGGTTCATGGGTGCTATGGTGGTGGGAGAACTTACAGGGACCACACCTGAGATGAGAAATCAATACTGTACAGAAATTAACAATAATGTAAGAAAATAAATTAATTTTAAAAATAAAAATATATAAAATTGTAATTTAAAAAAAACTAAAATATCTTCCTCCTAGCCACCTGCCTTGACAATGACACAGAGTTATTATCTCAGCTATTGTAGATACAAACACTGTGATCTTCACTCTCTATATTAGGACTGGTTAAAGTCAGGAAAAAACTCAAGTGTGAAGTCAGGCTTAAAGGTAGTTTAGACCCTAGTTTCTGAAGAACTTGCAAACACTCCACATTCAAACGACAATCACCTTTTCCCACATCAGAATAATAAGCACATACATACGTATATGTATACATGTAGGTAGGTATATATTTTTTGAACCTCCCTCAGACGTTCTTCCTAATAACCAAGCACAACGGGGTGTCAATATCTCTAGTGCCAAATTGAACAATGATGGCATAATAGTTGTTTTTTTTTAAATCAGTAATGTTGAAAGTTTCATCAGCTTAAATAAGGTGCAGAGGTGAAGGAACAATTTCCAAGCAATCTTTTCACAAGACTGAAGCTCCTTTTCTAGCTTCCAGTGGTGCAGCATTTGCTGTCACTACTAACAATGCTAGTTGAGGAAAGGCAAGGAGACGAGGCATAAGCCACCTGAGCAGAGTACAGGTGTGTGAGCTCCGAGCAGCGAGCCCTAACTCCAGTCACACTGTGGGCATTCTGGATGACCCCAGAGAACCCACAGGCACCTTGAGCCTCTTTTCCACCACCTGGCAGTAATTCTGACCACTTCACAGAGTTGCTGCAAGTGGCAGTAAATACAAATGACTGTAATAAATATAAAACTCTTTTCTGAATGCTGATGAACAGCTATATAAAAGTGGCACAATAAAATTTAACATGCAAGTATATACTAAACTAAAAGCCCCCAAAGAATAATAATTAGATTTTTTAATTGTCGGCTTTGTTAAAACCAAAAAAAGCAGAACCGATGTATTTATATCTAATATCCCAGCAACTACTGCAGGGCAGGTGCTAAGGCCATTTTTGAAAAAAATAAAAGTCTAATCTTTGTCCTAAGGATGTAAAGACCTAGACTTTTCCTCTACATACAATAAATGAGAAATTGCCTTTTCATTCTGAGATGAATTAACATTTTAGGACAGACTAAGTCAATTCATCAGTTATCATTTCCTTACCACCTAATGTGATCAAACTTCACTGTTTGCTTCTCCAAGCAAATTGTATTCAATAAAAACCCATATCACTCACTTTCTTAGAATGTCTCTGTAGGAGCCTTGAAGTTCCTTAAAATACGGAGTCCTCAATGTTGGGCTTATAGAATGAAATGATTGGATGAGTAAATAATATTTTTTTAATGAGAAGTGTATACAGTTGGGTCAAATCTGAGATCGAAAGGGAAAAAATATAAAAGGAAGGACAGGCTAGACTGCTGGTGAAGGGAAATTAATTGTCCTATTTTACAATCTTTTTCTAAAATCAGTTTTCCAGATGATTTATCTCATTATTAACTGTTCTTCATAGTGATGAGAGCATGGAAAGGACCAGACACATCTTTGGAATTCCTAAAAATATATCACAGAACAGATACTTAGAACAGAAGAGAATGATCTCTGGTGCAGTTTTTCAAAAAGTTCATGGGTATCAGATTTATCTCAGTTTTACGTGCCTTACATTTCTTTTGTTTCTGTCTTCAAAGAAAAAATGAACACTGTCAAAAAAATAAGCATTGTCATTGTCCAAACGCAGGGGGACATGAACGTCATCCTGCAAACTGGGGATACAGCACTTGGACAACTTGTCCAGCTCTGAAGAGCAACTCAAGGGACAGGAAAATTCAGTCTCTTTTAAAATGTGTTTAGTTGAGAGAAGCTGGTGCTAAGAAGGGGGTGTGGAGGGGGCGGAGCAACATGGCGGCGAGGAGACGCTGCGAGTAAGATCTCCCATTAAAAAAAAGTGAATAGGGAGGAAAAGCGGCAGGTCCCAGTGAGAACTGGGACACGGAAGATAAACGGGTGATGCCAGCGAACTGCCCGAAGAAGAAAGTGGCCATAAAAGAGGACCAGAAGGGAGGGAAGCGCAGAACCCTGCTCCCCTCCCCCGCCCACAGAGGCGGCACTCTCCGACCAGCAGAGAGGAGGAAACAACAAACCAAAACGACCCACAAGAACAAACGACGCAGCAAGCGGGACCGTGAGTGGAAAGGAACTATTGCAGCCACCACACCCCGTGAACGGGAGCTGAGGCGAACCCTGCAGGATCCGCCGCGGCGGTGAGCGAACGGCTCCGGGCGCCATTAGAGAAGAACAAAGACCCCGGGAGACGCGCACACAGCCCGGGCTGCCGGTAAGCTGGCGCGGAAACGCGGCGCGCTCAGGGAGCTTGAAAAGCAAGTGCAGACCTGGATCGCGGCTGCCCAGGTCCCCGCGCCTGCGACCTAGGCTTGCGGGGAGACGCGCGGAGGTCCTCACTGAGGTGAAGGTCCCTCCCTGAGTGAGCAGGAACCAGGCGCCCAGGCACGGGAGCTGTGCAAAAGGCGCCATTCCCGTGCCACTGAACTGGGCTACAGCCCGCATCCTGGAACTGAGGGCTTTGAACTGAGACCCGGGGCACGAAAATTCGGGGCGTGGTTTCTCCACGACGGTGGGGCACAAGGCAGACACAGCACCCCAAAGCTGTTGAGGTGTACCCTACCATTCCCGCTCTGTTCTCTGTCCCACGGGGTGGGGGGAGGCGAAAAACAGCCCCCCAAGGACAATAGGAGAGATCTCTGGCGCCACCTAGCGACCAGGAAAAAAAAAGTCACTAACACCCTATAAAACAGGACATTTCTTAAGACTGCTTGAAAAGGGCAGAAGGTTTCTGGAGGACCCAGTGGCCAGCCGGGAAGTTATTCCACGCCAGGCCCCTTCCGACCAGCAGTCTGAGCCCACAGAGGGAGCAGGCACCCACGTCCGGGGCAGACCGGGTGCGCAGAAGAGTGTGCCTGAAACCGGAGGCGCAGGGACTGCATCCCGCTTCGCCATTTGAGAACAGGGACATTTCTTCAGTAAAAACTGCCTAAAACCAGCAGAAAGCTCCCCCAGAAGACAGAGATGGCTCCTGGAAGAGCCAGAGGGGAGCGGAGAAGTTCACCCAAGATGTCAGTCAGTCCGAGCAACACAGTGTCCCAACGCATACGACAAATTAGAAAACAGACAGTAGGGAGTAGAAGAACCACACGCAACCTAAAAACTCCTCAGGAAAGAAGCACACCACAAAAAGAAAACCACTCCCCAGATTGCAACGACAGCAACTTGGAAGAACTTCTGAGCCTTCCAGAAAGAGAATTTAAAATTGCCATGATTAAAAAAGTGATAGATCAGAAGAAGGAAATTGAGTCCCTAAAGAGGGAAGTAAGAGAAATGCAGGAGATCAAAGAATTAATGGAGGAACTAAAGAACTCTGGGAAAAGCAATGAAAGCAGAATAGATGAAATGGAAGAACGAATAAGTAATCTTGAAGACATAGAAATAAAAAGAACCAAAACAGAAAAGGAAAGAGAAGTACGAAGGAAAAAGAATGAAGAAAGACTTCGGGAACTATCTGACTCCATGAGGAAAGGAAATATAAGAGTTATAGGAATTCCAGAAGGAGAGGAGAGAGATGTAGGAACAGAGAAAATATTCATGGATATAATTGAAGAGAACTTCCCAAATGAGAAGAAGGAGCTGAAAATTGATATACAAGAAGCAAGAAGAACACCAAACTTCCACGACGAAAGGAAAAACACAGCAAGACACATAATAGTAAAGCTCCCAAGAATCCAGGACAAGGAAAAAATAATGAAGCTGACAAGAGGAAGAAACAGATAACATTCAAAGGAAAACCAATCAGGCTGACATCAGACTTCTCTGAAGAAACACTACGGGCAAGGAGAGAGTGGAGGGACATAGTCAACAGACTCCAAGAAAACAGATGCCAACCAAGAATACTCTATCCCGCAAAGCTCTCTTTCCTCCATGAAGAAAGAATATGGACCTTCCCAGACAAAGAGAAACTCCGGAATTTCATTGCAACTAAACCCCCACTCCAAAAAATACTACAAGGAATCCTAAAGCCAGAACCTCAGAGGGACGAATAACAACGAAAGAAGACCAAAAAAAAAAAAAAAGTTATTAAAAGAATAAATAAATAAAATCAAAGGAAAGACAAACATAATGGCAAATACAGATGCTAACATATCAATATTAACTCTAAATGTAAATGGACTAAACTCTTCAATAAAAAGACACAGAGTTGCAGCCTGGATTAAGAAACAAAACCCAACCTTTTGCTGTCTCCAGGAAACACATTTAGCTACAAAAGATAAAAATAGGCTCAAAGTCAAAGGATGGAAAACAATCCTACAAGCAAATGGGCCAAAAAGAAAGCAGGAACAGCTATACTTATATCAGATAAAACAGACTTCAAACTCAAAAAAATAAAAAGAGACCCCAATGGTCACTACATTATGATTAAGGGGACAATACTTCAAGAAGAAATAACACTCATTAACATATACTCACCAAACGAAAGAGCACCAAAATATATCAGACAACTGTTGTCCTCTCTGAAAACAGACATCAGAGAAAACACATATGTAGTGGGAGACTTCAACACACCACTATCAACAATGGATAGATCAACAAGACAAAAAATAAGTAAAGAAACTAAAGCTCTAAATAAGGACCTAGAGCATTTGGGCTTAACAGACATCTATAGAACACTAAACCCCAAAAAAACGGAGTACACATTTTTCTCAAGCGCACATGGATCATTCTCCAGGATCGATCACATACTGGGGCACAAGACAAACATCAACAGATACACCAAGATTGAAATCATACCAACCATCTTTTCTGACCACGAAGGCATCAAACTAGAAATAAATCATAAAAAGAAGACAAGGAACTATCCTACCTCATGGAGATTAAAAGCCACATTACTGGAAGACCACTGGACTAACGAGGAGATCAAAGAAGAAATTAAAAAATTCATTGAATTGAATGACAAGGAGGACACCAATATCCTAAATGTATGGGATGCAGCAAAAGCAGTAATAAGAGGAAAATATATAGCAATAGAAGCTCACATCAAAAACAAGAAAGAACTCAAAGAAACAACCTAATCTCGAAGCTCAAAGATCTAGAAAAAGAACAACAAAAAAACCCCAGAACCAGTAGAAGAAAAGAAATAATAAAAACCAAAGCAGAAATAAATGAAATTGAAACTAAAAAAACAATCCAAAAGATCAATGAAACCAAGAGCTGGTTCTTTGAAAAAATAAATAAAATAGACAAACCCCTAGCCAGGCTCACAAAGGAAAAAAGGGAGAAAGCACAAATACACAGAATCATAAATGAAAGAGGAGAAATCACAACGGACACAGCAGAAATAAAAAGAATAATCAGCAACTACTATGAACAGTTATATGGAAACAAGTTCAACAATCTAGAGGAGATGGACAAATTCCTACAACTCTACAATCACCCAAAGCTAGATAAAGAAGAAATAGAACACCTAAACAGACCAATTACAAGCAGCGAAATTGAAATGGTAATTAAAAACCTCCCCAAAAACAAAAGCCCAGGACCTGATGGATTTACAAATGAATTCTACCAAACATTCAGAGACGAATTAGTGCCTATCCTTCACAAACTCTTCCAAAAATTGAGAAGGAAGGGACAATACCAAACACGTTCTATGAAGCCAATATTACACTAATACCAAAACCGAATAAGGACAACACAAAAAAGGAAAACTATAGGCCAATCTCCCTAATGAACACTGATGCAAAAATCCTCAATAAAATTTTAGCTATCAGAATCCAACAATGTATCCATAAGATAATTCACCACGACCAAGTTGGATTCATTCCAGGGGCACAAGGATGGTTTAACATCCGAAAATCAATCAACGTTATCCAACACATCAACAAAAAGAAATATAAAAACCATATGATAATATCAATAGATGCTGAGAAAGCTTTCGACAAAGTGCAACACCCATTCATGATAAAAGCCCTTGAAATTCTTGGGATACAAGGAACATACCTCAACATCATAAAGGCCATCTATGAGAAGCCAACAGCCAGTATCATTCTCAATGGTGAAAAGCTGAAAGCAATTCCATTAAGATCTGGAACAAGACAAGGATGTCCACTCTCACCACTGCTTTTCAATATAATACTGGAAGTCCTAGCCAGAGCAATAAGACAAGAGAAAGACATCCAAGGAATCCAAATAGGAAAAGAAGAAGTCAAACTATCACTATTTGCAGATGATATGATAATATACATAGAGAACCCCAAAATCTCCACAGAAAAACTAATTCAACTCATCAATCAATTCAGTAAAGTGGCAGGATACAAAATCAACACGCAAAAGTCAGTAGCCTTCCTATACACAAACAATAAATCTGAAGAAGAAGAAATAAAAAAACCACCCCTTTTATTATCGAAACAAAAAAATCAAATATTTGGGAATAAATCTAACAAAAGAGGTAAAGGACCTATACAAAGAAAACTATAAAACACTGTTAAAAGAAATAGAAGAAGACACAAAGAAATGGAAAGACATCCCCTGCTCATGGATTGGAAGAATAAACATTATTAAAATGGCCATCCTACCAAAAGCAATATACAGATTCAATGCTATTCCAATCAAAATCTCAATGGCATTCTTCAAAGAAATAGAACAATTATTGATGAAATTCATATGGAATCACCAAAAACCCCGAATAGCCAAAGCTCTACTGAAAAAAAAAGAAGGAAATGGAGGCATCACACTCCCAGACTTCAAACTATACTACAAAGCCATAATCATCAAAACTGCATGGTATTGGAACAAGAACAGACATACAGACCAATGGAATCGAATAGAAAATCCAGAAATAAACCCACAGATTTATGGTCAACTAATCTTTGACAAAGGAGCAAAGACTATGCATTGGAGCAAAGAAAGTTTGTTCAATAAATGGTGCTGGGAAAACTGGGTCGCTACATGCAAAAGAATGAAGCTTGACCACTACCTCACACCATACACAAAAATCAACTCAAAATGGATTAAAGAACTAGACATAAGACCTGAAACCATAAAATACATAGAAGGAAATATAGGCGAAACACTACGGGATTTGCACATCAAAGACATCTTTACAGACACATCACCCAAAGCAGTGATAGTGAAGAGAAAGATAAACAGCTGGGACTACATCAAATTAAAGAGCTTCTGCACAGCAAAAGAGACAATAACAAAAACAAAGAGAAACCCCACCAACTGGGAGAACATTTTTGCACCCAACACTAATGATAAAGGACTGATCACAAAAATCTGCAAAGAGCTGATGAGACTCAGCAACAACAAAGAAAATAATCCAGTCAAAAAATGGGCAGAAGAGCTAAAAAGAAACTTCTCTGAAGAGGAAATGCAAATGGCCAACAGACATATGAAAAAATGTTCAACATCACTCGTAATCAGGGAAATGCAAATCAAAACTACCATGAGATACCATCTCACACCAGTGAGAATGGCACATATTAAAAAAACTAGCAACAACAAATGTTGGCGAGGATGTGGAGAAAAAGGAACTCTCCTGCACTGTTGGTGGGAGTGCAAACTGGTCCAACCACTATGGAGAGCTGTGTGGAGATTTCTGGACCTACTAAACATAGAGCTTCCATATGATCCAGCAATTCCACTCCTAGGTATTTACCCAAAGGACACAGAAACATCAATTCCAAAGAGCACCTGCACTCCTATGTTTATAGCAGCACTGTTTACAATAGCTAAGCTTTGGAAACAGCCCAAATGCCCAAAAATAGATGACTGGATCAAGAAGATGTGGTACATATATACCATGGAATATTACTCAGCATTCAAAAAAGATAAACACATGCAATTTGCAGCAACATGGATGGCACTGGAAGGGATCATGCTCAGCGAAATAAGCCAAAAAGAAAAAGAAAAATACCGGATGGTCTCACTCATAGCAGGAATCTAGAAAACTTAAATAAGGGACCAGGAAAATGAATATAAGAAAGTGAAAATCAAAATCAACAAAAAACTATGAACCAGAGACACTTTTTGGGGGTGGGGGGCGGGAGGGGAAGGATTGGGGTCAGAATGGGGCGTTTGCAATTGTATGGGGGAACATAAAAATAAAATTTAATATTTAAAAAAAAAAAATATAAAAAAAAAAAAATAAAATGTGTTTAGTTCAAGGAAAGAAGATAAATTATAGCTACTTACATAAAGGTTATAATGACTACACTTAAACCTCCAACAACTTAGTTGGGACCTACATAAGGGCTACAAATGGAAGCACAAAAAATATTTGAGCATAAACGCTAACTGCATAACTGCATTCAAAATTGTAAGCATGTTTACATAGGAATTTTATAATGCTACTAATAAAATTATTCTTATCTGAATCCAGGACTATCATTTGTTAATTCAAATAAAAGCTGAAAGTATTCAGAAGCCAAGAAGGGGCCTCTGGATGCTTACAGTCGGGCGGGGTGAGGAAAGGGGTGCTGAGGAGAGCATCTCATATTATCTATTCTCTGTGAACAATCAGAAGATATTTCTATAGAAGTAATTTCTGAATTATAACAATGGCCCAAAGTAGCAATCACAGACATGTTAAAGTGTTGAAATTTGAGAATGGAAGAATGCTAATGACTAGAGCTGATGGACCAGAACAAGAAGATTCATGGCAGACAATGCCCTTCGCTGTACATATTTCTGGTGATTTCCATTTCCAGATGATTCTATTCACACCAACAGGAACAAAAACAGCAGATTCACCCCAATGCTGCCTACCCATGCCTCATTAACCACCAGAGTAGCCTGTCGAAAGTTGGGGCAATAAGAGATTTGTTTCTTTTGTTTCTTGTATAATTTATAAGTCCTCTCAGGAAAATGTAAATAGATGTAGCTCAAGAGCCCTCTCTTTTTCTGACTATTTTGAGGACCTCAAGAAGCAAACTCTCTAAGGAAGGTGTGGGTCTTACAGGGACATTACATCATGCTATTTCTGTGAGCTTTGGCCACTGCAATGAGTTTAATCCTAAATAGGTTTTTTTGTTGTTGAGAATTTAGCAAAATTATCTTACCTCATTCCATCAGCCTTATGTGATGTTAAATATCCTCTATTCCAGTCTTGTCAAGACTTGGCAGCTCCCTAAAGGGGCCAGGGCTTGACAAGAGCACATACACTGCCCTTGGCTGATGGGTCTGTGCCTCTCAGCCTCTGCTTAGTCAGCCTTCCCAGTTCTCAAGAATCAGCTTGGGCAGCAAGGCCCTCATCTGAAAACCTTCCCAGGCATGGCCTGATAAGTGCCAGGCATTTTTGTCACTGTGTATTATCTCCTGTACTGGAATGTAAATTCCTTGATAACAGGGATCCCAAGCAGTAGAACCTGGTGGTTAAGAACTCAAATCCTCATGTTCAGTGAAATAAGCCAGAAAGAAAAAGAAAAATATCGGATGGTCTCACTTACAGAAGGAATGTAGAATATCCAACTAAGGGATCAGTCAAAAAAAAAAGTAACTATAATAAAGCAAAAATTAAAATCAACAGGCAGGGCCTCCCCAGTGGCGCAGCAGTTGAGCGCTGGGTTGCGAAGCTGCCCGCGGCCTCTGCAGCGCCAGTTAGATCCCCGGCTGCTCCCCGGCCACCGGAGGAGGGTCCCACATGGCGCGCAGACCTCTCCTGCCCCCGCTGCTCCCCTCAGCAGTATACTTCGGTCCTTCTGCCTGCTCTGCTCCCTGCTCTGGCTCTGGTGAATTCTCTCACCCTCCTGCGCTTCTGACTGTACCCAGTGCTTGTATGTATAAATAAATAAATAAAATCTTTTAAAAATAAATAAATAAATAAAATAAAATCAACAGGCAACTATAAACCAGAGACGTTCTGCAGAGGGGAGAAGGGAGTAGGATCAAAACAGGGATGGGAAGAGCACAAGGGACCATGGTGATAGTTCATGGGTGAATGGGTGGTGGGAATTGCACAGGGACTATAACCTAGATGAAAATACATACATTCTACAAAAGTGAAAAATTACGTAAAAAATATATAAAATAATATTTTTTTTAAAAAACTCAGATCCTGGAGTCAAGACCACCTGGACTTTGGATCTGGCTCCAACACTTATTAGCTATGTGACTTTGGATCAATTCTATAATGTCTTTATGCCATAATTTTCTCATCTATGATAATAATATTGCTTATCTCATTGAGTTATTATGAGAATTAAGTGAATTAATGCCCAAAGCAGCCAAAATACTAAGTTCTATTGAAATTTTCACTGAGATAGTTATCTTCTTCATACTTTTAGTACCTATCATTATTTGTATTTGTAGAGTGCCTGGCACAGTACATGGAACCTAGTAGGTACTTAGCCAAATATCTGAGGAATGAAAGAAAGAATGAGTGCAGTCATAAAGAAGACTCAAACCAGAGCTAAACCATAAAGCTTTCAAGAATTAAAAACCAAGGTGTCTCAACAATCATATATGTCCCAATTATACTGTGTAAGAATAATCAACATTCAGGGGTCTTCCTGGTGGTGCAGGCGGTTGAGCACAGCGTTGTGAAGCTGTCCGCAGCCTCAGCAGTGCTGGTTCGATCCCCGCAGGCCTCGGAGCAACCCACATGGTGAGCAGACCTCTCCTGTCTCGCCCTGCTGTTCCCCTCAGCAGTGTATTTCATCAGTCTGCGTGTTCTGTTTCCCGCTCTGTCTCTGGTGAGTCCTCTCACCCTCCCGTGCATCTGGCCTGTACCCCTGCTCTTGTACAAATAAAATAAATCTTTAAAAAAAAAAAAAAAAGAATCAATGTGCAAAATAAAAACCCTACAAAAGTCCATAATTCTTATCTTAGTCTGAATAATCAAAGAAAGATTAAATAATTTTCAGTAACATTTCCAGATTATATATTAAATTAATTCTAAATTCATCAAAACTTGCTATCCTCCAGTGGTAGAGATAACCATTCTTAAGCAGCCAGAGTATTTGAATTATCAGAATGCCCTGGGCCCAAACATTTCTGAATAAATCATCATTTTGCTGTATTTTGGGGCCAAAAAATAGCATTCCTTAGGCATCACTACATATAGATACCTCTCTGAACATATGCTCATTTATTTCCTTGTTCTCAAATTGTATAGATCCACAAATGTTGTAATATATTAACTTTAAAGAGACTACAACAACTTCAAATTTCCCTCTGGGAAGTAAATGCTGGGGAGTCCATGGGAGGGGTGGGGTGGTGAAAGAAATGAGAGTAGCCGACCCACACTTAAAGGGGAATTATAATCAGTGGGATCGCTGCTAGCTCACTGCCCACTTTTCAGCACAAATTTAGGCCAGTCATTTGTTACCCAACATTTGAGCACACATTTGTCATTCCTCTTGATTGTCCACATGCCTGCTATCCATTTGAGTCACACCACAGGCCCAGAAAGACATGACCCATTTTCAGAAGTGCAAAAAGTTAGGTCAGCACCCACATCTAAGGTGCCAAATCCTCTGTATTAAATATTTATAGGATATCTGCGAGAAAAAGTGCTCAGACAAACAAATCAATATTTCCCATGACCTTGAACCAGTTTGCTTCGGAAGGATATTTTCATTCACAGCTTCATACCTTTAATTCTCCAATGGAAGAAAGCAGTCCTGCTCCATATGCCCGCAGTTGCCCTTCTTGCTTACAAAGGCCAAACTCAATTGTGAAGAAATAGCACTGAAAAAAAAAATGGATACATATCCAATGAACCAGTGAACTCCCCTATAGTGTTTTATGGTACCCAAAATAAAAAGGTATACTGTGCATAATTTTTTCGACACTCTCAATGTAAATACATTTTTATTCATTAACTATATTTAAATACAGGCAGAAAATTAATTGAAATCTATTCTCTTGTTTAATAATCCCTCCTTTGCTGAAAAGTATATGGAAAAGGTCTAAACAACTAAGAGTTTTATGCTTCCTCGATTCAGAAATTGCATGAGTTATAACATATCCTCTGCAATAATTTTAAAAATCAGAAAACTCAAATTTAGAAATGAATTCATATGTTACAATGCTAACACTATAAGAATATGCTACTATATTTACCAAGTTGTGTTTCAGAGACATAAATAAGTTCATGCAAATGTGGAAATATAATTTGGAATGCAGTAATCCCAAAATGCTTTTTCTGTAGTTTGTTTATTCAACAAACATTTGTCGTGTACCTACTAGGTGCCAATACTTGTTAAAAACAATGGTGGTAAAGAAACAAGAGAGAGACCAAAAAAGCAAGTATATAACTACTAAATTACCAAAACTAAAATTTTAGTATGAGCCATTTCAGTGAAACCTTAAGTACATATCTGTGTTAAGCACACACACACAGAGATATACTTACATATGTGTAAGTATATATGTATGTGTGCATAGATACATATATATATGTAAATACATATATAGTAAGAACCATTTCACTCTCTTGAGTTTTACCAACATCAATTACTATAGCTTCCCTAAGACACCAAAACCTACAAGTGTTTCCATTGAGTTTAGGAACTCAATCTAGGCAAAGAGAAGTCACTATACAACGACAACCCAAAAAAACCTCACAGTGCTCTTAAGAAAGGCTAAAATCACACTGTTTTTGCTCTGAGAGAAAAGTGAGAGGCTGACAATGAGCAATAAAAATTGCATCGAATTAACAACTGTCCTACATTAGTGACGACAGAGCACTGAAGGTGTCGAGAAAGAGAATTTAAACATCCCTGAAAAGGAACAAAAATAAATATTATTCCCAACCTTTGGCAGTATGCTCTATTTTTATTTGGAGGTTATATCCCTTGGACCTAAGTACTAGTCCTTCCAGATCATGGAGCTGAAACTCTTGAAGCAACACTTTCTTTCCTGATTCACCTCCTCAAAAGGCTAAAATCACTGTCCAACCTACTCCCATCACCACGCACAGTGCCCACCAGTACAGACTTACTCTGTTCTGACTCATCTTTCTTTTCCATCATGCCACTTTTTGAACATGGTTTTAATTTCTTTCTGTATGAAATTACTGCTTGTCATCTGCCTCCCCATATAGCCTATAAACTCCATGAGGGCAGCTACCTCTGTATGTTCGTCTAGAACTGGGTTTCCCAACTGCAGCATTATTGACAATTTGGATGCAACAATCCCTTGCTGGGGTAGGGAGCTGTCCTACACACCATGGGATGTTAATAGCATCCCTGACCTCTACCCGATAGATGCCTGTAGCATTCCCACCCCCCAGCAGTAACAAAAATGTCTCCAGCCACTGAAAAATGTTTCCAGGGCAGAGGGAACAGGACCCCTGCTTGAGAGCCATGGATACTGAATATAAGTGAAACATAACCAGAACTCAATAAATATTTGGTGGCTAAATAGATAAACAGTGAAGAATGATCTCTACAATTGGTCTGTTGTATGGCAGCATTACCTGGAAGAAAGAAGTGCATGAGGAAGCTTAACTTCTGGCCTCAGTTCTGCTTCTCATTAGCTATGTGATATTCACCCATTTATTCATTCATTTATTCTATAAACACTCCTTCAAGCATCTTATATATGCCACCCTGTGCTCTAACCTTTAAGGATATACAATGAACAAGACAACAAATTCCTTGGTTTCATGAAGCACATATGCTACTGAGATAAGACTGGCAATAATGGCTTTTTTTGGTAAAGATATATTTATTTATGCATACAAGAACCAGGGTACAGGCCAGAGGCACGGGAGGGTGAGAGGATTTACCAGAGACAGAGTGGGGAGCAGAACGGGAAGATCTACTGAAATACACTGCTGAGGGGAGCAGTGGGCGAGACAGGAGAGGTCTGCCACGCCATATGGGATTCGCGCTGGCTGGCCGGGATCGAACCTGCACTGCAGAAGCTGTGGACATCTTCACAGCGCTGCGCTCAACTGCCCGAGTCACCAGGGGAGGCCTGTAATAATGGCTTCTGTTCTTGTTGACAACAAACAAAAGTCAATATATTTTTGGATACTAGGTATCCAAACATCAGGATAATATCAACTGGAATATGCTGTATAAGTCATCAAACCATATTAAGCAGAGGTCATGACTGTTTCAGATGGCAAGATCAGGGAAGGCTTCTCTGGGGGTATTTAAACTGCAGCCTGCTGAAAAATCAACATATCATTAAGAAATAAAAAGGCCAATTCTGCAAAGATTTAGGGTAAAGAGTATTCTCAACACGGGAAATAGCAAGAGCAAAGGCCATTAGCATGAATGGATTTGTATTACCAAGAGCAACCTGAGGTTACTGGAAGGTTTTAAGCAGGAGAGGGACATATTCTGGTTGGTTTGATTATTTTTTTGAAGATATTTTGCTTGTGTTTTAACTCTAACTTTCAATTTATTTTTTATTTTTTAATGAAATATGATTGCTTTACATTCTTGTTAAGTTGGTTTTTTTGGCTTTTTGGCAGTACAGGATTTCTCCCCTCAGGCGTGATCACCATAGCTCTCCCACTACAAAAGCATCCGTCATCTTCCACTGTAGTCCACTGTGGAGAGACAGTTTCTGGTGTAGTTTCAAAAGACCACACTGGTGCTGGTGCTGAGTAAAGAATCAATTGAAGTGGAACAAGAGTGAGAGCAGAGAGATTCATTAGAAGGCAGCAGCAGCCAAGAGATGAGTGGTGAGTGGAAGGGGATTGGGTGAAGTCAGTTTCTTAGGAGCCATATGAAAATAGCCAAAAAAAAATAACAGCTATGTCTTTGAACTGAAATATTAAAATACAGGCCTCAAGTTTATCCTCCCAAAAAAAGTTTCCACAATCCTGGCCACAATGAACAGAAGTGATCATATAGTCAGAACAAGAGGCCTAAAAGTTCAACCTCCTATTTTACTAAAAGGAAAATTCCAGTTCAAGGAAACGAAGTGATTTACCCAGGACCAGTTTAGATGATGACATTTAAGAGATCTAGAGCTCAGTATTTTAAAGAGCTCAACATCTGTCACAGTTTAAACTTTCTAGGTAAAAGAGCAATAGATGCATGAGTTTCCCTTACAAGCAGAAAAATGGGGAAATGAAATTCTAAAAAAGAGTAAAACTAGAATTACATGACATCTTAGTGGGTCTGGCTGATTTCCCAAATTTATATTGAATTTATAGTATATAATGTGAAAGTCTTGGAGCCTTACTTAAATACTGAAGAGTTAGATGGGGTGGTGGGGGGAAACGTTCAATAGTCTTCAAAATATACATACAGAGGCAGCTACAGCCAGGTTAATCTATTAAGTGCCTTTTTTATTTTCCTTACACTGTTTCTATGCACACATAAATCATGGTCATGGTTATAATCCAAATCAAAACAGGCTGAAAGTGTCCCTAAGAAATTCTGGTGTGTCCTACACACAGTGTTCACGTAGATCTGGCATCCCATTCTATTCTGAGACAGGCATTGAAAGGCCCATATCAATGAGACTAAAGATTTGAAGTTACATCTACCAGTATACCTGTGGTTCCATGTGATTCCAGATTCAAGGAAAAGAGCCACTGAGTGTCTTTCTTCCCATCACGCGGAGTGCTCTCTGGCCCATACCTCACCTGGGAGTCCTTCCAGAAACTCTGACCTTACACAGCTCCATCTGTTCACCCCCTTTGGTTTCCTGCTGTCCTTAACCAAGGAAAGTGCCTAGATGCTGCTTCCACAGTCCACTCTACTAGAGAATTAGACCTTTTGCTGAATGGTATAAAATAGAACAGAATGCCAAATCTATGTGAGCACCCTGCATACAACACACCAACTTTCCATGTGCAGCTCCATGTGTGCACATCGAGAAACAGCAAAATGCACCTGAACCTTGGGTGTTAGCAAAGTTTGAATCACAGACATGCTCAAAATAATTTTTCTCTTTTGTCAGGACTGATGAAGACCTCAAATGTAGAGCTCTCTGGGGCATGAGAAGAGGAGGAGGATACAACTGCATATTTCTTCCATCTGGTTTTAAATGCAAAGTCTCCTTAATGTTGGGCTCTGTAGGGGCCTCCCTGGTGGCACAAGGGGTTAAGTCTCTGCACTGTGAAGCAGAACTCGCTGTAGCACGAGTTCAATCCCCGGCCAGGGAGGTGACACAATGGGGCAGCAGACCTCTCCTGTCTCGCCCGCTGCTCCCCTCAGCAGTGTATTTCAGTCAGTCTGCCTGTTCTGTTCCTCACTCTGTCTCTGGGGAATCCTCTCAGCCCCGTACCGCTGGCCTGTACCACAGTTCTTGTATGCATAAATAAATGAACCTTGAAAAAAAAAGATGGGCTCTGTGACCCCCTTGAAGACCTTTGAGAATTCAAAAAATTAATTGCTTCTTGAAACTTTAAGAAAATAGCACCTGCTTTCCTCAGAACACTCTCCAGATGTGGGTCTATAATATATTCCTTAGAGACTTAACAAATAATGATCTACCTATTAACAAAATCTAACAGAAAAAAAAAAAAAAAAAAAAAACCTTACCTGAGCTTTGGAAGAACATGTATAAAGAGAACAGCAGAGTCTTGGCCACTAATGTTTTTTAAACAGAAACAAATAATAATAGTAGGAATAACACCTCCCAAATTGAAGGGTACCTTTCATTAAAGCTGATGCTCATGAATTCCAAATTTTACACACCACTAATTAAAGGTAATTATTTATAAATATTTTATTTGAATATAATTACATATAATCATTAACTGAAAACCAAAACAGCAATGATAGATGGATCTCTCCAACGGAAGAAAAGCAGAGTCATTTACTTATATACAGTCATTAAGCAGAAGAAAGTCTGAATGACAACCTGAAATCCAAACACTGCTGTGGAGCAGCAGTGGGATGTACTACTGTGGGCCTGGGCTTAGGAAAATGAGATAGGGCGCCCAATGCTGCCATCTTCAGGTCACTGCTGGAAGAACATCATTCTGGCAAAACTTCTGGTCTAGCCAAATGGCAATAGTGAAAGTTTAAGAGAACCAAGACTACCCGCACTGAACACACCAAAACATATACTGGTCCCACATGATGATTTTAAAAAAGCATATGCCGTAACATCCTTCCTGAGTTTGATTTCAGCTGCTTGGCACATACTCCAACTAAAGAGAGGTACTTTTTCCAAGAATTCTTCATAGAAAAGAAATTTACTATTCTAATTTCCCTCTTGAATGGTCCTTTTGCCTCCCACTTCCCCACTTCCCCTCTCCCTGTGTCACTTGAAATAATTATAGAACCTCTTTCTGGGAGACATTCTATATTCTTAAATTGCATTAAAGTGGTACTTAGAAACTTCCAACAAGTAGCCCAAGGGCCCTACTTATTTCACTTTCACCAAGAAAGTAGCTCACATGTCATTTATTAAATGTTTGAGTAAGTAACTGAGTGAGTGAGTGAGTGAGTGAGTGAGTGAGTGAGAGTGAGCAAGTGAGTGCATCAGTATTTTCTCTACCACCTTCACTAAAAACTTGATCTTTGCATACTGGTAGAATATATTTTAAAATAATCATATGTATCATTCCACATCTAGAATTCCAAATATCCAGGGAAGGCAAGAAATAAGAAGTCAGCAAATATTATTAAAAATCCCTAATTGAGATGTGATAAATTTGATTTATACTACAAATAAAAGAATCCTTCGGGTCCTTATTCAGAGCTACTTATTTTTACACCATTCAAACAAACTTTACTTACGGAACTTCCAAGGACATAACTAAACATTGGAGGGGAACAAGGAAAACATACAATAAGCACACCCAACAATTTAAAAAGCAGAAAAACATGTATTTGATGTATTGGTAAAGAATCCTAAGTACTTCCTTAACTGAGGTTATCACTAAAGGACAGAATTCAACTCTGAATTAATACCAAGGTAATAAGGAAATTGAGCCAGATTTCCTAGTTTAAGTCTTTCACATATGTTACATATTACTATCGTGAGATAGAGCAGTTACTATTATTTCCATTTTGTAGATGTGAAAACTGAGACTCAATGTTCAAGTGATTTGCCCAGCTTCCATGATGCATGGCTGACAGCACTAGGGGTCAAGTTCAAGAGTCCAGACTTCAAATCACATGTTCTTTCTGCATCAATGAGCACACTTACTGGTGCAGGGCCACAATCGCCTGTCACACTGGCTGTCACAGCAGTTCCTGTGAAATACTTTCAGAATGGATATAAACAATATTACTCAGCCCTCCTCATGTCCCATCTCCCCTCCACCAGGCTGCCCAGCCCCCTCCCGTCTCATCTCCCCATTCGTCCCACCAGCATTCCATGATAGAGCAAATAAAGAGTTAATGCCTACAAAACTGGGACCTCCAGAGCCTGCTCCCACATGTCTAACAAGCTTGTGTTCTATTTGGGGCTGTGTCATAACAAATGGAAGAATGGCACTCAGGATGTTCTAATCTTGGGGGACTGCACCTCTGCTAAGTGCAGATAAAAACGCATAAAAGAGCCTCTGTCTCACAGCCTTGCTTTCACAGTGTTTCCTCTAACATCTTTCCACCTTAGTTTGAACAACTAGTATGTCAAAGTATACACCTGAGCAATTGTTGAAGAGGTGAAGATGGTTCAAGGTCCCCTCCCCTTCACCCCATTACCACTCAGTCCCAGACACTAGAATTTAACTCTCAGCTACATCAAATTTCAGTTTACAAACAGCAAGCAGTTTCTCACCTTTGCCCAAAATTCCCTTAATCTTGATTAAATTGCAAAGACTAATAAAATTGAAAGAGAAATGGACTGGATTATCCCGGACAGGATTATCCAGGAATAAATATGGTTGGAACGGGAATGAGGCTTCAGGATAGAAATGTCAAGGCAAGACAAATCACTGTGGGGAAGGAAAATGAAAAAGGAGACTGTTGCTTAAGCCACGGTGATGTCATTATCCCCTTCCCTTCATTCATTCAAACATCATAAGGTGCTTCCCACCACACATGAAGTTTTGTTGGGTTGTTTTTTTTTTTTTAACCATTAAACTGCAAATAATGCCAAGAGTCTCAAATAAACCAAATTAGGGTGCAGGGACTACTATCCTAATGCTGCTTGCAGACAAGTGTTTCTCCACCAGGGAATGGAATGGCTCTCAGACTGGCTTTCAAGAGATAGCAGGAAGGAGATTTTGCATGCATGCATCATTGATTTTGCCCCAGGCTAATCCTTTGTAAAATAAGAGCTTAAGAAATGGTACAAACTTAGCAGTCCTGAGGTTACAACTGCTCCATAACCACTTGAACCTACTCTTGACAAAAGGAAGCCACTCTTCACACACATAGATTTTGGCACCAGTTGCTATATAGACTCCAGGTACCACTCTGTGATGCCATGTGGGGCTGTAGTTCTACCTACATTTTTATCCTCCTATTTTACCATTAGCATTTAAATGAAAATCACCATAGCTCTCAGCAGGTCACATCTTAATCAAAATACATTTTTATTATACTTATTAAATTCTACTGTACCAAGTTCTTGTAAAGATTATGAAAGTACCAAAGTTTATCAAGAAAATGGACAATACAAATAGGAAGACAAAACTATATTAAAACCAAAAAATAACACTTTTTATCCCACTTCAAGCTTCTCCCTCTACCTTGAAATTGCAGTATGCTTATCTGTCTCAGAATATAAAGAATATGAAGTGTTGTGTTGGTCTTTGAAGTATGGATGGGATCTTAGAAAGTTTTCAGGAAGAGGGGAAGTTACTGGAAAGAATACTATGGAGGGGTTGGAGAGCAGTAAAGTATGGGAAACCAAAATGAGCACCACAGGGAGGGAGACAAGTTAAAGGATGGAATGTCGCAGTCTCTACTGGGAGTGGAGAGACTGCCTCTTTTGCCAGTCATTATCCTAAAACCACAACAGACAAAAACAAATAGAGAAACAGAAAGTTGGGATTTCAGTAACTCTTGTCAGCTAGGAAAAAACCGATGACCTGAATTGTGAAAACAGCATATATTGTCTTAGGTTAAGAACAGCCATTGAATGAATTAAAATGTAAAAACCAAAGCTCTGAGGAGACATTATGGCAAACCTTGTGGAAAATTGATCATCAAATATAAGAGGAACATCCGTTGGAGAAAAAAAGTATCAGCAGAGAACAACTTTTATTGAAGAATATATCGACATAGGCGATTTTCAGCAACACGGTTTTAGTGGGGATTTTTCTTGTGTGTTTCTTAACTACTGTTTCCTGGATCTTTTTTGGTTGCTTTCAAAAATAAATGGGTGATTTTATTCAAGTGGCCTCTGGTCGTTTCCTTTTTATTGTCCTTCTTCAGCTTATCTGAGAGCATTTCAACTGCAGAGAAGGCCACCTGACTTTTTGCCTTTAACTGTTACTAGCTCTTACATTAGGCTTTAACAGTAAATTTTTTAATAAAAAATAAAAGAAAGGAAAGAGCTCTCATCCTCCTCCTCCCACCCTGAGACTACCAGAAGTGCCATGAATTCACTTAGCAAGTGCAAACCAAACAGTTGCTCCACCCCAAGATCCCTGACAAGATCCTTGACAAGGAACTCAGTGTCAGGCCACAGTAGCCACGGGGTGGCCCTTTTACAAGCCTGCACAGTCCCACTTAAAGGTTCATACTTCTTCATATAGCAGAAACGACCCTCCAAGACCAGCCCCTGCCTCCTCCAGCCTCATCTCTCAAACTCTTCCTCCCTGTAACTCACCCCACAGGGAATTATTTGCAGCTACACAGAATGACCCTCTTCCCATCCAATCCTCTGCACACCCTTTCCCTCTGCCTGACTCCTCTTCCAATGCCCAGTCGTTGCCTAATTCCTGCTTGTCTGGAATTAGGCCAGAGTCTCACGCTGCGGAGAACCACACAGAAATGCCTGTCTTCTTGCCTAAGATCAGGAACAGGATCCGACTCATTTTGTGGTGGTGGTGGTTTTAATGTCTGGTCTCAAGTATCCTGCCTGCCATGGAGCAGGTGCTCTGCAAATATTGACAGAAGGGGAGGAAGTGCTTCAGCAAGATGAGTTTCCCAATGGGCCAAGGCACCAGGGTCTAGTGCCAATCTTCCAGATCAGTAACTGCTACCCTCAGCAAATTCTCCAATATTACAGGCTTTAAAAAAAATGACAGTCCCTCTACTATAAGCCATCAAATCGGTTATCCTTACAGCCTAGGGAATAGACGCCATTGTTTCGTCTGCTCCGGACCCCCCCTTCAACAACAGCCACAGGCTCTCCAGGGCAGGCAGAAGGGGAGGTGCCTGGCTCCTCTCAGGCTCTCATGGACGAGGATGGAGCATGATTGGCAGGTATCTCCCTCGGAAGCTCAGCAGTCTCTTGGTTAAGTGGCTTTTGGCCTCCTTCATTACAAGCTGAAAGGCAGAAAACCCACTAATTCCGACATCTGGATCGTCATCGGAAAATGCAGGGGGTGCTCGAGGGAGTTTTTCAGTTTGCTGTTTCTAAAGGTTTCAGCCAACTGGAGACCAGCCAGGAAAAATGCTAAGTGTACTTGGTCTGGGGATGGAGGGGTTTGTCTGTGAGCAATCCAGGCAGAGAATTGCCTTCCGACTCAGACTGCTCAGAATTAGCAGCTACAAGGAATTTCAATTGGCATCTCTGCCTAGACCTTCATTTAGCAGATGATGACACACACGATCAAACAGATGCTATTTTCTCCTAGAGATGAATTTGTGAGATGACCATCCATTCAATTCTCTGTTCCCAAAATTCCATGGCTCTATAAAAAGAGTATTATGAATACAAATAGGCTTCCTTTTAATGAGTTTTGGACCTGCCGGTATTTCGAGTTTCATAAATCAAAAACTGGTTTCATATTCAGTAGTATTACTCCTTGGACCCTAGATATAGTGCCTGAGTCTCAATGCAACATCTCCATAACAAAGAGATTCACATAGTTTGGCTCTTCTTTTAAAGCAATTCCATCTTTTTCCAAACGACCCCTTGCTGAACTTATTCTATAACTAGCTACTTTGAAATGGCTAAACTTGACTCTGAGGACACACAAGCACACACACACACACGCACACACATGCACACATGCATCATTTTCATACCAGGTGCATGGATCAGCATTCCATTTATATATGTGCTTAATCTACTTTGCACAGAAGACCTACTTAAGCAAATGCTATAGGTCTGGAAATGCCCAAGAACTGACTTTCATAACCTAAGCAATTCTGAGCTCCTTGAAGGAGAAGAAAACTGATGAGCACATTCGCAGCCATTCATCCTCTGGCATGCCCTAAAATGTTCTGCATCAAATCACACATTCTCCCCAGATGTGGTGATTTTAAAGGTCAGCTCTCGAATGCTAGTACAAAAAATGAGATTTTTACTGACTCCCAAGTGAGCTGTGGTTAGCCAGGACTGCCTTTGGAGGGTCGTTTTATTTTTATCCCTGCATTACTAAAGGCGGACCCTTCTGGACATTAGGGCTAAAAGGCTTGCACTTTCTCACCTATTTCTTTGCAGGCAAGACCAGGACTCCTGGAAGATGATTATATTTCTGAAAATTGACAAGAAAGGTATGTTTAGCAGGGAAAGTCATTCTTGCTGCTCCAATGCACTGAGCACTCTTCTATTTTTAAGTTTTTATTAATGAAGTCATGTTTCTTTTCTAGTCACTAACCATCACTGCTACCATCATCATCGCTCACACTCAAGAGTTGACACTAACCATCTACATGTGCAAATGGGGCTGAGAAGATTTACCTGTGAATTGAGGTCCCTGTCACAGTTAGGATCTATAGGTAATTGAACCTCTGGATAGTATTTCAGTTCAGCTGAGCTCCCGATCCCTAATAACATTCACTGACAGCTACTGAAACCTAGTCTCCCAGTGCTAAGCACTTAACATCACACTCACAACCACCCCTAGAGACAGGAACTGTGAAAGGAATACAATATGGCAATTCGAGTACACTGACTTTGGAGGACACCCAACTTTCACCGATAGACTCTGCCATGAACTTGACCATAGGAAAGTTACTTAGTCTTTCTGAGTCTTAGGGTCTTTGTCTGCATAATGGAGAAAGTAAAATAAAAATTTTTTTTAATTCTTACCATGTGCCCCACTTCACATCTGGGGAAACTGAAACTTAGGCAACATTGGCTAGTGTAGGGTTGATATGGCTTGAGTGGAATCGGTTATGCCAGATCCCCGAAGTCCATATTGCTTGTACTATAGCACACTATCCACCCTCTGTTTCCAGAGTGACTCAACACTGTAGGTCCCTGAAATTGATGTTTATGTCCTTGACAGTTGAGCTTGGTGTGTGACAGGAAAAACAGGGGTGTCTCTAGCTTGCCTGCAGCCACACTTCTGTGACTTGTGTGAAAGTAATGTCTTGATCGCTTTTGTGGCCCCTGGATCAGCCAAGTAACATAACACAGGTCTGGCAGGAACCAGCGCAAATACCATAAGCCAGTCATGAAAAAGACAATAAGTTTTCTGGGTCTTATCAGTGAGAAGCAACACTGCAATTAGCCCAGTAGGGGAAAGCTGACTGCTACAGATGAGCCCGGGTTAGAAATTTAATACATCATGTTTATGCTAAGAAGTTACAACCCAAAGAACAAAACTAAATACTACATAGGATTGCTTTAAACGACAACAATCTGCTTAGACCAGATAAATATACATGATCTGATGGGCACAAATAAAAGATTTGAGAAAAGATAGTGATAACTTATGAGACAGTAAAAAACATGTGACTTGAAATATTTCTGGTCTGAGGACAAGTTGTTTTGCCAAAGTTACTCTCTGACTCTGTTTGCTAAGAGAACAGTGGTAAGTCCGCTGCTGCCTAGCATCCCAGTCCCTCTGCTCCCTCTCCCCTCCCCTTGTCAGTAGAGGAGGGACAGGCAGGTGACTTTCCAATTCAGGATCATGTACCCATCTAATGAGGCAGCAACTCAGCTCTGTCCAATTATCTCCTTGGGTAAAGGCAGTCTGACTGCCAAGAAGTCGGGTCTTTTGAAGAGACACTAGGAATATGGGGGTTCATGTAACAGGCATGTAAATTTTTTTTTAATTTAAGCAAGTGTAGGTTAAAAATTTTTGTTTCACAGATATTAGGTCAACCAAAGGATGCTGACTGCAACCCTTTAGACGACAGCATGATTTAAGGAGCACGAACACCACTTCTATCATCAAAACTTGCTTCCAGGACACTGAGCATGTTTGTCTACTACCTCACCTGGTCACAACTTGCCCTGACACCCCAAGCTCCAGAAAAACAGTTTGGTGCACTGGATCAGGACTCAGAAAATCAAATTTCTCAGCTCCTGCCATTATTTTACTTGTTAGTCTACTGTGTAGACAAGTCATTTCACTTGCTGAGCCTCCCTTTATTCATCTATAAAACAGGAATTCTCATACACTGCTGATGGGAATGTATAAAAAAACGATATGGATGTTTTCAAAATATTAAAAATAGATCTATCCCATTACCCAACAATTCTGCTCTTATTTATCGAAGAATGCAAAAACACGAATGTGAAGGGATAAACACACTCCTAATGTCATTGCATCATTATTTACAATAGCTGACATATGGAAACAAGCCAAGTGCCCAAGAACAGATGTGTGAATTACAAAGATACCTGAAATATATATGTGTGTGCATACACAGTGGAATACTATGCAGCTATAAAAAAGATCGACTGTTGCCATTCACAACAGCATGAATGGAATTGGAGGGGATTATATAAGTGAAATAATTCAGAAGGAGAAGGAAATACCAGATGGTTTTACTCATGTGAAATATAGAGAAACAAAACAAAGGACAGGGGAAAAAACCCTAGAAATCTGATTACAGAACTGAGGCTATCAAATGGGAAGGGGGAAGGTGGAGAGCAAAATTTCAAAGGGGCAAACAAAACTATGGTAGAGGACTATGTGTACCTTGCTGGTGGGTGTGGTGTGGTAAGATTCATTTGAAGGGGTGTCAACCTTTTCCTCTGAATCATATGCTGTGCTATAAATCAATGCTACTTCAATTAAAAAGAAAAAAGAAAAAATGCTTTAAAATATAAAACAAAAACAAATTAATTAATTAAATGGGGGTTACTTTTTCTCACCAAATTGTTATCGGGTGTTAATTGTATGTACAGCATGCTGTGGACAGCAAGGACTGTGTTAGGGATAATATGAGACCTGCCTATATTGAAGTGCCTTGTGAGATTCAAATGAGTAACACAAGTCAAAAGCTAAATCAATTTAAGAACTGTAACTTAGGTGAAACTTCCTGCTCTGAGGTGATTAACACCACAGATACCTTTGAGACAGACTCTACATAGAAATTACCTTCTGAGTGGGAGACTATGGGCTTAATTACAGGTCATCAGTTCCTGAACCCCAATATAAGGAACTTTCAAATATGCAGAAATCCCAATGGGATGCAAAAGTTATTAGTAAGCAGATATAACCAGTTTGACTGCTGACCTAAGCACCTAAGCACCTTTTCCCCATCTTCCTATTTATTAAGTTATATTAAACCCTTGCTCACTTACCTGACTCCTCACTACACTGTAAGTCCCCAAGAAACAAGACTATGTCTACCTGTGTCACAGTAATTCCCAATCTCAGATACATAGTAGATGCTTACTAAATACCAATCAAATGAATACATAAATAGGCCATAATTAGTTCTATAACAACAATGAAAATACATATTTCTAAGAATCCAACAGTGATGCATTTGCTAGAACACGTTTGCAAAGAAGTGAAAGCCAGTGCCCTCTTTCTCACTGATTACAGTATTGACCTTTATTTTGGAAGAACTCAGCCTTCTTAGGTAGATTTGAAGGAAGAAAAGGCAAACCCAAGAAAAAAATATTTTTGTGTGTCCTAACATTTAATGTTTCTAAAGTATGCGGTCTTAAGATATCTCCCTTGTTTTATTACAAAGGATTTTTAAACCTTGCTAATTGGACACTAACATAGGACCCTTGTGTACAAACATGGAGACCCATCTAAAATGCATCAAAACTACAACAAACACATTTGGAACTCTTTCAATAGCTTCTTTGCATACTTTTATGTTAATGCAGCTGTCTTACAGCCAAACTGTAAACACCTGGCTTGAATTCTCAGAAACCTGAAGTCATAAGGAAGAGCAGCCAAGATTTGCAACCCCAAATGTATTGCTTTCTTTAGCTATTAAGGGACTGTCGCATGTATCAATGAACAGCATCATTCCTAATCTGCCTGCGAAGTTTAGGCAGGAATTCATATTTCATGTGCTTTCACAGGCACACACAGTATTTTCCCAAGCTGTTTCCTTCCACTTGCTTTTCTTTCCCTTCACTGGGGGGAGGTGTGCTATTAACTCAGTAGAGGCCTCCTCTATCTCCAAGGAGAAGCTTGACATCTTTTAGAAGAGGCTTTATCTTTATTATTTATGGCTAAAACACTTTAGGTTGCAAAGTAGCATGCTGTCTCTGTCTGAAATCCCTTTGTAATATAAACTGCATAGTCTGCATTTAGAAGGCAAAACCTGAGTTGTTGAATTTAGGGAACTATCGAAGGTCACACAAAAGAATGGAAATTCTCCCCAGGAGATTTTCCAGGAGTCTTACTGATGTGGTCACCTAGATTATCTAAGAGTACAATCATGTCAAATAGACTAGCTGGCATTTACTGAACAATGAGCCCTGGACTAAGTGTTATAACACGTTATCCCATGAGTCCTCACCAGCTCCACAACATTCCATTGTAAGATTATTCTCATTTTAAAGATGAAGAAACTAAGGCACAGAGAGAAAATGTACCCAAGGCTACCCCATCAGTAAGTGATAGCGTCCAGATGTAAACCCAGGGAATGTGACGCCTGCATTGTGGGTTTTCCTCTGCACCACACTGCCTGGATAGCAGGTCCTAACGGGCTCAGGTTCAAGGACATCCTATATTGTCATATGCAGTAGGGACCCTACTATTTTATTCCAGCTTTCCTTTTACTCCCTTGCACAATGATTATCTGAGATCAAGTGTTCTGGCGAAGCTTTAGAATACATTTGTTACTGAAGGATATTTATGACTTTATTCGAGAAGAGACCCATAGAAGAGGTGAATATTGATTAGATAAAGGTAGCACTCACTAGGAGACTAGACTAAGGTCAAATTTGAAAATTAAAGATTGAAATGTGTATGAAAAGCACTTTTCTAATTTAAAATATGGTATCTGTTAACTTTTTTCACAAAAAAAAAAAAAGGACGGAAAGCAAACAAAACTCATTAACTGCATATGATCACTAAAACCCTTTACAACTTGTCTGAGTGAAAAGTCATAAACCCGATATTTCTAGAGTACTTGCAATTTATTCTTTCTTCTGTAGATGTAAAAGATAGTCCCTCTGACAGCACAAGTGTTTGATAAATGGATCAACACCTCATTGCTCCTTTTTCCAAAGCCAAGACTCCCTTTTACTAAATTCTTATTTGACGTGGCAAAATGACTTTTCAGAAAAACTAGGCTATAAACCAAAATGTTAACAGTGCTTATCAGTGCTGTGATGTTACAAATGATCTTTATATTTTTTTCCTCACTTATCCATTTTTTTCAATTTTCTATAATGAATATGTGCCACTTTTGCAATAAGAAAGAAAAAACAAAGATTTTGTAAAGACTCTTTAGTTACGGAGTCCCTAAGTCACCCACATCTGCCTTTCCTTCATTGCTGGGGAATGATATTTTATGGACACTATAAAGGACAGACTTTCAGACGATGAGAAGAATGATGAAGTCCCTTCCCCCATCCTACCTCCCACCACCCAGGGTGATTTATTCTTCCAAATCCTAACACCATTGCTTACTTACACCTGCTCTGGATTTAAACCCTCAAATGACAGCATTTGTATTTTCTGGGAGACTTTCCCCCAGTATGAAATCCACCCATCAGAAATATACCAGAAATGCTTGTCCTTATATGACAAGCATATAAAAATCTAAGCAAATTACAATATGTTTAAGAAGGGAACAAAGAGATTTTTAATCACTGTGTGTTCAATTTCAAGTCGTGTTTCTTATTGTACTTTCATTCATTGTGGTGGCTTATAATGTACAGTAATACATTTTATATCTACTAAATGTATTCTGGGTTTTTATATCACAGTTCAGAAGAATGGCTTCGGAAATCCTTTTGACTCCTTTATTTGAAAACTACATTTGTGGAATGGGGTAATTAAATTCCTATAGTTCGATATAACATTACCTCTGCTATTCTAACTCACAAAAAAAAAAAAAAAAAATCCCAACCATCTTCTCTCAGCTTTTGCTAGAAATGGAATTATACCACAGATATTTCTGTTAATACCAGTCTATGATTTTGAGAGCCTACTCCATTGTGGTTAACAGAAAACTCCTTCTTTTGTATGTCTTTATGGAAATTAAAATGACTGCAGAAATCTGTGCTTGCTAAATGCATTTAGCTTACTCTGAGGAAAGAACAAGAGGGACTCCATGCCAGGGCATTTGAATCATGGGGTAAGTTAATGCTGGATAAAAAACTGGAGAACGCGGGCCTTGAAATGACTTTAAAATTATTCAATGAGGGACCTCCCTGGTGGCGCAAGGGGTTAAGCCCAGCACTATGAAGCTGTCCGCAGCCTCTGCAGCATGAGTTCAATCCCCGGACGGCCAGGGAGCTGACCCACATGGTGCAGCAGATCTCTCCTGTCTCGGCTCCTGCTCCCCTCCGCAGTGTACTTCGGTCAATCTGCCTGTTCTGTTCCCCACTCTGTCTCTGGTGAATCCGCTCATCCCCCCACACCTCAGCCTATACCCCAGTTCTTGTATGCATAAATAAATCAATCTTTAAAAATATAAATAAATAAAATAAAATAATTCAATCAACAATATACCTCCTTTGAAGCAGTATTTGGGGGGTAATGGTGAGATCGAGTATTCTCACACCTGGGTAGAGGAGACTTAATGGCACAGCACACGCCACAAACACACTTCATCTCATTTCCTCCTTGTTCAGCACAGAGTATCACTACTTTTTAAAAAAGCATTTGAGGGCCTCCCCAGTGGCACAGCGGTTGAGCGCTGGCTTGCGAAGCTGCCCGCGGCCTCTGCGGCGCCGGTTCGATCCCCGGCTGCTCCCTGGCCACCGGAGGAGGGTCCCACATGGCGTGCAGACCTCTCCTGCCGCCCGCTGCTCCCCTCAGCAGTGTACTTCGGTCCTTCTGCCTGCTCTGCTCCCTGCTCTGGCTCTGGTGAATTCTCTCACCCTCCCGTGATTCTGACTATACCCAGTGCATGTATAAAGAAAACAAACAAACAAACCAATAAATAAATAAATAAAACATGCCTAAAAAAAAAAAAAAAGATATAAAAAAAAAGCATTTGAAGCACAAAGAGGTAATGTAATTTGTGCCTGAATGCAAGGTTAGGAAGTCATAAAGGTGGTGTTGGTATCAAAAAGACAGGAGAAAACAAGTCTTGATGGAGATCTGGAGAAAGGGGACTCTTGCATTGTTGGTGAGAATGCATCTTCGTGCAGCCACCAGAAAACAGTGTGGAGCATCCTCCAAATTTTACAATAGAATTAGCACCATAGGACCCAGGAATTCTACTTTGGGTACTTATTCAAAGAAAATGAAAATAGGTTCTCAAAGAGATAATCTGCACTCCCACGTTTACTACGGCAAATAGCCAGTAAAATAGCCAAACTATGGAAACAAGTATCCCTCAGGGGGTGAATGGATAAAGATGTGGTACATGTATATTTCAATAGAATATTATTCAGCCCTGAGGGGGGAAAAAATGATCCTGGAAATACATGAGTGGACCTTCAGAGTATTATGCAAAATGAAACAAATCAAACAAATACTGTATGATCTCACTTATACACGGAATCTAAAAAAGCCAAACTCAAAGAAACAGAGACTAGAATTTTGGTTACCAGGGGCTTAAGGGCGGGGGCAATGGGTAGATGTTGGTCAAAGGGTGTTTGTACATCCAGTTATAAAACGAATAAGTTCTGCAGAGCTAATGTAAAGTAGGGGGATAATAGCTATTAATACTATTATATACTTGAACGTTACTAAGACATTCTTACCACAAAAAAAAGATGCAGGTGTTAGCTAATACTACAGTAGTAACAACTTTGCAACATATAAGTATATCAAATCAACACTTTATACACCTAAAACTTACACAATCTTACATGTCATTTATATCTCAGTAAAATTTTGGGGGTCAGGGGATGCTGACCCTGGAAACTTGCTGGGGTGACTTCAGCTTCAGACCCTTTCCACCCCATTGCAGAACACCACATATTGCTCATCAAAAATTGGACTAGAGGGCCCCCCTGGTGGCACAGCGGTTGAGCGCTGGGTTGCGAAGCTGCCTGCAGTCTCTGCAGCGCCTGTTCGATCCCCGGTTGCTCCCCAGCCACCCCTCTCCTGCTGCCCGCTGCTCCCCTCAGCAGTGTACTTCGGTTCTTCTGCCTGCTCTGCTCCCCGCTCTGGCTCTGGTAAATTCTCTCATCCTCCTGTGCTTCTGACTGTACCCAGTGCTTGTATGTATAAATAAATAAATAAATCTTTAAAAAAAAAAAAAAAAGATAGGTTAAAAAAAAAATTGCACTAGAATCTGGCACAGCAACTGCTGACTGGTAGTGCTACTTTGTGGATAAAAGGAGGTGAACACAGAGTTCACTCAGCACTGAAGGGAGAAGAAACAGTTACCCAAGCTGCCCTACTTTTATAAGTGTATTAATTAGGTTTGGGGGGAGGGGGTTCTCATCTGAATTGTATGATGGTTCTCTGAGACAGAACTTTGTACACTTACAAATGACAAAGAAAGATTTGAGTTGCAAAAACAAACAGCTACTCCAGATTGCAAATGGATTTCTTTCTAAAGAAATGGACAATGTAGAGCTCACTTTTTAATTCCAAATAGTGATGGTGTTCCCATCATAACAGAAAGAGATGCTAAACATCTCATAATGGTCACAATGAATATCATAAGTGAAATACACAAACAGAACAAAATAGTCTCAGCCCCAATATCAAGGTTCTCAGAAGAGAGTTTTAGTCCACAGGAAGTGTGGTCTTGGGAGCACCTAAGTAGAAAAAGACAAGGGAAGTGGTGGTGAAAATAATGAAAAAGGACACAAGTTAATCCCTATGGAGCTAGTTAAAGAAATATAGTGTTCCTTCCAAGAACGTACTATTTTTCTCCATGCACATAAAAGTAAAAATAATGAGTTAGGATAGATATTACTAAGTTTTAATTAAGTTACTCTTGGAAATAATATACAAAATGATCACTCACCAAAACATCTCAATTAAGAATGTATAAAAGTGCATTCCTTCCAGCCTTTTGTCAGCTTTGAATCAAATGATCCAAAAAGCTGAACTAGTTCAAAGACTCTACATGGAATAAACAAGCCTGGGGCTTATTTCAAGCTTTCTGTTGAGACACTAAATAGTGAATTTTAATGTCGGCCATCTTCAGAGAGAACTAGAGTTGGACATAGTATATGCAAGTTCCCTACCCCCAGCCAGGTAGGCAGAGATATAAGAGATGAGCAAACAAGCTAATATTCTTCCTCAGCAGGCAGGAAAATATTAATTAGCAATTCATAAACTGAGGTTACTTCTACAATTATACTTGTAATGTGAATTATTAGCTTAAGACTGACTGTACAGTTCATTACCACTCTCAGCATGAGAAAGCACCGGTTGTACCTGAATATTCAAACTCGCTTGATTCAGAGCCATCAAAAGCCTCCAATCACTGCAAACTCCTTTACTTGGAACAAATAAATTATTTGCTTTGATAAAATACAAACAGAACCCCATATTATTAATTCCCTAGCAATTATTCCCTGCAAAAAAATATATATTTTTTTAAGCTGGTGATCAGATACCTGTTCACAATGGTTTCCAGCCTTTCAAAAGCCTTTCACATTTATTTCTCCTAAGCTGTGCTCCTTAAATATAAATAGCTTAGGATGCCAATATTCATTCCTTATATAGAGACTTGTGTGACCATATTAGGATTTTCTTAACTTTCAAGTTCACTTTTATCACATTTTTAATAGCTCCAAAATAGAGCTTCATCTTACAAATAATATCAAAACATTTTGCTAGCTAAGTCTTTTTTCCTCCTAAAAAAAATGTTGTTAAACTAAGGATATGTTTTACAATCAGTGGCACCTTAAAATGGAGGAAACATGGTAAGTTTGGAAAAATAATTTTTTATCACTTATGTAGATTCACTCTGCACATTATCTTATCAAAGTCTCCTGATAAGTCCTACACTTTAAAAAGCCAACCTCTCTATTTTTTTTTTTAAGATTTATTTATTCATGCATACAAGATCTGAGGTACAGGCCAAAGGTGTGGGGATGAGAAGACTCACCAAAGACAGAGTGGGGAGCACATCAGGCAGATCTACTGAAATACACTGCTGAGGAGAGCAGTAGGCAAGTCAGGAGAGGTCTGCTGCGCCATGTGGGTTGCTCCCTGGCCGGCCGGGGATTAAACTCGTGCTGCAGAGGCTGCAGATTGCTTCATAGTGTGGTGCTTAACCCCTTGTGCCACCAGGGAGGCCCCAAATTGCTCAACTCTATTTAACCCACTGTTTCCCAAATTTATTTGCCCCTGGATCCTTCCTTGTACAGAACTCATAGTAACATTTCATGAGACTAACATTCTGGGAACACATTTAGGAAAAGACTGTTTTTCCTTCATTACCCTTGGCCAAGACATTTCTCTTCAGCATTATCAAGAGCCATGACAGAATCCCTTCAATCAAAAGAGGAAGGTAAACATGTTGGGGGGTCAACAGAATTGAATGGATGACCTAACACACTTGGTAGAGGGAAAATTCCAACTGGGCCAGAGGCCGATTTATTCTGCTTGGGAAACATCTGTGGTGTATTCATACTGATTGCTTTTCCCTACAAATGATGCACAGCTTTGTCTGTTTCAAATGCCTTTATGATGTGAGAAATGAATAGATTGAATTGAAGCCATCTGCATCGTAGGATGGGATGCACCATTTGGTGAAAGGCATCCCTTTACATTTTCTAACATTCAGGGGAAGAGAAATCAATATTTCTAGGACTAGTTCCTAAATTTATCTGATCAGCAAATTTCTGTTTGTGCATTTCTGTGAAATTGAATAATATGTGTCATATGGGAAAAAAACAGGAAGCAGGAGAGTGTCAGAGCAGGCACACAAAACAGGACATTTACATAGACAAGGGCCCATTTTCAGGTTCAGAATGATCCTAAATAAACTCATCTCACACTGCACAATATTTATCTGGTAACATTGTTATGTTGTTTTTATAAAAAGGATTGAAAGATGGAAATAAGGCTAAAAGACTGCTATGTGCCTTTGAAAGACATAGTCACCACTGTCCAACAGGCCCACCTAACACCTGTCACCTGCTACTCTTGCACCAGCAGCATCAAAGTTACCTGCAATCTTGTCAAAAATGCTAATACTCTATGCTCAGTGAAATAAGCCAGAAGGAAAAAGAAAACTATCGATGGTTTCACTTATAGCAGAAATATAGGGAACTCAATAAGACATCGGTGTAAAAAAATAGTAACAGTACAAAACACAACAAAGCAAAAACAGACAATTATAAATCAGAGACATCCTGCAGGGGAGGAGGAGGGAGAGGGATCAGAGGGAGGGAGGAGCACAGGGGGCTGAGGTGATGATGCACGGGTGCCTTGGTGAAGGAAACTCTATAGGGACTACACCTGAGGGGGTGGGGGGAAACAAATATTGTTTAAAAATGAACAATGACGTAAAAAAATAACAAAAATTAATTTAAAAAATGCTAATTCTCAGGTCCCAATCCAGACCTGCTGGACCAGAATCTGTATTTTAACCAGATTCCTGGATTATCAAATATGCATTACAGTTTGAAAAGCACTGACCTAAAAGATACAACCTTTGCCTCACTTCCTATTTACTATCGATTGGGGTGCTGTAAAGTTAGGTGTTTACTTGTGAAGATTAATAAGTTGTGCTATTTTTGTCCACTGGACATGCAAAAAGGTTATGGTTGTTTTTGGTTTTTTGCCCTGGAGAAGATAAAACATTTTTCACCTTATTTTAGGATTCTTCTTTTCAGTGATTCTATAGTCTCAGTCCCTCAAATTCTTCCTTGAAGTAGATCCCCATTCTGCATTTCCCTCACAACGAATTAAATAAATCCTTAACAGGGCCTCCCTGGTGGCTCAAGGGGTTAAGCACCACACTATGAAGCAACCTGCAGCCTCTGCAGCACGAATTCGATCCCTGGCCAGCCAGGGAACAACCCACATGGAGAGCAGACCTCTCCTGTCTCACCCACTGCTCCCCTCAGCAGTGTACTTCGGTCAATCTGCCTATTCTGTTTCCCACTCTGTCTCTGCTGAATCCTCTCATCCACCCACATCTCTGGCCTATACCCCAGCTCTTGTATGCATAAATAAATAAATCTTTTAAAAAATAAATAAATCCTTAACACATGCTCTGTGCATACAATGTGCAATGAATGACAATCATGCTTGCAACTATTTAAAGTTATAATTCAAAACCACTCACCCCTCAACTTCAGTAGGATACTCATCTCCAGCAAACACTGAGAGCCATCTTTTCTGGGAAAAATAGTCAGTTGTCCAGCAAACATTAATTGAGAACATCAGCTATGATGCAAATATGCATCTAGGAGAGACTGGTCCCTCAAGGATGATTTAGGCTAAGATATAATCTAACTTTTGATACTAGGGCTGCCAATGAGAGCCTACAATTCTCTTTCAGTTTGCAAACATGATTTTTGGCCAGAGAAGATTTTGTTTTGCTCTAATTTTTGCATTTGGAGGCATCTAGATCTCCACAGGCTCCAAGAGCCCTTATTACCTTATATCAGGCTGTTTCACACACGTTTGCTACCTAGCTGGCCCCTGAAGGCATTGAAGTTTACAGCCCTCAAAGAAGACACTAATGTATTAAATCCAGTGAAGTCAAAACTACGGTGGGTAATGACTGGCCTAAAAATTATAATAGACACTAAATGGCCCTTTTTGGGAATTTTTGGCCTATCTGTCATGGGCAGAATCTGGACAGCTAGGATTAGTATGGAAAGAGTGCAGCTGCCAAAATCAATGGACTTATTCATTATCCACCAGAGGGCAAATTATTTACATGTACAACAATGCTCTTGAAATACATTTACCAAGCATCATCATCAATTTCCTGAGATACAAAAGAGTTTCATTTAAATGGTTCTCAGGGCGTAGAAACCAGAGCCCACAAAACATCAGAGATAGCTTCATTCTCAAAACTGAGCATTATTAAAATGTCAAAATAAATAAAATGCAGAAATATAGCCAGGAGAGGCAGTAGCTACAGGCTATAGCCTGGTCCTTCTGAGATCCGACCCCAATGTTCAAAATCGGCTTTCGACAAATAGAGTTTGGTGGTGCCAATTAGTCCTAGCAGAGGCTGTTTTCTTCCTTAGATGGATTTGTGAACAGCACATCACAGAAAGTTATTAAGTGTCTGTTTTCACTAGGCGTGACTCTCTTTTTCATAAGTGCTTAGATTCACTAAACACAGGAAAAGCAAGCACTATATAAGCAGAGTCATTAATAATATAAATCTCACCTAGGGTAAAAGAATAATATGGCCTGTCTCATTGTTCTGCATAAATAGTGATTTCTGTGCTTTTCCATTTGTCCTCTCTGTGGCTTTTTCTCCTTTGCTACATCTCATCTCTCATTTTATTCTAGTACTTCTTCAGGGGACTTAATGGGAACAACTTTGAGGAAATCAGCTAATAATACCCCCATTTCTCATCTGGACAGCTAAGAGGCCTAGCTAACCACCACTATCCCCCAGCTGCAGGGATCAGAGGCCTGTCAGTGAGGCCTTAGCTCTTAATCTCTTACTCATTGCCACTGGGTCGTTAAATTAGCCTTCAAGCTTCAGTCCTTAGCTTGAAGGTCATTAATATGCATGTCACCCATTAAGTTGTTTATTCCAGGGTTTACTTTGAAATTGCCTGGCTGGATGCTAACTCTGTCTTCTTTTAAGATCATTTTCCAGCAGTTTTCCATTCACTTTGTTTTTAACTGAGGCATGGGATGGGGTTCTAGAAGTCAACAGCAGTTTTAGTATCATTTCAGGAAAAATCTCCCCAACCTTCTCACACTGTGAGTCTACCTCCTCCATACTCTCCACATCACACAGAAGCAGCTTTTCAAATTTCTCTTTGGTCTGCAAAACACTTTTCAAAGGAAATATGCAGTCTACAAAATAGGAAAGAATGGGAACCGCAAGGCTTGTGAGGGACAGAAAATCAAAGGCTGTTGGTGGGGGGTTCAGGTGATATTGGGAAAAAAGAAACAAGATCAGACAAAACCAAAGTGATACCCACCCTTCCCACCTGCCCCCAATATGCCACTGCATTTGGAAGACAGCTGAAATCTTTTGAGCTGAAGTCTCTTGCAAGTTGACACTCTTTTAGTTACCTTTTTTTATTGTCAAGGCCACTGCAAAATTCCAGGAAGGTCAGCTCCCTTGGGGGACCCGTGATCCTCCCTAAACTTCCCTAGTTACTTCCTACATCAAGAAGCCCCCCTTTGCTTGGCTCCTACCCTAATTCAGAATCCTGCTCTCCAGTATTGAACTCAAAATCACATGCACTTGGGAGACTGGCCTTAAATCTACTTCTCCTACATATCCACTCATGGAATGAATAAAAACTGATGCTGGGCCTCCCCGGTGGCGCAGCAGTTGAGCGCTGGGTTGCAAAGCTGCCCACAGCCTCTGCAGCGCCGGTTCGATCCCCGGCTGCTCCCCGGCCACCGGAGGAGGGTCCCGCATGGTGCGCAGACCTATCCTGCCGCCCACTGTTCCCTCAGCAGTGTACCTCAGTCCTTCTGCCTGTTCTGTTCCCCACTCTGGCTCTGGTGAGTTCTCTCACCCTCCTGCGTTTCTGAATGTACCCAGTGCTTATATAAATAAATAAAAATAAATCTTTAAAAAAAAAAAAACTGATGCTAACTCTTTTTCTGTATTTTTGAGAACTAAATCGTAGGTATCATGAAGCAAGTACATTTGTCTTTTGTCTATCTCTACACTTCACAGTACCAAGGATTGTTCACCACTTAAAGAATATCTATTAACTTGAATTGGCTTTTACCAAAAAGCAGGTAGATTCCAGGGAAAGGACAATGAAAAATAAAGAGGGAAGGAGACCAAGAGAAACATGATTAATGTCCTAATGATCTGTAACAGCAGGAAATGGTTTTGGTGGTCGGAGCTAGGACAATCAATGGCCAAGGGTATTACAATCATGCTAGGGAATGCAAGTTCCTAAAGAAAACTTATTCATCCTACAAATTCACTGGCATTAGTAAAATAGGTTTCAAAGTTCCAGTATTAGTTTTTTTGCTTGCAAGTATAAAAACAGAAACAAAGAGTAATGATATCCCACACACAAAAATGCCCACACCTAATCTCCACAACTTGTGTCGATGTTACCTTTGCAAAGAGATTTAAGTAAGGGTCTGCACCTTGAGATGGGGAGACGGATGTGAAATTTCCAGAGGGGTTCAATCTAATGCCAAGTGTCCTTAAAAGCAAGAGAGCTTCCCCGGTTACACAGTCAGTTAAAGAGATGGGACAATGGAAGAAAGATCAGAGAAAGGCAAAGATGAAGGTGCCAGGAGCCATGACCTGCGTGCAGCCTCCAGAAGCTGCAAAAAGCAAAGATATAGGTTTCCTCTAGAGCCTCCAGAAAGGAGCATGGCCTACCAATACATGATGTTTTTTGTTTTTGTTTTTTGTTTTTTTTTGTTTTTTTTTTTTTATAGAGGCATGTGTTGTTTTTTTTTTTTATTTGTTTGTTTGTTTGTTTTTTTTTGTTTATACATGCACTGGGTACAGTCAGAAGCGCGGGAGGGTGAGAGAATTCACCAGAGCCAGAGTGGGGAGCAGAGCAGGCAGAAGGACCGAAGTACACTGCTGAGGGGAGCAGCGGGCGGCAGGAGAGGTCTGCGCGCCATGTGGGACCCTCCTCTGGTGGCCGGGGAGCAGCCGGGGATCGAACCGGCGCCGCAGAGGCCGCGGGCATCTTCGCAACCCAGTGCTCAACTGCTGCGCCACCGGGGAGGCCCTGTTTTTTGTTTTTTGTTGTTTTATTTTTTTTTAAGATTCATCTATTTATCTATACAAGCACTGGGCACAGTCAGAAGCACGGGAGGGTGAGAGAACTCACCAGAGCCAGAGCGGGGAGCAGAGCAGGCAGAAGGACCGAAGTACACTGCTGAGGGGAGCAGCGGGAGACAGGAGAGGTCTGCGCGCCATGTGGGACCCTCCTCTGGTGGCCGGGGAGCAGCCGGGGATCAAACCAGCGCTGCAGAGGCTGCAGGCAGCTTCACAATCCAGCGCTCAACTGCTATGCCACCAGGGAGGCCCCCAATACATGATGTTAGCCCACTGAGTACTACTGCACTTCGAACCTTATGAAACCACAATAAATTTATGCTGTTTTAAGCCACATGTAATTTGTATGGCAGCAATAGAAAACCAATACCAAAGGTGGCCTTTGCCATCAATATGTCCCTCACAACTGGTGAGCAGGTACTTCCTCCTGAAACTCAGTTCCAGGAAGATTTCTTATTACGACTGAAATCGTCCCTCTTTTCCCGCTTTGCAGCTTGACTGACTTTTTCTCATCTTTCAAGAATTAGCACTTTCTCGCCTCTGAAAAATGTAAGTTTTATCTATAAAAGCTATAAATTTATGAGAAGGATCATGTCATGTTCTTTACAAATATTAGTTTGGATGATGGAATTAATTGATCATGATTTGATGGAGTATAAAGGTAAGGGACAGTAAAACTGTTTTCTTGTCACTGTTTTTAAGAAAGGAGTAAGATTACTTGCTAAGGGCCTCCCCTGGTGGCGCAACGGTTGAGCGCTGGGCTGCAAAGCTGCCTGCAGCCTCTGCAGCACCAGTTCAATCCCAGCCACCGGCGAGGGTCCCACATGGTGCACAGACCTCTCCTGCTATGCCCGCTGTTCCTCTCAGCAGTGTGTTTCGTCAGTCTGCCTGTTCTGGCTCTGGTGAATTCTCTCACCCTCCCGCGCTTCTGACTGTACCCAGTGCTTGTATAAATAAATAAATCTTTAAAAAAAAAAAAAAGATTACTTGCTAAGATCCACCTACATTCACATTCATAAAGTACACCTTATTCTTTCTTTGGACACACACAGAGAGAGAGAGAGAGTCTGGCAAAGTTGTATCCCAGTCTGTGACTGTTCAGAGAGAAGAAAGCAATGCATTCATAGCTGATCAAAAGTACAAGTTGTAGGGGGTCAAAAGCTAAACCAGAAAATTTTAAGAGAAGTTTTAAAGGCCCAAAAAAGGTTCCAAAATATGGAGTTTAAAGCCAGAGCCAAAGTTTGAGAATTAAATAACAGAACTCATAGTGTGATGGTTTCAAAATATGTTTTCTGACTCTCCTTTCTCCAAAAATGAAGCCTAATTTCTCTCCTCTCGAGTGTGAGCTGAAGTGAGTCCCTTCTAATGAACAGTATGTGATCAAATAATGAAAGGCATCACAACTCCTCCTACATTCTCTCTCTCTTTCTTTCTCTCTCTCTCTCTCTCTCTCTCTCTCTCTCTCTCTCTCTCTCTCATCCACACATAATTTCCTCAGTTTGGGGGATTTTTTACGCAGTAATAGACAGCAAATAAATATGCAGGAGATAAAATCCCTAGGGCAGAGTTTACAAATCGGAAATCAAGATCCAGATTCAATCTACAAAAATATTTTCTCACTCATAATGGTAGCTTTTTATATGAGCCAAATTGAAAAAGTCATTAACTTAATTTAGAAATCTAGATTGCCCATCTCTCTCAAGAATTTGGAGATATGGCAACACCAAACCCTGAATCCCATCAGGCAACCATGAGTGGGAATTGAGGACCAACATTCCGCTGCTGAAAAGCATGCCCTTCCAAATTACCACAGTCCCCACTAACCCCTATCCATCACCACAGTGACACCAACAGCATGGCATTTGTATTGCTGTTACTCTTTTAATAGAGAAATATTTCTCAGTTCCCATAGATTTATCAAAAGCAGAAAACAAAAGATATTCTGAAAGAGCCATGTTTTTTAAGGAATCTAAGAGAAAACTTTTTTCTTGGTAGACATGAAGAATATTCCTACATGTGTAATATGCTATCAATGTGCATCTGTGTCAAATATATACAAGTAAAGACCCCATTATTTTTTTTCTCCAGTAACTTTGCTCATTTAGGATGATAGACTGGTCCCTGTAGATAAGTAAATTTGCTATACCTGCTCTTTCTTAACCTCTTTATGTTGGGTTTATTGAAAGGCACATGAGCTTGCTAGACCTAACTCCTCAGCATCTTGAACTGGAGCTACCCAACATTATATATTTCCTTTCATATTGCTTGTTTTGAGAAGAACCTTACTGAGATCACAGCATCTAGTAGGTTTTTTTTCCTGGTCTTTCACTTACAATAATTGTTTAGCCTGAACTTCTCATTGCTGATTCAAATTGTGTCTGACCACAGTCATATTGACTAACGCTCTGCTTTACCATAAAAGCATACTTTTTACAATATTACTAAAATTTCTAGGAAATTAACATTGAATTAAAATGAGAGTCAGCAAAATACAGCACAAGGGCCAGATCTGGCCCACCACCAGCTTTTGTAAATAAAGACATCTTTACAGACACATCACCTAAAGCAGTGATAGTGAAGGCAAAGATAAACAGCTGGGACTACATCAAATTAAAGAGCTTCTGCACAGGAAAAGAGACAATAACAAAAACAAAGAGAAACCCCACCAACTGGGAGAACATTTTTGCACCCAACACTAATGATAAAGGACTGATAACAAAAATCTGCAAAGAGCTGATGAGACTCAACAACAAAGAAAATAATCCAGTCAAAAAATGGGCAGAAGAGCTAAAAAGAAACTTCTCTGAAGAAGAAATGCAAATGGCCAACAGGCATATGAAAAAATGTTCAACATCATTGTAATCAGGGAAATGCAAATCAAAACTTACCATCTTACACCAGTGAGAATGGCACATATTAAAAAAACTAGCAACAACAAATGTTGGCGAGGGTGTGGAGAAAAAGGAACTCTCCTGCACTGCTGGTGGGAGTGCAAACTGGTCCAACCACTATGGAGAGCTGTGTGGAGATTTCTGTACCTACTAAACATAGAGCTTCCATATGATCCAGCAATTCCACTCCTAAGTATTTACCCAAAGGACACAGAAACATCAATTCCAAAGAGCACCTGCACCCCTATGTTTATAGCAGAACTATTTACAATAGCTAAGCTTTGGAAACAGCCCAAATGCCCAAAAATAGATGATTGGATCAAGAAGATGTGGTACATATACACCATGGAATATTACTCAGCATTCAAAAAAGATAAACACATGCAATTTGCAGCAACATGGATGGCGCTGGAAGGGATCATGCTCAGCGAAATAAGCCAAAAAGAAAAAAAAAAAAAAAAAAATACCGGATGGTCTCACTCATAGCAGGAATCTAGAAAACTTAAATAAGGGACCAAGAAAATGAATAACTATAAGAAAGTGAAAATCAGAATCAACAAAAAACTATGAAACAGAGACACTTTTGGGGGGGGGTGGGGGCGGGAGGGGAGGGATTGGGATCAGAATGGGGGGGTTGCAATTGTATGGGGAATATAAAAATAAAATTTATTATTTTAAAAAAAAATTTTAAAAGAATATAAATACTCAAAAAAAAAAAAAAAAGAAAGACAACCAAATTCATTCCTTTATATTTTGTTCATGGCTGCTTTTGCAACACAGCAGCTGAGCTGAATAGTTATCACAGACACCAATGACCTGCAAGCCTAAAATATTTTCTATCTCGTCCACCCTTGAATAAGAAGGACAAAATACAAATGGGGGAGGAGAGGTTAACAAAATAACAACACACTGCTTCGGAAGAGCACAACATGGGGAAAGGGAAAATCACTACTTCCTCTTGAGAACAGTTGCTTTGTAATTCAGTCAATAGCTCTAAAGCTTTCTTTACCTTACAAATAAATGGACATAAGTAGAAAGAGTTTTTTAAGCTGATAACAAACTCACTGTGGCTAGTTTCTGAACATCTTCATCTGATGCTCCCAGAGAGGCCAGGCCTATTTCTTGTGAAAATTGAGCAAATTTAGGATCCGCAAGTAGTGGAACATGTCCCAGGAGTTCGTGACATGTGTCCCTGACAAGAAAAAACATCACAAGGAAATGTTACACCAGAAGCTTTAAACCACCACTGGTAAAACAAAACTTCAAATCTTATATAGAACATTGTTACTATAATTACTGTTACCAAATTTTATCACTTTTAAGACTTTCAAGTACATTTTAACATGTCTGGAATCTGTATTACCTTACAATCAATGGTATACAATATTTTTAATATAATAATGATTACTATTTTCAAGTGCTTACTATATGCCAACTACATGAGAAGTATTTAACTATATATATTTATATATATATATAGATAGATATATATATATCTCTTTTAGTCCTAGGGAGAAACTTAGAGAATTAGTTTATTAGTGCAAGATCCTATAGATCAGGGGTGAGTAAACTAACGTACTATCCCAAATCTTTTCCACTGCCTCTCTTTGTACATAAGGTTTTATTGAACACAGTCATGCCTGGTCATTTATATATTATCTATGGCTCCTTTTGACTAAAACAGCAAAGTTGAGTAGTTGTGACTGAGACCACATGACCCACAAAAACCAAAATATTTACTTGCTAACACTTTCAGGAAAAAATTTGCTGGCTGTTGCTACAGATGGTGATAAAACCAAAATCTGAATTCAGCTTGTCATGATTTCTAAACTCTCGCTCCTAGCCCTGAATTGCACCTCACACGTGCTACATTTTACAGGCCCTGGGAAAAAGCAGAGAATTGTATTTTCATTATCAGAGTGGCTTCCCTGTTGACAATTTATCTGCCTATAACAAGGAATCCCATTGTGTCCATGGACTGGAAACCCTCCCCAGCCCTCTGCTTTGGTTGCCTGAATTTGGTAATAATAGAAACTCGGGACCTCACTCATTTGCCTGTTTTCCTCTAGAGCTGGATGGCCAGCTGAGAGTCACAATGAAGCAAGGCAGATGCCTTTCTGAGACATTGCCATGTATCATGCACTGTTGCCTGATACCAGGCTATAATGGAACGAATTCCCCTGTGGCTCTCTGGAAGTGGATCAAGAGGAAGCAATATTTTATTTTCTTGACAAAAACTAATTAGCTAAGTAGTAATTAAAAGATGTTTCCTGATTTCACCTGGGATCCTCTGAAGTGTATCACTTCAAATAGGTGCTAGAATATAAATGCCAGGTGTTACCACCATAATTAAAAGTATAGAAGAGGGTGGGTAGCCATGTGGTTGAAACAAGTGGATGGTCAAGGGCACAAGATTGATGGCCACATAAAACAGATGGTATTACTCAATCAAAAATCTTATTCTCACAGCTAAAACCACATTCCAAGTCTTGACCAGCCATTTCACAGACATATCAGGTTGAAAGAACAGTCAGCTGAGACTATGTGGACACAATAGTATTGGTAAAAGAAACTACAAATTCATTCCCTATAAACTGTGCCAATAGCTTGTTTTTTGAATATAAACTGAATTTCTGGAAAAGAATATGTTTGTTGGTTATTCTCTACTCACAGTATTTAAGACTGAGAATAGATTCACCAATTTTAGTGAATACAGGGAATTTAAATGTTATTCAAGCCCCTAATTTTTCATATGAAGAAATTAAAGCTAGGAGGAGAGGAAAAGAAAGCCTCCCTGGTGGCGCAAAGGGTTAAGACACAACCTACGAAGCTATCTGCAGCCACTGCAGCACAAGTTTGATCCCGGCCAGGGAGCTACCTACATGGCGCAGCAGACCTCTCCTGCCTCACCCGCTGCTCCCCTCAGCAGTGCATTTCAGTCAGTCTGCCTGTTCTGTTTCTCACTCTGTCTCTGGTGAATCCGCTCAAAACCTTCCCACATACCACCCACACCCACACACACCCCTCTGGCCTGTACTCCAGTTCTTGTATGCATAAATAAGTCTTTTTTTAAAAGACTAACATTGAGCACCCATTTCATGCAGGGAACTGTACTAAATAGTTTTTATCACCCTAACAATTTAATCTTTAAAGAAGTCTTTTAATTCCCACTTTACAAATGGGGGAACAAAAATTCAGTAAATTTAAGCATTTTTCCCCAGGATCACACTATTAATAAGACACAGAAACAAGATTTAGAATCAAATTCCTTTGCTCAAAGTTACTCTGTTGTTTTAACTTGCAAGTGTAGAGTAAATGAAAAGATGCAGTGAAGGAGGCACGCCTTCATTGTAGGGACAGATTTTTTAAAGATTTCTTTATGCATACAAGAACTGGGGTACAGGCCAGAGGTATGGGGTGGGGGGATGAGAGGATTCCCCAGAGACAGAGTGAGGGGCAGAACAGGCAGATGTACTGAAATACACTGCTGAGCGGGCAAGACAGGAGAGGTCTGCTGCGCCATGTGGGTCGGTGTAGCTGCAGGAAGGCCACAGAGCAGGTTTTCTATGATCCGGGCAGAGGGGTAAAGGAGAGGAGTCCTGGAGCCCTCAGTGGCTTTTGCAGGCTTTTATTGGGATTTACCAGGTACATGGCAGGCAGGGGTGATGGGGGAACACAGGCCTCCCAGCCTCCAGCAAATCTTCACTCTCTCTGGGCTCTCCGGCATTCTCTTGTGCCCTCTGCTTCTCTGCCCCTTTCACTCTTTCACTCTGCTGTTCCCTTCTTCTGCTGGTCTGGTCTCTTGCTCTGTTCTGCTGGCGTTCCCGTGATGCTGCCCTTATATGCCCAGTCTCAGCCCAGGTGCATCCATCTACATAGGCCCACACCCTACTCCAGGTGTTGCCATCAGGCATGCATTCAGGACCGCAGGGTCCATCATCTATCCTGATGGCGGGAGGGCAGAAAAGCTTGTTACTTTATCTTACCCTATAGTCGGCTCCCTGGCCGGGGATCGAACTCGTGTTGCAGTGACTGGCGCTAGCTTGATAGCCCTGTGTCTTTAACCCCTGCATCACTGGGGAGGCCCAAGCAGAAACAGATTTTAACCAAGTGGGTGGGCACAGTTTAAAATACTATGACTATGCCTTACATCCCTTTTCCTGACACTAATCCTCAATCTTCCAAATGACCTGAGGAGTCTTAAAGAAAAAATAATAATAAAAACAGTGGTTGGGCCCTTCTAAAAACCAATCTAATCAGATTCTTTGAGATGACCTGAGCATTTGTATTTTTTTTGAAAGGTCTCTAGGTGATAAGAAACAACTAAGGTGGCAACCTAATCATAACTGATGATGTCAGGCATTCTGCCAGCAGAGTTCAAGCGGACATAGTGCTTACTACCTAAAGCTGAATGAGGGATTTTGAGCTGCCCAAGTTTAAACCCCCTAGAATTATATCAAAAAGTGGTGATAAAAATTTCACTAGGCATCTGATTCAGTTACAGGCCTACCATGTTGTAGTGGTAGGATGGACAAGGAGCAGGTTCTGTATGATTCTAGCAGACAGGTGAAGGAGGAGTCCTGGAGCCCTCAGTAGCTTTTGCAGGCATTTATTGCATTTACAGGGTACGCAGCAGGCAGGGGTGCCGGGGGGTTGGGAGGCTGGCAGGCCTCCTTGCCCCCAGCGAATCTTGACTCTTTTCTAGGCTTTCCGGCCTTCTCTCGTAGCCTTGTTCTCTCTATTCTGCTACTCTGGCTTCTCTTTTACTCTGCTGTTCCTCCACTGGCGTCCCCATGGCGCTGCCCTTATAAATCCTGTCTCAGCCCAGGTGAACCCACCTACGTATACCCACACCTTACCCCAGGTGCTGCCATCAGGCATGCATTCAGAACCACAGGGTTCCATCATCAATCCTAATGGCGGGAGGGCAGAAAAGCCTGACAAACATTTACCTTACCCTACACATGTGTATGCCAGAGGGGACCTGTGACTCACTCACTCATTTGGTCAGTATTTTAAAAGGTCATGCAGTATGTGCCAGAGCCAGAATGAGGATCAAGTGGACTACCACGGTAACATGTAAACCCCAATTTAGCCTGCCATGGGAGCACTTAATTCCAAATTTGACGAGATGTCAAACTCTGGGGAAGTACTAGTGATAGTGTGTAGGGGCAAGCCCGCAGGCTGGCAAGGCAGGAGGCCTGGGGCTGTGAGGTTCGCAGGAACCCCAGCCTCCAAACCCCCCACAAGTCTTTACGCTCTTTCCCTGGGCTCTCTGGCATTGTCTCTCTGGTCTTGCCTCTTCGTAGTCACTCATCCACTCATAGCAGTCTTCCTACAGCTGCCTGAGTGATGCCGCCCTTATATCCCTGGCCTCTAGGCTCAGGTGTGCAAAATTATGCATGTGTGAGCACCCATGCTCCAGGTGTCCACAATCAGGCATGTGTGACCCGTGCCCACACTCCCAAGTGCCTCCTGCATCAACATGACCAAAGCCACAGCTGATAGCCACAGAGGCTAGTGGCGCAAATGCCTGACCAATTCATTTACCCTACATGGTGAACTTTAGTTCATAGTATAGGTAAACAAGATAAGCAGAAACTAAAATAATGATTATTGTGGACAGTTATAAAGTGCTTCAAACAACAAAGATTTCTAACATTACTAATAAAAGCAATTTGTTTACTTTGAAAGTTGACATTTTCTTTAGTTGCTTTGAGTCCAAGGGACTTAGAAGCAGGTTGTTTACCATTATTTGGGGCTAAAAGAGGTTCCAGGCTATGGGGAGTCTGAGAAAGACGGCTGAGCTTCCTCTCCAACCTTTGTATCCATTTAAGTTCTGTTGGGCTGAAATCACGCTATTGCACCCTATTTTATGAAGTGCAACAGCTACTGTGTTCACATGTAAAATAGTTCATGATCCACACACTGGCTCCTGGGTATCTAATTACGAACAGGTTTCCCGTGTGAGTCCACACCATTGCCTTATCTCACCAGACTGCTCTTAAAAGATTCAATTATTTGGCTATAATTGCACCTGTCAGCACATGCTTCCCTCCAATCTTCACATTGGCAAACTTTTCTCTCTTTAACTTCCATCCCTTTGATGCATTTTCGCCTGAATAATGCTTTTCAGAAACCTTTTCACAAAAGCACACTGTTCACTGGAAATGTAGGATCTTTCAAAACTTAACACTGTAAAACATCATGTCTCTCTTTGAAAAAAAAAAAGAAAGAAAAGCTAGAACTGATATCAGACACTAAACTTTGGCTGCTCTAAATTGGAATCTTCTCTGATAAGCCCTGTTAGGAGGATTCTAAAGCCTGCAGATATGGGGCTACAAAGGGGTGTCTGGGCATAATGCCTCCAGGGAATTCTTAAATCATTCTAAGAAAGTTGTGATCATTTTGTTGCAGGGAGAAATAAAGGTCCTGGTTGTTAAGTTCAAATTCAAAATGGGTCTGGCATTTTTCTCCTCTTATCAGTTTTCAAAGCTGACGCCGTGTATTACATGTTGAACGACTCCTTTTTATTTTTTGCAGTAAATTAAAGTCTTTAAAAAGCAATGAGTGAGCATCCAACATTTGCTTCCCATCCCGAATCACCGCATCTGTCTTTTAAAGAATATTTCTATAGGTTTTGTTTGTTCCAAATGACACAGAAACCAACACTTAAGCTAAATCATGAAGGAAAGGACAGGAAGATGAGTAGGAGGAGGAGAGAGTTTGCATTGATGAAAAGAAGCAGGAAGATGAGCTGGATCCAAAATAGGGTATTTTTTTCCGTTTTCACACAACATTTGGTGGGGAAGAGCAAGTAATCTGGGATATCACATGGGGACACATTGAAAGGAGAATAACTTGGTTTGTTTTCACTGCACTAAGTAGACGATAACGAGCATTAATTTGGAATTGAGGCAACTTTTTTTTTTCCAGAAGCTTACTGTTGAGCCATATAAGGAATTTCTTTAGACTGAAAATAGCATACTACAAAATCTGGCCCAGATAAGATTTTAGGCCGCTCTTGTGATCACTCACTCTTCTATCTCTGTCACAGGATTAATACACGTGTCCCTCTTTATATGAAGTCAAGCACCTGGATATTGCCCTGGAGGAAATCACCTTTCCATTTTCCCTGCTAGGAATCATCAGGAAGGCCACTGATGATATTTTCCTTCCCTACAAATCTTTTGAGACTGGCAAAATGTATTGTAATTATCTTTTTTAAAATTTAGTTCAAGAAGGATTTATTGTGTGCCTACCTGTACCAGGTACAATGTTAGAAACTGAGGCCTAAAAGAAAATCATCCTAGAGTAATTCTCAGCAAAAGTCACCCTATGGTTCCATAAAATGGCCATCAAACAGCAAGTACTAACTTTCCTGATCCAAGAAGAGACAGATTCCCAGTTCTTATCAGTACCCCAAAAGGGCTCCAAGGGAAGCTCTGTCACTATGTCTCCAGTTCCTTACCACCTCAGGTAGTTCTTATTTCTGGACATAATAGTCACATCTCTACCACTGCAAAGATTGTTTTCTCATCTATAAAATGGAGACCCTGGGGCTCTTATCTCAAGGAGTTTTTTTTTAAGATTTATCTATTTTTATACAAGAGCTGGGGTACAGGCCAGATGCACAGGAGGGTGAGAGGATTCACCAGAGACACAGCAGGGAGCAGAACAGGCAGACGGACTGAAATACACTGCTGAGGGGAGCAGTGGGCGTGACAGGAGAGGTCTGTCCCGCCATGTGGGAAGCTCCCTGACCAACTGGGAATCGAACCCGCACTCCAGAGGCTGCAGACAGCTTCACAGTGCAGCACTCAACCCACTGCGCCACTTGGGAGGCCCTCAAGGAGTTCTTAAACAATGAAATAATGCACTGAAAACATAAGTTCCCACAAGTTACATATTAATAGTCACATTACACTAAATTATACTTAACACCTATGTCTATTATACTTCAATAAGGTGTGCTCCTTTGGAAGGTATTTTATCAATTAAACAAGAAGCAGATGGGCCTCCCCTGGTGGCACAGGTGGTTGAGCACCACGCTGTGAAGCTGTCCGCAGCCTCTGCAGCACACGTTCGATCCTGGCTGGCCGGCGAGGGTCCCACATGGCACAGCAGACCTCTCCTGTCTCACCTGCTGCTCCCCTCAGCAGTGTATTTCATCAGTCTGCCTGTTCTGTTCCCCGCTCTGTCGCTGGTGAATCCTCTCACCCTCCCACGCATCTGGCCTATACCCTGGTTCTTGTATAAAATAAATGAATAGAGCTTTAAAAAAAACAAAGAAAACCAAGAAGCAGTAAGCTTCTCCAGGACAGAGGTCGTGCCATTTTCATCTTTGGGTTCCCAGGGTTTAGGAATATCTGGCACATAATAGATGCTCAGTAACTGTTTTATTAACTCAAATGACTAGAGCAGTGATGACTGGGTGCTGTTGCTCCATACACAGGTAAAGCCAAGTGAATCCCAAGTCCCGATCTCTTAATTTCCAATGTAGCACAAGTACTCTTGACGATAGATCTTGGCTTCGCTATTTCCAAGTTGTTATAACCATAGGGAAATTACCTGACTCCTTGCAACCTTGGCATTGACATCTGTAAAATGGTGAGTGGAATGATGTTGGACAAACAATGTCTGTGGGAAACGTCAGATCCCTTTCTCCTTCTCTCTCAGGGTGCCTGTCAATAGATGTCATGCTCTACACAGCAGTGAAGAGCTATGAATAGAGTTACTTTTTCCTTGCCTAAAATCCAATCATTTTGAATTTCTTCTTTTGCATTTGCAATTTTAAAATGCAAATACTCCTAGAAAAAAATACTTCTCCCAGCTCATCTCAGTCTCCACACCTAGCGGCACATAAGTGAGCTTCTCCCTGAGGGAATCTGAATGTTGAATTCAGGTGCAGGTTCTAATTTGGGATCTTGGCACCACATGAGGAAGGCAAGCCTGCAGAGGGGTGGGGTGTGAAAAGGGAATCCTGCTTTACATCTGCACCTATACCTACATATGCAGCCAAAAGATTTACCCCAAGTCACTACAAATAGCAGCCCACATGAACAAAACAGGGCTCTGGCTGGTACTTAAACACAAATTTGGTTTCCAAATGCACAGGTTTAAAATAATATATAGGTTTTGTGTGTGTGTGTGTATGTGTGTGTGTATGATGGCTATTGTTACAGAGCTTAGAGGGCTGGAGAGAAAAGCTCTATAAAAAGGGCTTCGGGGTTATTTTTGCTTTTAAGCACCACACAAAATGAGACACAATATTATGATTGAAAACTTGGGAGTCCAGTCTAGGAACATGGCCTTGTAACTAAGGAGGTTTTGGAATTTTAAAAGGCACACCAACTTCCACACGAAGTTAAAACATGCCAAGAAAGAATAGGTCTTTTTGGTGTTTCTATAAAGCTTTTTTTCTTGGCCAAGATCAAAGCATTATTCATCATCCCTCACAAAGGGAGGTTAAGTGGCTTGCCTAGAGTCACACTGAGAACTGATCCAGGATTTTGGGCAGCAGCCTCCTCTGCCGTGAAGCACTTTCCCTTCTTTTTCCAAGTGAAATAGGGGGTGCCTCCTCATGACAAATGGGAAGCTAACAGTGGCCTGTGATGATCAGAGAGGGTGGGCTTCTAACAAGTCTGGTAGTGGAGTCAAAGTCTAGATGTCAGGGCCTCCCTGGTGGTGCAGGGGTTAAAGACAGCGCTATCAAGCTTTTGCCAGCCACTGCAGCATGAGTTCGATCTCTGGCCTCCTGGGAGCAACTCACATGGTGCACTAGACCTCTCCTATCTCACCCGCTGCTCCCCTCAACAGTGTATTTCAGTAGATCTGCCTGTTCTGCTCCCCACTGTTCTTTGGTGATCCTCTCACCCCCCGCACCTCTAGCTTACACCCCAATTCTAGAATGCATGAATAAATCTTTAAAAAAAAAAAAAAGCCCAGATGTCAGAGCACAGGAGACCACCCAATAGGCCCGTAGGGTACTTGGGCTTCTGGCAAAGCAGTGCCACCAAACTGAAGGAAGATAGTGTCACTTTCATCTATCTTATACAAAACTTAAAACTGGAAAGCCCAGAAATTAGTCAACTTCAGCACACATGTAAGCTTTGAGTGTTTCTGTTTCTTGTCTAACATGGAATTGTGGTTAATCCACAGGGGTTGACTCTACTTTCTGAGTTTTTTTTTTAAGATTTATTTATTCATTTACACAAGAACTGGGGCACAGGCCAGATGCGAGGGAGGGTGAGAGGATTCACCAGAGACAGAGAGGGGAACAGAACAGGCAGACTGACAAAATACACTACTGAGGGGAGCAGTGGGCTAGACAGGAAAGTTCTGTCATGCCATTTGGGACCCTTGCCGGCCAGCCGGGATCAAACCTGCACTGCAGAGGCTGCGGACAGCCTCACAGCGTGGCGCTCAACCGCCTGCGCCACCAGGAGAGGCCCTACTTTCTGAGTTTAAATCCTGACTCCTGTGAGTCAGGAGTTTAAATCCTGACCTGGGACAAGTTACTTAACCTTTCTGTGCCTCAGTTTCCACTATCCAAAAACTCAGAATAATTATAGCAACAATTCAGGGAATTGTTCTATTTAAAGAACTCACCCATAAACAACACTTGAAACTTTATGTGTCAAATAGTCGATACACACATTTATACTACTAATAGTAAAAACTATTACTCTTGCTACTGCTGCTGATGTTAACGTGTTGTATGTTGGAAGATGGAAGGAATAACAGTATTTTCAATTGTTAGGGCCTTTGGTGTCTTCCTGGGCCCTGGGGGCCCACACCTCCTAAGGGAGAAGACAGCTGCTAACCTGGAGGTGTGAGCTCTGGTTTCAAAACCAGGAAAAGGAGCAGCCTATGCTATCAGTCCTCTGAGAACCTGCCATTTTCTGAGAAACCCTGAGCATAATGCAGCTTTGCTATCCTGAAGAGCAAAGTGATAACAGCGCTGTGGAAGAAGCCAGTGGGCTGGGCAGGAAGCTGGGCCCACATGAGGGTATCCTGTGGGAATGAGAAGTTTAAGCCAACAAGAGCTCATGGAGTGAAGGTTTTACTCTATAAAGCTCTGACTTATCTTCCTGGCTTGGCAGTAAGACCTTGCCCAGACTTGACTTCAACAAGGCCCAATATCAAAAACACCCACGGAAGCCAGGGCTTATTGAGTCAGACAAGTTCAGCATTTCTCAGATGGCAGCAGGGAGGGAAAGCTGAGAAGGGAGAGATCCTACTTCTCCTCTCATTAGAGACCTAGTGAGAGGCATCTGTTCGATCAAGAGAGGCGCCTCCAACCTTATAAATTTAAGAGCCTGCTTCTTTACCTGCTGTTATCATTACTTAACAAATCAGGATTTATGTCTAAACCACAAGAAAAGGAAATAAATGTCATTTTCTGCCAGTATGGACAAGGGTTCTGTTTTAATAAGCAAAGGCGAAGCAGACAATTCATTTAGTTTACTTAGAAATGGATGAAAACTGTAGTCAGAAATAATTCACCTTTATTTTACTTGTAAAATTGAAACACAGTGGCAATTCTAAGAATAATCACCTAACTATAGAGGCTTTTATAAACTTAAACCGAGTTGTATTTTAAAATATCATTCATCACCCCTAAAATCTTCAACTGCAACAAGATTTCCTTAACACAAATTTGGTTGTATTATGGCAAGAAATGCTGCCATATTATTCAGTGGTGTCGTGAATTATCTCCTAATGGTGAAAGTTTACTCTTCGATTTGAAAAGTGACACAGGAGGAAAGAGCCAAAGACTATACCCCCACATCAGTATATGCCGACAAATCCCTCATCCCAGTGCAGCCAGAGCTGGAACTCCTGAAGGAATACATTTATACTCTGTTGTGCCAAGTATATTTCTGTGACTAGTCTGTTAGGCACAACATCTGAAAAATAAAAGAGGATGAATATTTTTAAATGTTTTCATGAAAGCATTTTGAGAGGGATTTCTGGTACAAAATTGCATTTTTCTTTGGCAAGACTAGGTCTTCTGGAAAGACAGATATTATTCTGGCTTGATGTCAGGGAATTGATGTCAGAGAAGATACATTTATATTTAAAATTCCTGGGTGCCTCCTCCAGAGCAATGGACAAGGGGTTGTGTGATTGTGCTGTGGATGTTTTTCAGCGCTACTCTGGGTAATGTTTTATGTTCCATAAGTACCTGGTACAGAATCACGAGGAATCTGGTCACCTCTGGTCTCCAACTAGAAATCTGTATCAGGGGGCCTCCCTGGTGGCACAAGAGGTTAAGATGCAGCACAATGAAGCTATCCACAGCTACTGAAGCATGAGTTCGATTCCTGGCCAGGATGCTGATCCACACGGCGCAGCAGACCTCTCCTGTCTCATCTGCTACTCCCCTCAGCAGTGTATTTCAGTAGATCTACCTGTTCTGTTCCCCACTCTGTCTTTGATGAATTCTCTCACCCCCCACCCCCACACCTCTGGCCTATACCCCAGCTCTTGTATGCATAAATAATTTTTTTTTTAAATCTATATGGTGGGGGAGGGGAGGGTTTGGCCTCTCTTGAAATGAAAAAGACTAGTTTGTCATCAAATAGATGATGGATGGATGATACCATAAAAAATAGGATCTTCATACCCTACTCTCCTTCATTTCTGAGACCTCAGTAAGTCCATACAGCTTCTGAAGAACATGGAATTTGGCTGCAGGAGAATATAGTTTTATCAAACTTTATTCTTATTAAAGAGCTCTGCAATTTTAAGATACCACTGGCCATCAGACCACAGATATAATTCAAATCATATATACATATACATGTGTACCTGGCACAAAACACATTCAAGGAGTCTAGGAACTATAAAGAAGAGAGGCCACAGATTCCCTAGCAAGAAGTGTCCAAGCAAGAAAAGTCAAACACACTAAAGCAGAACTAAAAGGAGTTGGAAACAGACTATATTTGCAAGTCCACAGCACCCCCTGCACACCAGGAGCCTGATTCAGAGGCCAAGCCGGGCCAAACCAGTTAGGGAGCAAGATCACTTCTTTCTCTTACCAGCATTCCCTAAACTGTATCACTGCCACCAACCCTCTCCAGCAAGAAGCACCCAGAGACCTAGCCAGAGATGTTCCAACCTCTCTCACCCACTCTCCTCCCTGGAGGAGAAACACCTACCAACTCAGGCCCGTACCCACATGCCAGTCCTTAGAGACCTGCACCAATGCTTGGCAGAAGTTGCCAGCCTGATGGAATATCCTCTCAATAAAATACTTCCAATAGTTCAAATATAACTTAGGACACATCACAGCATGGCATTATTTTTTTTAAATGGAGCAATGAGGGCCTCTCTGGTGGCACAAGGGGTTAAGCACCGCACTATGAAGCAATTCACGGCCTCTGCAGCACGAGTTCAATCCCCGGCCAGGGAGCAACCCACATGGCACAGCAGACCTCTCCTGTCTTACCTGCTGCTCCCCTCAGCAGTGTATTTCATCAGTCTGCCTGTTCTGTTCCCCACTCTGTCTCTGGTGAATCCTCACACACACACATACTCCCCCATATTTCTGACTTGTACCCCAGCTCTTGTATGCATAAATAAATAAATCTTTAAAAAAAAAAAAAGATGGGGTAATGAACTCTCTGGTCTTTTGGTAGGACAATATTCAAGGTTAGTTTTTCAAGGGAGAGGAAATATGCTTTTTTTTAGTACTGGGTGAAGTGTCATTGGGGCTCTCTCTTCTCTCTTCTCTCTCTCTGTCTCATCTTAATGAGGAGAAAGTTAGGATATCCTCCACATTTCCTTTCATTCCTCTCTTTGGCTCACAGTAAATAGCCACATTTTTATTCTGAAACTATCTTTATATCAAAAACAACATAAGTGAGTAGAACAGCTCAATCTGGATGTGATTTGAAAAGAAGGTTATTCTGGGCAAATTCACCTAGCCTCATTGCTTCAATTGGTGTCAACAGTCCACCATTAAAGGTTCATGATTTTGCCTGAAGATTGAATGTGTAAAAAAACCTCATTCAAAGAATGTATCCAGCATCAGTTCCTGCAATCAGAGTGATGCTGTTGGGATGAAGACACTCCCCAAGACAGGGCTGGTGCCCTCAGAAGATCCCTCTACCTCCCAGGGCTTCCCCTGTGTTCCCTCACCCCACAGGTCATAGATCTGGCCTGGAATTCCAAGTATATACAGGACCTTGAACCTGGTTAACTGCTGTTCATGCGCTTCAGTACACTCAGTACACTCATTTTTCACTTTACAAGACAAATGGACTCTGAATCGTCTTGTTCATATATTGCCTTTGCCAACAGGTCCTAAGTTAATGACAGTCTTCTGAAGGACTCTGATGCATGAATAAATGGTTGCTACGCAGTGTCATAAATGCTAAAGGTGAAGCAAGCTTAAATGCAGCAGGAACATAAACCTCTGACTGGAAAAGTCTTCACAGACAGAGTAATGACTAAGATTTAATTCTCGAGAATTAAAGGATTTTGCCAGCAAATTCGACAAAATGAGTCACCTGTGCAAAGGGATAGAGGCAGGAAGCAGACTCACAGGGAGAGTGAGAAGTCCAGTGTGACTGAAGCATAGGATTGGCGAGTGGGGTGAGGAGGGAAAGAAAAAGGAAGATGTGGTTTGATGAGATCAGACATTTTCCCCTATGCGTAATTGCAAACCAGCAGAAGTTTAACAAGGAAATGCTATACTATACTCAGATTTGAGTTTTAGGTAGAAAACAAAATCTGCAGATTGCTTCTAAGAAAAAAAGAACACAATAGTTGGCAGACAAAGCCACAATGTTAGCATGACTCGTCAAACTTCTGATTCTAGAACAGTGATTCTCACTTGAGGACCGTGTTGCCTCCCCCCACCAGGACACTTGGTACTGCCCACAGACATCTCTGCTTATCACATCTGGCAGGGGTGAGAGGGCATCTAGCAGATTCAGGCCAGAGATGCTGTAAATGTACAAGACAGCTTCCCACAAGAAAGAATTCTTTGGTACAAAATAGCCATAATGCCAAGATTGAAAAGCCCTGTTCTAAAAGAACAGGTGGCCAGAGGGTGCAATATAATATAGCTTCCCTAAGAGGCAAACACAGGCACAAAAGGTAAGTTGAGCTTCTCCGGTTTTTGTCCTGCCTCTGTCGATACATGGAATGTTGCTCTCACACCAGTGCAACTTGGAACTTCGCTGAGTGAAAGGATGCTGTTGGTGGAATAACCTAGAATTTGACCCAATTGACTTTTTAAAGGAAATCATTTGCAAGCTTCAATACTCAATTAGTGGCAAAGTTTCTTCTGATCAAAGCATGCAGCTAGGCAACAACAAAGTACAGTGTCACTGCCCCAGGCACTGCTCAAAAAGAGAAAGAGTGAGAAAATTCCCCACTTCTAGCAGAAACAGTGACATTTCAAGAAACATAAAGCAACTCCTCCCACCAAGAAAACCAGGGATGGGCCTCTCTCGTGGTGCAAGGGGTTAAGACACAATCTATGAAGATATCCTCAGCCTCTGTAGCACAAGTTTGATCCCCAGCCAGGGAGCTACCCACATGGTGCAGCAGACCTCTCCTGTCTCGCTCGCTGCTCCCCTCAGCAGTGTACTTCGGTTGATCTGCCTATTCTGTTCCCCACTCTGTTTCTGGTGCATCCTCTCACCCCCCCCCGCATCTCTGGCCTGTACCCCAGCTCTTGTATGCATAAATAAATAAATCTTTAAAAAAAAATGGGCAGAAGAGCTAAATAGGCACTTCTCCAAAAAAGACATAGTGATGGCCAACAGGCACACGAAAAAATGTTCATTTATCATGAGGGAAATGCAAATAAAACCATAATGAGATACCACCTCACACCTGTGAGAATGGCCCATACGGAAAAAAGCAGAAACAAGTGTTGGTGAGCACATGGAGAAAAAGGAGTCTTCTACACTATGGTGGAAAAAGCATGAAAGTTTCTCAAAACATCAGAAATATATCTACCAGATGATCCAGCAATCCATCTCCTATATATCTATCTGAAGAATGCAAAAACACTAATTCAAAGGGATATATGAACTCCTATGTTCATTGTAGCACTATTTACAATAACCAAGCTATGGAAACTAAGTGGCAACAACAGATAACTGGAGGAAAAAAGATGTGTTATACAGACAAAATACTACTACTCAGTCATTTTTAAAGTGATTTCTTACCATTTGCAACAACATGGATGGAACTGGAGGGGATTATGCTAAGTGGAATGAGTCAGAAGAAAAAAAGGCAACTGGATGATTTCACTCATGTGGAATATGGAGAAAACAAAAGAACAGACAAAACCAAGCGAAACTAACACTACAAATCTGACTGTAGAACTGAGACTACCGGAAGGCAAGGGAGGGAGAGAGGGAGCAAAGTAAAGAGGAGGCCCAAGGGACTGCAGTGGAGGATCCTGGGGCTGTGGTGGTGGGCATGGTGTAATGTACATGTGCAGAGGTGTGATCCTACCCCCTAAAATATAACCAGTGCTGTAAGTCAATGTTACCTCAATAAACCTCAATGAACATAATTTCTAAAAAATTTAAAATAACTAAATTCCCATTCTCTGAGCAGAGGTAGAAAGCCCAGAGTCTTTATCATGTAAAATGTTCAAACAAGCCAAAGACATGTTTAAAACCCAGTGTGTGTTCAAAGACGTGATATCAAAATACATTTTCCCTGTGCTGAAAACGAAAATACAAGTCTTTTTCAGATAATGCCTTTTTGCTGCTTTCATTCTCATTTCTACCTGCATCTTCAAGGCTCACCTTGGTCTCATTAGCGCTGCCTCCACTGCAACTGTTCAGCAATTGAAGGCAGTTATTTGGAAGCAAAGTACAAACACCAAACACAGGAGCCAAGTTGAACTTCACAAATTGGAGAATCTGCCCTTTCATTGGTTTTCAATTGAGGATAGGGATTTCATTACAAAGACAATACCTGTGAAAGTACTTGGGCAGAGAACAGCAGTACCAGTAGATTTAAACTATGTGTCTGGGAGGGGACTTAGGATTTTGCAATACATAAGGATCAAAGGGATCTTTGCAGAGAATTTTGTCGGCATAATGTACGTCTAGAAGAATACAATGGGAACTTGTAGCAATGGTCACCTCTGGGCAAAATAAAGTGGATGTCCAGGCAGCAGTGATGGGAAATGAAGTCACTGATGACAGCATATCCTTTCCCATGCTCTGAATTCTGAATTACATGTGTGTTATCAACCACAGAAAAAATAATAATATAGAAAACAAATGAATGACATAAACCCACACACACAAAAGCAGCCTGTAAAAACACTCCAAAATTGGGCCTCCCTGGTGGCGCAGCATTTGAGCACTGCGCTGCGAAGCTGTCCGCAGCCTCTACAGCGCCGGTTCGATTCCCTACCAGCCAAGGAGAACCCCACATGGCGCAGCAGACCTCTCCTACCTTGCCCGCTGCTCCCCTCAGCAGTGTCTTCGGTCTGTCTGCCTGTTCTGCTCCCTGCTCTGGCTTTGGTGAATTCTCTCACCCTCCTGAGCTTCTGACCTGTACCCCAGTTCTTGTATAAATAAATAAATCTTTAAAAAAAAAAAAAAACTCTCCCAAATTAGCATCCTGACTTAGCCTTCTCTTATCATGTAGTTATAGGAGTGTGAAATAAGAAAACACTCAAATCTACAGTGAGAGTTTGAATTCACCTCTGATTTCCCAGCAGTTATTTCCAATACCAGGGGCTGGCCCCCCATGGGTACCACAAAGACATCATGCCCCAGACCCAAATTCCTCTTCTCTCCCTTTCCCTCTTTCCTCTAAGCCTGATCCTCCTCCAGTATTCTCAATCATTATTAGAAAGTGTTACAGGGAAAACCCCGATATAAAATGGGGTTGCCTGACTGTGGGTCCTCACCCACATGCTTAAAGGGGACTTATTAATGCTAAATTGCTGACAGACACAAAAGGTTTATAAAAGGTTTATTTACACGGGAAGGAGAAATGGGAAATGAATAACTCAGGGAGAAAAGAGGGAGATAAGTTCATAAACGCGTCCTACCCATTCCACTGACCTGGAATCCCAATGACCCGCCGAGCTGGCAAAAACCTAGCACACCTGTGGCCAAGCCAGCAACCCCCGCCCCCTCCCCCAAACGTGGCCCATTAATTACCCAAAAACAGAGCCTAGTCGCTTAACTCCACCCTCAGGTCCTCGCAACCTTCCCTTCGGTGATCATGGGATTTGTAGTTCCCAGTATCGTGGGGGTGGAGTCCACAAAGCCTGTATGGAGTTTGCTCAGGACATCCTTTCCCCTTTTAAAACAACCACCCATTCCTCTTCCAGTGAAAAACCTCAGCATTATCTTAGGGAGCCTCCCCTCTACTCACTCTCAACAGAGTCACCAAATATTATCGAAATGATACTCTTCATACCATGCCCTCTGGTCTTTATCCTGCTGACCTTCTCTAGCTCAGCATCTGATAAATGAGGTCCCTTCACTGAAATGTGAGCCCTCTGGCTGCTAGTCCCAACTAGCTCACTCTCCACATTTTCCCAGCCTCCCTCCCCCATCACCTTTCTCTAACACAATTATCTGATCATACTTAAGAAACTTCATAGCTCCCTGGCAGGCCAGGGAATGAACTCATGCTGTAGAGGTTTGTGGATAGCTTCACAGTGCTGTGCTTAACCCCTTGCACCACCAGGGAGATACCCACATGGTGTTATAGGACAGGGAGAGGGGCAGCCCAAACCCCGCAAACCTGCCTATTCTAAATGGGTTCTGCCATCCGCCGCATCAACACAAAACATATGAGACTTTAATGGGAAGGAACTTTAATAAAACTAGGAAACAATACAGGTAAGGCAAAGAGTCTAGTTTCTAAATGAAGCACCCAAAGTTACCCGTCCCCTCGTGGGTAAAAGTCCATCCAAATGGGATTGGCCCAGAGCAAAGCCCCAAAGCCTGCCACAAGTCTAAAGCATCTTCCAGTGGGGACCCACAGCAAAGGGTCAGAAATAACCAGACAAGACCGGAAGGAAAAGAGCAAAATCAACATCAAGATAAAAACTGCCATTGTCACCTCCCCATGGGTCTCACCCACATCTGTGTCACCCCATCCACGACCAAAAGACAAGCGCAGTTTCTTCACGTGTCTCTAGGCTCCATGTGCCTCCTCCAGGGCTCCTGGCTCCATCCTGCTTCCTTCCTCAGTCTCTTCTTCTGCTTCTCCTCTTCCTGCTCAGCTCCACCCTCCCTTGGGTGGGGCAGGGAACCTCCCCCTTTCCTGGGGACCACCCTGTTACAATGGCACAGCAGACCTCTCTTATCTCGCCCACTGCGCCCCTCCGCAGTGTTTACAGTCAGTCTGCCTGTTCTGTTCCCCACTCTGTCTCTGGTGGATTCTCTCACCCTCCCACACCTCTGGCCTGTACCCCAGTTCTTGTATGCATAAATAAATAAATCTTTAAAAAAAAACAAAAACCTTCATAGCTTCCTATTGCCTACTGAATTAAAGCCCAAATGTCCTACTTTGAGAAATCACCGTTTACATTGCAGACAGAAGAAACATTTCATCCCTCACTCATGACCCTTGCTCTGTCCACTCCAGTGGACAGTAAGCCTTGCTCCATTACGCCCCTGGCGAGGCTCCACAAGTTTGCAATTGCTGTTTTCTTGTCTTAAAAGCCTTCCCTTCCCTCTCCACCCTGCTTTGTTCCACAGAAAAATTCCTACTTAGCCTTCTAGATCCCCCACTCAATTTATACTTTCTCTGAAAAGCCTTTCAGGATTGCCCCCTCCTCTGTGTTCCTCTCACCCTGTTATAGCCCTGACCACATAATTATTTATGTTTCTATCTCTCCTGCCAGACACTGTGAGCTAATTTTAAAAAAGCGCTGCTATGTTTTATTCATCTTTGAATCCGCTGCACCCCCTGCTACCATTGCACATAAATGTTTGCTGAATGAATTGGCTGAAAGTACTTTCGTAAAAATGTAACACATTATCCCAAAATTTTATAGATCTCTGTGGCTAAAATCTCATTTCTTCGCCCTTGCTCTCTGCATACCTATTGGCATGCCATCACAGATCTCAGGAGGGCCAGTTATTCAATGGAAACTAACAAAGTGCCTGCTATTTGTAAACAGGGCCATTTGTAACCCCTCTGGGCTAGATTTAGAGATTGCCTTTCTAACTCTGACAATGCTCCTTTGAGCACTCACTCCACTCTAAGCATTTCTTTTCCAAATGTCTTGAGTCCTATAAGTAACCTTTGTTTACTCAGAAAACACTTTCGGGAAAGCTGAAAGTAGCTAAAAAAAACAATATAGTGACCCCTCAGAGACCCACCTGTCAGTGGACCCCAGGCCTGCAAGAAGAGGAAGGGTCTCAGGAGAGTCCACTCCAATCCCTGCCCACTTCCGCCACCATCAGCTAAACTGCCTGAATGTCCCAGGGCTCACTGCTCCCAGCGCAGACCGTGACTGTCTATCAATCTCCAGACTGTTCAAGTGAAACGGTATCATAAGCAAAGTGATAACCCTGGTGGCCTGAAGAACTGTGCTCCTTTGGATTCCTAGAGCCAATTTCTATGGAGGAGGGGTTTCCCCACAACTAGGAGCAATTCTTTGACACCAGCTGGGTAGCCACAATTTAAATCAATCCTGACACCATTACACGTTGATATCATCAGATTCCACCAGTGGATGGCTCAGGCCTGCAAGACTGCCCTCCCCCACCCACTTCAGATACCTGTCGCAGGTATTACCAGTACCTCTGATCAAGTGGTTATAAACCCAAATTCCTCAAACCTCTCTTTAGATTCCACTAATTTGCTAAAGCTGCTCACAGAACTCAGGGAAACATTTTACTTACTGGATTACTGGTTCATTATGAAAAGATACACATGAACATCCAGATGAAAGAGACACACAGGGAAGGTGTGGGGAAGAGGGCAGGATCTTCCATTCTTTGAATTCAAGCCACTCACCCTGATTCTCCACTTGCTCACCAACCCAGATCTCCCAATCCTGTCCTTTAGGGCTTTATGAAGACTTTTTACACTGGTGTGGTTGATCGCTACAAACAATCACCACTTCCCCTCCCAGGAAGCTAACAAGATAAAAGCCCCATCCTTAGGAGGCCGAGGGGCATTCCAAAAGTCACCTCGTTAACATAACAAAAGATGTTACCTCTCACCACTCAGGAAATTCCAAAAGTTTAGAACTTCTGCTAGAAATGGGAGTAAAAACTAAATCTGTTTTTCTTATTCTCAATCACGATATCACAAGTGAGTTAGTACATTAAGGTAACATTAGGTCTAGGCACTCATTTGAATGGAGCCGAAGGGACCAGATATACAGAGACAGCTCCCAGCTGTTGCTCCTCTCTCTCTACCTGGAATGCTCTACCCAGAGATATGCTCATCCAGGCAGGCCTCTGCTTACTCATCACACTTCATCTCCTGACTTTGCAGCATTTGACTTCACAGCACTTTGAGCACAATACAGCCCATGCACCTGATACATACCACCTACCTGACCATCATTGTTGCATCCCCTATTCATCAAGGAGAACAGGGACCTTCAATATGCTTGTTCTGTTACCCACTCTGTCTATGGAGAATCCTCTCAACCCCCCGCACCTCTGGCCTGTACCCCGGTTCTTGTATGCATAAATAAATAACTCTTTAGGTTTTTTTTTTTAAAGATTTTTATTTATTTATTTATACAAGAACCAGGGTACAGGCCAGATGCACGGGAGGCTGAGAGGATTCACCAGAGACAGAGCCGGGAACAGAACAGGCAGACTGACGAAATACACTGCTGAGAGGAGCAGCGGGCGAGACAGGAGAGGTCTGCTGCGCCATGTGGGACCCTTGCTAGCCGACCAGGATCGAACCGGCGCTGCAGAGGCTGTGGACAGCTCCACAGTGCTGTGCTCAACCACCTGCGCCACCAGGGGAGGCCCTAAATAAATAAATCTTTAAAAAAAAAAAAAAGGAGAACAGGGACCTTGTCTTATTCCCAGACAAGCCAAGTACATAGTTGTCTCCCAATAAAGGTTTGTTCATTTTTTTAAAGCACACAAGGAAAGGGCCTCCCTTGGTGGCGCAGCAGTTGAGCGCTGGGCTGCGAAGCTGCCCGCGGCCTCTGCAGCGCCGGTTCGATCCCCAGCCACCGGCGAGGGTCCCACATGGCGCACAGACCTCTCCTGCCGCCCGCTGCTCCCCTCAGCAGTGTACTTCGTCACTCTGCCTGTTCTGCTCTCCTCTCTGGCTCTGGTGAATTCTCTCACCCTCCTGCGCTTCTGACTGTACCCAGAATAAAATAAAATAAATAATAATAAATAAATAAATAAATAAATAAATAAATCTAAAGCACACAAGGAAATATAACACAGGGCACTGCTCTCAAGTAGTTTACCCTTTCAGAGAAGGTGCAGGACACAAGTTTAAAATGTTTAGTCACTTTTGGGGCCTCCCTGGTGTACAGGGGTTCTCAGTATTATCAAGCTAGCCAGCCACTGCCCAAGAGTTCGATCCCTGGCCAGAAAGCTAACCCACATGGTGCAGCAGACCTCTCCTACCTCTTTGCAGCTCCCTTCTGCAGTGTTTCAGTAGATCCACCTATTCGGCTCCTCGCTCTGTATCTGGTGAATCCTCTCACCCCTCCCCACCTCTGGCCTACACCCCAGTTCTTATATGCATAAGTAAATTTGAAATAAATAAAAATGTTTAGTCATGTTAAGCCAATGGTAGGTGACTTGCTTCTGAGTATCCAAAAAGGCATGCCCATCCTTCGCCCATGCAATGCACATTCGTAGGGAACCTGGGGCCAAAAAGTTAAAAGCTAGCAAGGTCAAATACAGGCAAAGGTGGATTCTGAGGAAAGTAAATGACAGAGACTGAGGAAAGAGTGATTGTGCAGGGGTTGGCGAGCATGTTCCCAGAGAGAACAGAACCTTTGTTGGCCTTGAAAGCAGTGGAAAATTTGGTAAATTTTGGTGGTTCACACTGGGAGATTTTGCATATGCATGTGTCATGCAGCCAAATTATTAACACTCGGGGATCCACATTTAACCCTGCTTCCCATCTGTGACAGCAGTATGACACAGTACACTGCTTCCCGTTGCTCTCCTAACAAGCCCACTGGCCAAGAGGAAAAGGATAAAAGTCCCAACAGAGATTCACTTAAAAGTGATAAAGTCAAAGAAGGATTGTTGCAGAAATAAATTCTATCCTTCTACCAAGGCAGAGGAAGAACAAGCCTTCAGGAATGGTGAGGTCAGGAGAAGCTTTATTACACATGCATGAGGTCCCAGACCTGGGTAGCCCCATAAGGTCTGAGCACCAGTCTAGGGACAAAGGGTTTCTTTTATACATTGATAACATCGGTCAGTAAGCACAAAAGTTTGTGAAAAAAGACAGGTATTTGAGGATGCCCTGGGAGATCAATCAGCCTGGCCGGCTGTCTGGCCTTATTAAAATGTAACCTCATTTAGGTAATCTCATCTAGATAGGTTTTAGAGAAGCAAAACTTGTTGTTTACATTTACTTTGCATTAGATACTGCACCAGACCTATGACTCTTTTAGCAGGAACAGGAGAGATTTCGTTTGCTTAGCGGTTCCCTTTCAAGATCACAAACCGTGTATAAATCTAGAGGTGGTGGGTAGGATTGGTGGAATGCGCAGAAAACTAAGGTAGCTGGGAGAGCACAGCACAGAGCTCTGAGTTGGAGGGTGATGAAAAAGGCTGAAGGAGAAAGGAGCCCCAATAAGAGTGTAACAGGGTGGTCCCCAGGGAAAGGGAAGGTTCCAGGTTCCCTGCCCCACCAAGGAAGGGTGGAGCTGAGCTAGGAGGAGGGAAATCTAGAGAGGAGACTGAGAGTAGGAAGGAAGCAGGAAAGAGAGCCAGAAGGAGACTTGGAGAAGGCACAGGGAGCGGAGACATGTGAGGAAGCTGTGCTTGCTTTTCGGCCTTGGACTTGTACCAGGAACTTAGGGGACGTGGAAGGAGACACTTGAAACAGACATGGATGAGAGACCTGTGGGGAGGTTAACAATGACAGCCTTTATCTTGATTTTGTTCTTTTCCTTCCAGACTTGTCTGGCCCCTTCTGCCCCTTTCCTAAGGATACCTACCAGGAGGTGCCTTAGACTTGTGGCAGGCTTTCAGGCCTCAGTGGTCCTGCTTTGGGCCAACCCCGTTTGGCTGGACATTTACCCACAAGGAGATGGGTAACTATATTTGATTTGAAAACTATATTCTTTGTCTTTGCCTTCTCATTTATTTATTGCACACTAATTGTATTAAAATTCCTTTCCATTAAAGGTCTTACACAATAGAGTGTGTTTTACTTTGATGCGGCGGACGAAAGAACCTATTTAAAGCAGGCTGATTTAGGGGTTCTGGGGTGCCCCTCACCCTGCCCTATAACAAATACTGTGGTGTGTGTTCATGAACTTCCTTAATATGAGAGGCACCTTCTGTGGGACAGGCACATGCATCAGTGTTTACTACTCTATGCCTTCATCTCCTCCTCAATAAAAATGGAGATAAAAACAGCACCTAACGATAGGGTTGCTGTGGAGATGAGATTGTAACAGGGTGGTCCCCAGGAAAGGGGGAGGTTCCCTGCCCCACCCAAGGGAGGGTGGAGCTGAGCAGGAGGAGGAGAAGCTGCAGAAGAGACTGAGGAAGGAGCAGGATGGAGCCAGGAGACCTGGAGGAGGCGCATGGAGCCTAGAGACACGTGAAGAAACTCTGCTTGTCTTTTGGTCGTGGACTGGGTGACACAGATGTGGGTGAGACCCGTGGAGAGGTGACCATGGCAGCTTTTATCTTGATGTTGATTTTGTTATTTTCCTTCCGGGCTTGTCTGGTTGTTTCTGACCCTTTTCTGTGGGTCTCCACTGGAAGATGCTTTAGACTTGTAGCAGGCTTTGGGGCCTTGTTCTGGGCCAATCCCATTTGGATGGACTTTTACCCACGAGGGGACGGGTAACTCTGGATGCTTCATTTAGAAACTAGACTCTTTGCCTTACCTGTATTGTTTCCTAGTTTAATTAAAGTTCCTTCCCATTAAAGTCTCATATGTTTTGTGTTGATGCGGCGGATGACAGAACCCATTTAGAATAGGCAGGTTTGCAGGGTTTGGGCTGCCCCTCTCCCTGTCCTATAACAAAATGAGTTACTGTCTAGCATGTAAGATTATATTCATTATGAGGATTTCTGGGTGAAGCCTATTTTTTTCAATGCTACTTTGTCCTACTGGCCTATGTGGATCACAGTTTTATAAATTCAGGGTTTAAGATTTTATGTCATCAACAGACAGGCCAAAAGAGAAGGTTCAGTGTTGGGAAAAAGTTAGACAAGTTATTACGAGACTATCAGAGGCCCTACGCACCCAGCTGAGCACTCTGGTCTTTCACTTGTCCCTCATGTCTGCAGTCAAGTACTGTGGCTCTCACTGACTGGAAAGATGAAATTACTCTGAGGTAAAAGAAACCTAAGTGACTTTCAATGAACACCTTACCGTGTGCAGGTCTCCGACTAGCCTAGGCTTGCAGTGGGGGTACTCACGGTTCTGGGGTGTAGAGGGGATCAGACCCATGCCGGATGTACTGAGTACAGTGGAACACTCTGTAGGCCAATCCTGCCAGGAAGTCTCTCGGACTCAGATATCCAGCCACTGGCCTCACCGTGAAGCCAGACCTTTCTAAAGAAGCAACAGAAAGAGTAAACTGAGTATTAACCTGATTGAGGGCTTGAGGGCTCAAGGAGGGCTTCCTATTTACACAGATGTTCTAGAAATAAAGTAATCTAGATCTCAAAACTAGAGACAATTGAATGACATATGCTGTTAACAGCTATCACGTTGCTGGCTTCTGATGACTAAAATATACTCTGAAATGATGGTTTCCAGGGAAATGAGACATACATTAAAATGGAAAGAAAGGTGGAAAAAAATGTAAGGATTTAAATTTAGAACCCAAATTAGGATAAGAAACCACAGATCCACAGGAGATTACAATCTAAAGCAACACTCTTTCTGAAAGACACAGGTAGGGATTCCCTTTGCATATCTGTGGTCAGTAACTAGGCAGTTAATCCACTTCCTTCACTAGCATTTTGGAATCAGTTCATATTATAGCTTGTTATGATACATACCACCTAGCTGCTTTCTATGCTGTTGTTTTCTGTGATATTATGAAAACAATCATATTAATCATGGCAATTGGAAGAGGCACACTAAAGCTCCATCTCTATGCTCTGTTAGTTTTTGGAAGAAGAACCAAAATAAGCAGAACACCACAAAATCTACGCAATCAGCTTACACTGCCAACTCAAGTATGTTGTAAGTCCTCAGTGTTTCAGTTCAAGAGCTACCTGATGCTTCATTCTCCTGAAGACTTGAAAATTTTACAACAGGAAAGCTGGTCTTCTCTCTGGCACCAGCATTTAAAGTTTCCTATTCTGAAATCTCAAGTCATGAGGAGAGTACCTCAGAATGGTTCGAAATGGTTTTTAAAGACAAAAAGTAATTAAGATTATAATACAAGTCCATCCTGGGATTTCTGGAGTCTCCACTGATCAGTAATTCTAACAGTATTGTGTTCATTCTTGAAACTTCCACTTTCTATCATTCCCCATTCAATATAGAATAGCCAAGTGTGTTTTCTTCTTTTTCTATCTTATATTTGTCAAGTTAGTATATCCCACATGTGGGACATAGAGGTAGTATACTATTAAAATGTTTCATTTTAATGGTTATGAAATTTTATATAATTTTCTAAAATATGCAACTATCATGTCAAGAACTTTGAATTTGTGGATAGCATTGTTTAAAATTTTCCCTTTTTTAAATAAGTTAGGTATTTTTAAGTGAATCATTTAAGAAAAATAAGAACACATACATTCACATTGTGTTCGCTAAGTGCCAGTAATGAGGCAAACACATCCCCTGGCATCCGGTCACCAAGGATTACGAAAACAACAGCAACAATAATCATTAAAACTAAGGCTCTGGGCCTCCCCAGTGGCACAGCGGTTGAGCGCTGGGCTGCAAAGCTGCCTGCAGCCTTTGCAGCACCAGTTCGATCCCCAGCCTCTGGCAAGGGTCCCACATGGCACACAGACCTCTCCTGCTGCACTCACTGCTCCCCTCAGCAGTGTACTTTGTCAGTCTGCCTGTTCTGCTCCCAGCTCTGGCTCTGGTGAATTCTCTCACCCTCCTGCACTTCTGACTGTACCCAGTGCTTGTATAAATAAATAAATAAACCTTTAAAAAAATTAAAAAAATAAATAAAACTAAGGCTCTATTGTGCTTCAAGTGGATTGAGCAATAACCAGAGCTATGAGACAGAGTATTCATTTTACTCCCAACCACTTTGTGAGGTACATAAAATTATCTTCCTCAGAAGAAACTGAGGCACAGAGAGTTTAAGGCAACAAGTCTCATGACACACAACTAGGAATTGGGGGTCCTCCTTGATGGTGCAAGTGGTTAAACACAGCACTATGAAGCTATCCACGGCCTCTGCAACACAAGTTCAATCCCTGGCCAGGGAGATACCTACATGGCACAGCAGACCTCTTCTGCCTCACCTGCTGCTCCCCTCAGCAGTGTATTTCAGTCAGTCTGCCTGTTCTGTTTCCTACCGTCTCTGGTGAATCCTCTCACCCCCTGCACCTCTGGCCTGTACCCCAGTTTTTGCATGCATAAATAAATCTTTAAGAAAAAAAAAAACTAGGAACTAGAAGAATGGGGACTCAACCCAGACATTTTGCAACTAGAGTTAGTGCTGTATCATACCACTGACTCTAGTTGACAAATATGGCAAAAATTGTGAGGTGGTAGTCTAATTACTGGGACTTGAGAAACAACGCAGTAAAAATGCTATCCCCATACACAAGCAATCAAGTCCACCATAAAGATGGAATATGCATAGAAGCCCATGGGCATCAAGAGGGTAAGTCGAGGTAGAGCCATGAGGGAGAATATAATCCAGTTTACCAACAAGAAGGCAATGCAGTTTGTAATTAGGTGCTAATTAAAGGATGCTGATCAGAGATTCTCAACCTCTTTCCATCACAAATACTGAGGATGCTGTTCACCACAGGGACCCTCCTACCACAACAGGCAAGGTCCTCAGGGTAAGACCATGCCTCATTGCCTCCTGGTATATACATGATCTGGAATGAAGTCAGAGATGGCAGAGGTCATGCTGGCTATGCTGATTGGGATTCACAGAGAAGAAAGGACAGGACTTGTTCTGAATCTTGAAGACTAGGTAGAATTTCAGTAGGTGGAGAAGGGATAACTTTTCTAGCAAAAGACATGGCCTAAATAAAGGCCCAGAGAGCCCACAGCTAACTAAAGCAGAGGCTTTCTGGGCACGGGAGAAAAACTTGGAAAGTTACATGGGTCATTAGTGTTCAACATTGTCCGTGATATTTTTAACAAAGCAAGTAAAGTCAGCTTACCTATGTAGCTTACCTATGCAGCATCAGAAAAAACTCAAAACCTGAACTTGCAAATAAGCATTGGGGTTTTACCATATGTGACCTACCAAGTCCCAGAGCTACATAAACAACTGAGTCTATCTCTGCTTGCTGCAGTGGCCCTGGTAGTTATTGATTCAATGCTCCTCTTTTTTTTTTTAAGATTTATTTATTTATGCATACAATAGCTGGGGTGCAGGCCAGAGATGCAAGGGGTGAGAGGATTCTCCAGAGACAGAGTGGGGAATAGAACAGGCAGATTGACTGAAATACACTGCTGAGGGGAGCAGCAGGCGAGGCAGGAGAGGTCTGCTGCACCATGTGGGTCAGCTCCCTGGTTGGGGATTGAGCTCGTGCTGCAGTGGCAGCAGATAGCTTCATAGTGCTGATGCTTAACCACTTGCACCACCAGTGAGGCCCCAATGCTCCTCTTTTGAAATCAAAAGTTTTTCCCCTTTTGGGAAAAGGGCCTTTGCTGCAACATGAATCTTTAGAAAACAAATGAGGATGTTGGCTGGGAAGAGACAGCCTGTAGCCCTTACCTTTCAGAAACACAGACACATCTTCAAGTTGAGGTACATTGTCCTCCCTGTAGCCACAGTATTTAGTCAGCAGAGGGAAGTTTTTCAAATACTCCCGGCAAGCGTGCGTGGGGTAGAGTTTGGAGAGCTCCCGGAACACAACACCCCAAGTTTTCGTTTCTTCCTCGGTATACTCCACCCTGGGGATGGGCTGACCACTGGGCAGGAGAGAAGATAAATGAGAGCAGCTCGCTTCAGATCAAGGAGTTAAGAGTGTTCTCATCCTTGTACTTATCAAAGTCAGATTTCTGTAATGAGGGACACCTGAGTGTCTGAGAGGTTCCCATTTGACATTTTTTTTAAGATTTTGTAAATTTTTATTTATATATATAAGAGCCGGGGTACAGGCCAGAGGCATGGGAGGGTGAGAGGATTCACCAGAGACAGAACAGGGATCAGAACAGGCAGATGGACCGAAAGCACTGCTGAGGGGAGCAGCAGGCAAGACAGGAGAGGTCTGCCACGCCATGTGGGTCTCTCCCTGGCTGGCCGGGAATCGAACCTGCACTACAGAGGCTGCAGACAGCCTCACAGCACGTGGTCAACCCGCTGTGCCACCGGGGAGGCCGATATTTTTTTTAAAGTTAATGCTAGAGTCTCCCCTTGTGGCACAGATGGTTGAGCACAGTGCGGTGAAGCTGTCTGCAGCCTCTGCAGCACGGGTTCGATCCCCACCAGCCGGCGAGGGTCCCACATGGCGCAGCAGACCTCTCCTGTCTCACCCACTGGTCCCCTCAGCAGTGTATTTCGTCAGTCTGCCTGTTCTGTTCCCTGCTCTGTCTCTAGTGAATCCTCTCACCCTCCCGCACACCTGGCCTGTACCCCGTTCTTGTATAAATAAATCTTTAAAATAAAAAATAAAAAAATAAAGTTAATGCTAACCTTGTAATTTTATGTGTGTGTGTGCATGCGTGTGTGTATATTTGGACTTCCACGTAAGTGCTCTGATTATGTTCCATCTTGGCATATCCTTATGGAATTTGATAAGATTTATGTTCTTGAACTGAGATCCACAGTTGGGAAAAGTTCTGGGTTGGGAGGATTTAGCTTAGGATCAAAGCTGAGTTCCCAAGGCCTGTTCTGCATCCGCATGTGGACAGTAAGTCCTCCCCTAACGTTGTGGATAGGTGCCTGGAAACTAATTTTAAGAAAATGATGTATAATGAAAGCAGGTCCTCAAATAACGCCACTTCTTTCGACGTGGCTGGGATTTTATTTTTCCAATCGATATTATAATGAAACAACATTGCATGAAACAACATTGAGGAGCAGCTGTAAATGGATGTCTTTTGACAATAAAACTGCCTGTAGGCTCTCTCTGTCCCTAGTGGGGAGCTCACCCCAATCTACAAGTGTAATTTTAGGTTATTTGCTCAATGAGCATAATGTCTGGCAAATATTAAAAGCCTATGCTAAATGCAAAAGTGAGAGTTTTGCAAATCATGAAACAGAAGCATTTATTACACACCCTGCTGATAAGAGCTCACATGGAGCCCTTTCTGTTTAGGAGAAGAGTCAGCAAAACTGTTCTGGAAAGGTGCAGAAAGTAAACATTTTGGGCTTGCATGCCATCCAGTCTCTGTCGCAACCATTCCATGGTGTCTGGAAGGCAGCCATAAACGCTGTGTAAACAAGTGAATGTAGCTGTGTCCTAATAAAACTTTCTTCACAAAAACAGGTGGTGGATTGGAGTTGGCACACAAAAGGCATAGTCTGCTCATGCCTGCTTGAGAATATTGGGAGGTGAGCCTGGACTGCCATGTTCTGGGCAAGCTTCCTGGAGCCTGGTTGACCAGGTAGGAATTGCAGGTTCCCTGCCAGAGAGATAGTGAGGAGAAATGCTGTTCAAACAGCAGCCTGCTGCCATAAGCAGGAAACACAACACTTTCTACCAGCGGGGGGGCTGTAACAGAAGGGGGGTGTAGACATTTGTTTCTGCAAGCTAGTGCCCAAAGGCCAGGATCTGCCCCCATGGAGATGCTTATCTGAAAGTGAAATCAGGGTTTGAGAGAACCTCTCATAATATACTCAGCAGCCACCTGCAGTTCTCTCCCACTGCCCACTCTGACCACTTGTCTGAAATTCTGCCCCTGCAGGGAGCAAATAGACACACACAATATTTGGAGGTTCAAGTCTATACTTTCAAATGAAGCTCTGCCCTTGTTGTCTACACAGTCGAGCCCATAGCCCGCAGCCTTTGCAGGAGTCCACATGTAAGCAGTATCCATCACTCAAGTTGCCGCCACTGCAGGACCCCTGGAACAGGTAGGGGTCATTCTGGAGCACCATCAGAGGTAATAAAAAAGGGAGGACATTAACAAGAGAGGCTAACAGATACCCTGGCCCCTAGCTATCTGTAGTTTTCAGAGAGTTCTTACCAAATGCTTTGTTTAAATTTAAGTTGAAATGCATTTTCTACTGTCCCAAAATGTTTTTATTTTTTAAAAAATTACAGTCCATGAGGGAATGAGAGAATACACAATGAAGAAAGAACCAGAAATTAACATTTGCTTTCTCTAAGTACCAAGACTAGGGCTTACAGGAGCCAAATTAGAACAAGATTAGCCTTGTTTAAATTTGGCTGTTGATAACAAATAAAAAATTACAACCTGGCAAATATTTGCTGAGAAGATCAAGACTGCTAAGATTTAGCATCTGTGAGGAATTTAGAATGAAAGCTTGAAGTGGGAATATAAAAATAGAAAGGATATAGGAACATAAATATATAAATGCTCTACCTCCAGTTCCAGAAAATTCAACAAAATCAATTTGAGTTGGGTAAGCCAATAAAGCTAATAAGGGTTGTGCACAATCAGAAGGTAGGGAAGCAGTGAAGCCGAAACAATAAATGAAATATTGAGGAGCTATTTGAAAAGAATCGTTAGGTCAAACTTTTCCCTTCAATATCAATCTGCAAACATGCTGCCTTTCAAAGAGGAGCTGAATAAGCCAACAGGAAGCAGCAGAAGGAAAATAAAGTGGAAAGGAAAATAAGGTGAGTTAGGGTGGGCAGCAAGATCTGCTACTTAATAATGACTTTTCTGCTTTGCAACCCTGAGACTGTGGATGGCTCCATATATTCTCAATGTTTGAGCTTGGCTGTCCTGCCTGGAGAACTAACTAGCCTGATCTTTGAGTCAAAAAAATGGCGGGCGCTGGGTACTGCAGCCACCCTAGTCTACGGTAAGTCTGACTAGAGCAAATCAAGAAATTTCTCACAGAAACAACCTGCTCTAACCCCTTAGTAACTCCCAGTATCTAAGGTAGATATTTAAAAATCAACTTCATTACAAAGTAAAAACTAGTTTCAACCATTCAATTTCTATCAAAAATATCTAATTATAGAAAAATACAAAATTTTTCATTTTTCTATGTAATTCCTATGTACTGATTAATTTTATGTAATTAATATGTAACAGGTCATTTTTTTTTTTTTAAGATTTTTTTTTTTAATAGAGGCATGTTTTTTTATTTATTTATTTGTTTGTTTGTTTGTTTTGTTTATACATGCACTGGGTACAGTCAGAAGCGCAGGAGGGTGAAAGAATTCACCAGAGCCAGAGTGGGGAGCAGAGCAGGCAGAAGGACCAAAGTACACTGCTGAGGGGAGCAGCGGGCGGCAGGAGAGGTCTGCGCGCCATGTGGGACCCTCCTCCGGTGGCTGGGGAGCAGCCGGGGATCGAACCAGCGCCACAGAGGCCGCGGGCAGCTTCACAACCCAGCGCTCTACCGCTGCGCCACCTGGGAGGCCCGTAACAGGTCATTTTTGAGACATATGTCACTTTGTGAAGCCTCAGTGTTTTTTTATGAGTTAAGGCATATGATTCTCCACACAACTCCATGAGGTAGATACTATTATTATCCCCATTTTAAGATTAAGAAGTTGAGGTTCAGAGAGATTGTGCTATTTGCCCCAAATCATGGAGGCAGTCATAAAGTCCAATCAGACGGAGTCAAGACTGTCTTCATAGATTAACATACACCAATGAAATAAAAGTTTCATTCCAGATACCAACTTATTTTCACATAAAAGCTGAAATAAGGTATTTGTTAGACCACATCAAGCATTTTCTATTTATTCATTCATGTATTCTTGTCAATAATTCCGGGAGGTGGTTCTGGGTTCCCCACAAAAATAAACCTGTGCTTGGAAACAAGGAATGCTGGAGCAGTTGCATAATTTTTTAAACTCTGAAATTTGACATTTAGAAAAATAAAAGTTGTAATCATGGAGGAAAATCAAAATGTGTTGGACTTCTCTGTGCTTGCTATGTGCTGCTGAGTTTTGTCAATTGTCTATGAAAAGGAGGACAGAGGGATGTCCTGACGTTTTAAGGGTCTATGCTATGTATCCATATACCAGAGGCCTCTACCCATGGGTACTCGTTATAATCTGTATGTAACAAACATCATGTTTCTGCATCCTGAAACTCTACTCTGACCCAAAACTTAAGTCACCTGAGTTTTTGGCATTCTAGAGAAAGACCTCAGCAGTTGGAGCCCCCCCCAAAAAATGACCTTACCATCCACAAACTCCTCTTCTGTTACTTCTTAGGAACTGGGCTCAAGAAGGGGGAAGAAAAGGTATCTCAGAACTAGAATACCCTCAGACACACACACCCACAGAGCTATATACATACACAAACCCACATATACTTTAACATGTACACATTCACATAGTACACATGTATACATACAAACGTGTGTATATACAATAGGCATGTATTTACATGCACACACGCTCGCACATATGCACATTCACACAGTATACCCACATACCCACAAAACACATGGATACACACAATTTACATGCACACATACACACATGTACACATACTTCCAAATAACTGTAGGAGATACACTTGGAAACAAGTTTGCAATTAATCTTTTTTCAGATGAATGGACCTTGGTATTAAATAGCCAAAAGAGACTATACTAATAATTGAAAATAACAGGAAATTAGATGTTGCTAAGGAACTTGCTTCCTGGCAGGGAAGAAAAGATTCAACACAATACGGTAGAAAGCAATGAGTGGGGAAAAATAAAGCCATTTATGTTGGAATAAACCCCAACAAGATGAGATGCTCCACAAACTAATACATGTAAGTATTATAATTAGACCTCTGGGGAGTCTCTCTATGTATATGGAATTAGTTGGGATTCCAGAATCCTCAACTACCAAAATCATTGTTCACAGATTCCTAATTCACTGGAGAAAAAAAAAAACCAGATATGACTTGTAGTCATTGGCATTCACTGAAGATTCTGCCCTTTTACCAAAGAACAGCAAATTAAGACTATAAACATGCTAGAGAACCAATGTTAGTGAAAATAAGGAAAAGGGTTAAAATGGTTACCAGGGGGCTTTACGCTCCACAGCAGGAAAATGCCCTGATACAATATATTACTCAGAGATGACTAAGAACTCTCTGGGGAAATATTGCCAGCTGTGGGAGGCATCTCTCTGCCTCTAAAGTAAATCCCATTTTTTCCTAGACATTAAAGGGATGGTTTGAAAAGCCTGTCTTGTCCCTGCAGAAAGGAGAGAGTAGAAAGTATATGACAAAACTAATTGGGGGCAGGTACTGATGTAGTTAGTCTAAGTAAGTCCTGAGCTTGTTAGAGTAAAGTTGTTTAACAAATACAATTTGACACTGAAATCCAGGACGTGTACCCCACTGAGGCTGAAATCGTGGGAGTTCTTTCTGTAGTCAGATGAATAAGTAACAATACTTTCGTTTCATTTAACTATTTATTTGATCTTCTCCTCTAGCAAGTCCAACAGCAAGCTATTTTTCTTACACATTTTTTTTTTAATTTGGGGAATCAGAAAACATTTGATTATAAGGGTACATCCTGACTGCCTCCTGGAGTCCTTGCTGCTAGAATTCCTACCGTGAGATGCCGTTTCTCTGCTTGTGTTATCTTTAGAGGAAGCAATTCACTTATTCACTGGAGGAAGATGTGACAGGCTGCAATTGATAGTATTTACATCAAGATGGTAAAACTGGCTGGAACACAACTCAGATTGTGTTCTTTGAAAACAGTTGGATTTCCTCAGTGGCAAGTACCAAACAGCGCGGAAGGTAAACAGAGAATTGGTTAAGGGGATGGGTGAATCTGATAGAAGCAGTTTGGAATGAACTCATTTTCTATTTTATTCATTTACATGTTCCTCCGGGCAGGAGATGCCTCACTTATTCAAGAGCTGTTTATCTGCCTGGAAAAGACTGTCCCTCTCATCTCTGCCTTATCTTTTCTCTCCTTCCCCACCTAAGGCATTTCTCTCTTGATTGACACTTCCACCTGGGGGTTGCAGAAGGGAAATGAAATGAGGTGAAATGTAAAAATCCATCAACTCTGCAGTTCATTAGCAATTAGCAGCTCCTCTAAGGGTTTGGATGGGGCCTTAGGAGAAAGATTATAGGAATGCAAAGGTAAGAGGTCTTTTTCTTTGTTCCTCTGGACTTAGAGATGCATATGCTGCCCTCATCAATGAGCATATTCTGAGTTCTGCATAGCTTCCAGGGAGCTATCTGTAATTCATCCTCTTCCTTCCCCTCCAAGAAAGTACACAAGCGTACAGAAGAATGAGATTGACATGACTCTAACATTATTATTAGAATAATGATTTTGACCTAATGCAGTTTTTTAAATTCACCATTCACAAAACTTACTAATAATTATCACCAAGCACTTCTTATATTCCTCACAGTGAAGTGACACTCCAGTGGGTAGATGTTTCAATCAGTACGTGATGACATTCTCTATACAGTCAATACCACAATATCACCTAGCACTATATTGGTGAGTGCCACCTTCAAGAAATAATGCCACCTACTGCCAGCTGTGTCCAGAGTCATACAGTCAATGAATGTTCAAACAAAAGTTGACTTTCACCTGAGACAAAAAAAAATGTGGCCACAAGGCAGAATAAAAGAATTATCCTAAGAGGAGTGGATGAATTCCATTCAAGTTTAACTAGAAAGCAAATGCCACTTTTACCACTGATTTCCAAAAATCTGAGAGAAAATCTGAGGCTCCTGCATGTGATAAAATTACAGAATTTCAGAATTTATATCATAAATATTCAACAACTTTATGATAAAATACTATCCATGTTACACAGGGAGGGAAACAAGAGGAAAATATCCAAAACTAGAGCCCTCTAAATCTGTTCCCCCACCCCATTAGAATGCATGCTCTTTCTAGACAGGGGTTTTTATTTACTTTGTTCATATTTGTATCCCTGCCATCCAGTGTGGAGGCTGGAATATACAGGTTTTCAGTAAGTATTTGTTGAACAAGTAAATCAACTAATGAGCCAAAACAAACCACGAATTTCTTGGTTGAGAAAAATTATAGTCATGTATCAGATCATCTGGTAGATCTGTATCTGTCTTACCTCCTCCCTGCCTCAGATATTTTAATTGCTATGGAAACAACAACTCCAAAGACTTTGCTATTATAATAAGTTTTCAGGTAGCTATCAGTTATCCTTATGTACACTTACTTTACATGTAATGGTTTCTTCTTTCTAATTTTCTCAACTCAGGTTTCCTAGGCATTATCACCCATCACGCTTGTAATCAAAATTTTCACCAGGAAGGAAAGCATCATTAAACCCAAAGGGGCCATACAAACCCAAAGTCAAGTAAACACAGAAGGTTTCCTTGGCTGGAGATTTTAAGAAATGAACTTTCAAAGATCTTTTCAAAACCCTAGGGCACAATGATTTAATGCTATTTTTGAAAATGGAAACTCTCCCATCAGTACAGTGACTTACCAACCATCTGAGTTATACCAAGATTTCAAGCACTCAAGTGATCTGAACTCCCTTGGCTTCATGGCGGCTCTTCCAGTGAGGTCACTGGGCAGCCTCTGGCTGCTAAGCTGCACCACAGAGCAAGCATGAAGGCACAAAGGCATTTCCCTTAGGCCAGTCAGGTAAAGAGCATTTGTGATCACATATTTTATTTGCTTTTGCAAATGAGTTTTGCGAACATGAATTTTCGTAAATGAGCGTATGGGCCCTAAGGAACTTTCAGATGGTAGCAAACAAAAACGTTAGTTTGTTTTGTTCACATTGTTAATATTGGTGCTGCCTTTACAAGAGACATAATGAAAATAAACTACTGCACCTAAGGAGCCTCGGGGAGAGTGAAGATTTAACTCCTGGAAATTATTTGTTTTTATTTGTCCTGTGCACCCCAGGATAGGGCTTCCCACCGTTTTCTCCCATTGCAAAAGGCCCTCTCCACATTCTAGAGACGTGATTTTCATCTGCCAAAACTACCATGAAATTAAATATTAACAGCAGCAACAATTGGTCTAACATCCATTGATATGTGCACACCGAACAGACAGAAGTTGAGTGCAAAGAACACAATAGAGAAAAGAGCTCCAATTCTGAGCCACCATCAATCTCAACAGGTCATTGGGATGAAGAGGCCAAGGCTAAGGAGTCCAAGGGCTCCAAATTCAATCAGACATCTTGATCTTGACCGATAGGAACCCAATGTTGCTAACCCCTGGACGCAACGTTGCTAACAACTCAATTATAGAGATAATTGAGGGAATGTGGACCCTTTACAGTTCATGGTCCTCGGGAAATCAATAACACACCCATTCATTCATTCATTCAACTGTAACAATAACAATAATATAGTAGCCAGTGACATGGATCCAGTCACATAATGCCCACTTTATAGAGTGGTTAAATGACTGTTAATACCCCCATCTTTTAAGTGAGGAAACTGAGGCTTTAACAACATAGTCACCTACCCACAATCAAACTTCTGTCGATAGTAAGTAGCACAGTGGGGTGCCAGGATGGTTCCCTCTAGAGACCCATTGTGACCCAAAAGAGTAAAGGTAGTAAGATCCTAATATGCATCCAGCATTGAGTTTGGACTCTGTTTCCTCATTTGAAACTGAGGGAAATAAAGCAACTACACAACACGGAGAGGATCAAACAGGACGGTATCTGTAAAGTGCCTGAGTCCACGCCTAGTGCTGAAATGGTACTCAATACACTTGGTTCCTTGCCTCCAGGTGAGCAATATTAAAGAAAGTATCACTTCCCTGTGGGGTTGGGAACAGGTTTAGAGATGACCAAACAGCACTCCTTAGGATAAATCCATTCACCTCTCAGACAGGACTTGTGCAAGTAATTTTAATCCTTCACATCTGTGGAAATCATTTTAAACTAAAAAAAGACGCATGCCTCATTGTCTAGCAACACATTAGAATTTGGTGCAACTCTGTCCCTGTGAGTGAGTGATCCCTGGCCCTACTGTGGTAATGTTTTCCACAGCTGGGGGAGCCATGCTATAATCAGACAACATCCTACTGGGGCATTCACACGCATCTAAAAAACCCACCAAGCCCACGAAATGAAAAGGAGAAACCTTTTCCAAATCAATTTTCTCTTTTGTCTTTCTTTGCAAGTCTTAGACTCCCTTCCTTGCAGCCATTGAGCTGAACTTCAGGTAGAGAGAAACATTTGGCATGAAAATGATTCTCCCATGAAGCCTGACGTCTTTTAAATACTTAACAAGAATGGTACATTTCAAATATACTAAGAATTCTATAAAGAGCAGAATAACTTTTTAAAACCCAAGTCATTTAATTTGGTTGCTCTTGTTTTCAACTTGCATGTGATATCACCTACATGAAATGAAGTTGCTCCTGCTCCTGCAGATTTTTTTTAAAGGAAAAAAGGTGTGGCTTCTTGAGCAAAAAAGATACTTAGATTCCACGATAGAGACTCTCTTTAAACCGCTAATGTGACCTTCCTCAGAAACTACTCTACTCATCTGGGAAATGACCCCAGTACCACAATATTTGGTTTTGCTCTACTTTTCAATTTACCGCTCCATTTCAGAGAAATTAAAGCATCAACAACTGGTGTTTATGCAGGAGCCACAAAGTACCCCAACAGCCGCATACATCTCAGTTTCATTCAAAACCTGGGAAAGCAAATCAATGGAGGATAATGGAATGGGATAAAATTAGCTCAGTCAGAGAGAAAACATATTTGTCTGCTAAGGTGGCTCTTCTCGAAAAGGTAGAGGGAAAAAAATTAAAGCTTGGTCCCATATTATAATAGATGCCACAATTCATCAAGGTGACCGTCTGCCAAGGAAACAGATGAGAAAAACGTCACTAAAGATAAACATTTGCACTTCCCCAATTAAGGTTTTACCCCTGTTAAGAAAGTATAACTTTCATTCTTCCTCTACCTCCTATTTGTTATATTTCCAATTAAGATTCACCTATCTCAAAGTAGGTAACATGGTGCTCATGACTCCTGTTAGTAATGTATTCCTTTAAGCCACATTCTGAAACCAAGCAGGATCCATAAATCATGCCTCGTCTCGCATGAAATAAGAAATGCTAAGGTCAACTGAAATTTCAAGAAAGGTGGAGTGGTGGAGTCACCCCGGTTATTTTTCTGCAAGTTGCAATAATTGCAAATGCCTCCCAGAAAAAAAAATCAGCATCAGTAACCCCAGCTCAAAGATGAAGCTGAATCATGACAGCTTCTCCTGAGTAGAGGAAACTCAATTGCACAGCATGGCCACCCGGAGGTAAAGGCAGGCAGCAAAACAGCTCTCCCCAACATCTGCCCAACAGCTCTTCCCAGGCCCAGAGCCCACCGTGTTTGTCTCTAACCATCCATTTCCTTTTCTCTGCAGACCTCTGGCTCACTCCTGTTGAGCCATCTAACGAAAGAAGAAGCTGAAAAGACCTCCTGAGAAGTAAGATGCAGACTTGGAATCCCAAAATTTTCACTCCAAGCCACAGGCATTCCATAATTATCTACCCATTTAATATTTGCAAATGTGTGGCCTGCTACTGAATCTCAGTCCCAGAGGGTTTTGTTTTGAAATGTGGTATTTGGGATTGTGTTGGGAAGGGGGTGCGCAGAGGAGGAGGATATGATCAAAAGAGCCCTTCTCTGCTCTGATGAGGTGAGGAGGTTAGCACATCACCGTTCCATGTTGAACCAGAGCATTCGCCCTCTCTCTCTAATGGAGTTGAGTAGAATAATCACAAGCTCACCCAAATTGAATGTGCCTGCTGGGCTGGTGATTGCACTTTTCAAATATGCCAGTTCCTATTTGGGGTTGTTTTGTTTTAGAGTCTCTGTTTAGCTGTGTACTTACACTCAGAGCAAACGAATCACAAAGAGTGCAATTTTGCAGATCAAAAAATCAAGAAATAAATAGGCTAGCAACTAGAAAAAGCCAGAGAGCAACAAATCCCTGGCCATTGTTTTTCAAGGCCCAGCCCAGCTGTGTTTATTTCCATCCATTATGTATCCCATGAGGGTCAGGCTTCGGGTTGAAGGTGGAGAGCATGGGCCTGAGAGCACAGGGCTAGGACGTAGTTCAGTCAAGCAGTGCCAGGCAGATGTCCCAAGCACCCTGCAAGAGACAGCGTAGCCTTGCAGGCAGACAGGCTGGTTTGAGTCCTGACTCCATAAAGCCTTCAGTGTCTTAAATGCATACCAGAATTGTGCCTTTCAGATATGCTGAGAATTCTGTAAAAAGAGGAATGACTTTTAAAAATGCCAAGTCACTTAGCTCCATCACTGATATTTTCAACTTGTAGAGGATACCATCTATGTTAAGTGGAAGTGCCCCTGCCGCTTTCAAACAAAAAGGAAGAGAGAGTGAGGGAGGAAGGGAGAGAAAAGGGCAGGGAGGGAGAGAATTCTATAAGAGAAGGCCCCTGGTCATCTTGGAAATAACCATAGACTGTAAGCATCTGCTTTCATTTTACTTTTCAGTCCATGGCTTCATTTCAGAGAAATTAAGCATCAACACTGGTGTGACTGGTGTCACTAGGCAGTGACACAATCAGCTGTGTCATCTTTAGTGAGTTCGTTAGCTCCTTCATCTTCAAAATGAATATAATAATTGGACCTGTTTCAAAGGCTTATTGTGCAGTTAAATGAGATAACACAGCAATGTATTTGATATGGTGCCTGGTAACTGAAGAAATTTGATGGCAGCTGCCTGACCATGGCAGCTGAGAGGCCACCTGTAGGGACTCCCACCATCAATCATTTAGGGAGGGGCCCAACACATTTACCCAAGCTGTTTACCTTTTAGCCTTGACTGAGACTCACTGGCCTGGGAAGATCTTGGAGTGGGTCAAGTTTTCATATTAAAGAAGCAAACTGTGTGCATATGCTACATGAAATTGAAAGGTGTGCATGCACATGCACACACACACACACAACACACACTTTTTGAAAACCACCATTAACTCAGCCCACCATAGATCCTAAATTCCTTAATTCAATCACTCTTTAAGGTCCTTTATTTGTGGTCAATGAGCTTAACAATTGATTATATAGAATCGAAGGACCATTAGCTACTTAACACAGGATAATGACGATAGGCATATTTATCATAGATTCAATGCCACCCTCACCCAGTGGGACCTGTAATCATTAACAATACTCCAAACTGTGCAAGGTAGAATCCACACCCATTTTAGGATGAGGATACTGAGATTCAGAGACTAGACCAGTGCTCCCAGCTATAGTTCGTAAGTGGAGGAAGAGAGATTTGAACCTAGTCTGCCCAGCTCCAAAACCTATGCATTCTGCCACTGCCTCTGCTTTCATGACCCTCAGTTCCCCAGATAAAGCTTTACAACTACTGTGGAAACACAGTTTGAGAGAGTCTTGAAGAAATAAAATTGAACATGAGTAAAGTGGTGGTGGCCAACCTCCAAGATGGCCCCCAGTGAGCCTGGATTTCATGCCCCTGTGTTGTCCCTTACCCCGCCCCCCACAATAGGCAAGGGCTATGAAGCCAATAAAATACACCATGAGTGGCAGCACCTCACTTTTGAGGCTAGATTACTAGAGGCATAGTGGATTCTGCTTTGTCTACCCTTGGATCATGTAGTTTGGAGGAAGTCAGCTGCCATATCTTAAGGACACTGAGGCAACCACGCAGAGAGTTACCTGTGGCAAGAAACAGCCATGTGGGTGGCCAGAGTGAGATCAGGTCCTCCTGCCCAGTCACGCCTCCAGGGGCCTGCTTCCTTGACCAGCATTTTAATCCCAGTCTCGTGAGAGACTTTGAGAAACCACCAACCCAGCTGCTTCCTAATTCCTGACCCTCAGGTATGTTTGTTGTTTCAGGCTGCAGCATTTTGTTATACAGCAATTAAAACTAATATAGAAAATCAGACAGAAGTGAGGACTTAAAGGAAGTCTTAGCCAAAGGGAATGGAGAACACTGGTAACCAAAAGGAAATTAAAAAAAAAAAAATTGAAGCACAAGGGTAGACAAAAAGAAGAGGTCAGTTGATGTGGGGAAAATATTATAACAATACCAGCAAATTCTTACATAGCACTTCCTGGTTAGTGCACTAAGTGTCATAAATATATTAGCTCATTTAATTATCATAATTATCCAATAAAACAGTAGTAGAATCATCCCATTTTATAGATAAGAAAACTGAGGGGCCTCCCTGGTGGTGCAAGGGGTTAAGCACCGCACTATGAAGAGGTCCACAGCCTTTGCAGCACGAGTTTGATCCCCGGCCAGCCAGGGAGCAACACACATGGCGAGGCAGACCTCTCCTGACTCGCCTGCTTCTTCCCTCTGCAGTGTGTTTCACTCAGTCTGCCTGTTCTGCTCCCCACTCTGTCTCTGGTGAATCCTCTCACCCCCTGCATCTCTGGCCTGTGCCCAGCTCTCGTGTTCATAAATAAATAAATCTTAAAAACAATAAAAAATTTATTTATTAAAAAAAAAAGAAGAAGAAAACTGAGGCACCAGATGACACATAACTTGCTGGGATCACTCCATTGGTATGTGGTAAACTGGGAACTCACCCCAGGCAGGTCAACTTCAGCTTTCCCAATGTTAGCCACTCCACTAATTGCCCCTGAGGTCCAAAGAGAAACTGAGGAAAGCAACCAAGGCCCTCCAAGAGGTCAGGAGTGCCAGCAAATCCTTGGCTGTTGGTCTAAGTTCTTTGGTTATCACTTTGATAGGGAAAGGAATAAAGTACATTGCAGCTGTGCGAGGCATACGGGCCTTTCAGTTGGTGATAGGCCACATGTACAACTGTGGGTACTCTGCTAGACTAGGTGTGTAGTAAACTGAACATTTGGGTTTGTGTTAGCACACTGACAAAAGCAGCTAGTAACACATTTCTCAGAACATATGTTTATCATTACTGATGACTATAGAGCAAGCAAATTCAATCCTTAAAATAGTTCCAGGAGAGGGACAGAGGAGTTACTACTATCTCCATTTTACAGAGAAGAAAACTGAGCTTGAGAGGTATGAAGGAACCCCTTGAGTCCCTGAATTTGAAATCAATGTGTTCACTTGGTAAATGAGGGAATTTTCCAAATTCAGCAAATTTGAAATGTTGGAATTGCCTTGTTTACCTTTTCCATTGACATTTGCATTTGCCTATTTACATTTCAGATGCCAATGACTGAAAGAAAGCCATCAATCAAAGAGGAAGCAGCTCCATGAGAAGAACATGAGGTTCATGTACCACCTTCATTTCTACCGGGAGAAAGTACATTCATAACAAAACACAATCACTGTAATATTCAAAATCAATTTAAGCAAACGAGTGGCATAATTAAAGTCAGAGCTCGGGGCCTCTCTCCAAGAGAGTATGATGGATTGAAATGACTATCAACACCCCCACCAAAATATAATTAAATTAAATATGCATGCATATTGTTGAGGAATAATCATTATAATAGCCCCCAAAGAAAAATTTGTTTATTTCTAGACAATTGAAAAAATGTAGCGCTGATTTTTCTTCCCCAACAATACAGCAGTTGGAAAACCCAAGAAACACAGCCAAACTAATGCCAAGGTTAAAATATGAAGGTGCCAATGACAGAAAACAAGATCGTTTCAGACAAACCTAACAGCTACAACATCACAGTCATAATTTTCTCTTCCTCCACATGCCATCTGCCCCCACCACCACCACCACACACTTCCATTTCCTCCCAACTGCAAGTCTCTGTGTACTTCATATTATCTAATCCTGGGGTGCTTCTTTTTTCTTTTTCTGTTTACACTAGAATTCCTTTCATTTGGGTGGGGGAGGACCGGGTGTGATTGGCAGGTTAGACATTCTCTCACGGATAATTTTAGAAGCAGCGACCTCTCAATCCAGAACGTCATTCTCAGGTCTTCTATGGAGAATAAGATTTGCACTAACGAATGTTTCCTCTGCTATTATTGGTGAGGCAATTAGGCCTTCCCGACACTCATAGCCACTGGCTCGGGCAGGTCTGCAGGCGGCTGCAGACCTCTGGGTAATCCATCATGTTTCTCGGCTGCACTGTCAATCAGAAGTGTGCCTGAGTGGCACCTGCCGACAGTTCTCAGCAGGCTGACCTGCTCCTCTTTGGGGTTCACGGTAAGACTGACTTTCAGCCCGCTGGTTTTTCATCATAGAGAGGAATTTTTTCATTTTTCTCTGCTTGTGTTGATTTTTCCCCCCCTGCATTATCCTTTCAAGACTATCATAAAAAATATAGTTTTCAACACAAATCCCCCAGAGGGCTTCTTGGCTGGTTTCAATATATATTATTCTGTATTTCATTTCTTTTCCTTCCCCTTACCTTTAGACACCTGTAAGCCTTATACCAACCCCAAAACATCTACCTCCTCTTCACCTGTAGTTCTGACCATGCAGCTGCTTTCTCCTAGGTGTCCAGAAAGCCTAGACTGAATTATCAAGAGGGAATTGAATTGTCCTCCCCATGTCAGGATGCACCCTGATTTTATCACCAAACTGTATTTGCAAGGACTGCACTTGGTGGATTTCTCAGGATCACCCCCATTTCAGATAATCTGCTACTCAGACCAGTGGTTCCAAGCTTTGGCTTGGAAAATCAGATCATAGCCTGCTGCCAGAAGTCACTCAAATGAGCTTATTTTAGGTAATTATTGTATTGACATCTATCTTCCTTTGCTCACTCAAAGCCATCGGCACTAGAAAAAATATCTATTGCAATTAGAAGCTGCATCTTCAGTTTCTGTAAACTAAAAGAAAACCTTAGGTGCTGTACAAACTGGAGAAAAAGGGTAGGTGCACCAGGATTTGTGGGTACCTGTGCCCCACCCCAACAGCATCATGGCAGGAGCTTGCCCCCAACCCCAGTGTTTGTGCAAACACTGTCATGCTCACACACTCACTGGCCAGCCCTGTCCATCCTCAAATTCAGAGAAACCACATCAGTGACAGCTGGAGGAATGGTAAGAAATGAAGTTTTTCACCAATATCCCCAAGACCTGAGTTTGTGTTTTCCAGATTTAACCACCCCTAAGTGCTACCTCCCTAATGCCATCCTCTACAAGAAGCATTCAAGGTAACTTGTGTTCTGTTATCAGTACTTCGGCACCTATACACACACATACATGATGGCAATATAATTGCTTTTTATGAAATCTCTTCATTAAGAAAGATGTTGGTCAGCATGAAAAGCATGAGTATATACAACAGTCTTTGAAAAAGAAATAAATAAAGATTTATTTATGCATAGAGGGATGAGGGTGTAGGCCAGAGGTGCAGGTGGTGAGAGGATTCACCAGAGACAGAGTAGGGAACAGAATTGGCAGATCTGCTGAAATACACTGCTGAGGGGAGCAGCAGGAGGGACAGAAGAGGTCAGCTGTGCCACGTGGGTCACCTCCCTGGCCAGGGATGGAACTCAGGCCGCTGCAGTGATAGCTTGATAGTGCTGAGACTTAACCCCTAAGCCACCAGAGAGGCCCCTACAACAGTCTTTAAATGAGAAACTAAAGGAGTTTTCTCCCAAGGATTACTCCTTAGGCATATTTGAGCTACAGTATTTAAGATGGTTTTAACATAGTCAACAATATGGAATCTGAACATAGCCTGTGGCAGCGGGTAGGGCCTGGGGGAGAAGAGGGGAATGATTATCACTGAGTGGCCATAACCACATGCCAGGCATTGTGCTCAGGACAACACATGCACTCTCTTGTAATCCACTGCCATCCCATGAGATATACATTACGTTTAGACACATTTCCTAGATGAAGAAACTGAGGCACAGAGATGTTGATCATTCAGAGATCTTATTCTAGTGTCCCACTTAGTTATTCTATGTCATCAGTCTGGACTCAGTACTGTCCAAGGGAGAAGCTTAGCATGTCCCTGGATTCCAAACTCTCTTAGTAAACAACCTATGCTTTGACTTTTTTTTTTAAAGATTTATTTATTTATGCATACAAGAACTGGGATGTATGCCAGAGGTGCTGTGGGGGCAGGGGTGAGAAGATGCACCAGAAAGAGAGAGCGGGGAGCAGAACAGGTAGATTTACTGAAATACACTGCTGAGGGGAGCAGCAGATGAGACAGGAGAGGTTTGCTGCACCATGTGGGTTGCTTCCTGGCCGGCCCAGGGATTGAATTAGAGTTTGTGCTATCGTGGTCAACAGTGGCTTGATAGTACTGTCTTTAACCCCTGCACCACCAGGGAGGTCCTGCTTTGACTTTCTATCTACCAAAAAACCTTCAGCTTATAATTTGGTCTCTTTGTTATCATGACAAAGAGAGTTTGGTGAGTAGTTTCTTCCCATAAAGGCAGTGGATTGATGGCTTCCCGCGTATGTCAGCCTGATGAACACTCAGTTACCAAGACTCAGGCCCCTTGAGCCTGAACACACCCAGCCTCCAGCATGGGACCAGACTCTGGAATGCTCCAGCTCCATCCCACACTGCTGGTCTCCACCATTTCCAACCTTCCATTTGTACTTTCGTTTTCCATAGATACCATGCCTCAATTTTACTCTTTAGCTAAAAAGGAAGTTGGCAAATGCAAACTTTTACTAACACTTTGAAAGCCTCACCCTCCATCATTTTGACTCTATACTCTTTTTCTCTCCTTTCCATATAAATTTTTTCTTTAAAAAAAAAAACCAGAAGACACCCCATTATCGATGCTTTCTTGGAACTGGTTGACTCATTCAAGTGTGGCAGTTTTATTAGTGTTACCACCAGAGCAGCTTGTCTTTGTCCACCCTCTGGGCTCTATCAAGAGTAAGTGACATTTCAGCTACTCCCTTAATCACTGTTCCTTTTGGTTCCTGGATCTAATTTCCAATGTGGAGAGGGGGTTCTCTATACCTACAACAAACAATTCTCTGGATACCAGTTGAGTGTCCAGAATTCAACTCAATTCTGACCCTATCTACCCAGAGATAGCATCAGGTTCAACATGTAAAGGACTCAGTCCTATCAGACAGTGCCTCTGGCCCCTCACTTCAAGCACAGGTTGATACCTATGCTTCTGATCAAACCCCCTCCTTGGGTTCAATTGCTAGAACAGCTCACAGAACACAGAGATACTTGTACCTAACAAATTACCCATTTATTTTACAAGGTCATAACTCAGGGACAGCCAGATGGAAGAGATGCAGTAAAGAAGGTATGGAGAAAGTCTGTGGAGACCCCACAGACTGGTGGGTGTCTGTGGAGACACCTGGGAGTGCTATTCTCCAGGTGTGCTATTCTCCTGGGAGTGCTATTCTCCAGGTGTCCCCATGTCTTCACCAACCCACAGGTTCTCTGAATTCCATCCTTTGAAATTTTTATGGGGGCTTTATTACATAGTCATGATTGATTAAGTTTTTGGCCACTGACAATTGATTCAAACTCCAGCCTCATCGCTCCCTGGTATTTCAACCTCTAATCACATAGTGGCTCTTCTGGCAACCTGCCTCCATCCTCAGTGCAGTTCAAAAGTCGACTCATTAGCCTAACGAAAGACACCTTGACTGTTCTCATTGCTTAGGAAATTTCAAGGGTTTTGGGAGCTCTCTGATCGGGTAGAAGATCAAATATATATTTCTTACTATAACTTACAACACCATAACTATGCTAATGAAATTCTCTATGTGTATGTACACATGTACATGTGCCATTCTCGTATAGATAGAAATTCATTACTTATAGTATCTACATATAAAATACATTTTCTCTGTTTTATCTACAGGAAAAGATCCAGTGTCAAGCATGAAATGTTACCATGTTTTAGGTGCAATCCAAAACTCCCCAGGCGCCTGTCCACTTACACTGCTTTTGAAGATCCGCCTATACAGGCATGACCTGACTCCACAGGAGGCTCTGTGAGCCAAGGGGAGCCAATCTTAAGACTCACAAACCTTATATGGGCCTAACGAGAAAAGTGAATTTGGCCCATTGGAGTCCTCTCCTTGAGTTTGCCTGGGGAACACTGGGAAGCGGCCTTGTGAGTGATGGTGCTGGGGGTAAAAAGAAGTTGTACATGTGATCAGGCTTAAGCCAGGACACGCCATGTGCATGCTGGCTTTGGGAGGAAGCAGAAAGTCACAGTGGTCTAAAGAGGGTCAAGAAGCTTCTAGAAACAGAGGAGGCGAAAATGGACTAGATATCCTGGTGTTCATGGTGATAAATGGGATAAATGAGAAAGAGGGAAGGAGCTGGGGCCTTGGGAGGAGGAAGGGAAAAGAACCAGAGCATCAAGGAAAGTTAGAAATGAGCAAATGACTGGTTCAATCAGAGATATGAAATAGAATCCTCTCACTTTGCTTCAAGCATCTGAGTGTCATATCCCTTACAAAAAATAAGCACTGAAACCCTCTGGGGCCTCCCTGGTGGCACAAGGGGTTAAGGCGCAACCTATGGGGCTGTCTGCAGCCACCACAGCGTGAGTTTGATCCCTGGCCAGGGAGCTACCCACATGGCACAGCAGACCTCTCCTGTCTCGCCCGCTGCTCCTCTCAGCAGTGTACCTCAGTCAGTCTCCCTGTTCTGCTCCCCACTCTGTCTCTGGTGAGTCCTCTCACCCCCCACATCTCTGGCCTGTACCCCAGTTCTTGTATGCATAAATAAATCTTAAAAAAAGAAAAAAGAAAAAGAAACCCTCTGTAACATCATAACACCCTAAATTCTCACTAATGACAACCTTGCCCAGCAGGACTGTCAAGCCTCTCCCCGGGTCTCGAGTAAGGAAGACCCTTCCTTTAACAGGTACAGATTTACATTTGTTCTAATAGCGTGTAGCTGACCACATACCAGACAAGGGTCAAGATAGTGCCGTGATAATTTATAAACTTTATTAGTGTGAGTGGAATAAACAGAGGCCCAGGGTCCACGCCGCTTTTCTCGACCTGGCCGGCAATGAACAGACTCCATTATTGCCAGTTGCAGTTACGCTGCCACTTAGCCTCAGGTATCATATATAGTCCTCACCCCCATCCTGAGGCTCTCCAATGTCATCCCAACCCTGATATGTGATTGGGTAGGAAACTTTTCTATAAACATTTTAAGTTACAGAACCCTTCCCTCTCTACGTAAAACAAACATGTTTCTATTTTAGTTGAATATGTGAATCTTTTCTATCATTGTTGCTCAATTCTCTATTTTTCAGAGAAGCTGGGCAGTAAGGGGGGTTACTGAGAAGTCAAGTCAAAATTAACATTAAAACACATTTTCCCAGGTCCTGAAGCACGTAAAGAAATGACTCCTTGACTTAATGGAGCTGCGAACACAATGGGGGAAATGTAGCACTTGGCAGGTGGCCTGCAGGGCTCATTATTTTACAATTATACCCAGATGTCAAACATCAGTGTTGGCATTTAAAGCCTACAGAGTGGGTGAGTGTTTAAAATGGTTCATGTGTCCCTTCTGCAAAAGTTAAAGTGAAGAGAAGACAGGTTTGTTTTACACAGCATGCGTTTTTCCTAACTAGCCAGTGACAAGTTGCAGAAAAGAGTTATACAGGTACTTACTATTTATAACCCATGGCCACATCCACAAAATACTTTCTTCTCTGTCGATAGACATTGTCCTTAAATCCCTTGAACAGAAAAGAGATTAAGTTATTTAACGGGGTGCCAAAAAATTAGCTGCAGAAGACCTAAAAGAAAATCACCGTGGCATTTGAGTGTCGAATTCAAATGTAAATTCTATCCTTGGATGACTGTCTTGATGACACACGCAGAAGCGAATTGTGCTTACAGTAAAACCTCATTAAATTTGGGCTGTACTAATTTGGGATGTATGGGAATTCTGGTTAAAGTTTACTTTTCTACTAAGTAGGCAGAATGGCTTAGTTAAACAAATTGGTACTGTGAACGGTATCCTTTGCTTTTCAAGTATCATTTACATGTAATTGATCTTAATCACAAACTAATCTTATCCTGTTCATTAAAACAGGTCTCTTTAACATGGTTACTTGGTCAGTTAGCCTGAATTTAATTGGTTTATGTAAATGACCAATAAATGTACATTTATTAAAAATTCTATTATTCAGAATAATCATCAAATCCCCAAATTAGTATGAATTAAAGAGGCTTTGCTGTATTTGATGAGTACAGCCACAGAATGCAAAATCAATTAGAAAGGATTCATGCACAAGACTGCAGGTTAGCTCTATTCCACCTGAGTTTATATGATTCTGATGAGTCTTTAGCCAGCTTGAGACTTACGCCCATCATCATGCACTGGGGAAATTAAACATCCTATCTGTCACTCTTCAGTCAAGTGGAATCCTTCTGAGAGGACCTCTACGTTTACTCAACAATCTCTCCTGTTGTCAACAGACTTTCTAGTTTCCTTTCCTTCAGGTACTTTCATACAATCAATTCTTTCTGGGGTTGTTTCTTCAAACTGCTGGAAGCCCAGAAGGAATTGTTTCAATTTAGTTTTTTACCTCTGCCAGCCTTGCAAGCTCGAAGGACACAGCCAGCAGGGCCCGCTCTGAGAATGGAGGCTAGGTGAGAGGACAGGCCACCAGGAGGCTGAGCTCTCAGCAGAGAACGTGCAGGGTCCACAGGGGTCTCAGCACATCTGCTGCCACCAAGCCAGCCCTGCATGGGGAGTGGTTCAAATGGAAGCTCAAACTCACTAGAAAATTGCCTCATTCTCTAGTCTAGCTGAAGGAGCATCGTCCCTGAGGACAGGAATCCTCACAGGACCCAGTTGGACACACATGAAAGCCTTCCATTGCCAACAGCCTCTCTCAGGAAAGACAAGAGAATTCCTAATAAATGAGAGCATGAGTGCCCTGAGATCACCCTATGATGTGTCGAAATTTAAAATGCCCGGTGCCTCCCTGGTGGCACATAGGGTTAAATCTCGGTACTATGAAGCTATCTGCAGTCACTGCAGCATGATTTTGATCCCTGGCCAGGAACCCGGCCCACATGGAGCAGCAGGCCTCTCCTGACTCACCTGCTGCTCCCTTCAGCAATGTGTTTCAGTGGATCTGCCTGTTCTGCTCCCTGCTCTGTCTCTGGTGAATCCACCCCCCCCCACCACTTCTGGCCTACACCCCAGCTATTGTATGCATAAATTAAAATCTTAAAAAAAAAAGAAATTTAAAATGCCATCCTAGAAGCTAGCACTTTTTTCTGTTATGAATTTGGCAGTTTTTAAATTGGGAGTCATAGGCAAGCTTGTGAAGTCTTAAAAGGCATACATACAAAATGTTGTGACCATGGTGACCACATTCGTAAATGGGAAAAGGACCTAAAAAAGATCTCCTGCTGTAGAGGATCCACAAGACTGTCTCAGCACCCATGAGGAGGACCAGACAATCTTAGGATGATGAGAGTTCTAAGCATCTTTATGGTTAAAAACAAAAACAAAAACAAACAAAAAAATAAAACCAGAAAAAAGCAGGCCCTGATGACAGGAAAGGAGTAGTATGAGAAGCTCAGCATCTGTTTCCCAGCTCCTGCCAAATTGGACACCATGGAAACAACATCGTAATCGGCTGGGTTTCCTGAAGAATCTCGAATGGTTGTCCTCAGCAAACACCTGCACCTTTTCCTGGCGTGCAAGAGAGTGATTTGCTCATCATGCCTCATTAGTTGAGTGCGGTGGTGATTATGCAAATGTCATGGGCAATCCGGAACTTCCAGGACTGAGCCAAGGACTGGCAAAATACAGTAGGGAGGCCAGCTAGCCTCGTGATTAGAGACATAGCATCCCTTGGCCAACCTTTCTGAACTGAAGCCAGGGAATAACGTTACCAAATAAAATAGGGTTACCAAATAAAACATGCAATAACGGGGGCATACACAAACTAAAAAAATGGTTGCTGTTTATCTGAAATTCAAGTTTGACTGAGTATTCTATATATTTATTTGCTAAATCTGGCAACCGTAAGGCCCAGAGAGTATCCACCGTATTCCCACCCTTCCGCTCTCAGTTTAGGTCAAGGGAATTTAAGCCCCAATCCACACTCTCAAGTGCTCAGCTACACATACGTTGGCACTTTACACTGGTGAAATATTAGAATTATCTGGGGAGTTTGAAATACCGTAAGCCGAGCCACATTCTCGGAGTTCAGATTTAAGCACTCTGAGGTGAGACCTTGGCCCCAAAGATTGCTTGAGTGGAAAGTTTGGGTCAGGAATCATTAAGATATTAATTTTCAAACTTTAGAATGCTTCAGAATCTCCTGCAAACCCTTTTACATGCAGACTCCAGGGACTATCTAGGAACGTTCTGATTCAGTGGGCTTCAGGGGAGCCTCAAGATAGTGCATCTGTAACAAGCTTCTAATGGATGGACTTGAACTACACATTGAAAGACATTCCCAGTCTAGATTCTTGCTACTTAAAGTGCGGTCCCCACACACATCCAGAAGCATCCAGAGGGAGATCCCTCAAGCCCCTCATGTCTGCATTTTGAAAGAGCTGCCAAGTGATTTATTTGTCCATTAAAGTTTGAGAGGTACCCACCTAGATATTGAACTCGTTCTAAAAAACCTCAGCAGCCCAGTCATATATCTGAAGTTCCTTCTAATCCAACCTAGCACAGGGTGAGTAGGGTAAATGACGTTGATCAGGCTTTTTATGCCATTGGCCTCTATGGCTATCACCCATGGCCTTGATCTTATTAACATAGAAGGCATGTGGGTGTGGGACAAAAGTGCCTGATTATGAACACCTGAGCATGTGTGTGTGTGCGTGCATGTGCAAGTGTGCACACCTGTGCCTAGGAGGAAGGGGCTAAAAGAGCGACATCACCCTGGGGAAGGGGGCTTGAGTTGTTATCTCCCTGCTGCTTATTTCCCCGCTTACCATTAAAACCTGTGAAGATGGGGCCTTCCTGTGGGGGTTAAGTCTCAGCACTATCACCACTGCTGCCTGAGTTCGATCCCAGGCCAGGTTACTAACCCACATGGCACAGCAGACCCCTCCTGTCTCTCCACTGTTCCCCTGAGCAGTGTATTTCAGTAGATTTACCTGTCTGCTCCCCACTCTGTCTCTGGTGAATACCTCTCACCCCTCCGATCCCCCACATACACCTCTGGCCTAAACCCCAGTTCTTTTACACAAAAAAATAAATAAATAAGGCAATTTTAAAAACAAAACAAAAAAAAAAACTGTGAAAATGATGCCAAGGGCTCCAAAATTTCTTTCAAATTGCTGGAACCGATGGTGAAACTTCCAAGCCTGGGATGGTTGCAAAACAGGGTGCTACCCTAAAGCAATAATCCCTGCCTCAGGACTGAAATTATCCCAGGCAAATAAGAAAGCCCTTAAACAACTCTTTCCATCCTCATTAGATAATAACTGATTAAAAACACGCATTTACCAATATCAAATTTTGCAAAATGAACATTTGGTGTGCTTATAAAAAAATTTAGGTGCTTTAAAATATGACAAATGATGTAGGAGATTGTTAAGTACTTGCAATTATTTCAAGTGGTTGCACAGAAAATAGGAGAAGGTATCATAAGGTGGGAATAATTAGGAGTAATGGAACAAAATTAAGCACAGGAAAATTTACACTGGGTATCAGAATAAATTTTTCACAGCAAGGTCAGTGGTTCCTGTCGTTGTTCCATTAAAATGGCTGACTCCCTTTCTCCAGGTTGAGTAATTTTCAAACTAGGCTAAGGGGAGCACTGGAAATAGGAGGTTGGCAAGAAATTCTTTACTGTCCAGGCATCGATCTGGATGATTTAACACAGTGTCTCCATTCCTGGAATGAAACATTTACTCTTGCCAAAATTCTTTCTAGTTGTTTTATTAACTAGGGTTTTTAAATGTCCCTTGGAGGTCAGTAAGAATTTTATTTCCTACTTTTTAACAGAGAATTTGAAGTGCAGAGGTAGAGGGACTTGTCCAAGGTCATCTTGCCTGTTAGCAGCTGTTTTCTGGGTAGTTCTATTATTTCAAAGCTCTCAAATCAGGCTTCTGTGCTACTCTGACTCCTCTGGATGTAGGGGAGAGGAAGATAATAAATGGATGATTATTAAAGGCACGTGAGTATTTTTCTAGTATTTAGGAACTTTACATGTGAATGACTGTGAATTATTCTGAAATTTTAGGCTATGGTGGCAAACATAACACACTGTCCTTGAGTGAATTCAGCTTTAGAAATGAATACAGTTGAATTAGATCTACTTGGCCAGTTCCCTGAATGGCAAATATTGAATTGGTCTGAATTGGTATATTATATCAAATGACCAGTTTGATTGAAAAGTTCTCTCTTGAAGTTGTCAGTTTCCTTTCAAGCAATGGTCCTCAAACTTAAGTGTGGGCTTAAGTGTGAAAAGAAGTTCCAGGGCCTCCCTGGTGGCGCAAGGGGTTAAGCACCTCACTATGGAGCAATCCGCAGCCTCTGCAGCACGAGTTCCGATACCCGGCCAGCCAGGGAGCAACCCACATGGCACCGCAGACCTCTCCTGTCTTGCCCGCTGCTCCCCTCAGCAGTGTACTTCAATCTGCCTGTTCTGTTCCCCACTCTGTCTCTGGTGAATCCTCTCACCCCCCACATCTCTGGCCTGTACCCCAGCTATTGTATGCATAAATAAATAAATCTTTAAAAAAAAAAAAAAGATGTCCCAGGTGATTCTGACATGGCAGGTCCTAGGAACACACTGGGAGAACCAATACATTGGGTACTCAGCTTTTCCAAGTTCCTTCATTTACATAAAAAGAATGGGGGCCCCTCTGGTGGTGTAAGGGGTTAAGACACAACTTATGAAGCTCACCACAGCCACTGCAGCACAAGTTCAATCCTGGACCAGGGAGGTAACACACATGGCGCAGCAGACCTCCCCTCAGCAGTGTATTTCAGTCAGTCTGCCTGTTCTGTTCCCCACTCTGTCTCTGGTGAATCCTCTCATCCCCCAAAACTCTGGCCTATACCCCAGTTCTTGTATGTATAAATAAATCTTTAAAAAAAATAAAACTTGATTTTAAAAAATAAGCAAATAAATAGAATGTCTATAAACCATTACCCTCAGACCAAGGGCCTCCTCTTAAGCACAACCAATTTGCTTGGGTTTCACCCTTTCAACTGCCTATTTTTAGATAAGAGGCACCGAGAAAAAAAAAATGCTCATAAGAAATGAGTATATTTCTTACCTCTAGCAGACTATTAACTATACTTCATTCTGACCATGAAGAAGCTCCAAGTCTCTTGCCTTAAATAAAAACTGATGTAAAGTGGGAGGGAGGGGAGAAAAGGAAGTGCTCACCTAAGTAAGTAAGTGCTTACCCAAGTGCTTATCTAAGTAGCATATGTCTTTCAAGGTGGTTGGGTTTTACTAGAGTAGTGGGGAAATGGTGGCAGATTCCGACTAGAGGTGGGAAGAGATGCATGCATCGCAGTCTCATTCTAAAACTCTCTGCCTTTCCATTAAGACTGAAGTCCGCCCCATCACTCTACTCCTAACTACTTCCAGTAAAGGAAAATAGCAAGGCAAGTTTTATTCTCTCACTGAGAGAGAAGAGGCCACAGTGCCTGGGCCCCCCGAGTTTCCCAAAAGGGTGATCCACTTCAGTTCACTGTTTTTTCTGGGGTTGCCATCTGGGAGTATATTTCGGCCTGAATAATTCTGCAGAAATACTCTCCAAGGTGGGCCTCCCTGGTGGCGCAAGGGGTTAACTCATAGCACTTGAAGCTATCGGCAGCCTCTGCAGCACAGATTCTATCCCAGTCAGCCAGGGAGCTACCCACATGGTGCAGCAGACCTTGCCTGTCTCGCCCACTGCTCCCCTCAGCCATGTACTTCAGTCAGTCTGCCTGTTCTGTTCCCCACTCTGTCTCTAGTGAGCCCTCTCACCCCCTGCACCTCTGGCCTGTACCCCAGTTCTTATATGCATGAATAAATAAATCTTAAAAAAAAGAGAGAAAGAAATACTCTTGAGGTTTAGAATCTCCTCCTCTATCCAACCCTTTTAAAAATAAACAGCGTCCTTCTAACATGTATCCAGCCGATGCACATGTACAGGGAAGCTCTATCATTTGAAGATTTGCTCTCACTGATGTGACAAAATACTAAATTGCTCTACGATGAAGCATTACAGCACATAACATGGCGCATTGCCTGGGACAGGTAGAGCCGGAAGAGCACGTGTGGAATGGGTGTTACTGGACACTTACTGGGTGATCGGCATCAAGCTCAGAGCCATACATGAGGACTCTGTGAGAGCATTTGTCTAACTCAGAGATCTTCCGGGGGAACCAGGGCACATCCTCTAGCTCTGTTGAAAACATAGTGCAGGTTCAAAATTATTAACTCACAGATTGTGTTTTCCCCTTTGCAACATTCCTCAGACTGCAAAATCACCCAACAAGCAAAAACAGGCCTTGCCTTCTTCCTCAGTCCAAATGTTCTCCGGAGGGTTCAGAGTCACAATTGTGGTTTGAAATTTCAGCAACTGAATGAGCTCATTGAATTCTGTTTTGCCACATTCACAATCCACAAAGATTTCTACCTCCGAACTTCTTCGCCGGGATTTCCTGGACTCGATATGAACCATGTTAACATGTTTTTCCTGAGGAAACATAAGCGACGTCTCTAAATCACTTTTAAGCCACGAGGAAAGAAAGGCTGGTTCAACTCTTAATAAGCTACTAAGTACCCGCAAAGGAAGAAAAGTCATTCTAACCCTTTGGTTGACTAAAACACGGAAATGTTTCCAACCGTTGTCTCTATTAATAGGAATAAAAATTGTGTTTGGGTTTTCCTGTCTCAAAAAAAGAGGGGATATTTAGGTATATAAAGGACCCTATATGCACAGCGCATTGGTGAAGGAAATTCTATGGGGACTACACCTAAGGGGGTCTGGGAAAGCAACTATTTTTTAAAAATGAACAATAATGTAAAATTAATTAATTAATTAAAAATAAAATCATTATGTCATATTATTGAAACCAATGTAATATTATATATCAAATATACCTAAATAAAAAATTTAAGGGCCTCCCTGGTGGTGCAGGCAGTTGAGCGCCACACTATGAAGCTGTCCACAGCCTCTGCAGCACTGGTTCGATCCCCGTCAGCCGGTGAGTGTCCCACATGGCGTGCAGACCTCTCCTGTCGCACCCGCTGCTCCCCTCAGCAATGTGTTTCAGTCAGTCTGCCTGTTCTGCTCCCCGCTCTGTCTCTGGTGAATCCTCTCACCCTCCTGCGAATCTGGCCTGTGCCCCGGTTCTTGTATAAATAAATAAATAAATCTTTAAAAATAAATTAATTAAATAAAAATAAAATTGTAAATAGTAAAAATAATAATAATAATAATAAAGGACCCTATAAATGTACTATAATTATAAAGGGCCCTATAAAATGTATCAATTCCCAGAGGTGTCCAAATCCCACTGGTGGCCTGCATGATTACTTGGGGTTAGCTTAAAATATCACATAATCCCAGACATATTTTTTATATTTGTTTCCCCAAAACATAACTACAACTCAAACCCCTGACTTTAGAGTGGTATAAAGTTTCCTTTTTGAATAATTTAAAGTTCAAAAATAAAATATTCTTTTGAAAAAATAAGTAGTCTAAATGGCAGGCAAATGAGGTCATAAATGGGAAGGTGACATGAAAATGACTGCTATTTGGGAAACACTGGCCAAAGAGTGCCCAACTTGCAGGAAAAGAAAAGGGAGCAAGAAAGATAGGCAAGAGAGGATGGCTGAAGGAAAAAATAAAACACCTCTAAATGGAACCACTTAGAAATTGGTCTAGGCTCGCTTCAACTGGCGTGTGTGTAATCTACCCCATGATGGATTTCAGGGGTGAAAGTCTTCTTGCTTAAAGATGTTCAAGGGAGCGCAGCAATTTAATATAACAAATCTTATTTCTTTTTTTTTTTGTGGGACCCTCGCGGGCGACCCGAGAATGAACCAGCGCTGCAGAGGCTGCGGGCAGCCTCACAGCCCAGTGCTCAACCACTGCACCACCAGGGGAGGCCCAATATAACAAATCATATTTAACTAACCAAGGTATGGTAGTCTTCTTTTCCCCTTAGTTAACTGAAAACTAAGTTCTCCTCTCCACTGTAACCTCCCCCTAAAGGAGCAGACACATCCCCCTCCCTGCAGATGGTGCATTCTGTCAGCTCAGTTCCTAATACAATCCTGGATGAGCTCAGAATTTTCAGCACAGGATCATGATAGGGCCTTCCCAGCACCAGAGTAAGATCAAATCAAACAGCATCCTACTCTGGGTGAAAAAACTTTAGTCCTGTGACCAGGAAACTAAATGCTCTATTTCTGCCTTTACTAGCCTTTGCACTAATGCCACATTTCCTAAATTGGCTGATCATAAAGGTAAGACTCATAATAAGTTCAAGAGTCTTCACACACATTGTATCACTTTGATGAAACAGGATAGATATTTTTAGATGAAGGAACCAAGGTCCAGAGGGGTCAAGTGACTTAGCTAAGACCCCATGACTATCTGATGGCTAAGTGAAAATTAGGAGCTGCTAACTACTTCTCCAGGGATCTTTCCATGGCACCCAGCTGGCTACTTGAATTGGCCTGCCTTTGGGCCCTTTATGGAATAGCATTGAATGATATAATTATGTGTAAAATATTTCTCCAGATTTCCATTACCACTGTTTACGGTGCCTGATCCTTTCTTCAAGGTCAAAAGAGAACAAGGAAATATTTGCCAAATCAGGCTGCTCATTTCCCTCTCTTGTCATCAAGGAGACATCATAATAATGTCTCATATCTACACTTTGTAAAGTACTTTCACTCAGGTTGTTCCATCACAACAACCTTGTTAGGTAGAAATTATTATTGTTGTGTTACAAATGAAGACAATGAACACAGGAAGCAACTAGTCATTAGCCAAAGCAGGACACCAGCTTACATCCTCTCACTGCAATTACAACCAGCTCTCTCCTGGGCCAGCCGCCCACAGCCCCACGCAGAGCTAGGCTCCATCTTGCAATTCTAATCATCAGCCAGTGCCCCCAAATTGAATGCATTTTAAATAAGGGTGTTTGCTGCAGGGTGGGGGAGACAACAGGTGTACTGGCAAGCAGACGATGTTTGTGTGGGGCTTTTCTAACCTTGTCTCAACCAAGCTCTTTCTCGAGGATTCAAACCAACGATTTGGATATAGAAAAGACTAACACATTTTTATAAGATTAAGAGAGTTAGCCCTAGATTTCATATATGAAAAATGACTCAAGACACACCAGGTTCGTGAAACAATGAGGCTAGAGGGAATACTGAGCGCCTATATTGAAGCATCTTGTTGTATGCAATAAATGTGTTCCTAGAACAATTCAAATGTTAACAAATCAAATCAGGCTGCAGGCTCTTGATATTTAAAGATACTCTGTTGACTCCTTTTGTGTTTGCATTTCCAGGTGTGAGCCTCACACTTTTTAATTAGTGACTTCCTCACCTGGCAACTGTCTGCAGCGTCACTAATAGGCTAACTCTGAATTATTAAAAAAAAAAATAGTTCGCAAAGCTGCTTATTGCATTGTTTGGCACACTCCCCTTGTGAAATCTCATAGAGTTTGTTTTCTTTGAAACTTTCAAACATATTTTCCGGAAATTGACTCAGTAATGTTTCACAACAGATGACAGGTTTGTAACCAGGCACACAGTCACTTTTAAAATAATGTAATGATATTTTACATTCACCTGAAAGAGCTTCAGCGCTTTTACCAATCCACCAACTTCATTTTTCAAGGAGAATACAACTGCTGTCTTGCCACTTTCAGTAGCAGTTTCACTTTTGCTGCTTCCCTTGTTGCCTTTTTTATCATCATTTCTGCCAGAGTTAGCTTTATTGAGCTTAAAAATGGTAGAAACACACACACATGCGTTAGTTAGGATTCCAGAGCTTTCTACAACTAGGTGTGTTTGGGGTTTTGTTTGTTTTTTCAGATATTCCACTCATATGCTGGAAGCCCCAGGAATCATCCAGACTCAAGGAAAATTTGCTATTTCACTCATAAGTTTCAATCATAAATATTGGTCTAATGTACCTTGGATACTATTTTCCAGTGCCCTAAGAGATCATCAGGTTGACGTTATTGGAGTTGAAATTAAGGGGGGATCAGTTTTGTTTCACTCTAACGGCAACGAAAATCTGATCATCATAAAATATAGTCTCATTTATGAATAATTCCTGCCTTCTGTTCTAGGTTCACTTTACAGCATGAAATTTGATCTGGCAGACGAGTTGAATCATAGGAAACAAAATTCATTACAAATGTACCAAAAATAAAACGAAACATATTTTTCACAGCAATAATCTTACTTTCAGTGATCTTAAAAACAAAATATTCATTTCATTCTGCTTTCAGGACATGCACTGAAATTAATAACCTCACTTTCCGCAATTAGATCCACATTGTCAATGTGACTCTGTCTGCAGAAATTCAGCACAAAAGAGTATATTCGACTGAGGTCATCTATGAAAAGAGATGATATCTTAAAAGTGGGTATTAAAATTCAGCCACAAGAGGCAAAGGTGAAAAAGAGAGAGAGAGAGAGAGATAACCAGGGTATCATTAGAAGCAGGGAGAATTTGAGAAACTAAAAAATTTTAACATGTCATTAGTCATTCAAGACACTATAATACATGATTAAATAATGACGATTAGTCCTACTGGTTAAAGGTAAAAAATGACAGATTCCAGATCCTCAGATCATACTGCCAGAAATGTGAATTTAAAAGCTGGAAGCTTTTATTTGACAGAGAAATCAAAATTAGTATGTACTTTTTTCTGTTCTTTACATGCCAAGGAATAACTGAGAAAACAGAGAAATATCTCCCTGACAAATAGTGATATAATACAACCAACACTGGTACTTCCTCATGAAATTGAGAAATGTACATTTGATATGGAACCCAACAAATAGTGACTTGCCACTGTGTTCTCTGATTTCTCTACTGGTTTTATTTTCACATGTTAGTATTTCACTCACTAGAGCTATATATCACAGAAATGAATATTTTATTATGTATGACTTGAGGGAGAGAATTTTATACAGGCATTGGCATTTGACCTAGTAAGTCTCCACATCTGCCCCTTCCTCATATAACACAAAGCTCTTATATATTTCAGTAGCATTTTTTACATGAAAGGGTCACACATTAATCATAACACTAGTTTCTCTTTGTTTTCCTTTTAGCAATTCATTATGACTTCAAAATTCCTCAATATTAATATCTCATCCAAAGTTCATGGTATTTAAGTATTAGAAAATCTACTTATATTTTTGTCTCACTTTTTCAAATTGACTTAGTTTACAGAACTTGCTCTGATTAGTTTTCAAAATTTTAGCAGCAGTAATCTACCAATACAGTATAACACTCTGGCATATATTTGGAAGTACATTATTAACACAGATTTTTTTTCTATGAATCAGACTGAATTGATAAATTCTGATAGCACAATAATGAAATATCATTTAATATTTTTATTGAGTAGGAATCTGGCTACATTTTTCTTTCACTGTCTTTTATTAAATCCATGATTTTACCTTTTAAAATGCTGGAAAATACTACTTTTTAATTTGTTGATATTTAACCACACAAACTGCCTTAATATTGAAATAAGTGTATTGCTTTCATTACTCCATAAATTAAATTGAAAAAAAATGAAGTACTGAGGAAAGCAGGAAACTTTTTGAAAAGAAGTCAATCTTTCTTTTATTCCAATGACCATCATTTATGTACAAGAATAGAAAACATTATTTCTGTTTAAAGACCAGGCTTTTCAGATGGAAGAGGATATAGCAGACAAAATATATCTATTATAAATAAATATGGAGCCATAGAAATCCATTTAATTTCTTCTCCCTGCTCATACTCAAATAGGAACTTCTCAAAAGTTCTAAACACTATTTTTGGTAGTGTAGAAAAGACATTCGCTTATCCAACCTCTCCTTCTTGATGTTCAGGAACTTGTTTTTTTTTTTTTCCTACTTAAAAACTTTGAGGTAAGGAAGTTTAGCATTAAGGATCAAGGAAGAGAGAAGGAGGCAAGGTAAAAAAGATACTAGAGAAAGAAGTTAGACGTATATGCTTACTCTACACCAGGTGTCCTTACGGTGAGGCTATGATCACTACCTCAGAAAATACTCCTCTAGAGAGTGCTAGCTACTCAGTACTCACTGTTAAGTTGCCAAGTAGCTGATGCTCTTCCGGCACCGCAGAATCCAAGGAAAACCCTCTCCTTGCCCAGTATTTACTGGAAAACATCATCATTGCTGGCTGCATGGATCCCGGTGTAATTTTCTTTCTCTGCAGTAGGGGGACTAGAGGGGCAATAGCAGGGCTGCTTGGCTTTAGAGAGGAAGGGGCATGCAAACAGCAGCCCTCCCAGGGCGCTGTCCAGAGCCCTGGTGCTGAAGAAAAAGCAATGAGAATCCTCCCCTCCCCAAGCTCCTTTATATGAGTGACTGGGGACTGATTGAAGGCTGATTAGAAAGAAACTCATTTCTGGCTGCCGATGGCCACAGTCAGATTACAGACCTGAAGCCTCGGGTTATCTGTGCACATGGTGCGATTTGTTTCATAGGTCGAGTAGCCATTTGGGCGTGGGAGTTGAAAAACAATACAGAATGGGGTGTTATTTGAAAAAGGGAACATCTCTCCCCTGACGTTAGCTCTCATCTCTCAAACCTTCTCCTGGCAAGTTAACCTCATCCTTTAGGTGACTACAAATTCAAAGGTTTTGTGCTTTATTTCCAAAAGGAGGAAAACAATTTAAGAAAGATCAGCACTGCTGAATCCCAAGTGTTTTTATTTTGTTAATAATATTTTTCTGATCTGATGTGTTATTATTGTGTACATGCACATGTATGAGAGAAAAATAGACATGGCTTTCATAAAAGGCGCTGCTCCTTGAATCGTGTGATACTGCTACGTGGTAATGTTCAGGCAACTGTATTGCAAACACAATGTTAGGCTCTGATTTAATCACATATAGATATAGCTGAGACAGTAACCCTAGAAACTTCCTGTCTACATGTGAAGGCAAAGGAAACTAAATGCTTGTGTATCAGTCATTCCTTTGATGCTATTGATAGTTACAGGATTTTTTTTCCTCTTCACTTAAAGCTTGATCAAATCCAACAATTTGAAATGCATAGAACCATTGATATATACTTACTATTCAAACTTTAGTAAGTCATAAAATTCACCACATCTAGGAAAATGTTACCAACCTCCTAAAGGATGGAAGAAAGACTCTCAACCAAATATGCTTGCTTAACCATAAAATTGAACAAAGACTGGGGCTGACACTGTCCATATAGAAAACAAGATAAAAATTTTTCAAAACAGGACTAAATGAACTTATATAATTAGACTTACTTAACTGGAGTTTTGAGGGGGTATAATTATTATTTGATCCAATTTTGAAAATATTATTAGGCTCACATTATTATATCGAAAGCTCCAAAATGTTAATGGGAAAGTCAAGCTTTAAAATATGGACTAAATTAATGACAGAAATGATAGATAATATTACTAAGTACTTAGCACTATCCTACTTCTATTCCTAAGCACGTTTTTAGGTAAAAACATGGCTCATTTTCATAAAAACACAAGGCCATGGCATTAAGGACGTAATGAAAATAACAAGAGACTTTAAGGGATAAAATTCATAGGACAATATCCCTACTGGATAGGGTAGAGCAGGAAAAAAGATGCCAGAATAACCCCCAAATTTCTGACTTGGGGTTTTGGGTAGACAATAGTACCATTCATTGAAGTAGACCACACCTAAATAATAGCTAACTCAGAGAAAATACTTAATTTACATTTTTATACATATCACATGTTAACGGTCAAAAAAGATCTCCAATAAGCACTTGAATATATGGTTTAACACTTGAAATGAGGCCTAAATTTGATAGAGAGACTTATGATTGTCAAATAATTGAATCTATATGAATATAGCTTCACTCACAGAGAATATGTTGTTTGAGAGCTGAGAACAGAATACTGGGGAACACTAAATTTAAGAAGAAATTTAAACTAAAAGAACCAAAACACAAAAATAAGAAAGAGAAAAGTTCAGAGAGATGGGAAAGAGAAAGCCAAAAGAAAACAAGTTTCTAGAGACAAATATAAAACTTGAAAGATAGGATTAAGGATTGGTTATTTGGAAATTTGAGTCCCAGGATAAATTTTTTTTCTTTTAAAAGGAAGCATTTATCATCTTTACATTGGGACTAAAGCATCATGAAAATGATATCTTAAAAGGATTTTTCTGATAACAGTGTGCAGTATGGTGTAAGAGGAACACAAACTGCTCTTAGAGGGAAGAGAACAGATAAAATCTTGAACTAGAGTGATGGCAGTTATGAATTTTAAAAAAAGTCATCAAAATAAGAATCAACAGGGAATTGGTGACTCATTGAATATTGCTTCTAGTAAAGAAGGTAAAATCACATATAAGAAGACAAACTATCAAGTCCTACTAGTGGCAATTTCACTATCTCCAAAGAAAGAGTAAGTTTTGGGAAAAGAAGAAGAGTATTGGGAGTTTACCACAGTACTATCAAGTCACAGTAAATGGTAGGCAATTATAAATGTGAAACTAAAGTTTGGGAAATAGATTAGAACTGGAAATAGAAACTTCAGTGTAGTTAGGTGATGCAACAGATGTACTCTCCAACTGAAATAATACAGAGATGGAGGAGAAACAAGAAGTAGAACCCAAGTGCACTGTGAAATGATGCAAACACTGTGGAAAACATAGCAGTTGTTCAAGAAAGTAAAAGTAGAGGGCCTCCCCTGGTGGCGCAGCGGTTGAGCGCTGGGCTGCGAAGCTGCCTGCAGCCTCTGCAGCGCAGGTTTTATCCCCAGCCACCGGCAAGGGTCCCACATGGCGCGCAGACCTCTCGTGCCGCACCCACTGCTCCCCTCAGCAGTGTATTTCGTCCATCTGCCTGTTCTGCTCCCCGCTCTGGCTCTGGTGAATTCTCTCACCCTCCAGCGCTTCTGACTGTACCCAGCGCTTGTATAAATAAATAAATCTTTAAAAAAAAAAAGTAAAAGTAGAATTGCCATATGATCCAGCAATTCCACTCTGAGTATATATCTAAAGGATCAAAAGTAGGATCTCAAAAGAGATATTTATACAGCTATGTTCATAGCAGCATTATTCACAATAGCCAAAATGTAGAAGCAACCCAAGTACCCATGTATGGATGAATAAACAAAATATAGCTTGTACTTACAGTGGAATATTATTCAGTCATAAAAAGGAAAGCAATTTGACACATACAACATGGATGAACTTGAGAATATTATGCTAAGTGAAATAAGTCAAATACTAGAAGACAAATACAAGAAGACAAATAGAGTATAATTCTACATATTGAGGTAACTAGAGTAGTCAAACTCATAGAAATAGAAAGTAGAATGGTGGTTGCCAGGGGTTGAGAAAAGAGAAAGTAGAAAAGGAAAGTTTTTTCATGGACACAGAGTCTCAGTTTTATAAGACTGAAAAGTTCTGGAGAACTTGCACAACAATATGAATGTATATAATACTATTGAACCACACTCTTCAAAATGGCTAAGATGGTAAATTTTATGTTAGTGCATTTCATCAGAATTAAAATAATAGATAATAAATCAATTTAAATACAAGGGAATGCAGGAGCTAAAGGCTTACAATTAGGAGAATTTTTTTAAAAAGGGCCTCCCCGGTGGTGCAGCAGGTTGAGCGCAGTGCTGTGAAGCTGTCTGCAAGCCTTGCAGTGCCAGTTCGATTCCCAGCTGGGAAGGGAGATTCCCATACCGCGTGGCAGACCTCTCCTGTCGCACCCCCTGCTCTCCTCAGCCTGTTCAGTTGTCTTCCTGCTCTCCTCCCCGCTCTGTCTCTGTTGAATCCTCTCACCCTCCGGTGCCTCTGGCCTGTACCCCAGCTCTTGTATAAAAATAAATAAATCTTTAAAAAAAAAAATTAGGGCCTCCCCGGTGGTACAGCGGTTGAGCGCTGGGTTGCGAAGCTGCCCGCGGCCTCTGCAGCGCCGGTTCCATCCCAGGCTGCTCCCCGGCCACCAGAGGAGGGACCCGCATGGCGCGCAGACCTCTCTCCTGCCGCCCGCTGCTCCCCTCAGCAGTGTACTTCGGTCCTTCTGCCTGCTCTGCTCCCCGCTCTGGCTCTGGTGTCTCTCACCCTCCCGCACTTCTGACTGTACCCAGTGCTTGTATAAATAAATAAATCTTTAAAAAATAAATTAAAAAAAATAAAGAAAAATAAAGGTTAGAATCGGAGAAAAGCATGTCTCAGCTGTAAATAGCATTGACCTAATCAATATTATATCGACTATACTGAAATTGGAAAGATAAAGAAGCATGCATATGTACAATGGCGGCTCAGAAGAGGAGGCAAAAGAACTGAATCTCCATCTTCCATGATCGGCAGTCAATGGGTGATGTCTAAAACTAAAATTAAAGTAGTAGCAACACAGGCATTTTTACAGCATTGAGAGGTATGGAAGTAAATACCAAAAGAACTCAGCTGAAAGTCAGAAGTCTTGCCACTGGGGAAAAGGAATTGGAGGGTGGTGTGAAGCAAAGGGACAGTTTCTCATGACAACAAACCTTGTGGAAACCATGTGCATGTATGACATTGATTAAGATAAAAACTTGAAAAAAATAAATTGTACTGCATAAAAAGGCATTGGTTTTAAATAAACTTGACTTTAAATCTTAGCTCTGCTCAAACCTAGCTGAGTATGAGGACATGTTTTTCATGAGTCTCACCTTCCGTTTCTGTAACACAGTGTCATAATACCTACATCTTATAGAGCTGTTATGCAGATTAAATTGGGTTTGCATCAAGTGTTTATCATGGTTTCTGGCAGATAGTGGATGCTCAAAGTATTAGTTATCCCCCTATTCCTTATATATTCTGAAGCCAGAATGATATAAATTCAGGCATTAGTTTGCAGTCTTTGGCAGAAATTAAAGCAATGTGGACAACTAGAATTTGATGAGATGGCTGTTCTTTTTGTCTGTGATAAGCAGGTAGCCAACATTCATAAGATGAGCCAACAGAATTGGTATGGACCAAGTAGTTAAAGAGCCCAAGAGTCATAAAGTGGAAAATGGAGTGGGAAAGTATTAAGTGAAATATTGTCAGATGAAGGGCATATAATCATGAACAGTCATGGGGGAAAATAGCTGAGAGATGAGGCAGGGTCCACAAAATCAGGGAAGTAATATGTTAAGGATATCAGTGAGTCCCCAAAAGAGGCATTTGTCCTCATTGAAGACAGTTATGAAAACCAAAACTAAGCCCAATCCTTAAATTATCTGGAAAATGGAAGTGGCTCATTGGAGGATACAAACTCAGGACAAAGATATAGAAAAGGGGATACAAGCAAACTAAGAAGCCACGGAATATCCCAGATCCATGACTAGAGATGACCAAACTTCCCTCTTTACTCTCCTCACAATCCAACTTTCATTTTGTAGGCAAAAGGTGTAAAGCTCTGAAAACCTCAACTACTTCCTCCTCACCACTCACCGGCACCAATCTAGCCAAGTAAAAAGCCAACTGGGAATGCAACATCATCAAGCTTCAGAGATGCAAAGTAATGTGTTTGGCGGAAAGGAGAAAAATTAAAAAACTGAAAGCAAGAAATAATTTTTCTGGCCATTCCCCATGGAAGCAGTAGTGAAGTTATTAAAGGATAGATATGGGAGATGAGAGTATAGCCATATTTGGAAGAGAATTAACAGTGATTATTTTGAGACTGGGAATCAACAAAAGTCTGATATTTTTCCCTTAAATAACTTGTCTTTTTGGTTTTAAACCATGCTCCCAGACAATGAAATTTGTGTGACAGGATTGTGTTTTCTATGCTTAAACTCACACTGAATAAGGTAAGAAAAAAGGCTGAACTTTGTAACACAAAACCAACCAAATAGTGTGGTTGGATATTTTTTTCCCATTGACATTTGACTTTTATAACATAAATTTTAGGTTCTGTGGCAGAAACTGTTCACTTTACTGCTAGCCCACTCTTTATTCCTTCAACTTAACCACATGAATACCATACCAAAATAAATTTATACCATTTCTAAGGTATTTCCTTGATTTAGTGGCATAATTTATCAAGAAAAGGAGATGAAATAAGCCTACCATGACTTAAGAAACTCAAGCAAGCTCCTACACAATATCATTTTCTTTTTAAGGTATTCACAAACCAACATCATGAACATAGCTAGTGAAGCAGCCATCTATCCCAGTATAGCTACAAATGGATTTAAAAAGTAATAAGGCAGCAGTATGGGGGGAGAGGGGAAATCATAGGCTCACCTGAGAACTCCCACTCTTTGAATGGAAAGCCCTCAAAAAACTGTCAAGTCTTGATAGTTGCCCACATGAGCAAACTTTCCAAACTATACCATATGTTATGTGGCCTCCACCACTACAACCCATATTACAAGAGATGAAGTGTTTATGACACAATGTGAGCTACCCCTAAATAGTACAGAAACTATAGTCTTGGGGGCAGAGGGAAGTATAAACGAAGATAATGAAAATGTAAAGTTAAATTTTGCAAAGAAGTGTGTCAACCAGCCAGATATCTGCAATATAACTTAAAATTAAATCATGAAGTATAATTTGATATTAGAATCTGACTGTATAGACTAATGTTGAAGCATAAAAAAAATAGCTGCCCACAGCCTTAAGCATCAATATTCACTACTGTCAAATAAACAAGACAATTTTCCATACTACTGAAAAGGCTTCATGTAGACCTGCCTTGTGAATTTTTTTTCAATTATTTGCTATATTGACCAAGAAGATTTACTTGAAAATTATCAGACTTCACTAATAAGCAAAGTATGAGATTTATGTTGCACTTGTAGTCTCACTGTTTTTTAACAACTGTCCTAAAGGGAGACTGATGAAAGGCAAGCACATTTAAGCCCAATTTGAAGAGGATAAAACTGAAGTACAAGGGGATAATGATTTATTTTGGGGTCAGTGAGCAGTAACTCAGATAAAACCAGAATGTAAGTCGACAGAAATTCATTCCAAGTGACCTACCTCAGTCAACAGGAAACAAACCAGATGGTGCCCAAAGGTTGTAGCTGCAGGACACTGTTTTGGGAAGGAAAAGCCAATCACACAGCTTTATGATGAAAAGGATGGCCTGTGGTGGTCATCTCTTTGGTTGCCATCAGATAATAATGATAGCATTTATTAATGTCTAATCATGCCAGGCACTGTTTTAAACATTTTTTTTATTAATTTATACAAGCACTGGGATCAGTCAGAAGTGTGGGAAGGTGAGAGGATTCACCAGAGCCAGAGCGGGGAACAGAACAGGCAGATGGCCAGAAGTACACTGCTGAGGGGAGCAGCAGGCAGCAGGAGAGGTCTGCGCGCCATGTGGGACCCTTGCTGGCGGCCGGGGATCGAACCAGCACTGCAGAGGCTGCGGGCAGCTTCGCAGCCTAGCGCTCAACCACTGTGCCACCAGGGGAGGCCCTGTTTTAAACAATTTGCATGTACTCCATTTATTCCTCACAACTGGGCTACGTGCTATCCTGACTTAGATGAGAAACTTAGGGCCCAGAGACAATAGTTATGGTCACAACATGAAGAAGCATCTGAGGCAGGCTTCAAATCCAACCTAACTCAGAAAACTGTGCTCTTTCCCAAATAGCTTAACTTTCCTGTTTCACATTCCTAAGTACAGTGGGCATTTTCTAGTTCGAAAAATTCAATCAGTTTGACTGAATTTTGTCTGATATCTGACTCCCAGGTCTTACAGGATACACTTTATGGCCATGAAAAGATGACAAAGCATTTTACAAGGTTACCCAAGCATTTGCACACCACCCTGAGCCACCTTGGTCTGACCAAGAAAACAAATGCCTTAGCAAGCTGCATTACTTGTCCAGACGTACCACCAATCAGCACAACTCGCCACTGTGAAGCTATCAAATGAAACACTCAAAATTATGAGTCCTCTCACAAATTAAAGCCCCACCCTTCTAGAATTCTGAACTACAGAATAGAGGTAAAACTCAATAATGTAGATATGTGCAGAGCATTGCAAAATCAAATTCAAGTGACCAAAAGAAATGGAAATTTCTGGAGTAAAGAATCTCATTCTCTACCACAGTTTGTTGAAAGGGAGAGATGGACTCTCATCTCCAGAATGATTCAGTTGTTAGGACCAAGAAGTACATTAGGAAAAAGGATTCTGCTCAGACTTAGTATTCTGCCCTTGAATTCGATCCACTGGGTCTCAGTTGTTGCATTCTTATTCTTTACATTCCTTCCTAAGAGAAGATGTGCCTCTACAAAGACTAAGTCGTCTGCTCTGTAAGTTGTAGTTTATGAAGCTAGGCTTTCTTTTGTTACCCTTCTTAGGTATAAAATGTCAGTGAAAAGGATTCTTCTTTCCTCTTTCACCAATCAAAACTTTGTGGGAAGTCATACTAAACAAAAAGCTTAAAGACTAGTTCAGAAACACTGTTAATAAAATGTGAAGAAGTGACAGCTCTGAGTCTGGGTTTCTCTTCCCTTGGGGAAGCTCATTAGCTTTTAGTCAGCATCCTTACAAACTCTGTAGACTAAGAACAAACATTTGTCCCAAAGTTATTCACAAGTTGAGGTTAAATTAAGCAATTTAACAAAATTCAGTTTTAGAATTAACTTTTTACTTCTTACATGTGTAAAGAATTTCTACTGCAGCGAAAGCACAAGAAGTAAAAGTACTTAAATAATTTCACTCAGAAAGCTTAAGTCTTAACTTTTTCTAGTTGGGATAGATGCTGTTATCTCCTAAAATGACTTCCTAATCAGCAAATATTCTATTTGGTTCATTTATCATTTGATTCAGGGCCTCCCAGGTGGTATAAGCAGTTAAGATGCAACAAATGAAGCTATGCACAGCTACTGCAGCACGAGTTCGATCCCCGGCAAGGGAGATACCCACATGGCACAGCAAACCTCTCCTGTCTTGCCCGCTGCTCCCCTCAGCAGTGTATTTCAGTCAATCTGCCTGTTCTGTTTCCCACTCTGTCTCTGGTGAATCCTCTCTCACACACACACCCCCCCACACCTCTGGCCTGTACCCCAGTTCTTTTTTTCTTTTGAAGATTTATTTTATTTATTTATGCATACGAGAACTGGGATATAGGCCAGACGTGCAGTATGGTGAGAGGATTCACCATAGACAGAGTGGGGAGCAGAACAGACAGATCTACTGAAATACCCTGCTGAGGGGAGCAGCGGGCGAGGCAGGAGAGGTCTGCTGCACCATGTGGGTTGCTCCCTGGCCAGCCAGGAATCGAACTCGCGCTGCAGAGGCTTCATTTTGTTTCATAGGCTGCTTCTTAAACCCTTGTGTCACCAGGGAGGCCCTGTACCCCAGTTCTTGTATACATAAATAAACCTTAAAAAAAATCAAAACATATTTAGAAAAAAAAAAAAAATTTGATTTGGTTAACAAAAATATGTGGTCCAAATCTGCTTTGAGTGTTCTACATATATGAGGCAGTGTCCAACAGTATACGTAGCAAGCCATGTAAATGATGAGCACTCAGAGGTACCTAGATGTCCTCTCCGCTGGAGAGCACTTTGCTGTACAAAGTAAGCCTGTTATACCCATGGAAGAGATTGTAGTTCTTTGTACAAATCGGCCCATACTACATCTAAAGCAATCTGAAAACAGCACTATTTGTCTTTTTAAAGTCTGGGGATCTTGCTCCTGACCAGTTTGGTGATAGAAACATTGACTGTCCTAGCAAAAACCCATTTCTGATGTTAGTGTTGTCTTAATTTACAAAGCTGAACCAAAACTAGACTGCTCCCTGATGACAAGTTGGAATTTTTTTCCTTGTCATTCTTTTGCAGGTATGTGCAAAGCAACATTTTTGAGGAAGAAGTATGTTCAGTAACTTACCTTCTATCATTCTAATATTCTAATTTTAGTGATTGACTTATATTAGGCAAATGATTTTCCTGATTTCAGATAATTTTTAGACTTTGGTTTTAATCAGCTTTTCTTTACAGTGCATTTGTAAACTGTGATTTCCCATGAGCTGAAAGGGGTGCTTCGGATATCCAAATAGTTATAGAAGTATGTCAAGTCTAAATGTCCCATCCCACCTACACTTTTAAGGCTGACATTGTTGTTTCCCTGTGTCAACACAGTCTGATAAAAACAGGAATCTACTTACATAACAGTGAGAAAAATAACTATAATCCGAAATCAAAGCAGCTTATAATACAACTATGTGACTTTTCCTCCAAAATATGTGTGAATGCATGCAAGACTTCTACAATTTAAAATCCCCATGTTAAGGATCTGAGTGGAGAATAGGTCAAAATACGTTGCATCATTCAAATGGCAATATATTTACATTAAAAGTACAAATAGGTGCAGATGTTTAGTATAAAGCAATGATATTAGATACTGATGGAAACTTTCAGATTCATTTCTAATTTAATTCTGGTTCATATTCAAAAGTAAAGTGACACTAAAAGTGTTTTCAAAAGCTAAAAAAGGGCCTCCCCAGTGGCGCAGAGGTTGAGCACTGGGTTGCGAAGCTGCCCGCGGCCTCTGCAGCGCCGGTTCCATCCCAGGCTGCTCCCCGGCCACCAGAGGAGGGTCCCACATGGCGCACAGACCTCTCCTGCCGCCCGCTGCTCCCCTCAGCAGTGTACTTCGGTCCTTCTGCCTGCTCTGCTCCCCGCTCTGGCTCTGGTGAATTCTCTCACCCTCCTGCGCTTCTGACTGTACCCAGTGCATGTATAAACAAAACAAACAAATAAATAAAACATGCCTCTATATAAAAAAAAAAAAGCTAAAAAAAATCTGCATAGACTAAGATGAGTATTGTCATTTTTACTACAAATGGTGACCAGATCTAGGGCAAATTCACCTCAGAAAATCAAGAAGCTATTTTCTTAAATTTTGATACTTACCTACCAGATTATAGGTCAAAATGTTAACCTATGAAACATAATACATGATGGCTAATTCTCTTAATTTCAAGGAGGCCCAAGAACCACCTGCATTTTTATTAAAATGCAAATTTGTTGACATCACTTTCTAAGATTCTGATTTTGTAGTTCTAAATAAGTAAGAGCTGGCACCTGTATTTTGTTAATAGTAACCAAGGATTTGGAAATGAGTGCTCTGAAGATATTTTAATTAACAAAGATTTGGCACATAAAATCATCAACATGGGGTCACAGATTGTCATTCTCATAGTAAATAATTTATAACAACAGTTCTCAACTTTTGGGAGAAATCAGAGCAGCTTATAATACAACTATGTGACCTCTCTTCCAAAATACGTGTGTATGCATGCAAAACTTCATATACACTAAGAGGTTCATGAACCCTCTGAAAACCCCAAGCAAAGAAGTCCAAGCTAGGATAATGTTACCTTGTTAAGAGTTACACACAAATCATATGAAGTTTTAAATTCTTCAATAAACACTTTGAGTAACTTAATACAAACTATAATGGGCATAAATACATGAATTCCCATAAGAATTAGTTGGTCCCCATAAAAGCCCTTCAAAATGTGAAATACAGTAAGAATCACTATTTCAACAGGCCGTTTTGCTTTTACTGAATAAAAACTTTTAGTCATCACCAAGACTAAAATTCTTAACATTTACAGAGATGAAGAATCCTAGTCACATGAAAAGATCAAAATAGGAAGGTTCTTAAATGCAAAAAGGTTTCCCATGGACTCACATCACAATTGAAAAAACTTTTTATAGTCAGAAATTACTTGGATTTTAAACACTTTATCATATAATATGGCACATATTTTCAGTCATCAGGGATAGAGCATCTTGTGAACTGAAACAATCTTTAAAAAGTTAGACTAAAATTTACCTGAACTATCTATCTTAGCAATCTCAATTGCTTAAGTTTACATACTATTTGCTAAATGGATTTTGTGAACTCTGATTAAGACTTTATCTAACATTGTATTATTATCACTTTCATATCAAAAATGTGATAGAAATGCAGATTGTTTAGCAAAACAATTCTAACAAATAGTCTTATAGTAACACTTAACAAAAGTTCAGCTTACTAAATGTACAAAGATTTTTTTTTAAATTCTGAAGTAGATATTACATTACGTATAGGAAACTCACCCCCCAAAAGCCACCGTCCTGAAAGAACAAGAAGAACATCAAGATGGTCTGGGCAATTTCCTGAAGTGCAGGAAATGAAAGGCTGGAGATGCTGAGTTTTTGATCAGCTTACTTTTTTTCTGAATAGGCTTACTTATTATTAACTGATAAAAGATAACACATAATATTAAAAAACTAAAGTCTAATGGTTCTACCGTCATGATTTTCAGTTAATGCTCAAATAGGGAAAACTTCATTTAATTCCCTAGTTTTATGAGAAAAAAAATCTCTACTGGACAATTTTTACAACTGCGTAACTTTTAGTTTACATAATTACTATGAATTACTATGCATTGTAGGAAGTTGCTTTACTGAATCAGATAACTATATCCCAAGGCAACACTACGATCAATTTCATGCTGATGGAAAAAATTTTTTAGTTACAAAAGGGTCTTCTTACTTTCTCATTTCCACACCTAATTCAAATAAGTGTTTTAAACACATAAAAATAAGAGAAGTACTGAGGTACATGTTGGGTCTTTTTCTTCTGATGAAATACTAACAGACTATAAGTATAATTTAACTGAAAACACTACTTCAACTTCAAATTTATTTTAATAATATGTACAGGTTTAACAAATTACAGTTAAAATGAAATCAGTTATGTTAATTCCACATAACTTAAAATCATGCAACACTGCATGGTAAAAACAATAGCTTCGTTCATATACAAAAAAGTATTGAGACTCATGATATCTTGAAATTTCTGACAAGCGTTTTGCAAAGAGTATTTTATAAAAATTTGAAGACCTGATTAATCAGTTAATGCATTATTAGGAAAGATAATAAACATTATTAGTAAAGTGAGGTTACAAGCAATTAATTTTAAAATTATACCAGGTACAGGGTTGAATGTAGTCTCATGAAATAAATGTTTGGTTAAGAAAATAGTTTTGAAAAAGATTTCATATTGAAGATATGTATTAATTTCATCAAATCAGGTTATATAAATCAAGTCAAGTTTATTCAGTTAAAGAAAATATGGCTATTCTTTCTTATACTCATAAATACGTACTTATATAGCTTTATACACAAGTGAAGAAAAGTTCAGTGTAAAAAATATACTGCCAATCCACTTAGTATGGTTGAAATAGCTTGTTATCTACACATTCAACTGCATTGATGAAAATGTCCAATTTAAATCATATTGAACCAGCATAAATATTTCAGCTGAGTATTGTTGTAAACAACAGGAAAAAAATATTTTATTTCGTCACTGGGTAACAATCTACTTCTCAGCTTAGAATGCTATAGAAAGGCTCAACATTTAATTTAATCAATTCAAAACCCACTCAACTGAGAGTAAACAATGTGAATGTTTTTCAAAGTGCATAATTTTCAGCTCATCCACTTGCAATATTTGTCCAATTCCAGTTCATCAGCAAGAAAGTAACATGTACTTGGCTATAAAAATACTAAGGAATGTTATTGAAAAGGAAAGGCTATTTGGTAGAAGTAACTACAAAAATAATTAGTTTAAATCTTTGTAAAGCTTTAATGCAAGGACATCAGTACACTTTCTTTCCATAAACCTTAAAGCATGATCAATACCAAGATTTCAAATTTCCACCTTTCAAGTACTTAAAAATGAGTTGCAACAGAGTGTCTCTTCAAAAATTAAGCAAGAAGAATGATCATGCAGGTGTTAATCTGCTGACATTTGGGGACACTGATATCTGTGTTGGGTTGTCATCTCTGGTTCCACTGGCAGCATGTACAGGCAAGGAATTACTCTGGAACACAGACGTAGGACAACTAATCATGCCAACATTTTCATCTTCCCCAGTGTCTGAATCTGGTGTTGTAACTTCACTGTCTTGAAGTCCTAGGATCTCACAAACTGCTTGTGGTAATTCCTGAATATGGAAAAGCAAAAGCAAAATCATCATTCACTACAGAAAAAAAGTAATCACAGGGTAACACTTCTATTTAAGACTATATGATTCCAGAATCTAAACCATTCGTCCAGCTGTATAATTGTTGTGCACGCTCTCAAACTTCACATCTCCCTTCCAAATGAAATCTCAACCACTTTCAATTAAATCTTTCGTAAGTGGCTCCCTGATCTATTCTGAATTCGTCACTCTTCTACAACACTGTACCATTCCCATAAATACTATTTTCTAATGTTTAGCACTGATTCCATTCTTGTTATTACATCTTCTTTATACCACCTTTCTCCAGTAATACTTCTTATAGGTAAGAAGTATCTCGCTCACATGTACTGAACAGAAGCTCTCAAATAAAAGATCTACACCAAAATAAGTGTTTTGAACAAATGACACAACGACCAAATAAGAATTGTCATAAAAATGTGAAAGCCAAAATATATCAACCATATGATTTGGTTTGAATTCAGATCATAATACATATCTGCCTCATTCTTTTGAAATAAGAATTTGACTGATACAAATGTAATAACTTAGACTAAATGCTATTCATTTAATTAATTCTGATTAGAAACTGTCTTTATTTGAGGGTATTACATATTTACTTTGAGGTCCTATTCTGTATTCACCAACTCAGTTGGATAATGTATCAATGCTTAATTTCTACAGTCTCTTTAGTTGTAGAAATGTTTTCATTACTTTTGCCATTTTGTCTCATGTTTCCTATCTAGCATAATAAGTCAATTGCTTTCAAAACATTGTATACCTTGCATTTTACCATCTGTAGAGAAATTGCTTCTGCTTTGCATAGCACATCTTCCACATCAATTTTCATGGACAATTCATTGATATGCTAAAATGAATCAATAAAATAAAATGATAAAACTGAAAGCATTACTGGGCCTCCCTGGTGGCGCAAGGGATTAAGACACAACCTAAGAAGCTAACCGCAGCCACTGCAGCACGAGTTCGAACCCCGGCCAGGGAGCAACCCACACTGTCTCTTGTGAGTCCTCTCACCCCACCCTCCACACCTCTGGCCTATACCCCAGATCTTGTATGCACAAATAAATGTCTTTAAAAAAGGGGTCTATGGGTCTATGGTGGCACAGGCGGTGAGTGCGGCACTGTGAAGCTGTCTTCAGCCTCTGCAGCGCGGGTGCGATTCCAGCCGGCCAGCGAGAATCCCACATGGCATGGCAGACCTCTCCTGTCTCGCCCGCTGCTCCCCTCAGCAGTATATTTCGTCAGTCTGCCTGTTCTGTTCCCCACTCTTTCTCTTGTGAATCCTCTCACCCTCCCACGCATCTGGCCTGTACCCTGGTTCTTGTATAAATAAATAAATCTTTAAAAAGGAAAAAAATATAAATAAATAATAAAAATAAAGAGTCTACATTAAAGCAATAACTACCTTCAGTATTTCATTAAAGCCATAATGCTTTTCCATTATTTGCTGCTTTTCTGATTCCAGAATAGCACAACAGAGAAGAAGATGAAAGTTTTTACATGGTAGATCAGTCCACATTACCTACAAAAACAGAACAACCATTTAGTGAACTATATCATTTCTAAACTCTTTTCCTCCACAGATACAGTGATGAACTCTGAATGACTTCCATGCAAAGCAGAAGATGCTTAGATGAAATAGTCTGCCATTTTTCTAGTTATAAAATGATGGACAGGAGAAAGGAAGTCTTACTTTTTACCTACAAAACAACAACAAATTTAGCACTGTATACCTCAGATTAATTTCAATACGATTCTTTAGTAACTACAGTAAGCAAATCAGTGAGCCTAATCAATATGATAAATTGTATTTAGAAGCCACAGTCATCAAGTTAAGTTTAAGGTGAAAAGAGTTAGAGAAAAGTGCTACAGGCATTTTCATATTTTTTTTAACTTTCAGTTTCTCATTTTTAAATTATCTTCAGTCCCTGAAGTTTAAAAAAAAAAAATATATAAGTCTTGAAATAAAAAGGCCTCAGTTACACAGTACATAGAATCAAAAACTAGAGATAGCTTTACATTATAAGCATCATATTATTTAATTTAGAGTATCACTGACTGTAACAAAAGCTTAATCAACTACCCAAAATTCACACCCAAGCATATAAATTAACATTTACTCAAAAGCTGCATTTCTTTCAAATTATCAGTAATTCTTTCAAATGTTGAAAGGTCCTAATTTTCCTCTAGTTAATATTCCTAGTATCTTTTTTGAAAGATAAAAAGACCCCATGGACAATACAATACTATTAAAGCATACTTAAAATGTTTTTATTTCTTTCACCAGAAGTAAATCGAGTTGAATAATTTTCAGACTAAATCCAATTTTTGAAAGCTTAATTACAATGCAATTAACCTCAAAAATTTCATTAAACATTATGATTTATTTGATAAACACAGATTGAGGGATTACATAGCTTGTGGTGAAAGTATTCCCAACTCACCCTTTAAAATAGAAGTTGAGATACTAATTTAAAATTGATAAACATATTCCATGTCAAGAACATGTAGATTTTACTCCCCATTTCTCAAACACAGAGCTGCCCGCAGCCTCTGCAGCGCCGGTTCCATCCCAGGCCACCGGCGAGGGTCCCACATGGCATGCAGACCTCTCCTGCCACCCACTGCTCCCCTCAGCAGTGTACTTCAGTCCTTCTGCCTGTTCTGCTCCCTGCTCTGGCTCTGGTGAATTCTCTCACCCTCCCGCGCTTCTGACTATACCTAGTGCTTGTATAAATAAATCTTTAAAAAAAAAAAAAAAAAGACTAGGTAACAAACAATCATTATATAAATGTTCCATTTTAAAAGGACATAGCCCTGTTAATAATTAACAGATATCTGAGAAGAAAACAATTGTTTTCTATTTTTCATGAAGAGTTATCCTGGGTACAAAATGAAATAAAAAGGATATGTATCAAAAGCATGACCCTGGGGCCTCCCTGGTGGCGCACGGGTTAAGATGCAGTCTGTGAAGCTGTCTGCAGCCTCTGCAGCACAAGTTCGATCCTCGGCCGGTCAGGGAGCTACCCACATGGCGCAGCAGACCTCTCCTGGCTTGCCCACTGCTCCCCTCAGCAGTGTACTTCAGTCAATCTGCCTATTCTGTTCCGTGCTCTGTCTCTGGTGAATCCTCTCACCACCCACACCTCTGGCTTGTACCCTAGCTCTTGCATATATAACTAAATAAAAATCTTAAAAAAAAAAAAAATGACCATGAATATCCTCTACAACAGGGACAAAGAAATGGGACTTGGAGCAGTAATTACCAACACTAGCTATATCTTTTTTTTTATTTCTTGGAGCAAGAGAAAAAAGAAGTAAATTTGGCAAAATTCCATATTTGTTTGCTCTATCAGTCTTAATATTTTATTCCAACTTAAATTTTTTTAATAAAAAGCAAAATGAGGGCCTCCCCTGGTGGCACAGCGGTTGAGCGCTGGGCTGCGAAGCTGCCCGCAGCCTCGTAGCGCCGGTTCGATCCCCGGCCACCGGTGAGGGTCCCACTTGGTGCAACAGACCTATCCTGCCACGCCCGCTGCTCCCCTCAGCAGTGTATTTCGTCAGTCTGCCTGTTCTGTTCCCCGCTCTGGCTCTGGTGAATTCTCTCACCCTCCCACGCTTCTGACTGTACCCAGTGCTTGTATGAATAAATAAATCTTTAAAAAAAAAGAAGAAGAAGAAAGAAAAATGAATGTCAGTTCTCTCCCAAAACCTTTGACTACAAAAAAGTCATCTCAACTGAATGGTGTAGCAAAGCTTCCTTGAACTCTGTATAAACCTGTATTAGAACATAGCAAAAGTCTCACATAAAGTCAAGTCTCCCAGGAAAGAACACAAACAGTCTAGAGAGAGAAATGGTTCTGGGAAACCTACTGGCCCCAAATCTCATAAAACTATGATAAATAGAAAAAAGTTCCAAAGACCAGCCATCCAGTTCAAGATGATTAATTTTTAAGAGGACACTACAAAACCATCAGAATTTTGTAACTTACTTGCCTTTAGGAATTTCAGACTATTACAATTCATTTATACCCCACAATGAATGTTTTCATTCCATGATCAATATAATAATGTAAGAACTTACCTCCCATAATCGAAGAATATCCAGAAAACTAAATTCCCTTTTAAATCTGATTAAAAGCCATCTGAAGCAAAAATAAAGGTATCCGGAGTCCTGAGATTCTATACAGAAGAAATATACATGGCTTACTCTTAAGTTAATTATTTCAGACCTACTTCAAACTCAAATTATTCTTTGCATCTTAGACTATTAGAAGTCCTGTATCTTTAACTGCCTTCTACTAAATCAAAAAACAATACAAATTTGCAGGCTAACTTCTTCAAAAGAAAAATAACCAATAACAACAAATAATTCATTTTATGAATACTGCTTTTTAAGGCAGAATTATACAAAGACAATCTGCTTGGTTCTACACTTTCATTCCTCAAAGGAACCCAGTCAACAGCAGTAAAGTTGTATGTCTTTAAAATGTATGTCTTTATATTTTTTCTGTGTATTATCCTAAATTCTGCTGGGTATTGTTTCGATATACTAAACGTACCTAAGTAGCTGCAAAATCCACTGTCCAACAATCGAAGCAAGGTACTTAGCTGAATTAGTTGGGTCTTCATGCCCTGCATTTGTTCTTCAAAATTTTGATGCTTTAAAAGGAAATGAATATTATCACATAAGCAATTGTTATCAATATTTTGTAGTATAGTACATAGTCGCTGATAACTAAAACACGAGTCTAAGGACAAATGCTGGACTTATACCACATTAGTTATGCTTTTTTAAAAATCTCAACTAATTAAAAAGCTAAAGCAACATTAAAAAGGAATGGATAAAAAAAACCCTTGGTATCAAACTAAGGATTACTTTTTCCCTCTTATCATTTGGTTTAGATAAAGAATACATAGACAGCAGCAGCAGACTGACTGATAGGGTATACTTATGTCTTTATATCAAATAAGAGACAGGACCACACATCTGGAAAATAAACTTTTATCAAATCACTTTCCATTGTTAAATATTTCTTCAAATTATCATATGCAACAAAACTAATTATAACTTGAACATGTGACTCATTTTAAAGAATTAACTATTTCTTAGATTTGATGACATTAGGGATCCTGTAAAATCAAAGCCATTCTCATTACAATATTAAAACATCATCCGCATTTTACACTTTAAATTTTCCACAAGTGTAAAAGGCTATGATATGTGATATTACAAGAGACTTTGAAGGCTTCTTGGATGATTATAATCTCTTTAACACATATGTCCCAACCCCTCTAGGGTGACCTACTGCCCAAACACTTGTGCAAAGATTAGGAACAGCATCTCCTTCACACTTCTTTTTTAGTTTTAGAGATCTTAACAGTGCTTGATTAGAAAATCTATCAGATTAGAAAGCAATATGCTTGGTAAAAGAATATATATTTATATAATAGTAAATATATTTAAAGGCTATGATTCTTAATAAACTGGTTTCAATGATTTAAAGCAACAATTTAACAGATTAATGCAAGCTACCGGGATACAGTTTCTGCATATCTACCAGATGAACTTGTAGGGAAAGGCAGAATTAACTCTGATTAACAGCATAGTTCTCACTGTGACACAGACAAAGGCCTGAGTTGGTTTGGGAGCACCAACATGGCATAGCCCTTACTAGCCACCCTGCTATAAAAAGAAACACTCCCAAAATAACGGAAGCCAACTTCAGAAAAGTAGCTAGTCCTAGCAAAGGGGAAATAAGATCAACAATGGATATACAAAGGCTTCAGCTATATCTGTAAATAAATATATATGAACATAATGGGGAGGGGAGTGAGGAGAAGAGAGGGACTAGACTATATGGCAAAATGGATGGCAGATATAAGAAAGTTCATTAGATCATTTTGCAAATATTTCCATAATAACAAAGTCTTTGCCTAAACCTACACCAGATGTTAGTAAATATCAACAAAAATAAATCTATGAACATTAGGTTCAGCCATCACAAAAGAGGTGAAAACTTACATGAAATAAAGCTGTGAAACAAAAAGTAGTCAAACAGCAGCAGCCCAGATTTAAGGACACCAAAACAATAGCTATGCAGTGAAAAGTAACCATACAGATTATTTTCACTATGACGTATTACCCTTTCTTTCAACTGTTATGAAAAAAAGATTTTAGTAGACAAATACACTATATTAAGAGATCTTTTTAGAATAAAGACCAGAAAAATCCCCAGACCATCTCAATGGAAAAGGCAAACACAGAAAACATTTACTGTGAAAAACACAAAGAACTTGAACCTTCATACACAAAAATGACAGATATTACAGATATTCAGAAAGTTTTTTTTAGATTTGAGTTAAATGCATGCACATATATGCATGTATACATGCATGTATGTATATATTTGGCATAATAAAACAATGTATTTGAACATACTAATATTGGTTCAGTTTTATGAAAACAAATATTGTAAAAAGCTAATTCTGTATGTTTATGTCAATTCTTTTGGAATCTACACCACAAGCAGAGATCTAAACTAAGCTCTGGGGAAATATCCATGTGTTTATTCTAGAAAAATCTGTTGAACAAAAACCTCATGTCAGGCAATAGGAAAATTCTGGAAGCATACTAGAGAACTAGCTAAACAGACATGATCCCTTTGTCAAGAAACATTAGCTCTATTGAAAAGAGGAGAAACAACAAAATCACAATGAAAGCAGACAACAGTTTTTAAAAAATTAGTATCAGTTGTACAGACCTTTATAACAAATGCCTCAGGTTTCTAGAGCACTTGGGAGTAATTGGAACTAAGAAGGCAGGTAAAATCAATCAAAAAGGTAAAAAAGATAAACTATGATATTACCAGATTACTGTATTTAATAATCCTTCCAAATAACCCAAATACACTAATTCAGGTAAAGGACAAAGAAACTTGAATATTTATTAATTTTATAGTTAAAAGAACATTTAAAAACTTTTAAATCTTATCAGATATGTATTTGGAAAAGGACTAGGAGAAGTGAGGATGAGTTAGAACTATGGATAGGAGATAAAAGTGAGAAAAATTGAAAGAAGAAAGAAAAATAGGCAAGCAAGGGATAAACAAAAAAGAGAAGGGTACCAACCACTTGCAAATTTCAGGTTGTTACTGAGTAAAAACATATACTACAGGGAAACATTTTACATGATTACATATTCAAAATCTTTATCCCTTGCAAGAATGCTACTTCAATATCCAGCACCAAAGGCTGAGCATCAAGTATATTAGCAGGTTTATTTTTAAACAGTTTCAGTGACCTATTAGGTCAGGTCTCTGGATTTCATATGCTTTTATCTACACTTAGACCCTCTGCTATTTTTTTCTTTTGCAAAAGATTACTTGAGAAGACTGTTCTATTTTATTTCCCTGCTAATAGTCTCTCTATATTATTGTATTAGAATTGTTTAGAAAATGTATCAGTGATAAGATAAAATGTACTTCATACTAATATGTATATATAGAAAGAGTTCAACTCTAATAATCACATGCTTCAGAAAAAAATAATAGCAAATTACTAAGAAAGTGTCAGCATTACAAATCATTACACATCTGGAGAAAAATCAGTTACTATAATGACAAAATCCAAAATGTTCACAAAAGGTAAGGATATTACTCTGCATGACTAAGCTTTATCTCTGAAACAGATATGAAAGTTCAACTACTTCACAAGAACTGAATTCATCTATTTCATCACTATTCTTTAATGACTCATGGCTCTTTGGCAGAACATAAGCATTTACCAATATTAAATCCTTATTATTCCAGCTCTACAAATATTTACTAACTACTTTTTGTATTAAAAATAATGCCAGTATCTCTCAGTTTCTTGAAAAGGCTATTTTTAAAAAGAAATAAACAAGAGACTTGAGTCAATTTTTTTAAGTTCTATCATAAATAACTAAATATAAATATCATTCTTATATAAATAAGATAAAATACAATTACAAATTTCAAATTCAGTTGATTAAAGGGAGGAACTCCTGTTCTTACCATTTGGTCCATATAGGAGGCAAAACACCAAAAGGCATCCACTTCATTTTCCATCACATACAAAAGAGGGGAAAGCAAGTCACTCATTCCTTGTACATATCCTAAGAAAAGGGGGGAAAAGAATCATGTCTCTGAAAACCGAAACTTTACATATTCTCTTTGTGCATATCACCAGCATTTCACTTAAATTCTATCTTTTTTTAATGTTTGTTTGTTTATGCATATAAGAGCTAGGGTTCAGGCCAGAGGTGCAGGGGGTAGGGGTGCGGTGAGAGGATTCACCAGAGTGGGGAGCAGAACAGGCAGATTGACTGAAATACACTGCTGAGGGGAGCAGCGGGCAAGACAGGAGAGGTCTGCTGTGCCATCTGGGTCACCTCCCTGAGGGAATCGAACTTGTGCTGCAGTGGGTGCTAAGACTTAATCCCTCACTCCACCAGGGAGGTCCCAAAATTCTGTCTTTTCTTTGGTGTCAAAATGGATAGGGGGGCCTCCCTAGTGGCGCAGGGGGTTGAGACGCAGCACTGTGAAGCTGTCCGCAGCCACTGCAGCACAAGTTCAATCCCCAGCCAGGGAGGTGACCCACATGGTGCAGACCTCTCCTGACTCGCCTGCTGCTCCCCTCAGCAGTATATTTCAGTCAATCTGCCTGTTCTGTTCCTGATGGATCCTCTCACCACCGGCACCTGTGGCCTGCACCCCAGTTCTTGTATGCATAAATAATCTTTAAAAAAAAGGGGGGGATAGATATTGATATTCACCAAGAAAAGAATGATGAGTTATTTTAAATGAAACTGAAGCAAATACACAGCCGCTAGTATGTCTCAGTGTAGACATCACTATTAGGAGTGGGTAATATTATTTTAAAATGATGTGCAAGAAATCAAAACCATAATGAAATATCATCTCACTCCAGTGAGAATGGTCCATTATCAAAAGACCAGAAACAGAAGTGTTGGCAAAAATGTAGAGAAAAAGGAACCCTCATTCAATGATGGTAGGAGTGTAGAGTAGTCCAGCCTCAATGGAAAATAGTATAAAGATTTCTCAAAATATTAAAAGTATACATCTATCATATGATCCAACAACTCCACTCCTAGGTATCAACCTCCACCCCTGGGTACCTACCTTGGCATTCTACCAAGAATGTAAAAACACCAATTAAAGGAATATGTGCAATTCTTTATTCAAAGCAACACTATTTACAATAGCCAAGTTTTGTAAACAACCTAAGTGTCCAATTCCAGGTGAGTGGAATAGGAAGATGTGGTGTATACACAGATAATGGAATACTAGTCAGCTACAAAAAAAGATAAATTCTTGCCATTCTGGACAACATGGAAGGAACTGGAGAGGATTACACTGTTAAGTCAGAAGGAGAAATGGTGTCACTTATGTGTTGAATATTGAGAAACAAAGCAAAGGTCAGGTAAAGTCAAACCATTCACAAATCCTAGAAACCTGATTGTAGAACTGAGGCTACCAGAAGTGGACGGGGGAGAGCAGAGTATGGTGGGCACCCAACGGACTATGGTGGAGAACTATAGGTGTCTTGTTGGTTGGGTGTGGTTTGGTAATGAAAAATAATAATGTGCAAGAACTTCATGAAAAAGAGCGGTGAAGAAAAAAACTCAGAGGAACATCAAATATAAAAGCACAAACTCAAGGGAAGAGCATGCTGTGAAAGTAAAGGGAAAGAAAGCTGCAAGTACAGAGTAGTATACCATGCCAAGCCGCATCAAAGTCAAGTAAAATAAGAACTACATAGGGTCCAGCAGTTTCGCAACCAAATCAGTGATAATCTAAACAAAAAGAGTCACAAGACAATTATGTGCCTCTTTTAAATAGTCGTATCTATATTCCCTTTTCTTTTTTTATTACTCTATACCCAGTCAAAGTTAACAAATGGGTTTAATCAAATCAATATTTTGTATCTATAAACTGCCATTTTAACCACCTTTCTCTTATTGGTCTTGTAATTTCCCAGTCATGACACTAATTACAACCCTTGATTTAAAAAAAAAAAATTGTACAGGGGCCTTCCTGGTGGCGCAAGGGGTTAAGATGTAACTATGGGGCTGTCCGCAGCCACTGCAGCATGAGTTCGATCCCCGGCCAGGGAGCTACCCACATGGCTCAGTAGACCGCTCCTGACTCACCCACTGCTACCCTCAGCATATATTTCAGTAAATCTGCCTGTTCTGTTCTCCACTCTGTCTCTGGTGATCCTCTTACTTCCCCGCATCTCAGGCCTGTACCCCAGTTCTTGTATGCACAAATAAATAAAACTTTTTTTTTAAATGTACAGATCTAAAGCAAATGCTCTTATCACTCCTCCAAATCTGTGTGCACTAAAGACATTTAAAGAGCATATATTTAAATGGTGCTGGGAAAACTGGGTCGCTACATGCAAAAGAATGAAGCTTGACCACTACCTCACACCATACACAAAAATCAACTCAAAATGGATTAAAGAACTACACATAAGACCTGAAACCATAAAATACATAGAAGGAAATATAGGTGAAACAGACACATCACCCAAAGCAGTGATAGTGAAGGCAAAGATAAACAGCTGGGACTACATCAAATTAAAGAGCTTCTGCACAGCAAAAGAGACAATAACAAAAACAAAGAGAAACCCCACCAACTGGGAGAACATTTTTGCACCCAACACTAATGATAAAGGACTGATCACAAAAATCTGCAAAGAGCTGATGAGACTCAACAACAAAGAAAATAATCCAGTCAAAAAATGGGCAGAAGAGCTAAAAAGAAACTTCTCTGAAGAAGAAATGCAAATGGCCAACAGGCATATGAAAAAATGTTCAACATCACTTGTAATCAGGGAAATGCAAATCAAAACTACCATGAGATACCATCTTACACCAGTGAGAATGGCACATATTAAAAAAACTAGCAACAACAAATGTTGGCAAGGATGTGGAGAAAAAGGAACTCTCCTGCACTGTTGGTGGGAGTGGCAAACTGGTCCAACCACTATGAAGAGCTGTGTGGAGATTTCTGGACCTACTAAACATAGAGTTTTCATATGATCCAGCAATTCCACTCCTAGGTATTTACCCAAAGGACACAGAAACATCCATTCCAAAGAGCACCTGCACCCCTATGTTTATAGCAGCACTGTTTACAATAGCTAAGCTTTGGAAACAACCCAAATGCCCAAAATTAGATGACTGGATCAAGAAGATGTGGTACATATACACCATGGAATATTACTCAGCATTCAAAAAAGATAAACACATGCAATTTGCAGCAACATGGATGGCGCTGGAAGGGATCATGCTCAGTGAAATAAGCCAGAAAGAACAAGAAAAATACCGGATGGTCTCACTCATAGCAGGAAACTAGAAAACTTAAACAAGGGACCAGGAAAATGAATAACTATAAGAAAGTGAAAATCAAAATCAACAAACAACTATGAACCAGAGACACACTATGGGGGGTGGAGGGCAGGGAGGGGAGGGATTGGGGTCAAAATAAGGGGGTTGCAATTATATGGGGAATATAAAAATAAAATTTATTTTAAAAAAATAAATAAAGAGTATATATTTAAAGCGGGAGGGTGATTTCTGCTAGAAATGATGTACAATATGCCATCATTCTTCCTACTTTGGAAGAAAACTTTAAAAACTACCCCACAGAGCATGTAAGCCAAAGTTTCTTGAGAAAATTCAGATTAAATGTATAATAGAGGGAGGCATTTAGATCACCTCACAACTGCCTTATAAATAAAAATTTTGCTCAATCTGCTGAGCCTCTGCCCTGCCTTCTACCATTATGCCTATTACAAACTGACCCTGCCTACACTATACATTCTATGGGAAAATATAACTCTACCCACAGTAGCACAAGGAGACACTTGGGTTCCTATACCCAGCATCTTATCATTGCAGTAACAGACAATGGAGAGACCAACACATTTAGAGAAAAGTGCCAGGAAAAAAATGGCATGTAACATGATTATCTAAGTGCCAGCTTCTCTATGAATGCTGTTGTCATTTCCCAGTCATGACAATAATTACAACCTTTGATTAAAAAAAAGAAAATAATCATTAATTTTGTATTAACCTATCACAGGCTGCCCAGATGTCTGCTTAAACATTATTTCTGGGCTTGTCTGTGAAGGTGTTTCTGGAAGATTTGTACTTGAATTGATGAAATGAATAAAGCAGAATGTCCTCCCCAATGTGGGTGGGCATCATCCAATCTGCTGAGGAACTAAAGAGAATCAAAAAGTAGAGGAAAGTAGAAATTGCTCTCTGCCAAACTTTAACAGTTCTATTTACCTGGAGACCCTAATGAATACAACACTTCACACCAAAATAAAGAGACTGGAAGAAGACTAAATGTTATCATCAGAACTTCCCTACATGGCATTAACACAGTGAAAACAATGACAAATATAAAGGTTAACACTAAAATGCAAAGGAAATTTGACAAGAGTTCAACCAAGAGCAAAAGAGTATTACTTTGTGGGCCTGATTACATAGTAGCACTTTTCCTCTGGGGGGAAAAAAGTGCTTTATTATAAAGACAGAATGAGTAAAAATTTCCAAGAAGTTAATCCTTTAGGGTCTTCTTCATATGGGATCACTACCATATTTCCTCTACAAGTCTTAGTTGAAGCAAGTAGTCAAATTAATCTTCATATTCGGGCTGCTTTTAATCTGTTTTATTTTATACATGATGTTCTTTGGGGTATGTCATGAGTTGTGGGGGTGGAATTAATGTACAAATTCCTTTTAATTAAAAAAAGATTAAAGCTGTTTAACTTAGCATTCAGTGACACTCAGACTCCATGCTGGTGCTGACGGATGAACATCTTAATCAGCACTACTGCAATTTCTAAAGCACTTCCCTAAAATTATTTTCATAGCAAATTTGTTTCAGTGGGGAGGTGTAAGAAATGAGCTCTTTATCATCCTAGTGTACACCTTTTTAAACTGGAAAGAAAAATTTCATCTACATGTAGGTCAATTTTCCAGGTTAACTGAAGCTTATCCCTGGAATACCAAAGAAAAATCTTAGGGGTTAGAAAGCGTCTTTTTTAATAGACACTGCCTTTCATTCTTACAATATTGTACCTTTAATTTAAAGGTATTTAATTTAAAGGTATTAATTCAAAGGTTAATAACTTAACCTTTTACTGGTTATTAAGGATCATCATTATGAACAATACACTGTAAAAAAAGATACCTCCCATATAAACATATAGTGTCTTTGCATAAACGAAAAATTATTCTTCCTTGAATTCAGTCCACTTCTAAAACCTTTTGTCTCCTTCCTATTAATGAGATATAACTTCATCAGAAGGGATGTGACAATCTAGTGTTGAAACCCTGAACTACTTCAGCTAGGCATCAGAACAATGTCCTACATGTGTCACCACTCTTTCCTTCAAAAATTAGAAATAGGGCCTCCATGATAGTGTAGGGATTAAAGTCTCAGCACTATCAAGCTATCACCAACCACTGCAGCATGAGGTCAATCCCCAGCCTGGGAGTGAACCCACATGGCACAGCAGAGCTCCCGTCTCGCCCAGTGTTCCCCTCAGCAGTGTATCTCAATACATCCGCCTGTTCTACTCCCCACGTTGTCTCTGGTGAATCCTCTCACCCCCCTGCACCTCTGGCTTACACCCCATTTCTTGTATGCATAAAAATAAATCTTAAAAAAAAAAAACCTGGAAATATTCTGTGTTGCCACCATGAGTTAGCTGCTGCAACCCAGTGCTCCTAGGCACACAATTTGGAAACCATATCCTTGTAAGTCTCCAGGCCATGGGAAACAACCCAACAAAAACTGGGTCACAGAGTTATTACATATGTCTAACATGTTAGTAAGTTTAAATTCTAAAATAAATACCTACAATCTTTTAAAATTAAATTTTAGAGGAGAACTTACCTAAATCAAAATCATACATACAGTAAGTCATCAAAATATCATGAAGCAAAATCAGCCCTGGATTATCTTGGCCTTCATAAAACTTGTTTGTTCGATCTGTTCTGTTAACATCTTTTTCTGAGGACAGAAAGCATCACATATTTGAAAACCTTTCAAAGAACAATTTTTATAAAGTTCAAATCATACAAATACAAAATTATCTTTTTTGCTATTAATTTTACTATCTTGCCAAGTTTTACTTAAAAAAAAAATCATCAAATTTCCATTTCAGATATGCAATAAAGTAGCATTCTGGAGTGTTTTTTAGAACCTTAAAAAAATAAACCTTTAAAAAAATAAAATAAGAATTAGACCACCTCCCAATGGGAATATTTTTAAATATTTTTTTCAATTTTTATCTAAACATAGAATTCCTTTAATTGAATAACAGGAAACATTTTCATTAATAAAAAGCAACACTAACTATATGCAGTGTTACCTGAAAACAGTAATGAAAAAGGCTACTATGTAAACAAGTATAATCAGAGAGATTTGTTTCACTCTTAATTGCTTCATTCATTATGAGAAGTATTACCACTTTCTTTGTTGTATTCCATAATCATCTTCAGGACAAATTACTCCCTTATTCTTATATATACATTACTTAGTTTATATATTATTGTAAATAATTTATTTTCATTTGAAAAAATGAAAGCCCGTATTTTACTGGAAATGATTTCAATGACTTTAAAAACAGACTTAGAAACATGAACACAAATGTATCCCAACTTGTACTGATAATTCAATTTGCAGGCACTGATGTCTAGTAAATGTATCTTGTCATAAAAGACTTTATAAGGCACTCCCCAAACTTGAATCCTTCAGTAAATTAGGAAAAAATAATGTAAAGAAATTCAAAATGACTCATTTAAACAGTTCTGTTCAAAAATTGTAATCGTCTTCTTCCTCACAAAATCCCTACCGTTAAGTGGAATAATTTGAAAACATTCTCAATACTTGTTGCAAAGAAATGGAGATTATTTTACATAGCATATGATCTAATTAGAGAAGATAACATGAGCTTAGATTCTGTATGGACATTCAAAAAATTTATTAGAATAGTCTAGATTTCTGTTAAAATATACTATATTTGATTTAATAAAAGCAGACATATTTAAAATTGAGAATAATTTTTCAAACAAATAATTAAAAGCAATACCAAAAAAAACATGCAGTACATGTAAAATTTCAACTAAAAATGTTAGTCTCATAACATTCTCATTTTCATATCAGAGTTGGTAAAAGTACATTAATTTTTTTGTTCACTCAAGTACTATTTACAGTCATAATGTCAATATAGAATATCTGTCTTAATAGGTGCAGTTAACATGATAAACAGTTTTTTGTACCCTTATGAACTAGCTGCATTTCTTTCCTGTCACACTGATATTTAGTATTGACAAGCCAGACTGAAAAAAAATGGGGGTGGGGGGAGGGATCAAAAATGACATATGAAAGTGGTATTTTATAAGGGCAGTATTTCTCAAAAAAGAAAAAACCTGAAGTTTCAAAAGCCCTCGTTAAATCCAATTTCTCCATCTAACTTGATATACTTCAAAGAGTAAACAAAAACACAACCATGATTGCTGACCCCATTTTATGTATACCACCACTAGCCTAAAGAGGACCTGTCAATCATACTCTATTTTCCATATCCATTCTCTCTCCTTATTCATATAACTATTTTGTATCTTCTCTGGTCAAGCCTACAACATGTTTTCTTTCCTGACATCCTAGCTTTTCAGATAAGCCTCTTGCTTCCTATTTTAACCACATTTTTATGTCTTTGTATCCATATACTCTCTCTTCTCTCCTATTGCTATAAATGAGCTTCCATGATCATTGCTAAGACCAGGCCTTCTTGTGTACATGAGCCCCACCCGCTAATGGCTACCCAAAGACACAACTCTAGTAATTCTTTTCTCCCTCTCTAATTTAATCCATTTTCCTCTCTACATAACCATTCCCATCTAATATCAATCATACTCATGATCATAAAAACCTTTAACTTCAGCTTTCCCTCTAACTGCTGACCAATTTTTCCATTTAGAGCAAAACTTTTTGAACAAATTGTATATACCATCTTCAAGTCCTCTCCTCCCATTCTCTCTTGAATTCACTCCAATCAGACTCATATTCACCACAACTACATCAAAACTCCTCCTTATCAGAATCTTCAAAGAGATAGTCATTATTCTACACAATGGTCAATTCAAGTCTTCTTACTTGACATCCCAGTCACTCCTTGAAATACTTTCTTCTGGGACATCAAATCAAATACTTGACTTCTAAGACATGAAACTCAGGTTTTTCATCTTTTTTCCTCTGTTCCTGTTCTCAGTCCCTTTAGCTGATTTCTCCTAACTTTTTAGGTATCAGTGCTTCAGGGTTCAGTTCTTAGAACTCTTCTTTTCAAAATACATTCTCTTCCTTGGCAATTTCATCTAGTCTCTTACCACTCATATATTGACGACCCCTAAATTTCAATCTCCAGCCTTTCTCATCACTAAATTCCAACCCTTTTCTACCACACATATTAATTTATAGATATCCAATAGGAATTCTCAAACTTAACATGTCCAAAATGAAATCCCAGGTATTTCCTTCCAAACTTGCTTCTCTAATAGCTTCCCTGTCTTAATTTAAAGCAATTTTAAAAAGGCAACTCAAGCCCTCCAGTTGCCAGTTTAAAATTCATTAAATCATCCTTGTTTCTTTTGAATGACAATAATTTATCAATTATACTTTCAAAATACATGTAAGACCAACATGAGAACTCTAACCCATTTACTCCATTCACCACCCCAACTCATACCACTCTAGCCACACTGGTCTCCTAATTCTTCTCCAAACACATATAAGTCCTGCAGCAAGTCTAACCAAGCTAGCTATTCCTCTTATCCATAATGCACAGATGACTGCATGTCATGCAGCCTCTGTTTCATCAAATCTCACCCACTAAACAAGTAGGCCCATGAACCAAGAAACCATCATGTCTTACCTGAATTAAAGCAAAGGCCTCAAATGGCCTAATCCCATCCTAGATCCCTACAGCTATTCTCAACAGTAGTCAGTGTGATTTTTCAGATCATGTCATTCTGTTCAAACTCCTCCAGTAGCTTCTCATCAGTGTAAAAGCTTAAGTCTTTACAATGGGGCCTCCCTGGTGGTGCAAGGGGTTAAGATGCAATCTATGAAGCTATCTGCAGCCACTGAAGCACAAGTTCTATCCCTGGCCAGGGAGGTGACCAACATGGCGCAGCAGACCTCTCCTGACTCACCTGCTGCTTCCCCCACCAGTGTATTTTGGTCAATCTGACTGTTCTGTTCCCCACTATGTCTCTGGTGAATCCTCTCACCCCCATACCTCTGGTCTGTACCCCAGTTCTTGTATGCATAAATAAATAAATCTTTTATTAAAAAAAAGTCTTTACAATGATTTAACAAGGCTTTGTGTGATCTAAACCTACTCCTCCAACTTTTCTTGTCTGATATAATCAGTCCCTACACTTACCCCTAAACCACTCCAGCCACACTCACCTTCTGCTATACATCAAATAAGCAGAGTTCCTGGGTGAAAAAACAAGTCTAATCCTTTAATCTAATTTTTCTTTTTGCTTGCAATACCCTTTACCTATATCCGCATAGCTTACCCATTCCCTTTTTCAAGTTCCTCCACAAATATCACCTCAGAAATGCCTTCCGTGATCACCCAAGTTAAAGCTACATTACATTAGAAAGCTACATTAGAAAATTCCTAACACTCTTCTCTGCTTTATTTCTCTATTTAGTATTTAACACTAACATATCACATGCTACTTGCTTACTATCTGTTCTTTCCCACAGGAAGAGCTCCTTAAGGACAGGAATTTTGTCTGTTTCATTCACTGATGAATTCTAATGCCTAGAGGAAAGTCTAGTATAATAGGTACTACATAATTATTTAATGGATAAATGAATGTTTATAATAATCAATGTGATATTCTAAAAGATACCAGGTAGTTCTAACGTGCAGCCAACACAGGAACCACTGTCTTAAAACACTGGAGTTCCCGGGTCTTTTTATCCCCTCCCCGTTTTTCTCTATGTGATATCGTCTATTCCCATGGTTGTTTATACTGATTACACCCAAATTTATTTTTTTTAGTAGCAATTTATTTTTTTAGATGCCTCACTTTCCAGTTTATTTACTATCAGTATGCATAGTCAAAGTGTGTAGATTGTTCAAGTGCAATGCAACATCTATTTTGTTTAAATATTTCTCTCCATAATGAATTGTTTTTTATATTCCCCAAACAATTGCAACCCCCTGATTTTGACTCCAATCCCTCCTTTCCCTACCCCACCCCCCATAGTGTGTCTCTGGTTCATAGTTGTTTGTTGATTTTGATTTTTTCTTTCTTATAGTTATTCTTTTTCCTGGTCCCTTATTTAGGTTTTCTAGATTCCTGCTATCAGTGAGACCATCTGGTATTTTCTTTCTGGCTTATTTCGCTGAGCATGATCCCTTCCAGCTCCATCCATGTTGCTGCAAATTGCATGTTTATCTTTTTTGATTGCTGAGTAATATTCCATTGTGTATATGTACCACATCTTCCTGATCCAGTCATCTGTTTCTGGGCATTTGGGTTGTTTCCAAAGCTTAGCTATTGCAAATAGTGCTGCTATAAACATAGGGGTGCAGGTGACCTTTGGAATTAATGTTTCTGTGTCCTTTGGGTAAATAACCTAAGAGTGGAATTGCTGGATCATATGGACGCTCTATCTTTAGTAGGTTGAGGAATCTCCACACAGCTTTCCATAATGGCTGGACCAGTTTGCACTCCCACTAGCAGTGCAGGAGAGTTCCATTTTCTCCACAACCTTGCCAACATTTGCTGTTGCTAGGTTTTTTAATGTGTGCCATTCTCACTGGTGTGAGATGGTACCTCATTGTAGTTTTGATTTGCATTTCCCTGATTACAAGTGATGTTGAACATTTTTTCATATGTCTGTTGGCCATTTGCATTTCCTCTTCAGAGAAGTTTCTTTTTAGCTCTTCTGCCCATTTTTTGACTGGATTATTTTCTTTGTTGTTGTTGAGTCTCATCAGCTCTTTGCAGATTTTTGTGATCAGTCCTTTATCATTAGTGTGTGCAAAAATGTTCTCCCAGTCAGTAGGGTTTCTCTTTGTTTTTGTTATTGTCTCTTTTTCTGTGCAGAAGCTCTTTAATTTGATGTAGACCCAGCTGTTTATCTTTGCCTTCACTATCACTGCTTTGGGTGATGTGTCTGTAAAGATGTCTTTGAGGATTACACCCAAATTTAAATCCCCTACCCACACTACTCCATATTATTCAACTACCCAATTGACATTTCATTGGTATGTCTTACCTAGAAGTATATTTATCTAAGATTTAATACAATTTCACCATATTCCATTCTCCTCATCTCATTAATGGCAGCAACACCAACTGCCCAATTTCTCAAGAAATGTAGTCCATTCCTTGATTATTTTTTCCCCTTGATACCTCACATTTAATACACCAGAAACTCTTACCAAGTTTATCGCAAAATATAATTCCATGTACTTCTCTGTATCTTTGATACCATCAACTCTTGCTTGGAGTCACTTACAATAATTGGTCTCCCTGTTCCTACTCTTACCTGGATTCATTCTTCAAACAGCAGAAAAAAATGACTTTAAAATATAAATGAGGGGCCTCCCTGAGGAAAGTCTCAACTCTGTCAAGCAATCACCAGCCATTGCAGCATGAGTTAAATCCCCCGCATGAGTCTGCTCCTGCCAGGGAGCTAACCCACAAGGTGCAGCAGATCTTTCCTGTCTCACCTGCTGCTCCCCTCAGCAGTGTATTTCAGTAGATCCACCTGCTCTCCACTCTGTCTCTGATAAATTCTCAAAACCCCCACATATCTGGCCTATACCCCAGTTATTGTATGCATAAAATAAATCTTTAGTATAAAATATAAATGAGATGGACCTACTTAAAATGCGCCTTCATATTTATTTACTTAAGAAGCTTTTCTTCATTCTTAAAATACAACTTTCTGACCAGTCTACAAGGCCTATACCTTACGTGTGTGTGCACACGCGCGCACTTAATAGAATGAATTTATATTTAAAAACTTTGGATAATCTTCCAAATAATACCTTTTTTAAAAAATGATTTTTCTTTTAAAAAAAAAAGATTTATTTTTTTATTTATACAAGAACTGGGGTACAGGTCAGAGGTGCGGGAGTGTGAGAGAATTCACCAGAGACAGAGCAGGGTGCAGAACAGGTAGACCACTGAAATACACTGCTGAGGGGAGCAGTGGGCGAGCCAGGAGAGGTCTGCCACACCACGTGGGTCTCTCCCTGGCTGGCCGGGAATCGAACCCCCACTGAAGAGGCTGCAGACAGCTTCACAGCGCGGCGCTCCACCCACTGCGCCACCAGGGAGGACCCCCAAATAATATTTTTGGGGAAAAGTACTATAAAAAACAATGCTCTGAAATCAACTTGTTATATATATTTCTACTGGTAGAAAGCGTGGTATAGCTGAAAGGCCAATTAAGAATTAAATGTGGGGCCTCCCTGCCGGTGCAGGGGTTAAGACGCAACCTATGAAGCTGTCCGCAGCCTCTACAGCACGAATTCCATCCCCTGGCTGGCCAGGGAGCAACTCACATGGCGCAGCAGACCTCTCCTGATCTGCCCGCTGCTCCCCTCAGCAGTGTACTTCAGTCAATCTTCCTATTCCGTTTCCCACTCTGTCTCTGGTGAATCCTTTCACACACACCCCCCACACCTCTGGCCTGTACCCCAGCTCTTGTATGCATAAATAAATCTTTTTAAAAAAAGAATTAAATCTGATTATGAATGAGTCAAGAGTATGGAAATTAACAAGGTAGATGGAAGGCTTAAAACAATTTAGTCATCTTTTCTGGTTTTTTTCATTTTTATCTTTTAAAAATAAGAAAACAGGACTGAAGTGTTTCTTCATTCAGATTATACCATGGGAGACTTAAAACATCTAAACTTCCCTCCAATTTCCTAGAAAAAGTGAGACCTTTATCACAGAGTCATCATTGCTATTGCTTGATAAAAAATGAAGAGGAAACAGATTGTGGAAAGAAAATACAAGTTAATTGATCTCTAAGATCCCTTCTAGTTCAAATACCTTGTGTTCACATAGGGAAAAATTCTATTTTCATTTTCCCTACTGAAACAAAACAGCACTAGGTTTCAGTTGGAAAGTTCAGATAACTCTGTGCCTCAAAATCCCCAACCTATTTGCCTTAACCAGAGGAAGGACACATTTTATTCTGGTATAATCTATTTTTCAGAAAAATAAAAATTTTCTTTTTCAATAAAATTACTATCTTTTTAATAGGTTTTATTTATTTCTGTATAGAAGAACTGGGGTGTAGGCCAGAGGTGTGGGAAGTGAGAGGATTCACCAGAATAGAGTCGGGAGCAGAACAGGCAGCTCTACTGAAATACACTGCTAAGGGGAGACTTGGACAAAACAGGAGAGGTCTGCTACACCATGTGGGTTAGCTCCCTGGCCGGGAATCAAACCCAGGATGGTACAGTGGGCCTTCACTGTGGTAGTGTTGAGACTTAATCCTTAGGCCACCAGGGAGGCCCCCATCAGTAAAATTCCTATTGCCAAAAAGATCTCAGCATCTTTTATCATGTATGCAAAAACAACCAAATTAGTCTGTCATGTTAAGCTTTCCAATTATAATTTAGAAAATGTTTTTCTCCATGAAATGGTGATGATGACTGTGATGATAAAAGACATCCCTCTATCTTTATTTATGAAGCTATAGATACAGGAATCTAAATACAATATAATAATATTAAGACATTCCACTACTATCCAAAGCTTCCGTAAATTATAGAGGCTACGTAACAAGAAAGTTAAGAGCACTAAAAATGGGTACTGCCCTTATCAACCATGTAACCCTGAACAAGTCATTTATGCCCTCAATTCTTTAAATTTCTTATCATTAAGATGGAAACTATAAACTGAAATTTGTTGGGTAGACCATGTACAGCAACAGCTTACACATTTCTCCAATAACTTATACCATCTGGTCTCTATCCTAAAAGTCAGATCACTCAGTACATACTTCTTATAAATAAGTATAATTATTTTAATGTAAAATTCTATCAAGCATCTCTTTGAAGAAGAATAGCTATTCCCAGATGAACAGTTATTCAATCTTCAAATACAAAAACTTACTAACTGGAGTCATTTAATTAAAAAAAGAAATAGATGCATATTTAGTGAAGATATGGAGGCTATAAACCAAGCCTACTAACCATAATTACCTCTGCATAGCAGAAAAAAACTTTTATTGTCTTCCCTTTAGTCATATGGTTACTAATTACTCTATAATAAACACAAACTTATTGTAATGAGGAAGAAAATGTTTTTAAATGAAATTAATTCAACAGGCAAATAAAGTTAAACACTTTTTAAAGTTCACATTTTGGAAATAAAAATGAAATCTATCACTACTTATAGTGACTGAACTCATATTTCTATTGCAAGAGGAAAAACCAAGAACATAAAATGTACATTCTATTGTACTCTCCAATTCTGATTTCTCTTTGAACCCTAACTCTAGCATGTATCCTCACTTCTGAACTCTTTGATGACTTCAAGGCAAACTCTTCTATTGCATTTCCAAAATTATTAAGAAAAATTACCAATCAGGCTTCTATAATCTCGTAATCTCGAATTTCTCTTCTCTTGTTCCTCACTGACAGATTTCCACTGTAGTTTCATCCTGAAGTATTCATCACTGTAGAAAACAATTTTACATTGAAGATGTTTGAAATTTTTATTTAAAAATTTTTGAGTTTTTCAACACATAATACATAAAAGCATTTATGATGCCAGTGGGATTAAGTTTATAAATATGATAGCAAAGGACCACAGGCTGAACTCGGGATCTGACAAGATACCAGGCTGCCAGGCAGGATTATCAGGGAAACCCAGTGTTTGCTGGGAGAACCAATCCCCAGCATTTAAGCAGAACCAGATGAAAGCAACATCCATTATTTTCAAATGGTCAATGCTGACCCCCTAGGCTTCCCTCTCTAAGGATGGGATTTTTAACCTGAACTATTCCGTCCAGATGAATACCCAGGAACAGCCCCTAAAGTATGTTTCATTACCAAAATTTATCATCCTAACATAGACAAATTGGAAAGAACATGTTTAGATATTATAAAAGGTCAGTGGTGTCCAGTACTGCAGGTCTGCACAGTTCTGCTATCAATCCAGACTCTGTTAAGTGCTCCAAATCCAGATGATCCATTAGCAGCAAATGATATAGCAGAGCAGAGGAAGACTAACGAAGTTCAAGTCATAGAAACAGCTTGCGCACAGACTAGGTTATATGCCATGAATATTTACATCAATATCATCAAGTGTGCAACACTTCTGTTCTGCCAAGTCTTCTCCCTTTTTTGTTTGCCATTAATGGACACAGTCTTAAGAGACATTACAGACTAAAAGCCCAGGTATCTTCAATCCTTTGGTGAGTAAATGCACTTTTGCAAATCTATGTCTTCTCCCGATTCACTGCTATAAATGAGCAGAGGCCAGTAGTAGTATCTGGATTATAGCAAAACATTTAAAAACACTGGTCCCTCTTTGCTTTTATTCATTCCCCCAATTATGGTGTAAGTATGAAACATACTGTGAATGCAGTTGTCTGGGGTAGCTTCAGGAGTATATTATTTTACTGTTTTTTTGAGGGGGGAATAGTTTTAATTTTAAGAGTTCCTTTCCCCCTTTTTAAGGTGATCTAATTGCAGTGGTTAAAAGCAGTTAACCAGTTATTGAGACTATCCTCTCTAGCTAAAATTAACTTTATTCAGACACGATAAATGGAAAGACACTCTAAATGATTGTTTGAACCAAAATAGGAACTTTAAATAAACATCATAGCCCTCACTATTAACATGATTTTGTGGTCAAATGTAGACTCCTCCTTTCAAAAAAAGTTTATGACTATTTTGCATGACTTGTCTAGAAACTTCAGTAAATTTAACATAAAATTAATAAAATGTTTAGTTATTCTTAATAAATATACTACTGAAAAGTTTAAAGTAAAATAAAAAAAAACCCAATAACCTATATATGTCACAAACTTTGTTTAAACTAATAGAATAATTTTAGATATGATTTTCAGGAAATATTTAACTCAATCCTTAATATCATACCAACAATTACTCTAGTCATTAAATATTTTTGCTGAAATTTCTAAATGATTACACATACACATATACATCTACAATTTTTCTTAACGTGACATGAGTTCCATTTACCAATCCATGTAATACTTAGAAATCTGTGACAACCTCTTAGAAGGAATGGTGAACATATCTAAAAAAAGATATAATTATCTCAAAGTCTGAATAGGCAGCACATAATGTTTGAGAGTGAACTTTAAATCAAAGGCAAGAATGAAAATTGGGAATAACGGTATCTGAAAAGATGGTATGTGAAAATTTTCAAATCTGAGAAATTATTAAAAAGTAGAAACCCTCTCCTGGGGGCCTCCCCGGTGGCACAGTGGTTGAGCGCTGGGTTGCGAAGCTGCCCGCAGCCTCTGTAGCCCCGGTTCAATCCCCGGCCTCCAGGGGAGGGTCCCACATGGCGCGCAGACCTCTCCTGCCCGCTGCTCCCCTTAGCAGTGTACTTCGTCAGTCTGCCTGCTCTGCTCTCCGCTCTGGCTCTGGTGAATTCTCTCACCCTCCTGCACTTCTGACTTTACCCGGTGCTTGTATAAATAAATAAATAAATCTTAAAAAAAAAAAAAAAATGGAAACCCTCTCCCCCCTCCACAAAAGCAAAACAAAACAAAACAAAAACCAGTCTATTTTACAAGCGCACCCAAGGTAATTAATCTAAACAGTGAATATACTCCTTATGGACAATTTTTATAGTTTCATAATAAAATATAAAAAACTAAGTCAAGGTGAATGAGAGATTAAAAAACTGCTATCTAATTAGTTATCTTTTAAGTATGCAAAATGTTTATATGGGCCTCCCTGATGGTGCAAGGGGTTAAGCACCCCACTATGAAGCAATCCGCAGCCTCTGCAGCATGAGTTCGATCCCTGGCCAGCCAGGGAGCAACCCACATGGCACAGCAGACCTCTCCTGTCTCGCCCGCTGTTCCCCTCAGCAGTGTATTTCAGTCAGTCTGCCTGTTCTGTTCCCCACTCTGTCTCTGGTGAATCCTCTCACCCACTGCATCTCTGGCCTGTACCCCAGCTCTGGTATGGATATATAAATAAATCTTTAAAAAAAATGTTTATGCAAGTGGACTGGAGTTTTTTTTAACCATTTTTTAATAAATTCTCCAACATAACTGCAATGAGGTCCTTCTTAGAAGTGTTTGTTTTGAAATAACTATAATTTGTAAATTGAAATGATGAAAATAAAATTACTTTCCCATATTCTACTCTATTCCAACTCCTCCATACTAATTTGTATGTAGGGTGAGTTATTTGAATTTCTTTGAAGTACACCAAAAAAGACTATTACTTACGTTTTTTGTTTTTGTAACTGAGTTCTTTCCTCCTTGGTACTGTCCCAAGGAAAATAACCAAGAAGAAATTTCCATGCTTGCTTTCTCAATGCATGACTAAGTCCCTAAAGAAAACATGCATGTTAAATACACTGACAAAGAATGCAAAAATTTCATATAAATAAACAGGGAGACTAATATTTAGAAGATAGATTGATAGATAAAAATAGCTCAAGTCAATGAATACTACATTGTTTTTGACTTCAAGATTCTGAAAACTTTAGTTGACAAAAGCTTAATCTGTATACAGTGTATACTGTAGACTGTATAATACAGACAGCAGGGCTGATTGGTCTTTCTAAATCCAGTCCTTACTATCCAAGGATATATGCCTCTTGCAAATAACCCACAAAAACTTCAAGTAGGAAAGAAAAACTTCCATAGGCTTAATGATCTCTGCCCACTCAATCCTCTGAGATCTCACAAGAGTATCACTTTGTCCAATTTTAAGTTATCAGTCATCAAAATTCATTTCTCTCTGCCCCCTAAAAAATGTAAAAGGGGGAAAACTGCATATCATCAAGTTAAAATGTAATACATATTCAAAGAACTTACCCCTCTAAATATCATCTGCTTCATATTCTCCACATTTAAAATTCTTCCTTCGGCATCAATGTTCTTATTCCATTCTTCCAGTGATACTGGTTCTCTCCTTTGGACAACAGGTCGTTCTCCCAAATCAATCTAAAAAAGAAAATAATAAGGAGTACATGGGGACCCAGTGAAATGAAATCAAGGTATATAAAAACAAACTAAAATATTGTTACTCAGACACGAATTCTAACACTTCTAAAATCTTCCTTATTTTTATTTTTTTTTAAGATTTATTTATTTATGCATACAAGAACTGGGATACAGGCCAGAGGTGTGTGGGCGGGTGGGAGGGGTTTGAGGATTCACCACAGAGTAGCAGCACAGGCTGTGACTGAAATACACTGCTGAGGGGAGCAGTGGGCAAGACAGGAGAGGTCTGCTGTGCCATGTGGGTTAGCTCCCTGGCTGCCCAGGGATTGGCCTCATGCTGCAGTGGCTGCGGATTGTTTCATAATGCTGTGATTTAACCTACTGCACCATCAGGGAGACGCCTTCCTTATTTTTCATTGTTTTGCTACTTTGGATTTCAGTTACATAAGTACAGAACATTCAATATGTAAATTCTGAGACACTTTCAATCTAAATAATACTTAATACTTAAAAAAGGTATTAAAATTATTGTTAAAAGAGTATGATTCCATTAATCATATTCTAAATTTAGCTTTTTCACCACACTAAAATTTGTAGTTCTCAGAATTGATTCATGACCCACTAACTCTATTTGGCATTTTCTACGGTTTCTTAATTCAATTAACAGATGTTGGTAATTTAAAAATATCATTTGCAAGATAAGATCTTTAATTTACTACAATTAGATATTTATAATTTTCCAACTATGTGCAGCCTAGAATTAAAACAAATTAAAAAATTTGTTGATCATATATAAAGATTTGCCATGATTCAGAACCAAAATCAATCTTACTTTTTTTTTTTAAAGATTTATTTATTTATTTATACAAGAACTGGGGTTCAGTCCAGATGCGCGGGAGGGTGAGAGGATTCACCAGAGACAGAGTGGGGACCAGAACAGGCAGACTGACGAAAACACTGCTGATAGGGGAGCAGCAGCGGGCGACACAGGAGAGGTCTGCTGCGCCATGTGGGACCCTCCCCAGCCAGCCGGGATCAAACCGGCGCTGCAGAGGTTGTGGACAGCTTCACAGCGCAGCCCTCAAAAGCCTGCACCACCAGGGGAGGCCCCAATCTTACTTTAAAAAGAAAAGATTCAGGGTCTCCCCTAGTGGCGCAGCGGTTGAGCGCTGGGCTGCGAGGCTGCCTCTGCAGCACCGGTTTGTTCTCCAGCCACCAGCGAGGGTCCCACCAAAAAAAAAAAAGAAAAGATTCACATGAGAACAAAAGACCTAGAGTAGTGTCCTGATTAGCTGCCTTTAGTACCTACAGAAAAACATAAATTAGAAACAGAACCTGGGGCAATATGCAAAGCTCACTATTCATTCACTTCTCAGCACTCATTGAAACAAGCAAATTTATTATCAAAAGGTGATAATCAAAGAGAAGTGATCCAACTTTAATGAACAAAAAATGTAAGTCATGATCAATGGAGAACAAACCAAGAATTTGGTGGCAGGACAAGTATTAGTTGTTAGAGATATTAGTCAGCCACAAATTTTAAGAAAGAATTATGAGAGAAAGGCAAATACAATCAAAACTGAGTTTCTGTTTCTATAGCATTTGGTATACATTTAAAGAGAATTTCTTCTGTTAAAATATAAGAGCTACTTTAATGTAAATTTCTACTCACTCTTGTGATGACTTCAAACCCTGGTTCTTCTTGTTGATTTATCTTTAAACCTGGAATAGCATCATTAAGAAAATCTGCCATTTCTGAAGGTGGTCGTTGATGTGTAGAGGGATCATTGCCTCTCAAACTATCAAAAATGTAGTTTGTGACTTTGGAAAATCCTGACATGGTTGCTGTATAAGGATCCTTTTTAATTTTCTATGTTGTAGGAAGAAAAAAATATTAGCATTATTAACTCAAAGAATAAAAATATCTCATGATGAAAAAGACATGGCAAAGTTTTCTAAAAGGGGATGGGGGAAATCAGAACTAAAACAGTATTCTAAGATTATCTCAATTTTTTTACTGAAAAGAGAAATTTAAATTTTCTAAGCCAATCTTTTAATCTGTTAATGCTACTACTGATTGAATTGCAGATAAACATGATTTGCAGGCTTCATTCAATCTGCATACATTAGAAATATATGCAGCGCTTACTTTCCATTGGTGAATGGCCCACAACAGCTTTCTTCTGTCTAGCAGTCCTGCCTTCACAAAAAAAAAATATTTCTTGAAGGATGCAGTGCCACCCTTCTCTAACACAAAATATTTGATAGCTAAATTTAAAAGCTCATGATATTTAAAAACTAACATTTTAATCTAATTACATTACTAGCAAATCATCATGACAAAAGTAACCTGTTCTGGGTAGTGCTGTTCTGAAAACCAACAAAAGACTATTCCATGGCTAGGGCTACTTAAGTCCCCAAGTGCATTCTTACTCAATTTTAGCAAAAACAGTTACTTCTTAATGGACTATTTTTTAAATTTTCACAATTAGAAAAACTGTTCCCTCACTTTTTATTTTAATTAGTGTTTAGTTTCCTGTCCTCCTTCCTTCAAAATTCCTTCTTTCTTGGTTATCTTCAGAACCAACAGAAAGCATATGGAATAGTCATCACTCAAACATTTGTTGCATGGGTAAATGAATAAGCAATCATTTCATCAGCTAACATAGAAATCTGAATGAAAAATAACTATTTCTGCCTGCATTAAATCTACATTTTTAGTCAAATATAAGAATATTCTCAAACACTTAGAAGGAAATTATATAATCGTGACCCCAGGAAACCTATTTAAATGGAAAATTAAAAGTCAAACCATATTTATGCCCACGTTTATCATCAATGAATACAAAATAGCTTATCTAGTGACCTTTCACCTACTTGAAGAAAGCTATAATAAATGTCCAATTTCAGTATTATGATAAAGGAAAAAATTACTGTCAGAACAATTAAGAACCAAGGAAGCTTTTAAGTCTTAGAAATAATATGAAACATTATGATATCCAAAGCTTACACAAAATAGTTTCATAAAGTTTACACACAGAGACAGTTGCCTCATTCAGTATAATCTCTGAGGTTAAGTGAGATGTAGAGGGATATAAAATAAGAGTCAGAGTAATTGATTAATACAAAGTAGGTTTAAGAAACATACTTGTATTAAACCATATGCTGGTTCATCAAGAAGATTTTCAAAAGACTGTGAGAGACTCTTATTCTGACAATTCACAAGAAGTATTCTTTTATCCTGTGGAGATCTGTAATAAAAAGAAGAGATTTATAGAAAAGTCTAGCAAGTACATCAATTACTACCTGAATACTCACTCATGCAATTATTTTTTCTTACCAAAACAAAAAAATAAAACTTAAATGTCCAGTAATTGAATCGTTTCCAATTAATACTAGCTAACACTTAGTAACTATATTAAGTGATTTCTACAACTGTATGAAATATAAAATACTAAATGAGCATAAATAAGAGTTGAACTACAGTTTTATTCTAGGTAAAGTCAAGGGGACTAAATTATAATCAACCCAAATTCTCGTTTAGAATTATAGTACAAAAATCATGGGCCTCCTCGGTGGCGCAGCGGTTAAACGCTGGGTTGCGAAGCTGCCCGCAGCCTCTGCGGCGCCGGTTCGATCCCCGGCTGCTCCCCAGCCACCGGAGGAGGGTCCCACTTGGCGCGCAGACCTCTCCTGCTGCCCACTGCTCCCCTCAACAGTGTACTTTGGTCCTTCTGCCTGCTCTGCTCCCCGCTCTGGCTCTGGTGAATTCTCTTACCCTCCTGCGCTTCTGACTGTACCCAGTGCATGTATAAATAAAACAAAAACAAACAAACAAATAAATAAATAAATAAAATACCTGCCTCTTTAAAAAAAAAATAGAATTATAGTACAAAAATCATACAAATAGATCTTTCATTATCATAAAAATTAAAATCAAAACACACTTTATGATTCATCAGTGTAATATGTACAATACAGAAAAATGTCCCATTTTGAAATGATTACCAGCTTCATTCCACAGCTTGGTAGTACTGCAATATAAAATGTTAAAAACACAAGACACAAAGACATTAATTATTTGTTAAAGATTACTAATCATGTTGACCATAACTATAAACTATATATGAATATATTTAACAAAATTATAATATACAATTTCAGATAGCAGAATGCTTTTAGTTGTTATTAAGTTCTGGAAACCAATTTTTCCTAACATTTCTTAATAACTACAGAATAAGTAAAATGTATTCAAAATAGATATCTAATTTCAAATAATCAGATGAATTATTTTCTATTCAGTAAGTTTTATAACTTAGTAAATCAACTGTAATAAATCCACAACTTTTCTGTGTTTAAAATAAAAATTAAATGTGTTATTTTGCTACTATCTACCTCTAGTTTATTATAAATGCTTGAGATAAGAACTTTAATAACAGTTATCGCTTCTCAATTCTAAAGTATCACGATGCAACACCAAAGCTAGGGGGGAATATGAATTCCAAAACAGGATCTCATTCTTACAAAGTCAGAAACAGCAGTTGTCTCCAGAGACAATAGTAGCTTACTATTCCCCTTGGCTTCTTAGAGGGAGCTGAAGTTGAGTCATTTGAAGAAGAAAAACAGTAACTTTTTAAAACGTTTAATTTTCATCAAACACGTTTCTGAACACTTTGGGGGGTCATGCATACTGTGACGATTTACAGACTCTCACAAGGCATTTTTTTTTTAAATATTTATTTATTTATACAAGACCTGGGGTATAGGTCAGAGGCACGGAAGGGTGAGATAATTCACCAGAAGACAGACCAGGGAGCAGAACAGGCAGACGGGCCAAAGATACTGCTGAGGGGAGCAGCGGGTAAGGAAGGAGCGGTCTGCCATGCAGACCTCATTTGGGATTCTAGCCGGCTGGCCAGCAGGGAATCAAACCTGCGCTGCAGAGGCTGCAGACAGCTTCACAGTGTGATGCTCCACCTACTGCACCACCAGGAAGGCCCTCACAAGGCATTTTTTTTTCTGCTTTATGTTTTCTCCATATTTTTTAAAAATATTTTATTTTATATAATTCTTACATCATTTTTCATTTTTGCACAAGGTATGCATTTTCATTTTGGTTATATTCCCCATACAATTGCACCCCCCCTTATTTTGATCCTAATCCTTCCTCTCCCCGCCCATACCCACCCCCCTGCCCCGTAGTGTGTCTCTGGTTTATAGTTGCTTGTTGATTTTGATTTTTACTTTGTATTAATTAGTCTTTTTCCTGGTCCCTTATTTAGGTTTTCTAAATTCCTGCTCTGAGTGAGACCATCCGGTATTTTTCTTTTTCTTTCTGGCTTATTTCGCTGAGCATGATCCCTTCTAGCGCCATCCATGTTGCTGCAAACTGCATGTGTTTATCTTTTTTGATTGCTGAGCAATATTTCATTGTGTATATGTACCACATCTGCTTGATCCAGTCATCTATTTCTGGGCATTTGGGTTGTTTCCAAAGCTTAGCTATTGTAAATAGTGCTGCTATAAACATAGGGGTGCAGGTGCCCTTTGGAATTAACGTTTCTGTGTCCTTTGGGTAAATACCTAGGAGTGGAATTGCTGGATCATATGGAAGCTCTATGTTTAGTAGTTCAAAAAATCTCCACACAGCTCTCCATAGTGGTTGGACCAGTTTGCACTCCCACCAGCAGTGCAGGAGAGTTCCTTTTTCTCCACATCCTTGCCAACATTTGTTGTTGCTAGTTTTTTTAATATGTGCCACTCTCACTGCTGTAAGATGTATCTCATTGTAGTTTTGGTCAAATTTTAAAAGTAACACCAGAAAAAGAAAAGAAACTAATATTGGAACAATTTTTTTTCCCTGACACATTGCTGCTGGTGCTGTGGTGCTTATTTTGTTTCTAACAACGAATTCTGAGTAAAATTATTTCTTTAAAATCAAAATAAAAAATAGAAATGTTAAAATATTGACTACACATGTAGAAGGAAAACAAATATGTAAATTTCAGCTTTCTGGGTGAATTTTTTTTTAAGATTTATTTTTTTATGCACACAAGAACCGAGGACAGGCCAGAGATGTGGGGGGTGAGAGGATTCACCTATCTGGGTGAATTATTATGGTTCCAGATTTAACAACAACATCACTAAACTAGAGATGGGAAGAAGAAATATCTGTCCAACCAACAAGCAACCACAGATAAAAAGGAAGTATTTCGTGTTTTATACTCAAAGCTTTGTGCAGACAGGCTGAGGGGAACTCTAGGAGGAAGTGAGATAAAAGAAATTTGAGCTTTGGTAATCCCTAAGGAAATCAACAAACATTTCAAGCACCAGTCAAAGGACAAGCATCAGCCAAAAAGCGAATCAAAGGGCAAGTATTGCTAGGCAGCTCCCAAGCTCATCAGAAAGAGGATGGCATTCTAGGATATTGTTACAGTAAGTTTCTACCTGCCAGGTTACGACACATTTAATTTGGGAAATTAAATATTTTAAACATCCTATTTATGGAATTCTGGGAAGTTGATCTCTCAAGACTTTCAAATTAATGTAAGTTAACAATGCTATTAGATCTTATGAAAGGACTTCACTAAAACCATAGTCTAGTATCACCACTACAGGTGCATATCTACTGACAATTCAGAAGTACTTCCCAGGCTTCAGAGTAAGCCTCTCCCGAAGACCTCAGAATAAATTCATAAATTATAATCATTAAACAATGTCTGTATGCTGTGATGTAGCAGTTAGCTATTTTATAGTGAGACTGCAAATGACCAATATGGAAAGTTTAAGAATAAATATAATTGCAAGAAACAGCAATCAAAAGGTGAACAAAAAACTGAAAAGTACAAAATATTTACAATAAAAGTATACACACACACACACAACTACATACATGCATGCATATCTATATATAAATGGTTGGTGTTATACATTAACAGAACCAATATAACTTGGGGGTGGTATTTCACTTTTTGGATATTTATGTATTAATGTAAAAACTACCCAATATACAATTTTAACGTAACTATAACCTTCATTCACATCCCAGCAATCAACTTAGTTTCAGAAAGGTAACAAGAATGTATTTGTGGCTCATTCTTTCACCCTCAAGAGAGTATCATGTTTTAGAGAAGTCAAAGAATACTAACAAACATCAATGAATTCAATAATCTGTTTTCCCTAATAGATAAGAAAATCATCTGAGAAAAAATAAGCCTCAAAAAGCCTCACATTTTGTGCTGACTGATCCAGTTGAGAGAAGGAACTGTGCATGGCTAGCCAACCTCTTCCTCGCTCTTGTAAGACTGCCCAACTCCTACACATTCAGTTTCTGTTCATCAAGATAGTTAAGGTGTTAATTCACTCGTTGGATGTGTCAGGAAGATAAGATGGCTGCTGATCAAGCCACATTCTTCAATTTCAGTTAATTAGAGAAAAACATAACATGGTCTGACTCTTATTAGATTTGAACTCAGAAGAAGATTAGAGGATGACACTGGCATAGACAGGCTGACGTCACCATGAGGTTGTTGAAACCAAGATTTTCCTGTGGTCCCTAGAACAATCTCTGACCATAGGAACATGACTCTGGAAACATCATTTTGTTCAGAATAACTGCTCCAGGAACAGCAAATGAAACCCCTATGGCTACACCTAGTAGGATACAAAATTGGAGATATTTGGGACTTTCTTTTCTATAGATATTGGGAATTCCATTTATTTGGATCAATGCTAGTAAGAACTAATAAATTCCATTTATTTGGAACAATACTAATGGGCTTTAATAGCTCCGTAAGTATTTGATAATGAGTGACAGCTTACACAAAGTTGGGGATTTTTTTTTTTTGGTGATTTTATTTGGAGTATTTATATTCTATCATGCGGTCTCAATGTATTATTTCTGGTTAGCTATTATAACTGGGCATAATTTATGATGGCAAAAAGAGCTGAGGATATAGAGGGGCCTTGGAGATAAAATATTTGATATACTATTTCACATTTCAGATAATTTTAGGAAAAAAGTAAACTGGTCTCTGGTGTCATGGGAATACACAAAGGAAAAAGAGCTGATAATAGGGGTGCAGTCTTTGATGACTCACTTTACACAGCTGTCTCCTCCCCCCCAAGACAGCCACATCCCTGGCTGACCATAAACTTAAAGACATACAGTCCAAGGAGAAGAGACAACAAGTTTAGGACAGTCAGTCACCTCTGCTAGGTTTCTCTCTTTGACCAAGTCATTCATCTCTTATGCTCATATCTTTTCCCATTTTATCCTCTCCTTAAGATCTCATTTTCTTAGAGCTTCAATGCTACTGTCATACAAAAAACGTTATTATCCTATAATATGCTCTCACAGAACTCTCTTATTCAAAGTATTTGTTACAGCTAAAATCTAACATTTATTTACATAAGCTATTTGTCTTTCCCACAACAGTACAAACTAGGAACACAGGGACCATATATTTCTTGGTGACTATACTCTTCCAGCACTTTGCACAGTGTCCCAAGAAGGATCATTATTGCCATGACTTCATGTTTCCAAATAGAACTACGCACTTACAGTAAAGACACTGTGCTTCACACAGAGATAGGGATGATTCTGATTATTAAGATTGGGAAACAGTAAGAAGCATGCGGCATAAGCCCTTCCAGGCTCTCTTCACTCTCAGGTCTGCCTGTCTACAGAAAACAGCTTTCTGGTTTGCTCTTATTTCACATCATAAATAGGGCATTCTCACTAGGGAAACCTTTGGTTGTGCAAAAAGATTACTGGGTGACTCAAAATTAAGTTGAGGTGAATTATGATGTCGCATATCTAAGCCTCACCAATAGTTATTTTTATCACCATCTTTCTGATTTTTATCTTCACTTCATATAGAGAAGGAAACAGTTTCACTTGCAACCCTCATTAAAACACCAATACACATTCAAGACACACAATCTTTTAAGTACTGAACCCATCCAGGATAGAAAACTCTGCATCTCGAGCTGAAACTTGTGTACTTATTGCTAGGTCGAGTCATAGAAAACAAGTCTAGGGCCTCCCTGGTGGCCTATGGGTTAAAGCTCAGCACTACCACCACTGCAGCCCGAGTTCAATCCCTGGCCAGGGAGCAAACCCACATAACGCAGCAGACCTCTCCTGTCTTGCCCACTGTTCCCCTCAGCAGTGTATTTCAGGAAATTTGCCTGTTTCTACTCCCCACTTTGTCTCTGGTGAATCCTCTCACCCCCGCACCTCTGGTCTAGATCTCAGTTCTTCAATAAATAAATAAATAAATAAATAAATAAATAAATAAAAATTTTGTTAAAAGAAAACAAATCTACATCATATTTCTTATAACAACCTTTTCAAAATTTGTCCAATTGCCATTTATTTATCCAACAAAGGCATACTGCACAAGTATTATGTGCCAGGCACTCTGACTAGGGATTTAGGAGAAAACATAAGCAAGAGAGAAGCAATCTCTGCCTTTATGGTTTATACTCTAGAGTAGAACATTAAAAAAAAGTAAATAGATAAAATTACTTTCTTCTGGTTAAGGGCCCTGAAAGAAGCATGAACTAGCATGAACTACAAAAAGGAATGAGGGTGGGAACCTGCCTTAGATGGGAAGGGGTACATGCAGAAAAGCCACTCTGGGATGTGTGTGTGGTAGAAAATAGAAGAGGTGAGGTTTAAGAAAGAAACAGAGCCAAAAGAGGGCAGGCCCCCATAGAACATAGTCATGGTTATTACACCCTTCAATCCCTTTCATAATATCAGTCTTGTCTTCCATGTATAGCTAGTCTAACATTTAAAATGAACAATGGTAGAAAAAAAAAAAAAACCTGAATAATAAAATGCTTTGCCTAAAATGAAGCCTCATTCTTGAAAGTATAATCTTATCACAATAAAGAATAGAGCTGGAATGGGCCTCCCCGGTGGCGCAGCGGTTGAGCGCTGGGTTGCGAAGCTGCCCGCAGCCTCTGCAGCGCCGGTTCGATCCCCGGCTGCTCCCCGGCCACCGCAGGAGGGTCCCACATGGCGCGCAGACCTCTCCTGCCGCCCGCTGCTCCCCTCAGCAGTGTCCTTCGGTCCTTCTGCCTGCTCTGCTCCCCGCTCTGGCTCTGGTGAATTCTCTCACCCTCCCGCGCTTCTGACTGTACCCAGTACTTGTATAAATAAATAAATAAAATCTTAAGAGAAAAAAAAAAAAAGAATAGAGCTGGACTAACACTTCTGAGACTTTATATGAGTTACATCACAACACTGATTGATATTGAGCTTACTATGGTGCTGAAACTCCCAAGTCTTTAACACCTGCTATCCAAAAGTCAAACCTTCTGCCCAATCATAACAATGGCCCCCCGCCCCGAAATAGACTTAACCCTCAAGTGGTAGCCTACTCATAGCTTTTCACTTCAAAATCCAAAACCCACATACTGGCAGTCTGGACTGACTTTCCTATGGTTACTGGTACTGAGCAGCATGCCTAGTGCCAATCAGAGGTAGTCAACATGACAGGGGAGAGTACTTAATGCCAAAAAAAAACCACAGTCGAAACCTTCTAGCTTTTGGATCACTCCTAGTTTTATATGATCTAAATTTAAGCATGAGAACATTAATGAAATTAACAATCATCCCCATAGTTTCCCAAGCTAAAAATTGCAACTTCTCTCTTCTCAACACTTCAACTTATCTAATCAATGAAAAATCTAACCCAAATATATCTCCAATACTTCTATTTTCCCTGTCACTCTCCTAGTTCATGGCACTGTAATCTGTAAGCCAACATTACTTCAATACTAAATTTTTTTTTTTTAAAGATTTATTTTTATTTATTTATACAAGCACTGAGTACAGTCAGAAGTGCAGGAGGGTGAGAGAATTCACCAGAGGCAGAGCAGGGAGCAGAGCAGGCAGAAGGACCGAAGTACACTGCTGAGGGGAGCAGCGTGCGGCAGGAGAGGTCTGCGCACCATGTGGGACCCTCCTCCGGTGGCCGGGGAGCAGCTGGGGATCGAACCGGCGCTGCAGAGGCTGCGGGCAGCTTCGCAACCCAGCGCTCAACCGCTGCGCCACCGGGGAGGCCCCTCAATACTAAATTTTTTAAAAAAATCATGCTTTGGTCTTTACTCAGTTCCTTGGTCTCATGTTTAAATTTGCTTCCTTTCCCACACTGTAAAGACCTGTGAGATTGAACTACTCTGCTCTGTGAGTATATCATGTTTTGAGTTCCTCTATCTTAAAACAGCTTTCCCTCTAAATATTTCATTCCCTTTAATACTAGTGTTCACTTATTCATTAGGTTTCAATTTTAACATTGTTTCCTCCATAAAGTCTTCCCTAACTTTTACTCAACACCCAGTTTAAATGAGGTACCCTTCTGATTATGCTCAGTGAAATAAATCAGAAGGAGAAAGAAAAATATCGGATGGTTTCACTTATAGGAGGAACACAGGAAAGCTATACAAGGAATCAGGGGGAGAAAAAGGCAAAAGTAGTAAACTAGAAAGTGGAGACATTCTTCAGGGGTCAGGGCAGGGAAAAAGATCAAAACGGGAGGGAAGAGCACAAGAGTCTATTATGATGGTTGATGGGTGTCTTGGTAGTGGTAATTTTATGGGACAACACCTTCAAGGATAAACCAAACACTACAAAAATGAACAACAATGTAAAAATAAATAAAATTTTTTTAAAAAATGAGGTACCTCTCCTTCCTTTCCTGGGAGCTTCCTAAGCACCTCATACTTCCTCCAGTTTAGTACTTGCATTTCATTACCATTTACTGGCTGGCATCTTCCATAGGGCCATAAATGCTCAGAGCCAGTAACATGCCTGTTTTATTCACTACTAAACATCAAGCAATGATAAAAATCAGAGACATTTATCAGGGCACAGGGAAGGAAAGGGATCAAAACAGGAGGGAAGAGCACAAGAGTCCGTTGTGATGGTTCATGGGTGATGGCACAATGTTCAGAACACATATAGCCAAAATATATTTGCTGAGAGTTATGTGTGTACAAATGTGCATAAGTGAATAAGCATAAGATTTGTGCAAAGTGAGAAGGCCCTGTCTTCCACACTTAAAATTTCATAAAGGACTTAGGCTTGCCTGACTTAAATTGTAACATTACAAATAAACCCGTGTCTAAAAGGAACTATCTAATAAAAGGTAAGTTACGTAAACCTATCATTTATATGCTACTGATACATCATCATTCATTTGAGTGTATATAAAAAAAAAAACTGGACTCTTTTCTTTAAAACAGTAAAAGATAAGTTGCAGATACAAATGACTAAAGTGGCAAAATTTACTCAGCTATTGATTTAGAAAAACAGTCAGAAAGACATGAGCTACCTGAGCCCTCATATGCACATAGGTCACTGATGCCAAATAACAAGTAAAAATAGTTTGCCTTGGGACCAACACAACAATCTCATTTCAATAAGTAGAAAATAATTTGATACTTACTCATACAATACCACATATTTTTCAAGAGAGTCAATCAGTAGTTTGCTATCTCCTTGATGAAAGTGTAGAGCAGGAAGAACGACGTCATCCTTTAGACAGAATACCAAATATGACCAGCCCATCCCCTCTTTGTTTTGCTTGATTGATTTCAGGTCTGTCAAACTGAACAGGAATGACCATTTGCTTTTCCCATTTCTATGACTTGGAGCATCTTAAAAACAAGAGAGTGGGGCAAAACAGTTTTGTTCACCTTTTTAAAAGGTTCTGATAGCGCGCTTCATGACTGCTTGAGAGAAACCCACTGAATCGAGGGAATCGGCATTCACATTACTAGGCTTCCACCTGTACTAGACATAATACATACATTTTCTTAAAATGAGAATAGTTTTCTAAGTAATTGCCCTACTGCATACAATTTGAAAAAAAAATCATCTTTACTTAAAATACGAGCTTTGCCCAAAATAACCATGGTTTGGGAGAAGGCAGGCTGGACTGAAACTACTAACTAAATAAGCTGGGCAAATAATTGAATACCTCTGACCTGGATCTTCTTCATCTGTATAATGGAGATAATTATACTTACCTCCCAATGTTATTTTAAGAATTAAAAGAGACAATGCTTGTTAACTAACTAGAAGAGTGCCAAGTACATAGCAAATAATCAATAAGTGTTCATTTTTTCCACTCCCCCCAAATATGAATGATAAGATCTCTTGGAATTATTTAAAAATACATATATTTATTTCCTCATTTGTTTGCAATTATCTTTCTAAACTACAATGAATAAAGGCAAGCATATTTGTATAAAAATAACAAAGGAATGAATATACCACAAACATTTTATTTGCAAAAACCTAAAGGACAGTTGGGTACTTAGGATGAAAAGATAACTAAGTTGTGAATGCTTTAGAGAATGAATACATTCAATCTTCCCGCTAAATCTTCTACTAGGTAAGACAATTTAAGCCAAACTATAGCTATGTAAACTAGAGCATTGAGTTTGTGGGTTATTTAAATATAAAAAGCTTAAAATTCTAGATTCATGAACAATATCATAGTAACAAGAAATTTGAAGATTATCAAGTTACATAAAAGAAAAAAGTTATCTTTCTTGTCACTTGACAATTTCAAATATAAAAATAATGTTTTAACACTTTAAAGGCATAAGCATACCATGCTTCTGAAATTTTAAAAAGCTTTTCTCTAATGTTATTTCCTAAGAAGTGTCATACTATACTTTTCTGTAAGATCATCATTAATTCCACCCCCCACTATCAATTCTGCAAAGATAAACTGCATAAAAGATATATGTTTACAGAACCTGGAAGGACAGATCAACAGGTATATTGATCTGCATATATGTCACCTTCCTCTACAGTCAGGAAGACTATACCACCATGACCTCCAATAAGGTCTCCTAAACTGACACAGGGAAATCTACAGCTTTCAGAACGCAGGCACTATCATTTCATGAAAATTTTATCATTTGAAAGGCTATCCAGAAAGGCTAAAGCAATTTATCTATACACTGACTAGCCTCGTTCCCACACCTGCTTGGATGGTGAATCCAGACCTAAGGCTGGTACCAGATTAAGTGCCATGTGCTCAGTTTATTATTACAGAGCACATTACACTATAAGCTAATAATAAAGTGAGAACAATTTCAGAATCCCAACATCTCCATAATCATTTAAGTGTGAATATACTTGAAGAACAACCTAAAATGAATATATACCAGATCATTTACAAAGACCAAAAATATCTTCCCAGCAAAGAGCAATGAAGAACTAATACAATTTTTAAATCCTTAAATTGCACAAAAATAGCTAATCCAAATTAAAGAAACAAAATCATATGATTTATAGTACATGCAGTCTATATGAATTATCAGAAGTTTTACATATTCAGAAGTAAAAATTTCCCCTAATGGAAAAGACACTCATTACTTATCAAATACAATGAAAAATGCCTCACAAATTTTCTCACTTAAAACTACGATAAAGGGGCCTCCCTGGTGGCACAAGGGGTTAAATCTCAGCACTATGACGCTATGGGCAGCCACTGCAGCACAAGTTGGATCCCCGGCCAGGGAGCTAACCCACATGGCACAGGAGATTTTTCCTGTCGCTCCTCTCAGCAGCGTATTTCAGTCAATTGCCGGTTCTGCTCCCCACGCTGTCTCTCGCGAATCTTCTCTCACACACACCCCCACCATACCTGGGGCCTACATCCCAGTTCTTATATGCATAAATAAATAAAATAAATCTTAAAAAAAAAAAGCAAAACTCTGATAAAGGATGAGATATTACAAAGCAAATTTACAAGTCACTTACTGGAATATAAGTTTTATAAAAACAAAACTATATTTTATTCAGAGATGTATTCCTAGGGCCTAGAAAAAATGACTTGCAGTTTGAGGAGGTTCTGAGAGATGTGCTGAATAAATAGCTAATAATCCAGTAAAGTCAACATTAATCTGCAATTTCGTCTACCATCAATAACTCACCAGAAATAGAAATGGTTACAAAGAAAACAAACAGAATCTACATGGTAACTAAAATTTTCTCTCTTTAAAGAAAGGCAAATTAAACTAATTCTGATGAACTTACTATGTCACCAAATATATAAAGAATAAAGTCCTCACTTAACATCCTAATAGATTCTTAGAAACTACAACTTTAAACTGACAACATATAATGATACTAGGTTCTCAAATAAGGCCTGTATTTCTTTTCTCTCATCAACATTAAACAAAAGAATGTTATTTGGGGACCTGTTCTATCTCCAAAACAATGACATGGGAAATTGATCAGAATAGCACAACAGTAGAACAAAACAATTCAGTAAGTCTCTACATGTCTTGAATAGAATTAATATCAAGAATTTTACCTGAGAGGGCCTCCCTGGTAGCGCAGCGGTTAAAGTCTCCCCGCTATCAAGCTATCCCCAGTCAGGGAGCTAAGCAACAAGGCACAGCAGACCTCTGCAGTCTCGCCTACTGCTCCCCTTAGCAGTTTATTTCAGTAAATCTGCCTGATCTACTCCCCACTCTGTCTCTGGTGAATCCTCTCACCCTCTGCACCTCTGGATTACACCCCAATTCGTCTATGCATAAATAAAATAAATCTTTAAAAAAAAGAATTTTACCTGAATGATTACCAGAACATGTCAGTCTGCTGTTCTGGGAAGATAAATTTTCAAAACATTTGATCTGGTATATAAACACAAAGACCAGCAGTAGAAATTCATGAAAAATATAAAGTTAAATTAAGTCTTCTGAGGGCCTCCCCGGTGGCGCAGCAGTTGAGCGCTGGGTTGCGAAGCTGCCTGCAGCCTCTGCAGCGCCGGTTCCATCCCCAATGAGGGTCCCACATAGTGCGCAGACCTCTCCTGCCGCCCGCTGCTCCCTTCAGCAGTGTACTTCAGTCTGCCTGCTCTGCTCCCCACTCTGGCTCTGGTGAATTCTGTCACCCTCTCGCACTTCTGACTATACCCAGTGCTTGTATAAATAAATAAAAATAAATCTTAAAAAAAAAAAAATTAAGTCTTCTGATAGTCAATTTTCTAAAAATCTGCCCCTAGTTTCCTATGTGAATTATGAAAAAAAAGGTAAAAAGTAAAAAAAGTGAATGTTGTAATAAATACCATTTAAAATACCATTTAAAAAATTTTAAGTATTTCTTAATAGCAGAAATTTGAATTCTACAAGCTCAAGCTTAGAAAATGTCTCCTGAATTTTTAATAATTATTAAAGGTTTTCTGTAATCACAATGCATGGCTAAGCCACATAAAGCAACATTTACATCTGTTTTTTTCTAAGTTACGCAGCTACACAAAGCTTCTTATTAAAATAGGCAGGAGACTGTCTGAAAAATACAGAGACTTATTTAATTTGTTGGGCTAAAACCCAATGCTGTATTTTTTTTTTAAAGCCTAACCTCTCCAGGTGATTTCAGTACACTATGTTGAAAAGCACTAGTCTAAAAAAATCTTTATTGTCAGATTATGATTTTCTCATGCATGTAATGCTTCTTTCTTTTATGAAATTCTGAAACTTATTCCTTTTCCTCATTCTTATATCATGTCATTTTCTATTTTTTTTTTTGACTTATTTATTTATTTATATAAGCACTGGGTACAGTCAGAAACACGCCATACAGGACCCTCCTCCGGTGGCCAGGGAGCAGCCGGGGATCGAACCGGCGCTACAGAAACTGCGGGCAGTTTCGCAACCCAGTGCTCAACCACTGCGCCACCGGGGAGGCCCCATTTTCTATTTTTTAAAAAAAAGATTTATTAAAAAAATTTTTAAAAAAACATTTATTTAAGTCAGCCCTCGACACAAGGGTTTGTAAAAAAAAAAAAAATAAAAAAAAAAAAAAGAGAAAATAAAAAAAAGAAGAAAAAAAAATTAAAAAAAAAAAAAAAAAAAAAAAAAAACATTTATTTATTGGGCCTCCCCGGTGGCGCAGCGGTTGAGCGCTGGGTTGCAAAGCTGCCTGCAGCATCTGCAGCACCGGTTCGATCCCCGGCTGCTCCCTGGCCACCGGAGGAGGGTCCCGCATGGCGCACAGACTTCTCCTGCCACCCGCTGCTCCCCTCAGCAGTGTACTTCGGTTCTTCTGCCTGCTCTGCTCCCCGCTATGGCTCTGGTGAATTCACTCACCCTCCCGCGCTTCTGGCTGTACCCAGTGCTTGTATAAATAAATAAATATTTTTTTTTTAAAAAATCTCATAAAAAAAAAAACATTTATTTATTTATGCATATAAGAGCTGGGGTACAGGGCAGCGGTGTGGGGGGGTGAGAGCATTCACCAGAGACAGAGAGAACAGAACAGGCAGACTGACTGAAATACACTGCTGAGGGGAGCAGTGGGCGAGACAGGAGAGGTCTGCTGCGCCATATGGGTTGCTCCCTGGCTGGCTGGGAATCAAACTCATGCTGCAGAGGCTGCGGATTGCTTCACAGTGTGGTGCTTAACCCCTTGCACCACCAGGGAGACCCCCATGTCATTTTCATTTTCAAGGATTTAACAATGTTAGGCCACAACAAAAAATAACAATTCACATAAACCAATCCTGAAGATCTACAGAAAAGTCACCTCACATACCAAATATAATAAAATCCTGAGATTTTAATCTTTAATATTTTGTTTTATTTGGTAAGTATCTTCCCTTTCAGTAAAAAGGGAATGTTAAAACAAAAAACCAAACACACACACACACGCAGAAAGTGTTATCAAAAGTTCATGATTTATTTAATTGCCACTATTTCCAAGAACTGATAAAATACAAAGTATAAACTACTGTATATGAGAATGATTCCCCAGGCCATATATGAAAATCAATTTTTATTAGTAATTGTGCTCTGTAAATTCAGCAACACAAATTTTAGTAAATTTTGACCAATCTTTTTTAATATGATAAATGTGGATAAATTCTAATTCAGATCCACATCATTAAGAGGTAAAATAACCTTTTCCTAAGTTTTTTTTAAAGATTTATTTTATTTATTTGTGCATACAAAAGCTGGGGTGTAAGCTAGAGTTGTAGGGGGTGAGAGGATTCACCAGAGACAGAGTTGAGAGCAGAACAGGCAGATCTATTGAAATACACTGCTGAGGGGAGCAGCGGGCAAGACAGGAGAGGTCTGCTGTGCCATGTGGGTCACCTCCCTGGCCAGGGATCAAACTCATGCTGCTGTGGCTATGAGTTTCATACAGCTGAGACTGAACCCCTTGAGCCACCAGGGAGGCCCAAGTAAAAAAGTTTTAACTCTATATAAGTACTTAGATTTTTCCCTAAATTTGTTTATTGAGGTAAAACAGGTTTACATCCTTGCCTCTGCTTTGGCGAAGTGTTCAGTGTTTAAAAGAGATCACAAACAGACTACTCACATGATAGACGAACTAGCGAGCGAGATCATGCTGGGGTAGTACGTGTGTTATATCTAGCAATTAATTAGCTTTACTCTTTCTTGTTATCTATATGTAAGTAATCACTCCAAAGCAAACACTGATTGAAAGATATATATATATATATATACACACACACACACACATACAGATACACAATATACAGAAAGGAAAATAAGATACTGCAATAAGCTATGAAGATCCTGGTATACTCCATCTCCCCCTGGTGCTTTAGGAAGAAATAACATGACTTTCTTAATTCCAGTAGATCAAAAATATGTGCATGAGAGACAACCAAAGCAAATTTTTTAAGTATTTCTATTTTCTGCCATTAATAATTATAATACAGAACAAGTATTTTAAAGTCTTTTTTTTTAAAGTCACAACCAACAAAACAGAGATAAAAAAGAACTATAAAATATGAGCTTTATATATATTAATCAAAGTATCAAATCATCCTTTGGAGGAACATTAAAGAATTTTCTTAGCCCTTTCGTATATATCATATTGTATCAAATCAGTATATAATTTCAAAAAGTTAACTCATACCTCCATTGGTATGTGGTTTCTTTTTAAACGCAACGGTATTAACCATGTCCCACTCCGCTTCGTAACTATTCAGGGACTCCAGTCCTCGGTGAGCTCTTTCTCTGGGGGCCTGGGTCCATTCTACAACCGAACTGGAGTCCTAAAATAATTGCAACAATAAAATATTTAGGAACTGAAGTAGAATTTACTTTCATTTGATAATATCTCAGTTTCTAAGTAAATTAAGTATGTGAGTTAGAGTAGACATCACTGATGTGAAAACTGAACACGCCTTCCCATACTTTTCTCCCCCGCTTACTTTTACCAAAAAGACAAGAAAAGTTTGTCCAGACTCCCTTGCACTTATGGTTGCCATTAATTTCACCTTTAAAAGCAGACGTCAAAAGCAGGGCTCATGGAAATGCTTTTGCTTTCCTAATGAAAGCCTTATCTCTTTCCCCTTTCACCTATTTTGAATGCAATTGCGAAACCTAAAAATACGGCAGTCATCTTATGACCATAAAGAGAAAAAGGAAGGAACCACTGAAATAGCTGCAAACCTTCAGATTTCTAGTTGAGGGAAATAGCCAATGGTGGCTACTTACTTAAGTCACCACTGGTTTCATATTCTCTTGTCAAAATTAGCAAAAAACCACAAATAAGATATATATATATATATATATATATATATATATATATGTCTCAAGAACTCTCTATCTGAAAATAATAAAACTGAAAGTCTAAAATGCAATATTAACAAATATACTAAATCAAGTTTAACTTCTATACAATAAAAGATATCACATATACATTAACGATAAACAAGGGTGATAAGATAAAGGTAAGACTGGGTGAAAATGTTTCCAAAAGCATATGTAGATAACAGAAAAACTTTTAAAATACAGAAACTCCTACCAATTTACTTAGATTAACAGACATCAAAACAGAAAAACAAGGAAACAGTTGAACAAACAAGTCAAAGATATGAACTGACAAACGTAGGAAGAAGTCCAACTTCAAAAACAATCAGAAATAAAGTTTAAATGAATTTCAACTTTTGCCCCAATCAAAAATGATATTAGTAATTAAGAATGAGGAAATACTATCTTACTTATGATAATGCTAATTAGCACAGACTCCTAAAGATAATGTAGTCCTATTTATTAAAATTAAAAGAGTGTCCCAGGTAGCTCACGGGGATGAGTCTCAGCACTATGAAGCTATGTTCCCCTCAGCAGTGTATTTTAGTCAGTCTGCCTGTGCTGCTCCCCACCCTGTCTGTGGTGAATCCTCTCACCTCCCCACACACCTCTGGCCTACACTCCATCTCTTGAATGCATTAAATATATATAATAAATCTAAAAAATATAAATACAATGCATTAGACGAACAATAAGAGAAACTAGATAAGCCCGAGACAATAACTTAAAAATATGTGGGAAAATTTATTTTTAAACTGTAATTCTATGACAACTAAGCTCTATTAATTCAGAAAGGATAAAAAGCCCAGAAAAGGAAATGTTTTTGCATCCATGCAATCTTTTTCTCAGGAAGCATTAGAGTTGCAGCAAAACAAGAGTGTAAATCAAAATAGAACATGGCATAGTATATGGGAACAGAGGGACTAAAATATGGGAAAGAGGCAAAAAGAACCCCCCGGATAACTGCAGCATCGTAAACCAAAAGAACAACCAGTTCAGAATAACCTTTTAAGAAGGCTCTGGGAGAAAGTCTCAAAGAAGAGGAACTTAGAAGATCATCTATATGAAGTGTTTAAATACTTAAAGAAGAAAAGTGGACAAGTAACATATGTACTGGTCTAGTTTCAAAGTGAATTAGAGATGAGACAGAATTATATCTATTTCCACAGTGAAAAGTCAAAACATGGTAAAAATGTTAAAGATTATCACATAACAGGATTTTACTCCTGGGTTTACAAGAAAAAAAAAAAAAAACCCACACTTGAATATGAATGTTCACAGCAGCAATGTTTTTATCGGTCTTAAAGTAAAATCAATCCAAATGCCCATCAAGTGATGAATGAATAAAAAAAAGTGGCAAAATCATAAATGCAGTATTATTCCTTCTTAAAAGCTTATGAAAAAGGAAAAGTACTGTATATTAGTGCTATCAAATGGACAAACCTTGAAACATGGTAAGTGAAAGATCAAGTCACAAAGATCACATTTCCTATGATCCATGTATATGAAATATCCCTAATAGATACGGATGACAGTTGCACGACTCTGTAAATATACTAAAACCACTCAATTATACACTTTCAAAGGGTGAGGACTACGGTATAGGAATTAGCTCAGTAAAACTACTGTTTTTAAATATCACTCCTTTAGTCATACTTTTTTTTCATATATACCTTTTTAGCATAGAGAATACTAGAAGAATCTAATGCATCATCCAATGGTCTCCAGTCCACCATTACTTCAGCATCCTAGAGAGAGAGATTATAAATTATTAACTATTCAGCAATATCTTACACATTCTTAGTCACCCACTTTTTTTTTTTTTTTTTTTTTTTTATTTTTTTTTTTTATAGAGGCATGCTTTATTTATTTGTTTGCTGGTTTCTTTGTTTGTTTTGTTTATACATGCACTGGGTACAGTCAGAAGCGCGGGAGGGCGAGAGAATTCACCAGAGCCAGAGCGGGGAGCAGAGCAGGCAGAAGGACCGAAGTACACTGCTGAGGGGAGCAGCGGGCGGCAGGAGAGGTCTGCGCGCCATGTGGGACCCTCCTCTGGTGGCCGGGGAGCAGCCGGGGATCGAACCGGCGCCGCAGAGGCCGCGCGCAGCTTCGCAACCCAGCGCTCAACCGCTGCGCCACCGGGGAGGCCCTCACCCACTTTTTAAGGCTTGAACTCAAAATAAAACTTTTAACACCCTAAATATTAGCACTTTAAACATGCAACAGCATATGTAAACCACTATTTGACAACAAACACTATGAATAATTTTTATTGTTTACTTTTCATTATAAAAATTTGCGCTTGTGAAAGTTTTAATAAATATGTTTTTAAATATGCCAAGCCAACATAAATGAAACTGGAGGAAATAATGCTAATGAGCAAAATAAGCCAGAAGAAAAATATCATATAGTTTCACTCATATGTGGAATATAGAGAAACAAAACAAAGGCTCACACAACCCAAACCAAAAACAAACCTAGAAATCTGACTGTAGAACTGAGAATAGCAGAGGGGGTAGTGGAAACCCCCTCTCTAGGAAAAGGAAGAGGAGATCCATGGAGGACTATGGGTGCTTTGCTAATGGGTGTGCTGTGGTAACACACATCTGAAAAGCTATGATTCTATGCTTCTAAATCATACATAGTGTCATAAACCAATGTTACCTCAATTAAAAAAAAAAATTTTTCACTAAAATAAGAATAAAAAGATTTTCCATGCCATTTTATTGGCTCATTTGAAGTATTTTGTGTCTAACATCATTCCAAAGTACGATGCACAGCCACTTTTCAAGTACATAATTTCATTTTACACATGAAGTTCAAACTTACTGATAATGCTGCAAAGATGAACTACAACCATAAACAAATAAAATCATTACTAGAAACATACCTTTTCTAAAACACGCAGTATTCCTGCAATCAAGCTGTCTTGGTCATTGGTTTTTCCACAAGATGAGTGAATATAGACCCCTTCCTGTTCATATATAATCTGAAAGAGCAAAAATAAGATTAATTTTACCATTTTTATTCTGGACTCTTCAACATTTATTAAAATGTAAAGAGATGCTTTTTTATAAAACCTAAGTAAATTTCTGACTATTTCATAAATGAAAGTATTATTTCAAAAATACCACTCAGACTTATTAGAACTACAAACAAAAAATAAACAAAGGACATTTGCTTTAGTATTCACACAAATTTGCTATTTTAGTGATAGCCACAATCTCAACTTTTTCCATGAGCAAAGATGTCAGGCTAACTGCTATGTGTCTCAATATACAAATTTCACATATCCTTGAGCTGATGATATTGGCAGATAACACATAAAACTCTTCTGATGACCATTTCCCAAAAACTATGCAGTGTGAATAGGTACTACATAGGGAGGAGAGACCAGTGGTAAATATGGTACACAGTATTAAACCAAGTCAGGTTTATTAATTTCCAGATACCTAAGCTGTTAATATCTTAAAGTGATTCTCCATAAAATTCACCTATAGTATAGAGGATTTTTCAAATTCTTTTAACTTCATAACGCTTCTTTCTTGTAGATGTTGTATAAGTTCAGTTTTGCACATACTTTGGAACTTTCTGCTGTTTGGGACTAGATGTATATTCAGGCAATCTTATTTTCTATAGACATAATACTATAAATTAAAATTCCATTCCCAGGACCTATTTCAAACCATTAGAAAAATTTTTTCATTATGAAAATAAGTACTAGGGAAATAAAATAGTCACTTCTAGAACTAAGTACTTTTGACATAATGTAAGTCAGGAACACAGTATACAGTCCATTTAGGTGGACTTTTTCATTAATGTAATCATATGTCTCTTCAGAATAGTATGGAGAACAAGGCAAGACAACCATCACCAGAACCCATCACCATTACCTCCTCCTTAATATAAATGTTCACGTAGCCTCCCATTTATGGAACATTATGCACCAGTAACTCCAAATGTAATAGCTTAATCCTTTACCTATATCCTACTACATCATGGGGATGAAGAGCCCATTTGAATAAATGAGAAATCTGGGCGAGAGGTTAAATAAATTGCTGTGGTTAATGACACAAATAGTAAGAGGTAGTTAAGTAATAGTGGCTGAAATTGAATCCCAGGCAGACATTAGAAAACATGCTCTTAGCCACTACATTATAAAGCTTTTACATTGTTTTTACTGCCTCTCCTGTGTTTGTGTAGAGATGAAAAAATCATAAAGCAGAGATATATTTACGTGAATGCACAAAGAAATGCACGAGAATATGCACAGTGGAATTATTTATAACATCAGAGGAGAGGAGGCAGGGAGGAAAGGGAAAGTGTATCCTGGGCTATTCGTTTCTAGTGGGAATTATTATTCAGGAGTTAATACACAATGAAGTACATTTAGTGGACAGACGTGGAAAAAACTGCCAACTACATATAGTATGAACACATATAACTATACATCTGTAAAATACACAGAAGTTTTGGAAAGATATTACTTTAAATTAACAGATGTTACTTCTGGAAGAGAGAATGGGATGGAGAAAGGTCAAAAGAGAACATTTTAGGTTAATCCTAACATAATTCAATATTTGAAAATGAAAATATAGCTATATTTTGCCTCATTAAAAAATAATTTTAATGAGTAAAAAAAAAAGGGAATTTCAAAAGTATTAAATATAACCCTTCTGGACTTTCAATTTATCAATTTGTAAAACAGGAGGTCAAATTAGATAATTATATCTCAGACCACAAGATGGTCTAACATCAGGTGAGACCAGAGGCGTGGGAGTAAAAGAATTCCCCAGAGAAAGTGAAGAATAGAAAAGGCAGATTTATTGAAATACCCTGCAAAAGAGCAGTGGGTGAGACGGGAGATATAATCTGCATGGGAAGGATATGGGGTTCCCTTTTATAACCTGTTTTAGGGGACTTTTTCATGAGTGGGGGAGTTGGTTGCTATCTGCTGGAGCATCAGGACCTTCCGCAGAGGAGGTGTCATGCCTGGTTTTATTTGCCCTGTTTCCGAATTCCTTGGATTTTCCCTTATTGGTCATGAGGACCCATGGCCAGGTTTCCATAGCAACTCTATCAGTTTCCCTTTTCTATTTTATGTCCCCCAGCATTTTTCAGCTGAGCAAAGTGCAGAGACTAAGTTTTAACTCCATTAAATGATACCCAGACAGTTATGGAAAAGAAATCCTTAAAAAACACAATTTACTAGGTCAAATACATCAGAGACTACATTTCAGCTATTTTCACCTAAGACCCAGCTACTAAAATAATCAAGAATTTCACAGTTCACATAGTAGAAAAGGGAGTATTTATTTGCCAGGAAAAGTTTGGTATCATATAACAGTACTTCTAAGATTCTGTGATACTATTGTTACTAAAGACATTATGGAAACTTAAATGAAGTGATAATGAAAAGAAACACTTAAAACTGAAGCACATTAAGCAATGCTCTTCTTTACCATACATACGTTGGTCAAGTGCTGCCCGTTCTCTTTTTCATTTAAGAAGTGAGTTTCCTAAGTAATTTGGAGAAGTATCTTAAAAGTATTAAAGTACCAGATAACTTACGAAAAGTTAAAGTTGCACTCATCCTGAGTTCTGTGTTCCTTGGTTCTTTAGCATTTTTTAAATTTTTTTATTTTTAATTTATTTTTATATCATTTTTCATTGTTCTTTAACATTTTTTGAGGAATAAATCATGTTAAAAAAAAAAAATCACAATTCCAAACCCAGACTTCTCCTGTCTATAGAAAGCAGTTATGCTCAGCTTTCCAACTTGAAGGTGTGATGTTAAGCAATACAAATTAGCATTTCTGGGTCAGAAATGGCACATAAAATGAAATTAATCTTATCAATTTCACCATCACACACTAAATCTTACAGTCTTGTAAGAGTTAAAGGAATGGGGAAAAAAACAGTGTAACATTAATACATAATTTACTTCAAATATAAAATAACTTAATAATAAACAGTTTTAACTAGATAGCATCTTATTTTCAAAGCAGTCTGACCAAAGTACTCATTTAATCATCCTAATGAATAGGAAAAGAACTTATTATCTCCACCTATATGTAAATAAACTGAAATTCAGAGATCCAGTTACTGTCAATTACATATAGTATAACATACATGTAAGACCTCATGCATATCAAGGAAGTAGTGGACTTCAAATTTCCTGACACCTCCCATCATTAAATTGAAACTTACTGCCTCAAGAAACTATACAAAAAATTCTACAGGGTTTCCGTAAGGACAAAAAAAAAATAATTGTTTCAGGACAAAAAAAAATAATTTTTAGGGACTTCCCAGTGGCTTAAGGGGTTAAGCACAGCACTATGAAGCATCCATAGCCTCTGCAGCACCAAGTTCAATCCCCAGCCAGCCAGGGAGCTACCCACATGGCACAGAAGACCTCTCTTGTCTCACGCACTGCTCCCCTCAGCAGTGTGTTTCAGTTGGTCTGCCTGTTCTTTTCCCCACTGTTCTCTGTCTGTGGTGAATCCTCTTACCCCTTGCACCTCTGGCCTATACCCCAGCTCTTGTATGCATATGTAAATACATCTTTTAAAAATAATAATAATAATTTTTAATGTGGTTAACTTATAAATCAATGTAGAAACTTATGATTGAACAATTTGGTCTTAAAAAAAAGAAAGCTTAAAATCTCCCATACAAAATCCTAAACACACCACTGAAAAAGCTTGTTCTCTTTCATATCATCCCAGTTTGAATCATTCATTTTAATATTATTAGTCATTCACTCTATTTTTTTAAAGGGAATGATTTACAGCTTGTCTGTTCATCACACCAATTTCTAGGGACATGTGTATAATAAAAATACAACTCTACAAGTATCAACTGTTTAAAATAACTCAAAATACAAAAACAGAAGTTCATTAAAAATTTGATGGTATATAACAGTACAAAGATGTATTTCTTCTTCATTAGACTCTGCAGTGGATTAATTCCAGAGGAGCATCATTCTGCCACAGGTCATTCTGCTTCTGCGTTTATCAATGGTAGTAATTAATATTTGAAAAGATCTCTCTAAGCTTGTTTGATATGAAAAATTACTTTGCCACGAGGAACAATTACGATGTCAGAAATTTCATCTGAGATAACTTTTAATAAAACAGGCTCTCAAGTTCTTTACTCTGATTTTATTCATAATCTTTACTGCAAAATAAAAAGTTTCAAATACTATCTATCAGTCAGGTAATATTTCTATTAAGCATTATTTTACAAAATATTTTTATACTATCATATTTGATTCTCACAACTCAGTAAGATATTTGTTATCATCTCACTTTGCAACTAAGAAAAAATTCAAGAACATTACATGATTTGATCAAGGTTTTTCCACTACTCTTGGGTTGAGATTCAGTCTTTTTCAGGCAAGTTTTATTTGTCCTAAGTACATAGTGAAAAAGGCAATCAATTTAAGGCTCAGCATATATGGACACTGACAAAATTGTTCCAGCATCCAGTGTGTTTGTATTCCAATCTGGGGTAGTCACCAATTACCAATGTTGTGAACATGAGTAGGTTATCTGTGCAACAGGAAGCAAAGAGAAGGCATCAACAACGCCTCTCTTTCTACCACCTAAGATTTGAGAGAATATGAAGATCCATAGGCATAATAAAAATATGTGTAAGCAAGAAAAAAAAGACAAAAAATACAAGCCACTCCTTAACAAAATAAACTACAGGAAAGAAATGACTATTAACAAAAATTCTGGAATATAAAGAATATCTCAGAATTACAGGGCTTCCCTGGGTGGTGGAAAGGTTGAGTTTCAGCCCTAGCACGCTATGGTCTGAGCTTGAGCCCTGGCCTCAGAGCTGACCCACATATGGCACAGCAGACCTCTCCTGCCTCACCCTTAGCAGTATATTTCAGTAGATCAGCCTGTTCTACTCCCTACTCTGTCTCAGTGAATCCTTTCACGCCCTGCACTTCTGGCCTACACTAGTTTTTCTATGCATAAATAAATAAAAATAAATCTTTAAAAAAAAAAGGAATATCTCAGAATTAAGAAAAGCAAAGGAAAAAATTGGCACAAAATTAAATATCCAGTCTGGGCTTGAAAAATAGAGATATACGAAAGTGTTTTTGTTTTTCGGGTCTCCCTGGTGGAGCAGGGGGTTGAGCACCGCACTGTGAAGCTGCCCGCAGCCTCTGTAGTGCAGGTTCGATGCCCGCCAGCAGGAGAGAATCCCACGTGTCAGGGCAGACCTCTCCTGCCTCACCCACTGCTCCCCTCAGCAGTGTATTTCTTCAGTCTTCCTGTTCTGCTCCCCACTCTGTCTCCGGTGAATCCTCTCACCCTCCTGCACATCTGGCCTGTACCCTGGTTCTTGTATAAATATAAATAAATCTTTTTTTAAAAAAAGTGCTTTTGTTTTTCAAAAATAGAAAAGGAAAAAAAAAAACCCTGTAAAAAGTTATATTGCCAGCTAAAATAAAGTGACAGAAACTGGATTTAATCTTCAACCAGAAAAAAAAAAAAAAAAAACAACCCCGAGTAAGTCTATCAAACTGATATTCTTTGAACCAAGAAGGGGAGTGACTACCAAGTGAAAGGAAACAAATGAGCTGAGTCCTAAATTGCCCTGCTTACAGTCTGGAGAGTTTCCCACTGTGGCAATGATAGAAAAAAAAAAAAAAAAAACAAGAAAGTGCTTCTGGATTGAGGTAATAAAGTTGGGAATCAAGGAAGGCCAAGAGAGCAAGAGTTCACAGGACAGAGTGCCAGAGAAATGAGTAGTGTACAGATAGAGAATTCAAGAGATCCACAGAGGTCCCTGAATATTCAGCAGAGTAGTGAATGGTGCATGCGTATGAGTAAACTACCCAAAGCAACTAGAAAGCCACTTGAAATTGTAGAAAGGATCTGCAGGTTCAGAAAGAGCTGATCCCACCAAAGTGGGAAATTTCAAAATTCACAGAGTATTGGGCAGAGTACTAACTGCCTGCTCTGCTCCCCACTCTGTCTCTGATGAATCCTCTTACCCCCCACATCTCCGGCCTACACCCCAATTCTTGTATGCATAAATAAAATACGGCCTCCCTGATGGCTCAAGGGGCTAAGCACAGCACTATGAAGCTATCTGCAGCCTCTGCAGCACGAGTTTGATCTCCGGCCAGTCAGGGAGCTACCCACATGGTGCAGCAGACCTCTCCTCTCTCACCTATTGCTCCCCTCAGCAGTGTATTTCAGTCAGTCTGCTTGTTCTGGTCCCCACTCTGTCTCCAGTGAGCCTCTCAACCCCTGCACCTATGGTCTATACCCTAGACCTTTTACACACAAGTTTAAAAAAAAGCTGTAGCATGCCATGTAGAGACTTTCCTTTTCTAAGCTAACACACTGATCGCAAAGCAAAGACTGTACAGCTACAGTAATCTAAGGAGGGAGATTCATGGTGACTTAAACTAAGGCATTGACACTGGTGATGAGGAAAAGTAAATGGCGTACAAACATATTTAGAAGGCTGAAATAATAGGACTTCATGACTAATTAGATATAGAAGAGAAAGGGGGGAAGAGTCAAGGACAAAACTGAATGGATGAGGTTATTCACCGAGATGGGGAATTCCGAAAAACAAAGGAAAACAGAAGGAAGAAAGTAAACAATGAGTTTTAATTGGGACATGCTAAACAGTAATGATTAGAAGGAAGGAAATGTAATACATAGGTGGTTTTAAGTGTAACATCATAGAAATTCTGAGAATGAACATATAGAGATAGTGAGATACAGAGAACCTCAATGAAGAACTGGCACTAGAACTATTAATACTTCTTAAGGACATCAGTATACCAAACAAGGTCAAACAAGAGGGCAGGAATAACTGAGCAATCTGGGGAGGTACAACTGGGACTAAATGAATGAATTCTCTTATGCCAAAGACTACAAACACATTATAGTACAATACAATAGATTTCATTCCATCAAAAACAGCACCTACCTTAAGAAGTTGAAACTCAACTTACACTCATTTTTTATTTAGCTAAGGTAAAGGGATCATTGCTAGGGAATGTTTTCCTACTGAAGAATTGAGACCTATAAGCTCCAAGCAAAGGGGCTACTTGATATATCCCAAACGCTGGTATAGTACCTGAAACAAAGTAGATACTTAACACTTGTTGAATAAACGAGTGAAAGTAAACTACAACCATCAGGGTACACTGATATAAGATCAAACTCTATTTCAGGGCCTCCCTGGTGGAGCAAGGGGTTAAGTCTCAGCACTACGAAGCTATCAGCAGTCACAGTAGCACAAGTTCAATCCTCGGCCAGAGAACTAACCCACATGGCAGAGCAGACCTCTCCTGTCTTACCTGTTGCTCCCCTCTGCAGTGTATTTCAGTAGATCTGCCTGTTCTGCTCCCCACTCTGTCTATGGTGAACCCCTCTCTCTCTCTCTCACACACACACACACACCACACCTCCGGCCTACACTGCAGCTCTTGTATGCATTAAATAAATTTTAAAAAATCTTTTAAAAAAATCTATTTCAGGTTACTCTCATCCCCAATAAACAAAATGAACTCTTTCCATTAATTCATCTCTTTTCACCTGTTAGAGAAGAAGCAGGATGACCTTCATGGGGAGTGTCCGTATTTCTCCCCTCATAGCACAAAAAGGATGTTACTCTCTCCCAATTCAGTTGGCTGATAAAGTATGTTTCTACACATATAAAGTAATAAAGAACAGCTGAAATCCAAGAACTAATCAGAATTTTTTTAAGATTTATTTTTATTTATTTATGCATACAAGAACTGGGGTGTAGGCCAGAGGTGTGAGGGGTGAGAGGATTCATCAGAGACAGAGCAGGGAGCAGCACAGGCACATCTACTGAAATACACTGCTGAGGGGAGCAGCAGGCGGGCAAAACAGGAGAGGTCTGCTACACCATGTGGGTTAGCTCCCTGGCTGGGGATCGAACTCGTGCTGCAGTGGCTGGCAATAGCCTGACAGCACTGAGACTTTAACCCCTGCACCACCAGAGGCCCTAATCAGAATTGATGATCAAATTCAAACTCACTTTCAAAAACTCAGCTAAGAAAAACAATATATAGGCAAAAGGGAATTCATTCATCTACACTCTTAGAAACCTATCTTTGAATTCAGTTATCAGAGAATTGTACTTGTATTTACTGAAACCATCAGCATACTGAGATGCATTTTAGGTGCCCCCCCCTTTCTTTTTAATAAAAAGGACCCAATATATCATATAATCAGATTCATTATATTGCATAGCATGAAGAAACCACAGGAGACTACTATCCTGGTCTAATCTCAAGAAATAGGTTTTTTTAGGTCTTTGTTTTACCTTGGATCCTATAATTCTTTTAAATAATCAGGTTACCCTCTTTACTGTGGCTGCTAGAAAACTTACAGCCAAACTGTACCCCGTTAAAGCATTCAGCTTATTTAATAATCACTATTTTAAGTCTACCTACCTTTTCTACCTCTATTTTACTTCCCTTTTCTCTCCACTCCGTGACTGGAGGATAAATGAGATGAAGTAGTTACAAAGTAAAAGACTAAGTCAGAACATGAAAGATAGTGGCTAGAAGGGATGGGTGGAAAAAATCTCACATTTCACAATTCCATCATCATTGTGGTTCCTTCAAAACCAATCCAAATCTGAAGTAGGGAAATAAAATTCAAAAGGAAAGGATACCTTCTTGGAAAATCCGAGATTGGATCAATCCAGATGGAAAATCAAACAGAATAACTTTCAAATATATAATGAGTCAAATAGAAAAACAGCATTCACTATGAAGAAAGAAACTGATAAGACAACCAAGGAGGAATGGTAATATAAAAACGATGAAAACCCTATCATTTTTTTGATATATATATATATATTCAAAAGGGCAGGTTTATTATAAAAAGGGAGAGGGGAGCAAAGTACACTTTAGGGGCAGTTCTTTCTGCCAGACACAAGCAGGCAGAAAGAACAGCCCGGAAAGAGACAGGTTTGCTAAAAGAGAGGCCTGAATAGTCACAGACAGGCAGGCTTGGGAGGAGAACTGTCTCTGATGCTTTGCAAAGGGAGAAGTTCCTGATAGTCACAGGAGGGCAGGAGAGCTGCTGCCCTGCAAAGGGAGAAAGTTGGCAACAAGACCTGTGTAGGCACAGGCCCACAGAAAAGCTGTGGGCCCATGATAAATAGTCTCTATATATTTACATATGTAGTACTTCTCTAAGGCTTTTATTATTTCATGTAATCTACAACGCCAACAGAAGAAACAATGACTGACATCACCTTCATTCTGGAGATAAAGAATATGAAGGACAGAAAAGTCACGCTTGCTCAACTTGCCAAGGTCACACTACAGAGTAACATCGAAGCCAATACTAGATTTGTTATTCTGCCGCCCAGCCTACTAGTCCATACACCAAACCATAAATAATGTCAGGTAATTCAAAATAGGATGGGGAGAGCAGCAACAAGAAAATTAGTGAAACTCAAGGAAGAGATGGAGCGATCTGGGACAAGCAAACAGTCCTAATGTGTTGGAAGGGGTCATTACCAGACCCAACTGTTAACGAAATAACTCTAGAAATGCGACATGCTGCCAGTGGCATGTCACGATTGTCCTAAACACAAAGCATGAAGACATTCCCTCCAAAGATGCCCTAGGAACAGGCGCTACACGACGAAATCTCCTTCGCACCTATGCTGGCCCCTAACAAAGAAGGGGTCATTACCACTTCGATAAGACAACACCACAGAGATGTCTAGGAAATAAATACCTCCACTAACGCCTTCCTTGACAACAGTAAGTGTAACAGGGTGGTCCCCAGGAAAGGGGGAGGTTCCAGGTTTCCTGATGCGGCAGATGGCAGAACCTCTTTATATTTAGAGCAGGCAGCTTTGCGGAGTCTGGGGTGCCCCCCTCCCTGCCCTATAACATAAGTAGGATGGTGTAAATCTCCCGCTCCTTGGCTGGAAACTTGCCCTGCTGTTCAAAACCACCAACCAACTCGGCAATCTGGTAAAATGCATCAATTCACTCCTTTCCTCTAAGAGCACAGCTGCACAGCACCTGTTTTCAGCTACTCCCCAAGAGGACAAAGATGCCTTTACCACACAGTAAAGCAGAGGAATGCAAGGCCACAGCACCTTAAAAAGTAAGCCTGAAAAAGAAAAGACCCAGGCAACCACCTGTATCTCAGAAAAGGTAATGTAAATACAGTCTCCTCCCCCAGGGGCAAAGCCGATCGGAACAGCACCGAGGCCTAGCTGGCCTTGGAGCAGAAGCCGGGTCTCCAGCTCCCAGGTTAGCCGGCGTTCTCCAGAAAACAGCTGACACCACCAAGTCCGCTTCTCCTACATCCGCCACACGCTGTCCACGGGCCATAAAGACCCTCAGGTCCGTCCCCGGCCCTCCGCCAAGCAGCGCAAACATTCCCACCCCGGAGAAAACGCAGGAGAGTTCCGCAGGGCCGTTACTTACCCTCCCGCTCACAACACCCACCGCCGCCATGTTTCCTGCGCGTGCCTGTGATGACGTAGCAGTGTCTCACGTGTCTCTGAGACACAACAACATCCGGCAAAACTCGGCTGATATCCGGGCGGGAAAGGGGCGGGCAGTGGCGGGAACGCCGAGGCGTGTGGTGGGAGGGGCTGGGAGAGGCGTCTGGCGCATGCGTGCTGAAGAGGACGCGGCGGTCTCTTGGGTGGAGTCTCTGGCGCGTAGTGCGCATGTGCCAATTTATTTTCCCAGCAGGGAATCTGTAGTAGCGTTTTCTTGGGTTTTGCTTGGGATGGAGACGCTAAACCGTCCCTAGAGCATTTCAGTTTGACGTGATGCAAAAAAAAACAGTGTATTGGGAGCCAGCAAACAGTATACTGGCTTTGTGACTACTGTAGGCAAGTCACTTAGGCTTCAGTTTCTCATCTGTAAAACTGGGATACTAGGCTTGTGGTAAAGACAGCCGTCTAAGATACAGAAACTTTTCTCCTTTGAGGTTTCTTGTTTGAGTCTGGTCACTGTCATGACCTTGAACAAAATCCTGTGATAGGAACTGCGATACTGCCACGCCCCTTTGCTCTAGATTCCAGCATGCTTACCTCATAGCTCTTTCACAGTTCCTTAACTGTGTGACCCGAAACAAGTTTATAACTTCCCTCCAAGTTTCAAGATACAGAATTTTTTTTTTAATAATGAAGGACTAAGAGCTGCTTTTTTCTTTAAGATTTATTTACTTATGTATACAAGAACTGGGGTACAGGCCAGAGGTGTGGGGATGAGAGGATTCACCAGAGACAGAGTAGGGAACAGAACAGGCAGATTGACTGAAGTACACTGCTGAGGGGAGCAGCAGGCAAATCAGGAGAGGTCTGCTGCACCATGTGGGTTGCTCCCTGGCTGGCCGGCAATCTAACTCATGCAGCAGAGACTGGACAGCTTCACAGCGCTCTGCCCAACCCCTTGCACCACCAGGGAGGCCCTCAAGCTAGAAAATTAGATTACGCATTGAGTAGTTGGAGGGACCTCATGGAACAATGCATGTATGGTAAGATGATTTAAGATATTGAGATATTGGAGGCGCCGAGTATTAAGCATTAGCACTATGAAGAAATCCACAGCTACTGCAGCAATAGTTGATCCCCGGCCAGGGAGGTGACCCACATGGCACAGCAGATCGCTCCTGTCTTGCCCGCTGCTCCCCTTAGGAGTGTATTTCAGTAGATCTGCCTGTTGTGTTCCCTACTCTGTCTCTGGTGAATCTGTTGTAGAGCAACCCCGATACAAAACGGGGTGCCTGACTGTGGGTCCTCACCCGCACGCTTAAAAGGACTTATCAATGCTCTACTGCAGGCACACGTGAAAGGTTAATAAAAGGTTTATTTACAAGGGAAGGGGAAATGAGGAAATGTACAGCTCTGGGAGAAAAGTGGGAGACAAAGTTTTAAATGAGTCCTACCCGATCCGCCGATCAGGAATCCCAAAATGGTGCTCTGAGAGCTGGCCGCCAGCCAGGAGCGGTGAAGCCAGGAGGCGAGCGATCGCGAGCCAGAGAGTGCAAGGCCCCCGTGTTTGTTTTTTTTATATCCAACCTGGCTGCCCAACTCCACCCTCAGGTCCCAGCCACCCTCCCTTGGTGGTGATGGGATTTGTCTTTCCCAGAGTCTTGATGGCTTTAATCTGGAGTGGGGGTGGAGTCCACAAAGCCTGTATGGGATTAACTCAGGACATCACTTCCCCCTAACAAATCCTCTCACCCCCTGCATCTCTGGCCTGTACCCTAGTTCTTATATGCATAAGTAAATAAATCTTTTTTAAAAAGATATTGAGATATTAATTTTTCTTCTTGGTGATGTGAAAGGATATCAGAGAATGATTGGATACTACCTCATAGGTGTGGCATCAAATATGGGACTTTCCTTGCCCCAGGACACAGTATAAGGTCCCATTATAACAAAACACCTTTCCCATTGAGGGACTTCTCTCTTCACGCAATGGAAAGAGTTCAAGGCTTTTGAGCGTGGTTGAATAAGTGGCAACCAAAAGGCATAACGGTAAAGGAGGATTGCGGGTTCTGTGTCTATTGGAACCTAAAGGGCATGAGAGGGAGCATGACCTTAGATGAGAATGCATGTGTAGCAGCATCAGGGAGGCTGTACAGTAGGCTGTACAATTGGCTGTCCAACCACCATGATTTCACATCCCAACTTGGCATTCAATTAGCAAAGTAACTCACTAGCAAATAATAAATGAACTGAAGGAAATGAGCATATTGGTAGGCAACATTGAGTGATGACTTGAAGACCTTCACCAAATAAAACCCCAGAACTTTTATACAACCCTGTGTGTGATGGGTAGGCTCCTAATAATGGTCCAGATTAAATTTTCACCAGCTCAGAGGAATGTGATTAAAGAAAAATTTTAATATAATATTTCTTACATCCTGTTCATTATTGAAAACTTGAACCACTTAATACAATGCCAAGAAGAGGGTCCCTCCCTGGTGGCGCAAGGGGTTAAGACACAACCTGTGAAGATATCCACAGCCACTGCAGCACGAGAACCATGCCCAGCCAGGCAGTTATCAACATGGTGCAGCAGACCTCTCCTGTCTTGCCCACTGCTCCCCTCAGCAGTGTATTTCAGTCAATCCAACTGTTCTGTTCCCCACTCTGTCTCTGGTGGATCCTCTCATGCCAAATACCTCTGCCCTATACCCCAGTGCTTGTATGCATAAATAAATAAATCTTAAAAAATACAATGCCAAGAATAGAATATTCAAATGGTACTTGTCATTCATTTAATTTTGAGAATTAAAGTCTTCTTGTTGAAAATTTGGCATCCTAGGTTCAACTGCTACTTCTTGACATTAAGCCTCATCTTCCAACCACCTCTTCAATGTTGATGCTCCGCCATGGACTATTGGATTTTTTAAACTTTTTTCCAAATACTTTTCCAGAGACATTATCTTATTCTGCTCTCAGTACCTCCTTTCCACTTCAAGTCTCTCTTTTTTAAAGTCCAGAGCCTTCACCTAGTGCCTTCTGTACCTTTTTACTTCAATAACCAAGTCATCTTCTCTTGACCCACTCCCCAAAAATAGCTATACTTTGCTACTCTAACTATATTCTTCAGACCAGCAGCACCTGGGGGTTTGTAAGCCATTAGAACCTCCCTTCCCACTGCAGGACTAATGAATCTGCATTTCATTTTTTTTTCTTTTGAGTATGAGTTTATTGCTTCAATTTTTTTTAAATAATAGATTTTATTTTTATATTCCCCATACAATTGCAACCCCCCCATTCTGACCCAATCCCTCCCCTCCCGCCCCCCACCCCCCAAAAAGTGTCTCTGGTTCATAGCTTTTTATTGATTTTGATTTTCACTTTCTTATAGTTATTCATTTTCCTGGTCCCTTATTTAAGTTTTCTAGATTCCTGCTATGAGTGAGACCATCCGGTATTTTTCTTTTTCTTTCTGGCTTATTTCGCTGAGCATGATTCCTTCCAGCGCCATCCATGTTGCTGCAAATTGCATGTATTTATCTTTTTTGAATGCTGAGTAATATTCCATGGTATATATGTACCACATCTTCTTGATCCAGTCATCTATTTTTGGGCATTTGGGTTGTTTCCAAAGCTTAGCTATTGTAAATAGTGCTGCTATAAACATAGGGGTGCAGGTGCTCTTTGGAATGGATGTTTCTGTGTCCTTTGAGTAAATACCTAGGAGTGGAATTGCTGGATCATATGGAAGCTCTATGTTTAGTAGGTCCAGAAATCTCCACACAGCTCTCCATAGTGGTTGGACCAGTTTGCATTCCCACCAACAGTGCAGAAGAGTTCCTTTTTCTCCACACCCTCGCCAACATTTGTTGTTGCTAGTTTTTTTAATATGTGCCATTCTCACTGGTGTAAGATGGTATCTCATGGTAGTTTTGATTTGCATTTCCCTGATGACAAGTGATGTTGAACATTTTTTCATATGCCTGTTGGCCATTTGCATTTCCTCTTCAGAGAAGTTTCTTTTTAGCTCTTCTGCCCATTTTTTGACTGGATTATTTTCTTTGTTGTTGTTGAGTCTCATCAGCTCTTTGCAGTGAATCTGCGTTTTAATAAGCTCTGCCTGGTTAGTTGTATGCACATTAAATTTTGAGAAAGCCTTAAATGAAACTTGAATTTTACTTTATTTGCTGAAAAGTACTACCATTTGCTGAGATGCACTCAGAACACAATTTCTCCAGGAAAAGCATTGCTTCATATTACCCCCTTTTTTTTTTTAAAGATTTATTTATTTATTCATACAAGCACTGGGTACAGTCAGAAGCACGGGAGGGTGAGAGAATTCACCAGAGCCAGAGCGGGGAACAGAACAGGCAGACTGACGAAATACACTGCTAAGGGGAGCAGCAGGTGCGGCAGGAGAGGTCTGTGAGCCATGTGGGACCCTCAGTGGAGGCCAGGGACCTAACCAGTGCTGCAGAGGCTGAGGGCAGCTTCGTAGCCCAGTGCCCAACTGCTGCGCCACCAGGGGCGGCCCTTCATATTACCCCCTTTTTAATGTGCCTTCTGGAAAGATCATGGAACACATCCCTACATTTCTTTTCCCTGTTCTCATTAAGACATCCATAATTCAGATCTGTCATTATCTCTGGTTTACACAACTACTGTGCTGTCTTAATTCAGCCTCCACTTGGGGTGGAGATATTTGGAAGTAATGATACTAGAATAAGGTTATGTCCAGGAATAGTGTTTGGGAAAAAAGTTAATTTTGATTCTCATAACCTCTAGTTTAGACAACTACAATGGTATCTTAATTCATTCCCTTGCTTTCTAGTTATTTTTCTCCTTCTTTATTCTAGCCCATCATTTACATCCCTACCAAATTCATCTTTCTAAAGCATGACAGCGATCATATAAACTACCTGCCTAAAACTCCTTAATAGTTACCCATGTCTTCAAGAAAATGTCTAAATTCTCTAAACTAGCATACAAGGTCCTTCATAAACTGATTCTGTCTATGATTTTAGCTTTATCTCCCAATTTTTCCTAGTTATTCCAATTGTCTAACCATAGCCAAATATTTACTCTTCCCTGAATGTACCATACCTTGTCCCGAGATTACTTCTGATTATAGTTGGTTGGGATCATCTTTGACCTGGTCACTGTAGTCCAAAGTAGGTCATGTTCTGATTGGCCAGATTTGAATTATATGTCCATAGCTCCACTGAAAGCACATGGCATGAGAGAAGGGGTCAGTCAGTTCCAGGGAAAAAATCCAGGCACCATTCCATTCCTGGGCAAGCAGACATCAAATTCAGAGACTCCATTTCTGTACTTCCAGGGCATCACACTGAAATACTCAGTGGTTTACTAAGCCACCTCTCTTTCCCTGCTAGGCTATGAACTTTTGGAAATCAGGGACTCTGCTTTTCATTTCTGTGACCACCACATCTGGCACAAATGCCTGACTTATAGAAGACACTGAATAAGTTATTTGTTAACAAATTAAATCAATCCCCTATTTATTTCTTTTTTTTAAAGATTTATTTATTTATTTATACAAGCACTGGGTACAGTCAGAAGTGCAGGAGGGTGAGAGAATTCACCAGAGCCAGAGTGGGGAGCAGAGCAGGTAGAAGGACCGGACCGTAGTACACTGCTGAGGGGAGCAGCGGGCGGCAGGAGAGGTCTGCGCGCCACGTGGGACCCTCCTCTGTTGCCCGGGGAGCAGCCGCAGAGGCTGCGGGGCAGCTTTGCAACCCAGCGCTCAACCGCTGCGCCACCGGGGAGGCCCAATTCCCCATTTAGTAACAGCCCAGTTACACCTTACATCTAAGAGGAAAAGACCTATCTTTCTTCTTCAATGATATCTTCAATCTCCATGCAAAGGGAAGAAACAAGGTCAGGATTTCAGTGTACTTTGTTTCATATTTTAGTCTTTTAGTACATTAGAAGGGACAAATCCTGGTATACTTACATACAACAAGTGGACAGGGCTTTTTTTTAAAGATGCATGAGTATAAATTTAATATAAATGAAGTCGTTGAGTTCCCTATAACTTTAAAAAATTATGTAATTTATAGTTCATAAATGGGAGTAATTTATAGTTCATAAATTCACTCCCATGGATATATAGTCATGCACTAATTATAACATCACTCAAAAAAATCATATGATGCAATTCAATCTTAATAAGTACCTTAAAGAAACTTTAGGCTGGGCAGACCTTTAGGATCATTTTCCCAGGTTTCTCTGTTGAAGAAATTTAGTCCCTTAATGATTAATGACTTGCCAAAGTCACAAGTTGCTTTATGACCGAATAGAGCCTTCATTATAGATGCATGTCTTAGTTAACTGTGCTACACTTTCAGCTGAAAGTGCTCACTCCCTCTCTAAACTACAGCATTTAATTACCTCTTCAATTTGACTTTCACCTCAGTTTCTTACTGACCTATATGTCTTTCAGGGCTTATCCCATATCATACAACATTAAGATTCCACAATTTCGCCACCATTCACTGTTAAAGTTCTACCTTTCCTGAACTTTAACAACACTCAGACTTTAACAGTCAGACTAAAAACTTTTAGTACTTAACTATGTAAGGTACTACTATGAAGAGAGCATAGAGAGAATAAAAGGTATATGGGCCCTCCATCTACATTTCCTTTAGCAAATGTCCAAAATACATATGTACATGGAATATTTTTTAATTCTGTTACATATTTCACATCTGTATCAGTTAAGACACCTTTGGATGAAAATAGCAGACAATCCTAATAAAAGTGTTTTAAACATTCGGCCTCCCTGGTAGCCTGGGGTTGAGTTTCAGCCCCTGTTCTCCTCTCCACTCTATCTCTGGTGAGTATTCTCATCCCCTGCAACTCTAGTCTACACCCCAGTTCTTCTACACATACACACAAAGAAATTGAGGGGGTTCCCTGGTGGCACAAGGGTTTAAGTTTCAGCACTATGAAGCTATCTGCCACCACTGCAGCATGAGTTTGATTCCCAGCCAGGGAGCTACCCACATGGCACAGCAGACCTCTCCGGTCTCATCCACTGCTTCCCTCAGCAGTTTATTTCAGTGGATCTGCTTGTTCTGCTCCCCACTCTGTCTCTGGTGAATCCTTCTCGAACCCCGCACCTCTGGCCTGCACCCTAGTTTTTGTATGTATAAATAAACAAAATAAATATTTTTTTTAATTTTAAAAAAAGATTCAGAGTTTGGAGCAATTCTGGGCTGTTCCCATGATCCCCACCCTTTATATCCCATCTCCTGCAAAACTTGATACTCAAAATGATTTCAAACTGTTAAACTCTACAATGTTTCTTCCTTTGCTTATGAGGTCACTTAAGCCTGGCATGCCCTTGCTTTTCATGCCCAAACCCATTTGTTTCAACTAGCAAATGACTCCTCATCCTAGACATCAAATCTGTCTTTGGAAGGATTCTACATAATTCTTCATTATAGCAATGATATGCAAAAGAGTCTCCACTAATAGAATTGTAAGAGTAGCGGAAAAGCAATAAAGAGCTATTGAAAAACAAATAAAAACTTCAAACCCAAGGCAGAATTATATGTGGGGAATTTCTGAATATCAATTGTGTTTCAGTGACAGCCTGTATGCACCATTTTTTTTTTCCCTGATGTTATGATGGCTTGGAAATGAAAGACCTGTTAAGCAAATAATAAAAAAGAGCTTCCCAGGGGCCTCCCTGGTGGCTCAGCGGGTTGAGCACAGTGCTGTGGGGCCATCCACAGCCTCTGCAGTGTGGGTTCAGTTCCCATCCAGCCAGGGAGATATCCACATGGCGCGGCAGACCTCTTCTGTCTTGCCTGCTGCTCCCCTTAGCAGTGCTTTCTGTCTGCCTGCCTGTTCTGCTCCCCACTCTGTCTCTGGTGAATTCTCTCACCCTTCCATGCCTCTGGCCCGTACCCCAGCTCTAATATAAATAAATAAATCTTTTAAAAAAATAGCTTCCCAAACTGCTGATTATTCATAAATTTTCCATTTATTTCTGAATCAAAACATAGCTAACTATTGAGAAACAGAGTTACTATCAAAGCCTAATGAGGTATTTTTGTTTTCTTCTATCAAGGCACATATTACCCAGTATCAAATGTTTCCTTCTTAGCCTCATTGCTTACCCACTCACAATTTTCTCTAATATACTGTGAAGGTTTGTTAAATTTTTTAAAACTATTTATAGAATGAAGAATGAAACAGGAAATCTATTAGATTTTTGTAGAGGAAAAGGAATATCAATGTAATTGTCATTTAAAATTATAATGGCACAAATTACAGCACTTCTCTTTCATCCTCTGATGAAGCTAATGGAAAACAAAAATAACAAATTCAAACAGCCTCATAATGTGAATCTTGAAAATAAGTTGTTGCAGACTTGCCACTTATTCCAAAGTTTGAAGACGTATGTTTCTCTACAAAAGCTATTTAAGCATTATATATGAATGTTCCTTACATAACAGCTTGTGCATGCATAATTGGTATACTCACCCTGTCCCACATCCCTGTCATGAGTTAATATTAAACATAAGAAAAACACAGAGTATTCATGGAATCTGACCCAATTAGCTGACAGATTCAGGAATCATGCCTATAATTCTGTTCCTGGAATTTGAGAGCTTTGGGACCAACTAAAGTGAACTTTTTGACGTCCTTACCTGTTAAGCACATAAAAGAAAAAATGCAAAAACTCTAAGGCTAGTACACATTCTATACCAAAAACCAACTCTTTAGAATGTAAAAGGAATTCCACTCTCTACTTCAGAATTTGTATTGTCTGAAATTTTTAACGAGCAGTCTTTATTGCCTTTTTTGCCCCATTGTTAGAAAATTCTTATATATACTGAAATTGGTTTTCTTACTGGCAGTGGAGAACGGTAAAGAGTGAGTGTAACATCTGAAGAAATCTTGAGTAAATCCTTACCAGCATATGACCTGGGCAAGTGATTTAATCTGGAATTTGTTCCCTCAGTCCTCAGTGGATTAATCTTCAACTGAGACAGTAGTATACAAGTTCCTGGATTTATATTTTTTTGAGATTTTTTTAAAATTTATTTATGCATACAAGAACTGGAGTGTAGGCCGGAGGTGCGAGGGGTGAGAGGATTTACCAGAGACAGAGTGACTGACCCTATATTTTCTAAGTGTCTTCTATGGCAATACACTGTGTTATAACTATAGAAAGGATAACACCTGCAAGAAGGCCTGCAGAGGAAAAACTATCATTTAAAAAAATGAATGAGGGCCTCCCCGGTGGTGCAGCGGTTGAGCGCTGGGTTGCAAAGCTGCCCGCGGCCTCTGGCGCCGGTTCGATCCCCGGCTGCTCCCCGGCCACCGGAGGAGGGTCCCACATGGCGCACAGACCTCTCCTGCCGCCCGCTGCTCCCCTCAGCAGTGTACTTTGGTCCTTCTGCCTGCTCTGCTCCCTGCTCTGGCTCTGGTGGGTTCTCTCATCCTCCCGCGCTTCTGACTGTACCCAGTGCTTGTATAAATAAGTAAATAAATAAATCTTAAAAAAAAAAAATAAAAATCACTTTAAAAAAAAAATTAAAAAAAAAATTAAAAAATAAAAAAATGAATGAGGGCTTCCCTGGTGGTGCAAGGGGGTAAGATGCAACCTATGGGGCCTCCCTGGTGGCGCAGTGGTTGAGCGCTGAGCTGCGAAGCTGCCCGCAGCCTCTGCAGCGCCAGTTCGATCCCCGGCCACCGGTGAGGGTCCCACATGGTGTGGCAGACCTCTCCTCCCGTGCTCGCTGCTCCCCTCAGCAGTGTACTTCATCAGTCTGCCTGTTCTCCTTCCTGCTCTGGCTCTGGTGAATTCTCTCACCCTCCCACGCTTCTGACTATATCCAGTGCTTGAATAAATAAATAAATAAATCTTAAAAAAAAAGATGCAACCTATGAAGCCATCCACAACCACTGCAGCACAAGTTCAAATCCCAGCCAGGGAGGTTACCCACAGGGCGCAGCAGACCTTCCTGACTGGCCAGCGGCTCCTCTCAGCAGTGTATTTCATTCAATCTGCCTGTTCTGTTCCCTGCTCTGTATCTGGTGAATCCTCTCAGCCCCCACACACACCTCTGGCCTGAACCCCAGTTCTTATATGCATAAATAAATAAATCTTTAAAAAAAAATAAAAAACACATAGAAATGAATGAGTGATAAAGATGTTTCCAGAAAAGCCAAAGCAAAGGGTGTTCATGAACACAGATCTCACAAGAAATGCTAAAAGGAAGTTCTTCAAAATGAAATCAAAGGATGTTGCTAAACTGCAACACCGTAGCATAAGAAAATATGAAACTCAATGAAGTTAAATATACAGAAAATTGAGATACTATATGAGGATAATTGTACTTATTTTAGTATAAGAATTAAAAGACAAAAGTGAGGGCCTCCCCAGTGGTGCAAGGGGTTAAGATGCAACCTATGAAGCTATCCACAGCCACTGCAGCTTGAGGTCAATCCCCAGCCAGGGAGCTACCCACATGGTGCAGCAGACCTCTCCTGACACACCTACTGTGCCCCTCAGTGGTGTACTTCAGTCACTCTTCCTCTTCTATTCCCCACCCTGTCTCTGGTGAATTCTCTCACCCCCCACACTTCCAGCCTGTACCCCACTTCTTGTATGCATAAACAAATCATTAAAAAAAAAAAGACAAGGGCCTCCCCTGGTGGCGCAGAGGTTGAGCGCTGGGCTACGAAGCTGCCCGCAGCCTCTGCAGCACTGGTTCTATCCCCAGCTTCAGCAAGGGTCCCACATGGTGCGCAGACCTCTCCTGCCGTGCCTGCTGCTCCCCTTAGCATTGTATTTCAGTCAGTCTGCCTGTTTTGCTCCCCACTCTGTTGCTGATGAATCCTCTCATCTCCTGCACCTCTGGCCCGTACCCCAGTTCTTATATGCATAAATAAACAAATCTTGGGCCTCCCTGGTGGCACAAGGGGTTAAGACACAACCTATGAAGCTATCTGCAGCCACTGCAGCACGAGTTCCATCCCCTGCCAGGGAGCTACCCATATGGCACAGCAGACCTCTCCTGACTCGCCCGCTGCTCCCCTCAGCAGTGTATTTCAGTCAATCTGCCTATTCTGTTCCCCACTCTGTCTCTGTTAAATCCAATCTTCTGCCATACCTCTGGCCTGTACCCCAGTTCTTGTATGCATAAATAAATCTTTAAGAAAAATAAATAACACTGCCTATTTTCAACTTAAAAAATTATAATGTTTATGGGGCCTCCCTGGTGGAGCAAGGGAGCTATCCCATAGCCACTGTGGCATGTCTTCAATCCTGGCTAGGGAGCTAACCCACATGGCGCAGCAGACCTCTCCTGTCTGCTCCCCTCAGCAGTGTATTTCAGTCAGTCCACCTGCTCTGGTCCTCACCCTGTCTCTGGTGAACCCTCTCACCTTGCACCTCTGGCCTGTACCCCAGCTCTTGTATTCATAAATAAATCTTTTTTAGAAATTATAATGTTTTGTTTAAAAATGTTTCCAAAAGATGCATGTCTCATTTTTGTACTGCTAGAAAATTGTAGTCTTTTTGTGTCCTTTCATCCTTAAATGAATCCTCTTTACTGTCTTGCCATCTCCTCTTTTCATTTGTTAAGAAATAATTTTCTTGCTATTATAATAGGAGGAACAATACTTGTTTCCTGGTTTGTTACAAGATTGTATTTCCATTCACAAATTTGTCATGGTATATTAAAACACAAATGAGGTAGCTATAATCAATGGCAGTAGAACTCTAAAATACAATTACAGTGCTTCACAATCTGACTGGAAATGACAGATTGTAATTTGGATTACAATGTATTGTAATTAATGCTGAATTGCCAGCAGCGGATATATTTAAGCCCCCTTCACACTTGTAATCAGTCAAGCATGAGATAATGCATATCAGGAACCACAAATCATTATAAAATAAAAAAGTACAGACACTTGCAAAAGAAATAATGCAATATCCATTTCTATTAAAGTCAACTTTCATTTAATGCTTTTGTTTTGGAATTTGAAGGGCAGTTCTTGTGGTAAACCATTTCATCAAATTTACTCACAAGAACCATTTAATTTAAAGAGAAAAAACTTCCAAGACATGTTATGAAAATAGCTTACTCTTAAGGAACTATTATAGCATGTCCTTCTGTACATGGAGAGATTTCCTGTAATTGAAAACAAGTTACCTGAAACCAAAATTATGTAATCTTTGATTAACCATACTTATCTGATAATCAGTCAAATGTGGTTAAGTTGTTAGCATGCGTCAGGTACTGCCAGTAGCATATATTTATCCTGAGTCTATATTGAATCACAGGGTATTAGAAATTTCCCTTAGGAATAACATTACTACACCATGAAACTCATATACTCACTTTCCAAGATACGGAGTCTCACTTTATGAATTTGAAATTGCATTCTAAGAACCAATTTTTCTCTATATTGAATTGCATCTGTTGTAAAGGTTATCATTCTACATGCAATTATCCAGAATGGCTCAATATGCAACCTCGAAACAAGGATTAAATCAGCCTCTTTGTGGTGAAAAATGAACAACAGGGTGCCATTTAATAAGAATTAATCTATAGTAGAACCACAATCTCTTAATAGAATTCATGCTCCTCTTTCTAATTCACTCTCAGTAAGTAATTTAAGGGTTGAAAGAACTGGTTCATAATTAACCTTTTAGAAAGCTTCAAGAAAGGAGGATTTTAATTTTTTTTTTAATTTTTTTAAGTTGCTATTAATGTCCCATAAACTAACCATTAAATATTTGGTCTTGCTTTTGTGTCTGTCCAAGTGTCTGGATCCAATTATAGTCATGGCTACAAAGAACCAACAACAGGGACTGCCTATGGCCCAGTATTACCAAAAAGTTCTTTGAGCAACAGTTGAGGAAGTTTTGCCTTTCAACAGACTTAACTCCCATCTTCCCTTGTAGCCTGCCCCATTTCTCAAGGATTTCCTGTTTCAGTGGTTCTCAACACTGGCTGTACAATAAAATCATCTGAAGACTTTAAACATGTATCAGTGCTCACTCCCAGACCTGACCAATATTTCTGAGAGTGAGGTCTAGATATAAGTATAGAAATTCCCCCAAGTTATTCAAATGGGCACTCAGGGTTGAGAACTGTATCCTCTCTTTCTTTTTATATATACATATATCTTTCTTATGTCTTTGGTCTAAAACTACCATGTTTAAACTTGTTTTAGCAGCTGAACTATTTTTAAGGAATCCTAATAATACAAGCTAAAGAGATAATGTGGAGGTACCCAGACAAAACAATGTTTATGGGTGTGTCTGTTAGGATGGTTCTAGATGAGATTAGCAATTGAACTGATGGAGTCAGTAGATTGTCCTCTCCAACGTGGTTAGACATCATCGACTTGGTTAAGGCTTTAAAAGGAATATACAGTAGAGAAATGAGAAATTTGTCCCTTTTTCCTGCTTCACTGCTTGAACTGGGAGAAGATCTTCTGCCCTGGGACAAGAATTTCATAATAGGCTCCCCTAGTTCTCAGGCCAGGGAAACCTGAAACACACCTCTGGCTTTTCTGGGACTCCAATTTGCAGATAGCAGATTGTGAACTTTTTCACCTTCTATAATTGCATGAGCCAATTCCTCATAATAAAAATGGTAGGTCAAGAGATAGTTAAGAGGCAGAAGGGGAGTAAGGGAAGGAAGGAGGGAAATAGATAACCTATTAATTCTGTTTCTCTGGAGAACACTAATAGTTTCTATAGGCAACTTGAATCTCGATTATTTGCAAAATCCTACTATCAGCTCATTGGAGCTAGGGTTGCAGAATAGAATTTTAAAACCACCTTTTCAAGCCTTATGGTATCATTCAGAAGCATTTGCGAAAATACTAGCACCATAGTGCTGCTCCTTGCATTTGTCATAGTGACATTTACCCGTAAGTCAGGTTCTGAGCTAACACGGGTAATAAAGAGGTGAAAACATGACTCCTACCTTCAAAGGAATGCCTAGTCTAATGCAGAAGACAGGAAAAAATATCACAATTAAGAGTTCAACATATATTTAGTGAGTGCCTGTTTTCCAGCATCATTCTAGGCGCTAGGAATACAGCAAAAAAAACAAACAAAATCCCTGTCCTCCATCACTTTACATCATATCCCAGAAAAACAGGGGTAAACAAAATAAATAAGGAAAAATTCTACTATGTTAGACAGGACAGAAGTGTTGAAATAATTATAATTTTAAATTGAATGGGTAGTAATGGAATACAATCAGAAAACACAGAAGCATCTTGAAAATAGCTGTACTTTATCTTGGTAAAAGTTAACTGTGGAGAAATTGGGCCAGATAGAAGATTACAGTGGTTGAAGTGTCAAGAGAAAATAAATAGGGTATCAGTATGTACTTTTAACATATTTGACTATAGGGGAGACCATATGCCCATAATTAAGGATGAATTTTGTGCTGAGTGAGACTTGATCATGTTTGTAATTCTAGGTCAAGGTCAGTGAAAAGAATGTCTTTCAATACATTGTGGGGAGAATTGGATCATATATAAAAAAAGATCACCAGGTCAGGTGTGTGATACTGTTAGGAGAGTGCATGCTCGTGGGTCCGGGTATGTATGCTCACTGAAGAATAACAGCCATCACACCAAACGTGAGAGCAAGTGTGGATTTATTGAAACAAGAGGAAAGAACTCCTGACAGCAGGAGGGGTCCCAGGGAGGATGCCCGTTTATTCCAGCCCTGTGACTACATCCTGTCAGACTTCCTGTTGCCCAATATGCCAGACTATTGATTAGGTACTAGGTGGTCCGGAAGTTTTGTGGCAGTTGTCTTTCTGTAAGCTAATTATCCTGTAACCGGACTTTACTCTAGGTGGTGGCTAGCTCAGCAACATTTCAGTAGAACAATTCTGTTTTCCTGGGGGCTGTTTTGTTCTTTCTGTTCCTATATTGTTTAAAATCACTGTCCTGGGCCTCCCCAGCGATGCAGCAGGTTGAGCACAGCGCTGTGAAGCTGTCCATAGCCTCTGCAGCACGGGTTCCAGTCCCAGCCTGCCAGCGAGATACCCACATGGCATGGCAGACCTCTCCTGTCTCCCCCGCTGCTCCCCTCAGCAGTATATTTCAGTCAGTCTGCCTGTTCTGTTCCCTGCTCTGTCTCTGGTGAATCCTCTCACCCTCCTGTGCCTCTGGCCAGTACCCCAGTTTTTGTATAAATAAATCTTTAAATAAATAAATAAAATAAAATCACTGTCCTGAGTCTCAGCCATTCCTGTTCCCCAAGTTCTCCTTGGTCTCAGTTTCTCTCAATACAAGTGATACAAATGTAAATCTTAGATGAAAGGATGATACAAGTAAAAGCTTAAACTTACTATGTGCCAGTGTTCTAAGCACTTTATATTTAATATTCTCAGCAACCTTCTCTGGTCTATTCTATTATTGTCCCCATGCTATAAGAGGAATCTGGGGCTCAGAAAATCAAGTACATTGCCCAAGTCACACAGAGAAATGCAAAGCAAAATTTCAAGCCCAGGATTCTGGCCTTGAAGATTTCAGTTTCAAAACCTATCCCATAACAGTTAAGTGTGAAAGAAGGAGAGCAGGGGCAACAGTTTTGAGTAATTACTTGGATGTTTTTGAGAAGATAGCTAAGGATGGGCAAAGTGTTAGGAGTTTGTTGGTTTTTTTTTAAGGTTTATTTATTTATGCATACCAGAACTGGGGTACAGGCCAGAGGAGCATGAGGTGAGAAGATTCACCAGAGACAGAGTCAGGAACAGAACAGGCAGAGTGACTGAAATACACTGCCAAGGGGAGCAGCAGGCGAGACAGGAGAGGTCTGCTGTGCCATGTGGGTCACCTCCCTGGCCAGTGATCAAACTCAAGCCACAGTAGCTGGCTATAGTTTGGATAGCTTGATAGTACCTGTGCACCACCAGGCAGGCCCCCTGCACTAAATTCTTTTATCTGGCTCTATGTTTTTATTTTATTTTTTTAAAGATCTATTTATATATACAAGAACTGGGGTACAGGCCAGATGCGCGGAAGGGTGAGAGGATTCACCAGAAACAGAGTGAGGAACAGAACAGGCAGACTGGCAAAATGCACTGCTGAGGGGAGCAGCGGGCGAGACAGGAGAGGTCTGCTGTGCCAGACGGCGGGGATGGAACCCGTGCTAGAGAGGCTGCGGTCAGCTTCACAATGCAGCACTCAACAGCCTAGCACCACCAGGGAGGCCCTGGCTCTATTTTTTTTAAAGATTTATTTATTTATGCATACAAGAGCTGGGGTACAGGCTAGAGATGTGGGGTGGGGGGGTTGAGAGGATTCACCAGATACAGAGTGGGGAACAGAACAGGCAGACTGACTGAAATGCACTGCTGAGGGGAACAGTAGGCGAGTCAGGAGAGGTCTGCTTCTCCATGTGGGCTGCTCCCTGGCTGGCCGGGGATCTAACTCGTGCTGCAGAGGCTGCGGATTGCTTCATAGTGCAGTCCTTAACCCCTTGCATCACCAAGGAGGCCCCTGGCTCAATTTATGACCTTTCCATTCTGTTCTAGTGATCTGTCTCGTCATGTGCCAGAATGTCTCTCTTTAATTATTGGAGTTTTCTATTTTATTATTTCATTAGTCTGTTTTCAGAGCATTCCTGGTCAGTCTCACTTCTTTTTCACATTACTTCACAATCAGCTTTCTGGTTTTTGAAAATTCTCTTATTTTTATGGAATTGCATTAAATTTAGACTCATTGAGAACTGGTACGTACCTTACTAAGTCCTCCTGTCCAACATTACATATGTTTTAGCTTTCTTTTCAGGAAAAATACAGTTTTATTTTTGTGGCCTTCCATATTAAGATTTTTTTTTAATTTTATTTAAGATTTTTAAAAAAAATTTTATCTGGGATGTAAGCCAGAGGTGCAAATGGTGAGAGAATTCACCAGAGACAGAGTGGGGAGCAGAACAGGCAGATCTACTGAAAAACACTGCTGAGGGGAGCAGTGGCACGTGAGACAAGAGAGGTCTGTTGTGCCACATGTGGGTTAGCTCCCTGGGCTGGGACAGAACTCATGCCACAGTGGCTGGTGATAACTCGATAATGCTGAGACTTTAACACCTGTGCCACCAGGGAGGCTCTCCACATTATTTATTGCTAGGTATTTTCTCTGTTCTTACTTTATAAGGGGTATTTTCTATTATTATATCATCTGATCATTGTTTATATAAATTTGTTTTTAATTTTATATCCAGAGACTTTATTATTTCTGTGTTATTTTCCAGCTGATTTTTTAAGTTTTGCACTATTTTTTATAAATACTAATTTTAATTCCTCTTCATCCTATATATCTCTACATCCTCACATCTGTAATTCTCAGCTAAGCTTTTTTAGTTATTTAAGGATATGAATTATAGTAGTACCTTTTGTGTACCTCAAAAGCACCAGTAAAACACTCTGCATAGAATGGCTTATAACCAGCCCCTAAATTCTGAATCTATTAAAATTATGTATTCATACCACTTTTGCTAAGTCATACTCACAAATGAAGGCAAAACTGATTTTCTTCTAAGAAGGTATCAATTCTCTCCCTTCATCACATCTAATTCATTTCTAATGTCACAATAAAATCTCTTAAAGTGTCACATATATTTTGCAACAGAGTAGGACTGTTTGCTAACAATTATTTTTCTTGGATTTACATAGGAAACTGTAAGAAAAAAATGACAAATGTTCTTGGTGATGTTCATACATAATCCTGAAGCTATGTATGATTTCATTTGAAAATACACATTAGGTAAAATGTGAAGTGGGAAATGGCCATTAAAGCTTTAAATTTAAATAGATACAAACCAAAACAGGCTTACACACCTGAAACACAGTATTAATAAACTATACAAGAAAATACCTTATTTAGGAGTCTTATGTGAAAATATTTCCAAACTATACCAACTACCTAGATAATAAGGATATCAGTAATGTGCCCATCTTAAAAATACTCCATCACATCAGAATTTCCATTTTATAAAGCAAATGTTTCTTCCATTGGCCATTTTCAAAAGTGGTAAAAATTGTAACTTCTGAATTAAATTTTCCTAAGGGGAAGGAAAAGTTAGCAACAATTGTGTGATACCATGAAATAAAATGAAAATTCAGTAAATTATAGACAAGAAGCAGTTAACACTGCTGAACAAAATGGATAAATACTTGAAGATTTTCTTTACAGGGCCAAAGGACACTCCCTTGGCCTAACTCTAAAACTCTTCTCAAACCTCAAGCTGAGGTCCTTTCAATAACTTGTTTCAGTAATTTCAATAACTAGCTTTTCTTGCATCTTATGTAGGACCTTATCATATCTTAGACCTAATATTGACCATATGCTTATCACATTCCCAACTCTCAAAAAATGAGATCTAAATTTTCAAATGTGTATTTTAATATTATCATCAAAGGATGAGAGTAACACCAGGATGAGAATTCCAACCATGATACTCAAATGAAATATGTGAAATCAGGTTTAATTATTTATTTGGATGAATAAGTGTGTATCTATATGGTTGATCTATAAGACAACATGAGTTTATGACTAAAGGTTATCTTATTGTTTCTTTTAATGGCCATTTGTTGCTTAATTCTAAGTTGAGGTGCCCTTTAAGGCAATCAGGTTCCTTTCAGCATTTCATGGTATGTACGTGAAAATGGTATAAAAGTTCATTTGAGCTAATAAATGTAAGGGTTGATTAAAGCATCCTATTAAATGTATTGAAATAATTACAAGTAAATGGCATGTGCAATTTTTAATTGCAAAGGAACCAGAAAATAAAACCAAAGCAGCAAAATTATCTTTTTTAAAAGATTTATTTTTGTTTATTTATGCATACAAGAATTGGGGTGTAGGCCAGAGGTGCTGAGGATGAGAGAATTCAGTAGTGACAGAGTGAGGAGCAAAACAGGCAGATTTACTGAAATAAACTGCGAGGGGAGCAGTGGGCGAGTCAGGAGAGGTCTATTGTGCCATGTGGATCAGCTCCCTGGCTAGGGATTGAACTCAGGCTGCAGTGGCCGATGACAGCTTGACAGTGCTGAGACTTAACTCCTTGTGCCACCAGGGAGGCCCCCAGTAAAATTACCTTGAATAAATCAAGAAACTAAAAAATTTAATATACATTAAAAATTCTATTGGAAATTAAGAATTTTGGAACCTAACTTCTACCCACTTTTCAACACAAAGGTAAGAATAGTGATAAACATTTCCAATTGCCTGAATGTTTCCAAAAGAACAAAAAAATACCTTCATCCGCTTTCAAAACAGGGCAGAGATAGTAAGGAAATTCAAGGAAAGCATTAACAAAAATTGTGGCATATGAGAAATTCATAATTCTTCAGGTAAGGGCCAAGTAGCTGGAAATTTTTTTTTTTTTTGAAATTTCTATATAATTTAATGATCACAGAGAAAGGCAGCCTTCTTTGAAGGGTCTGGGGGAACAGTCAATTCTGAAAGATTTTAGTAACCTTAGGAACTAAAGATCATAAAACCTATTTTAAACTTCCCTAAAAAAAGGTTAAAGCTAACTTTAAATAATATCATCATAAGGCATTACTAAGCCAGGGACATCCCCAAACTTCATCATAATTAAATACAAGCTTTTATTTTTTTTTAAGCAGTATTTGGCTTATAGCTACTACTTTTTAGTACCACTACAAATACTGTGACGTTTGACAATTTATTTTTATATATTTTTTAATTTTTATTTTTTTTAAAGATTTATTTTTTATACAAGAGCTGGGGTACAGGCCAGAGGCGCAGGAGGGCGAGAGGATTCACTAGAGACAGAGCGGGGAGCAGAACAGGCAGACTGACAAAATACACCGCTGAAGGGAGCAGCAGACGAGATAGGAGAAGTCCTCTTGCCATGTGGGTTGCTGCGAGGCCAGCGGGGACCGAACCAGCACTGCAGAGGCTACAGACAGCTTCACAGCAGTGCTTAACCCGCTGCGCCACTGGGGAGGCCCCCTTTATGTATTTTTTAAAGATTTATTTATGCATACAAGAACTGGGGTGTAGGCCAGAGGTGTGGAGGGTGAGAGGATTCATCAGAGACCGAGTGGGGGGCAGAACAGGCAAATATAATGAAATACACTGTTGAGGGGAGCAGCAGACAAGACAGGAGAGGTCTGCTGCGCCATGTGGGTTAGCTCTCTGGCTGGAGATTGAACTTATGCTGCAGTGGCTGCAGTGACAGCTTCCTAGTGTTGAGACATAACACCTTGTGCCACCATGGAGGCCCAATAGTGCTGAGGCTTTAACCCCTGCACCACCAGAGAGGCCCTGACAATATATTTTTAAATGGCATTTTTAAATTCTTAGCTATTAATATTTTGAATCACAAATCCTGCCAATTTTGGTTCTCTAGTTATATAGTCATATTGCTAAGATTCACTATCAATAGAAAAGGAAAAATAAGTCACTTACCAGCTTGACTGGAACTCTCCATCAAAATGGCACTCTTAAGCTTCAGATCTTAGTTCTGCATTTAAGGAAATCCTCAATTTTTAAATAATCATATCCCTATCAAATATTCCAGAGATGAGAACTGCTTATACATGGTGATTACTTTGCAAATTCTATGTACAGTTAATTTTAAAATTTTTTGATGGAAGAGTAGCAGCACAGCTTTAGTCCTGAGAGAGCAGCGAACCAATATAGAGGAATTAGGACTGTCAATTAACAACCTCAAGGCAATATACTGATAAGTAGTCAGCAAATTAATAATGCCATTCTGATCATTTCATATGATTCATCCAACATTATGACCTTTATAAACTTCTGAGGCCACCACCACTGGATTTAAAATTTTTTTTTGTTGGGCAGGAACTATTCATGCTGATTCTTTAGCAAAGAACATATTTGGGTTTAAAAACATCAATATGGGATTCAATATGGGGATGGGAACTTACATTGTATAATTTTGGGATAAGAATAATTTTGTCATTCAGGAGACCATCAAAAATCCTTAAAGCATCTTGTTCTTGCTTTATAGTTTTTTCTTTACTGGGTTTTTCATTTTGAAGAACTGTTCCTAAGTCATTAGATTTACTTACCTTTTGTGGATTAAAAAAATAGATAAACAGATAAATATCTGACTCATGGAGAAATTTTTTAATAGCCAGTGATTTCACTATTTTCTCCTCAAAAGGGTCAGGTCAAGAAGACCTATAATAGCATTAACTTGAATAATACATGATAGTATCAAAAATAGCCTAAAAGTCACTAGAAAGATTGCCTGAAAATATACATAATCATTAAATTATCAGACTATCTCGTCTTCAATTCCACAGACAGACCAAATAAACCAAAACCCTTACTCCCAAGTTGGAATGTACACTTACAAATGCAAATTATAAAGTTACACTCTCTAGAAAGGACTATAATGATTCAGGAATGGATTGTGTTCTGGGTTACTGTCTGGCAACAAGGCAACATTTGTCAAAGGGAAAAAAAAATACAATTGCTTTTAAAATGCATTTTTTCTAAGTTAAAAAAAAAGCAGTTGTCTAAGCAAAAGGCATCTGTTTCTTCATCGCTACTACAAAATTTGAAAAATATGATTTGCAGATCACAACTGCCCCTTGAAGCTAAAAAACAAGTTATTTTAATCTGGCCTGAAAATATTTGTTGCAATACTCAAAATCATCCTTCAGCTTTACCTCAAATTAATGATCAGCTTCAGTTGCTGCCATCCTAATTACTTCACCCCAAAAGTTTAGTGTACTTGGGTTTCTGGTCAAATACAGAATGTCAACATTTATGCATGGTTGACCTCATACACACAGATAAAGTACTCATATCTGGACTGTGAGTGATGGTCATCAGTTTGTCATCTACAAATAGGTTGGTTCCTTCCCTTAACCTACGTGCACTGGGCACACCACAGGCACTCAAAAAATGAAATTGAGAGGAACTTAGAGAACAATTATAATAAGCAGAATGTGTTCAAAAAAATTTTTTTAAGAACATGTGGAAACTATTAACAAAATCACAAGCTTGTACTTAACTTGTCCTCTGACTATTCATTAAAAGACAAACACGAAAAATATGTTTATTCAAAAACAAATTAATGTGTTCTAGGGAATACACCTTTAACTTGGTGTCAAGGTGTTATAGGACAGGGAGAGGGGCAGCCCAAACCCCGCAAACCTGCCTATTCTAAATGGGTTCTGCCATCCGCCGCATCAACACAAAACATATGAGACTTTAATGGGAAGGAACTTTAATAAAACTAGGAAACAATACAGGTAAGGCAAAGAGTCTAGTTTCTAAATGAAGCACCCAAAGTTACCCGTCCCCTCGTGGATAAAAGTCCATCCAAATGGGATTGGCCCAGAGCAAAGCCCCAAAGCCTGCCACAAGTCTAAAGCATCTTCCAGTGGGGACCCACAGCAAAGGGTCAGAAATAACCAGACAAGACCGGAAGGAAAAGAGCAAAATCAACATCAAGATAAAAACTGCCATTGTCACCTCCCCATGGGTCTCACCCACATCTGTGTCACCCAGTCTAGGACCAAAAGACAAGCGCAGTTTCTTCACGTGTCTCTAGGCTCCATGCGCCTCCTCCAGGTCTCCTGGCTCCATCCTGCTTCCTTCCTCAGTCTCTTCTGCAGCTTCTCCTCCTCCTGCTCAGCTCCACCCTCCCTTGGGTGGGGCAGGGAACCTCCCCCTTTCCTGGGGACCACCCTGTTACAAAGGCACTCACATGGTAAGCTACAGCCCTTAAGTGCTCCTGGCGGCAATGCTTTCCAAGCTGGAAAATATGTGTAGAGAATGAACCCAACCCAGAACAACACAGGCATTAAGGAGCTTGAATTGGCACACTCCTCTTTCCCAACCATAGTTCCACAGGGATGGAAACCATTCACTGGATTTGACTTCCAGAATGCTCCACACTTTAAAGATTAATTTATAATAAACATAAAACATTCTAAGTTTCAGGTAGTTAACTTGTAGTTCAAGAAATATTGCCACTGACTTAACTTTATATAAGTATCATTAGGGTTTCTTTACAAGTTGTTCGATTGGTTGTAGATGGAATTTGACACAGGATAGGTGAGTTGTTTTCAAGGAACTGAAAATTTATGAAGGACAAATATAAATTAAAATATGTAACAGAGACATACAAATTTTTTTAAGGTTTTTTTTTTTAAAGATTTATTTATTTATTTATACATGCACTGGGTACAGTCAGAAGCGCGCGAGGGTGAGAGAATTCACCAGAGCCAGAGTGGGGAGCAGAGCAGGCAGAAGGACCGAAGCACACTGCTGAGGGGAGCAGTGGGCGGCAGGAGAGGTCTGCACGCCATGTGGGACCCTCCTCCGGTGGCTGGGAAGCAGCCGGGGATCGAACCGGCGCTGCAGAGGCTTCGGGCAGCTTCGCAACCCAGCGCTCAACCGCTGCGCCACTAGGGAGGCCCAGAGACATACAAATTGTTAACAGTGGTTACCTCTCATGTGGGATGTGAGATGGTTGGGGAAGATCTAAAATCAGACTTTCATTTTTTACTGTAATTAAAGACATAAATCAAACACAAGTTTTAACTTTCAGACCGCATGAAGCCTTGTGTTATATAGCTAGTTGGAGATGCACACTTATTTTAGTTTACCTTGTACTCTTCCCCTAGCGCTATACTTTCCCTCTTTTCTTCTTCCCTCAAATAAAAACCTATTCTAAATACTCTACTACTAAAACTAACTCATGAATTTCATGTATTAATCAATCATAGAAGGCCCAAAACATGAAATTCTAGCAAATTGTAAACATAAGTCTTTCTAGTTTCGTGATTAATATGCTTAACGGAGACTGTTTATGTCTAAGATGAGCAGTGGCTTGAATTTAAATTTTATGATTCTAGTGAAATCTACCCAATTCGCCAGGTTTCTTTAGGAGGGTTTAATGGAAAAATCAAAGGTTACTTTAAAAAGGCAAACACACCCCAAAATGTGGAGGAAAACAAAATGAAAAAGCCTGCATATACTAACATGAATTTCTAGACATGTTGGTAAAAAAGTTGAAAAACAAGCATGGTAAGACATAATTTATGTAAAAATGTTAAATCCTTAAGTTAGTAATGAAGATACAATATAACAAATACCACTGTTGTCCATTATCATACTTTATCCCTGCTAGTCTTCCTATCTCATTGTTCTACACAAATTTGAACTTATTGAAATCATAATAGCTTTTTCTTGATAATGAAGAAATAGAGTTACCACAAGGTATCATAAAGTGCAAACAGATATACAGTGAAAATAAAGATTTAAGAAGGCAGACTCACTTTCTGGCTTTAATGTGGTATATTTGGAAGTATGTCCAGGCTTCTGAAGAGGACAAGATGCTTTTTAAGAATAAGATTCTTGGGCCTCCCCTGGTGGCACAGCGGTTGAGCGCTGGGCTGCAAAGCTGCCCGCAGGCTCCGCAGCAACGGTTCAATCCCTGACCCCCGGTGAAAGTCCCACATGGCGCGACAGACCTCTCCTGCTGCCCGCTGCTCCCCTCAGCAGTGTATTTTGTCACTCTGCCTGCTCTGCTCCCTGCTCTGGCTCTGGTGAATTCTCTCACCCTCCCACACTTCTGACTGTACCCAGTGCTTGTATAAATAAATAAATAATCTAAAAAAAAAAAAAAAAGATTCTTGCTAGGTGTGCCATGTTCATTTAATGCAGAAAAATGTTGCAGTTGAAAGGTTAACACTCAAAAGTACACCCAGTTTCTCAGAAAAGAGATGTTCTACATATCCTGAATAGCACAAGCAGTGCTAACCATCTATCAAATTAAAGGGATATGTGTTTAGAAGGGAAGTATATTTTACATGAAATTAGAAATGCTTGAAGAGTATCTGTAATATTTTTACATGATTAATACTAAAATACTTACATTTAGGAATATTTACTCAGAATTGTGACTAATGTGTTTTCCTAAAAAGGTAAAGGCCATCAAAGTCACACAATATGCCACATGTGTAGCACGAATTTTTTCCCACATCAAACTTATTATTACTTAGTTGACTCAAAATTACAGAACAATCTACTACAATCAATGCCATTATCAAAATCAGCTAAATGTGTATGTTCAATGAATTCCAGCCTTGAATTATTAAAATCTAGGTACTGTATTTTGTAATTTAGAAAAATTATTTAAGGATCTACTCAATCTGTATCTTTAACATTATTGTAAGGCTCCTTTTGTTGACTACTATCTACCCCCTTTTCTAGAAGATCTCAACATCTTAAATTGTCACAAAGTATTTCCTCTTTGTCACAGTGTTATCTATAAATTGTGAAAAAATGATAATGATAAAAAGAAGGCAAATCATGAATTTCAAAAGTTAAAGGCACAGATGCAACCACTTCTAAAGATAATGTAAGTGGTAATTTATAAGGGTAAACTAAATTCGCTGGAGATAAGATGATCTAGACTCCAAATAGCATTTATAATATAGAACTGCAAATTATATATTAACAGAAATAAAAGGTGTAAATTTATTGTTTAAATTGTTCTAAATATTTGGCACAATACATAGCTTGCCAATTTAGAAACTTTGATAAATGTATGTTTCAAAATGACTTTAAAAATTGTCAGGATGTAGATAATTTTCATTCTACACCTCAGTTGTCCCCCAATTTTTTCTTACCGAAAATCTGAAGATGAAATATCATTCTTTTTTATTACTTTAACATCAAATAAAGATCACAAATACTGTATGGCTAGCCTACAGTAGCCATAAGATTTTTAAGATTTCAATTTAGCTGTAACATTCATAGCTTTAAGGTATTTTTAGGAGATATCCTCAAAACAAGTCAAATTTTAAACACTCATATTTCATGATAGTATGAAGCTTTTTTCATTTACCCCAAAATTGTTGCAATGATTTTTAAAAACAATCTTCCTCTATGACCACTAAACAAAACATGAATACCCATCATCATTGTAGCAACAATGACTATACTTTTATCATGATAAAAGTATTCAGATACTTTTTGAATGACGATCTTGAAACATTTTTTAATTATATACACTAAGTGTATGTACTTACTAGTTGAAAATATCTTGGTTCTACCTACCTATTACTTTCAACATACAACACATGATTAACTTGTATCTTCTTCCTAATAGTACAATTGTAAGGACAGGAATACAAAAAAACATTAAAGATGTTATGAATGTATTGGGAAAATTTTCTCAACCTTGCTTCTTATCTCTATCTTTCCTTTGTATTCATAGTACAAGCCATTACTCCTCTTCCACCCTATTCCTTGCCCTAAAGACATTTTAGGCTTCAAAGCAAAGACATTATCTATTGCTATTGAATTAACAGGTTAGAAAAAAAGGAATGAAGTGTTTGCTTAAGAAAGATATACAGAAACCAAAGGAGCATGTTTAAATAACAATAGAGTGGTTGAACCCCAACAATAATTATCTGGCATTGCTGGAACAGAGGTTTCAATCTGGACTCTGTATCATTACTATTAAGAGTATATAGGTCTCCAATCATCAGACTTTCTAACATTGTTTTTGGGAATAAAGCTCAATTTTTCATCTCTAACTAGTTTAAAAATATATTTCATTCAAAGAACAGGAGCTTGTTTCTTGGATATAACTACAAGAGTAGAAATGACAAGGCTTCCTCTACAACCTCAGAAAGAACCAAGAGGGCAAAAGCAATTTTTCCTGCATCGTGATTCCTGTACTCATGATTCCGTTTTCCTCTTTCCAAACCCTCACATAAACAGGAAACCAAGTAACTACAGAGTATAGTCATCCTATTAAAGACAATTTTAGTTTATCTCTCAGACTCTTCCCACCCCACACTCCCCAACACACACAGAGGCCAATGGTTGAGTTTGGCAAGGGCAATTAAAGAAGGTTAAGGGAAGGCTCAGAAAATACCTACTACTAAGTTAAAATTCCAGTATCATAATATCAAATTATCAGTTCATTCAATTTTTAACCCATTTGGGAAAGTTTAAGCTATTAACTTAAAAATATGGTGATTCTACTTTAGTAACTATTATCTACCCATTGCCTCTTAACTGCTCATGCTAATAGCTTTATTGCATACTACTGTTTCTAATAAGAAGCAAATCCAGGAACCATTCCATTTTATATTAGACATAACATTTACTAGTTTTCCAAGCATGACAGAAATGGAAAAATATATATAAGAAGAACAATTTATATTGATTTCCACAATTTGTGTTCTTTCTGTGAGCAGTGCCTGATTCTATTAAAATAAACAAATTTAAGTTCTATGTTTATGAAAAAAAAAAAAACCCTAATGAGACTAATTTACAAAGTATACAAGAATATAATTTTATAACAAATCTTTCCAGTGTTCACTATAACTGCATTACATGAAATATTTTCCCTCACAGAAACTTAGGATAGTTTGTAAAAATGAACAAAGCTTTCTGTGTTTAGCTCTGGCAAGTAATGAACAAATACAACTTGCTGACAAAGCATCTAAAAGTTGCCTCAGGAGCATAAACTAACATCAACATGCTGTGTGAATGAGTACTGGTGAGTGGCTACTACCCGGGACCCACTTCCTCTCTTCTCACACCAGCAAACCCATCTCACTCACATAAAGGAAGAGAAAACCCAAACCGTTGCAAAAGTGAAACCCAACATGCTCCACTCAAACAATCTAAGGGAACCACCCTAAAGGAAAATTGAGAAGGCATCTCTTTTATCAAAAACAAAACAAAACAAAACATACAAAGGCAAGTGCTGAGGTTCGATCATCAGATGGACTTAGGCAAAAAAAAAAAAAAATGTGACAACAGCAATAATTCAAGTAATGTATATGTGAAAATTTAAACACATCACTTTCAAGTTAAGACAAAAGTGAAAGGTAACTATGATCTTTATAACAGAGTCAAAAAGCTTAGGCATTATCACCAAATGTTAATTCACTTTACAGTTATCAATGAGACTATTGTATATATTTTTGCACCTTGCGCTTATAAAAGCAGATAAAATATTTAATGTGTAATGTACAATGTATTTTACCAGCTCAGCATACAGGATGTATATAGATTATATCAAAGTAGTAGACAGTTAGGGGCCTGTGCAAACCCTGCAAAAATAGTACTTCAGGTATCTGCTAATTAAAAAAACAAAACAAAAAGTCTGCTATTTAGAAGTGATACAATTCAAACTACCACAAAATACAAAGGGCTGCAAAAATGTATATCATTCCAACAACATATATAAGTTATTAAATAAAGATTTGATTTAAAAGAATATAAATGAAGCCTTTAAGTAGGTCTTTTCTACATGCATATTATTCCTTATTAAAGAAAAAATATGTAAAAAGGCCATTGGTAATTGCTTTGTTAACATTTGTAGAAAATGCCAATTCTCTGGTCACAAACTCCACTAAGTTTAGCACTTAAGGTCTCTGCAGTGTTATAAACGTAATTTAAAATACTGTTAATCCTATAATTCCATTGGTAAAATAACGTGACTTGGAATATGGCAGTCTTCATGTTGAGGGCAATGATCCACAGTTTGTTTTTTTAATTTCTTAGGTGTGAACAGTTATCCAGAAGAACAGCAACCTCCACCACTGCTCTGGGTTTGAGGTTCATCATCAATAATCTGTACACCTCTCCTTGCAGCTCCTGGCTGACTGGAGCCATTGCCTTTTGCCCTCTCATCCACTTGTGCTGTTTCTATCATCCCTAAGAAAGGAAGAAAAGAAATTATTTAGGGGCATAATTCTTAAGTTATGTTCAATAAAAAGCTTTTCCTGCAACATACCTAGAAATATATCAAAGTTCAAATTGTTCCACATACAAATATTTAAAGTACAAGATTTATTCTTTGACTAGTAACATAATACCTTTATGATACTCTAAGAATGAGTTTGAGACATGGGAAGAACAAGATTGGAAGACCTGGCAGCTCTCATCCCAAGACTGTCCATCTTGTGACTACACAGGTATCTCTCTTTTTCCTTTCCCTCTTTCCTAATAAACCTGCCCTTTTAAAATATAAAAAACAAACAAGCAAAAAAACCCAAAGTTGGAAGACTCACGCTATGTGATATAGTTTCAAATTACTCTAATGAAGTAAGATCAGTAAACAAAGTCCAGAAATAGATTCCATATTGTTCATGTGATTTTTGACATACCTGTCAAAATTATACAATGTAGAAAAGATAATCTTTCAGGGCCTCCCTGGTGGGGCAGGAGTTAAGAGTCAGCACCATTATGCTATCACCAGCCACTGCAGCATGAGTTCGAAGCCGTCCAGGGAACTAACCCACATATGGTGCAGTAGACCTCGCCTGTCTAGCCCACTGCAGTGTATTTCAGTACACTCAGCAGTGTATTTCAGTAGATCTGCCAGTTCTGCTCCCCTGTCTGTCACTGGGTGAATCATCCCACCCCCTCACCTCTGGCCTATACCCCAGTTCTTATATGTATAAATAAAATATTTTTTTAAAAAATACTCTTTGAGAGACAGTTACAAAAAATGAAAAGAAAGATACAGACTAGGAGTAAATATTTGGGAATACATATCTGAAAAGATGAGGGAAGAGAAGAGGGAGTCCTTAAAACAACAAAACTTTTTTTTTTAAAGATTTATTTATCTTTACATACAAGAGCTGGGGCACAGGCCAGAGATGCGGGGTGGGGGTGGGGTCCACCACAGACAGAGTGGGGAACGGAACAGGCAGACTGACTGAAGTACACTGCTGAGGGGAGCAGCAGGCGAGACAGGAGAGGTCTGCCACGCCATGTGTGTTGCTCCTTGGCCAGCTGGGGATGAAGCTCATTCTACAGAGGATGTTGATTGCTTCACAGTGTGGTAATTAACCCCTTGCACCAACAGGGAGGCCCAAAACAAAACTTCTTAAAACAGAAAAAGGGTTCCTAAACTTGGGTCCAGAGGATAACCTTTTTTTAAATATTTATTTTTTTAATTTATTTATGCACACAACAACTGGCGTGTAGGCCGATGGTGTGGGGGATAAGAGGATTCACCAGAGACAGAGTGGGGAGCAGAACAGACAGAATGACTAAAATACACTGCTGAGGGGAACAGCGGGCAAGTCAGGAGAGGTTGGCTGCACCATGTGGGTAACTCCCTGGCCAGGATCAAACTTGTGCTGCAGTGGCTGCGGATAGCTTCATAGGTTGCGTCTTAACACCTTGCGTCACCAGGAAGGCCCTCTTACATCATTTTAAATAGACAATTTTCTAATAAAGATGTCAGGCTTAAAACTTTTGTAAGCTACTGATCTACAACACGGATACTACTATGGTCTGAGTACATCATCATCCTTGAGTACTTATTAGAAATCTGAAACTCAGGCCCACAGCAGACATACTATACTGAAATACTTCATTTTAATAAGCTCTCATGTGATTAATATGTATAGCAGTGGTTCTCAAACTTTGGTGTTCATGGAAATCATTCAGAGGGATTTTAAAACACAGATTCTGAGTACTACCTCCAAAGATTTTGATTTAGTAGGTTTAGGGTAGAGAGCCCAAGAATATGCATTTCTAACATATATTCTCAAGTGATGTTTGATGATCAGGGCACCCCACTTAGAGAATTACAGCTCTAGAAGAATTACGTATGACTGTTAGGTTTCCATAAAATTGAAATTCACTTCAAGTTATATATAGTATATTTTATAAGGAAAAATACTATATAGTTTCATCAGGTTCTCAAAAAAGTACAAAGTCCAAAGGCCTTCCTGGTGACGCAAGAGGTTAAGTCGCAGCACCAAGAAGCAATCGCAGCCACTGTAGCACGAGTTAGATCCCCGGTCAGGGAGCTAACCCACATGATACAGCAGACCTCTCCTGTTTCACCCCCTGCTCCCCTCAGCAGTGTGTTTCAGTCAATCTGCCTATTCTGCTCTCCACTCTTTCTTTTTTTTTTAAAGAACAAAGTCCATAAATCAAGCATAATTTGACAAAAATCATTTCATTCTATTATTTTGCAGACTAGGGTTTTCCTAAGTATAGTATGCATCCTACTGACGATATGAGAAATGACATTCAGTTATATATAAACAAATTTATTTTCCTGTCTATCTTTTTTTTTGTTTTAAATATTTATTTATTTATTTATACAAGCACTGGGTACAGTCAGAAGTACGGGAGGGTGAGAGAATTCACCAGAGCCAGAGCGGGGAACAGAACAGGCAGACTGACGAAGTACACTGCTGAGGGGAGCAGCGGGCAGCAGGAGAGGTCTGTGCGCCATGTGGGACCCTCGCCGGTGGCCAGGGATCGAACCAGCACTGCAGAGGCTGCCGGCAGCTTTGCAGCCCAGTGCTCAACCGCTGCACCCCCAGGGGAGGCCCTTCCTTTCTATCTTTTTAAAAATGAAAGTTTCAAACACAAATAAAAGCAGGAATAGCATAATGAAAATCATCCATACCCTCTCAGGATCCATACCATTATTCTGAATGAAATCCCATACACAATTCTATTCATAAAATTTTTAAGAAGTATAACCATACCACCACAATCACACTTAAAAAATTTATGGTCATTTCTTAATATCATCAAACATTCAGTGAGTGTTCACATAATCCTGATTGTTTCTAGATATTCTTTTTCATTAGTTTGTCAAATTTGAATCCAGATAAGGTCCATCCAAAGCAAAAAGTTGTTATGTGACTTAAATCTCTTTTAAACTGTATATTCTGTCCATTTTTACTTAATAGTTATGCATATATTTTAATATGTATTTAGTACATTGCACACATGATTTCATAACTATAAACTATAGCTCACAATAAGGCTAAAGCATTTAAGCTTTAAAAAGATGAGTTAAGGGCCTCCCCTGGTGATGCAGCGGTTGAGTGCTGGGCTGCAAAGCTGCCCACAGGCTCTGCAGCGCCAGTTCGATCCCCGGTCACTGGGTGAGGGTCCCACATGGCGCGCAGACCTCTCCTGCTGCCCACTGCTCCCCTCAGCAGTGTGTTTCATCAGTCTGCCTGTTCTGTTCCCCGCTCTGGCTCTGGTGAGTTCTCTCACCCTCCCACGCTTCTGACTGTACCCAGTGCTTGTATAAACAAATAAATCTTTAAAAAAAAAAAAAAAAAAAGGAGTTAAAAATAGGGCCTCCCTGGTGGCACAAAGGTTAAGACACAACCTATGAAGCTATCTGCAGCCACCACAGCACAAGTTCAATTCCCGGCAAGCCAGGGAACAACCCACATGGCGCAGCAGACCTCTCCTGACTTGCCCCGCTGCTCCACTCAACAGTGTACTTCAGACAATCTGCCTGTTCTGTTCCCCACTCTGTCTCTGGTGAATTCTCTCACCCCTCCCACACCTCTGACCTGTAACCCAGCTCTTGTATGCATAAATAAACAAATCTTTTAAAAGAGATGAGTTAAAAATATTAAATAAGTAACAGTACTGGCAGATGTGACAAATCATCAATGTGGACATTAATGTAGATAGTAAAGCATCACTTAAAAAAACACCAATATTCTATATTAAAAAAGCCTAACATACTCTTACTAATATACTCATACTAATTCTGAACATACTTACTTTTGCAAAGGTCAAGAAAGAGTTCCTCAATTCCTTTGTTCTGTTTGGCTGAAGTATGATAATGCTTTGCTCCCACAGATTCTGCATATCTTCAAAAAAAAAAGTGGCATAAGAGATTGATGTTAAGAAATAAAGCTTTTTTGTTTTATCAAGAGTGCTATTTGAATTTTTTCACAACAGCAGTTTGAGTAACTTAAATTACTAATTAACCCAGATTTAGTGAAATTAAGATTATATAGTCATTTAATATTTCTATATATTAAACTCAATTTTAAACAAGAACACACATCTAATAAGACATGAAGATTTTATAAATTAATTTGGAACTCAAATACTTCAAAGTTTTTGTGATTCACAACAGAGTTTTCTTTTGCATCACTCAGATTTTACTGAAAGCACACTGCAAAAAAAGACTTCCAATGGGGAGTGATAAGGGAAAAGGGAAGAGGATAACACACTTACGATTCTGCTTCTTGAATGGAAACATGTCTCTCCTTTTCCAAGTCTATTTTATTACCTAATTTGAAAAAGTAAATGCCAATCTTTAGTACTGATTCATTTTATAATTAAATTAGGCCAATTCTAAATATATAACTATGGCTTTAATCACCTAGAAAAATATTTGCTTTACCTGTTTACCTCCCCATTAGATTTAAAAATGTCCTGAAACTATAAAGTTAACTAACTCCTAAAATAGTATAATCCCTCAAATAGCATAATGAGTATTCTTCCTGAAGCTGTAGTCTCTGTCAGAAAGAATAACTTTCCAATGAGACAAGCGCTATTCTTTGATTTGGGTATAATATGAAACAAGATTAACTAGAACCTAGAGATAAACTTATGATTCGTAGCCAAGTGTAAAAGGTCCTCAACCAACTTATAGTCAATCATAAGCAAAGCAATTTTATTTTTCACAAAGATGTATTAGGCTAGCTTCTTAGGTCCAAAGACTATCTTGGTTTCCTAGATGGTATAAGCTGGTTAGAGAAAGAATTAAATTGCATGGCTTTTTAAGCATTTCACCACCAGAACGGGAAACTGTACTATTTGTGTTAAAAACACAGAAGAACTTATAATGCATGCAATTTAACGTTACGGAAAATAAGTTTCTCTCTCCTGTTTTTAAGCAATGAAACCAAACTGAGATTATGATAAAAAAAACACTGAAGTGAAGAAACTGCAACTGCAAATTCTTTAGTGAATACAAGATAGAGATTAAGGGGAGATTTTTGATGTACAACGTAGTAAAGGTAATGGAAATAATGGATAGGAATGGGAAAAATATCCTGAGGAAGATCACTTCAAGTATCTTCCTTTCTTCTACTACCACTATGGAGGGGGAGGGTAGGAGAGGAAAGAAACCTTGCATGTAGGTCATTTTTTTACCTGGGGCCTTAGGGCACCTACAAGACAATTTTGGATGAAGCACCTTGAGATGTCATGCTTAGAACTGAAAGGGATAAGCTCAGAGGTTCTGTATGTGGAGAACATCCAGTAATCTGAGCACCTAATTATGAGCAGATGCAAGCAACTATCTGACACCACAGCCTAAGAGGGAGAGAGGGAAGGCAGGAGAGGGAGAATATTACTCAAGAAAAGTTCAATGGGTATGAACAAATTCGTTAATGAACTCTTTCTTCTTTGAACAGTTACCTGTTTACCTCAGTAAGAAGACACCTATTACTTCTTATTTTCTACATTATAATTTGTCAATAAAAATTTCCATTTGCTAAATATTACAGCCAATATATCTGACAGTCACCAGAGGAACACCAGAGGAAAACAAGTTGCTTTATGCTACAAAGAATGCACAAAGCACCATCTAGTGGCTGGTAGTTCAAAGTAGACACAACATTCTGCCACATAGAAAGATAAAACAGGATTGTTTTCTTTAGCTAGCAAAGAAATTTTTGCTCCAGTTAACTAAATCCCTATGAATTTTTTTTTCTGATCTTCAGTGTTTTTTTTTTTTCAAATTTTACCAAAATCAGACATTTTAAATGACTATTTAAGAGAAATTATTCTCAAATAATATATATAGTGGACTTTGCTTTATTATTTAATAACACTTTAGACTTTACTAATTTTAATAAACCCAGTTACCATTAAATAACTGTTTTAATAACCCAATTATTTTAGACTTCAAAACTTTAACGTTTGGGGCCTCCCTTATGGCACAAGGGTTAAAGTCTCAGTACTAGCAAGCTATCTTCAGCCATTGTGGTATGTGTCTGATGTTCCACTGAACTGGCATGAGTTCAATCCCCAGCCAGGATGCTGACCCACATGGCACAGCAGACCTCTCCCGTCTCGCTCACCCCTCGCATCAGCAGTGCATTTCTGTAGATCTGCCTGTTCTGTTCCCCATTCTGTCTCTGGTGAGTTCTCTCACCCCCTGCACCTCTGGTCTATACCTCAGTTCTTATATGCATAAATAAATAAAAATAAATCTGTAAAAAAAAAAACAAACTTTAATCCCTCCACTATTTCTTTGAGCAATCAATGTTCACAATGGAGTGACAGCACAAAGTCACAGAAAGCTACCTGTTAATAAGTAACATCTTTCCAAAACTCAAAAATTTTTTAGCTCCTATATTCTTTTAAAAGCAAGACAACTAAAGGACTAAACTTGGAAGCTTTTATCTGTTTGAATACTACTGTGCAACTGCATTAGAAACTTTCTAACAGGAATAAAACATCTGAAAGCAAACCATCAAAGTACTACTGATGGTCTCATAGCAATAAAGAGCTAGAACCACATTCTCCTTAGACTGGAGAGTATGTGGCCTAATGGAGAGAACCCTCAAAAGGCTTTTAAAGCTGATAAAAGTTGTGTTTAAGTCTTGGCTCACTTCATAAAAATATGGAATTATCTAGTCTCCTTTAGTGTAACTTTTTACAAATGCAGTTAACAAAGCCTGCAGGATTAATGTGAAAACATATGTAAAGGGAAAATATATAGGACATACTCAACATAGAATAGTTACTATTATCAGCCATAATCATTGATATTCAGTAAATTATCATGTGAAAAATCAATTATTTTATGAGAAAATTAAAGCCCATGACAGATAATACACTTTTCACTACCATAATGCTGGCTTCATCTAGCTAATTTATCCAACACTCTAAGAAATCTCTTATTCACCCTCCAAATTTAGTAAGGCTTACTTTTTGTGCTATCACCCATTCTGTACTTCCACCTGTATAGGATTTATCATATGATACAGCAAGTTTATTTTTTCTCCCAATAAGCTCTGAGAAATAAAGATCATATCTATTTTGTTTACTTATTTATGCCACTATTCCCAGTCTGGTGCATATTAAGTAACACAGAGTACTAGTTGAAGATATGGGCTTGAAGCAGGAGAGAGGCCTTAGTTAAACCAGACCTACCATAACTAGCTATGTAATTTGGAAAGTGTCAAGCTCAATGTAAATGCAGTGTTGTCAAGAGGCTTAAATGAAGTAATAAATGTGTAGTTCTTAGATGAGCACTTGACATTCAATAAATGGGATAATGTTGGGATGAGAGAGAAGCACAGATGGGGCTTCTAACATGAAACAATTTTCATTTTTGTAGCAAATAGGCCCTCAAAAATTATTACAAATCTAACTAAAATTCCAAATCACAGCTGCGGTAGAATAGAGACAGTCTTTCATATGTCATACCATTCATTAATAAACATTACATAACACTTGATGAGAAATACCTGACCTACTCAGCCAGTACACTAGCAGATCCAATATTCATAAACTTACAATATGAACCTGGAGAGTATACAGTTTTACTATTCATAAGTGTATTTACTGTCAGTCTCACAGAAAGAAAGAAGGAACAAAGCATTAGCTTTATTTATCGTAAGAAATAATAACCTCCACATAGAAATTAAAATGACTTTTTCAATTCAAATCCCAGTTTTGGTAACTGCCTGGTGTGGGGCAAGTATTGTATCTTCAAGCTCAGTTTCCTCTACAAAGGTCTTATCATTACAAAGATTACATGAGGTAACGTCTATAAATACAAAGCCGTGTCTAGTATAATTTAGAGTTCTGTAATTCATTTTCTATCAAAGAAATAATACTATAAAGAAAAAGGTAACCCAAGAGAAATTACAGAAGTCCAAGAGTGAGTTCTACCGTTCTTTTATAAAACCTTAAGCATATTGTTCCACCAATATACCTCCACATATCATGACCTGTTTGTATTCTTGGAGTCAAATTTTCCCTCAACTCAAAAATGTGTAAAATTAAATGTATAGAGCAAAAACTAGCTTATGTCATTGCCTTTTTTAAAAAAAAAACTCTGTTTTAAAGTAGTTCCTGACTCTCCTGCACTGTTGGTGGGAGTGCAAACTGGTCCAACCACCATGGAGAGCTGTGTGGAGATTTCTTGGCCTACTAAACATTGAGCTTCCATATGATCCAGCAATTCCACTCCTAGGTATCTACCCAAAGGACACAGAAACCTCAATTCCAAAGAGAACCTGCACCCCTATGTTTATAGCAGCACTGTTTACAATAGCTAAGCTTTGGAAACAACCCAAATGCCCAAAAACAGATGACTGGATCAAGAAGATGTGGTACATATACACCATGGAACATTACTCAGCATTCAAAAAAGATAAACACATGCAATTTGCAGCAACATGGATGGAGCTGGAAGGGATCATGCTCAGCGAAATAAGCCAGAAAGAAAAAGAAAAATACTGGATGGTCTCACTCATAGCAGGAATCTAGAAAACTTAAATAAGGAACCAGAAAAAAGAATAACTACAAGAAAGAAAAAAATCAAAATCAACAAACAACTATGAACCAGAGACACTCTATGGGGGGTGGGGGGCGGGGAAAGGAGGGATTGGGGTCAAAATAAGGGGGTTGTAATTGTATGGGGAATATAAAATAAAATTTAAATTAAAAAAAAAAAGGAAAAAAATAAAGTAGTTCCTGAACTCTTTTTTTCTAAATAAAATCTCATGGTAAAAACTAAAGGTCAAATTAAAGTAAGTGTGGAAGACTAGAAGCCAGAAGTTTGGCTTCCCATTTGCCCGCCAAGGTTTTTCTTAAAGTACAGAAATTACCCTGAAAGATCACTTCCAAATCCTAAGTTATTCTAAAAATATTAGTATTAAAATGCCATTCTTCTTTCATGAAGCTTTTACATAATTACCAATTTATTATTCTTTAATAGAAAAACATTATAGAAACAAAGGGCATTTTTAAAAAAATGCTTACCAACTATACATAAACAGATTTCATTTCCCAACATTTTCCGTAATTCTTTGACCCAGTTTTTTACCTGTATGCAAAAGAGTAAATATTAAAACAAATTCTGTTTTAAAGACTATCATTACAACACTGCAAAACTTAAATTATAAAAATAGCTCCAAATTTTGTCTATCAAAACACATTATTTAGTTGCTAATAGAAATGATTCACTGTAGGAGATCATGTTATTTAATACTAATTATACTGCACACCACACATACAAACAATGGGAAAATATTTCTCTATATGCATCTACATGTAAGTGGAGACAGAAGCACTTCTAACCACAAATTTCCATATATCTTCCATAGATTCAAGCAAAGTTGTTCATCAAAGCAAAGGCATGTCAATTCTAGCCTCTGATAGGAGGAACTTGTATAGTCACTTTGGACTTAGGAACAGGTGGTTACTTGTATCCTTTGTTCCTAAGCAAGATACAGGAGTTTCTGGTCACACGCTTTAAAAAAAAATGTATATAGATACCCAAAAACAAACAAACAAAAAAGAGTAGCAAAATTCTCATCCTTTAGTGTAAGTTATTTTTGTGTTTTTTTTTTTTTTTAAGATTTTTATTTATTTATTTATACAAGCACTGGGTACAGTCGGAAGCGCAGGAAAGTGAGAGAATTCACCATAGCCAGGGTGGGGAGCAGAACAGGCAGACTGACGAAGTACACTGCTGAGGGGAGCAGCGGGGGGAGGGAGAGGTCTGTGCGCCATGTGGGACCCTCGTCGGTGGCCGGGGATTGAACCGGCGCTGCAGAGGCTGTGGGCAGCTTCGCAGCCCACCGCTCAACCGCTGCGCCACCAGGGAGGCCCCAATTGTAAGATTTTTTAACCTTGGCACTAATGATATTTTTGCTCAGATAATTCCTGTTATGAGGGACTGTCCTCCACAATACAGTTATGGTTAGCAGCATCCCCGTCTCCTGATCACTAGATACCAATAGCACCCTCCAGTTATGACAAGCAAGTGGTCACCTCCAGATATTGCCACCCCCTGGTGAAGAACCACCAGTATACAATGACTCCAGTAACAAACTGGTTCTTTATTGTGGAAGAAGCATGGCAGCAGGCACAGATGGGAGTAAACTGGAGTTAAGTAAATCAATCTTTTGAACTCATGGTTTCAAATATGTTGACCACAAGAACAAAATAAAGAAGCAGGATACTTCTCATTTTTTTTGTAATGGAATTTAATCTGTGTGTAATTAAATCACAAAGAACCTAACAACTGTCCTCCCCCCACTTTGCCAAAAAAAAAAAAAAAAAAACAAACCTATAAATTACAAAAATTAATTTAGACATGTGGCAAGCACCTATTGTGCACCTGGTCCCATGGTACAAATGTAACATTTTCACCCTTCTGTTCTCTTCAAAAATGCAGAGGAACTGGGCCTCCCCAGCGGCGCGGTGGTTGAGCGCTGGGTTGCGAAGCTTCCCACAGCCTCTGCAGCGCCGGTTCGATCCCTGGCTGCTCCCCGGCCACCGGAGGAGGGTCCCGCATGGCGGCAGACCTCTCCTGCCGCCCGCTGCTCCCCTCAGCGGTGTACTTCGGTCCTTCTGCCTGCTCTGCTCCCTGCTCTGGCTCTGGTGAATTCTCTCACCTTCCCGCACTTCTGACTGTACCCAGTGCTCATATAAAAAATAAAATAAATAAATAAATCTTTTAACAAAAAAAAAAAAAAAAAAATGCAGAGGAACTGTCTTTAGTGAAACAAAAATCTTTATAAAAATAAAGGTTATCAATTAGCAATACTGTATCTCTGTAATAACGCCATCTTTTTGTTTCATTCATATATATGTATAAAGTTTAACTTCTACTTTAGGTGACTTATATTAAGAAAAATGTGAGGGCCTCCCCTGGTGGCGCAGTGGTTGAGCACTGGGCTGCGAAGCTGCCCGCAGCCTCTGCAGCGCCAGTTCAATCCCCAGCCTCCAGGCGAGGGTCCCACATGGTGCGCAGACCTCTCCTGCCACCTGCTGCTCCCCTCAGCAGTGTACTTCGTCAGTCTGCCTATTATGTTCCCCGCTCTGGTGAATTCTCTCACCCTCCCACGCTTCTGACTGTACCCAGTGCTTATATAAATAAATAAATTAATCTTTAAAAAGAAAAGAAAAGAGTACTGGTATAAAGTATGTATCTTTATCACCTCAAACATGCCAGAATTCAATAATGAATTGCTCTACTCCCTGCACATATAGCACCATAACCAACTGAATCTAATAAGTTTTTAAAAAGTGTATTATTCATCTCCAATCAGATCCCCTTCCACAGACATCATAATAATTACCCCCATATATTCCGTGCTGAATGAAGGATAATCACAAATTCTTTGCCAATCTTCCCATGGACAGTTAGTCTATTTTCTCTTTGGATCTGGACAAGACTTGTAAGTTGCTTTGACCAAAGAATGTGGCAGAAGTTAATACTATGTTTGTTCCAGAGGTAAGCCTTAAGAAGGCAGCTATACTCTTGGTATGCGGTTGTCATAGAAGCAGCTTAGGGCAGAGGGCCTCCCTGGTGGCCTAGGAGTTAAATCTCAGTGCTATCACTGCTATGGCCTGAGTTCAATCCCCAGCCAGGGAACTAACCCATATATGGTGCGCCAGACCTCGCCTGTCTCGCCTGCTGCTCCCTATGCAATGTATTTCAGTAGGTCCTCCTGTTCTTCTCCCTACTCTGTCTCTGTTGAATTCTCTACTGCAACCCCCACCCCGTCCCGTACCTCTGGCCTACACCTCAGTTCTACACCAAAAAAAAAAAAAAGTAAATAAAGACTTAGGACAGAATACAGAATAATGACAAAGTATGTGCAAAAAAGTACTAGAGGATGAGACACCAGATGCAGAGGCCATATGGAGAACCAGGCCTTCTTGTAATGTCCCAGTCTAGTCAAACTTGCAGTTCAATGCCACTGTGTGAGTGATTCCACATGGAGTAGATGACCTGCCCACTCAATCCACAAAATCATAAAAAATAACACTTTGTTTTAAGTCACCAAATTTTGAGAGGTTTGTTGCACAAGAGATAAATGGGCATTTAGATAGCTAAAAGACTCAACTTTCTCTTAATAAAATACTTGAACCATTTCTTTTTATGCCAAAAGGCAGCCCCAGTATAACAAAAAAAAAAAAACTGAATCTGTAAATTACCTATCATTTCTATTTCTGTTGTTCTACTGCTCATAGAAAGCATTTCCACATGCCATTAATGATCCATATATATATATATATATATATATATATATGATTCATCAGTTAAATATTGGGAAATAAAGGGAAAAAATTGAAAAGACAAACAATTTAAACAATAACAAACCTGTAACTCAAAGCAAGAAAGTTTCTGACTCGAAATTACCCCCTTTATACATATTCTTGACGTATTTATTTCAAGAGTTTTCAAAGAAAGGGTCAAATAAGTAATCCATCCTGATTCTGATGAGAATTCAGAGAAAATTTAATGGTTACTCACTTTTCTGTTCCAAATAACTTATTTTCGCTTCTAAATTTTAATTTTAATTATACTGAAATAACATAATTTAGTGTAAAAGGTTTAAATGCCATCATAATTGCTAAACTATGAAATCAGTATAATGTCTACCTGATCAGTTGCACAAAACTCATTCTTTTTTTAAAAACAGGTAAAAGAAATCTCAAAGAATAAGGGAGCAACAACTAAATAAAGGCCACGATTACTAATCGAACACCAAAACTCCATTCTTAGAAGCCCCTATGTGGCTGGAAGGAGGATGGGAAAAGGCAATGGTACTGCAAAAGTCAGAGCTATTCTGAACATGAAACCCTATCTGTCCATTAAGACAACGCAGGGCTTAGCAAAGAAAATAATCACTGAGACAGTAAGTTAAAAGATTTTGGTTCAGATAGTAAAGGTGGCCCTTCACTGCAGCAGAATCAGTGTATTGAGAAGGCAGTGCTGGGGTTGACCTCCAGATCTACAGGGTTTCTTCTTGGCATCCAAGTCCTTTATAATATCTTCAAGATTTTCAGTCAGGTTTGGTATGTCACAGTTCTGAGCCAGATACCTCCCTAATACACTGCCGCAAAGCAAATCCAAAGAGGAAGTGGACCATGGTGTCAGCAAGAGCCCAAACAATTTTAAAAATCTACATTTACTGTATATGCTTCAAGAGGGGGTAACAAAAAAGGAGCTTTAAAATAAACACTAGGGTCATCCTTGGTGGCGAAGGGGTTAAAGTCTCAGCACTATCAAGCTACAGCCAGCCAGCTAGCCACTGTGGCATGAGTTTGATCCCTGGCAGGGAGCTAAACCCCATGGTGCAGCAGACCTCTCCTGTCTCTCTTGCTACTTCCCTCAACAGTGTATTTCAGTAGATCTGCCTGTTCTTGCCCCACTTTGTCTCCAGCGAATCCTCTTAACCCCTGCACCTCTGGAATACACCCCAGTTCTTATATACAAAAATAAATAAAAAAAAATCTTTAAAAAAAAAAAAAAAGCACTACCTAAATTGTCCTCTTAAACTGTAGAGTTTGGGGTCTCCCTGGTGGCACAGGGGCTAAAGATAGAGCTATCAAGCTATTACCAGCCACTGCAGCATAAGTTCAATTCCCTGGCTAGTCAGGGAAGTGACCCACATGGCACAGCAGACCTCTTCAGTCTTGCCCGCTGCTCCCCTTGGAAGTGTATTTCAGTAGATCCACCTGTTCTGCTCCCTACTTTGTCTCTGGTGAATCCCCTTACCCCCTGCACCTCTGGCCTGTACCCCAGTTCTTGTATGCATAAATAAATAAATCTTTTAAAAAATAATAAAATGTATAGTCTACCCTCCAGGATAACTGTGATGAGAAAGAGGTTAAACTTGATTTAGTTCTTTTTCCTGTTTACAATAAAGGTTTGTGCAATCACAACAAGAATTGTCCAACTGTACACGGAATCAAAGAAAAGTATGTGATTTTGTTTTTAATAGGAAGGAAAAAAACTATGCTTTTCTGAAGCTTCACTTCAGATTATTTCTCTTTCCTAATGTTTGAGAAAGTCATGTAATAAACTATTAAAAACTCTGATAGTCATATTAATATAAATTAAATACACAATTAAAATATATAAGTGGTCGCCACTTATGCACAAACTGTATACCTTTAAAACCAAGATTAATCACATAAGTAAACAAAAAGGTATGTTAATGGAAACTTGAAAAATCAGTATTTTCCTTCTACTAAGTTATCTACCCATAAGTAAACAGAATACCTTCTGAAAAGAATCTTCATCTGTTATATCATAAACTAAAATGGCTCCATTTGAATCTCTGTAGTAAATTGGACCCAAAGCATGGAATCTCTCTTGACCTGCTGTATCCTAAATAAAGAAACAAAATGTTTATTAGATCAGAAGAAAAAATACATACATCTGCTGTAGCAACTACAGTAAACTTATTAATTGGTAAGTAGAACATGAAGTCACAACCCCAAAACACTGAAGAAACAAAACAGGTTATAAATTTTTTCAGTCAAATTATATACAATACTTAATGTTTTACTGATATAAAAAATTACTGCTCTTCTTCCATCCCCTCTTCCCCTCAGCAATTTCCCCACACCAACCAAAAAAGCAATTCAGTTGCCAGAGGGTCAAAAAGGCCATTATATGGATTATGATGTAGGAATCAGCCTTGCCTAAAATTCAGGTTCTCCAAGGATGGAGAAAAGAGAGAATGTATTCCCTTAGGAGGATAGAACATGAAGACACAAGGAAGAAAGGTGAGGCAGCCTGTCCACCCACCCTGTCCTTTCTCTGATGTGGAATCCCTCAGAGTTGAAAAATTCATGTATAACACAATTACATTCAAAAATATAATTCTTATCTCCAGCTTAAAAGTTAGAGCAATATACATGTGTACGCTTGTATTCAAGGTATAATTCTTAGCCAGATTTTAGAAAAACAATTTATTAACAAAAGGTTTGGCAACTTTCAGTTAACTAAAAAAAAAAAAATTGAGAAGTTTAAATTTATATCCCTTGAACCAATTAATTATTGGATATTAAGAACAAGCAAGGGCTTTTACCCACACAACTGAAAATAATAACTTACCCATATAGCAAGGTTTACTCTTTTCCCACCAATATTTAACTTCTTTGTTAGGAATGATGCCTAAGAAAAGAAAGATATACATTAAACAATGCTTCATATAAAGTAACATTTCTTACCCTAAATACTATAAACGAATGCGTCACCTCAATATGAAACTCAAATTATCTGGAAGAAAAAGCAATTACTAAGTTTTTATTAATTACAACTATTTTCACTGAACACAGAATATTACTTACCTAATCTAAGAAAAAAGATACCTGTCTTATGAATAATTACAAAAAATAAAGAAAAATTTATAATTAATTATATTTTTAAAGACATTTTCCCCTATAAAAATTTCTTATGGCATTTTATTTGATGCCACTTTACCTACTAATTATAAAAATCTAAGAGAGGTCTAAGATGAGATAAAAGAAATGTTTACTGGTGGCTTACTTAACTATATGCATAAATTCCAACATTATCTGACATGTTCCTATAATTATTTTATAACTCAAAAGTTTAACCTATATCCAAAAATTGTCCCAGATGCTAAAGTCATATAAATGAAATCAGTCCAGTATTCAAGGAGCTGACAGTCTCCTGCAGAAATAAAAATGCAAAGGCAGTTACAGTAACGTGATAACAGTTAACTCTTTGCACTCCACTGTCCCCTCTCAGGGGACATTGCAATTTATTAGTGATTACAGGGAATTGAGGTTATTTCAACGCAACTTTTTTTCTTTTTTTTTTAATTTTATTTTTTTTATAGAGGCATATTTTTATTTTATTTATTTATTTGTTTGTTTTTTGTTTATACATGCACTGGGTACAGTCAGAAGCGCGGGAGGGTGAGAGAATTCACCAGAGCCAGAGTGGGGAGCAGAGCAGACAGAAGGAGCGAAGTACACTGCTGAGGGGAGCAGCGGGCGGCAGGAGAGGTCTGTGCGCCATGTGGGACCCTCCTCCGGTGGCCTGGGAGCAGCCGGGGATCGAACCGGTGCCGCAGAGGCCGCGGGCAGCTTCGCAACCCAGCGCTCAACCGCTGAGCCACCGGGGAGGCCCACAACGCAACTTTTTGAGACATGAATGTTTCCCTGAAGTTTTATCTTGAAATGGCACAAGAAATTAAATCAAAATATCGTAAAATGGTTCGGAGTGCAAAGGGTTAAAATGGAGGTTCTTGCCAAGTATACTCTAAAAAGAGTACTAAGAAAAGAAGTGTAAAGTCTTCTTGAATGAATCAAAGAATGCTGCAGACAAACAGTGATGACCACACCTCTAGGCGTAGTAGGGGGTTTTCCTGACAGGTGGTGAAGCCACTGAAGGCTGAAACACATGACTTCTACCCAATGGGGAACTCCATGTTGGTATGGTCAATGCCAGAGATAAGACTACAAGTATAGGAAGAGATTAAATGAATCAAAAATGTCCTAGAATTCAATATCCTAAAGTATGGAATTTATTCTTGTGGGTTTTAATAAAACATATTCTGAAACACTAGACATGTATTTTGTTAATGTATACTATAATCAGATATAGTACCTTCCCCTTAACTGTGCTTCTGCTTTCTCTGGTTTCACTTACGGGCAGTCAACCATGGCCTGAAAATATTATAATCAGTAAGATATTCTGAAAGGCCACATTCATACAACTTTTATCACAATGTTAAAATTATTCTATTTTATTATTGTTGTTAATCTCTTACTGTGCCTTACATAAGTTAAATTTTATCATAGGTCCATAGGAAAAAACAGGGCCTCAAATAACATTATTTCATTTAACATCATTTAGTTGTAACACTGATGCAGAAAAAATAACCCCAGTCAACACTGAATGACATTATTCGAGGGCCTGCTTCCATTATACATGTCATTTCACATTAAGTCACAGTTTCCAAGAAAATTTGACAATGTTAGGAAAGGACTTACTAGATAGGGCTTGGTACCGGTCACAATTTCAGACTCACTGGAGGTCTTGGGACATTCTGCCCTCAGATAAGAGACTGCTACTATATATTTGAGAAATACTGCATTTGCTCTGTAACCCCTGTGTACATTCACAATACACATTAGCACACCAAGAGACTACAAAAAAGAAAGCTGGCTAAATGCATTTATACAAGCATTTCCCAAACTCGTTTTACCTTTTTCCATAGAGAAATATCCTAAAGAAAATTGTTAAGGGATAATACTGCTGAAAATGGAAAACCACTGACAAGTTTTTAAGCAGTGAAATATAAGAGCTATATTTTCAGAGACTACCACTGGGTTAGAAGGGGAAATTGGACTAGAAAGGACAAGACTAGACACGGGAGACAGGAAGCTATTACAAAGTTGAAGAGAAAAACAAAAAGGGCCTCAACTAAGTCCCTGAAGAGAGAAGAGGAGAAAAAGAACAAAATCAAGAGTAACTGAAGTGGAGAGAAAAATCAGAGTTCAAAGCTATGTAAAAGGTAAAACAAACAAAAAAGCTGAGTGGTAAATTATTATTGGAGATGGAACCTAGATTTCAGTAAGAACTATTTGCTGGATACACACCAAAGAAAATTAGAAAAAAAAGGTCACTGGATTTGGTGATTAACAAAGGAATCTTCAGATAAATACAAATGGCAGAGCTCCAAACCAAGAATGTCTGCCTTCAAAGCTCAAGTTGTACTAATTAAGATTAAATGAAAGTTTATGCAGAAAAGGGTAAAACATAAATGGCAAAAGAACAAAAGAAGTAACTTGGAAAATGAGAAGACCAAACACATGTTTATGACATGTTTGTGAATAAAGGATTTCTTTCATTATATTGATAGCCAGGGGTTAAAAATATGATCTCTGGGGCGACCCAGGGGGCATAAGGGGTTAAGTCTCAGCACTATGAAGCTATGGGCAGCCACTGCAACACAAATTTGATCTCTGCCAGGGAGCTGACCCACATGGCACATCAGATCTCACCTGCTGCTCTCCTCAGCAGTGGATTTCAGTGGATCTGCCTGTTCTGCTCCCCACTCTGTCTCTGGTAAGTCCTCTCAGCACCCGCACCTCTGGCCTGCACCCCAGCTCTTGTATGCAGAAATAATCTTTAAAAAAAAAAAAAAAAAAGAATATGGGGCCTCCCAGGTGGCGCAAGGGATTAAGCACCACATTGTGAAGCAATCCACAGCCTCTGCAGCATGAGTTCGATCCCGGGCCGGCCAGGGAGCAACCCACATAGCACAGCAGACCTCTCCTGAGTCGCCCGCTGCTCCCCTCAGCAGTGTACTTCAGTCAATCTGCCTGTTCTGTTCCCCACTCTGTCTCTGGTGAAACCTCTCTGCTGTAACAGAGAAACATCTGAAACATCTCTGGCCTGTACCCCAGCTCTTGTATGCAAAAAAAAAAAAAAAAAAAAACATCTTTTAAAAAAAAAATAAAAAAAAAAGAATATGAACCCTAAAGCAGACCTTTGGACTTAAATCTCAATTTTGCCACTTATTACCTGTATAATTTCTTGATCTCAACCATATTCATGGTTTCAATATCAGTGCTATGTAAAGAAACTCAAACTCTGAATCCTAGCTAAATATTTGACAAGTCAAGTTAAATGATTCCTTCTCTCAAACAAATTTAAAATTAGACTGAACTTCCCTCAAAAACTGGTTTTTCCAGAACCTCCCTGGTGGCACAAGGAGTTGAGATGCAGTACTATGAAGCTATCCGCAGCCACTGCAGCATGAGGGAGCATGTGAGAGCTAACCCACATGGCGCAACAGATCTCTCCTGTCTCATCCGCTGCTCCCCTCAGCAGTGTGTTTCAGTCAATCTGCCTGTTCTGCTCCCCCTGTCTCTGGTGAATCCTCTCACCCCTGGCACCTCTGGCCTACACCCCAGTTCTTATATGAATAAATAGAAAGATCTGGGTATCCCTGGTGGCACAGCGGTTGAGCGCTGGGTTGCGAACTGCCCGCAGCCTCTGCAGCGCCAGTTCAATCCCCAGCCTCCAGGCGAGGGTCCCACATGGTGCGCAGACCTCTCCTGCTGCCCGCTGCTCCCCTCAGTAGTGTTATTTAGTCAGTCTGCCTGCTCTGCCCTCCCCTCTGGCTCTGGTGAATTCTCTCACCCTCCTGCGTTTCTGACTGTACCCAGTGCTTATATAAATAAATAAATAAATCTTTAATAAAAAAAATAAAGATTTTAGCCTTTAATTACTTGCTACCTTGATATTAAATAAATTCTTTCAGCTTTATTTTAAGGTGTAATTGTATTTGTTTTTTGAGCACGTTTAGTCTTTCGTTTTAATATTTATTTATTTATGCAATAAGTGTTATCAATTCAGTAAGTTTTAGGAACATAAGAAAAAAAAAATAGTACATACTATGTGCCAACCACCATGCTTGGGGTTTTCTCATTTAATCTCCATCATGACCCTGTGGAGTAGGTAATTAACTATTTTACAGTTCTGAGTCTGAGATTTAAAGAAATAACAGTGACTCATAAAAGGTCAGATAATCCAGTCAAGATGCTAGAGTAGGTGGAAGCCTGTTGATCCACTGTGTTTTCCATTATACAAAACTGCCTATTCTAGAACACACACTCATTCCTAAATAGCATTTTTCCCATTAAGAGACTAAGTGTTCCTGGACACCAACTTATCTCCCCAAATTTTCTCAGGTTAGGTACAAAGTAACAAGTATCCTACTTTATTCCTCTAAACCCCAAGCTACAGCACTACTACTTTAAATTCCAATAATTTCATCATCCAAATTTTAGGATATTAACAAAATCGATTATCTTTTTTTTCCCCAAAGATTTTTTTTTTTTATTAATGCATACAAGAACTGGGGTCTAGGCCAGAGGTGTGGGCAGGGGGTGAGAAGATTCACCAGCAACAGAGTGGGAAGCAGAACAGGTGATCTACTAAAATACATCGCTGAGACGAGCAGAGGGAGTGATAGTGGAGGTCGGTTGCACCATGTGCGTAGCTCTCTGGCAGGGGATTGAATTCATGCAGCAGTGGCTGGCAGCACTGAGACATTAACCCCTGGGCCACCAGGAAGGTCCCAAAATTGATAATCTTATTAGCTCACACTGAGATTGTCATTTACCATAATACTTATTTACCCAACATCTTATTTGAAATCAGAGCGGATTTTTTAAAATTTCTATTTCAAAATATATATATATAATTTTAGGAAAGAAACAACTGAAACTGTATCTGCTAGCTAGATTACTTGCTATGCTTGCTAAACACTGGCAAAGCAAAATACCTAAAGCATGATGGTAGTTGAATTATGGACAAATACTTTCTTTCCTGTCTTTATTTTTTTTTTTTTGAGTTCAATAGACTTTCACTAACAGGAGAGAAAAAGAGGGGAGGAAGGAGGAAAGGGGGAAGACAGGAGGTGGGGGTGGGAAGAGACAATGAATGTATAACCAAACAGCTACATTAAATTTGCTACAGTCACTAACACTGTTTCTGGCTCAAGGATTTCAAAGCATCTATTACCATCACTCCCAGACCTTAAGACATGAAAGGATTCAGGCAAATGGTTTATAAAATTGGTCTTCTGTTGCAAGGCAATAAAAATTAGCCATCAAAAGACCAAGCGGGATGCCTAACCGAATGGCGCAGCAGACCTCTCCTGCCTCGACCACTGCTCCCCTCAGCAGTATATTTCAGTCAATCTGCCTGTTTTGCTCGCCACTCTGTCTCTAATGAATCCTCTCACCCCCAGTACCTCTGACCTACCCCAGCTCTTGTATGCATAAATAAAATAAACCTTAAAAAAAATCAGTTTAGAGTCCAAGTAAATTGAAAAGGCGAGTCAAAGTCACTTCTAAAGCAGTTCAAAGCACAAAGCAGAAAATTGCCATGTCAGGGACCTCCCTGGAGGCACAAGGGGTTAAGCAACGCAATACGAACCAATCCGAAGCCTCTGCAGCACGAGTTCGATTCCAGGTTCACCAGGGAGCAACCCACATGGTGCAGCAGACCTCTCCTGACTCGCCCGCTGCTCCCCTCAGCAGTGCAATTCGGTCTGTCTGCCTGTTCTGTTCCCCACTCTGTCTCTGGTAAATCCTCTCACACCCCGCATCTCTGACCTGTACCCCAGCTCTTGTATGCATAAATAAATCTCAAAAAAAAAATAAAAATAAAAAGGCAAATGTCAGCTAGATTAAGAGTTCATAGTCACAATTGAGAAAAATTTTTCCTAAAAAAAAATAATCACCCAGTCTTCCATAGCTCACATGTGCCTAGTAAAATACTGAGGGAAGGAAGGACTTAGACTATTTTATTTAATAAAGGTATTATAAATCAATACTAATGTGGCTTCCAAGGCTACTTGAAAGATATTTCAGATATGCAAGACACTAATCTTACAAAAAAGGAAATCAAGATTGCTAGGCCGGAGACTATGACACTAAATGTAAAACCAACTGCTGAAACCTCAATGTCAAGTGTTGCTCAGGTATAGGTGTATGGAGGAAAATGTAGTACATTTAGCCTTATGAAAACATGGAACAACATTACTATTTTTTGTGGACTTCTAGTGAGTCCTGACCCGCGACGGTGAAGGAAATCAGACATGGGGGACTGTCATGTCCACCATGCAGCAAATCTTTATTGTCTTAGTGCTTATTATATACTATTTTAACTGTAGCAGGTGTAACATCAAAGTATACCACATAATGATAACACGTATGAATGATTAGTCTATTTTTTTACTATTATCTATTTACTTTAGACAGTAGGATACCAGGCAGTTAGTTCTCACACACATAATCTTATCGCCTCCTAGCCTGAGCCTGGGAAGTTTGCTCATTATTTTGTTGTTGTCAATCTGTGGAGATGTACGCAGTTCACTTCCAGGCTCTCAACACCAAGTCCTGTCACCCAGAGGTTTTCCTCCGAGACACATGTGTTTTCACATGCCTTAGGGACTCAGGTCAAGGCCCTTCTGCTTACTGCGCAGGATCTCTCCATTTTATTATTCCCAGACTGTGGAGATGTAAAAGCCCGACTCCACGCAGGTCACTTTCCAGGCTCTCAACACCAAGTCCTGTCACTCAGAGGTTTTCCTCCGAGACGCATGTGTTTTCACATGCCTTAAAGACTTGGGTCAAGGCCCTTTTGCTCACTACGCAGGGTGGCTGCCTCCAACAATTTTTGACTGGGAAATTTAATCCAAGTCTTAAATTATCTCATTTGCCAAACTGACAAAATACTATCTGCCCAGTCAACCTTCCAGCACTACTTTGCAAAATCAAATCTCAGGCACTCTACCCTAGCTTTTAGGTAGCAAACAGGTAGATTTCTGGTTAGAATTGTAAAAGGGAAGATGGTTAATGGTTCTGATTACAGACAATAGTATTCTTACATAGGAGACTAGTTAAAAGTGATAGACTGGGGCCTCCCGAGTGGCGTAGCAGTTGAACGCTGGGCTGCGAAGCTGCCTGCAGCCTCTGAAGCGCCAGTTCAATCCCCGGACGCCAGCGAGGGTACCATATGGCAAGCAGACCTCTCCTTCTGCACCCACTGCTCCCCTCAGCTGTGTACTTCGTCAGTCTGCTTGTTCTGCTCCCTGCTCTAGCTCTGGGGAATTCTCTCACCGTCCCGCGCTTCTGACTGTACCCAGTGCTTGTATTAAAAAAAAAAAAAAAGTGATAAACCGAATTTAGAGTAGAGTGCATGATTTTCGAGTTCGATCCCCAGCCAAGGAGCTGACCCCACAAGATGCAGCAGACCTCTCCTGCCTCACCTGCTGCTCCCCTCAGCAGTGTATTTCAGTAGATCTGCCTGTTCTGTTCCCCACTGTCTGGTGAATCCTCTCACCCCCTGCACCTCTGGCTTACACCCCAGTTCTTGTATGCATAAATAAATCTAAAAAAATAATAATAATAAACTAGAGTGCATGATTTTATAGTACCTTCAATAAGAGGAGGGGGGAGGATGGTAGTACAACTAAAGAAAAGGAAGTAATCATGTAAGAGCACAGATAAAGAGACATACCAAAGACCGGAGGTAGTTACAATCAAAACGGCACAAATATTTAAGAAAAAAGTCATGAAAGCTAACAGTTAAAGCACCTTACTCATCTTTATATCCCAAAGCTGGCACAATGTTAAGATTATGACAGATATGAAACAAACAATTCTTGATTTTTATTGCTCAGGTTTAGCAGCGCTGCTTTAAAAAAATTCCAAGAACAAGCTATAACTCCCTCATCACACCAATGTCTTTCTTGTCTCTATCAAGTTTATCAACACCCCAAAGTCAGCAAGGAAATCACATAAGAGAGCCTCAGCACTCTCTAAGAGATCAAGATTTTTAGACTAGGGAAGGAATCCTGAGTTTGCATGGAGTTCACCAACAAGATCATGTCATAATTATCGATAATTATGGTCCTCTGAGGAGCATAGCAAAAAGGAAGCAGAACTTAAAAACAAAGCACAATTTTCAAAAAAGAAGTGAATTTCCACAAATGTCAATCCCAGTCAAAACTCTAGGATAGGGTCTCCCCGGTGGCGCAGCGATTGAGCGCTGGGTTGCGAAGCTGCCCGCGGCCTCTGCGGTGCCGGTTCGATCCCCGGGCTGCTCCCCGGCCACCGGAGGAGGGTCCCACATGGCGCGCAGACCTCTCCTGCTGCCCGCTGCTCCCCTCAGCAGTGTACTTCGGTCCTTCTGCCTGCTCTGCTCCCCACTCTGGCTCTAGTGAATTCTCTCACCCTCCCGCGCTTCTGACTGTACCCAGTGCATGTATAAATAAATAAATAAATCTTTAAAAAAAAAAAAAAAAAACCTCTAGGATAATAAGCGCATGAGCGCATCCACGCGCTCTCTCTCCCTCTCTCTTTTTCAGAATTTTTAAAATGCAGTGAGCCTTCAGACATATCATGTGTTCTCAAATAAGTCATGTAAAATTAACCCCATTATCATTTTGACTGAGTTACTATGGAAGAAACCAAGGCAAATTTAGCACTATTTATTCATTCAACAATAAACATTAAACAAGTATGTGCAAGACACCATGCTAGGAGCAATGCATATGATGGCTGTCTATGTAACACCCATAAAATTTCAGGAGTAAGGGTCTTTCATTTTATAGAGAACCAGCTTACAAATCTTAAATTAACCTACCAAGATCAAGATGGTTATGAACTAGGAGCCAAAATTAAAACCCATGTCTAACTTCAAAGTTCTTTCTCTTTTCACCACATCCTACTGTCTCCTAATGCAGAAACACAGCTTGCCATGTCTTCCAAAAACATTTGACACAGCAGCTCATGATATCCTCTGTAGGCAAAACTGCTGTGGTGAGTACAAAAAAGTTAGGAGATCTGTAATACTAGAATAGCCATTTTCATTAAAAACTATCTCCACTAGATACTTGCCTATAACTGTCAATCTTAAGTTAGTTTTCACTTCCATCATCAATATGTACAATACTCCATAATAACTTTTTCTCTCTCTCAAAAAAAAAAAAAAAAAAAAAAACAGCTCCACCTGGTCAAGTATCACTGGAATATCCTGAAATCTACTGCAGAGCTTGGTACTTGGCCCTCTCTCTTTCTAAGTCTTTTTTTTTTTAAAGATTTATGCATACAAGAACTGGGGTACAGGCCAGAGGTGCGGGGGGGTGAGAGGACTCACCAGAGACAGAGTGGGGAGCAGAACAGTCGGACTGACTGAAATTCACTGCTGAGGGGAGCAGCAGGTGAGTGAGGAAAGGTCTGAAGACATTCTTATTAAACCTTCAAGTGACAAAGTTATAAGGAGTAGCTAATCCAGACAGCAGGGAACATACCTTATTTTTTGTATGCACATGACCCAACCAAGCACCTAACCCACTCTATCAGTGATTAATGAAATTTAGGATCAAATTTAAAAGGATTATTACTAAGTTTTAGCCAATGGAGCAAATCTCTCAAAGCCAACTTAATGGGTCAAATACATTAGAGACAAAAAAAAAAAAAAAAAACTTTTTAAAAATCAAAGGAAGAAGATTTTGAGAGATGCAGTACTTTGTTTTTTTTTTTTAAAAACAAGACCAAGACAGCAAGTCCAATCAATATTAATCTACGTGATGGTTGCCCAGAAGCTCAGAATCCTTTTTTACTTCAATGTTAAAAAAGAATTCTTGGGCCTCCCTGGTGGCGCAAGGGGTTAAGTCTCCGCACTGTGAAGCTATCTGTACCACTAGCTCGATCCCTGGCCAAGGCACTAACCCACATGGCACAGCAGACCTCTCCTGTCTTACCGGCTGCTGCCCTCTGCGTGTATTTCAGTCAATTCGGCTGTTTTGCTCCCCACTCTGTCTCTGGTGTATCCTCTCACCAAGCACCCACACACACACCCCAGCTCTTGTATGCATAAATAAATAAGTCTTTAAAAAAAAAGGAAGAAAGAAAAGGATTCTCATAAACAAATGTGATGTGTGCTCAGTTCAAGCCACACTTGGAATCATTTCCACAGTTCAAAACATCATAATTTAATGATTAAATAGTGAGTGTCTAGAAGAGTTGTCAAAATAGTTATTACAACAATGTCATAAGAGTTCCAGTTAAAGGAACTAGCGCTGTTTACCCAAGAAAAGACAAGACCAAGGAGATGGGATAACCATCATCCAATAGCTAAAGGGACATAAAATGTGTGACCCTCATTCAAAAGGCAGAACTGTGACTGAAAACTACAGGAAAACAGATCTGCGCTTGACACACTGAAAAATTTATTTGAAATTAGACCTGTCCAAATATGAAATAGGCCACCTCAGTACATAATGTTTTCCACTTTCTGTATCAGTTCATCTTACCACCAAGATGATTAATGCATTAAATAAAAGACTGAAACAGTAAATTGTAAACGATCTTAGGTTCCTCTCAATCCTGTAATTCTTTGAAACACGAATCCATGAGCATGTACTCTTGAAATATAAAGAACTGTACAAAGATAGGTAGTAGTAGGAATCTTGCTGACAAAAAAGGAGATAAGTCTTCCTCTCATATTTTTTTGATGCATGATCTCCTTTCCATCTGGGAATTAAAAGCATACAAACTTGTTTCTTTTTTTTTTTTTTTTTTTTTTTTTTATAGAGGCATGTTATTTATTTATTTATTTGTTTGTTTGTTTTGTTTATACAAGCACTGGGTACAGTCAGAAGCGCGGGAGGGTGAGAGAATTCACCAGACCAAGAGCGGGGAGCAGAGCAGGCAGAAGGACCGAAGTACACTGCTGGGGGGAGCAGCGGGCGGCAGGAGAGGTCTGCGCGCCATGTGGGGTGGCAGGAGAGGTCTGCGCGCCATGTGGGACCCTCCTCCGGTGGCCGGGGAGCAGCTGGGGATCGAACCGGCGCTGCAGAGGCTGCAGGCAGCTTTGCAACCCAGCGCTCAACCACTGCGCCACCGGGGAGGCCCCAAACTTGTTTCTTAAAGTCACACTGAAGAAATATTTCCCTGGGAAAAAAATGTTTGAGACATGAGATGAACTGATAGCTAAAAGAGATCAGATTAGCTATAAAGCTGTTCCCATGCATTGGTAGGAAACAAAATCCTTGATTCAAAGCTGTTCTGTAAGTATTAGAATCAGCACTGCTATACTTGTGATACTGGAGATCTAATTTCATGTTCTTCTCTCTGATATTTAAAAATTCTTTAGTCTTCTTTTAGCTTCAAGAATGTTCTTGTAATGTATAATGAAAGTGTAATTCTTAGGTTCAAGGACTAAATTATCTTTAAAAAAAAAATTAGAGCTCACTTACAATGATATTCTCTTTTATCTTAGGCCTGTGGAATGAGCCTTTATAAATTCTAGACGTAGTTTAATAGTAACATCAAACATCAAAAATCACAACAATTAGGAGACTGGGCATTCTACTAAATAGTGTCCATGTTCTTACACACTACACAATCTCTAATTAAGATCTATTATGCAATTGGGAGGCATTAATAAAGAAAGATGTCAAGCTTACACTGGCCAAGTCCTAAGTAGTCTTATGTATACTTATCTCGACAATTCTGTAAGCCAGATATTATAATGGCCATTTTAATAGATGAAGAAACTTGGGCACAGAGAAGTTAATTTATTTGCACAAAATCACGCTAAATAGATGGAATAATCAGGATCAAAAGTCCACTAGATTTCACTGTACTAGAGTGATCAAATCAGATTAGTAGGATATGTTTCTTCTAACATGTGCAAAGTAATTTATTTCGACGGAGAAACACAACTGCCTCAAAGGCCTGGCTTCCCTGCCAATCAATGATTACATTTTAACACTTTTCCAACTAACCATAACACAGAAAGCCGACTCTGTTTTACGGGAAAGAATACAGTAGCAGCGGCTAAGCTCTTACTTTGGGAGCCAATAGCTGGCCAATATTTCCACGGCGTTTCCAGGTGACTGTCGGTATACTAACCTCGTGGAATACAAGTGACCCGGAATACAAGTCAGACCCACACAGGCAGCAATGAAACTGCGTAATCCACAACGGCAAGCGGTCATTTCAAAAACCCTCCGGAGAGAAATGTTTTACCAATCAGCATGTTACTCGAAGACAGGACAAAATGGAACTTGCATAAACACTTAGTCATCAGCAAGCGCTGAAGTTAAAAATCACCTAGTTCGCAAAACCAAACCCGAAGCTAAGTTCCTAATTCCGAAAGAATCTGACATTTGATGACTGTGGAGAGGACACCTAGGGCCCAAGCAGAAGCGAATCGACGGGGGAAAACGAGTCCACCGACGGCGACTACAAGACCTGCGCAGCCACCAAGGGGGTGGGGGTGGGGGTGGCCTCGGGACTTACCCAGGGCCCTTCCACTCCCTCCCCTACCAACAGCCTGTCTTTATTCTCCACGGACTGCCCGACCCGGAGCGTCCCTTGAGCGAATTCAGAAGAGGAAGGTGGAGGTGACAGGCCCGCAATTAGTGAACCCCAGACGGCAGGGGACCACGGCAGCAAAGTCCTCCCAGCCCGGGGATGCAGGGGCCCCCAGGTGCCACCTCCCGCTCCCCGGGGCCGCACCTGCAGAGTGGTGATGTGCTTGTCGTTGAACTTGTTCTCGCAGTAGCGCAGCACCAGCGACGTCTTCCCCACGCAGCCTTCCCCCAGCAGCACCACCTTTAACGAGTATGCTCGGCCCGCCGCCGCCGCCCCGCCGCCGGCCGCAGCCATTCTGGCGCTTCCCGGTCGCTCGAGCCCTAGAGCCGCGCCGAGTTCCCCACGGTCTCCGCGGCGCCTCTACAGCCGCGGCCCGCGCAGGCCCCACCGCCCCAGCCCGGCCAACGCTGAGGCCGTCTCCACTCCTGCGGGGACGAGGCCTGGACGAGCCGACCGGCGGTCGGAGAATGAAGGGCCCCAGCGACCACGTCAGGCACCCAGGAAAAGGCGAACAGCGCTCCTTCTCCGCCTCCCTCTAATGGCGTCTCCTTCCTCCTACGTCACGCGCGCGTCACGTGGCCGCCGCGGCAGCAGGCGCCCGGAGGACTCCGCCGGGGGCGGGGCGAGAAGGGGCGGGGCGTGGAGGACGTGCCTGGATGTGGGCGGGGCTTCCGGCGCCTGTGCTGGGTGAGGTTGCAGGGGGATGAGCTCCTGCTCGCTGTCAGCCGCAGGGCGGGGCGCGGCCCCTAGTTTTCTGCGCTTGGTGGGAGCCCGCGGGATTAAGGAACCAGGAATCGGAGGCATCCCAGTTTGGGTGAATGTGGAAGTGCGGAACATTCTAGTCCAGGGAATGTGCACACCATTCTTGTCCAGGGAATGTGCACAAGGCTAATGTGCACAGCCACTGTCGCTGTACGCCACATCTGCCAGTGTGTCCTTCTTCAGTCCTGAATGGTGTTTCACTGAGGATGCCAGATCATAACTATTGAATTGCTTTCATTTCCCCATAGCTCCCTGTCTACTCGTTTTTCAGGTCTCAGTTTAAGCAGAAAAGGGTTCCCTGACCACCCATTTTTCTCCCTCTGTCCATTCTTTCTCCTCTCCTGCCTCCTAAATTAGGTATTTCATAACACCAGTAATTCCGGTATATTTCATAACCCTTACCGCACTTAATAGAATTTAACTTGACAAAATGTCTACCCTCATTTGGTTGTAGACTTGCTAAGCAGAAGAACTGTGTAAGACTTGCCCACCTTTGAATTTCTTTTGTTTTTTAGGATTTATTTATTTTAGGGACCTCTCTGGTGGCACAAGGGGTTAAGGACAGCACTATGAAGCAATTGGCCACCGCCTCTGCAGCACTAGTTCGATCCCCAGCTGACCAAGGAGCAACCCACGTGATGAAGCAGACCTCTCCTGTCTCTCCTGTCCGCTGCTCCCCTCAGCAGTGTATTCAGTCTGCCTGTTCTCTTCCCTACTCTATCTCTGGTGAATCCTCTCACCCCCCACACCTCTGGCCTGTACCTCAGTTCTTGTAAGCATAAAATAAATAAATAAATAAATCTTGTTTTAAAGAATTCCATCCCTGGCCAGGGAGCTAACCCACATGGCACAGCAGACCTCTCCTGACTTGCCGGCTGCTCCCCTCAGCAGTGTATTTCAGTCAATCTGCCTGTTCTGATCCCCACTCTGTTTCTGGTGAATCCTCTCACTTTCCCCCCCACCCCCACCCCCACACCTCTGGCCTACACCCCAGCAGTACGCATAAAATAAATAAATCTTTTTAAAAATCTAAAAAAAAAAAAGAAAAACTCCTGATGAGATTGACAGGGTCAACACTGAGAGGTCCTTTTAGCAATGACGGGTTTAATCAAAGGGGCTAACATCATCAGATTTGACTTTTAAAAGATTCCTCTGGGGCCTCCCTGGTGGCCTAGAGGTTAAGACTCAGCTCTATCGTCACAACAGCCTGAGTTGGATCTCTGGTCAGGGAGCTAAGCCACATATGGAACAGCAGACCTCTCCTGTTTTGCTTGCTGCTCCCCTTGTTGTTCCCCTCAGCAGTGTATTTCAGTTGATCTGCCTGTTCTGCTTCCCGACTCTGTCTCTGGTTAGTCTTCTCACACCCCTGCACCTCTGGCCTACACCCCAGTTCTTCTATGCAAAAATAAATCTATAAATCTTTTTTTTTTAAAAAGGTGACTGGCTGTAATTTGAAAATGGACTGGCAGATTATTATACTTAGATTTATTTAGGGAAAAAGCAGCCATTAGGCCTCCCTGGTGGCGCAAGGGGTTAAGACGCAACCTATCAAGCTATCCGCAGCCACCGCAGCAGGAGTTTGATCCCCGGCTGGCCATGGAGCAACCCACATGGCGCAGCAGACCTCTGACTCACCCACTGCTCCACTCAGCAGTGTATTTCAGTCAATCTGCCTGTTCTGTTCCCTGCTCTGTCTTTGGTAAATACTTTCACACCCCGGCACCTCTGGCCTGTACCCAGTTCTTGTATGCATAAATAATTCTTAAAAAAAATAAAAAAATAAATAATTCTTAAAAAAATAAAAGCAATCATTAAAAAGACCTTGTGTGCATGAGTTGTTGTTTTATTTTTGAGGTAACAATAGTTTACAAAACTAAATAGATTTCAAGATTACATTTTCTTATTGCAACCACCACCAAATGTCCAACTACCAGCTGCCATCAACCAGTTGAGTCCTTCTACTTATTTGCTCTCCCCTCCTTACTCTCTGGTAACCACCATTCTGTGTCAGAGTCTAAGGGTTTGCTTTGTCTTGTTTTCTTTGTATTTCACAAATGAGTCAAATCATACTGTATTCGTCTTTTTCCTGCTCATGTATTTCTCTTAGCATAATCCCCTTTTTCCTGCTCATGTATTTCTCTTAGCATAATCCCCTTAAAGTCCATCCATGTTGTTAAATGGTAAGATTTCATCTTTTTATGGCTGAATAGTATTCCAGTACATCACGTCTTCTTTATCCATTCATCTGTTGTTGGACACTTGGCTTGTTTCCATAGCTTGGCTATTGTGAATAGAGCTGCAGTGAACACAGAGGTAGTATATATCATTTCAAGTTAGTGTTTTCACATTCAATTCCAGAAATGGGATTGCTGGGATCATACGGTAGTTCTATTTTAATTTTTTTGAAAAACTTCCATACTGTTTTCCATTAAAGAGACCTTACATATCTTTAGGCTAGATCAGTTTATATTTCAACCAACAGTGGACAAGTAGATGATATGTTTTTATAAAATATCCTCATGATTATTTTGAGGATGTATTCTCTATCTCTTCCCTCTGCATTTGTCCCCAGGGTCTTTGTAAATTCACTAATACTTCCAGAGCTGCTAGGAACTTATTTTGAAGAGGCCCCCTATCATTGTTCATTCTGAGTTCTTCTTCATATTAAGTTGAAATCTGCCTCTTTCCACCTATAATTTATTGTTCTTTGTTCAACCCACATGGCATGTGTTTAATCCCTCTTCTTGTAAAACATATTTATACATATGAATAAAGCAACAATATTTAAGACGTCTCCTCTCATCTCAGCTATTCCTTTCAACCATTGCTCAAATCATATGGATCCTAGAAGATTTAAAAGCTTGTCATCTAAGAACCTATGTGTCCTACTTTACATTTATCACTAAATCGAAGCAATTAACTTTTTATTGCAAAATAAGATACTTTGTAAAGTTAAAACAATTTTCTAGGTTTAGTTTACCATGGGATTTAAGGAAAGTATTGCAAACATTCATATATTATAACAAATATAGCTTTGAGCACAGACTGGGAAAGTAAAGACATACATTATGGCATTACGAAATCAAGCACTCCTAAAGTCTGCAAATGTTATCCTATTAGGAAAAAGGGTCTTTTCAGGTGTGATTAAATTAATGATTTTGGAGCCATTATCCTGAATTACCTGATAGGCCCTAAGTACAATCTAAATATCATTATAAAAAGGAATTAGAAGAAGACCTCCCTGGCAGTGCAAGGGGTTAAGACGCAGCCTTATGAAGCTGTCCAAAGCCACTGCAACATGAATTTGATTCCCCTACCAGCCAGGGAGCAACCCACATGGCGCAGGAGACCTCTCTTGTCTTGCCTGCTGCTCCCCTCAGCAGTGTACTTCGGTCAATCTGCCTGTTCTGTTCCCCACTCTGTCTCCGGTAAATCCCCTCACCCCCCACACCTCTGGCCTGTATCCCAGCTCTTGTATGCATAAATAAATAAATCTTTTTAAAAAAATTTAAAAAGGAAGTAGAAGAAGATGCTAACCAGACAGGAGAGCAGAGGGCAGTGTAATCATGGAGGCAGAGGTTGGAATGAGGCAATCACAATGTTGACCGCCATCAGAAGCTGGAAGAAAACCTGGCAACCTGGGTCTAGCCCTTTATCATGAGCCATCTAAACATCAGAAGGATCTAACAATTAGCCCACATACCTATTTGTGGGCTCCTATTTAGCCCACCACCACCAGTGGTCTTCAACCAACTCTGCATTCCTCTGTTCTTCTGCTTTGTTCCTCTTGCCAAGCCCACATTCCCATGCACCCAACCTACTCCTCAGTCAACGGAATTCAATTTTTTGTTCTTCCAAACTCTGTTTTCCAAAATGTTATAAAACCCATTCCCCCGTCTTTTCAAGGATGAAATTTTTTTAAAGATTTATTTTTATTTATTTATGCAACAAGAACTTGGGTGTAGGCCAGAGGTGTGGCGGGGTGAGAGGATTCACCAGAGACAAAATGGGGAGCAGAACAGGCAGATCTACTGAAATACACTGCTGAGGGGAGCAGTGGGCAAGACAGGAGATGTCTGCTGTGCCATGTGTGTCAGCTCCCTGGCCTCAGATCAAACTCATGCTGCTGTAGCTGCTAATAGCTTGATAGTGCTGAGACGTAACCCCTTGCACCACCAGGGAGGCCCTAGATCATAGTCTTGAGGCTCTTGCCTCCCACTGACCCAGCTCTACACTGAAGTTCTTTCTTTTCCCAAACTCTGACATCTTTGGCATTTATGCACACTGAGTAGATAAGCCTTTGATTTTTCAGTAATGTGTGTAAACTTTATAAATGATGCTACAAATAACTGGAATTCCAACTTCTCCTTAAATAATTGCTACAAGAATGTGAAGACTCTTCAGTGAATAGATAACTCAAGACTGTTTTCTGATTGGTGATGAGAGGCACATGTTAGTAAATCCTTCCTGTAGCTCCTTCATACTAAAATAAAAATCATTCTTTCTCTACCTCCCAAAAGACCCAAGCATAGCTATACACATTAAATCAACTTAACAATGACTATGGAGCACAATATTCAATGGAAAAATTTTCCAAGAAAGGTAATACGTAGCTTCTATAAGGGAAAGAACAATACCACAATTTTTCAAAGTCCAAATCACAAGCATTTAAAGCTTTTTTGGATTTGATAGACTATATAAGCGATCTGAGTATCTGCTTATGAATAAGTATGTGTTAAGGAGAATTCAAGGAAAAGCAAGAGAGTTAGACATCGTGAATTATCCTGTGGCAGATCCCACACGTTGCTCAAACATTCCAATCCCTTCTCCTTTGCATTCCTCTGGCACAGAGATAAAAAGAGCAACACTTGAGGGCCTCCCTGGTGGTGCAAGGGGTTAAGCACCACACTGTGAAGTGGTCTGCAGCGTCTGCAGAAAGAGTTCGATCCCCCAGCCTTCCAGGGAGCAACCCATATGGCGCAGCAGACCTCTCCTGACTTGCCTGCTGCTCCCCTCAGCAGTGTATTTCATCAGTCTGCCTGTTCTGTTACCCGCTCTGTCTCTGGTGAATCCTCTCACCCTCCCGCGCATCTGGCCTGTACCCCGGTTCTTGTATAAAATAAATAAATCTCTTTTTTTAAAGATTTATTTATTTATTTATACAAGCACTGGGCACAGTCAGAAGCGCGGGAGGGTGAGAGAATTCACCAGAGCCAGAGCAGGGAGCAGAGCAGGCAGAAGGACCAAAGTACACTGCTGAGGGGAGCAGCGGGCGGCAGGAGAGGTCTGTGCGTCATGTAGGACCCTCACCCGGTGGCCGGGGAGCAGCCGGGGATGGAACTGGCACTGCCGAGGCTGCGGGCGGCTTCGCAACCCAGCGCTCAACCGCTGCGCCACCAGGGAGGCCCAATAAATAAATCTTTAAAAAAAATAAAATAAATAAAGATACTTTGTTGTTGGGAAAAGAGGGACTCATATGGATCTCTGAAGCCTTTGCAGCTGAGACAAACAACACAGCAGCACTTGAGGGAGGACATATGGGTATGAGAATGTAGATAGATGGCAAATTTTTATTTAAGATTTATTTATTTATGCATACAAGAATTGGGCACAAGTCAGTAGTGTGGGAGGGTGAGAGGATTCACCAGAGAAAGAGTGGGGAACAGAACAGGCAGATTGACTGAAATACACTGCTGAGGGGAGCAGCAGGCAATTCATGAGAGGTCTGCTGCACCATGTGGGTAAGCTCCCTGGTCAGGGATTGAACTCATGTTGCAGTGGCTGCAGATGGCTTCATGGGTTGCGTCTTAACCCCTTGTGCCACAAGGATGACAGATGCCTGTATATCTGATTGATGATAACTGAGATGTTCATTGCCCAGCATCTTGGAACTTCAGAGGTACATCAAACACTGATATAACCTGGACAAGATGTAGAGGAAACTCTGAATAGGCTAAGATCTCCCACATTGAGATTTAATTTGTTACCTAGTAGGAGTCAAATAATTAAGTTCAATTTAAAAATAAAGTCTTGGGCCTCCGTGGTGGTGCAAGGGGTTAAGCACAGCACTCTGAAGCTATCCATAGCCTTTGCAGGACAAGTTCAATCCCCCGCCTGCTAGGGAGCAACCCTCATGGTGCAGCAGACTTCTCATGACTTGCCCACTGCCTCGCCTCAGCAGTGTATTTCAGTCCGTCTACCTGTTCTGTTCCCCACTCCGTCTCTAGTGAATACTCTCACTCCTCCCCCCCTCCCCGCACCTCTGGCCTATACCTCAGCTCTTGTATGCGTAAATAAATAAATCTTTACAAAAAAAAAAAAGAAAAGGCAAAGGAAAAAGGGATCATGAAATGCTTTGGAGAGGTCAAGATAATAAGGGTTAGAAAAAGGTCTACTAGTTTAACCAAAAATAATAGAGATAATGGATAGAATAGTTCAATAGTATTGTGATACTCAGAACTAACAAGTAATGGTTGATAAGAAGTCCGGTGCTTCTCAACAAGGGGTAACTATTTTTCCAGAGGACATTTGGCAACATCTGGTGACATTTTATCTGCTCATATTTAGTGGGAAGAAGTTAAGGATTCAACTAAACATTCTATATTGCACGGATAGCCCTTGTACAAGAAATAATACTTATGCCCAAAATGACAAAAATGCCAAGGCTGCATGGGTGCATTGGTGCAGGAAATTCTTTGGGGACTACTCCTGAGGGGGGAGGGGAAGCAAACATTGTTTAAAAATGAACAATGAGGGCCTCCCCGGTGGCGCAGCAGTTGAGCGCTGGGTTGCAAAGCTGCCCGCGGCCTCTGCAGCGCCGGTTCGATCCCCGGCTGCTCCCCGGCCACCAGAGGAGGGTCCCACATGGCGCGCAGACCTCTCCTGCCGCCCGCTGCTCCCCTCAGCAGTGTACTTCGGTCCTTCTGCCTGCTCTGCTCCCCGCTCTGGCTCTGGTGAATTCTCTCACCCTCCTGCACTTCTGACTGTACCCAGTGCATGTATAAACAAACAAACAAATAAATAAATAAAAACATGCCTCTATAAAAAAAAAAAAGAACAATGATGTAAAAAATATAAAAAGAAAAAGAAAAAAAAATTTTTTAAATGCCAAGGTTGTGAAACGCTGCTTTGGCCTAACTGTGTATATTTTTGCTGCACATCATATTTATAAATGTTCTCAGTGTGTTATTTTATAGAGTAGCTGAACAAGTAGTAAGAGGATGAGAAATTTAAAAGCTTGGGAAACTGTTTCCAACTTTTCCACTATTGTCTATGTATGTCTCTTAAATAATCATTTAAGTATCTTCTTGGTTCCATTTCTCCTTGTAGCATCACCTTCTACCAAGGCATTGGTAACCCTCTGTAGAATGTTGGTTCCTTTTAACAACTGTTATGGGGAATACATTCTTATTCTAATTAGATTTTTCCTTAGAGACAAAAAAGAAATTAAAAAACACCTCATTAAAATACAAAATTTAAATGGGGTGGAGAAAAACATTCAAATGAATAAAATGTAAAGATCTTATTGATTTTATTCAATAATTCATGATTCAGGCAGCATCCCATTCAGCATTTGGCAGGGAGATCTGAGGAACTGTACAAAGTGAAAAATAATTTTTTTTCAAAGTGAAAAACCTGTATAGGTACAAGGGTACATAATAAGAATGTGCTAGTAAAAAGCGTATTGATTATGGCGAGGTCACAGACCTTTAAGGCACTCATATTTCTATGAGACAGATTACCTAGGTAGTGCTGACCAGGTAATTTTGGATTAACTAGATTAAGATTGCATTCCTGGGAAAGGTTAAAGATGTAATTAACATTCGATTTGGTGACTTATGGCTCAGCATAAATGACTCCATGTTGGGCCTGCTGTCTCTTCTTTGAAAAACCTTAATGACCACTTCTAGAAATTCTAGTATAGATGCACCTGTTTTTGTATAGCTTTTCTACAAAAAAAAGAAGTTTGGGTTTAATATATAGTAAAATGCAATTATTTGAAAATGAATAAATTGAGTATTATGAGATAGAGGGGGAAAAAAAAAAACAGGAACACAATGAGAGATAAAGAAACCTGAAGACAATGAAATAAAACTGGCTATTATCCCGCAGTTGTCAGATTGGAGGGAATTGAAATTTAGGGTTTGGGAGCAAGACAGGGATTTTTTATATAGTGAATTGCTGTCCTCTGTGTCACATTACTGTCTCTCCTAATTCTGGAATGTAGTGATCAATTACCATTTATTAATTTTAACAAATGAATGAAGTTAAGCATATAAAACATCAAGGTCTGAAAAATGCTTTTGGTTATATTTAGAATTTTCAAATTTGTTAATTAGAATTTTCAAAGCTTTTTCCATTTTAAGCAATAAGAATAATCACAATAGAATCATAGCTACAGTCTACTGTGAACTCTGTGAGATAAACACATTCATTCCTTTATTTGCTTAGTCATTCAGCAACCTTTGCTGAGTGCCAGGCAAGTTGTCTCTGCCTTCATGGAGCTCATATTCCAGTGTGGGAGGCAACATGGAAACAATTACAACAATGTGTGGTGGCCCTGTTTGATGCCAACCTGGCAGTCTTCACCTACCCCTTTCACTCAGAATCTGGTCCTGTGCTCAGATATCCATTCTCTACTGTGCAGCCCTGTACCACCAGCTTCTGGTTGGTTCTGATCTGATTTCCCAGGAGTTCTTTCCTGTTTTTAGAGGTTTCACTGTTTGAGCTTGTGAATAGTTCAAATACTTCTTGCTGGTAAACAAAACTGGTCTGTAATTGTAGGCACTGACCACAAAGGGGCACAAGCAGCTTGATGAAATTTTACAAGGTTGGCCAGAGTACAGGCCAGACTCAGGAGGCCCTTAACAGGAACAAAAAGGAAACCATAGGAAGATGTCCTTATGATTTGTAGAAATTAAGTATACTGTAAGCACCATATGGGATAGAGGGAGAAGGGAACAGTTCCCAAGTCATTAATCCCTGAAATGACAATTTTATGTTTTAAGAAACTTACAGATTCTTGTTAAGAATATTAAGCTGGGGGCCTCCCCAGTGGCGCAGCAGTTGAGCGCTGGGTTGCGAAGCTGCCCGCAGCCTCTGCAACGCCAGTTCGATCCCTGGCCAACGGACGATGGTCCCACATGGCGCCCAGATCTCTCCTGCCGCCCGCTGCTCCCCTCAGCAGTGTATTTCGTCGGTCTGCCTGTTCTGTTCCCTGCTCTGGCTCTGGTGAATTCTCTCGCCCTCCTGTGCTTCTGACTGTACCCAGTGTTTGTATAAAGAAATAAATAAATCTTTAAAAAAAAAAAAAAAGAATATTAAGCTGGGCCTCCCTGGTGGTGCAAAGGGTTAAGCACCGCACTATGAAGCAACCGTCAGCCTCTGCATCACGAGTTCAATCCCTGGCTAGCCAGAGAGAAACCCACATGGCGAAGCAGACCTCTCCTGTCTCGCCCGCTGCTCCCCCTAGCAGTGTATTTCAGTCAATCTGCCTGTTCTGCTCCCCACTCTGTCTCTGGTGAATCCTATCACCCCCCGCATCTCTGGCCTGTACTCTAGCTCTTGTATGCATAAATAAATAAATCTTTAAAAAAAAAAAAAGATTAAGCTGGGCCTCCCTGGTGGCAAAAGGGGTTAAGCACCACACTATGAAGCAACCATAAGCCTCTGCAGCATGAGTTCAATCCCCAACCAGTGAGGGGGCAACCCACATGGCACAGCAGACCTCTCCTGACTCGCCGGTTGCTCCCCTCAGCAGTGTATTTCAGTCAGTCTGCCTGTTCTGTTCCCCACTCTGTCTCTGGTGAATCCTCTCACCCTCCACATCTCTGGTCTGTACCCCAGCATAAATAAATAATTCTTAAATAAATAAATAATGTATGCATAAATAAATAATTCTTAAAAAAAAAAAAAGAATATTAAGCCGACGGCCCAGGGGTTAACCTGCAATGGCCCACCTCAACAGTGTGAGTTCTAGCAACCAGTTAGCAACGCAGCCAGGTTTCTAACCCACATGGCACAGCAGATGTCTCCTGTCTCACCCACTGCTCCCCTCAGCAGTGTATTTCAGTAGATCTACCTGTTCTGCTCCCCGCTCTGTCTCTGGTGTATCCTCTCAACATCCACATCTCTGGCCTATACCCCAGTTCTTCTATGCAAAAATAAATAAAATCTTTTAAAAAAAAATCCAACTATGGCTCAATAAAGCACACACACACAAAAAGAATTTTAAGCCGAATTTTCAGAACTTATTCACCAATTTCTACTAAAAATCCCCAATCTCAAGAGTGAAATAAGGCAGAACAAGTAAAGAAGCCAAGCACAATTCTAATGTATTCTCTATTTCCATTTATAAATTATACTTTGAAATAACAAGAGCATGAGCTTGTATCAGATAGAAGTGTATGTTTGACATGATTGGCAATATAATTGTGTTCCACATTTTTTTTTAAATATTTATTTATTTATTTATACAAGCCCTTGGTACAGTCAGAAGCGCGGGAGGGTGAGAGAATTCACCAGAGTCAGAGCGGAGAGCAGAGCAGGCAGACAGACGAAGTACACTGCTGAGGGGAGCAGTGAGCACAGTAGGAGCGGTCTGCGTGCCATGTGGGACCCTTGCCAGTGGCCAGGGATTGAACCAGCGCTGGAGGCTGTGTGCAGCTTCGCAACCCAGCCCTCAACCACCATGCCACCGGGGAAGCCCTCCACAATTTTTAAATAACTAAAAAATTTCAGTCTAAAATGACAATAGGCTCAGTTAGGGTAGTATGCTCAGGTATTAAAATAAGCTGTTAGTAGTATGCAACCAGCAATTCTAAACAGATTTGCATTGTGGGGAGAAGATCAGGGCGAGGCCAGAGCATGGGGGTAAAAGAAATCACCAGAGGGGGCTCCCTGGTGGCTCAGGGGTTTGGTCACAGCACTATGAAGGTGTCTGCAGCCACTGCAGCATGAGTTTGATCCCTGGCCAGGGAGGTGACCCACATGGCACAGCACACCTCTCCTGTCTCCCTTGCTGCTCCCTTCAGCAGTATATTTCAGTCATTTCGTCTATTCTGTTCCTCATTCTGTCTCTTGGTGAATCCTCTCACCACCACCCCTCCTACCTTTGGCCTGTACCCAGCTCTTGTATGCATAAATAAATAAACTTTAAAAAAAGAAACAAAACAGGGCCTCCCCGGTGGCACAAGGGGTTAAGACGCAACCTATCAAGCTATCCACGGCTACTGCAGCACGAGTTCGATCCCCTGACCAGCCAGGGAGCAACCCACATGGCGCAGCAGATCTCTCCTGACTCGCCTGCTGCTCCCCTCAGCAGTGTATTTTGGACAGTCTGCCTGTTCTGTTCCCCATTCTGTCTCTGGTGAATCCTCTTGATACCGGAATTGTCAGGCCTAGTCTCCCAGCCAGGAACGGATCCCAGGCTACAGGGGCAGCGCTGAGCCCCAGCCACTAGACCCCTACGGGTTGGTGTCTCATGAAGCCACAGCAGGAACTTTGCAGACTCTCAGGGAAGCAAGCAAGAAGAGGCAGGTTTGTTTAGAGAAAGCAAAATTTATTGAGGAGAAAAAGAACAGAAATAAAGTGGGACTCCCAGGCCAGGAAACCAGGCCAGGGGGCAAGGAAGCCAAAGTGGAGTCGTGTCTCAGGGAATATATCCCTTCTTTCCCTCATTATTCTAACGCTCCACCAGTCTCTGTGTGATTGGTTAGTTCTCGGCTGTCTTGCTTAATCTGCTACTGAGCAGGGGATCCTTACATTCCTTATCTAACAGGTGTGTCTTTCCCCATTTGTTGCATCTTCCCCCTTGTTTGATAGATTTGTCTTTATCGCCCAGTCTCCCAGATGAGCACCCCTGCATTTTAGGGAAGAGAAAGTTAAACATCAGCTATTGAAGAAAAACAAGTTGGCGCCCACTGGTCTCAGTGCTGACCCATTCTCATCTCCCCCTTGCATAAATATCCTTGCACTCTGACAAAGGGGAGGACAGTGATCTACCAGACATGAGTCTGCTGCCCTAATTAAACCACTCTCCGTTTCCCCAAATTCCACCTCCCTTTATCACCTGAAGGAAACCAAGGCCAGCGTTAACAATGCTGTCCTTGGTACTGGGATGTTTGTTTTTCCCAGTGGAATTAGTTACATTCCTCTAGTTGTCCTTATCTCTGAAGCCTTCCTAAACTCTTTAGAGGTCCCTTCCTGTAATGTCCCTAAAACTGCCTAATTACCCTAACTTGCCCTATGTCTCACTCTCACCCCCCTCACCTCTGGCCTGTACCCCAGCTCGTGTATGCATAAATAAATAAATCTTTAAAAACAAAACAAAACAGAAAAAGGACAATAAATAAGATTCACCAGAGACAGAGTGGAGAACAGAAAAGGCGGATTTATTAATCTTACCTTTCTTCTATACCACTTCTAAGTACTTCCTAGCACGTATCACTGAGTATTACAATTACCTATTTATTTATCAGTACTAAAACTGCAGGTTTTCTGGTAGTAAAGATCTGTCTGCCTTGATCACTACTATATCCTGTATCCAGAATAATAACTGGAACATAGTAGATACAAACTATGACCGAATGCCCCAAATACAAGCTCTCTACACCTTCATTTTCAATAAAACTTTTTTTTTTTTGGCCTTTGTACAAACATCTAATCTCTTGGACTTCCATCTGCCACTGATCCCACCATTTGCATAGGTGTTCAGCCCTGAACCTTCTTTTTTTTTTTTTAATTTATTTTATTTATGCATACAAGAAAAAAGTTGTAGGCCGGAGGTGTGGGGGCGGTAAGAGGATTCACCACAGACAGAGTGAGGAACAGAACAGGCGGATCTACTGAAATACACTGCTGAGGGCAGCAGCAGGCAAAACAAGAGAGGTCTGCAGTGCCATGTGGGTCAACTTCCTGGCCAGGGATTAAATTTGTGCTATAGTGGCTGCCAATATCTTCATTGTGCTGAGATTTAATCCTTTACGCCACCAGGGAGGCCCCTATACTACATCTTCTTAATTCACTCATCTGTTGTTAGACAGGCTGTTAGCACATGTTGGCTATTGTAAATAGTGCTACAATGAACATAGGAGTGCATATATTCCTTCAAATTAGTGTTTCTGTATTCTTGAGTAGATATCTAGGAGTGGAATTTTCAAAATATTGAAAGATCTGCTTTCAATATTTTGAGAAACTTGCAAACTCTTTTCCAGTGAGGCTGGGCTTACACTAAATTTAGTCTTATATTTGAAGGATGAAACTCCACAAAGCAGGGCAAAAAACAACTGCTGAGTAAAGAACATCTACAGAGGCTCTGTAATGTAGAAAATTCACCCCCATCCCCCAGGCCATCTGTTAACCCTCTCAAAGTGTCTCCATTATCTTATTTCTAGCTCCCTCATACCCCACCCTCATCCAGCACCAATTAAGCATCTAAACTCTCCTACCAGCATCCTTGATTCTCCTATATGCTCCCTTGTATTTTTTTAAAATATTTATTTATTTATGCATACAAGAGCTGGGGTACAGGCCAGAGATGCGGGGGGTGAGAGGATTCACCAGAGACAGAATGGGGAACAGAACAGCAGACTGACTGAAATACACACTGAGCAGCAGGCAAGTCAGGAGAGGTCTGCTGCACCATGTGGGTAGCTTTTTGGCCGGGTATCAAACTTGTGCTTCAGTGGCTGTGGACAGCTTCATAGGTTGCGTCTTAACCCCTTGCACCACCAGGGAGGCCCCACCTTCCTTATATTTCCACTGTATCATCACAAAATACCAACATTTGTGTTAACTTCTGAAAACACTCTCTGAGTCACCTAGATTTTGTGCATAAATAAAACTTCAGTCATCAACTTCAGTTACCTGTAAGTTCCTTTACTTTCCTCCCACTCCCTTTTACCACTATTATTCCTCAGTCTATGTCTGGTCCCAATTAGAGTTGTTTATAGCATTCCCTTATCCTTTAGTGTCTATGGGTCTGCAGTGATTGTGCCTTTATTCCTGATATCGTTTATTAAGCGTTCTCTCATTTCTTCAGTCAGTCTGGCTAGAGATGATCAGTTTTGTTTGTTTATTTAAGAATCAGTTTTGAGTTTATTGACTCTCAATTGTTACTCATTTCGCAGATTCATTGATTTCTATTCCTCTTTGTTTCTTGCTTTGCTTAATTAGCTCTTTTTTCTCAAGTTCCCTAAGGTGGAAATTTATTTATTTGCATATTGGGTCACTCATTTTTTTGAAAACCTCTACCTACCTGTGGAACACTTTCTTGCATCTAAGGAACAAGTTTTATCTCTCAGACATCTGCCTAGAAGGCTTGAGTTGGGAGGGGTGGTCTGCCAAGTCATTTTGTGTCAGGGCCAGCTCCCGACAAGCTATCGCCTCTCTATACCTTGAGTCTAACATAAATTGATTTTAAAAATAAAATAAATAGGGCCTCCCTGGTGGTGCAGCGGTTGAGCACTGGGTTGCGAAGCTGCCCGCATCCTCTGCAGCGCCAGTTCGATCCCCGGCTGCTCCCCGGCCACCGGAGGAGGGTCCCACATGGCGCGCAGACCTCTCCTGCCGCCCGCTGCTCCCCTCAGCAGTGTACTTTGGTCCTTCTGCCTGCTCTGCTCCCCGCTCTGGCTCTGGTGAATTCTCTCACCCTCCCGCGCTTCTGACTGTACCCAGTGCTTGTATGTATAAATAAATAAATAAAATCTTTTAAAAAAAAATAAATAAATAAAATAAAATAAATAAAGATGCCACACTACTGGACTGTGGTGGAGAATTATGGGTGTCTTGGTGGTGGGAGAGCAATGGGTACAACACTTGAGGGAGTAAATCCTATACTGTCAAAACACTGGCAAGGATGTTGAACAATGGTACTTCAATAACAAAAATAAATAGAATTAAATAAAATAAAATTACAAATCCCACTCAAAGAAACACAAAAAGACATTACTGCCTTCAAGCTTCCAGTGTTAGAGATAAATCTGATGCAAATCTGATTCTTTCTCCCTTTTCAGCTAATTGTTCTTTTTATTTTTAAGGTTTATTTTTATTTATATATGCATACAAGAACTGGGGTACAGACCAGAGGTGCAAAGGGTGAGAGGATTCACCAGAGACAGAGTGGGGAGCAGAACAGACTGATCTACTGAAATACACTGCTAAGGGGAGCAGTGGGCAAGACAGGAGAGGTCTGCTGCTCCAAGTGGGTCACCTCCCTGGCCTGGGTTCAAACTCATGCCACAGTGGTTAGCTGACTGGCTATAGCTGGAGAATGTTGAGGCTTTAACCCCTGTTCTTTTTAAATCGAAGCAAATATTTATCTTTTATTCTTAGAATTCAGGTATTTTAGGGTCTCCCTGGTGGCTTATGGGTTAAGTCTCAGCACTACCACTGCTTTGGTCCACCTCCAACCAGGAAGCTAACCCACATGGTGCAGCAGACTGAAAGGTTCGGCTCGGTAACGAAAGGAGAGCCAGGCTAAATTTCTCAAAGGGAGGGAAAGTTTATTGCGCTCCGGGCGGACCTCACGCACCCAAGGTGGGGGTCAGTGAAGCCGCGCACGTTGTTAGGGGGAAGCAGTGTTTTATAGGGTGAGGAGAGGTCAGGTGGGTAGTTGGGCTCGTAAGGCGGGAAAAGTTTGTAGGGCAGGTAGAGGTTCTTTTGTAGTGGGAGGGGGGAGGCTCATTGTCTGAGTCCTCCAGGCAGGTATCCGCATTCCTGCCCCCCAGGTGGGCTTCCTGGTTGGCTCCTGCATTCAGGCCTGCTGCACGGACCTTTCACAGACCTCTCCTGTCTTGCCCACTGCTCCCCTTAGCAGTGTATTTCAGTAGATCAGTCTGTTCTGCTCCCCACTCTGTCTCTGGTGAATCCTCTCACCCTTTGCACCTCTGGTCTGTACCCCAGTTCTTCTACGCAAAAATAAATAAAATAATAAATAGAAATCTTACAGTAAAAGAACAAAAAAAATCAGGAATTTTATCAGGTTATGCATATGTCTTTTCTCATTAGTTCAGTTTACCATGGAATTCTGTGAGCCCTTTGACAAAATTACCATCTCTTAGCAATCTTGAATGTGTTCACAATACCTATTGTGTATATTATGTCTCTGGCCTTTTTTTCTCTGAGTGTTTTCTCTCAATTTCCATCCCTGTTTTGTACTTACCTTCTAAGCCACCACCTTGACCAAGCTTTTTTTTCAATTTATTGATCAATATATTTAGTTGGGGAGTCACACTTTTTACACTTCTAATAATTTTTTTTTATCGCACTAGAATTTCATCTCGTTTTTAAAAAAACATGTACTTTGCTCTTTGTTTTGGAGATTATGTTCTGTTTGCGATGATTCCCTCTGGCCCTCCTATCTTACTATATGGGGTGTTTCCATTTTCTTTTATCTTTCTTTCATAACATATCTCAGGTGTGTTTTTTGGAGGGTCTGAAATGCAAAAAGTGATCTTTCTTCTACCTGTGTGGCAATGTAGAAAGCTTGCAGGTTGTCACCTCTCATCTGACATCATAATTAGAGATCTTATAACAAAGTAAATAAGAATGAGAACTTTGGAGTCAGAATGCCTGAGTCCAAACATTAGTTCTGTTATTGGGAGAAAAGTAAGAGAATTCTGATGGGGTGTTAGTGCATGACTGAGTGGGTACCGAGGGACCCCCAAATTTGCACACTCTAAAAGATTTTGCCATCCTCTACCAAAAGACAAAGCAAACTCTTAGTGTGAAAAATCTTTAGTAGAATTGTAACAGGGTGGTCCTCAGGAAAGGGGGAGGTTCTGGGTTCTGGGTTTCCTGTCCCACCCAAAAAGAAGGTAGAGCTGAGCAGAGAAGAAGCTGCAGAGGAGACTGAGGAAGGAAGGAAGCAGGACGGAGAGCCAGAAGGATACCTGAAGGAGTCACATGGAGCCGAGAGACACATGAAGAAACTGCGCTTGCCTTTTGGTCGTGGAATGGCTGACATAGAGGTGGGTGAGAGACCCAGGGGGAGGTGACAATGGTGGTTTTTGTCTTGATTTTCATTTTGCTCTTTTCCCTCCAGACTTGTCTGGTGGTTTCTTTTTTTGTTTGTTTGTTTTTTGTCTGGTGGTTTCTGATCATCCCCACTGGAAGATGCTTTAGACTTGTGACAGGCTCTGGGGCCTTGTTCTCAACCAATCCTGCTTGGGTGGACTTTTATCCACGAGGGACGGGTAACTTTGGGAGATTGATTTAGAAACTATTCTTTGCCTTTACTGTATTGTTCCCTAATTGTATTAAAGTTCCTTCCCATTAAATTCTCATTTGTTTTGTGTTGATGCCGTGGATGGCAGAACCCATTTAGAGCAGGCAGGTTTGCGGGGTCTGGGCTGCCCCTCTCCCTGGCCTGTAACAGATTTGGCTCCCAAAGTGATTTAGGACAGAGCCATCCGTGGTTAGTCAGCCCCATTGTTACGGAGCAGCCCCGATATAAAAACGGGTTGCCTGGCTGTGGGTCCTCACCCGCGCTTAAAAGTGACTTATTTATACTTCACCTGCAGGCACACACAAAAAGGTTAATAAAAGGTTTATTTACAAGGGAAAGGGAAATGAGGAAATGTACAACTCAGGGAGAAAATAGGGAAATAAAGTCTTTACGCGTCCTCCCCGATCCGCCGACCTGGAAACCCAAAGGCACTCTGAGCGCTGTGAGCTGGTGGAGAGCCAAAACAGGGAACACCCCCGCCCCCCCCCCAAAGACCACGTGTCTGGTTTTATACCAAACCTGGCTGCTTAACCCCACCCTCAGGTTCTGTTGTAGAGCAACCCCGATACAAAACGGGGTGCCTGACTGTGGGCCCTCACCCGCGCGCTTAAAAGGACTTATCAATGCTCTACCACAGGCACACGTGAAAGGTTAATAAAAAAGATTTATTTACAAGGGAAGGGGAAATGAGGAAATGTACAGCTCTGGGAGAAAAGTGGGAGACAAAGTTTTAAATGAGTCCTACCCAATCCGCCGATCAGGAATCCCAAAATGGCGCTCTCAGAGTTCGCCGCCAGCCAGGAGCGGTGAAGCCAGGAGGCAGCGATCGCGAGTCAGAGCGACCCCAAGGCCCACGTGTTTGGTTTTTATCTATCCAACCTGGCTGCCCAACTCCACCCTCAGGTCCCAGCTACCCTCCCTTTGGTGGTGATGGGATTTGTCTTTCCCAATGTCTTGATGGCTTTAGTCTGGAGTGGGGGTGGGGTCCACAAAGCCTGTATGGGATTAACTCGGGACATCATTTCCCTCTAACAGTTCCAGCAACCTTCCCTTTGGTGGTGATGGGATTTGTCTCTTCAATGTCTTTTGGCTTTGGTCTGGAGTGGGGGCAGAGTCCACAAAGCCTGTATGGAATTAGCTTTAGGACATCCTTTTCCCCCTAACTACACCATGGGGAAATTGGGCTTCCCTGTGGCACTGGCTACTGTAAGTGCTAATGCGATGTTTGGTTTCTCTAGTATTTGTTTCATATGTAGATTTGCTGTTGAAAAACTGGCTTTGGCTTTGTTAAGATTCTGTGTGTCTGTGTGTAATTTGTAGTGACTTGCTAAATGATTTGATTTTGTGAAAATTGTTCTGTGCAGCAGTTTTACTCACAAGATTAGGTAGTACATTGGACCATGTGGCCAGATCAAACATGATATCTGTGGCCACTTGGCGGGCTCTTATAAAATTCAGAAGTTCTTGTTGCTAGGACTTTGGACCTTTTTTCTTTTTGTGATCTCTGCTGTCTCATTAGCATTTCTAAAGGCAGTAATGATTCATCAGTGATATGCTGCTTTGTCTTTGACTACTTCCTGACCTCTGCCTGAGGGGTTTTGCAAGCCAACTGTGGAGCAGTGGTGTTTAAGTTAGCAAATATATGCCTGGGTGTTAAGGAAAGAGTAGCCTCAAGCAGTAGCTGGTAATTGCTTGTAGCCTTAATGGATTCTTGGAGATAACTTGAATTTTTGCGAAGTTTGGATCAGAAAAATTAAGAAGATTTTGTCTGAGTCTGAAAGGCTTTGCTGCTGTGAATTTTGTCTACACAATTTGTTTTGGGCATGTTTGCCATTTGAATTCTGGATTTAATTGGTGGTGTAAGACAAGATTCTAAATTTCTGCCTCCTACTGGGGAAGGTCTGTTGTGGAAAGCACTCTTTATGGTGCATCATGTAACTATACCAGGTTTTCATACCTGTGTTGTTGTCATCCCTCCCTAGTGTGGGGGAGATGTAATCTGTGCTTTGATGTTGAATCTGCTCTTTCAGCTTATGTCCCAGAGTGGCTAACAGAAGTAAGGTGATGACTCCTTTTAATTGAAAGTTAATTGCTGACATTTTGATTTTGCTTTTTCAGTTTCTGTTCCAGGAAACCCAAGGTTTGCCTGCTTGGTGGCTAACAAGAGATGATTCCTTTTGCTTACAAGATAATTTACTTTTGCTCTTTCAGCTGCTGTACAGGATACCCCAGGACTGGCTTCTAATAAAAAGTCTTGAACACTAAAAACCCTAAAGTGATAAACAAGGTCATTTAACTCTTGTGATTAATAAAACTTTTCTTCCTATTTCCAAAGCCTTAGGTTTGTAGGTTTGTTATAGGGCAGCCCCGATATTGAATGGGTTGCCTGGCTGTGGGTCCTCACCTGCGCGCTTAAAAGGGACTTATTAATACTCCACTACAGGCACACACACAAGGTTAATAAAAGGTTTATTTACAAGGGAAAAGGAAATAAGGAAAATGTACAACTCAGGGAGAAAATAGGGAAATAAAGTCTTTAATGCGTCCTACCCGATCCGCCGACCTGGAAACCCAAAGTCACTCTCAGAGCTGGCTGTGTTATAGGACAGGGAGAGGGACAGCCCAAACCCCGCAAACCTGCCTATTCTAAATGGGTTCTGTCATCCGCCGCATCAACACAAAACATATGAGACTTTAATGGGAAGGAACTTTAATAAAACTAGGAAACAATACAGGTAAGGCAAAGAGTCTAGTTTCTAAATGAAGCACCCAAAGTTACCCGGCCCCTCGTGGGTAAAAGTCCATCCATATGGGAATGGCCCAGAGCAAGGCCCCAAAGCCTGCCACAAGTCTAAAGCATCTTCCAGTGGGGACCCACAGAAAAGGGTCAGAAACAACCAGACAAGCCCGGAAGGAAAAGAGCAAAATCAACATCAAGATAAAAGCTGCCATTGTCACCTCCCCACAGGTCTCACCCACATCTGTGTCACCCAGTCTAGGACCAAAAGACAAGCGCAGTTTCTTCACGTGTCTCTAGGCTCCATGCGCCTCCTCCAGGTCTCCTGGCTCCATCCTGCTTCCTTCCTTAGTCTCTTCTGCAGCTTCTCCTCCTCCTGCTCAGCTCCACCCTCCCTTGGGTGGGGCAGGGAACCTCCCCCTTTCCTGGGGACCACCCTGTTACAGCTGGACGCTGCTAGCTGGTAGAGAGCCAAAATGGGGGAGCCCCCCAAGCCCACGTGTCTGGTTTTATATCAACCTGGCTGCTTAACCCCACCCTCAAGCCCCAGCCGCCTTCCCTTTGGTGGTGATGGGATTTGGAGTTCCCAGTGTCTTTGGCTTTGGCCTGGGATGGGGGTGGAGTTGACGAAGCCTGTATGGATTTAGCTTTAGGACATCCTTTTCCCCCTAGCAGGTTGACAACTGGAAACTGATTTCTGCCATCGTCACTCCACATTTTTTTGGACTTTTATATTTCTTTCTGAGCCTATGGAGTAAAACTGCAGTTACATAATATATTCCACTTGGCAATAACTAAAAAAACTGTCTCTGTCTATATGTTGTATGTCTGTATGTCCTTGTGTCTAACTGTCTTGGCCTCTAGAGTTTCAAAAAGTGGTGTACATGGTGCCTATAGACATTGAAAAAAAAGTCTCCAGTTATGGTTATGGTTTGATTGTCAACATTGTACTACTGAACTAAGCTGGTGCCTGGATAGAGATTGAATATTGTTGTTGCTGTTTTCTGATGTTTATGGCAAAGCTTCCCAGAAATCTAAATTCAAGTAAAAATTTGGTAGCCTGTCATTTGGTTGATCTAAGGAAATTTTGTGGAACCTCATTAGAGCTCCTGAGACACTCCACAAAACTTTCTCCCTTTCTTCCTGGGAAAGGCATTAGATGAATTTGTCCTATTTGGCTTGCCTAGTAAAGTAAAACTAGAAGGGAAGCATTGTCACTTGAAAAATGGTAAAACTTTGACATGTACAAAAATGTTAACATTGGTTTTCTAAAATATGTATAAAACCTCTCAGTACCTAATATGTATATAAATTGTCAATGGTGATTGTTGCCTTGTAATATTGTATTCTTCAATTATTTGATATCTACAGAAATTGTTTCTGAAAAACAGGGGGGAAAGGCCTCTTTTTTTCAGCAAACTTGTGTTTGCATTTTCTTTCCCCTTGATACCAACACAGTATGAAAACAGTGGTAGTAATTTTTACTACTCATGTCAGTGTCTATTTTTGCATAACTTCCATGGGGATTTTGTCTGCTTAAAACAAAACAATTGGAGATAAGTTTCATTGTGTGGCTTTGAATGGAGTTCTTCCAGGAAGTTGAAATAGAGCTGAACCAAGAAGAAGAGAACCTGCTGCTTTGTTTGTAGGGTTCCAGAGACCTCCAAAGAAGGTGAGGAAGCTTGCCTCCATTGGCAGGACTGGACAACCCAGAAAATGAAAATGCCCTGGTACCCTCGAGAAGAGGACGCCCAGGTGGAGTCTGGTGAGACCAACTTTGTTCTTGAAGCCTACGTGGACCGGATGTCAAGAGTTTACTCTGATCCTATATGGAGTATTCCAACAGAGACAGCTAAAATTGCTGTTTTGTTATTCTGCCCTGTGATTGTATGCAAAAATAGGTAATATGTTTTAAAAGGTAGATTTAGTTTGCGAACTTTTGCTATGCTGTTGAAACAATTTGGAATCAAGGTTGAGAGAACTTTTTTTTTACATAAGTTCAACCAATTTTAAGTTCTTTTTCTCCTGTAATTTTGATATATTTGCTGTCTTGTTTTTGCTAATGCCTCCAGATTTTTTTCTCTTTTGGCTTGGATAATGGACTATTTTCCAGTAATGGAAAACTGTCATACTGGGTATTCATGGACAATGCTGCTAATTGTTGCTTCTCTTACACACATTGTAACCTTGAAAAAAGAATGTCTCTTAAGACTACACCCTGAGATCTGTGCCACCATAGATATGGTGTAATAAAAATTAAAAGGGGGGATTGTAACACGGTGGTCCCCAGGAAAGGGGGAGGTTCCAGGTTTCCTGTTCCACCCAAAAGGAGGGTGGAGCTGAGCAGAGAGAGAAGAAGCTGCAGAGGAGACTGAGGAAATTTATTCACATGTCTCTCTGCTCCATGGGCCTCCTCCAGGTCTCCTTCTGGCTCCCCATCCTGCTTCATTCTTCAGTCTCCTCTCCAGCTGCTTCTCCTCCCTGCTCAGTTCCACTCTCCTTTGGGTGGGGCAAGGAACCTGGGACTTCCCCATTTTCTGGGCACCACCCTGTTACAGATAAATGCATAAGCAAACATGGGGAGTGCTGAGGCCCGAAAGCCTGCCACAAGTCTAAGGCACCTTCTGATGGGGAACCATAGCGAAGGGACAGAAGGAGCCAAACAAGTCTGGAACAAAAGGAGCAAAATCAAAGTACAAATCAAGGTAAGGGCTGCCATTGTCAGTCTCCCCTTTGGTCTCTCACTCACGCTGTAACAGGTGGTCCCCAGGGAAGGGGGAGGTTCCAGGTTTCCTGCCCCACCCAAGGGAGGGTGGAGCTGAGCAGGGAGAAGAATAAGCTGCAGAGGAGACTGAGGAAGGAAGGAAGCAGGATGGAGAGCCAGAAGGAGACCTGGAGGAGCCACATGGATCCGAGAGACACATGAATAAAGCTGCGCTTGCCTTTCGGTTGACACAGATGTGGGTGAGAGACCTGTGGGGAGGTGACAATGGCGGTTTTTGTCTTGATGTTGATTTTGCTCTTTTCCTTCCAGACTTGTCTGGTTGTTTCTGATCCTTTTCTGTGGGTCCGCACTGGAAGATGCTTTAGACTTGTGGCAGGCTTTGGGGTCTTGCTCTGGGCCAATCCTGCTTGGGTGGACTTTTACCCAGGAGGGGACGGGTAACTTTGCGTGCTTGATTTAGAAACTATATTCTTTGTCTTTTCTGTATTGTTTTTTAATTGTATTAAAGTTCCTTCCCATTAAAGTCTCATATGTTTTATGTTGATGCTGCGGATGGCAGAACCTATTTAGAGCAAGCAGGTTTGCAGGGGTCTTGGGTGCCCCTCTCCCTGCCCTGTAACAAGGTGTCTATTTCAAATGTCTCTAAAGTCTCTCCTCCACATGTCTCCTTACAAGTTCCCCAAGTCCTTGATGCAAGTCCAAACCAGAGAAGAAAGAGCACCTTCTGTTTCTTTTCTTCCCTGAGCCATCCTACCTTCCATGTTGTATATCTTTACCTGGACACTCAGCCCTGTCCCCAGTTCCTAATAAGTAGTCCAAGGCAGCTGCATGGAGGTGGGGGTGAGGAACATGATACTTTCCTTTAAAAAAAAAATTATTTATACATACAAGAATTGGGGTACAAGCCAGAGATGTTGAGGATGAGAGGATTCACCAGAGACAGAGTGGGGAGAAGAAAAGGCAAATCTGCTAAAATACACTGCTGAGGGGAGCAGCAGGCAATTCATGAGAGGTCTGCTGCACCATGTGGGTCAGCTCCCTTGCTGGGGATCCTACACGTGCTGCAGAGGCTGCAGATAGTTTCTTAGGTGGCGTCTTAATCCTTTGGGCCACCAGGGAGGCCCCTGTTACCTCCCTTTTAACAGGGTTTTTGTGAGAAGGATGAGGCTACCTTTGCAAAGCATGGAGAACAGTTCCTGGCAAACATATTGACTGATTTTTTTTTTTAATTCCTTCTGAAAATGTATGCATATGTAGTGGCACAAAAACTGGTACCACTTTTTTTTTTTTTAAAGAATTATGTATTTATGCATACAAGACCTGGGGTACAGGCCAGAGGTGTGGGAGGGTGAGAGGATTTACCAGAGACAGAGTGGGGAGCAGAACAGGCAGACTGACCAAAGTACACTGCTGAGGGGAGCAACCTTCTGAAGAAAGAGCACCTTCTGGCTGGCTGGGGATCAAACTCGTGTTGCAGTGGCAGCGAATAACTTCATAGGTTGTGTCTTAACCCTTGTACCACCAGGGAGGCCCCCAAAACTGGTACCACTTTTGAGCTTTCTAGCTTTTCCTTCCAATGGAACTCAATTTTGGCTATACATCTGAATCACTGAGTTTTTAAGAAATTCTCTTGCTGTACCCAAGATGAGTTAGATAAAATACTCAAAGAGGGCAGTAGGAGTTTTGAAAACTTCCCAGGTGATTCTGCTCTGCAGCCAACATCGAGAACCACTGCCTTAAGTATGCCACCAAGAAAAATTCAGTTTACCTATTGATCTGCTCTTGCATTTAGTCATTGTATGTGAGTTTCCTTAGATAGCAGCTTTGGCTTTGCAGAATGCAGATTTTTTTTTTTTAAGATTTTTACCAAAAGATTTATTAATGTATACAAGAGCTGGTGTGTAGGCTGAGGTGTGTGGGATGAGAGGATTCACCAGAGACAGCAGGGAGCAGAACAGCCAGACTGACTGAAATACACTGCTGAGGGGAGCAGCAGGCGAGACAGGAGACATCTGCTGTGCCATATGGGTTAGCAACCTGGCTGGGGATAGAACTCAGGCCGTTGAGGTGGGCCATTACAGGTTAACCCCTGGGCCATTGCCTTAATATTCTTTTTTTTTTTAAGATTTATTTATTTATGCATACAAGAGCTGGGGCACAGGCCACTGATGCGGGGGTAGGGGGCGGTGAAAGGATTCACCAGAGACAGAGCGGGAACAGAACAGGCAGACTGACTGAAATACACTGCTGAGGGGAGCAGCAGGCGAGAGGTCTGCTGGAACATGTGGGTTAGCTCCCTGGCTAGGAATTGAACTCATGCTGCAATGGCTGCCGATAGTGTGATAGTGCTGAGACTTAACCCCTTGCACCACTAGGAGGCCCAGAATGCAGATCTTGAAGAAAGAACTCAGAATGAAGCTGTTGGGGGGAAATGATGTCCTGAACAAACTCCACAAATAGGTTTTATGGACTTCACACCCACCCCAGACCAAAGAGATCCAAGACACCGAAGACTACAAATCCCATAATGTCATCACAACAAAGGGAGGATTTCTGGGAACTGAGGGTGGAGTGAAGCAGCCAGATTTTGTATATAACTGGACATGTGGGCCTTGGGGGGAGGGGCTCTTGTTTTTTTGCCAGCTTTCAGCTGTTGGGGTTCCAGATCAGTGGAGCTGGCAGGACACATTCATCAATTTATCTTCCTCTCTTTCTCCCTGAGTTATTCATTTCTTCCTTTCCCCTTTTTGTAAATAAACCCTTTATTACCTTTTTGTGTGCGCCTGCAGTTAAGTCTTATTTTAAGTCCCTTTTTTTTAAGATTTATTTGTTTTACTTATATAAGAACTGGGTTTTACTTATATAAGAACTGGGTGCGGGGGATGAGAGGATTCACCAGAGACAGAGTAGGGAACAGAACAGGCAGATTTGACTGAAATACACTGCTCAGGGGAGCAGCTTGCGAGACAGGAGAGGTCTGCTGAGCCATGGGGGTAGCTCCCCGCCCAGGGATCAAACTCATGCTGTAGTGGCTGCGGGTAGCTTTAGAGTGCTCCTTCTTAATCCCTTGCACCACCAAGGAGGCCCCATGAGTCCCTTTCAAGTGCGTGGGTGAGGACCCACAGTCAGGCAACCCATTTCATATGGGCAACCATTTCACATGACCCTGTAACAAGGCCATATGTCAGAGTTGAGGAAATACAGAAATACTTTTTAGCCGTTTCTCATTATACTCAGATAGAAACCCAATGTCTGTACGTTGGGGTCCAGTGCCTGCCTGCCTGCTGCTTCAGCCTCTCTGCGATATTCTCCCCACTGCTTACAGGGGTCCAGCCTAGCTAGCTGCTACCTTTGTGCCAAGGTTTTTCCTGCCTCAGGGCTTTTCTGCTGGTTGTTTCCTGTTCTCCACTCCCTACCCTGTATTATCTGGCCATTGCCTACTTCCTTAGAGAAATAATTTTTGTCTTTCTAGTAAAATCACTCCCTCTAACTTCCACTAGTCAGCAGCACTGAAATTTTCCTTCACATTGATTACAATGTGTTATTATGTACTTGTGCCATTACCGGATCAATGCCTAACTTCTAGCTAGACTATAAGCTTTATATTTATTTTGTTCTAATTCCTGTCTTAATACCTTATGCCTAATACTTGTAATATGCCCAAGAGCTCATGCATATTTAATTCATAAATGAAAAATTGTTAGTTTTTAATTTTGATCAGTGATTAAAACATAAAATTTGGCCTTGAAAGTTATTTTTGGTCACCTGCTTCAGATAGTTTATGTTTTAGATAAAGGAACTGACACTGAGGTATTTAGATGACTTGCCCAAAATCATTCAACTAATCTTACTTTCATTTCTCAGTTTACTGATCTTTCGAGCATTATATTGCAGATCTAATATACGAGGCTCAAGAAAGAAATTTAGAAAAACAATTTTTACTGTAATGTAAAGTGTTAGAAGGAATTAGAAAATTAACTTTGTTTTAGTTTTCCTGTGACTGTAGAAGTGAACAAGTTAAGGTTAGTTTAATCGTTGTGAGAGGTTAATTCTCAGTCCAGATTACATTACTATTTTGAATGTGTCTGTTCTTCAATAAAGTGTGCCATCAACCAATGACAAAGCCACTGTTCATTGATTTCCTGTACCTGAAAAAGTGCTTTGCATATCTGCACTCTAAATTTCTTTACAGCACTGTAAAGGAAGTATTACAATTCGGAAGAGATAATCAGGCTCTTTACCACATTGGTGATTTCTGGTATCTCATTGGATATATGAATAGTTTAGAAATCTTCACTTCGACCCTCACAACAAGAAAATAGCTGAACAAGTTGAAAATAAACTAAGATGCCTCAGAAAACTCTGGTCACAGGGCAAACTGTTGCCTGGAAACACTCCAAAGACAGGTGGATGCAGAGGATCAGTTCAGAGGCAGCAACTGCCTAAGTGCTGAAGTCAGTGGGTGGAGTACTCACCAGAAGGAACACTTTAAGCTGTAATTAACAAATTGAGGAAGGCTCAGGGTAGACTAGCCTGAGATTTAAAAACTCCTAGGGAGGCCAGGACTGGGGAGGCCTCCAATTTTTCCTGATTTTTAACTTCTACAAGCTACACTAAATTCTCACTGTAAAGATCAAAGAAAAATCCCTCCAGTGGGGAGGGGGAAAGTAACAATTTTGAAATACACGCAGAACTCTCAACACTCTTTAACAAGGCAGTCTCTCAAGGAAAACTACTTTATCAGAGGCTAACTGGGATTTTACCAAAGCCTAACTCACTTGGGGGAAAGGAAATAACCAATGCCAGCCTCCTCTAGATTTTGTTTTGTAACAGGGTGGTCCCCAGGAAAAGGGGAAGTTCCAGGTTTCCTGCCCCACCCAAGAGAGGGTGGAAGCTGTTCAGGGAGGGGAAGAAGCTGGAGAGGAGACTGGAGAAGGAAGGAAGCAGGATGGAGAGCAAGGAGACTTGGACGAGGCACATGGAACTGAGAGACATGTGAAACTTGCCTTTTGGTCGTGGACTGGTTGACACAGATGTGGGTTAGAGACCCATGGGGACATTAACAATGGCAATATTTATCTTGATTGTGATTTTGCTTTTATCCTTCCAGACTTGTCTGGTTGTTTCTGATCCTTTTCTATGGGTCCCCACCGGAAGGTGCTTTAGATTTGTGACAGGCTTTTGGAACTTGCTCAGCCAATCCTGTTTGGATGGACTTTTACCCACGAGGGGATGGGTAACTTTGGGTGCTTAATTTAGAAACTATATTCTTTGTCTTTTCTGTATTGTTCCCTAATTGTATTAAAGTTCCTTTCCATTAAAGTCTTATGTGCTTTGTGTTGATGCCACAGAGGGCAGAACCTATTTAGGTTTGAGGGTTTAGGCAGGTTTGGGGGTTCTAAAATACCCCTTTTGTTGAGCACAGCACTGTGAAGCTACCGGTAGCTTCTGCAGCACGAGTTCGATCCCCAGCCAGGCAGGGAGCAACCCACATGGCGCAGCAGACCTCTTGTGACTCGCCCACTGCTCCCCTTAGCAGTGTATTTTGGTTAGTCTGCCTGTTCTGTTCCCCACTCTGTCTCTGGTGAATTATCTCACCACCCACACCTCTGGCCTATACCCCAGTTCTTGTATGCATAAATAAATAAATCTTTAAAAATAAATAAATAAAATACCCCTTTCCCTGCCCTGTAACAGACAAGGGGGAAAGGAAATGCCCTAGTTAGGCTCACCAAAAGACTGAGAACTAATTATAGGATTATAGAACACTTCTCCCACACTTTGTCACCACATCAATAGGGTTCCTGCATAATAACAGAGGATTATAGGTAAAAGAACTCCAACCTTCAGATTCAATTCTTAAATTCCTGTTCTAAGAAAACACCCAAAGATAATAGGGGAGACAAAAGCAAGAAAGTAGAGCAAGTTTTAGCCTTTGACACCACAGCAATGCAAACATTCAATACATGCTAAGTACTATCCAGATAAACAAAATCTCAGGAGAAAGGCCTACATCAGTTCCTTTTAACTGATACATCATGTTCAACTTTCAACAACAAAAAAATTACTGGGAATGCTAAAAGCAAAACCAGTCAGAAGAGACAAAACAAGTATCTGATCCAGACCCAGATATGGCAGGGGTTTTGGAATTAGGAGACCAGTTATTAAAAATAACTGATTAGGGCCTCCCCTGGTGGCACAGCGGTTGAGCGCTGGGTTGTGAGGCTGCCCGCAGCAACTGCAGCGCCAGTTAGATCCCCGGCCACCGGCGAGGGTCCCACAAAAAAAAAAAAAAAAAATTCTGATTAATACACTCAGAATGGCATGGTCCTTCTTGTTTTATTCATCTTTAATTCACCGGTTTCAGAACACTCACAATACCTAAAGCACAGAGGGCCCAAACAAATATTTGCTGGATGACTAGAAACAAAAACCCAGATATCCGTATGTCAATTTAAAACCTCTTTCTATTATACTATTTCACTGCTTAGGTATGAAATAGTACATAAAATAGAAACATGATATCTGGCCTACATCCCAGTTCTTTTTTTTTTTTCTTGTATGCATAAATAAATAAAAATAAATCTTAAAAAAAATTGTAGTTTGATGAGATCAAGAGAAAAAAGTAGAATCCCTATTATTATTTGGAGCTCATGAATGCACTTCAAAACATTGTCCCCCAAAATGTTTAGAATCTTTTTATACTTGGTAGTTCTTAGCAATAGAGATTGGAAGTTTGAAGAAAAAATATCAATACATTGAGTCAGTAAGTGTTTATGACATTAAGATGTTATACTTATTTACAGCAGTAAATACTATAGTTAATGTGTAGAATGTATTCTATTTTTTTTTTTAAATAGAGGCATGTTTTATTTATTTATTTGTTTGTTTGTTTGTTTTGTTTATACATGCACTGGGTACAGTCAGAAGTGCAGGAGGGTGAGAGAATTCACCAGAGCCAGAGCGGGGAGCACAGCAGGCAGAAGGACCGAAGTACACTGCTGAGGGGAGCAGCGGGCGGCAGGAGAGGTCTGCGCGCCATGCGGGACCCTCCTCCTGTGGCCGGGGAGCAGCCGGGGATCGAACCGGCACCGCAGAGGCCGCGGGCAGCTTTGCAACCCAGTGCTCAACTGCTGCGCCACCATGGAAGCCCTGTGTAGAATGTATTCTAATTCAGCTTGAGGAACTTCTCAGAGGAAGTGTGATTGAGCTAATATTTGAAGGACTATGGGGAGGGGGAGGAGAGAAGAATACAGACAGAAAACCAAATGTATGCAAAAGCAGGAAGGTAGTAAAAAGTGTTAGAAAGGATTATAGTCACTCATGCGAGATGTTATATATCTATTTTTAGCTTCAAGTATGGGTAATTGCTCAGAAGATTCCCAAGGTTCTTTGTTCCAGAATTCTATAATGATGTATTGAGAAGTCTGCCATCCAATAAGGTGTTTACTATGTATAATTTCAAATGCAAATAGCTAAGCAATAGCAGAATTGAAAAATTTGCAAGGAACTGGTTTCAAACAAAATATACTACACACAGGCACAAAGATATGAGATACATTGATTTTTGGATTTTACCAATTCTCCCTTTATTTCTTTTTTTGCCCATAGAGGAACTGGGGTGTAGGCCAGAGGTGTGGGGGTGAAGAGGGGGTGAGAGGATTCACCCAAGACAGTGGGGAACAGAACAGGTGGAATTACTGAAAGACACTGCTAAGGGGTGCAGTGGGCTAGATAGGAGATGTCTGCCACACCATAGGTGGGTTAGCTCCCTGGCCGGAGGTACTTTGTAAGGTACCTGCTAATGAGGTACTTTATAAAGGACTACCACTTATTTTATTTTTATTGTTTTTTTTTTAAGATTTAGTTTATTTATTTATGGATATAAGAACTGGGGTGTAGGCCCGAGGTACAGAGGGTAAGAGAATTCACCAGAGAAGAGTGGAGAGCAGAATAGGTGAAGCTACTGAAATACACTGCTTAGGGGAGCAGTGGGAGAGACAGCAGAGGTCTGCTGTTCCATGTGGGTCAGCTCCCTGGCCATGAATGCAGGTTGCAATGGCTGCTGAGACTTTAACCCCTGTGCCACCAGGGAGGCCCTATTGTATTATTTTTTATTGAGGTAATGTAGGTAGGAATATGATGAAATGGGTAGATGAGGGAAGAGGAATAATTCCAAGAGGCTATTTTATGTATTTTTGTGGCAGCTTTGAGATATTAATTCATATAAGTTAAAATTATTTCAACAAACTATAAATCCTGTGTCATCTTACTTGATAATATATTCATATTTTGGTATACATTTTTCTATTCTTTTTTCCTTAATAGATCTTTCTTGGCTATAAGTACCCAACTTGAAGTAGTGAAATGATAGTACTAATTATAACAAAATTGCATTGATTAAAAAGAATGTGTTAGGGGGCCTGCCTGGTAGCACACGGGTTAAGCCTCAGTGCTATCACCTCTACAGCCTGATTTCCATCTCTGGCCAGAAAGCTAGCTAACCTACATATGCCACAGTAGATCTCTCCTGTCTAGTCCGCTGCTCTCCTTAGCAGTTTATTTCAGTAAACCCACTTGTTCAGCTCCCTACTCTGTCTCTGGCGAATCCTCTCCAGAATCCTACAACTCTGGCCTACACCCCAGTTCTTTTACTCAATAAAAAGCTGGGATGTAGGCCATTTGTGCAGGTGGGTGAGAGGATTCACCAGAGACAGAGTGGGGAGCAGAACAAGCAGATCTAGAGAAATACACTGCTGAGGGGAGCAGTGGGAGAGACAGGAGAGGTGTGTTGTGCCATGTGGGCTAGCTCCCTGCTGTGCCATGGCTGGGGATCAAACTCATGTTGCAGTGGCTGGGATAGCTTGATAGTGCTGAGACTTAACCCCTTGTGCCACGAGGGAGGCCCTTAAATAAATCTTTAAAAAAAAGAATGTGTGGGTACATACTTCGAGTTACAAAATAAGGAGATGTAATGTACAACATGGGAACTACGGTCAATAATATGATACTGCACATTTTACTTAAAGACACTGCTAAGGGGAGCAGTGTGCTAGATAGGAGATGTCTGCCACATAGGTGGGTTAGCTCCCTGGCCAGGGATTGAACTTAGGCCATAGAAGTTGCTAAGGAAAGATGGCAAATGGACTTATTGTGATCATCATTTTGCACTGTATACAACAATTGTTAAATTGTTATGTTGTACACCTCAAATTAATATGGTATTATCAATTACACTTCAAGAAAAAAAAAAGGAAAAAAAAAAGAATGTGTGTCAAAACGTACCCAAAACAGGGGTCTGCCTGGTAGGGCAGTGGTTAAAGTCTATCAAGCTATTGCACGACACAGCAGCATGAGTTCATTGCAGCTGTCCAGGGAGCTAACTCACATGGTGCTACAGACCTCCCCTGTCTCATCCACTGCTCCCCTCAGCAGTGTATTTCAGTAGTTCTGCCTGTTTTGCTCCCCACTCTGTCTCTGATGAATTCTCTTACCCCCCGCACCTCTGGCCTACACCCCAGTTCTTGTATGCATAAAGAAATACATCTTAAAAAAAAAAGAAAAAAATATACCCCAAACAGTTATTATATAGAAAATATCCCAAATATCTAGCAGAAGTATCTTTGGGAAAGTCTAATAAGAGGGTATTGGAGGCAAAGGGATATTTTAGTTTTATCATTAATTTCCTAATTAAAAAAAAAGATTCAGTACTTAAACTTCAGTAATTAAAACATTAATAAAAAAGAAATATTCAACATATAAAAAGAGTTGGCACATAAACCAAATAAATTTTGAAGAGGGTGGTCATGATAAATAAAAGTATAGAATTAACATGTCTATTCCTGGCAGGGGAGATAATTTCAGGAGGCTTGTCCCGCAAATATGGCCTCACTTTCACTCCCTCTACAATCATTCTCTGACTCATTGGTTTCCCAACAATATTACATCACATGATTGAGAAATGTTGGAATCATCAGAGTCTTCAGAAATTCAGGTAGCCAAACTGGTTTTTAAATTTTTTTTATTATCCTCCAGAAATGTGTTCCAGATTACCAATCTCTCCACGACTCTTAAAGGAAACACTGATTAGAGTCAACTTAACAAAAATAGGTTAAACACCTATATACTCTTTTTTTAAAGATTTATTTATTTATACATACAAGAATTGGAGTACAGGCCACAGGTATGGGGGCTGAGAGGATTCACCAGAGTCAGAATAGGGAACATAACAGGCAGACCGACTGAAATACACTGCTGAGGGGAACCCTGGGCAAGACAGGAGAGGTCTGCTGCACCATGTGGGTAGCTCCCTGGCCGGGGATTGAACTGGTGCTACAGTGATGGCAGCAGCAACAGTAGATAAAACATCAGGAACCTAAGATGACTGGGCTCCAGTAAACCACTGTGGCAGCAGCTGTTCCTACTGTAGGCAGGTGGCAAAATAAGCTCACATGGTTTTTCTCTATATAAGATCTGTACTAATCAGGATATAGTTGGCATTTCTGAAGCCAGCATTCTACACAAACACAGCAGCTACAAATGATATATGCCTTGGCTGAGATATAAACAAGTAATGAGAAAAGCTAAGAATGGGATGGCCTGTTCTAGCAATTCATTGTTCTCCTGGTGGCTCTATTTGATGAGCCTTCAAAAGTCACCCCTTGAACTTTGCAGGTCTCCATTAGGAGCTGCCACATACACTTTGCTCTCCTCTACTGTGTTGCAGTACTGTAAGAAATAGGGCACCTTAAGGGCCTTCCTTGTGGCGCAGGCGATTGAGCACCGCACTGTGAGGCTGTCCACAGCCTCTGCAGTGCCGATTCGATGCCAGCTGGGCGGCGAGAATCCCACAGGGGGAAGCAGACCTCTCCTGTCTCGCCCGCTGCTCCCCTCAGTAGTGTATTTCATCAGTCTGCTTGTTCTGTTCCCCATTCTGTCTCCAGTGAATCCTCTCACCCTCCTGCGCATCTAGTCTGTACACCAGTTCTTGTATAAATAAATAAATCTTAAAAAAAAAAATAGGGCATTTTTAGGCTGCCCTGGTTGACTGTACATACTGTTTTATTATACTGTTATATGGAGCTCTTTCCATGAAAAGTTTTTTTTATGTAAACTATTGACTTGGTAAAGAGAAAGAACAGGCTGAATTAGTTAAATATACAATTACAAAGGATGTTTTGGTAAAAAATAACTGAAATAATAAAAAAGCTACTTTCCTTATCTATAATTTTCATATACAAGATTGGTCTGATGGCCTCCCTGGTGGCGCAGCCGTTGAGCTCTGGGTTGCGAAGCTGCCCGCGACCTCTGCGGCGCCGGTTCGATCCCCGGCTGCTCCCCGGGCACCGGAGGAGGGTCCCACATGGCGCGCAGACCTCTCCTGCCGCCGCTGCTCCCCTCAGCGGTGTACTTCGGGCCTTCTGCCTGCTCTGCTCCCTTCTCTGGCTCTGGTGAATTCTCTCACCCTCCCTCACTTCTGACTGTACCCAGTGCATGTATAAACAAACAAACAAATAAACAAATAAATAAAACATGCCTCTTAAAAAAAAAAAAAGGATTGCTTTGAAAATAGAAAGCTTCTTTCTAAGTTCTTTTTTTTTTTTTTTTTGTGGGACCCTCGCCGGCGGCGGGGGAACGAATCTGCGCTGCAGCCCAGTGCTCAACCGCTGCGCCACCAGGGGAGGGCCAGCTTTTTTTTTTTTTTTTTAAATTTATTTAGGAGGCTTCCCTGGTGGCACAAGGTATTAAGACACAACCTACAAAGCTCACCACAGCCACTACAGCACAAGTTCGATCCCCACCCAGGGAGGTGACCCACATGGCGCAGCAGACCTCTCCTGCCTCGTCCGCTGCTCCCCTCAACAGTGTGTTTCAGTCGATCTGCCTGTTCTATTCTCCACTCTGTCTCTGTTGAATCCTCTCACCACTCCCCAAAACTCTGGCCTGTACCCCAGTTCTTATATGCATAAATAATCTTTTTTTTAAAGATTTATTTATTTATGCATACAAGAACTGGGTAGCCAGAGGTGTAGGGGGGTAAGGGGAGGAGTGAGAGGATTCACCAGAGAGAGTGGGAGCAGAAGAGTCAGATCTACTGAAATACACTGCTGAGGGGAACAGCAGGCAAGGCAAGAGAGGTCTGCCGTGCCATGTGGGTTGCTCCCTGGCTGGGGATCGAACTCATGCCACAGTGGCTGGTGATAGCTTGATAATGCTGTCTTTAACCCCTGCACCACCAGGGAGGCCCTTCTTCCTAAATTTTTTTTTTAAAGATTTATTTATTTATACAAGAACCGGGGTGGTCAGAGGTGTGGGAGGGTGAAAGAATTCACCAGAGACAGAATGGGTTGCAGAACAGGCAGACGGATAAAAGACACTGCTGAGGGGAGCAGCGGGCGAGGCAGGAGAGGTCTGCCGCGCCGTGCGGGTTTCTCCCTGGCCGGCCGGGAATCGAACTCACGCTGCAGAGGTTGCGGACAGCTTCACAGCGCAGCCCTCAAACTGCTGTGCCACCAAGGAGGCCTCCTTCTTCCTAAGTTTAATGACAAAAGGTGACTTATCTGAGATGCTACTCATATGTTTACCATAGAAAGATTAGTTTAACCCTTTGTATTCCAAACCATTTTACGATATTTTGATTTAATTTCTTGTGCCATTTCAAGATAAAACTTCAGGGAAACATGCACGTCTCAAAAAGTTGCGTTGAAATAACCTCAATTCCCCGTAATCACTAATAAATTGCAATGTCCCCTGAGAGGGGACATCCGAGTGATATGCTAGAATTCTGATGTCCCCTGAGAGGGGACAGTGGAGTGCAAAGGGTTAATAGTGGGTGCCACCCTAGACCCTTTAGATTTTTAAATATTTTATAGGTACTGTATTACTTTTCTAAAATCTGAAAAAAATTGATTCCAAAACATAACTAGCTCAAGGTATTCAAATAAAAAATTGTGAACCAGGCCTCCTTGCTGGCTTAGGGGTTAAGTCTTAGTGCTATCACCACTACTACCTAAGTTTGTTTGATCCTCAGCCAGGGAGCTAACCTACATGGTACAGCAGACCTCCAGTCTCACCCACTGTTCTAGCAGTGTATTTCAGTGAATCAGACTATTCTGCTCCCTACTGCCTCTGGTAATCCCCTCACCCCCATTCCCTGAACTTCTGGCCTATACCCCAGTTCTTCTACTAAATAAATTAAATAAATCTTAAAAAAAAAATTGTGAACCACTATTTTCCCAAACTCTTTTAATGTTGGCAATTTTATCAAACCCAAAGATGGTTCCAATAAATATTTCTGTCCCATTATAAGTCATGAGACTGAAATCTTCAGGAAAAGAGAAAAGACATATTAGAACAGCTGCAGGAAGAAACAGCTGCACAAAAAGTTGTAGGAATGACTTGTGAGCCTCACACGCAGGCATTCTGATTTACATGGTCTAGAGAGAAGCTTTTGCAAGTTTTCAAAAGCTCCGATAAGTGAAGTTAGAACTTTAAAAAAAAAGCCAATCCCAGGGCCTCCCCTGGTGGCGCAGCGGTTGAGCGCTGGGCTGCCAAGCTGCCCGCAGCCTCTGCAGTGCCGGTTGGTTCCCTGGTTGGTTCCCAGGCCACCAGCGAGGGTCCCACATGGCGAGCAGACCTCTCCTGCCACACCCACTGCTCCCCTCAGCAGTGTACTTCATCAGTCTGCCTGTTCTGTTCCTGGCTCTGTCTCTGGTGAATTCTCTCACCCTCCCATGTTTCTGACTGTACCCAGTGCTTGTATAAATAAATCTTTTACACCAGACCAAGAAAATCAGAATCTTTATGGGCGAAACACAGAGACAAATTTAATATACTTTTAAAAGATTTATTTTATTTATGCAAACAAGAGCTGGAGTATAGGCCAAATGTTTTGGAGGTGACAGATTCACCAGAGACAGAGTGGGGAGCAGAACTGGCAGACTAAAATACACTGCTGTGGGGAGCAGTGGGCGAGACAGGGGATGTCTGCTGTGCCATGTGAGTCTGCTCCATGCCTGGGAATTGAACTCATGCTGCAGTGGCTGCAGATAGTTTTATAGTGCTGAGACTTAACCTGTTGAGCCACCAGGGAGGCCCCTAGTTTAATTTTTTCTTTTAAAAGATACTCAGGTGATTCTAATACATATCAAAGTTGGAAATTAATGGTTGAGACCCAGAGTTGCTTGGCTTAAGAATTAAGGGTATAAACTGTTTTTTGTTTTTCCTTCCTAAACAAGTCATCACTGTAGTTATAAAAAAATCTAAGCTTTAACAAGTTCGATCCCCGGACAGGGAGCTACCCACATGGTGCAGCAGACCTCTCCTGTGTCTCATGCACTGCTCCCCTCAGCAGTGTATTTCAGTTGTTCTGCCTGTTCTATTCCCCATTTGTCTCTGGTGAATCCTCTCATCCCCCACACCTCTGGCCTGTACCCCTGTTCTTGTATGCATAAATGAATCGATCTTTAAAAAAAAAATCTCAGCTTCATTCACACTAATGACAGCCTAGCTGATAAAGGGAATCTCTCCCCAATTTCTCAAGAATTCAAAAGGGATAAAGGAGAAGAAATGCAAGAAAATCACATAAGAAATGTTTCAAAATATGTTTAGGAAAATAATCTTTTTAGCAAAAAAAAAAAAGGAACATATCAAACTTCTTTACATACAGTAAATCAAGAACAAATTGAAAAATAGAATTCACTTTAGTTCAGGCTCCAATGTAAAGGAGAGTACAACTTAAAAGGTACATAATAATAAGAAAGCATAGATTCTTCCAGTAAATTCTAGGACAACAAATTAAAATATTACAATAATTTTCCAGTGACTCTTTAGCTGCTCACAAGGCCAATATATAAACCAAGATTTTAAAAAAAAGCTTGAAAATACATTTAAAATATTAAACATCAGCTTGTTTCTGCTCAAAGCACAACTGAAATACATAAAAGGTGCACATTTTTAGATACACAATAAATTTCTTTCTTTTTTACTTAAAAATATTTTTTTGTGCTTTCTAATGGTCTTATGAAAAAAGATGTTTTCTTTTTCTTCACTAACCCTGAGGAAGAACAAATGTGGAGTAGTCCTCACAGCTCATTTAGGAACCAAACTCCACTTTCCACAATCGTAAATGGCATGTCATGGGAGAAGGTTAGGATAGTGTTCTTATTCAGGGTCCCGCACACATCTGTTTAAACCACTTAAAAATAGATACAGCATTTGGGTAACAGGTATAGCAGCATTTCTCTGCCCAAGTGAGAATCATTAAAACATCTTTACCACTTTTAATCCCTACACTGATTTACAAACAAAATAACTTATATATACCAAATAGGAACTTTTGGTTCAATGTATATCAATATAAAGGACATAAAGCTTCACTGTTCAAGAAGCTCAACCAGCAGGGGAAGAACATGGGTAAGTTTCTAAATACCCTTAGCTTTCACTAGAAAGATGTCAGCTTTTGCAAGGGAGTTGATGGGAGGAAAAATGTGGAATTCCATCACAATGAGAAGAGCTCACATTTCCAAGCAGCTGTTGGAAGTAAGAGGGCAATAAGAATAGAAGAAAACAGATTCACTGCATTGTTATCAAGAATGGGTTTCCCTGCTATGTGCTTCACCTCACTGATTGGGCTGTTGACCACCTTGCCTGTGCTTTTATCCAAACCTGGAGAAGAAAAGAGGCAAGTGAGTACAAAATTCAAATGACCTGGTTTTAAAAAAGAACATGTTAGTTTTTCTCCCCAAGGGAAGATAATATTTGAAAGGTTCTCAGCTATCTGTAAAATAACTTTAGTAATAATCTATACAGTGAGAGATATGGAACCCATGATTACAAAAGGCCTCTTTGAAATTTTTTTTTTTTTTTTAATAGAGGCATGCTTTATTTATTTGTTTGCTGGTTTGTTTGTTTTTTTGTTTATACATGCACTGGGTACAGTCAGAAGCGCGGGAGGGTGAGAGAATTCACCAGAGTCAGAGCGGGGAGCAGAGCAGGCAGAAGGACCGAAGTACACTGCTGAGGGGAGCATCGGGCGGCAGGAGAGGTCTGCGCGCCATGTGGGACCCTCCTCCGGTGGCCGGGGAGCAGCCGGGGATCGAACCGGCGCCGCAGAGGCCGCGGGCAGCTTCGCAACCCAGCGCTCAACCTCAAAAGGCCTCTTTGAATAAAGATAAAGGTATATAAAGGTACACTGGGTTTTCCAGTATACCTCAGCAGTGTTCTTTCAACACTGCTGGTGTTCCTTCAGAAGTAGAAGGGAGGAGCCTCCCTGGTGGTGCAAGGGGTTAAGACGCAACCTATGAAGCTGTCCGCAGCCTCTGAAGCACAAGTTCGATCCCCGGCTGGCCAGGGAGCAATCCACAGGGTGCAGCAGACCTCTCTTGACTCATCCGCTGCTCCCCTCAGCAGTGTATTTCGGTCAATCTGCCTGTTCTGTTCCCCACTCTGTCTCTGGTCAATCCTCTCACTCCCCACACCTCTGGCCTATATCCCAGCTCTTGTATGCATAAATAAATAAATCTTTAAAAAAAAAAAAAAGTAGAGGGGAGAACAGGAAAAGCAGGGGTAACATGAAACTGGCAGACCAAGCCTGCTTTCCCAGTGGTTCCCTTTCAAGACCAACCTGTGAAGCCCAAAGAGTAGGAAATAGGCTGGGGCCTCTGCAAATGGATACCCTGACTCTAGCATGATGCTGCACAAAGGAGGTATACAAAAATTTAATGAATGAATTCATCTTTTCCACATCAGACATTTTTTCCAATCCATTCAATAGGATCAGAAACTTCCCTAGTTAGAGCCCAGTTTCAAATAAAGCCTGGGTTCTTTAAAAAACATGTAGAATGTCTATAAGTGTGTATATGTACATAGAGAGAGTTAATGTCCCTTTAGTGTAAATTCAGATTGCTTCTTCCTTAGCACCTAGATGAGACTGATAAAGTTGAAAGAGCATTCTGACTGATGGAGAGGAGAGTGGAAAAGCAAATGGATTGTTCTGGGGCACAAGGCAAACTCCAGGCTCCCAATCTCTTCATGGTATGAAGCAAAGGAGGAAACATGGTTGACTAGCATGTGGAGCAAATACATATCTAAGAGAATCTATCAGTATAATGAAATGACAGGAGAGCCTCAACAGCAAATTTTGAATAAAACTGACTCGCCTATATACCTTGAGTGAGACTAAACACTCAGTGGGGTGGACAGCAAGCATGAGGTCGCAATAGAAAAGTTGGTCCTCGATATATAGTTTGATTAGTAGAATAATTGTTTCTCAAATGGAGAACAAATGGAAGGACGGACAACAAAGGGATCTGATCTCAAGTGATCTGCTTCCTGGGATTAAGTGAAGTCCTATTTGCAAACACATCTGCATCCTCCACTATCATATCCTCCTCATATAGCTTTTACTCATTGCTCAGCAGGACTAATTTTCTTCCAATTAATATATCACACACAAAAACAAGGAAAATCAATGATGCAAAAGAGACTATGCCTAATCATTCCTGGTCCTTCAGTTCCCTATGTCTTGGGATTATTTTCATTGTCACATCTTTTTTTCCTCCCTCTTCCATTTTTCCCATTTCTTTAGTACACACAAATAAGACGAAATAATAAGGTAATGTTCTTACCACTAAATTGCATTGTAGCTCCTAAATATGAGTCTACAATTGATCCAAGTAATCCAGCTAAACCCCCAAATGCAATAACTGGCCACTGGGGAGCAGAAATGTCTAAATCATTAACAAAAACCAATTGTGTGAGGAAGTACGCGATGCCTACACAGGTACCACCGAGGAGACTGGAGGCAAGGCCCACCATCGTAACCCCTCCATTGGTTCCTGAAAAAGAAACATGGATAAAATCATCTGGTTAATGATCAGCGACACATAAAGTCAAAGAAAGCCAAATAATTTTGGTACTTACCTAATCAAGGCTATTTTAAAGAATGAGCTCTTTTTGATGCAATCTAAAGATCGCCTACTTAGAAAACAATCTTTTCTCATCAGTAACTCCTGAGAGTCTAAACAATAAAATACAAGGCTTAGTGGAGTCAGCCTGCCTGATTTTCACCCTAGTTCTGCCACTTCCAAGCTATGTGTCTCCTCCAGTCTTAGTTTTCTTGTTAGTAAGATGGAAGTAATAAAAGGACCAATTCATATAATTATTAAGAGTACTAAAAAGGGGCGTCCCTGGTGGCGCAAGGGGTTAAGTTGCAACCTATGAAGCTATCTGCAGCCACTGAAGCCCAAGTTCTATACCTGGCCAGGGAGGTGACCCACATGGCGTAGCAGACCTCTCCTGCCTCGCCGGCTGCTCCACTTGGCAGTGTATTTCAGGCAATCTGCCTGTTCTGTTTCCTAGTCTGTCTCTGATGAATCTTCTTACTTCCTGCACCTCTGGCCTGTACCCCAGTTCTTGTGTGCATAAATAAATATTAAAAAAAAAGGAGTACTAAAAGGTAATCACTTTGCACACAATAGATACACAAATATGTCATACGATAATTTTGATGATGAGGGAGAGGTAGAAAAAAGGGTGTAGGAGAGGAAGGAGAAGAACAGGAGAAGCAGGAAAAGGAAAGGAGGGAGAAGGAAGAAGAGTAAAGAAGGGGTGGACCTCCCTAGTGGTGCAAGGGGTTAAGCACAGCACTATGAAGCTATCCGCAGCCTCTGCAACATGTGTTCGATCCCCAGCCAGCCAGGGAGCAAACCACATGGCGCAACAGACCTCTTCTGTCTCGCCTGCTGCTCCCCTCAGCAGTGTATTTCAGTCAGTCTGCCTATTCTGTTCCTGACCCTGTCTCTGGTGAATCTTTTTACCTCATGCACATCTGGCCTGTACCCCAGTTCTTGTATGCATAAATACATAAATCTTAAAAAAAAAAAAAGAGGAAAGGAGGAAGAGAAAGAGGGGGGAAGAAGTAGGAGAGGAGGAAAAGAAAGGTATGACAAAGACAAAGTACTAGCAGTACTTCTTTGATGATAATGTTAGGAAGGAATTGAAAGATGTTAAATCACTTACCACCTAAGAAGCCCCAAGTAATAAAGTCCCTTTTATTCCCTTCCTTTTCCTTTCCGTTGATATGTCTATGGGTCAACCTTTATGCCTTTGTGTATAGTTTCTGACTTGCTAACATTTCCTGCAAACATGATTTATTATCACCAATTTAATAGCCTACAGTAACTTTTAATTAAGGAAGCTTAATTAAAATTCTTTAAAGGTTCTTAAATAAAATACACAATAAATCAAGAGTGTTCTTGTCCTTATATGCTTTTCCAAAAAACTTAAAGACTTACCAACTGGAACTTTCTTCCAGGTTGTTATCAGCCTTGGTGGGCTTTTACTTAGAACGGTACCAATTTCAGAAGCCCATGTGTCTCCTGCAGAGCATGCCAGTGCAGCCAACAGAGACAAACACATCCAGGAAGCAGTGTGCTGCTTGGAAAAATCTATTGGTATTTCCCCAGGGCCATTTTCTATCATGTACAGCAGGGCGAGCTCTGTGGGCACAGCTCCATTACAGAATACCTGAACCCAGTTCCTTTGCCCACCTAGAAACAAACAAGTGAATGTAAAGGATAAGAAATGTTTTCTGGGCCTCCCTGGTGGCGCAAGGGGTTAAGACGCAACCTATGAAGCAATCCGCAGCCACTGCACACAAGTTTGATCCCTGGCCAGGGAGTTCCCCACATGGTGCAGCAGACCTCTCTTGACTTGCCCGCTACTCCCCTCAGCAGTGTATTTCAGTCAATCTGCCTGTTCTGTTCCCCACTCTGTCTCTGGTGAATCCTCTCACCACCACCCCTCACCCCCACCCCGCACCTCTGGCCTGTACTCGAGCTCTTGTATGCATAAATAAATAAATAAATCTTAAAAAAAGGTTTTCTCCTCAGAATAAAAATTATGCAGTTATAGAAACTTATATTGTGAAGTATGAAAACAAAACAAATATTTTTTTTTAAATGGCTAAAAGTGGTATGGTCTTTTGCCCACATTCAGTTTACATTTCTGAATTATCAAATACTTCTGTGCTTCTAAAATTTTGCTGCTACTAGCTACTGCGGTGAAGTAATGATAAACTAAATGAAACTAATACTTAAAGTAGTTCTTATATAAAATTTATTCAATAGTGTAAACATATTCTGATTAAAAGCTTATGCTATGTTAGGATGAAATAAAGGTTACTATTTTAAATAATGTCAAATGTAATTTATCTTACCTTCCTTATATTCTGAATCTAGACGTTTCTTTGTTTCTCCTTTCCATTTAGTAAGTTTTGAGGAAGTAACGAAAAACGTCAGCAAAGAGGTAAAAAAGCTGAAATTTGCAATGGTTAAGATAAATCCAACCACTAGCCCTGAAAGAAAAACATACAGACACAAATTATAATTAGTCTATATACTACTGCTATGGAAAAAAGAATTTTTTTTTAAAAAGTTATCTTCACATTATAACCTTAAATGTATATCTCTAGTTCACTTACATTTTCATCAAATAAGACATTATCAAACTGTAAACACTGTAAACGGAATGTCAGATTAAATTGAGAGGGATGTTTTGAACTACTATGAGGCAAATAGTAACCAATAGAGAGCAGGAGTGAAAATACCAATAACAGACAAAACAGACAAGCTGGCCACTGTGCCCATGTGACATGACTCCATGTTTTTGTTTTTCAGTATTTCTTTCCAGCATAACAAGAAGCTTTAGACTCACCCCCCCAATTACGCCTGAAAAGAGTCATTACTCTGAGCAGTTCTGACTCATTTTAGTGGGGAATGGACATAAGAGGTCAAGATTTTATCTCACCAGGTCTCCCTGGTGGTGCAAGGGGTTAAGTCTCAGCATTCTAAAGCAATCACCAGCCACTGCAGCAAGAGTTTGATCCCCAGCCAGGAAGCTGACCCATATGGCTCAACAGATCTCTCACCCACTGCTCCCCTCAGCAGTGTATTTCTGTAGATCCTCTGTTCTGCTCCCCACTGTGTCTGGCGATACACACGCGGGCACATATATCCATGCATATACACGTGCACATAGACACAAACAAACATTTCAGAAATCACAAGGCCACATAAATAATCCAATTTCAAACCACCTCTATAAGTTCTCTCATCACCTGTTTGCATTTCTACGCTTTTCTGTACCTGTATGCCTATTTCCTCAGTAAAAACACTGCCTTCCAGTAACAATGACAAATTCACTTATTTGCTCAATCCTCTAGTGTATCAAAACTGTTCTAAAACTGTTTCACCCATACTACAACCAAAATAAAATAGTTTAGGATTTTTTTGCAATTCTCCTTATCTTCTAAGCTGAGCCTGAAGGAATACAGCTAAATACTGTGTTCACAAATTACTTTTTCTTTTGTTCCTTTTGCTAGAGGGAAAGGATGTTCTGAGTTAATCCCATACAGGCTTTGTGGACCCCAGCCCCACTCCAGACCAGTCATCAAGACACTGGGAAAGACAAATCCCGTCACCACCAAAGGGAAGGTGGCTGGGACCTGAGGATGGAGTTAAGCAGCCAGGTTGGGTATAAAAACCAAACACGTGGGCCTTGGGGTCTCTCGCTCTGTCGCTCACCTCCTGGCTTCACGGTTCCAGCTCTCAGAATGCCATTTTGGGATTCCAGATTGGTGGGGGGGGGAATCGGGTAGGATGCATTTAAAACTTTGTCTCCCACTGAGTTGGACATTTCCTCATTTCCCCTTCCCTTGTAAATAAACCTTTTATTAACCTTTCCTGTGTGCCTGCAGTACAGCATTGATAAATCCTTTTAAGCCCGCGGGTGAGGACCCGCAGTCAGGTACCCCGTTTTGTATCGGGGCTGCCCTATAACACTTTCAGTATGATTTTATTGATAGTGTTAGGGGGAAATGATGTCCTGAGTTAATCCCATACAGGCTTTGTGGACCCCACCCCCACTCCAGACTAAAGCCATCAAGACTCTGGGAAAGACAAATCCCATCACCACCAAGGGAGGGTGGCTGGGACCTGAGGGTGGAGTTGGGCAGCCAGGTTGGATATAAAAACCAGACACGTGGGCCTTGGGGTCTCTCTGGCTATCGCTCGCCTCCCGGCTTCACTGCTCCTGGCTGGCGGCCAGCTCTCAGAGCGCCATTTTGGGATTCCTGATGGGCGGACTGGGTAGGACTCATTTAAAACTTTGTCTCCCACTTTTCTCCCAGAGCTGTACATTTCCTCATTTCCCCTTCCCTTGTAAATAAACCTTTTATTAACCTTTCGCGTGTGCCTGCAGTAGAGCATTGATAAGTCCTTTTAAGCGTGCGGGTGAGGACCCACAGTCAGGCACCCCGTTTTGTATCGGGGTTGCTCTACAACAATAGCATTCATTTAAAAAACAAATGGGGTTATTTGTTTTAGTCTGCTTTCAGTTTTAGATATCCCCTTTCCCACCTTTCATTGACTTTTATTTCTTAAATTATATAGAACACTAGCATTCTGTGCAAAAAGGTAGAGTCATTTTTTTTTTCATATACCTTCTGCTCCTCCTTGTACATTTTGCCCTCCCTCCATTCTTTGTAGGTGTTCATTTTTTTCCCAGCTTATCATTCCTGTGTTTCTTTTTATAAAGATAAGCAAATATATGCATGTTTTCTTATTTTCTCTTCTGCCTTACACAGAAGGTAGCCATTTCTATGTAGCCTTTTGAAATGTAAGATCTACTTTTGGTAATAATTTTATAGTCCTCCTTTCAGGGGATGCACTAACCTCCTGATGAGCTGATGAGTGCACACACAGCCCCCCCATAAAACTTTCACTGCCCTGTGCCTGAGGCACCAGAGATAAGTTCACAGCAATAAAGAATTCCAGCAAACCCACCCCTGGCTGTAAATACTCCCAGCAGATTCCCTCCAGCAGTAGAGACCCGCCCTCCTCCCCCCACCCAATCCAAAAATTCCAACAGTAGCCTGACCCTATAGTTTTTCCCAATCTCAAAGCCCTGCTTTCATTCACTCTGCTGGAGTCGAGAGTCGCCCCTCATGGACTAAAGTCTGCTTTAGTCTGATATTCTTGGCATCCTTTCTTTTCTTTTTTTTTTTTAAACTCTCTTTTTTTTTTGGATTTATTTTTATTTATTTACACAAGCACTGGCTAAGTCAGAAGCGCGGGAGGGTAAGAGAATTCACCAGAGCCAGAGCGGCTGGGGATCGAGCCCGCGCTGTAGAGGCTGCGGGCAGCTTCGCAACCCAGCGCTCAACCGCTGCGCCACCTGGGAGGCCCGGCATCCTTTCTTTTCTAACATCTGCTATTGCGCACACAGATCTGTGGCATCCAAGAAATTTACCTTCTGCTTTGAGTTCAAACTTGAATCTAAACACAGTATTGGGATCTGATAAAAACCCAGTTCTGACCCTGTAGGATTGGGAACCAGCTTCCTAGGAAGAATCTGATAACCAAACCAAGGAAATCTTATCTAATGTGACCCTAAGCAGGCCGGCTGCTGTTCTTTCTTTCTTTCTTTCTTTTTAAATTTTTTGGGAAAGCATTTTATTTTATATTTATTTATTTTTCAAAATTTATTTTTATTTATTTATGTATACAAGAACTGGGATATAAGGCAGAGGTGTGTGTGTGTGGCAGGGGGGTAGGGTGTGTGTGACAGGATTCACCAGAGACAGTGGGGAGCAGAACAGGGAGATTTACTGATATATACTGCTGAGGGGAGCACTGGTGAGACAGAAGATGTCTGCTTTGCTATGTGGGTTGCTCCCTGGCCAGTGATGGAACTCATGCTGCAGTGGCTACGGATTGCTTCATAGTGCTGCAACTTAATGCCCTGTGCTACCAGGAAGGCCCTGAATTCAGGAAACTTTAGTGTGCGTTTCCTGTAGCCCAGCCTAAGGGTGTTCATTTCTACAGCTGGTTTAACAATTATATAAATCATTTCTACACCCACCTCCAGTTTCTGGTCTTATGACACCTTCATCCCAAATTTTCTACTCTTAGCCTCCATCAATGAAGGCTACAAGAACTGGAGGTCCTTTTATCTACAGTAACTTAACCAAAGTCAACATAAGAAAAAATAGATAAGCTTCAATCCTATCAATTACTGTATAAGGGAGGGGACTTTGACCTGTGGGCTTTCATTACTGTTTCTCAGACTTCGTAGTCACCAAAGAAACCTTCTAATTATAATCTGACTTCTCAAGTGGCCTGACTACAAAAATAGAGAATGCCTGAGCAGGACACTTGCATTCCATTAAGCCTGGTGGTTCTACATTTTACCAGATTAATAAAGTGGCATTCCAGATCTTATATCATTTCCTTGAGACAATTAGCAGCTTAAGCTGGTTTTCTTGGGATCTGATCAACTGTGGGTACCTGATATTTAGGAATATCAGCTATTTTAGAGAGATTCAACACCAGACCTAAACAATGGTGACAAAATAAGTTAAGGTCACCCTCCTGAGTACACGTGCAACATGACAACACCTGCTTGCTCTGCACCTGTTTCACTTACAGCATCTGCTGCTGAGATTAAAACCTCAAACCCGGGCCTCCCTGGTGGCTCAAGGGGTTAAGATACAACCTATGAAGCAATCCGCAGCCACTGCAGCGCGAGTTTGATCCCCGGTCAGGGAGCTACCCACGTGGTATTGCAGACCTCCCCTGACTTGCCCACTGCTCCCCTCAGCAGTGTATTTCAGTCAGTCTGCCTGTTCTGTTCCCCACTCTGTCTCTGGTGAATCCTTTTACCTTCCTGGACCTCTACCCACTGCACCTCTGGCCTGTACCCCAGTTCTTGTATGCATAAATAAATAAATCTTAAAAAAAAAGTTCTAAAGTCAAATCAGATTGTGTTATCCCCAGATTTTTTAGCAGTGTGATAGACAAAGAAAGGAGAAGTTCCAGGTTCCCTGACCCACCCAAGAAAGAGTAGAACTGAGTTTTGTAGAAAAGCTAAAAACAGACTGGGCGTATACTTGGGAGAGGACTAAGGAAGAAAGACAACTTGGAGGAGGCATGTGAAGCAGAAATATAGATGAAGAAGAAGCCCTGCGTGCTTCTCGGCCTTGGACTTGCATCAGGACTTGGGGGACATAACAGGAGACACTTGAAAGAGATGTGGGTGAGAGACCTGTGGGGAGGCTGACAATGGCAGCCTTTATCTAGACTTGGGTTTTGATTTGTTCTTTACCTTTCATACTTGGCTGGCCTCTTCTGATCTTTCCTATGGTTCCCTGCCAGAGAACCTGTGGCTTAGTCTTGGGGCAAGGCTTTGGTTGTCAGTAGTCCCACTTTGGGCCAATCTTGTTTGGCTGGAGATTTACCTACAAAGGGATGGGTGGCTTTGTGTTTTTTTTTGGGGAAACTTTCAACTCTCTTCTCTTTTATACACTAATTGTATTAAAATTACTTTCTACTAAAGGTCTTAAGCACTAAGAGTATGTTTCTCTTTTTATACAGCAGATGGCAGAAACCATTTAGAGCATGCAGGTTTGGGGTCCTGGGGTGCATCTCAATTTAGCCTGCTAACAGTTTGAGGCAGGAGGATTCCAACTAGTTTGGACTAAAAAACTTTTTTTTTTTTTTTAAAGATTTATTTATTTATGCATATAAGAACTGGGGTACAGGCCAGAGGTGCAAATGGTGAGAGGAGTCACTAGAGACAGAGTGGGGAACAGAACAGACAGATCTACCGAAATACACTGCTGAGGCGAGGAGCGGGTGAGACAGGAGAGGTCTGCTGCACCATGTGGGTTGCTCCCTGGCCAGGGATCGAACTCGCGCTGCAGAGGCTGCTGATAGCTTCACAGGTTGCGACTTAACTCCTTGCACCACCAGGGAGGCCCTGGACTAAAAATCTTTATTGTGCCCCAGAAGCCCCTATAATACCTGACCCTTGCCTATTGCCTCAAAATTCATCTCTCACTTTTCCATTCTTTACAATGTTCCTATCAAATGATACTTATTCTCATACCTGGGCAAACCAATCTTGTATATGTCAGTGACTTTGCACTTGTTATTCTGTCAGCTACAACATGCTTCTCGTTACTGACTTCTTCAGGTTCCAGTTCAAAATTACCTCTACAGAGAAGTGTTATTACAGGACAGGTAGAAGGGCACCCAGAACCCCCAAACCTGCCTGCTCTAAATAGGTTATGCCATCCACCGCATTAACACAAAACATACAGACCTTTAATGGAAAGGAGCTTTAATACAATTAGTATGTAACAAAGAAAAGACAAAGAATATAGTTTCTAAATAGGTTATGCCATCCACTGCATTAACCCAAAACATACAGACCTTTAATGGAAAGGAGCTTTAATACAATTAGTATGTAACAAAGAAAAGACAAAGAATATAGTTTCCAAATCAAGCACCCAAAGTTACCCATCCCCTTGTTGGCAAGTGTCTAGCCAAACAGGGTTGGACCAAAGCAAGGCCCGAAAGTCTCCCATAAGTCTAAAGCACCTTCTGGCAGGGACCCACAGAAAAGAATCAGAAGCAGTCAAACGAGTCTGGGAGGAAAAGAGCAAAATCAAAACAAAGATAAAAGCTGCAATTGCTAACCTCCCCACTGGTCTCTCACCCACATCTGTTTCAAGCAGCAAGCAGCAAGTGCAACTTTTTCACATGTCTCTCTGCTCCTTGTGCCTCCTCCAGGTCTCCTTCTGGCTCTTCATCCTGCTTCCTTCCTTCCCCAGTCTCCACTCCAGCTTCTCCTCCCTGCTCAGCTCCCCTCTTCTTTGGGTGGAGCAGGGAACCTGGAACCCCCCCCTTTTCCTGGTGACCGTCCTGTTACATTATGTCTGATCCCACCTACAGAAAAATGCCCCACGTCGCCCCAATATATGTACTTTATTTTCTTTAATATTGCTTACATCAGGGGCTTCCGTGGTGGTGCAAGGGGTTAAGACGTAACCTATGAAGCAATCCGCATCTCTGCAGCAAGAGTTTGATCCCCGGCCAGCCAGGGAGCAACCCACATGGCGCAGCAGACCTCTCCTGACTCACCCGCTGCTCCCCTCAGCAGTGTATTTCAGTCAGTCTGCCTGTTCTGTTCCCTAGTCTATCTCTGGTGAATCCACTCAACCCCCACACCTCTGGCCTGTACCCCAGTTCTTAAAAAAAATATTGCTTACATCATTACATGAAAAATTTTATGAATTTTGTTTATCTTCAATCTGTCCTAAGGAATGAAAGTTCCATAAAAACAGAAATCTTGGACTTCCCCGGTGGCGCAGCGGTTGAACGCTGGGTTGCGAAGCTGCCCGAGGCCTCTGCAGCACCGATTCGATCCCCAGCTGCTCCCCGGCCACCGGAGGAGGGTCTCGCATGGCGTGCAGACCTCTCCTGCTGCCCGATGCTCCCCTCAGCAGTGTACTTCGGTCCTTCTGCCTGCTCTGCTCCCTGCTCTGCTCCCCGCTCTGGCTCTGGTGAACTCTCTCACCCTCCCATGCTTCTGACTGTACCCAGTGCTTGTATAAATAAATAAATAAATAAATCTTTAAAAACAAACAAACAAACAAACAAAACCAACTGAAATCTTATCCCCATTTTCTAGAAGAGTGACACATAGCAAGTACTCAATAAATATTTGTTAAAAGAATAAATAAATGGTCTGTTTCCAATTCAGTTCTTTTTTTTTTAAAGATTTATTTATTTATGCATATAAGAACTGGGGTGCAGGTCAGAGGTGTGGGGGTGGGAGGATTCACCAGAGACACAGTGGGAAACACAACAGGCGGACTGACTGAAATATACTGCTGAGGGGAACAGTGGGAAAAACAGGAGAGGTTTGCTGCAACATGTGGGTAGCTCCCTGCTGGCTAGGGATTGAACTCGGGATCAAACTCGTGTTGCAGAGGCTGCAGATAGCTTCACAGTGCTGTATTTAACACCTTGCACCAACAGGGAGTCTCTCCAATTCAGTTCTTAAAAGTGAATCTGGTTTGGATACTTAATTTGGATTGCTCTGCTTGAGGCCACTAACAGCAAGTTATTCTTTCCAAAGTTTCCACTTTTTACACCTACCAGGAGTGCACCAATGTTTCAAATAACATGTTATTTATTTTTAAAGATTTATTTTATTTATTTATGCATATAAGAGCTGGGTGCAGGCTAGAGGTGTGGGGAGGTGAGAAAATTCACCAGAAACAGAGTGGGGAGTAGTACAGGTGGACTGACTGAATTACACTGCCGAGGGGAGCAGTGGGCAAGACAGGAGAGGCCTGCTGTGCAATGTGGATAGCTCCCTGGCAGGGGATCGAACAGGTGTTGCAGTGGCTGCCTATAGCTTGATAGTGCTGAGACTGAACCCCTTGTGCCACCAGGGAGGCCCATAACATATTATTTAATCCAACTAAAACAGCAGAATAAGCAAGTCCTCAAAAATATATTCTATTCATGTACTAGATATCAATTACAAAGTTAAAACTGTATGTTACATTAAACCATGTATCAATCTCTGAAATTTGAGTGAATAGGAATGCTGAGCTACACCTAACTTTATCATTTATTTATAGTCTCTCATTTATATATATATATATATATATATATATATATATATATATATATATATATATATGTGTAAAGAATTTTTAGGGCCTCCCTGGTGGTGCAGGGGTTAAAATCTCAGTGCTATCAAGCTATCTCCAGTCAAATGAAGCAAGAGTTTGATGCCCTGCCAGGGAGCTAATCCACACAGAATAGCAGATCTTGCTGCTCTCCTCAGCAGTGTATTTCAGTGGATCCACCTGTTTTGCTCTCCACTCTGTCTCTGGAGAATACTTTCACTCCCCACACCTCAGTTCTTACATGCATAAATATATAAGTATATTTATGCATAAATAAAAATAAATATTAAAATTTATTTTATTTATTTATGCATAGATAAGTAAAAGTAAATCTTAATAAAAACAAAGCTTTAGGGCCTCCCCTGGTGGCGCAGGCAGTTGAGCGCTACACTGTGAAGCTGTCTGCAGCCTCTGCAGTGCCGGTTCAATCCCAGCTGGCCTCGTAGCAACCCATATGGCACAGCAGACCTCTCCTGTCATGCCCCCTGCTCCCCTCAGCAGTGTATTTCGTCAGTCTGCCTGTTCTGTTCCCCACTCTATCTCTAGAGTGACAGAAAACAAATCTTTAAAAATAAATAAATAAATCTTTAAAAAAAAAAAACAAACAAAAAAACCTTTAAAATTTTTATTTTTGTTTATTTAAGCATATAAGAACTGGTGTATAGGCCCGAGGTGTTGGGGGTGAGAGGATTCACCAGAGACAGAGTGGGGAATACAGGAAGAGCCACTGAAATACACTGCTGAGGGGAGTAGCAGGTGAGACAGGAGAGGTCTGCTGCATTATGTGGGTCAGCTCCCTGGCCAGGGATCAAACCCATGCTGCAGTGGCTTGACAGTACTGAGACTTCAAACCCTGCGCCACTCGGGAGGCCCCTATAGTCTCATATATTTAGAATTTAGAAAATATTTGTTTAAATGACATAAACAAACACTTATTCTACAGCTAAACATTCAAAATAAAAACATACCTCCTAAAGCTCCACTGTGATCTAGACTTTTCTTCATAAACCCTTTACAGACGATCAAAACAGGAACAACAACAGAGAACAGCCAACGCCAAGGAGAGATAGGGCGTAAAATACCTGAAAAATAATAAATGGAGAACATGAATTGTGCCACACCTACACAGGTTAGTTTTCGTTGTAAGCTTTGATAACTACACTCCAATAAAATACTATCATAAGAAGAGAAACTGACATGGAGTCACCGAAATAAAACACATTGAGACAATATATTTTCAGAGGAACACTCCTAGTGGGGAATGAGCAAGTAAGTCCTGTGTATGTTTTGAGAGTCATTTACAACTAATTCTAATAATGGGCATTTCATCCATTTTTGGATTTAAAAATAATCTCGGGGCTCCTTGGTGGCACAAGGGATTAAGCACCCCACTGTGAAGCAATCCACAGCCTCTGTCACATGAGTTTGATCCCTGGCCAGCCAGGGAGATACCCACTTGGTGCAGCAGACCTCTCCTGACTCACCCGCTGCTCCCCTCAGCAGTGTATTTCAGTTAGTCTGTCTATTCTGTTCCCCACTCTGTCTCTCATGAGTCCTCTTACTCCCTGCATCTCTGGCCTGTACCCAAGTGCTTGTATGCATAAACAAATAAAAATCTTAAAACATAAATAAAAATAATCTCTGCTTCCCCATTTTTTGGAACGGAGGCACATATTGAATCTTAGGGTTCAAATGAATGAATTCATAGAATAAATTCTTTTATTACAGGATTAAATTATTCCTGTCTCTTCTTTTCAAAGAGTTTTTAAAGAAATTTTTTAAGACAGCATTCTCACAGGCTGACACACCTTAGGACTCAATGGTTAGCAACTGATTTTTCCAAAGGTGAATCCAGCTTACAGATATTTTTGTTTGGCTAACACAGAGTTTTCTTTCTTTCTTTTTTTTTTTTAAAGACTTATTTATTTATGCATACAAAAAACTGGGGACAGGCCAGAGGTGTTGGGGGGTGGGGTGGTGGTGAGAGGATTCACCAGAAACAGATAGGGAGCAGAACAGGCATATTGACTGAAATACACTGCTGAGGGGAGCAGCAGGTCCAGGAAAGGTCTGCTGCGCCAAGTGGGTCAGCTCCCTGGCAGGGGTTTGCACCCATGCCCAGTGGCTGGTGATAGCTTGATAGCTTGATGGTGCTGAGACTTTATCCCCTGAGCCACCAGGAAGGCCCAAAGTCCAGATTTTTAGTTTGTTTTTAAGACAGGAAATTCAGGTCCATGTGGCAGAACTGACCTTAGATAAAAACTGGCCTCCTCCTTTTGTCAGGTCATGTTTTTCTGTCTTAAAAGTCCTGGGGCCTCCCTGGTGGTGCAAGGGGTTGAGATGTAACCTATGAAGCTGACTGCAGTGTCCGCAGCACTAGTCGAGCCCCCGCCATGGAGCTACTCACATGGTGCAGCAGACCTCTCCTGGGTCACCTGCTGTTCCCCTCAGCCATGCATTTCAGTCGGTCTGCCTATTCTGCTCTCCACTCTGTCTCTGGTGAATCCTCTCACCCTCCAGCACATCTGGCCTGTACCCCAGTTCTTGTATACAAAAATAAATCTTAAAAAGGGCCTCCCAGGTGGCGCAGCAGTTGAGCGCTGGGTGGCGAAGCTGCCCGCAGCCTCTGTAGCGCGGGTTCGATCCCCGGCCACCGGCGAGGGTCCTGCATGGCGCGGCAGACCTCTCCTGCTGCCCACTACTCCCCTCAGCAGTGTATATTATCGGTCTGCCTGTTCTGTTCCCTGCTCTGGCTCTAGTGAATTCTCTCACCCTCCTGTGCTTCTGACTGTACCCAGTGCTTGTATAAATAAACATATCGCTTCTCGGCCTTTTGGCTAAGATCAAGTGTATAAATAAACCAAAAAAAAATCTTAAAAAAAAAAGTTTGATGCACACATTTTAAAAAAAATCTTAAAAAAAAAGTCTAAATATGAGGGGAAAAAAAGTCTCCACCATTCTGACAGGCTCCTGAACAGTAAGGCTCGCTGATTATAGTAAACAAAAATGTAAACTATTGTTTGTGTTCGTTTCTATCAAAAATGGATAATGAAAGACAAAGAGGGTCAAATGTTCAACAAAAAATGGGAAAATCCTGGGTCTCCCCTGGTGGCACAGCAATTGAGCACTGGGCTGCGAAGCTGCCTGCAGCCTCTACAGTGCCAGTTCCATCCGGCCACCAGCGAGGGTCCCACATGGTGCTCGACCTCTCCTGCTGCCCCCGCTGCTCCTCTCAGCAGTGTATTTCATCACTCTGCCTTTCATCACTCTTTTCCCTGCTCTGGCTCTGGTGAATTCTCTCACCCTCCCTGGCTTCTGACGGTATCTGGTGCTTGTATAAATAAAATAAATCTTTAAAAAAAAGAAAGAAAGGGAAAATCCTACTTCTGGAAGAGAAAACTATTCCCATGTTTGACATGCAAGGACATGGACAGCTTCATATATCTGCAATAGGTACCAGGCCCAAGGGGACATTTCAATTTACAAATGTTGGTTTATGATACTTATTTCAAGGCATAGTTACTATTGGCAGTAAGAAGAATCTTCTCCTGCTATACCTCTCTTCCTCAAACTCTGAAGGCTACTGTGAATCTTTATGAATGAACAGTCCTGAAAGCTATACTCTGGAGAACACCAGCAAGGATTCACACGAGTCTTGGCAAGGACTAAGGCCTGAAATTGTAATCACTTATGATACAGCCACTTATAAGAGTTTACTTTCTCATTCTACTTTGCATGTTTTCTTTGGAATGGAACAATATTCTGTTTTTATAGTAGTAAGTAAGCCTGTGTTAAGGTGTAGTGGTCTAAAGTGGCTTGAAAACTTGAAATCTGAGTCCAGAAGACTTTACATGTATGCAAAATCACTTAAGGTTTTAAAAGTCTCTTATCTGTTTGAAGAGATCAAACAGTAGTAGACAAATCCTCCAAATCTCCAAATGTAAATATTACACCACCTTTCATTTTTACTCTTCTTTTCACAGGACACCAGAAACTGAAAAAATCATGTTAGTTATATACCATGGAATATTACTCAGCATTCAAAAAAGATAAACACATGCAATTTGCAGCAACATGGATGGCGCTGGAAGGGATCATGCTCAGCGAAATAAGCCAGAAAGAAAAAGAAAAATACCGATGGTCTCACTCATAGCAGGAATCTAGAAAACTTAAATAAGGGACCAGGAAAATGAATAACTATAAGAAAGTGAAAATCAAAATCAACAAAAAACTATGAACCAGAGACACTTTTAGGGGGCGGGGGTGGGAGGGAGGGATTGGGGTCAGAATGGGGGGGCTGCAATTGTATGGGGAATATAACAATAAAATTTATTAAAAAAAAAAAAAAAAAAAAAAAAATCATGTTAGTATATTCTTATTAAAAGCAAGACTTGTGAAACGGTTTCATCTCACTTATTTTTAACCAAGAAGATGTAATAACCACAAAAAATATTAAAATATTTTGATAGTTACAAGATTAGCAGCATTTATAAACTGTCTTAAACATTTTAGGCACTGTTCATCTTCTCATGTCAGTAAATTAAATCCAGCCTGTGGAAACCAAATAAACACGTTATCACCATCCACAGGACACGAATATTGGAGTCCACAACGGTACAATTTTAAATTTCAACGACTTGATTACAGGAAAAACAACTTAGAACTTTCACACTTACCATAATAGGTGCTTGCAGTCATAGACATAATCCAGAAACCTAAAGAAATGCAAATGACCAGGCTCAATATAACTATGTTACTAATCATCTTTATATATTTTTTGCATATACTGTCTTCAAGATCTGACATGGATATTAAGGCTATGAGCACCTAGTGTTGAAATCTATAACGTTTCTCAGAAAAATCAAGTCATTTAAAGGCCCGATAAAACACTCGTTGATGGGCGCACATAAATGCCATCCTCCAGTGACTCGAAAAAAAAAAAATGACAGAAATCCAAACTATTTCTGGAAAAGGGGGGTTGGCGGGGCTCACGGTCTGGAGGGCGAGGGCAACACCCCCCCGAAACAGCAGAGCGCACCCCTCGAGCGCCCGCCCCTAGGCCGCGGCCACTGCACCCGGAAGCCGCGTCCGGGGAAGGGAAAAGCGACGTCACGCGGCCAATCGGCGGCCCCGGCGCGATGAGCTCCGCCCCCGCGCCCGCCTACGCGCCGCCGCCACCCGGCCCAGGCCCAGGGGCAGGGCGGGGACCCCGAGGCCGGCGCTGGGGAGTGCGGTCGCTTCTGGAGCGCTGCCGGCGCCTCCCGGGATTTCAGGCCCAGCCGGCCAAGCCTCTCCCCGAGGCTCAGCGAGCGGTCGCGCGAGTGTGCGCCTCCTGCGGCTCGCCTCCTACGCGCCTGCGCCGGGGCGGCCGGCTTGGGGGGTGGGGGGGGAATCCCCCTCAGGTGGGCGTGTCCAGGGCGGATGCCAGTCCGGGAGGCCCTGGCGCGACCGTGCGGGAAGGGCTGGCCGCTGGGCACCGCGGGTGTGTGCGGCTTCTGCAGCTGGAAGCTGAGGTCCTTGCGTTTGAGGGCAAGCCTAAGCTGAAGAGTGAAACCACCATCAGGGGAGTGTTAGAATAAAGGAATTTAGACCTGGGAAGTCCAAGTTCAGTCGTAATATTTGAATGCTTTTTCATCTATGGAGAGTGCGTGCTATCTAATGTGATTTTTTTAGGGGACTGAGGATATACCTGTTGTGTTGTAGAGGTGGAATTTCATGGCTTAGGACATCATTTTTATTTTTTATTTATTTTTTAAAGATTTATTTATTTGTTTATACAAGCACTGGGTATAGTCAGAAGCGCGGGAGGGTGAGAGAATTCACCAGAGCCAGAGCGGGGAGCAGAGCAGGCAGAAGGACCAAAGTACACTGCTGAGGGGAGCAGCGGGCGGCAGGAGAGGTCTGCGTGCCATGTGGGACCCTTGAACCGGCGCTGCAAAGGTTGCAGGGCAGCTTCGCAGCCCAGCGCTTAACCGCTGCGCCACCATGGGAGGCCCCTTAGGACATGATTTTTAAAAAAAAAAAAAAATTTTAAGATTTATTTATGCATATAAGAACTGGGGTGCAGGCCAGAGGTGGGCGAGGTGAGATGATTCAACAGAGACAGAGTGGGGAACAGAGCAGGCAGAATGAGTGAAACACACTGCAGAAGGGAGCAGCGGGCAAGTCAGTAGAGGTCTGCTGCGCCATGTGGGTAGCTCCCTGGCCGGGGATCAAACTTGTGCTGCAGTGGATATGGATAGCTTCATAGGTTGCGTCTTAAGCCCTTGCGCCACCAGGGAGAGGACGTCTTTTTTTTTTTTTAAGATTTATTTATGCATACAAGAACTGGGGTGTAAGCCAGAGGTGGTTGGGGTGTGTGTGTGTGTGTGTGTGTGTGTGTGTGTGTGTGTGTGTGTAAGTGGGGATCAGAACAGGCAGATCTTATACTGAAATACACTGCTGAGGGGAGCAGCAGACAAGACAGGAGAGGTCCGCTGCGCCATGTGGGTTGCTCCCGGACCAGCCAGGGATTGAACTCGTGCTGCAGAGGCTGTTGATAGCTTGAAAGTGCTGTCTTTAACCCCTGAGCCACCAGGCAGGCCCTAGGACATCATTTTGAACAGTACTGTTTAGTTATCTATTATGTGCTAGACACCACTGATTGCTAGAGGCGTAAAGATAAAATTAAACATAGCACCTGCTATTGGACTCTCAAATAGTCATTGTCATGACACCCCTTGCATTATAGAAACATCTGTGTCCACACTGCTCAGATGTAAAGTGTGAATGTGCATTCAACCAGTTCATTTAAAAAGCAGAATGTCTTGTTAAAAATGACCATTAAAAATCCAAGTCTTGTGGCCGATTTCACATCTTAATTGAAATTAACTTTTGTTTACCTGGGTTAACAGTAACTAATTGACTATTACATTATATTTCTGAATTTCTTCAGTTAATTACTAACGTTGTAAAAAGAGGAAGAAAGCTTCAGGCATAGTACCCGAATGTGTTTTTAAATCATTAAGAGAAATTACCTTTTTTTAAATTTTTTAAAAAAATTATTTATTTATGCAAGATCGGGGGTACAGACCAGATACTTGGGAGGGTGAGAGGATTCACCAGAGACAGAGCCAAAAACAGAACAGGCAGACCGATAAAATACATTGCTGAGGGGAGCAGCAAGCGAGACAAGAGAGGTCTGCCACGCCATGTGGGATTCTTGCAGGCCGGCCGGGATCGAACCCGCTCTGCAGAGGCTGTGGACAGCTTCACAGTGTGGCGCTCAACCATTGCGCCACCAGGGAGGCCCAAGAAATTACTTTTTAAAAACTCACTATTTTAAAATGCAAAAGCATGCTTAGACAATTTACACCTTTTTCTTTGGTGAGCCATCTAATTAACTAGTTAGCTGTGAACCAAATCTGTGAGGTAGGGCTAAATAGTAGTCACATTCTCTTAACTAGATTACAAGCTTGTGAAGTCTTGCAGAAATTCATTATGTGCCCAATGTATTTTGGGCTCAGTTTCTTAAACAGTTAAATTACCTCAAAAAGTTGACTGGCCAATATCAGTGATATCCCACAATTGGGCTGATTTTTATTAAAAGCTATTATTATTGTGATTTCATAGTGACTTTGTTTTTGTCTGCATAGATAAAGTTTTGAACTGGTCTTGCTACCCTCCCTCCCCCATTTCATTATAGTCACTGGGTGTTCTGTGAGATTTTTTTGGTCCAACAGGAAACCACAGCTGTATCAGACCTCTGCCAACAACACTTAAGTCAAGCTGTGCCAGGGTATCGTGGATGTCAGACATGATTTTCTCATGATTATGGCCAAAAAAATGCATATTAATCAGTGGGTTAATTATTGATGCTGTTCTCCATAAACAAGTTACTTCAGTTTAGGCTGAAATAATCTGGGGGGATTAATGTATTTAAAATATATTTCCTTAAACATGATTTTATAGACCCATAATTTTTATAGATTTTGACAGTTAAAATTTTCAAGTTTTAAAAAGAAACTTTTTCCTTAAGGCTTTTTTTTTTTTTTTTAAATTTTTTTTTTTTTTTAATGGGGGCATGTTTTTTTTTATTTATTTGTTTGTTTGTTTGTTTGTTTTGTTTATACAAGCACTGGGTACAGTCAGAAGCGCGGAGGGTGAGAGAATTCACCAGAGCCAGAGCGGGGAGCAGAGCAGGCAGAAGGACCGAAGTACACTGCTGAGGGGAGCAGCGGGCGGCAGGAGAGGTCTGCGCGCCATGTGGGACCCTCCTCTGGTGGCCGGGGATGAGCCAGGGATCGAACCGGCGCCGCAGAGGCTGCGGGCAGCTTTGCAACCCAGCGCTCAACCGCTGCGCCACCTGGGAGGCCCCCTTAAGGCTTTTAATTCACTTTAAAAGCCATTTTCTACCAACAGAGAATTTCTGGTTGAACATTTCCAGGACTACATTCCTTGTAGGTAAGCAACTCTACTCCAATCTCTATAACTCTCTCCCCTTCCCCATACTTCTGATCAAATTTAAGATTAAGAAATATTCTTATTTACATTTTGGGAAAATAACTGGCATAACAGGAATTTCCTTAGAAAAAAATTTTAATAACAACATAATACAATTTCTGTGACTACAATATGCAATTGTTTAATATACATGGTAAAATCACTATTTTAGAAAGTTTCCAATTGTTTAAATGCTAAAAATCCCATACACTAGCATAAAGATGAACTATATTCAACTATATTTTATACCAAAATTAAAATTTACCAGTATCGCAGCATTGAGAGATGAGATAAAGTATCAACATCCTAAATTCTATTGGAAAAGTTCAACAATGATCTCATAGACTATCTCTAAGATATTTCATTTGCGGCATATGACTTGTCCTATTTAATAACATGGTTTATGTGTTTAACAGGAGGTTATAATTTGGAGGGCAGAGAAGAGGATTTGGAGGCTGAAATCTGTATCAGTCTAAGGAGGCTGAAATCTGTATCAGTCTAAAACTTTACAGGTTACTGGCATTTCTAGTGCCCTTTGACAAGTAGTATGAATGTCTGAATAAATAAATTACATTAACAGGGATTTCCCCATCTGTAAATTAGAGCTAATACACCTAATACAGAGAATATTTATAAAGAACAAGAGAACGAATGGGTGCCATAGTGTTTTGTTAACTTTCAGACTCTGAGTTATTTTTTATAATCTGTTAGAGTAGGATTTGATAACTTTTTACAAAACATCATGGCTTAGATTTCATATATTATTTATACTTTCCTTTTAATAAAGATAGCATTAGTAACAAATTTATTAATGTATTTTTTAAAAAGATTTATTTATTTATGCATGTAAGAACGGGTACAAGCCAGAGATATGGGGGACGGGAGGATTCACCAAAGACAGAGTAGGGAACAGAACAGGCAGATTGACTGAAATACATTGCTGAGGGGAACAGTGGGCAAGTCAGGAGATGTCTGCCGCGCCTTGTGGGTTAGCTCCCTCCCTGGGGATTGAACTCACCAGGGAGGCCCACAGTTGCTCTATTTGAATCTCACTAAAAATGGAGATAAAAAGCATGCTTACGTGTAAGATAAGATAAATTGTTTCCATTTAAGTTGTAAGTTGTGAAGATAAAATATGGTAACAACTTTCTATGATTAAGTTCTATTGTGGATTTATAGGTGGGAGAAATTTAAGAGTTTCTGTATCAACACATCTAGGGGCAAAGGGTATGGAACTTTATAGCATGTTTATTAATGCATCAGTTTTGAAACAGGAACGTTAGTATTTTTATTACAAGAAAAAGAATTGCATACATTAATCATTTGTTTAATCAAGGTAATAGCTGGATCCCAATCTCTGAAGTAATATGCTATTTCACAATACAGTATCTTAGGTGCATATAATCATCTTTGAGTTTTTATTTGTCAGAGGTACTTGAGGCCCTATCTAGTATGGATGACTCCAGGGCATTTCACATTCAAAATCATTAATTTCAAAATATTTTACAATCTATCTTAAAAGTAATGTTCTTATGAGGGAGGTCAAAATTAGTTCATTTTTATTGGCAAAAGATAACAGAAAATTCAAATAAAAACAGCTATGTTTCCGTTTTCCATAATTATTCTAAATCATATTGCCAACAATAATTTAATAAATACAAAACCCAGTAGTTTTAACATCATATTTAATGTTGGTTAACTCCTACATCTTTTTTAGAATGTAAAATTCCAACTTTGGTACAGAAAATTTTCTTCTAATATAAATTAAACACATAGAAATAAAAATCTATGTGTCATAAAAATTTAAAAAGACAAAAACACAAAACACCTTGCAAGCATACAGTTTCCTAGCAAAAATTTTAAGCACGTAATTTTCATATAAGGCACTTCTTCAAAAAAAAAAAGTTTCATAAAAAATTTCCATTTTATTTTGCAATCCAGTCTTCATAAATTATATAGTAACAATGTTGCTTCAAGCAGAACTTTATTAAATACCCAATTTTGGCATAGTTTCTTTAAATGTCTTTATCTTTGAATAAAATGAAGGATAGGCATCAAGTTCTACGCAGGCCAATCTTAACTGAAATGTACACTTGGCTGCTTTAGATTTAGAGAATTGGTAAAATTTTATCCTGTTGATCTTGCTCAAGAATCTTGAAATCTTCCAAAGGAAGATTGCTTAAGGCAGTTGGTAAAATGTGCTCTGATGTGCCCTTACGTAATATGTTATTTGCTTCTAGATTCTTCACCAAGCAGGTGGCTTTGATCCATCTTCGAGTTGCTCTGCGTTCTTTTTGTAGGCAACTTTTCATTTTCCTTCTTAAGCTTGCTATTTCTTTTTCCAGTTTAATTATCCTCTTTTTTGCCTCCATAGGATTCCTAAAGGCATAACTATGTTCAAGTAGTACTTGCTGACTATTAATGTTTGATTTTAAATTAGACGGTCCGGCTGGAGTACAACTGTTGTTTTTCTTCAAAAGATTCCTTGACTTGAGTTTCTGAGCCAAATAAAATTAGAGGATTGAACATAAATTATGGAATATCACAAATAAATAAATTGTTGAGTTTTTAATAACTATATTAAACTGCTCTTTTAAAAGCCAATTTAAAGAGATTATTAGGAAATATCAGCAGTCCATTTCATGCAATTATGGATTCATGTTTTTCAACTAGTTGAATTAACTCCAGCTAGCTGTTTTCTTTTTTGTCTTCTCTCTCCAGTTACAAACTTTGGTGTGGAAATAGACAATGGACATCCTAGGTCTCTTCCCAATTACTATGGATCTATGGAGATTTTAAAAATCCTTTGCAATTTTCTTGATAAGGCCAAGACAGAATGTATGTAGATATTTTGTTTACTTGTAGTACTGATTTGCTTTTTTTTTTTTTTTTTAAGATTTATTTATTTATTTATACAAGAACCGGGGTACAGGCCAGATGCGCGGGAGGGTGAGAGGATTCACCAGAGACAGAGCGGGGAACAGAAGAGGCAGACTGACGAAATATACCGTTGAGGGGAGTAGTGGGCGAGATAGGAGAGGTCTGCCGCGCCACGTGGGACCCTCGCCGGCTGGCGGGGATCAAACCAGTGCTGCAGAGGCTGTGGACAGCTTCACAGCACTGCGTTCAACTGCCTGCGCCACCAGGGGAGGCCCTGATTTGCTCTTTTTTTAGGTAATTATTATTCCCTCAACTTGAAAATATTTGAGGCCCTAGTATCCCACTTAATAAAAACATATTCCCAAACATCAAGCTCCTGAATAGATTTTCTTATTTAGGAATTTCTTGTTCAGTTTTATCTTTCAATTAAGGATTTAAAAATCTGGCTGGGAATTTCTCTTCTCACTCCATACAGGAAACCCATGGACACTTTTTCCCTTTATCTCTTTCATTCAACTAATTACCAAGTTCTATTTGTTCTAATTCCTAAGTATCTCTATCATCAATCTTCTCTCCATTATTCTTTTTTTTTTTTTCCAAAAGATTTATTTATTTATACAAGCACTGGGTACAGTCAGAAGCACGGGAGGGTGAGAGAATTCACCAGAGCAAGAGCGGGGAACAGGCAGACTGACGAAGTACAATGCTGAGGGGAGCAGCGGGTGCGGCAGGAGAGGTCTGTCGCGTCATGTGGGACCCTCGCCAGCGGCCGGGGATCGAACCGGCGCTGCAGAGGCTGGGGGCTGCTTTGCAGACCAGTGCTCAACCGCTGCGCCACCAGGGAGGCCCTCTCCATTATTCTTAATGCTAATATCCATATCAGGTCCATAGAGTATGTTAATAACTTTTTTTTATTGCCCTCCACCTCATTTTGATCTCATGGACCCATATTCTGCCACCAGAATAATTTTTCTAACTGGTTTAATTCCTCTTTGTCTACCCAATATCAAGAGAAAATAAATCTTTTCATGGCCACTGAACCATTTAGGGTCTTACCCCACTCTACTATTCACCATCTTGATTTCTACTACAGCAATACTAAACCACTTAGTCACCATTATAACCTCTAATTTTATGTCTTTTTGAAACGCAGGGGAATTAATTTCTATACACATAAATAAGACAAATATGACTCCTGTCCTCATGAAACCTATAATTGGTAGTCCCTTTGCCTGAAGGAAGTGGCAGGGAATCTTTTTTTTAAAAGATTTATTTATTTATGCACACAAGATCTGGGGTACATGCCAGAGTTGTGGTGGGGTGAGAGGATCCACCAGAGACAGAGTGCAGAGCAGAACAGGCAGACTGACTGAAATACACGGCAGAGGGGAGCAGCAGGCTAGTCAGGAGAGGTCTGCTGCGCTGTGTGGGTCATCTCCCTGCCTGGGGAGCAAACTCATGCTGCAGGGGCTGCAGATAGTTTCACAGGTTGCATCTTAATCCCTTGCGCCACCAGGGAGGCCCAGCAGGGAATCTTTTTGATCTTTATATTCCCAGCATCTAACTTAGATTCTTATATAATATTTGGTAAATATTTGTTGAATGAATAAATGATTAAAATGTTGTATATTTCAACTCTAATATATATATATGAGTGTGTACTACAGATTTGTGTGTACTATAGTGGTACAGAGGATTCAGAAGTGAAAGACACAGTTGCCCTCTTGGAGCTTTTCTACTATCTGTAATAATTAGTTCATCACAACCTCTTCTCCTGTTCAGTTAATTCCTGTACATTTACAAATTTAATGGTCACAAATAATTCAAGAATAGCAGTGTTTTCCCCTCTCTCAGATGAAAAGATATGTCTTCCTTTTAAACACCAAACTCTATTTTTGTTCATTATATCCTTTCTAATCTTTCAATGAGCCTGCCTTTCTTGGCTTTTTCTAAGATATTCCTTAACTAGATAAAATATTGTTTGAGTTCACTCACCAACCTTAACTCTTTCCTTCCTTTTACCTAAAGCTTGCTAACATTTTATTATTTTTCCACTCCTCAGCTCATTGGCTTTTTTTCTTACTGTGCTATTGCAATATTCAAAAACCCTCTTTTGAGTTCCAAATCCTACACATCTGGGCTCTATGAATTTTTTTGTTATGCTTCTCCATGGACTTATATTCCTTGGTGTAACCCTGGTATTCTCTGGGTATGCAGCTCTTAAAAGAACTGCTTTAGAGCACTGCTAAGTGCTGAGCGATGCTGGCGGTTTCATTATTTATGATTTCTCAATTTTTACCAATGGTTAATTTGCTGATAATAACTGGCAGTAGCAAAAAATTCCAATATAGTAAAAAGTTTGGATTGGGGAAAGAATATTGGTGTCAAATAGCCTAAGCTCTAATTCTAGCTTGCACCTTTATTGTGTAAGTAGAAGTTCTGCAACTTTCTTAAGGCATTTCATTAAATATGAATTTCAATGTATTCTGAATTGCTTCATTTTATAAGTAAAAAAGGAATGGATTCCAATAATGGTAAAAGTGGGTAATAGAAAAATAATGTTACCTACCATAGACTTTATATGAGTACAAAAATCAAAAATAGTTGGAACAGCATCCATTTTAAGTCGTCTAGTTTGTCCTGTTAGGTCAAAACAGGAGGCTTCAAAGTGCTTTGAACAAAGAAAAGTGTGTTTTCCTGGCACAAAATTTTTGCGCCTAACCAGGCGAACCCATTCTTTTCTTCTTTTAGGATCCAAAGGAAACCTTAAAAAAAACAACAACAAAGAACTAAGATTCCAACTATCACACTTCTGATTGCACTTAAATGGTTAAAAGAAATTTTAAAAGATGATACTTGAAGAGTCTTACATTTACAAATTTTTTTTTAAAATTTCCAGTGTCCAGACACTGAAAGAGACACTAACTCATACTTACAACCCCCCCACCCCCCAATTTATGTGATTTTATTTTTCAGGGTTTTAAAGATATTTTCTTTGCAAATTGGTCCTCAGTTTGGGCACTAAAAATAAAGAAGACTAATCTAGGTGATAATGTCACAATGTTTGACATGTTGTTGATGTACATTTTAAAACCAAATCAGATATTTACAGATTAAATTTTATCAAGGAAAGTCTAGGCAGATTTTGGTATTCCTTTCTCTGTATTCCTTTGTTATACCACATTATTTTGTAGTTTTTCCAATTTAATAAGTTTCCAGTGAAATGAAAAGTAGATTATAAATTTCCTACAGACAGGACTTTCATCTATTTCTAACACTTAGCACAACATCTTGTAAACAAAAGGGACTCAAAAATTTGCTTATGTAATATGAATACAGCATATTTAAAGTAATAATTCACGGGCCTCCCCGGTGGCACAGCGGGGGAGCACTGGGTTGCGAAGCTGCCCGCAGCCTCTGCCAGCAGCCACCGGAGGAGGGTCCCACATGGCGCGCAGACCTCTCCTGCCGCCCGCTGCTCCCCTCAGCAGTGTACTTCGGTCCTTCTGCCTGCTCTGCTCACGGCTCTGGCTCTGGTGAATTCTCTCGCCCTCCCGCGCTTCTGACTGTACCCAGTGCTTGTATAAACAAAACAAACAAACAAGCAAACAAATAAATAAAAAAACATGCCTCTTAAAAAAAAAATGAAGTAATAATTCACTGTATTACATCTCTATGGCTAAATTGCATGTATTAAAACAGTAAACTCTTATGTGATATAGAAAGCATAATTATTACAAAAAGTAAAATGCTACTGAGAAAGCAGCAGGAATGTTGTACTTTCATACTTATTTCAAATATAAAACATAGATATATATGTTTATACATATAAATAGCAGCCAGTATATATATATATATATATATATACACACACACAGAGTTTATATATATATGTAGCAGCCAGTATATACCCAATACAGGGACCTATTTAAAAATTCTAGTGGTGGGATCTACCTGGTGGCCTAGGGGTTAAGTCTCAGAGGTATCAACTCTATGACCTGAGTTCAATCCCTGGCCTGGGAGCTGACCCACATATGGCACAGCAAACCTCTCATCTCACCTGCTGCTCTCCTCAGCAGTGGATTTCAGTAGATCTGCCTGTTCTGCTCCCCACTCTGTCTCTGGTGAATCCTTTCACCCATGTCCCCCTCCCCTGCGACCTCTTACTCCCCACTCCCGCCCCCTCCCCTGCACCCCAGTTCTTCTTTGCAAAAATTAATAAATAAAATATTAAAAAAATTGGGAAAAAAATCCAGTGGTAACTGTTGACTGGCTTGGAAATGTAAAAGTCAACATTAACATGTAATAAATTTGAGTCGAATTCTTCTTTAGTTTGACTACAAGTATTAGTTGTGAACTGACTAGTGTTTAAAAAGAACTAGTAATGTTAGGAAATCATGACTTAGAAGCCCCCATCTGAAGCCTCACTAGAAAACAGCTTTTGCCACATCAAAAATGCTATTTTTTTTAAAATCTTCCTACTTTTTCTAACTGTAAGTTTCAGTTTCCTCTCTTCTTTGAATAAGCAATTTGCTAATCTATATCTTTTCCTGTTTCTGGACGAATATTTTCTTTTATTTATGCATACAAGAACTGGGGATTAGCCAGAAGTAGGGTGGGGGGAGGTGTGAGAGAATTCACCAGAGAGAGAGTGGGAAGCAGAACTGGCAGATCTACTGAAGTACACTGCTGAGGGGAGCAGTGGGTGAGCTAGGAGAGGTCTGCTGTGCCATGTGGGTTATCTCCCTGACTGGATCCTGCTGCAGTGGCTGCCTATAGCTTGATAGTGCTGAGACTTAACCGCTTGTGCCACCAGTGAGGCCCAAAACTACTTTTTTTGCTCAAATTATCAGCAGTCAGGGCTTAAAGCAATGAAAGCCCAGATTTACTGGTTAACAGCCTGCTGTCCTGTTTCTGTTCTCCTAACCCAAAACACCTTTCTCTGAAGACATTAGCATCTGTATGTCACTCTGTAACAGGGTGGTCCCCAGGAAACTGCCTTTTCTATCCACCTGGCTGCTTAACCCCACCCTCAGGTCCCAGCCACCTTCCCTTTGGTGGTGATGGGATTTGGAGTTCCCAGTGTCTTTGGCTTTGACCTGGGGTGGGGGTGGAGTCCACAAAGCCTATATGGAAATAGCTTTGGGACATCCTTTTCCCCCTAACAACTCTATAGTTACTCTATTTTTCTACTTCGTTAGAAACCTCTGAAAAGGAATGTATCTATTTGCCTCTCACCTCTTAATAATATTCTCATTTCAAATACCTGTTTCAATATATTTGATGGTTTGGAAATGTTTCCTGAGGCCTAAGCTAAAAATCAAGCTTTAGTTTATAAGCACATTTTTTCTTATTAGGATCTCAATATCCAGTATCATTGTATTATCACCTACATAGGACTGTGTTTCAGGTACTAATTTCCAACCTTTCCTCTTAAGCTCTTTTTAAAACTAGGTCCCTAATTAAGAGACTAGTGCCCTCAAATTGAACACTATTTTAATCAAAACCTACTTTTTCTTTAAAAACTCAGTTTGGGAATCCAATATTCTTTTTTTTTTTCCAAACTGACTTTATACCTTAATTTTTTTTTTACATCATTGTTCATTTTCAAACAGTATTTGCTCCCCCCCCCCGAAATTCAACCTTCTTAAGGAACCTTTTCATGATCAGAAGACTAGGTTAATGTTACCGATCATATAGTACTATATTCTAATTGCTTACTTTTACATCTGTACTACTAGATTATTCATTTCTCCTGGATAGGAGCTGTTTTCACTGTTATCCTGTTAAGTACTCAATGAACTTTTTTAGTAAATCAGTGAATGCACTAGTGGGATTAATTTGGCCTTACTAATCTTTAGATTATCTGTGTTAGAATAATAAGAACCAATACTTATGTACTGAATTTTAGATGTTTTTATTCATCATTATCCTTAGTCATGTTTTCATGTGTTGATGGATTTTTATCAGCATCTTCACAGGGTGGATGATGTAGCCCATACACTGAATTTAAGTTATAATAAATCATGCTGTAAATATTACAAAATTAACATGGTGGTAATCTGAATCGAAATTTCAGAAACATTAGGTGTTCTGGAAATCACTCAGTATTTTAAACAACTAATTTGCTTGAGTCCTTAATAAATAGCTGAATGCCTCTTACATTCTAAACACTATATTAGGTACTGAAGGCATAGTGGTAAAGAAATCTTATCTACTTTTATGATATCTACTTTTTTTTTTTTTAAGATTTATTTATTTATTTATACAAGCACTGGGTACAGTCAGAAGTGCAGGAGGGTGAGAGAATTCACCAGAGCCAGAGCAGGGAACGAAACAGGCGAGACTGACGAAATACACTGCTGAGGGGAGCAGCGGGCGGCAGGAGAGGTCTGCGCGCCATGTGGGACCCTTGCCTGGCGGCCAGGGATCGAACTGGCGCTGCAGAGGCTGCGGGCAGCTTCGCAGTCCAACGCTCAACCGCTGCGCCACCAGGGAGGCCCTCTACCTTTTTTTGAAGAAAAAAAAAGAAAAAGAAAAGATTTATGCACAGAAGAACTGGAATGTAGGCCAGAAGCGTGGAGGGTTAGAGGATTCATGAGAGACAGAGTGGGGAGCAGAACATGCCGATTTTATTGAAATAGACTGCTGAGGGGAGCAGCAGGTAAGAAAGGAGAGGTCTGCTGCACCATGTGGGTTAGCTTCCTGGCCAGGGACTGAACTCAGGCCACAGCATTGATAGTGCTAAGACTTAATCCCTGCACTACAAGGAAGGCCCTAATATCTACCTTTGCTGAGGGTGTTCTGAATAATTTGATGCAGCAGAAGAAAGTGACTGAGGATATTATCTCCAGTCAAGCCAGGGCATTGATTCTCAAAGAATAGCTGGGTGACTCTAGTTAAGTTATATATTAACATTTTTAGGTTGCAGTTTTATCATCTATGAAGTAGAGTAATGGTACCTAGTGTGGCCTTAAGGATTAAGTGAGACAAAGTGAGTAAATGCTTAACCCAGTGCATAGTACATGGTAATACTAAATAAATGCTATTTATTATTCTAAAATTAATTACAAGTATCATGGGTGTTATAAAAGGTTAAGTATAAGGTCACATAAACAGGAAGAACTAATCTGATTGGGAGGCCTTAAGAAAGTAGGATTTAGCTGTGGTGGGAGTAGTATAGTGAAGTGTATTGATATCTTGGGGGTGGAGAAGGGTTTTTCATAATGAACTAATACTGGAGGACTTTCTAAGTTAAGGAATAATTTTGAGATTTATCCAAATGTCATTAGTAAGTTGTTAAAAGGCCAAATTTAAAAAGCAAGTAGATGTTAACTTAGACTACAGGAGCAGTTGCTATCATTTTGGTAAGAGTGAGAAAACCTATGTCTTGGTATGAGGAGAGGGGCTGGCAGAGGAGACTGAAGGAAACAAGCCAAAGAAGTAAAATGGGGCCTCTTTGGTGGCCTAGGGGTTAAGTCTCAGCGCTATCACCACTGCGCCCTGAGTTCAATTCTCAGCCACATCCACATTTGGTACTGTACACCTCTTCTGTCTCGCCCCGTTCCCCTTAGCAGTGTATTTCAGTAGATCCGTCTGTTCTGCTTCCCACTATGTCTGGTGAATCCTTCCCTCTCCTCCTCCCCGCCCCCCTACCTCTGGCCTACACCCCAGTTCTTCTACACAAACAAAAAAATTTTTTTTTAAAAAGGAAGTAAAATGAAAATCACAGTATTAGTGTCAGATAATTCAAAAGTATAAAGTATTTCAAGGAGAAATGATCACATTCCATGAAAAGTCTATGTAAGAGTGACAACTCAGCAAGAGCAGTTTCAGAGGATTATTGGGGAGACATACTGGATTGGGCTGAGTACAAGAAAAACGGAGACGGTAAGTTTATAAAGCCAACATAATTTGTAAATGGGGATAAGTCTAACGTCCTAGAAGTTAAATGTTATTTGCATTTATGAAGTAGGGATGTATTTTTATTATGTTATTTTAAGACAAATTTCTGGGTTTGCACGTGAAAATGTCAATTTCCTAATAGGCAACTAGTCAAATACAGAAAGGAGGTATGCATGTACTACCATACATCTCAACTATTCATTATTGGTGCCTTGAGTCCCTCCTCTCCTCACCTTTTATATGGAATGACCAAATACAGTAGCTTTGAGACATTTCTCAAATATGTCTGTTTCTTTCCATCCCTACTAGGAGCACTACTCTAGTCTAAGCTACTGGGTGCATGATCTCTGATTTTCCTACAGGTTCCTAACTGTTTTTTCTCTACAGTGTATCTTAATACCCTATTTTTTTTTTTTTTTTAATAGAGGCATGCTTTATTTATTTGTTTGCTGGTTTTGTTTTGTTTGTTCTGTTCATACATGCACTGGGTACAGTCAGAAGCGCGGGAGGGTGAGAGAATTCACCAGAGCCAGAGCGGGGAGCAGAGCAGGCAGAAGGACCGAAGTACACTGCTGAGGGGAGCAGCGGGCGGCAGGAGAGGTCTGCGAGCCATGTGGGACCCTCCTTAGGTGGCCGGGGAGCAGCCGGGGATCGAACCGGCGCCGCAGAGGCCGCGTGCAGCTTCGCAACCCAGCGCTCAACCGCTGCGCCACCGGCGAGGCCCCCTTAATACCCTATTAAGTTCAGTTGACACTGAAGCAGAATTTTCCTGTGAAAGAAGCTAGAGTTAAATTAACATTCTATAATAAACCCCTTTTTCCATCATCAGATTTGTCTTCTTGATGATGTTCGACTAACACTTTAAATACTGCACTTATCCACACTGTAGGGAGAGCTGCTTAATATGCAAATCCAATCATGCCATTCTTTTAAAATCCTTCAGAGTTTCTCAACTACTCTTCGGATAAAACAAAAATCCTCAAAGTAGAACTATATACGATCGAATCTAATCACCCTTTATTGAGTGTTCTTTGATTTTACAAAGCTGTTAAATCTCTCATATTTTCTCTTCTGGGCACTTTACTGTAATTTATTGTCTTTCTTTCCCATTATTCTAAAAACTCCAAAAAGGTAAGAACTTTTACAGATCCCTCGCACAATGTCAACCAAATAATCCTGTACGTTTCTGACAGATGAATTACAGCACTACATTTGCATGTGGTAGTTGAAAAACAGAAACATCACAAAGATTTTAAGTGGTAGTTTTTAATAAAGGGGTATATTTGTTCACAATGAGGTGGCGAAAAAGTCAGGATATAGTTTTCTACATTCTAAGATGTATTAAGTTATTAAGTATAAAATCAGAATTGTTTGTACTTTTAATGCTTCTTTCCTTCGGGCATATGGTAGGCACTTGCAGAGAAGGTAAACATTAATTGGAGTGGTCAAAGTGCTTTCAAGAGTTCTGATTTGATAAAGAATTTTGATTGCTCTTGCAGCAGACAAGGAAAAAGAAAATTGGATTCTATTTATTATTCTGTTCTGGTAATAGAAAGCTTATCATTTGCACTGAACTCCGTGGCTATCAAAGACGACTCAGTTCCTCCTACAAGAAATCTAGATGTTTCCATGTCAATTGAGCTAATGAGAATCACCTAATTTTAACGGGAATCCTGCTCACTGTTAAGATGATTGCAAACTTAAACAGGAAGCTCTCGCCCCTCTTACTGTTAGGGGGAAACGCGCGGGTGAGGACCCACAGTCAGGCACCCCGTTTTGTATCGGGGTTGCTCTACAACATTACGACTTCTAGACCGGTCTAATACAGAGCTGAAAAAGAACTGAAAATTAAGGTAACCTCTGGTTACTTTTTCTCTAAGGAGTAATGACCCTATAAATTTTGCATTTCCTGGAGAAAAACCTTCCCCTAAGGGAGACAAAAACTGAAGGTATGAGAAACACAAAGGGCAAAAATGATGTTTTCTTACTACCAACTAGTCAAGTCATTCGAATTAGTAGACCCCCTTGGTTCCTTCCAGACAAGTGCTACCCAAATCTAGGCGGTCCCGTTCCCCTCACCACCCCCATCCCTGCCCATATTACCTGTGGAAGCTGATGTTAATGTGCTTGTTGTAGGTAGTAGCACAGCCCGCCGCGGCGCAATTGGTCGGCATTTCCCTTTCCCCCTCATTCGGCGCAGTCTTAAGCCAGTTCTGAAGCGCTGGCTGCTACTTTTCCTTCGGGCACTGGCTGGGCAAGGAACTCAGGGGAAGGGCTACCGAGCTCATTGTGGGAGCCGAGTGAAAGAAGGGGTGTGCTTGTGTCTGGGTGGTGGTGGTGGTGGTGGTGGTGGCCGCGGGGGAGGGGGGCCAGGGAGCAATGTCAACCTTTCCTTCTCTTTATTAATATGGCGGACTTGAGCCAGCAGAGCCGACGGCCCTGGAGCTCCAGTCGCCTTCATTGCCTTCACCAACATGGCGGAAAGCCCTCCCCCTCCCCCTCCCCGCCCCCCAAAGGAAGCCAGACTACTGTTTCTCTTCTACGTAGCAATCAAAAAGAGGCGGTTCCTCCACCTTCCCCGATTACCACAAAACTCTCGCGGCGGAGAGTAAAAGCAAGCCCGCCCACGGCACCGCGCACCCAGTTATCCCAATCCAGAGTCTGGAATGCTTGCGGGCCATCGGCTGGGACCGCCCAATCGCGCGAGGCTGGAAAAACTACAAATCCCACGGAGCACCGCGCTGCCCGGACGATTATCGCGTGAACTGGGCGCCTGGCTTCCTGCGTGCCGCAGGAAGTGACGTCCAGGGCCAGCCACTTCAAGTGCCCCTTTCTCGCGAGGCGGAAGAGCCCCGATCGCGGAGGAGCAAGGGGGCGCTAAGGCAGGGAATTGGGCTGCGACGGTCCGGCGAGAAAGAGCTGGGGTGCGGGGAAGTTGGGGAGCAAAGCCCGCGCTAGGTGTCCGAGTCGGGCGAGACCGCACCGGCCGGGGCCGTTAGGAAGGAAGGAAACCGCGGAGGAAGGCGCTCGTCGGGCGGATCCCCGGACGGAGGGCTAAGGTGGTGTGGAAGGCGCTGCTCCCGGGATGGCGACCGCGGATACTCCGGCTCCGGCCTCCAGCGGCCTCTCGCCCAAGGAAGAAGGGGAGCTGGAAGACGGGGAGATCAGTGATGACGATAATAACAGTCAGATACGGAGCCGGAGCAGCAGCAGCAGCGGCGGCGGGCTGTTACCGTACCCGCGACGAAGGCCTCCTCACCCGGCCCGGGGCGGTGGATCCGGCGGAGGCGGTGGCTCCTCGTCGTCGTCGTCCTCGTCTCAGCAGCAGCTGAGGAATTTCTCACGCTCGCGGCATGCGTCGGAGCGGGGCCACCTCAGGGGACACAGCAGCTACCGACCCAAAGAGCCATTCCGGTCTCACCCGCCCTCCGTGCGCATGCCGTCGAGCTCCCTGTCCGAGAGCAGCCCCCGGCCGTCCTTCTGGGAACGCAGCCACATCGCCCTGGACCGTTTCCGCTTTCGAGGCAGGCCTTACCGGGGTGGGAGCCGCTGGAGTCGGGGGCGAGGAGTGGGGGAGCGAGGAGGCAAGCCGGGGGGCAGACCTCCTCTGGGAGGAGCGGGATCCGGATTCGGCAGCAGTCAGAACTGGCGAGAACCCTCTCCACCTCGGAAGAGTTGTATCCTTAACGTGGCGGTCTGCCCTGGGTGTGTCGCTCGCTGAAGTTCCCTCTGGCGTCATTACTGGGTCTGAGATGAGCAACTTTTCTGAGCCGTCAGAGCCGCTCATTTGTCAGTGTCAGCCCACTGAAAGCAAGCTCTTCTTTGGTAACCTCCATGTGTCACGATCTAGTGTTTCTTAAAATTAATGGGGGCCAGTGCTTTCGACCACTACCGTGCTGCGGATGAGGGGCAAGCTGTCGGAATCTAGGAGAGCTTAAGGTCGGATTTATAGTGGTACAGTAGAAGGCCAACTGTCATTAGCTTTTTTGTTTGTTGGTTTGTTTTAAATTTTTCTGCTGCGGGAACTTTGTTTTTATGTGAAGTTCAGTTAGATAGTTAGAGGGAAATACAGACATTTTGGGGAATACTGTTGCTTAGATCATATTGCACTGTGAAATTGAAAATTTTGAAGTTTCATTCTGCATCATCCTACCTTTGTGGATCTGTTTTTACCCTTCTTGATTTATTCTTACACGTTAGTGCCTTTAAAAATTTGGGAGGGGAAGGCAAGGTATTGTCACCGAGGAATGTAGAGCTTAAGTACCTACCTCCTTTTAAAAAGAAAACTTTACCTCCTTAATTGCTCTATTTCTTATGTTAATTTTTGGTGTGACTTAGTGGTGACCAGTGTGGGCCACTGAGAGAAAGCTAAACTTAACCAGGTCTTGATTTTCTTCTATAGGCAACTTGCGTGAGGGTGGAAATAATGGAAAGGCTGGGAAGAAAATTAGCAAAATGTCTGGTTTTTGCTACCTCTAACGTTATTCTTAATTATCTTTAACATTCCTGAGTTTACTCGGGATTTATACTGAGGAGTGGAACAACAGAAGGGGTGCTATTTTATGATGGGTTTATAGAACTAGGTCTTAGCTTATTCCATGGTAGCTATAAAAGTAGTTTACTAAGCACTTGTATTACTGGTTGTAATTTCTATGGTGTAGTGATTTCTTAACGTGTTCATTGTGTATGATTGACATTTATCTATGATGATAATTTGTTTGGAAGACACTCAACATTACTTCTGTAGAATATTCAGAGCCAAATGGTTTTTCCCAGAAGCTGGGATATAAAGGGGAAAGGAATGTAGGTTTAGATAAGAAGTAGTGACTTCTGGTGCTATTGCCCTGAAGGAAATTACTTCTGCGCTCAGAGTTGGGTTAGGAGCATTGTGGGATTGTTTCAGAGAAAATTATGTAGGTATACAACTTTTAAAAAGACAGGCCTCTTTATGCCCACTTGTGTCTGTGCAAGGGTCATCTTCTCCCTTCGAATACAACGTTTTGGGAGCTAGAATAATAAAAAAAGACAGAGGGTAGATACTCTTAATAGAGTTAGAAAATCTCTACCCAAGTTGTTTTTTTTTTTTTTTAAACCAGGGACTTAATAGTTGTCAATTCTGAATTTAAAAATGGAACGGCTATTTAAGCATTTACTTGTATTTTTTAAGAATACAAAGATGAAACTTGTAATTTGTGTGGCTGAGACAGAGTTACACTTTAATGTAAAAAGTTCAAACTAAGGTATGTAAAAAGTAGTATGAAAACTGAAAGTTTTTTCTTTATTTTATATTAGACAAGGGGGTGATGAGTGGTTTACCTACCTCCTAACTTTTCCTTTCTGTTTAGTCATTCAGTACCACTTTGCCTTCTGCCCTCTGATTTTCTTGTTAAGCTTTTATGTTTTTATTAATAAATAGGCATATGATGTTGTGAAGCACGTACAGGAAGACATTTATTCTAATTTCTGTAATAACTTATCAGAAATGAGCTGTCTTTTTCTTTTCACAGATGCGGCATTTAAGAAAAGGATCCTCTGCTCATTGTTTTCCTCGTCAAGTATTATTAATCCATCCTTGAGGTGGTATTCTTTATAAGAATTTATGAAGGAAAACAAGTTCCCAGCCACTTTTGTGTAATGTGAATAGACACAATTTGTAATACATTTTATTAACTCAGATTCCTTTAGTATCAAGATTGTAGTTAGTTTAATTCATGTTTCCACTACGTGATTATAATAATGACATTTTATAAATATTGCATAAAAAAGAATAACTGGTTCTATGGCTCATTTTCCATAGTTTTCAAGTGAAGTAAGTTTCTTAAAACTTCTTTCTCTGTAATAAAGGTACATTAGATGCACCTTTAAAGAAATAGAATAAAGCAGATTTTCTTGTAGTTCCTTTTTTCATTCTCATTCATTTTTAAATTTTCTTACTGATAGAAAGTTTGTTAATCTGTCTTCTTAATGTATGTTTCCTTTGGATGACTACTGATGTAACAAACTTTCAAATTTTATTTGAGCAAACATAATTCGGTCAGCATTTTTCATCACTAAAAAGACTTTCCATTTTCACTTGTAGTTGTAAAGGTGAAATAGTTCTTTTTTTAAAACCAGGTTGCAGTTAGAAATTGAATCCAACTAGCTTAAAATTAAATCTTGTAGTGTTGGTTTCATCCTGACTCTTCTGTATAGACAGAGGTAGCTCTCATTAGCCTGGAAAGAAATTAGTAGTCATAATTGCAATTTTTGATCTTTTATTCTTTTGTTGGTGTACTGCATCTTTTCCATTTACAAATATTTCCAAGGTCTTCAGGTTTTTTTTTTAATAACTATTACTATGGTTGTGCCTTTAGATGGCGCTATTAAAAAGTGGAAACGTAGATGTAGACAGTGACAGAATTTATGTACAAAGGGTACATAGTAGTAGGTGTGAAGCAAGTAACTCTGGTTTCACATAGGTGACATTTGAATTGGGGTCATTTTGAAGGACAAAATCAAAACACAAAGCTATGCATTGATTGTGTTGAATAGGAAAAAGGTGAGATTCGAAAGGAAGTACAGATCAAATCATGAAGGCACTGTATGCCATTTTAAGGATTTTGTACTCTATTCTTAGTAAGATTTAAACAAGGAAAGTGATCTGATCAGATTTATATTCTAGAAAGATTAGTCTAGCAGTTGTATGCCTGGTTGCTTGTAGGAGATAGCACTCTAAAAGCCTGTCACCAGGCCAGCCTTCTTTCTTGCAGTATGTAAAACTGGGCGAGTACACTAGAGTGCTCAAAATGAAGAGAAAGAGGTGAAGTGGAGCTCACTGGAGAGCATCATTACTGCAGGATTTGGAAAGAAAGGACTCTGGAATATGTAAGGAAAAACGGAGGTAGGGAAACACAGAAAGAGTGGACTTAGGGAATCCAAGAGAGCAGTGGCTTACAGTATTCAGTGCTGTAGAGAGATCGGGTAAAATAAGTTTTGAAAATATAGTGCATAAATTCAACCAGCAGAAGCCAGATTCTGGTTGTGTAAAGAGGAGGATGGGTAAATAAACACTAATATTCTTTCAAAAAACTTGACTCTGAAGAAATTAAGAGTCACAGATTTACTGGAACAGTTTTGCTATAGAAGTGTTAAGATTTTCAGTTGTATGTCCTTTTAATTTCTAAAATATTTGGTGGTGATTCCTATTCTTGAATGGGTCATTAAAGAAGTTTAAAAGTGTTTGCAGTTATTTCTCCTAAAAGTTATTAAAAAGAGAAAAACCATATTTTAGGGAACTACTGTTAGGTCCTCGCTAATTCAAAATGATCTTTAAATGATTAATTGTATGAAAACTACATAAGATACTTGTCATAATTTCTTGGCTGGAATTATTTTGACTAGAAATTGTAGTTTGTAACTTTGTAGGCACGTCTAAAGAAGAAGCTATGTTCTATATATCACTATGTTACAGAAGAAAATAAAATCAGTTGGTTTAGATAATCTTTAGGAGAAAATTAGTTTAGGACATATATTTTGAGTACTATCTAAAAGTTTTCTCTTTCTAAATTTTCTAACTGCCTTAATTGTTTAGTTGTCATGTTGAATGTTAGTATACTTGATGAACTCTAGGATTGTTATATATTAGGTTTTTAAGAAAATGTGTCTTCAAAAATTAGTGTTAATTGTTGGCAGTTTTAGTTTTTAATTAAAAAAAAAAAATAAGAGGGCCTCTCCTGGTGGTGCAACGGTTGAGCGCTGGGCTGCGAGGCTGCCCGCAGCCTCTGCGGTGCTGGTTCGTTCCCCGGCCGCTGGCGAGGGTCCCACCAAAAAAAAAAAAAAAAAAAAAAAAAGGAGACATGAGAAGAAACTTACTAAAAATATTTTCCATTTCTGGAATGTACATTAGGGCACATTGGTGACAAACAGTTCAGTTTCTGCCCTCTTCCTTCAGAAAAGAATGTTTAACATCCAGCTTGCTATGGGCTTTTCTGATACCTACAGAAGGAAGAATGCTATGAACTTACCTTGGGGGAATGCCCGTGGATACTGTGGGGTAATTACAGACACATTGATTTTGTGAGTGGTCTGTTTATTTGGATACATGTTAAATTTGAGATATGGGTGCATTATGAAAGTGAGCATTAGCAATGTGTGTATTAAAGGAAATTTAGTCATTTAAAAATATCAGTTCATCTTTATTGGAAAACAAATTAGAAAGGGAGACAATTCATCTATAATAATGTATTTTTGTTATATTAACTGGAAATTTTTTGGAAACTGGTTTCCTTAATATGCTGTTCAGCCAAAAGTTTTGGAAGATCTCCATCAAGAAAACAAAATTATTCTTCAAAGAGTGAAAATGGTGGGGAAGAAACTTTTGAAGATTTACTTTTGAAGTACAAGCAAATACAGTTGGAACTAGAGTGCATCAATAAGGATGAGAAACTAGCTTTGAGTAGCAAAGAAGAAAATGTTCAGGAAGATTCTAAAACATTGAACTTTGAGGACCAAACAAGCACTGAAGTCAGTATTACAAAGGACTCAAGTAAAGAAGTAGCTCCTGAGGAGAAAACCCAGATCAAAACTTTTCAGGCATTTGAATTAAAACCCCTCAGGCAAAAGTTGACTTTACCAGGAGATAAGAACCGATTGAAAAAAGTTAAAGATGGAACAAAACAGCTTTCCCTGAAATCATCTGATACTACTGAATCTAGACAAGGTAAGGGAATTAAAGATTTCAGTTAGTAATAAAATTCTTTCCCTAAAGAGGTAACTAGTTGTTTGGTAGTGTACTTAATTGAAATTCTAATAATTTATCTGTAAATCTTTAATGCACTCTATGTATTATTAGATATAGATAAATTTTTTGTATCCTAATTTTTTTTTCTTTTTGCCTGATAAGGACTTAAAATGTTTACCATAAGGTGTCCTTGTTATCTAACTTAAGGGGAATGCTTTTGACATTTGCCTTCAAACATGATGTTACAAGTTTTTTGTACATAACTTTTATTTGGTAAATGAAGTTTGTTCTCCCCTCCCCCAACCCCAATTCCTAGTTTGAGATTTTCAGCATGAGAGTTTCAGATGTTAAAGTTTGTGAAATCTATTTTCTTTCTTTCTTTTTTTTTAAGATTTATTTATTTATGCATACAAGAGCTAGGGGCCAGAGATGCAGGGGTTGAGAGGGTTCACCAGAGACAGAGTGGGGAGCAGAACAGGCAGACAACGGAAGTACACTGCTGAGGGGAGCTGCAGGCGCTAGAGGAGAGGTCTGCCACGCCTCACTGCAGAGGCTGCGGACAGCTTCACAACGCTGCACACAACCCGCTACGCCACCGGGGAGGACCCCGAAATCTATTACTCAATTACTAAAAAGAGAATCTGATTTTTCTTATTTTAGTGTAATGGATGATATTAATTGATTTAGTAGTGTTAAGCTACAAAATTTATTTGGGATAAAATCAGATGATTCATGATATATCATTTTTATACACCATGGATTTGTTGATGTTTTCTTTTATGAAGGTATAATTTATATACAGTAAAATTTACCCTTTTAAGTGTATAGTGTTTTGAGTTTTGACAAATGCAGGTAGTTGGGTAGCCATAATCAGCTACCACAATTAATATACACAACAGTTCCTTCAACTCACAATGATTCCTCCATGCTTTTGTGTCAGTCCTTCCCTTCCTCAACCCTTGGGCCACTTGGTAACCACCCATTCCCCAGGTGAGGGTTCTTTGTGTTCCTCCAAGTTTGAGCAGTTATAAATAAAGGTTTGCTAATGTTGTCCATAGAATTTTTTCATTTGGGTTGATAGCCTAAAATTTTTCCTTGCCAATTTTCAGTATAAGGTTAAATAATATTCAAATCATTTTTGGGGTGTTTTCCTCTTTATTCTCTAAAATAGTTTAGGATTAGAATCGTTCCTGGGATGTTTCGTTGATCTTACTAGTAAAATTGTGCATGGGTGGAGTTTTTTTCTCGGATGATTTTAAGTTACTGGTGTTCATTTTTCTATTTCTCGTTAAGACACTTTAGGTAAGCAATTTTTCTAGTCAGAGTGTTCATTTCCTATAAGTTGCAAAGTTTATAAAAAGTTATTCATAATCATTTATCTGTATCATTTATAAGTTGTATCTCCTTCCCTCCCTTTTTAAAAATTTTCCCAGAAATAAGTTATTATCATCGGATTTTAACCTTTCTTTTCTTATGATCACTTTGGGCTATGGAGTTTCTACTTTAGCTGCATCTCAGTTTGTTATGTGTAATTTTTTTTTTCATTTAATTCTAAATGTTTACAATTTTCATTTTTTTTAACTAGGTTATTTGGAACTGCTTAAATTATATTGCAAACATGTAGTTTTTATCTGTATTTTTTGTTAATGATTTCTAAGTCAGTCACATTGTCAGAATGAGATTTGAATGATACTAATCTTTTGAAATATTTGTGGAGACTTGCTTTTTTGTCTGTTGTGTGATTGATTTTTATAACCATTCTGTATGTGTTTGAAAGGAGTGTGTTGATTGTTAGATGAAACTTTATGTTCACATCTTCATTTTTGATCTACTCATTCTATCAGTTACTGAGAAATTATTAAAATCTGCCACTATGATGGTAGATTTGTGGTTTTCAATTTTTTATTATATATAATTTATATATGTATATGTTTTACATCATTGTTCATTTTTTTTTTTTTTAATTTTTTTTTTTTTTTTTAAAGAGGCACGTATTTTATTTATTTGTTTGTTTATACATGCACTGGGTACAGTCAGAAGCACGGGAGGGTGAGAGAATTCACCAGAGCCAGAGTGGGGAGCAGAGCAGGCAGAAGGACCGAAGCACACTGCCGAGGGGAGCAGCGGGCGGCAGGAGAGGTCTGCACGCCATGTGGGACCCTCCTCCAGTGGCCTGGGAGCAGCCAGGGATTGAACCGGCGCCGCAGAGGCCGCGGGGAGCTTCGCAACCCAGCGCTCAACCGCTGCGCCACCGGGGAGGCCCTCATTGTTCATTTTTGTACAATATTTGCTTTCTTTTCTCAGGTGTAGTCCCCATAGAATTCCCACTACCAATTCACCCGTGTACCATCATCATAGACCCTTGTGCTTTTCCCACCCTTGTTTTGATCCCTCTCCCACCCCGGTTTTCAGTTTTTACTGTAATTACTTTGAGGCTGGGGGATTGACTTATTAGTGTGTAGTAATCATTGTCGCTAGTAATCTTTTTTGTCATATTAGACTTTATGTTATCTCATACTAATAGCTAGTCCATCTTTCTCTTGTATATAGTTTTCTATCCTTTAATCTTGCTGTCACCTCAGGTCTCAAGTGTCACTTTATATAGTATACTGCTGCCATTTAATTTGTAATTTAGACTGGCAATCTTTGTCTTTTAACTAAAACACATAATCCATTCAGATTTTTTCATGATTACTATAGTTAGATTTATTTCCTTTTGTTTTTTCTTGCCTCTTTTTTTTTTTTTTTCCTCTTTTACTAATTTGGAAGTTAGATATGAGGTTTCTTGTCTGATTGGTTCCTCTAGGAACTATAACATGAATTCTTACCAGTGTTTAAAGTTAGTGAAGTTCTTTAACCTCTTCCTGATCTACAGGGATCAAAATTTGCTCGTGTATTTAACACTTAAACATAGGACATAGAGCAGTAAGCCACTTCTTGATTTACAATGTCTAGAATCACTTGGTACCTTTATGTTTAAAATACATTTTTAAGAATTTAGTGTGTGTGCTGGATGAAAACTTACTTCACTTTAAAATCTTTTAAAGATAATTTTCTTAGGTTTAGAATTCTAGATTGGTTAGTGTTCAACATAATATAGATGTTTCTAGCTTCCATTATTGATTTTGGAAAGTCAGCTGTTGGGTTTGTTTCGAATTTGAAGGTAATCTGGGTTTCTCTAGTTGCCTTAGAGAGCTGTCTGTGGCTTTGATGATCTGTAGTTTATAATTTATTGATTATAGATTTCTGTTGAGTTTGGTATTTATAGAGTTTATTTTCATTGATTATGAAAAATTACTGTTATCTCTGCAATTCTACATAGATGTATGCTATATTAAATCATCTCATTTTGTTTTCCATTTCTCTTAAGTTCCCATCTTCTTACAGACTTGTGCGATATTCTGGAAAATTTCTTCCAATATAACTTTGAATTATCTGATTCTCTCCTAACTGTGCCTATGTGCATAAGATGGCCTATTGAGTTTCATGTTTCAATTAGTTTTTAATCTTTTTTTTTTTTAAGATTTATGTATGCATACAAGAGCTGGGGTGCAGGACAGAGACTGAGTGGGGAGCAGAACAGATGGATTGACTGAAATTCACTGCTGAGGGGAGCAGCTGGCGAGACAGGAAAGGTGTGCTCTGCCATGTGGGTTAGCTCCCTGGCCTGGATCACACTCATGCTGCCGTGGCTGAGGATAGCTTCATAGTGCTGCATCTTAATCCCTTGTGCCACCAGGGAGGCCCCAGTTTTTAATCTTAATATTTAATTTTAATATTTCAGTTTGCTTTCAAATTTCTTCAGTTTTCTCTTCCCTGCTTGATTTCCTCAGATTTATCTTTATTTCTTTAAAAATGTAAGCCTTAGGTGTGGTTCGTTTTGTTTTAACCCTGCTAATTTGCAGTATCTGAAGTTTTTGTGGGTTTGATTTCTGTTGTAGTTCTCATTTTTGATAACTTGGGTATTTAGTGATTTTTTTTTTTTTTTAATATTCATTTCCTTTGAAAATTTTTTTGTGGGAAAATTTTGAGAGGATTTCTTTTTGGATGCTGCACAGCCACCTGAGTAGACTTTTGTTCTTGGACCATTTTATATTTGACGTTTTCAGTGCTCACCCTTGGGGTGTAAATTTGTTTGCAAACCTGAGTCATCACTGATTTTGGTTATATAGTCTCAGGGAAATTTCTTTTTCTTTTTCGTTTTAGCACTGTGATTCCACACAGGCAGTTTTGAAAAGTATCACCCAGTGGGATAGAAAAGACACACAAATAACTATGAAACCCTATAGTAACACAGAGGAAGGATCAGTTCTTCTGCCTGAATTTGGAAGTTTTCACAGGGATGGAAATATTTGCCATGTGTCTTGTGAGCCAGGGAGGTGACCCACATGGCGCAGCAGACCTGTCTCCCCTGCTGCTCCCCTCGGCAGTGTATTTCAGTCAGTCTGCCTGTTCTGTTCCCCACTGTCTCTGGTGAATCCTTTCACCCCCCCAGCACCTCTGGCCTGTACCCCAGTTCTTGTATGCATAAATAAATCTTTTAAAAATTGTACAATTAAAAACTACAGGACTTGTGGGCAAAATGGAATGAGAGAAATAACCCTCAAAAACGTTGTTAGTGGCAAATGGGAACCTATTAAATTGTTGTACAGCTTTACAAGTCAAATGGGTAAAAAAAATAGTACAATAACTGTCATCTTACCTTGCAAAAGACCTAGAGTGTGCTATGACAGTAGATTTGCAGCTCTGAGTTATTATGAAGTGGAGCAAGGAAGAATATCTGAAATTGTACAGCGTTAGATGTGCATGGGGTATGGCTCATAGCACACAGTGAACTGAAGGAGCTTGTATATGCTTAAAGTCTATGGTGGGGTTTATATATAAATCTCACATGGTTGGGGTCTCCTGAATGCAATTTTCAGCATAAAATGCACATGAGAAAACATGAAGTTTGTGTTACCCTCAAATTATTTTTCGTTACCGCAATTATGTTGCAACAAGTTTATATTTCCAAAACAATCTTTGCAGCAAAAGTGACCTAACTCAAAATTTGTGGGTTGCTTTATGTTTACTTGGTCTAGGATTAGTAATTTGTATTGATTAGTAATTTCTCTGTATATTGAACATGTTGCCAGAGGCCTGTTTGAGCAGCCACATTTACGATATTTAAAACACTGATGGACATAGTATTATGGGGGAAAACCCCCCACAAAACTAGACTTTGCAACTTTATTTGTGTCATCTTGAAGAGAAGAGTCTCTTAGTTTTTAACTCCCTCTGCAAAAGTGTCTGTCAATACTGTTATAAATGTCTGATGACTTTAGTGATTTTTAGACCTGTCTTTTGTGTGATTGGTAAAGCTATTATAGATTAGCTAATGTATAAGATCTTATAAATTTATCAGAAATCTGGGCCCAAGACTAGGATTCTGTAGAAATATGGATAGACCTTTTTTTTTGGTTGGTACTTAATATACTTATTCTTCTTTTCTAAATAGAGAAACTGTTTCCTTATTATGTAAATCTATTATAATTTAATACAACCATTGAATATTGAATTCATTTATATTTTAGAGGTCTGATTAGTCACCACTTTCTATCAATTCCAATTGCTTATTTGATAATAAAGCTTTCTTTCTTGTTTCTACTGTCATTTGAAATAATTATAGTTCAGTCATTTCATCAAAGTGCAATTTTAACTTTTAATATTTTTAATTTATAACTTTTAGAAATGAGACTGTTATAAGATGTTTGGTCAGATTTTTTTCTCTATCAGAATTCTTTCATTTTGGTTGAGAGATTGAGAAGATGAGACCGTTTTACTACCTAGTGTTATATAGCATTTTAAATTAGATTGATTGTAGCTATCTTTTAGAGTATTCAAAGTATGCTGTTTTGTTTTTAAGGATTAGAAGATAAAGAACAAAATTTAACAAGAAGAATTAGTGCCTCAGATATTTTATCTGAAAAGGTAAGATATTATTTCGTGGGATTGGCTATCTCTGTCAGACTGAGTTTTATACTGCTGTACAGTGTTCTTTCTAGGAAATACTGTCTGGCTTTCCTCTCTGAGGATTTCATCACTACTCTAAGTCCATTTCGATATAGATAGGCCTTAAGAAAATATGGAAGAATGTCTTGGAGTATCTTCTGCTGTGTTCATTTAACTTATATTTAATTGAAATTTAAAAAAAAAATACCTGTTACATGTATATCCATAGAAACTTAATTTTCATCTAGAAATCTACTTTTTCTATTTTGGGGCATTATCCTATGTGGGAAAGCTTTGGAGTTAGACCTTAACCTAGTATCCAGTTCTAGCTCCTTCTTTTACTTAGCTGAATGATCTGTGTAAACTATTTAGCTTTTGTTTTTCTCTTTTTCTTACTACAAATTAATTTAATGTCATTGTTCTCTTGGTTGCTATGAAATTCAGCAGGATAAAGGACAGAACATCAAACACTGTGTTAGGTACTCAATCCAGATTTTTCTTTGTTAAGAGATCGGAAATTTTTGCAGTTTCTGTTAAGATTTCAGTACATTTTTAATCAATAAATTGAAATTTTGTAATGAACCTAACAGCTTTAGGAAAAAGACAATGCTGAATTCAAAATGTAATAAACAGATTCACATGCACCTGTATACACACACACATACACATACATGAACATGTATGTTAATATTTTAAAATATCCTCGTAACCCCATAAACTGACATCTGTTTTATAGGTAAAGTAAGAGACATGTCTAAAAGTTACATAGGACTGAAGTTTCAGAGCAAGGCATTGAATGAGACGCATTGCTCTTCTTACTGATCAAGTAACTGCTTCAAGTAACATAGTTGTGTGACAAAATCAGTGATTTCTTTCATTCCAAAAGGAGTGGTTGCAAAATGTAGTCAGATACTTTCAAGTCTCAGTTTAATAGTGATAAAATTTTCTACAATAATGGCAATGTTCTAGATAGGTAATCTTCAGTGTGGTAGCTATTAAGCATATGTGGCTAATAAGCACTTGAAATGTGATTAGTGTGGCTAAGTAACTACATTTTTAAATTAAATTTTAGTTAATTTAAGTTGGTAATCACATGTGGTTTCACTGCTAACCATATCGGACAGTGACTCTAGAAATTCAGTACCAAGCAATAGAACTTGGTCTATTTATATGACATAGAGTAAATAAGACTTCTAATTTTAAAATCACTTGTTATTTTTCACAACAGTGGCAATGGCAACTACCTTGGTTTGGGTAAACTGAGACACTAAAATATGTGATGGTAGTTCAGTTAGGAATTTATAATAGTTGATCTCAAGATGAAACCAGAATATTGGGTCCACTGTTTTGTTTATACTCAAGAATTGAATAAATTTAATTGGGCTTTAGGGAAAAGGCCCTAACAATTTACCTATAAGAAAAAAATTAATAGGTAAGTGGGCCTTAATCTTTTTAAATCTTAGACTCTTTGATTTCCTCATCACTTCCTCCATACACAATGTAAAAGGAAAAACATAGTTTTGGGTTAAGTTGAGAAGGTGACGTTATCTTCACTTATCCCATTCCCATTCCCCAAAATCCATGGAGTCTAATTAAGAACCTCTCCTTAGGATGACTGGCATTTTCAGGTATGTTTTAGGTGGACTGTAAATAGTAGCTTAATTTCCAAAGTTACCTCAAAAAAGAGAGGAAACTACATTATTGCAGTTAGAATAAACTGAACAAACATTTGCTCTTAACATCTTGTTTTAGCTAAGTATATATAGCTTTCGAACATAACAATGTTCAAATATAAGCAAAGCTCTACATGTTTTTCTCCATTCATTTAAAGAATTATATAAAGTTTGCAAATTTGAATGACATTCGGTGTATCTATTCTTTGTGAGACTAGTAGATTACATGATAATGAGCAGCTTCATTCTTGGTTACTTACCTTTCCTGTGTTGGTTTCTTCCTTCATTCACTGCCGCCAGATAGTTTATTCTTTCTTCTTTGGAAAATCCAGCACGATGCTAATCTCAAACTTGTAAATTTCCTTTTTTTGTTTCATCCTGTTCCATCAGTTATACCCTCCCCTTCTAACCCTACATGCTTAAATATATACACATACCCTCCACAGATTGATCTGTTTATATTAGATACTGAAGTAAAGGTACAGCACTATGGTGAGTATTTAGTTTCTTTATTTTATTTATATTTTTTCTTTAAATTATTTGTCTCTAACTTGAAATTTTGATCTTATAAAAGATTTGACTTGTGAGATGTTTGAGATCAAATAGTGGAATTTAAAAGTTGCAACTATTTCTTTTTTAAAAGAAACTTGGTGAAGATGAAGAGGAACTCTCTGAATTACAACTTCGTCTTTTGGCTCTTCAGTCAGCCAGTAAAAAATGGCAACAAAAAGAACAGCAAGTGATGAAGGAAAGCAAAGAAAAGTTGACTAAGATGAAAACTGTACAACAAAAAGTTAAAACCAGCACTAAAACACATTCAGCCAAAAAAGTTAGCACCACAGGTGATCATTTTTATTAAATTCTTTTAACTGATTTCATATAGCAGCATAATTTTTAATTTTAATCTAGAAAGTCTTGAATTTGGGGAATTATAGGGTCCTGAGTGGAAAGCAACTCTAAATAAATAGAACTCAGAGGAATAGCTGTATAAATGACCTGATTAGGGCCTCCCTGCTGGCGCAGCGGTTGAGCGCTGGGTTGCGAAGCTGCCTGCAGTCTCTGCAGCGCCAGTTCAATTCCCGCTGCTCCCCGGCCACCGGAAGAGGGTCCCACATGGCATGCAGACCTCTCCTGCCGCCCGCTGCTCCCCTCAGCAGTGTACTACAGTCTGCCTGCTCTGCTCCCCGCTCTGGCTCTGGTGAATTCTCTCACCCACCCGCGCTTCTGACTGTACCCAGTGCTTGTATAAATAAGTAAAAATAAATCTTTTTTAAAAATAAATAAATGACCTGATTATAATAAAATGAAATTTAAAGCTCTTGTTTGTTTTTAACCTTTAGAAAATTCTTGTTGTTGTAGATACTGATTTTTCTGTATTTTTCATTTAAAGCTAAACAGGCATTGAGAAAGCAGCAAACAAAGGCATGGAAGAAACTACAACAACAAAAAGAACAGGAAAGACAGAAAGAAGAGGATCAACGGAAACAAGCTGAAGAAGAAGAGAGAAGGAAAAGAGAAGAAGAAATCAGAAAAATTAGAGACCTTTCCAATCAGGAAGAGCAGTATAATCGATTCATGAAATTGGTTGGTGGAAAGAGGAGATCAAGAAGTAAAGTAAGGAATGCAAAGATATAAACATTACTGAAATTTAAGTATCCTTATAGGCTTTTTTTTTTTTTTAAATTCAATCAGCTAAGAAAAAGTGTAAAGTTCTTGTGTTTGTTAGTCTATATTATTTAAATATCTTTCAGGGAAAAAAGGGAAGGTAGACTATAATTATTCTTTTGTAGTTATAAATAGTAGAAGTAGAAATTAAATTACACATAATTTTAGATCATAAAATCATGATCAGCAGAATTGCTTTTCGCTTTTCATCATTTTCTATTATAAATGAAAGTACAATAGGATTACTAAATTGTAGTAGGAATTATTCTTAAAGTGACTGTTCCCTAAGCACAGGAACAGAATTTCATTAGTTTTTTGTTGATTGATAATATAGAACTTGAAATGTGTTATGATTAATTGGTGGACTACTTTAAAAATGTGATACAATAATAGCTTTAATGCAAGTGTCTACTTTAGTTATTAAGCTTGGTGATCCTTATTATGTATAAGTCATAATGATTGCGTGAAACACTGTCTTTTATGGATGGTGTCAGAAAATAAATTGGAGATTTAATATTGATCTTATGCTATTATCAGTAACAGTTACCAGAATTCTGGGCTTTGAGAATACACTTGTTAATGTTCTAGTGAAGAGTAGAGGGATAATAAATAGTTCTTTAATTGTAGGAAGTCAGGAGTTAAGTTTGCTTAAGCAAGGACTATTACAATATGATTTGAATTTCTAAAAAGCGCTTTGGTACAATCTGTTTTTTTAGAGAAAAGTAATTTTTTACATGTCAGTAATATCCATCTGCATAAGTTTTGCTTATTTCCAGTTTGTTTAGGAACTATCTCTAAAGGAGATGTTGTAAGAGGTAAAAAAGAAAACACGTGGACCTGTCAACTAAGAGTTTCTAGTTTCTAACTAGCATTAATTTATTCATAACAAATATAACAATTACTTTTGAAATATTCTAAAATAATTTCTTGATATATAACTTGAATTTATTCATCTGGTTTCTTATAGAGAGACCATAATTATTTAAGAACTTGGTTTCACCCTATTTATAATGGAATAATTCAGCTAATAATGGAGGATTTTATCCTGCTAGCTTCCATGTTCCTACGGCTATAAAATGTGTACCTGTCACATACATTGACTTTCCCTAAACAGATGTGATAGGCAGATGTGAATCACCATGAATTTTAATAATGTTCTTTATAAGAGAATGATTGTTTTATAATTTTTGGCCTAAGAATAGATTAAAACAGAAAATACGTTCAAACTAAACAAAATTTTGTGTAAATAGTCTTCAGATCCTGACCTGAGACGATCCTTAGATAAGCAGCCTACTGATAGTGGAGGAGGCATTTATCAATATGATAACTATGAAGAAGTTGCTATGGATACAGATAGTGAAACCAATTCTCCAGGTATGAGTCAAACTTAAAAATATTTGCATATTCACAATTATTAAATAAAAATTGTGGCGAAGCTTGTCAAAACCTTGAAAGAAATATATAATGAAAGTGAGATTTGCTAGTAGATTGTATAGCAATAGACATTATTTAGTATTATAATTACTTTGAGAGTAAACCTCAAGTATGTATTGTAACCTCTTATGTGTATTGTAACCTTCCATGTCTTTCCAAGTGTTTCTTTCTAGCTTGCATTTAAATTAAATGGCAGTGTTTACATTTTACTGTTAACTGACCTAAAAAGCAAAAATTTGGGGAATGATGAGAAAATTGCTTAAAAAAACCCACAGTAAACCTTTGATCACTTATATAAGTTTATATCCAAAATATTTTCTTCTTAAGTCAAAAAAAAGAGCTACTTGCTTTTAGTAGTCTTTCTTCTTCTAGTGATGATACTTTGTACAAATCTGGAGATAGAAAGTGATTATGGCATTTCAGGAAAAGCTGGTTAGAATTGGTACTTCAGGTACATTGTATATTCTAGGATTTGACTCTCTCCAGGAGAGCTAGATACTTGTTTTAGTTGACATTCAGGGATGATAGGCTGTGAAAGACCTAGTCTTTCACTAATTAAAATACTGACAATTTAGGCAGGTAACTGAATGTAGTTGGCATTCCAGGAATTGGAATATTTAACTTGAAGGACCATTTGATCAGTGTATTTTTCTCTGTGATTATATTCTGAGACCAGATCAAGCTAGAATCCTTAGTGTATCTAGATTAGAGATAAAGATATGATTTGGGAATGTTTACCAAAAGTTCTCATTTCAGGTTATTGTTTTTAGGTGCTTGTTTGATAATCTAAAGTTTTGATTTCATAACCGAGCTCTCTTTGATTAGTCTTTAATTTTCTTATATCAAGATTCTTTGGAGATGATTCCTTGTAGTTCCTAAGATTTCATAATGTTACTACTGTGTATTTCCATAAAATAGCTTTGTGATCTGTACTTCTAAAATAATTTTATAAAAACTAATACAGAAATTACTGTCTATTCACATTTGTCAAATTTTAACTTTTTGCTGGATTGTTATTTATGTATTTTTAAGTGGTAAAAATTTCTAAAGGTCAATGTATATTCAGATGTCCTTTCATTTGGGTCAGGAGACATGTGAGTTTTTAATTCATATTGACTTGTGAGACAGCTGGGACAAAGAAGAAAGTTAGCTTGAAGGTTATATAGTTATTGGGTAGCAAGAGTAGTCTTTGATTTTGCCATATTTCACTGATACTAAGAAACTACTGAAGATAGAGTGCACAGTTATTTTTATGTAACCAAGGAAGAAGAAATGCTAAGTTTCATTGAGATGCAGCAACACTATTTCAGAATTATTAGATGTAAAGAGATGTGCTTTATTGATTAAATACAGTAGGTAGTTCTTTCATTCCTACTTGCTTTCTATACAACTCAAAATAGTCAATTTTTTCACACTTCCCTGCTCCACATGGAGGGAAGAATGGCATCAATCATATTTTCCTTTGATTAGGGCACTTTTAGTGGATTAAGGGAAAGTTTTTATTTTATTGTTCCTTAAGAAGCATATTTGTTAGAAAAACAAAAAGAGGGCGTTTTAGTCTTTTCTGCTCTATTCCCTCTTACCGTCCTGAGGTGAAAAGTGGAATGAGTGGAGCACTTTGACTAAAAGGCAGTTTGAATGAAAGGCTGATTTTATGATGCAATAAGCATAGTTTAAAATAGAGGTGGTCTCAAGGAGGGTAAAGATATTATTAGATTAATAAAATCTAAAATGTGTTATACCTAGATGTATATGTATTTCTTCAAGCATATAGTAAATTTCACTTGTTCCTGTTGAAATATTTGTTATTAAGCTCTCACCAACATTTATTTTTTCACAGCTCCTTCACCAGTGCAACCACCATTCTTCTCTGAATGTTCATTGGGGTATTTTTCTTCAGCACCATCTATTTCTTTGCCTCCACCACCTCAGGTCTCTGTAAGTGAGAATAGATATGACTTCTAAGACAATTTTATTGCTTTATGTTTTTTCCAATTTATTTTGAAAAACTGGTATGTAGTTAATGAATGGTAGGTTTAAAGAGAGCTTAAAAATCAGATTTATTTAACAAAATTTAAGAGCTATGAAATCTATGGAGTAAACAGTTCATTATTTATTGGCAATCAATCCAGTTGATTTTTTCATATTTAATTTTTTCCTGAAGATTTATTTTATTTATGCATCCAAGAACTGTGATATAAACCAGAGGTGTGAGGGGGTAAGAGAATTCACCAGAGAAAGAGTGGGGAGCAGAACAGGTGGACTGAATGAAATATACTGCTGAGGGGAGCAATGGCCAAGATGGGAGGGGTCTGCTGCTCCCTGTGTGTAGCTCCCTGGCTGGGGATGCAGTGGCTGCAGATAACCTCACTATGCTGAGACTTAACCCCTTGAACTACCAGGGAGGCCCCATATCTAATTTTTATCTTTGTTGCTTTCTTTCAATACTTAGCTTGTCTTGTTTCTTAGTTAGACGATACTCAGAAAATTCATTACCAAATAGAATAAGAATAATTTGTTTTGGATTATCTTTTTTGGGAATTGGGGTTTGAATGAATTAAGTAAGGGTCCTTCTAGAAAAATTCTTTGCTTTCTGCTCTTTTGATGAAAACAATTTTTGATTTAAAATTTCAGTAAAAGAAAAGCATTATATATAGAAGTTAATTTCCTCTTATAACCTCCAGTCCACCATTTAGGAAAAAAAGGAAGTAAGGGGATCATAAAGTAAATATTCTGAAGGGAAGTAAGGAAATCATAAAGTAAATGTTCTGAAGTTATTTCTAGTTTGAGAGAACCTAGAGATTAAACTGTATGTCTCTCTATAGGTTAGGGGAGCCTTTTCATGTCACAATTCAATGGTAGACTCTGGTGTCTTCCTAGGAAACTTAAGGAGAGGTATAATGGCAGACACATAGCAAACTTTTTTTTAACTTTTGTTTTAAAACATCTAAACTCAGGGATTGGTATAAAATTAGTTTTCTGTATAATCGCTAAGAAGTCATTTCACAAGGATTTAAGATTCTTCTTGACACTTAATTCCTAAGATACTCTGGAATATTCTCATAGTCCTTTTGTTTCAAAATTTTTTATTTTTACTCAAATATTTATTCTTGGTTCTCAGTATCTCTGCTTGTTTTCAATAGTCATCTAGAGGGAAAAAAAACCTGCAAAATTCAATTTCTGTAGCTTTTTAGAATGATAACTGAAGGTAAGAATTGGAACAGAGAAATTTGTGTAATTACTTGGAAGATCACAAATTAAATATTTCCCTTTTTTGCCATAAATATATCAAATGCTAATTTTTTTATTGCAAAATCACACTTTATTTCATGGCTAAATACTGAATTCTGGGTTAGGTTGAGATTTATTATATACCTGCTTCACTTGGCTAAGGTAGAAACCTGAAGTTTACCTTTTTCTCATTTTGTATTGGTCTAGAGATAAACATTTGGATTTGGTAAAAATTGCATTGTAATTATTATTTCTTCTTTTTAAAAAAAATAAACAGTCTATACCACCTTTGAGCCAGCCATACGTCGAAGGTTTGTGTGTTTCTCTTGAACCTCTACCTCCTCCGCCGCCTTTACCACCTCTCCCACCTGAAGATCCAGAACAACCTCCAAAACCACCTTTTGCAGATGAGGAAGAGGAGGAAGAAATGCTGCTGCGAGAAGAGCTACTTAAATCTCTAGCAAGTAAAAGAGCTTTTAAGCCAGAGGTAAGTTAACTTCTTAACCTCTAGGTGGTGCTATTTACCTAATAATTTAGGTGGGCATACTTTCCACTGCTTATTTGCGATTCATTGGGCTTTTTAGTAAATAGGGACTAAGTCGGAACTAATTAGCTCAAGATTTTTAAACATAGTAGAAATTTCTTTTCATTTAAAATGTTTCATGTCTGTTTCTTAGGAAACATCCAGTAATAGTGATCCATCTTCACCTCCAGTTTTGAACAATTCACAGCCTGTGCCAAGAAGCAATCTATCTATAGTCAGTATTAATACAGTATCTCAGCCTAGGATACAGAATCCAAAGTTTCACAGAGGACCTCGTCTTCCACGAACTGTGATCTCAGTAAGAAAGTCAATATTTAATTCGGCTATTACTTAAAAAGCTTGTGAGGAATTTGTGTGAAGATATGCTGTGATGTTCCTTCTGTGCTATTTATGCATGTAGATTCATATGTAAATACAAATTAATTTTTGTTAGTAGTGAATTGGGAATGTTGTCTTTTCATGAAGAGTAGTTGGTAATATTTTACTGGTAATATTTTGGAGGAGCATTATTTTCGTTATAGTGGTATACTTTCCTCGGCCATTTTTAAATTTCCTTTTCTATATAAGTTTATCCATTCAAATTTTCTGTCTATTATAGTCAATTTTAGCAAGTTGTATATTTTTTTATTTCTTTCATCTTTATTTATATGTAGCTCTTGTTTTTCCAATTAATGACTATAGTAATGGCAGAAACCTTGATGTTTATTGATGTTTATTAAGGAGACTGAAATGATAATTTCTTTCTGCCTTGTTTTCTAATGACTGTAAAGTAAAATGAATGGAGCAAGAGCCAGTAGAAATCTTGCTTTTTATAGGTAAGCCAACTTTGGCCACTTACCATACATATGTAACCACAAAAGCCAAAACATGTTGATAATATTTATGTAGAATGTTGAATTTTTTTCAGTTGTACAAGATTTAACTTAGATGGTATTTTTTGTGGACAGTGGGGGAAAAAATAAAACTTAATGAAGAAGGTGGTCATAGCAGTGTTTACAAAGACTGAAAATACAGAATATTTTAAGTCAGTTACTGCAGTACAACCAGAAAGAACCGTAGACTGTCTACCTGGAGATGGTTATTTTTATTGATTGAAATTCAAAGAGATTAAAAATGACTTAGGTCTAAGACCCTGCAGCTAATTGTATAAAAGAATAGAGATACTCTGTATCAGAAGTAACAAGTGTATTGCTTTACAGCTTCCAAAGCATAAATCAGTGGTTGTAACACTAAATGATTCAGATGACAGTGAATCTGATGGAGAGGCTTCCAAGTCAACAAATAGTGTTTTTGGGGGACTGGAGTCTATGATTAAAGAAGCAAGACGAACTGCTGAGGTATGTGCAGTAATGCGAGCCATGAATAGAAAGATGATTATTAATAGTATTTAAAATTTGTTTTTTCTGTGAACTGGACCTGAAATACACAGATTTTAATATATTGAATATTTTTAAAAAAGATTTATTTCTATTTATTTATGTATACAAGAACTGGTGTGTTGGCTAGAGGTGTTGGGGAGGAGGGCTGAGAGGATTCACCAGAGACAGAGTGGGGAGCAGAACAGGCAGATCTACTGAAGGCCACTCTTCTCAGGAAGAGCAGCAGGTGAAACAAGAAAGGTCTTTTGTGCCATGTGGCTTATCTCCCTGGCCAGGGATTAAACTCATGCTGCAATGGCTGGTGATAGTTTGATAGCTCTGAGACTAACCCCTGTGCCACCAGGGAGACCCTGAATTGAATATTTTAAGTATTACTGTGTTATTAATTAGGTCCTTATGTAATGAAGTGTGTATAAGTTTAGGTAGATTTAGCGATCCCTTTATTTTTTTTTTTTTTTTAAATAATTTATTTATTTTGAAGATTTATTTATTTATTTATACAAGCACTGGGTGCAGTCAGAAGCGCGGGAGGGTGAGAGAATTCACCAGAGCCAGAGCGGGGAGCAGAGCAGGCAGAAGGACCGAAGTACACTGCTGAGGGGAGCAGTGGGCGCCAGGAGAGGTCTGCGCGCCATGTGGGACCCTCCTCCCGTGGCCAGGGATCGAACCGGCACTGCAGAGGCTGCGGGCAGCCTCGCAACCCAGTGCTCAACCGCTGCGCCACCGGGGAGGCCCGATCCCTTTATTTTTGTTGATAATTGATTAGTCCCTTTTTCAGAACAGTAAAATTGAGTGGATAATTAATTGTTCTTTGTACTAAGGGAATTATTATTTTGTAATTGTATTAAAAGTAGGTTTTTTTTTTTTTTGTTTTGTTTTTTTTTGTGGGACCCTCGCCCATGGCCGGGGATTGAGCTGGCGCTGCAGAGGCTGCGGGCAGCCTCACAACCCAGCCCTCAACCTCTGCGCCACCAGGGGAGGCCCCTAAAAGCAGTTTTTATAGAAGTTAAATCTAAATTCTTTTCCAATTCCTTTTGCAGCAGTTGTTTAGCTATAGTTTATTTTAATGATGTTCAAACATGTAGGCCTTGACTAGTAGATTGTGTAATTTATCTTGTGGGCTTCAACCAGCACTTTTTTTTTAAAAATGATGAAGATGCCCTTATTTTGAAATATATAAATGTTCACTGGGTTGCAGTATAAAATATAAATCTTAGTGTGGTATTGTTGAAAGCTATTGATCTGGTGAACTTCAAATATATTTCTAGCAAGCTTCAAAACCCAAAGTACCTCCAAAGTCTGAAAAAGAAAATGATCCAATGCGAACACCAGAAGCTTTGCCTGAAGAAAAGAAGATTGAATATAGATTGTTAAAGGAAGAGATTGCCAAGTAAGTGGATTTTTATGTAATTAGCTTTAAAGATATATGCTATTTTCAAAAAGTCCTTTATCTTAGCCTGTGCATAGCTCATTAGCATTTGGAAATGAAGGATAATGGTTTTATCCTAGATGCAGTTAATATTTTTATAACTCACACAGGGATGATTGATTGTCTCTGTAGGTTTGAATACAATGATTCACTGAGCTGCAAACAATTTAGGAAATATGAAAACACCAAAAAAAGGGAGAACTGCATTATCAACTTTTTTTTTTTTTTTTGCATTATCAAATTTGAATGCTAACTTAGGTCATGCATATTCACCATCATTTTCAGTCAATATTAATTTTGCTTTATTTTATATGATAAAATGCATTTTTAAAGAAAAATAATTCAGTTTATTTGGTATACTTCAGTTATCTTTATTGCTTATTCTAGTCGAGAGAAACAACGTTTGATTAAATCAGATCAATTGAAGACAAGTTCATCATCCCCAGCAAACTCTGATGTGGAAATTGATGGGATCGGCAGAATAGCAATGGTTACTAAGCAGGTTACAGATGCTGAAGCAAAACTTAAAAAACATAGGTGAGCCTCATCTTACTAAATACTTGATTGTGTCTATCAATAATTGGTCATATATTTGAGGGATATATTGAGGAATATATATTTGTATGTCAGTAAGTACAATCTATGATTATAAATTCCTTCATAGTTGATAAACCTATAAAAAACTATCATTTTGTTAAGTAATTATTTACATATAGTATTAATATTTACGTAAAATTGCCAACACTTGAAAGGAGTTTTTCCTTTCAGATTTATACATGACTTATTCATTGCTGAAAACATTTATGAAAATCCTCTTTTTGGAATTTTCTTCAAAAACTTCTGACATGTTTTTTGATATAACTTCATTGGAAGCATATTTTTATTGTTAAAGGTGAGCCTGATTTGTTAGGATTAGTCATTACATAACTAGTCTAAGTAGACAAATGGTGAAATTATGGTCTTACATAGTGTGAATCTTAAGTTATAATTAAAAATTTGTTTTGTGAAATTATTTTGTTCAAGTCATGTTTCAGATTTTTGAGACTGATGATGATATGAAATATGTTGAGGATAGATTCCATGTGGATTTGTTAGCATTTATTTGATGGAAGTAATTATATTTTTCATATATATATATTTTTTTTTTCTTCCAAACAAGTATGTAATTATTTTATGAATATTTATTTTTACCACTCCAAACACTCTGAAATCACTAGTTGAAAAGCACAAATTGATGTTTAATTAACATCAACATTTATGAGTTATGTTTTGCTAGTTTCTTTTAGGCTTTTATATGTTAAGGGGGATTCTATGCAAAGACTGTTAGATTTTTCCTGGTCTCTTGTTAGTAACTGATTCACTAAGTCTTAAACTTCAAACCTTGATAGTAAAATATCATCAGTTATTTTCATCAATTCGAAGATTAACCAACTTTGATGTTGAAAAATCTAAATATATAAAAAATAATATTCAAAAATTCATCCATTTGTAGTAAACTAAGGAAAAAAGGTTTCTAATATTTCAGTCTCCTTGATTCTTTTTTCTCTTAATCTTGTTAAGAAATATCCTGGGGGCCTCCCCGGTGGTGCAGGGGTTGAGCACGGGGCTGCAAAGCTGCCCGGCAGCCTTTGCAGTGCCGGTTCGATCCCCGGCCACCATCGAGGGTCCCACATGGTGCGCAGACCTCTCCTGCCGCGCCCACTGCTCCCCTCAGCAGTGTACTTCATCAGTCTACCTGTTCTGCTCCCCATTCTGGCTCTGGTGGATTCTCTCACCTTCCTGCACTTCTGACTGTACCCAGTGCTTGCATAAATAAATAAATAAGTAAACCTTAAAAAAAAAAAAAAAAAAGTAACAGAAGCAATGGAGATGCTTCCTATTAAAAAAAAAAAAATCCTGGTAGGGCCTCCCCTGGTGGTGCAGCGGTTGAGAGTGGGCAGCCTCCGCAGCGTTGGTTTGATCCCCAGCCACCGGCGAGGGTCCCAAATGGTGCGCAGACCTCTCCTGCCGCACCCGCTGTTCCCCTCAGCAGTATATTTCATCGGTCTGCCTGTTTTGTTCCCTGCTCTGGCTCTGGTGAATTCTCTTACCCTCCTACGCTTCTCCTGTACCCAGTGCTTGTATAAATAAAAATAAATCTTTAAAAAAAAAAAGGAAATATCCTGGTAGGTGCGCAGAACTCTTCTGCCACCCGCTGCTCCCCTCAGCAGTGTACTACAGTCTGCCTGCTCTGCTCCCCGCTTTGGCTCTGGTGAATTTTCTCACCCTCCCGTGCTTCTGACTGTACCCAGTGCTAGTATAAAATAAATAAAATAAATCTTTAAAAAAAAAAAAAAGAAATATCCTGGTATAAATCTCCAGATTTGTCAGTGAGAAATACAGCATGTGTTTTTTTTTTTTTTATAAGGATTTTATTTATTTATGCATACAGGAGCTGGGGTGAAGGTCAGAGATGCTGGGGGTGAAAGGATTCACCAGAGACAGAGTGGGGAGCAGAACAGGCAGATGCACCAAAATACACTGCTGAGGGGAGCAGTGAGTGAGACAGAAGAGGTCTGCTGTGCCATGTGGTCACCTCCCTGGCCAGCTGCAGTGGCTGCGGATAGCTTCATAGTGCTGCATCTTAACCCCTTGCACCACCAGGGAGGCCCCTATAGTGTGTGTTTTGAAAGAGATTAAATTCACTTAGGTTTCATTTCTTTTAATAATTTTCATAACAAATGAATGGTTTTTAAAAATTGTGTTTCTATTCCCTGTATTCTCATATATTTTCTTTGTGGCTTGTAGATATCAGTTGCTGTGGGTATTGGAATATGGTATTTTTCTGAGAAAGATGCCTTACTTTTTTAGCCATAATTGGAAAAGATAAAAAACTATCCATAAATTTTTCTTTTTATGTTTTTACATGCCTGCTCTAAACATTTACTTATGATTTTTCAAAAAATTAGACTTCATTCTCCCCTTTCTTGCCTTGCTTTAGATAAAATGAATCAGATATTTGTAAGTTAATTAGGTATGCTTAATTTATTTACTGGGTATTTGTGTGTATATTAGCATTATGAATGAAACTATTGATAAATACAGCAATTTTCTCATTTTTCATAAGTCATACAGATTCACATTCAACAAACATTGGACATTTACTTTTAATAGTTTTTCACGTGTAATTTGCTGTATTCAAACTTAATTAACTTTTTTAGAGAGAGATCAAACCTATAATTGCTAATGCAGTTGTGTCCTTTTGAGTACCTGAGCGATTGATGAATATAAAATATTTATCCTCTTAAATCCTCACCTGTATATCATAAATATGTTTTATTAAATGAGCTACTGGTTTATATAGTCTTAGTTCTGATGTGTAATCCCAATAATTTTGAAAAATATTAATATGAATTTTACTTCCTAATTAGGATTCTCTTGATGAAAGATGAATCTGTTTTAAAGAATCTAGTACAACAGGAAGCTAAGAAAAAAGAATCTGTTCGAAATGCTGAAACAAAGATTACAAAACTGACAGAACAGCTTCAAGCAACAGAAAAAATTCTCAATGTCAATAGAATGTTTTTGAAGAAACTTCAGGAACAAGTAACGTTCTCTTTTAAGATTAAGATGTTGTACTCCCAAGTTTACCAGTGGCCCAGATACCTTGTAGAACAAAGAAAAGCATAAACCAAAGCCATAAAAATATGCATAACCTATTATTTTTCCACTGAGGTATCATAGTGTAATATTTTAATTTTCACTTAAATTCCCTAAAGCTACTGTATTTAAGAAAGAGGTGTTTCTTCTACTAGGGTTTTCATTTACATTTTCAGAATTATCCTGTATTTTCAGATTCATAGAGTTCAACAACGTGTTACAATTAAGAAAGCTTTGACTTTAAAGTATGGAGAAGAGCTTGCTCGGGCAAAAGCAGTGGCTAGCAAAGAAATAGGAAAACGTAAATTGGAACAAGATCGCCTTGGAGTAAGTTGTTTGAGATATTTTATTTTTGGAAGAAGCTTCTGCTTTTCAAAAATATTTTTATGGTTCTTTTGAGAGTGATAGATGTATAAAATAAATCAAGCTTTTTCTGCATATTCAGAGAGAATAAAACTTTTTCAGTGATATCCATTTTTAGAAACTTGGTTTTTTACTTATTTTGTCTTAGCTTTATTTTTTGTTTTATTTTTTGTAGATCATAGATTACCTTGTAAAACTGTTGAAGACATTTGTAAAACTGTTCTTAATTGATTTAGTTTAGAATGTTGGTACTATATTGTAAGTATACCACAGTTATTTTACCAAAAATTATTTATCATAGTGATACAAAATGCTTATATCATTTTCTTGCCCAGCCAAACAAAATGATGAGACTGGACAGTTCTCCACTATCAAGTCCAAGAAAGCACTCAGCAGAACTAATTGCTATGGAAAAGAGGCGACTACAAAAGCTAGAATATGAATATGCCCTGAAAATTCAGAAATTAAAAGAAGCCCGGGCACTTAAAGCAAAGGAACAACAAAATATTACTCCAGTTGTGGAAGAGGAACCTGAGTTTTCTTTACCTCAACCTTCACTTCATGATCTGACACAAGATAAATTAACTCTGGACACTGAGGAAAATGATGTTGATGATGAGATTTTGTCTGGTTCAAACAGAGAGCGAAGAAGATCCTTCATAGAATCCAATTCTTTTACTAAACCTAACCTTAAGCACACTGATACACCTAACAAAGAATGCCTCAACAAACCTACTAAGAGTACTGTAGAAAAACCAGAGCTTTTTCTAGGGTTAAAAATTGGTGAATTGCAAAATTTATATTCAAAAGCCGACAGCTTAAAACAGCTGATTTTAAAAACCGCCACAGGCATGACAGAAAAGATTTTGCATGGTCAGGTAACAGAATATCTCTCATTCTCTATAAAGTTTGGAATTCACCCTATCTTTATTTGCTTTAGGGGATTATTTTTTTCTTTTGCAGGAGATTTCTGTGGATGTAGATTTTGTCACAACACAAAGCAAAACAGCAGACGTGAAACCATGTCCATTTAGACCCTACCACAGTCCTCTCCTAGTTTTTAAGTCCTACAGGTATAAAAGATTGAATAACCTTGAATTTTATGATTGGTCCTTGGTTCTTTTTTTTTTTTTTTTTAAGTTTTATTTATTTATACAAGCACTGGGTACAGTCAGAAGCGTGGGAGTGTGAGAGAATTCACCAGAATCAGAACGGAGAGCAGATCAGGCAGATGAAGTACACTGCTGAGGGAGCAGCGGGCAGCAGGAGAGGTCTGCGGGCCATGTGGGACCCTTGCCCGGGGGCGGGGGATTGAACTGGCACTGCAGAGGCTGCGGGCATCTCCTCAACCCAGCGCTCAACCGCTGTGCCACTGGGGAGGCCCTGGTCCTTGGTTCTTAATAATATTTTAACCTTGAGTATTTGATGGTAATGGGAAACAGTGAGTCCTGGTAACTGAAAAATGAACTTGTTCTTTTGGGAAAAATAAAAATTGGTTTTTTTGTTGTTAGACATGAGCCATATAAGGAAATAAAGTTTACCTCACACTTGGCATTTATTAATTCTAACCCAATTCTAATTTCTGGGTACTGGTGGAATTGTAGAGAGTTCTGAACTACTGTCAGAGTTTAGGAAATATCGCTGGAGTGTTATATGAGGATATTTAATTTTTGATTTCACTTTACTCATTCTAAGGAATGCATTGCCCAGCTTTCATTTAGATATTCTAGATACTTAACATTCTGGGAAGTTGTCTTTTTGGTTGTTGTTTTGTAGGACTTCTAGAAGTTGTGAGACTATTAAATGAGCATGATTTAATCATAAAATTGTAGCGTGCCTGTCAAATAGTAGTGTAGACTTTTGCCCTAGCTTTCTGTATTTACTGGTAACGTGGAGGAAATATTTATTTAGCATTTTATCATGTCATGAGCAACACTACTTTTAAATGTTAGGACTTCTGTTTTTTTTCTTTCTCTTCTCTAATTCAGAAATTTTATGTTCTGGGCATAAAAGTAGTTTGTCCCTATTTGTTTTCTGGATGGTTTCAAGAGATACTTTTGGTATTAAGTAATTAGGTAAAGAGTAAGCTCAAAGTATACAAGTTGTAATTGGAAAGAAAATAAAAATTTTCTTAATTCTCTGAGGCATGTATATCAGTATAATGTGCCTATCCACCTCTCTTCTCCTTAGATTTAGTCCATACTATCGAACCAAGGAAAAACTTCCTCTCAGCTCAGTATCATACAGTAATATGATTGAACCAGATCAGTGTTTCTGCCGTTTTGATTTAACGGGAACATGTAATGATGATGATTGTCAGTGGTGAGTAGTTTTTATTTGTGGACATCTTATAATTTGGAAGTTAGTTTTGGTTATTTAGCTTTGACCTGTATATGATTATCTGTTCCATGTTGTCATTTTATTTTAGGCAGCACACGCAGGACTATACACTTAGTCGAAAACAGCTATTCCAGGACATCCTATCATATAATCTGTCTTTGATTGGTTGCTCTGAAACAAGCACCGATGAAGAAATTGCCGCTGCAGCAGGTTTTTAAAGACCTCTTGTTCCCTAAGTGAAAAATTAGGCTACTTAAAAATTTTATATTCAAGTGTTGAGGACTTCTTTAAGTAGCTATAATAATTCAATGTATTGATCTATAACAATTCATCTACATCTGCTCTGTTCAGTACAGTAGTCATTAGCCATGTTTTGCTATTTAAATTTAATTAAAATTAAAATTTACATCCCTAGTTGCAATGGTAACATTTCAAGTACTCAAAAACCATGTGCGGTAAGTGCTTGCCAGGAAGACATTCAGAAATCAAACATGTCCATCATTGCAGAAAGTTATTGGGATAGAGCTCATCTAAATAGTTAAGTTTATTTAGAAGAATATATTAACATGTATAAAAATTTTGCTAATGATTTTAACATAGACCCATATTTTATTACTTTTTTCAAAAATAAGAGAATGTTAGAATTTTAAGTTATTTTCAAATCTACAGTGAAATACAGAGGACTTGATGTACTTTGACACTGTAATAGTAATGTGAATAAATATTGTTGAGCTTTTCCACAGATGTAGTACCAAATATTAAACCTTAAACTACAAATGTTTTACAAGTAAGGTTGCTGGTTTTTATTAAACTTAGTATTATCACAACCCATTGTGATATCATTGTAAGAACCATTGTAAGATCACTGAATCTATTTAATCTTTCTTAAGATGGAATTTTAATTTTCACTTAATTGTTTAGTTTCAGGAAATACTTTTCTTTCCCCAACCCAAATTGGGTGCATGATGTGTTAAAATTTGTCATAGTAGTTAATATAAAATAGACCTTGTTCTGTGAAATGCCATGGTGTTTCTGACCAATACCAATACCCAAATATTTTTCTTTAATTCTTAAACAAATATTCACTGCATATCCTTTAATTAGCCTCATCTCTGTAGTCCATACTTTCTACATTTTTTATGAATATGGTGTTGCTTTAATTTCAGAAAAATATGTTGAGAAACTTTTTGGAGTAAACAAAGATCGAATGTCAATGGACCAGATGTCTGTTCTCCTTGTTAGCAATATCAATGAAAGTAAAAGCCATAGTGAGTATATATGTCTGTCTGTCTGTTTCTCATATTCTCTCACCCAGACACACACACACACACACACACACACACACACACACACACAGGACCTTGTAGGTTTTTTTTTTTTTTTAAAGATTTATTTGTATTTATGCAAGAACTGGAGTACAGGCCAGAGGCTTGGGAGGGTGAGAGGATTCTTCGGAGACAGAGTGGAGAGCAGAACAGGCAGATGGACTGAAGACATTGCTGAGGGTAGCAGCGGGCAAGGCACAAGAGGTCTGCTATGCCATGTGGGTATCTCCCTGGCCGGCTGGGAATCAAACCCGTGCTGCAGAGGCTGTGGACAGCTTCGCAGTGCTGTGCTCAACCCGCTGCGCCACCGGGGAGACCCGCTTGTAGGTTCTTTATGACAGGAAACTTATTGGCATTATGTTCTCAGTATAAAATATAATTTCTGACTACTGTGATTGGGTAAAGTTTAGTGTTTTTTATTCTAAGTTTTGTTTGGATAGCCTTCAAAACTATAAAAAAAAATTATTTTATCAATTAACAAACTTGCCTTGTCTGCTTTAGCACCTCCATTTACAACCTACAAAGATAAAAGGAAGTGGAAGCCAAAGTTTTGGAGAAAACCTATTTCAGAGAATAACTTCAGTAGTGATGAGGAACAGTCTACAGGACCAATTAAGTATGGTAAGAGATAACTTAAGATCCAGAATTATCAAATTATGATGTTTCATCTTTATTTAAAACTTTACTAATCTTTTAATGTATGTGGTACCCTAACTTTTTTATTTCTATTGTTTGAAAATTGTGATGCCATTTGATGTTTAGGACACTAATAAAGTTCTTCTTTGTGCAGAACTGCTGTTAACATTGTAGGAAATTTTATATTCATGGCCTCTGCCCAATAAATGTAGGGATAACACTTAAGTAAATGTGACGGCTTCAGATAGTGTTGAACACATTTGTAGAGAGGAAAGCAGCACTGCTTCCATTTGAGGACCATTTCCAGATTTGTGTTCTCTTTGAGGGCAGTTTTCATTTTACTTCATCCTTGAGTCTGTCTTTTCTGACATACTTACAGAATAAAAATATGAGAGAACAAAGTAATGTATTAATAAGTGCCTTGTTGTCAAGTACATCATGCACTCTTATTTTATTTGCTTAATATAATTGTTCATTGTTTATAAATTAGCAAATATCTGAATGCAAGGGTGCTCTTATGTGATTGTTTACATTGATGTAACACTTTTTCTGAACTTAGATTTAATTATATTAGAGCTTTTATCAGGTCATGTTTCATACTTACAGTAGGGACCTATTGTTTGGCCATCAGAGTCCTCGTTTATATGCCTGTTTCCTGGTATAATATTTTTTTTAAAGATTTATTTATTTTTGCATACAAGAACTGGGGTACAGGCCAGAGGTATGGGGGTGAGAGGATTGACCAGAGACAGAGTAGGGAACAGAACAGGCAGATTGACTGACATACACTGCTGAGGGGAGCAGCAGGCAAATCAGGAGAGGTCTGCTGTGCCATGTGGGTAGCTCCCTGGCCGGGGATCGAACTCATGCTTCAGTGGCTGCAGAGAGCTTCACAGGTTGGGTCTTAACTTCTTGCGCCACCAGAGAGGCCTTTCCTGTTATAATTTTTAATAACATCCTCTTTCACTCTTAAATTGCTCTGGTTAATACAATAAATTATATGATTGCTTTGAAGCTATGAACTGCCGCATGCCGTAAGAATCCTTAGGCTTTTACATTATTTCGGCGATAAAGCCAATTATTTTTTCTTGGGTCTGTGGGTCACAGAAAGTGTGACGCTGATGTTATCTTTCAATACAGCCTTCCAGCCAGAGAACCGAATAAATGTTCCAGCTTTGGATACAGTTGTGACTCCAGATGATGTCAGATATTTTACAAATGAGACTGATGACATTGCTAATTTAGAAGCAAGTGTGCTTGAAAATCCTTCTCATGTACAACTTTGGCTCAAGCTTGCTTACAAGTATTTGAATCAAAACGACGGGTAGGTCTATTTCTAATCTTTGTGTAAACTGGTGCACATTTATATTTTTATGTTTGAAGTTTATTTCCTCTGGTAATCAGATTTCCTTCCCAGTATCAATAGAGTCTTTGTGTTTTTTTTTTCCCCACAAAGTCAAAAGCACTTTTTGTTTAAAAGATATTAGAAAAAGTTTAAGATTAGATCTTAAGTTGTACACATGGCTCAATGTATGGGTAATAAATTAGCTTTAGTTTTTAACTCCAGTAGACTCTTAATTTCAAGGTAAGATTAGCTGAAACAGTAAATACTGAAATATATAAGGATTAATTCTTGGATCTTAAAAAAATCAAGTGATCATTATCTCAATAAAATAAGATCACAGAACAGGTTAAATTATATTTTTATTAGAAATTTAAAGCTTATGTAAGAAACCACTAATTCTACTGAATTCACTTCTCTGTGTATATAGTGTTACGTGTACATTCAAACAAGGCAAAATAGAAATTTATATCACAGATGGCAGTGCCTATGCAGTTGTGTAATTGCATTTTCTAATTTCTATTTTTTGGTAGTAGATATAACTCAAAAATATGTAGTAATTGAAAAATTACAAAAATTCAGGTTTTTTTAAATAATAGGCTAATCTATCTTAAAACTTGGTATAAAACCTTTTAAAATACGGTAGCGCTGCAGAATGCTAATAACTCCATGCATTCCTGAGTTTGGTGCTTATTTAACTTTCCTTATGTGTCGTTTTCACATTAATGGGATAAGTTACAGTGTTTTCTTTTCTGACTCATTTACTGAGTGAAGGCCAAAAGAGCTGTACATTATTTTATGAATAGGATCATGAGAGACAATTATCTTCTCTAAGAGATAGCAAACCCTTAACCGTTGAAAAGAATTATTATATTGAAAGCTTTGATTTTTGTGCTGGCAGTAGTTGGCTTTGAGGGAGAGTTGTTTAACTTTTCCAATTCCCTGATCAGTCTAAATCATAAAAGGAATTGCTGAATATGGACATATAAAGCACATTTGAGGTTGATAATCTAATGTTTTTACAACATTGTTTTTTATCTGGTAAATGCTCATTCAATATCTACTTAAGAAATTGTTGGGTCTTTGGGCATTCAGGATCTTTTTTGGACAGATGTGATTTTAAATCCTTAAATCTACCACCCTTTGTCATAGGTGATTTGTGCTTTTTTTGGTGGGGTCCAACAGAAAATGGAATTAAAAAATGGATTTGGATTAGCTCAATTTAAAAGCATTTTTAAGCATTTTTAAAAAGATGCTCCTTTTTCTTTTAAACATGTAGGGTAGGTTCACAGTCCTTGGATTCTGCATTGAATGTTCTGGCTCGAGCTTTGGAAAACAACAAAGACAATCCAGAAATTTGGTGCCATTACCTCAGATTATTCTCAAAAAGAGGAACCAAGGAGGAGGTGCAGGAAATGTGTGAAACAGCTGTTGAATATGCTCCTGATTATCAGAGTTTTTGGACTGTGAGTAGAAAAAATAACAAAGTCCTCTGTGTGTGTGTGTGTTCATAATTTTGGGGGGGTCATCTTAAATGTAAGATGTCACATAATCATATCCTTATCTGCTATAATATCCTAATTTTCAGGGTCTAGTAATCTTAAAACCATTCCTCTGGCTCAGGATTGATTTAGACTAAAACAAGGAGAAAAATAATTTAGTGAAAAGGTGACTTTTTTGTTTTTAATGTTTTTGGTGAATAAAATAAAGATCTCGGGTTTTTGTTTGGGCAAACTTAAGTGAATTTGTTGCAAAGCTGCTGAAAAGTTTTTAAAAATTTCTGATACTTTGTGTAACATCTTAATGAATATTTTGATCTTATGTCTTCATTATTTATGGAAATAATCTGTAATTCCACCAATATGGAACCTTGTAAAAATAATGAAGATATGGTTAAAAAAAATAGGTTCTTCCTCATTCTCTGAGAGAATGGGATGTTTCCTACCCTGGCTTAAACTTAAAATAATAGAATGCATTGAAATTGGCTGAGGATGGACTAGTAGCTGAGTACCTTAAAATAAGTGATCGATGTTTGGCATGGCTGGCCTACATCCATTTTATTGAATTCAACATTCTCCCTTCAAAATTTTATGATCCATCTAATGCCAATCCTTCAAGAATTGATCCACTTGCTGTGCGAATAGTATGTGATAAGTGTGAACTTTTGGAACTCCATTGTAGTCTTGCTGCCATTTATCTATTGATTTGAGGAAAGGGGAAATGAAACTGCTTCAGTGATAATTTTGAGGGTATATCTATATTGCTCTACTTTCCATCTGATTCTGCTTTCTAACATGTACGACAAAGGGAAATCTATGTTACAGTACTCAAAGATGACTATACGTTTTTATAATTACCCTTTTTGTAGAAACTGAAAATTTAATATACATTATCTTAATGAAAAGTAAAAAATTCTATAGTTTTACAGTTTATTCTTATGAAGCAGGATTAATTATACGAAACTCTTTTGGACAGTTTCTACACTTAGAAAGCACCTTTGAAGAAAAGGATTACGTATGTGAGAGAATGGTCGAATTTCTGATGCAAGCAGCCAAGCGGGAAACATCAGATATTCTGTCCTTTCAGCTTTTAGAGGCCCTTTTGTTTAGAGTTCAGCTGCACATATTTACTGGAAGATGCCAAAGTGCGCTTGCAATTTTACAGGTAAACATTTATTACAGCATTTTGATTACATTTTGTAGAGAATTTGTATAAGATCTAAAGCATTACAGGTAATACTGTTTAATAGTAAGAGTGCAGGCTTTGCATTTGGATCCTTGTTCTGCAACTTACTACTAGACTGTGTGATGTTGGGTAAGTTTGTGACTCTCTCTTCACTTACTTAGTGGGGATTATATCTTTATAGATTATATATAGGGTTTAAATGAGAATAATAAGTGGGAAGTACCCACCAGAATATACTTGAAGATTCAAACCATAAGGGAAAGAAGTCCACAGTGAAAACCTGTGTAGGTTTTTGTTTTGTTTTACTACATTTTGAATATCAAGGCACTTTACATGCACAAATGAATTTAATATTTTTTTATTTACTATGTCAAACTTTAGTAAAAATTCTTAATCTGCTATTCACATAAATTGGTGACTATCAAAATTTTGACTTAGGTATTTAAGAACTACTTCAAAGAAATACAACACTCAATTCTTCTTAGCCTTTTTTTTTTATTAGAGTGTTATTAGGAATCATAATTTTTAAAAAAACTCTCCCAGATTAATTTTTCCTTTTACCTAGAATGCATTGAAATTGGCTGAGGATGGAATAGTAGCTGAGTACCTTAAAATAAGTGATCGATGTTTGGCATGGCTGGCCTACATCCATCTTATTGAATTCAACATTCTTCCTTCAAAATTTTATGATCCATCTAATGCCAATCCTTCAAGAATTGTTAATACAGAACCATTTGTAATGCCATGGCAAGCCGTTGAGGATGTAAAGACTAATCCTGACATGCTGTTAGCAGTTTTTGATGGTAAGTACAAATGTTTATGAATTATTGAGAACATCAGATAATTATGATTTTTTATAATTAAGTGGAATAAATTTATATTCATAAAATAGACGTAGTTTCATCTTTTATATAAATGTTTGTTAAAAAAATTTAGGATTGAATCAGAGAAGAGGAGCACTGGCATCTGTGAAAGCCAGGATCTGTACTACATTACATAATTAATTTTTCTAATTATGGCAAAGGGTAAATAGGTAGATAATATAGATTATATAGATTCAGTGAGTTGATTGAATCAGAGAATCAGGTAATTTTTTTTTTTAAAGTACTCCATTAAATAGAAAGTTTGAAAGATTTTATCTTTTCAAACAATATTTTGTCCCTCAGTGAGTTTGATACTGTATACCTAACGAAGTGTCTGCTGAGAAACACAAGGTATAAAGTGAGTTCCTTTCTAATAAGAAGTATATAGCCTGGTGAGAAGATACGATATACATTTGATAAAATTATTAAATATATAAGGTCATGTAATTATGTATTACTATGTAGTCTAAATCTACTCTTACTGAAGAGACTTGGATATGTGATTTATAGAATTAAATGTTATAGGCCATATACCGAATGGGGAGAGGTTATTGTAGATTGTCATGATTGAGGACGTCTTTATAGAAGGATTGGGACTTAGGGTTAGGCTAGACTTTTTGAAGCTTGACTATGATGTGACATAGTGGGCTGCCTCAAAGATGGGATCCATATCTTATTTTTATCTATATTTTCCAAGGACCTATAATATCTGACAGTGTACTAAGTCCTTTGTAAATGTTGAATAAGTGAAGAAAGGAAAGAGGAAAATTTTTGGTAGGGGAGCTAAGTAAACAAAAAGCAACAAGTAGATAAGGAATTTGCAGTGGATTGAAAGATTAGAAGAAGGGAGAATTCTTAACCAAAGTAAGAGTTAAATGCTGAAGAATGGTAAAAATTAAGCTTGATAAGTGGAATGATACCAGGTTTCCAATATCATTTTAAGTGCGGTAGACTTGATCGTAGTAGAGGCTCTCTAAGAAAGAAAGAATAGTGTTGAAGAGAAAGGATACCAAAGGTAGGAAAACCAAAGAAAAGCTGATGGCAGCAACTGAGGTGTACACAAAATAAACTGGGAAAGAGTGATTGTTAGAGACTTCTGAAGTTATCACAGAGTTGTAGGGGTTGGATCAAATGTCAAGGAAGAACAGATGGAATAGTCAAGATGATTTCATAATTTTTGACATGGGAAATGGTAAAAAAAAAAACCCTGGTAAAGTGAAAACACCAATTTGGGATAGTAGAAATGGTATTTGTGAATAGTAATGAGTCATCCAGTGGAAATTCTTGTTTGCAGATGGAAATAAGGTTTATCTTAAGTGGATAATATTGGTTAGAGAAATGGATTAGAAAGTTACTAACACAGAAGTTGTTATATTACAAAATTCTTTATAGTTTTTAATGTGCTCTTACAATAAAATATCCAGTATTTGAAACTCTAAGCCATTTTCTCTGAGAAAATGAAGATGAGAGCATAGCAGTAAAGGGGTAAAAGGGAACATAGAGTCAGTGAATCCAAGAGGAAATATAATCTCTTGGAAACAGGCAAGAAGAAATTGAAAGGAGGAGAGCATTATCAAATGCTAATCAGATAAAGGAGTATAGAGTGTAGCTTATAGGTTTGGTTAGATATGAATCCTTTTAAGTGAACTTAAATGGGTAGTTTCAGATTCCACGAATCTGGGAAATCATACTACAGTTGAGCAAGGAGGAAGTGACCAATGAAAAACAATGCACCCTTCTACAAGAAACAGCAAAATCATGTAAAGGAGTTTTCACAAGGGGTGGGGGGAGTGTGAAAGGAGTAAGGAAAGAATGTAGCTTAGAGGAAGTGTGAAAGGAGTAAGGAAAGGATCTAGTTTAGGAGAGACATTGAAAAGACTAAAGAATAGCAGAGCAAGTCATCTTTTGAAAGTGGTTCAGAGAAAGATGAAAAGATTCACCGACTTCTTTTTTTGAGATGAGATTAAAGGAATTTGGATAAAGGCAGACATTTATCTAAGTGAGAACATCAATAGATGCTAAGGCTCATGTTGAATGATTTTATTCTTACCAGGAAAGTGAAGGTACATGATTGAATTTTAGGAATTTAGAGATACCTAAAATGCTTCCTTTGTATAAAAGCCAACTCCTTTTCAATAAAGATGAGTAGTGATGGTCAAGCAAAGGGATAACCATCTTTTCTCATTGATATCTTAAGAGTTTGAACAACACAGCCAAATAATTTGTTCTGTTTAATTTATGTTAATGTTATGTATTTGACTAGATGCAGTAAAAGCTTGTACAGATGAAAGCCTGACTGTTGAGGAAAGAGTAGAGGTCTGTGTTCCACTTTACACAAACATGATTGCTCTGCACCAACTTCTAGAGAGGTAAAACTTCATCGACAAGCTGTTAACCTTATTGAAAATTTATCTTTTCATGTATTTAGATTTTTTTTTTAATTGTTAAGGTATGAGGCTGCAGTGGAGCTTTGTAAATGTTTATTGGAATCCTGTCCCATGAACTGCCAGTTGTTGGAAGCCCTTGTTGCTTTATATCTGCAAACAAATCAGCATGATAAAGCCAAGGCAGTGTGGCTTACTGCATTTGAAAAAAATCCTCAGAATGCAGAGATTTTTTATAATACATGCAAATTCTTCATCTTGCAGGTAATATAGATATTACCCATAATTCCTAGATTTTGTGTTTCATATTTTTTTATTCATCTTTTAAAATGTTTCAGGCCTCAGCTGCTACAGGAGGTTTTCCTGGTCCTTTCGCCCTTTGCAAACTATGTTAGGTATTCCTTCTCTCTCTGCCATAATACCCTGTGTATGTAGTTCTACCATTGCACTTATTCAATTGCTTTTTAATTTTGTTAATATCTGCTTTATTTATTATACTAAGAAGTCCTTGAGGGCCCAGACCATGTCTTATTCATATTTAGAGCCTTAACACTTAGCACAGTGCCAAAGATGTAATAGGAACTTGATAATTGGTGGATGAAACTTAAACCTATGGTGTATTGGGTGTTAAACTGTTTAATGGTTAGTTGAATCTATTTAGAGATCAAATTATGAAGTTTTCTGTACCTCTCCCTACACAGGTAACAATCTGATCAGCAAATCTGCGGGGGTGGAGGAGGCTTTTTCCTTCTTTGAAAAGTTCTAATTAAACACTAAACTTAACATATCCCTCCTCCCTCTTTTTAAAATAGAATCGAGGAGATAATCTTCTTCCATTTTTGCGAAAATTTATTGCATCCTTCTTTAAACCTGGGTTTGAGAAATACAGTAACTTGGATCTGTTTCGGTAAGTTTGTAGAACTCTTGGTTTATAAAGGATGAAAGATAATATAGTTCAGTGGAAAGACTTACCTTTTTTTTGTGGATTATATTTTTGGAAGATTAAAAAAAAATACCTAAACATCCTCTCAATAGAACTATTTTGACTAATATGATTTAATGAAAGTGGAAAATGCTTTACATTCTAAATGTTTTTAGATTAAAGACACCATACAGAGGAAGGTTTATATGCCATGGTGACTCATTTTGCTTTTACATTATTGTTACTGTTAATTTTAGCATTTCATGCTATAGCAATGAATTATCCTCAGATAATCTCAGCGGAATTTTATAAAATGATTTAATTTGACTTGTGATCTAAAGTTGGGTGTAAGTAATATACCTCTTCATGTTTTGTTGAGTAAGAAGCTTTAGAGAATTCTTTTCTCAGCTGTCACTTTCTCAATAACTTATGTAGAACTCTGTATTTACTGCTTTTATTTGTTTTGCTGTGAATTCTAATAGCAATAAGAGGCCACCACAGCAGGTTACATGATGTAGACAACATAGAGATGAATGGGCATAACTGTGTTCCAATAAAGCTCTGTTGTCAGTATTGACATTAATGTATTTTCTTCAAAGCATCATTCTGGAAGATGTTGGTAAATATGATATACATACAAATTCAGTATATTTAAGGCAGGGGACTGAATTGGCTAAAGTTAGATTTTTTTACTGATCTTAGAAATGATCAGACTTCTTAGAGCCTTTAATATCCTAAATGTGTCTTTTCAAGAGGAGGGTACAATTTGCAGTATTTCCCAATCTTATTTGATAATTGTCCTCTTTTTCATAAGTACCTTATAGATCAGTATGGTACAGACTACACATTGATGTTATGTGTAAAATTAAATCTATAATGGTATGTATTGTCTGTGTATGTGAGAGATTGTTTACAGATATCAGGAAACTCTTGAGTTTCTGTTTTACAAAAAAGTATAGACTTTATAGGGAAGGTATTAGATAGGTAATCTAATTTGTTCTTAGTTTAGGTATTTATGGTGATTTGTTTAATTTTGGGGCTTGAATAAAATTCATTTAGAAGAGGAATATAAAATCATAACGTTTAGAGTAAATATGTGATGCTAAAGATGGAAACAAAGTGGTATAGTAGATGGAAATAAAGTCTCATTACTTCTTAAAAATATTTTGAGGAAATTTAAGTTGAAACATGATTTTTAAAGAAAGTATTATCAACCCATGTGTGCATAGTCATAATTTCAACCAAAAATTTTTTCCAGGTATCTCTTAAATATCCCAGGACCACTTGACATTCCAGCCCATTTATGTAAAGAAAATTTTGATGATGAGATGTTTAACCACCAAATTCCTTATTTGTGGCTGATTTACTGGTGAGACATCTGCTGTGGAGAGAAATGCTACATACTTGACTTGGCATTTGTTATTTATTACTGAATTAATTACACAGTGTTAAAATTGACTTGATGTTAGTCATTGAAACAAAATTGAAGGGATGCTAAGGTTTTTCATAGTAAAGAAGAAAAATAAAAAAGGATTCTGTTATAATACTACTTGATATGTTTAAAATAGACTTCATCACTTTTATCTGATAAAATTGAAATGTAGACCTACAATACTTTCCTTCATTTTTCAAACAGCCTTTGTCATCCTCTTCAATCAAATGTTAAAGAGACAGTGGAGGCCTATGAGGCTGCACTAGGGGTGACCATGAGATCCGACATAGTGCAGAAGATTTGGATGGAGTAAGTTTATTTGCTCTTAGTAAGAATGGGGTTTGGAATAAGGGGAAAAGGGCACTTGGCTTTCTTGGTGAGGGAATTACTGATTTAATTATTCTGTATTACAATATTTTTCTTTTGGCAGTTACCTTGTCTTTGCCAATAATAGAGCTGCTGGATCCAGGAACAAAGTCCAAGAATTCAAATTTTTTACTGACTTAGTGAATAGATGTTTGGTTACAGTCCCTGCCCGATACCCCATTCCTTTTAGCAGTGCTGATTACTGGTCCAACTATGAATTTCATAATAGGGTAAGAACTTAAAATTTTTTTCTTTAGATGTTTGTACAAAGCGAGGGAACTTTAAAAAGACAGCAAAACTTTTTGTATCAAGAGAGCTTTCTCTAGGACTACTTTCCTTGTAGTTACTATTATTTTTGACCATGTTTCCTACTTTTCAAACTTTAGAAACAGCTTTTAAGGTTCAATTAAAGTGTTCATATTGATTGTTCTTTGGAAAATTTAACATTGAAGTGAAATTTCAGAAACATTAAGGTTCAGAACATGTTAACTTGAAAATAAATAAGAATGTGCTTATATAGTATAGTTGCTCTTTTTGTTAATGTTCTCTGAAGTAAATGTAGCTATAGATAGGGCATTAGAAAAATGGGCATGAAATCAGATGTCGTTTAGAATTTTAAGAGTAGAATCTGAGTATTGCTGTATTTATAAGTTGTCTTACAGGCTCCGAAGCAAAGATTTTTTTTGTTTTCAAAGACCCTAGTGTAGACTAAATAAATGGGGCTTATTTATTTATTTATTTTTTTGGTGGGGTGGTTTTGTTGCTAATTGGGATAACCAGTTACTGTGCTTTGTACCTCTATACCATTCTTTATCCCAGGACCTCAAACTTCTTTATGGACATTAAGTCATTTATACACGGGCATTCCATGAGCAAGATGTGGCAGGTATTATTAGCCCTATGACTTGCCCAGCTATACGGCAAGTAAAGGTAGACTCAGGAATGAAAACCCGGACCTCTGGCTTCTTGTCAGTGTTCTCAGTCCATGACTCATCATTAGACCATATTTCCTAATTCATACTTGGAAAGTCACTAATATAATTAATGGTAGGATTGTACCTCACAGCATCATGCATTATTCTAGTTTATGCATTCATGTCTTAAAGTCCATTTGATTTTCTCATTAAAACACATAGGTAATTGGATTTCACATTTTTGTGTATTTACTTCCCTCCCCCTCCCCACAGGTTATTTTCTTTTATTTGAGTTGTGTTCCAAAGACCCAGCATTCCAAAACCTTGGAACGGTTTTGCTCAATTATGCCAACTAATTCTGGACTTGCACTGAGGTAAGAAAAAACAAATTTCTTTTGGTTCTTAGCTTGATATATAGTATAGGCTCTTCCTTTAAAATCATTCTTGTAAAGTTAGTAAGAACAAGTCTGTTCTTTCCACTATTTCCTCACTGATATATTACTGTTAATGTCCGAGTTAAGTGATAAATAGCTAGTCATGTAGAAGTCAGAATATAAAGCTGTGCAGATTATAAGGGGGCAAGTAATTGAAGTAAAGTTCACCTGTTTTGCTTAAGCACCCACTATCCTTAGACATATGCCTTATAAGCAGTCTGATTTTCATGGTAAAGGAGTCTTACTTAGGAGGCTTTTTAAGTCACAGAGATAACAGCCAACGTACACATATTTTGGGTTACTATGACTTGTTTTCATAGAGGTCAGTTGCTCTAAATATTAGCCTGCCTTAGATTCTGTGGGATGCTTATTTAAAATGTAGAGTTCAGGGCCTCCCTGGTGGCACAAGAGGTTAAGTCTCAGCACTGTGAAGCTATCCGCAGCCACTGCAGTATGAGTTCGATCCCCGGTCACGGAGCTGACCCACATGGCATAGCAGACCTCTCCTGTCTCATCTGATGCTCTCCTCAGCAGTGTATTTCAGTCAGTCTTCCTGTTCTGCCCCCCAACTCCGTCTGGTGAACCCTCTCACCCCCACACCTCTGGCCTGCACCCCAGCTCTTGTATGTGTAAATAAATAAATAAATAAAGTCTTAAAAAAAATAAAATGCAGAGTTCTGAACTTGGGCCCTCAAGCCACATTTGAGAAACACATGTTCAGGGATTTCATACATTCATTTACAATACCTAAGTAAGCATTTCTCTCTAATGTTTCTGTTCTGATAGAGTAAAACCATTTTTACTCCAAGAATTGTACTTTTTGAATTAAAAAAGGTACCCTGCATAATCATTCTTGGGCTTTTACTTATTCAGTCATTCCCATTGCACCCAGTTGTATCTTACAGTTTCCAAGTTTGTTTTATGGATCATAAGGTGCACAAAATATTTATCTAATATTCACCTGTGTTTTAAAGTATTGATATTTACATTCCACTTAGCATGTAAGTGGGAAAACATGTAAGAGATTGAACATATTCAGGGGCCTAAGTCTGTGACAAAAATAGCCATAGTGTTTTAAATAAAAATTTCTTAGTAAGCATGCTAATCTATAGACACTCCTCACAGAAATTTGTTTTATAAAATATCACCTTGGTAAAGCATATGAAATAAAAATGTGCTCATGTTTTGAGTAGTTTCTATTATGGTAATACCTGTATTTCAAAATGCCTTATTCTTGGTTTTGTTGGTAAAGTCCCAAAACACACATTTTGTTACTTATTATTTTTTTTTTTTTAAGATTTATTTATTTATACAAGCACTGGGTACAGTCAGAAGCGTGGGAGGGTGAGAGAATTCACCAGAGCCAGAGTGGGGAACAGAATAGGCAGACGGACGAAATACACTGCTGAGGGGAGCAGTGGGCGCGGCAGGAGAGGTGGGTGCCGCAGGAGAGGTCTGCCCGCCATGTGGGACCCTCGCCGGCAGCTGGGGATCAAACCGGTGCTGCAGAGGCTGTGGGCAGCTTCGCAGCCCAGTGCTCAACCGCTGCACCACTAGGAGAGGCCCTTATTATTTTCTTGTGGCCATCTTTGTCCTGTTTTTTTTGTTTTGTTTTGTTTTGTTTTTTTTCTTTTTCCAGGAAAATAGAAAACTTAATAACTAGCCACTGTACTTAACACTTAGCTCTGGAATTAAGTATACTCTATTTAATAAAGAAAGAAAAATACCAGGAAATGGTATCAATACAACAAATCACTAGTATAGAAAATTTGGGGGAGGGGACTGACTCAATGAATATTGCTTAGAGAGAATGCTTTAGTATCCTAGAGGAATACGTGGACATTATTTTAGTTTGTTGAAGATGACATGGGTCTTGACCTCCTGCTGCTTTGTCCTGTCCCAGGGTGATTTTTATAAGAGGCATTATACAAATACTGAATAACTTTGATGGAATTTGACCAAAAATTTTACCTCATCAAACATTCTATACTCATACAGCACATTTAGGGTCCTCTACACTTGCAATGCTTTGTTCATTATCCTGAATGTACTTTACAGGCTACTTCAACATGAATGGGAAGAAAGCAATGTTCAGATTCTGAAACTTCAAGCCAAGATGTTTACATATAATATCCCAACATGCCTGGCCACCTGGAAAATGTAATGCAACAATCATGTACATGTTTTTATAGCTATTGCTTTTATTTATAAGGTTTGCTCCAGACAGGTAAATCTGAAATGACTTTTTTTTTTCCCTTCCTGGACCGATCTCTATTCTAGTTTAGATTTGTTTTTGGCACTTTCTGAGGTTTTATACCAAGAATGAGGGAGTGCCTCTAAAAGCAAAATGGATAAAGTTTTAATTTTCCTTGAAGGAGAATATTTAGGTAACAATATTGCTATCCAACAAATCTGTTGTACACAATTTAAGACCATCTCTCTTGAAAATGGGGGATATCCCCCTGCTCTGGTCCGATTTCTCATTTCAAAGGTGTTAGTGACAGATACATATATATATTTTTTTACTAGAAATTATGCTATTTTTTCATGAACGTTATTTATGTTCAAAACTCTCGTCTACTTCATTCTTGTAAAGTTGATAAAAATTGTTGAATTTTTCTTTTCACTATAGGTTACCCTCCTTGGAAGTTTAGCCTGTTACTTTCAGGAAGTTTTGTACTCAGATTCCCACAGTCAGTATTCTGCCAGTACCTCATTTTTGTTCAGAGATGTATAAATTTTCTTTTCCCTTTTCTATATTCCTTTTTTCTCTTAGAGCCATTGCTGCTGAGATTGTTCTAAAGGGGCAAAGAGAGGTAAGCCATAATTGAATAGCAGACGGGTCACTTTTTTAAAAGCTACTCTGCCCCTTATGTTAGCCTCTCAATTTAAAAGATTTAAAGCCTAGAAGTTAACATTCTAAGAACTCTAAATGTTTGGAAACTCTAAAACTGAAAGTAGCCATTTTGTCTTGAATGTTACTATATTGCGGAGTATAATTCTTTAAATAGTTGGGATTATGAAGGTGTTTTTCATCGTGTTTCCTGATGGAATTGTGTATATATCTATCTTATAGGTCCATCGTTTATATCAGAGAGCCTTACAGAAGTTACCTCTTTGTGCATCACTGTGGAAAGATGTAATGCTTTTTATCTTTTATTTCATCTTGAAGTTTTCCTATAAATTTTCTGCATGTGCCATATCCATTGATGTGGTAATGCTCTAAATCTAGCCAAGTCTTACTTCTATGCTTCCCTGTCTTTTACAGCAACTCTTGTTTGAAGCATCAGAAGGAGGTAAAACTGATAACCTGAGAAAACTAGTTTCCAAGTGCCAAGAGATTGGAGTCAGCCTAAATGAGCTCTTAAATTTAAACAGTTACAAAACAGAAAGCAAGAATCACTGAACACTGGGTGCAGTCAGTTCTAAGTCCTTATAATAATTGCCAAAATTATTTGAATGATCCTTCAAGATTAGGCTGATCCCTGGCTAAGGTCTGTGTAAGACAGACAAGCATTACTGATCATATCAAGTCCCCTACAATATCCTATCCTCAAAACCGGAAGCAATGAACATGACCCTCTTCGGTTGGATAAATGAACTTCCTGTTTGGCCTGCTTCTAGGCCCTGCCAGATTCTCATAACATCATGTACGTAAGTATAGTTCCTCAAAGTGACTGACATTTATTTTAATTTTGCTTTGTTTTTGTTTTTATTTTTTACTCTTCCCCTTTCCTTTATGTTGTGCTATTCCTGATTCACTTGACACTCTCTGATGCCTGAGAGATTCTTGTTTGGGATTTAATTTCCAGGGCTGTGTTTACAGTAAAAAACAGGCAGTCCCTCTTAGTTCTTCCTTTTTAAACCTTTTGAGATTCTTCATTTCAGGATTTAAAACTTAAGCAGTCCATCTTAAGGAAAGTGTAACTGCCATGGCCACAAGTCTGCTAGTTGCACTTGAATGCTCTAACAGGGTGGTTTATTGCCCTTTCTACGTTCTGGACTCCTTGCCGAGACTGTTTAACTTGAAGATAAAGAAACTATTGCAAAATGCCAGTGCATCAGAACCTAAGAGTGGTCAAATATTATGTGCAATTTTTTTGTAAAGAAATTTTAATTTATAATAAAGTTTAACAGTTTAAAGAACAGTTAATATTTGAACTGCTTTGTATTGAAATACTACTTTGTAGTATTGAAATTGTTTATAAACAAATATTTTTAATATAAGTTAACTTTTTAAAAAAATGTTGCTGTCTTTATTCACTTTTCACACTCTGGTCGGAAAGGGTTGAAGTAGGAGATACGCATATTCACTCTATCAATACCCTCTTATCCTAAACTGCTTTCTCATAAAAACATTCCAGTGATTTTTTAAAATTTACACAAAGATGGGTCTTGTTCTGATTTGAGGACACTGAATATAAAGGTTTATACTCTCTTTCACTTCCTTAGTCCCAAGATCTCAGCATTTAGAAAGTGTTTTCCAACTGTTGCTTGAGTGTTTTCATAGTGACATGCTGTTTTATGTTGCTTATCAATATGACCAAATATAAAAGAGATCTTGCTTTTTGTTTTCAGTCTACACTAGATTGGGTAGCAAACTTATTGGTGATGCACACATTGCCACAAATCTGGTCTCACAGCTACAAGGTAATCTAATTATTGGAGACAGAACAGCAGCTTCATGAAATACTAGGCAAATTTGTACATCTGCACATTTGTATAATACTTAGTCAAAATAAAACCATGTTTTGAGACCTTACTATGTGCCTGCCAAGACTATATTTGGCTAGGAAGTGCTGCTTGACAAAATCAAGAACAGAACCCATTTGTCTACTGTCTTTCATTAAGCCTAATTGATTTTTGTCTAAAACCAAAGAAATTTGGGTGGGAGATAGTATTCCCAAGAAAGTATCCCTTTCTCATAAAAGGTTAACTATTTAACCTTGAAAGTTTTCTCTCCATGCATTATTTGAAAACCATTGATAGGTACTTAGAAAAATGTTTCCACTTCTCCCCTATGGTCTAGAAGTTTTGGTGCTAACTAAAATGTTTCAGTAGTTTTCTTTGCGGCTGCTAAATTTTCAACTTTTGTATATTCTAAAACCTGCCATTTGTTGTATTAACAATTCCATCAGCATACCCTTTTTCTCTTTCAGAAAAAGAATGCTTTGCATTATTATACAGAGCTGCACACAGGCCGTACACTGTTAACAACTCCAGGGGTCGCCATTCACATGTCATACACAGTCATGCAGGCAGAGGCCTGAGCAGCTGTTTCTTTTTTTGATCAGTTGTCATACTGCTATTTAAAACATGAAGCTATCTTAGCATTAAAGATACGTGGTTACCTTTTCTTCCTGTAGTTTTTACAAACTCACTTTAATCTTCACAAAAAAATATTAAACTACTTAAGTGTATATATTCCTGTTACCCTTCCATAATTCAGTTTTATTTGATTGTTTTAAGAAAATATTAAGCAAAACTTAGGACTAAAGATAGTATAGTAACAAGAATATAGTATTTATACTTGTATGCCTAAAGTCTATCTTTGGACAGAGAAATGTCATGCAATGGAAAAAGATTAGTCATTGAGAACCGCAGTCCCTTGTGCTGCCCCACTGCTCTGGGGGGAAAATACACAAAAGAGGCATTTTAGGCTGTGGGGCTTTATCTCTGATAAAAGAAGTGGTATGGGAGATTGCGGTATATTTTTATGTGTTTTTCTTCATTTTAGAGAACAGCCTAATATTTCTATTTGCCTTTTAACGGAAAGTGGACCTTGTAACATTGTTGTCATTGGATTATCTGAGGCGGTTTGCTTTCAATTAAAGGGCATATAAACCTACATCATAAAGCAAGCAAGAATCTCCAGGTGCAACATCTAAGAGCTAAAGGCACTAAGCAGACAAGCAAAGGGTGATTAAGACTGACAACAAATGTAGAGGGACTCTATTGAAGATTGTAGTTCAAATATTTATTTTTCAAGGTTGTTGAAAAAGTGGAACATGTGGCTGTAATACAAAGCAGAGCCAATATTCTTGCTTAAAGCTGTCATGTATTTCACAGATAACTCTGAATTTCCTGAAGCCTGCTTCTCATGTCTGTGTTAACATTAGTGCAAGGGAAGAATGGGGAAGTAGAATTTTGGTGGCCTTTCAAGTTTGGGGATTATGCCTACTAATGTATCGTTGCCCCTCAGTACAAATTTTTTTTTTTTTTTAGATTTTTTTTTTTTTTTTAATAGAGGCATGTTTTTCTTTATTTATTTGTTTTGCTTGTTTGTTTTGTTTATACATGCACTGGGTACGGTCAGAAGCGCGGGAGGGTGAGAGAATTCACCAGAGCCAGAGCGAGGGGCAGAGCAGGCAGAAGGACCGAAGTACACTGCTGAGGGGAGCAGCGGGCGGCAGGAGAGGTGTGCGCGCCATGTGGGACCCTCAGAGCAGGCAGAAGGACCGAAGTACACTGCTGAGGGGAGCAGCGGGCGGCAGGAGAGGTCCGCGCGCCATGTGGGACCCTCCTCCGGTGGCTCGGGAGCGGCCGGGGAGCAGCCGGGGATTGAACCGGCACCACAGAGGCCGCGGGCAGCCTCGCAACCCAGCGCTCTACCGCTGCGCCACCGGGGAGGCCCCCCTCAGTACAAATTAGCAGTGATTATAGAGACCATTATGGAAAAAGAGCTGTTGAAAAATATCTAAGTGAAAGACTTCTTAATGTAGGTGGTAGAGCTGAGCTGAAAAAGTTGTTTTTTCAGCCTTTGTTCCATATACCACTGAAAAATACCCTTTCTTTCTACAGGTGTTCTTTAGTTGTACATTTACTCATTATCTCAGGGGCCAGTGAAGAACCACCTAAGGTCATACTGTCCTTCCCTGCCCTCATTCCCATCTGTCACCACCACTCACATAGCCTTCCTCAGTAATAAGTATGCAGTACTTTTGGAGTACTCCTTGATTGAGATCTCTGCAATAAATATGAAAGTTTTTGTTTCCTCTCTGACATCTTTGAGAGTTAGATAATTTTGTCTTTCATAGATGGTAAAATGGACTTTGAATTTGTCTCCACTTTTAGTAAGAGGGCCAACATACCACATTTTCAGTGGTCCCTCAGTAGAGAATCAGACTTTTCTTTTTCCATAACCAGTTTGAGCTGCGTGCTAGACATTCCCAATAACCATGAATAAACACGACCCTGAGGATACTTCAAATGTCAAACAGAAGAGTAGAGTTTATGCCAAGGAAGTGTCTCCAAATTTGGGTTGGAGGTTGGGAAAATCTTTCTGGATGGAAGTGAATTATTGGCTAAGTCATAAAACAGGATGAAAAATTGAGGCCAGTAAAAGTACCATTTTCAAAAATTATCTGCGACAAACCTGAATATTGTAGGAGGGCTTGCGCATGTTTAGAACTTGGCGTTTAAAAAAATTTAATAAAGTTTGACTTTGTACTAAATAATTCATAAACAGTTTGACATGATGGAAGGTAAGACACATAAAACTCATTACCCAGAAGAGAGCAACCTCGTTATCCAGAAGAGTGACCTCTTGAGAATACCTTGTGTTTCTAAATCCACATGCACTTGACTGAGTTGGAGCCAATCTTATCAGGCCCAAATTAAACAGCCTTGATGTGGGAACTGATTGTAATTGCAACTGTGGCTATTCATATTTTTTCCCCTAATTTCTTGGGTAATGCATGAATAAAATTTCAAGAGTCATTAATACTAATTTACAACTTCCAGAGTTACTAGTACCCACAGCTTGAGTCACATTCCTTTAAGAGTCAATGATTAGTCTGTCGATATGGAAGAATTACCTGAAGGGAGCTTTCCTCAACACTTTGATTTTTCCATATACATATTTTATCCCAATACCAGAAATTTTTTAGTCGGCATGGGACTCAGTAATGCCAGGAATAACATTGTCAGTTGGGGATCAAAAAGTTCTGCTTGAACTTTGAAGGAATATGTGCTTTCCGGTTTCATCAAGAAAGCAAAAGATCCAGAATATCTGAGGTCAATTCAATTGATCTTCAGTGTGACTTTGTGATGAGTGCTGGTGGAACTGATCTTCAGTATGGCTTTGTAATGAGTGCTGGTGGTTTGAGTTTTCCCCTCCAGCTGTTTTAAAGAATTACTGTAAGATTTTTTGCACAGAAGACCTAGGGTGTAGGCCAGAGGTGCTGGGGGTGAGCGGGTTCACCAGAGATAGAGTGGGGAGCAGAACAGGCAGATACACTGAAATACACTGTTAAGGGGAGCGGGGGATGAGACAGGTTTGCTGTGCCATGTGGGTTATCTTCCTGGCCGGGGCTCGAACTCAGATAGCTTCCACTGTGGTAGCACTGAGACTTTAATCTCTAGGCCACTGGGGAGGCCCTCCTTCCAGTTTAAAGACGCAACTCACTGCATAGAAGATAATAGGATGTTAAAAATACGTGAGTCAGTTATCACCATATCACAATGGAATATTTTTAGGTGAGACTTTAATACATTTTGCACAATTTCATTAAAATATACACTAATACGATTCTCATGGCTATTTTCTATGAATTAAGTAAAAACCTAAATCAAAATATGAAAACTATTTGTACAGCTGTTCAAAAAGAATATACTACAGTTGCCCTTAGTAATTTAAAAGCTTCAAGACTGATTAGCAACTCAACCAAAACCAAAGGTGGGTTTACAATATTGTTCGGTTGATCAAGCAAATTAAATTTTGCAAATATTCTTACCTAATGATGTAAGCCTTGTGAAAGGATGATGGCCAACAGCCTAAAGGAGCTGAACCAATTAGGAAGAGTGATTAGAGGACTGGTGAGCTATTTGCATTAATGGAGATAATCAGGGCATCTGCTGCCAAGGCCAAAACAAACACTCAACTTGGCACATCACAGTCAAAATTATGGGAGTGCTTGTGGATGGGTTTGGCACTTCATGCTGGTTGAGTTGGAGCTACAAAGAAATAGTTTTCAGGAAATAGAGCAGTGTGAACCAACGTGAGCTATGAAAAAAGCACGTATCTAAAAGACCTGGATATTAGATTTAGCTCTATCATTAGCTGTGTAAATCATGACAGGCCATTTCATCGCTTCTTGTGTTTCCACATTTGCAAAATAAGGAAATATATGCACCTACCTCAGAGATGTTAAAATCAATAGAAATTATCTTTTTAAAAATAGGTAATAGAGTTTGGGGTTATTTTCCAAAAATTTGAGGCTTCAAAATTTGCTTATTTTGGACATAATTTAATCTCCACCAATTGGAGCAGCTAACCCTGCCAGTGCTAAAGCATGAATTAGTTGCTGTCTGTAACATAACAGAACACTGCCATCTGCATTCAGCACTACTGCCCAAAATAACAGGTAAATATGTCCATTATCAGATGGCCTTAACTTTGGGTTAAGTCAAAAGGGATCAATGTGAAGATTCTGCCTCCTCTTATTTTCAGTTCTTAGGATTCTGAACATAATGGCTGAGCTTTGGTGGTATAATAGAGAATAAAGACAATCTTTAGGACTCAGTTTTCACATTGATAAATCAAAAAAAAAGCACAGGCTACTTTATAATCCAAGTCACTTATACTTTTCATCTGAGTTGACGATGAAGGGCACGGGAGTATTTTTTTTTTTTTTTTTGAGCCCTCCCGGGCTATATCCCTCTATAGCCCCGGGCAGAGAAGGGTGGGTGGTGGGTGCTGGGCAGGAGCAGCGCCTTTGTGTACAGCTGGGACCCGACAGCAGGGGGTGTGCGAATTTGTAAATGCTCACATAGAGGAGGGGATAAAAGGGCGGCGTCACTCTGAGGTGAGACCACCAAAAACAGGAGAGCAAGAGAACACCAGAGAGAGGCCACAGAAAGAGCAAAGGAGATCCGTGGGGGGCCTGGGAGGCTCGCTTGCTTCCCTGCCTCCTTTGCGTGCCAGCCTCACTGCCTGGTGTGCCTCCGTCCCTAAGAGAGCATTAAAAGGCCTGTAAAAATCCAGCAAAGGTTCAGGAACTCTCCGTCTGAAGGAACTGATAGTGTACCTGCCCTGTGCATGCTGGCACTCTGCTTGCTTATGCTTGCAGATAGAAGTAATAAATGACCTAACCAGACAAGAGGACTTGCAAAAACTTTGCTCCTTGGTCCCCAAATTAGAAGACAAACCTCCAGGAACATACTTTAAGGGAAGGAAATTGCCTGTTTTAAACTTTTTTACCTTTTTCTGTAATTAGGCCAAACTTGGCAGAAGTGCCTTTGATTGTGAAAAGAGATAAAAAAAAAAAATCATAGAATGTAGAGCAGAGAATAACATCAAGATTATCTGTGAGGCTAGAGCAGAGGTTACATTTATTTTTGGTGATTGATTAATGGAGTACTAAATAAAAGCAATGTGAAATTGGGGTGGGGGTGGGGGCGGGAGGTACAGGTCAAAATATCTAGGAGTAAAATCCTGGCAGGCTTCCTTTCAGTATATTGCAGATGAGGCTTCTATGTTAGTACTGACAACAATGAAGATAGCAATGACTTAAACACCATCGAAGTTTAAAAATTCAAATAAATAATGCTGAAACAGTAAGGGTTGAAATTAAGCCCATGATCAGCTTTTCAGACATTCACACAAAGGGACCACCTGGACCCCAATTTCTTTGGGGAGGGCAGGCCTTTTTCTAAATTGCACAACACTCTGGGTGGTGGGCCTGATGACTCAAGGGTTTTTCCAGTCTTAGCCCTTTTGTTCACATTCCACTTATCAAGTAGGAAAAACAAGGACATACCTCTCCAGTACTTCCCAGAAGCTGAACATAACCACATCTACTTTTTTTTTTTTAAAGATTTATTTATTTAACTGAGGGTAAGGCTAGAGGTGTGGGGGATGAGAGGATTCACCAGAGACAGAGTGGGGAACAGAACAGGCAGACTGACTGAAATACACTGCTGAGGGGAGCAGTGGGCAAGTCAGGAGAGGTCTGCTGTGCCATGTGGGTTTCTCCCTGTCTGTCTGGGCATTGAACTCTTGCTGCAGTGGCTGCGGATAGCTTCATAGTGCTGCATCCTAACCCCTTGTGCCACCAGGGAGGCCCTACCAAATCTACTTTTGTCCCATTGTTCAGAACACAGATACTTGGTCACTGCAAGGGAGGCTGGGTAATGAAGTCCTTATTTTGAGTGGCTACGTACAGCAGAAATTCAAGGATGAAGGAGAGAATGCCTAACTGGGGACAGCTGAATATATCTGTCATACCGCTATTATGTAACAGCTTATAGTATGAGGTTAGTTGTTTGAACCTTATTCTAATCATTTAAACTTCTAAATGGTGAACCACTACAATCCTTCCACTTCTAGAAGTCTGTAAATCTTTAGTTTGAAATGGGAAAATAGTGTATTTTCCAGCTGGTTGATGTAGGTCCAGGGATGGGGATTGGAAATAAAAAACTAACCTTTAATCAAGGACTTACTGTCTATCAGATACTATTCTAGGTTCTTGAGGTTTATTAACTTATTTGAATACAGTACTATGAGTACTGATCTATTCTCACTTTATGGATGATAAACTAAGGGTTAAGTCATAAAGATGGTAAATGACAAACTTAGGAAGTTGACTCCTGAGTGCTTGCTCTTAATGGGCAACCGAAGGCTCTAAAGTAAATCAATTGTTCCACTCAAGCAATTATGAGGGTCTTGGAAGGAATTACTGAGAAAGATGCCTTTTCTCTTTTTTCACTAAGTCAGTGGAATGTGAGTCTGGAACTGCGGTAGCTACCTCACCACCGCACTGCTAGAGCTGAGAGATGACAAAAGAGAGAGGGTTCTGTAGTAGGCTTTTGAGACGGTTTACAAGCTGAAATGGGTAAGAGAAGAAACAAATAACCCTTAAGGTGTCTGGAAGAAGTTTTTAACCCCCAAATCACCTATTAAATCATACCAGATAACCCACAAAGCCTAAATTAACACCAACATATAGTAAAAGCAGCAATGAGATTGTATAAAGGAGTTGCCGGGAAGAGCTTAGCAGCCCCCCTCTGCCTGCTGGGGGGGGGGGCGGCGTTGGGGGGGCGCTGCCTCTGGCTACTGCAGCATAAATGCTGAGCGCAGTTTAGCTTTTTGACTTCAGTCATAAAAGTGAAATTCCAATTTGGATATCTTTTGGTTAGGAAAAAATGGGTATTAATGTATGTCTTTTGTAAAAGTGGGGTAACAAGAGCTTTGAAAAGTGGGGGATATGTATACATATTTATCTGTGGTGGCAGCAGGGTTCACTGAAACAGATACCCTTGGTATCTAAAATTAAGGTATTTAGAATTTTTCATTCTCATCAACTCCTCTCCCTGCTCCCTGCCCTAACTATTTTATTTTTTTTTAAATATTTATTTATTTATTTATACAAGCACTGGGTACAGTCAGAAGCGCGGGAGGGTGAGAGGATTCACCAGAGCCAGAGCGGGGAGCAGAGCAGGCAGAAGGACCGAAGTACACTGCTGAGGGGAGCAGCGGGCGGCAGGAGAGGTCTGCGCGCCATGTGGGACCCTCCTCAGGTGGCCGGGGAGCAGCCGGGGATCGAACCGGTGCTGCCGAGGCAGCGGGCAGCTTCGCAGCCCAGCGCTCAACCGCTGCGCCACCAGGGGAGGCCCTGCCCTAACTATTTTAAAATGAAATTTCTGAGTTTCAGTAGAGATTCTTGTCCTTTGACGACACAGGAGGTTAACCAAATTTGGCTAAATTTTTGGAGCTATGCTTGATGTTTTTAAGTCGCATCCCTGGTTGCAGAGGACAGAAGATGAAGTTCTTACAATTACATGAATTAAGCTCTTCTGGAGTAAATTTGTTTCAGCTGAGATGTGTGACAGACTGGAGAATGCCAGAGGTGCATATTTAAATATGTAGGGGGTGGGGCTGAGAAGACAAGCTTGAGAGAGAAAAGTGTAGCTTGAATGTCCGGTCACTCCTTTAAGTCAACATTTCTTCATTTGTAAAATGAAGTTAGTACTAGTATTTATCTCACTTGACAGTGTGAGGATAACAGGTAAGGATTTAGAACAGTGTCTGGATTAGCAGTAGCTAGCCAGAGCAGATGAGAGATTACAGAAGCAGACAGAGAAGAAGGCTCAGATACGTGAATTTAGGGTAGCCCTCAGCGTAGCAAGAGAAGACTTGTGCTAATGGAGTCTAATTACTTGATAAATTTTCCTGACAGGAAGTTAGACCTAAAGAACAAGTAGGAACAAAGAACGTGACAGATTCAAGTAAGATTTAGCTTGGACCTATATTTGGCAAAAATAAAGTGCTAATGAAGGTTTGGAAACCAAATGGTGCAGATGGATGGAATGGCATTTGCAAATAGATGAAAGTATGGAGTTTTAGTTGGAGGTTTCCTAATGAGAGGAGTGTACTGAAGCCATTACAATGATTTAGACCTTTGCTCCTTAGTGTGGCTCTAGATCTACCACATCAGAAGCATCTGGTTGCTTATTAGAAACAATTTCAAGCCCCACCCCAGATGTACAGAATCAGAATCTGTATGTGAATAAGATCCCTAGGTCATCTAATATGCATAAAAATTGCAGAAATACTGTTCCAAGCTAGAAAGAAATGCATGGAATTTCACTGTTTACACAAGAATGAAGAAACATGGTCTATATCACTGGAGCATCTAGTTAAGTGTCTGGAATATAGTAACTATAAGTCACGTAGTTTTCTTCAGGTTCTCCTTCTTAATGAGGTATGTGCCTCCCAGGTGTCTGAATAACAGCCCTACTGTTCATCAGTGCTCATCCTCATTAATGCTCTTTACCCTAAAATCAAAATGTTAAGGAACTATCCTGGTTCACCAAATTTTAAATCTTTAAGTGCTCTTGAAATTTTTTTCTTCTTTTTTCTTCTTTCCTTTTTTTTTTTTTTAAAGATTTATTTATTTATACAAGAGCTGGGGTACAGCCCAGAGGCGCAGGAGGGTGAGAGGATTCATCAGAGACAGAGTGGGGAGCAGAACAGGCAGGTTGACTGAAGTACACTGCTGAGGGGAGCAGCGAGTGAGACAGGAGAGGTCTGCCGCACCATGTGGGTATTTCCCTGGCCAGCTGGGAATTGAACCTGCGCTAACAAGGCTGTGGACAGCTTCGCAGCACTGCTCAACCTGCTGTGCCACCAGGGAGGGAGGCCTGCTCTTAAAATTTAAATGAATGATGATTGCTTGTTTTCTCACAGAAAGGTTGTAATGGTTATGCATGGCTGTGTAACAAATTACCCCAGAGCTAAGATGCTTAGCAATAAACTCATGTCAAGTCTCTGTAGATCAGGAATCCAAGAGAGACTCAGCTGTGTAGTTTGGTTCAAGACCTCTGATGCTATCTCTTATGAAATGTCAAATTGTTGACTGGGGTTAATCCAGCCAGCTGAGGCTCAACTATGGCTGAAGGCGCTACTTTCAAGCTTGCTTGCTCACACAGTGGTTTGCACGCCATGTTTTTCACCACATGATGTCTCCCTAAGGCTGCCTGAGTGTTTTCGTGGTATGGCTGCTGGCTTCTCCCAGAGTGAGTGAGCTGAGGGAGAGACAAAGAGGGCACCAAAAATGGAAGCTTCAGCCTTTCAAGCCTAAGGTTGGAAATGACATACCATCATTTCTGCTGTATGCTATTGGTCACACAGACCAACCTTGGTATAAGAAGGGATTATAGGGGCCTTCCTGGTGGTGCAAGGGGTTAAGACACAGCACTATGGGGCTGTCCACAGGCACTACAGCATGAGTTTGATCCCCGGCCAGGGAGGTGACCTACATGGTGCAGCAGACCTCTCCTGACTCGCCTGCTGCTCCTCTCAGCAGTGTATTTCTGAGATTCTACCTGTTCTGTTCCCCACTCTGTCTCTGGTGAATCCTCTCACCTACCACACATCTCCAGCCTGCACCCCAACTCTTGTATGCTTAAATAAATAAACCTTTAAAAAAATAAGAAGGGGTTATATATGAATGTGAATATCAGCAGGTGGAGATCAATGAAGGGTCAACTTGGAGCTTGGCCTCTGCAATGAGAGAGAAGTCTCTTTCCTCTGAGCAATGAAAGCCATCAGTAGCTCCAGGTACAGCTTGTGTAGCTGGGAGCCTCAATCTCTATGGAGACGAGAATGCTTTCACATCTCACACCCACGCTTAAATGATGTCAAAGGCTCCTGATCCAAGTAGAAAGGGATTTAGGTCCAACTGAATGGGGATAGAAGGAGAATATGGAAGCAAAAGATACTTCAATGGAAACTGGCCTATATAGTTCAAACAATTCAGATTTAGAACATTCCCTGATGTTTCAAAATCATGATGATATCAAAAAGTGGGAGAAGAGTGTTTTATTTGAAAATAGTCAAACTGACTTTTCTAAAGAGCCCATACCTGTTAGGCTTACTGGCTTTCCCACCCTATTGTGTGGCATTTTTGTTCTAGAGCCAGAGAAGCAATGAGATGAGTATAACCAAATGTTTGAAACATTTTTGCAACTTCTTTTATCAACAGGCCTGCAGACATTGAAATAAGTTATCACTTCAGTACAATTTCCATTTAAAATGAGATGGTGGGAAAAAGAAAAAGAGAAATACCGGATGGTCTCACTCATAGCAGGAATCTAGAAAACTTAAATAAGGGACCAGGAAAATGAATAACTATAAGAAAGTGAAAATCAAAATCAACAAAAAACTATGAACCAGAGACACTTTTTGGGCAGTGGGGGGCGGGAGGGGAGGGATTGGGTCAGAATGGGGGGTTTGCAATTGTGTGGGGGAATATAAAAATAAAATTTATTATTTAAAAATAAAATAAAATAAAATAAAATGAGATGGTGAGTGTAAGGGCCGGACTGAACACAGGGCAGGTTTTCTATGATCCAGCAGACCGGGTAAAGGAGGAGTCAGAGTCCTCAGTGGTTTTTGCAGGTCTTTTATTGGGATTTACCCGGTACATAGCAGGCAAGGGAGCTGGGGGGCTGGGAAGCTGGCAGGCCTCCCAGCCCCCAGCAAGTCTTCACTCCATCTGAGCTCTCTGGTGTTCTCTCTGCTTCTCTGCTCTTCCGCTCGTTCTGCTGCTTCTCTGCTTCTCTCTCGGCTTCTGCTCATTCTTGGCTTCTGCTGGCGTCCCCGTGACGCTGCCCTTAGAAGCAGTCTTAGCCCAGGTGAATCCCATCTACATATGCCCACACCCTACTCCAGGTGCCCGCCATCAGGCATGCATTCAGGACTGCAAGGATCCATCATCTATCCTGATGGCGGGAGGGCAGAAAAGCCTGACATTTTTCCTTACCCTACAGTGGGCCTCCCCTGGTTGCGCAGCGGTTGAGTGCTGGGCTGCGAAGCTGCCCACAGCCTCTGTAGCGCCGGTTTGATCCCGGGCCGCCGGCAAGGGTCCCACATGGCGCACAGACCTCTCCTGCCACCCGCTGCTCCCCTCAGCAGTGTATTTCGTTGGTCTGTCTGTTCTGTTCCCCACTCTGGTTCTGGTGAATTCTCTCACCTTCCTGCACTTCTGTCACCCAGTGATTGTGTAAATAAATAAATAAATCTTAAAAAAAAAAAATAAAATGAGATGGTGTCCTGCTGCAGGTGATGTCACCACTTCTTAATCAACTCAGAATCTTTATGCAACCATCCACAGTGAGCCAGGCAAATGATCAACCCAAATCACTTTATATTCCATTGTCTATAAACTATTAAAACCATAAAATGCAATTGTTCCTGCAAGCAGACCTAGGCATACGTGGTGTAGGGTAAGTGATTTGATCAGGTGTTTGCACCACTGGCCTCTGTGGCTATCACCTGCGACCTTGATTGTGCTGTTGCGGGAGGTGCTTGGGAGCATGGGCTCGTGCCTGATTGTGGACACCTGGAGTGTGGATGTGGGCATGAGTAGGTGTGTGCACCTGAGCCTAGAGGTCAGTGATGTGAGAGGTGGCTATGGAACAACAGCTATGAGAGAAGTGACTACAGAAAAGGCGAGACCATGAGAGAACGCCAGAGAGGGACAAGAGAAAAGATTCACTGGGGGTTGGGAGACTTAATAGCCTCCTGGCTGTCTGGCTCCCCTCCCTTGCCAGGCTGTGGGCTTGTCACTACATAGGGCCTTTTGGAACTCTCAGGGGTTAGGGTGGACTCAAGGTCACCACCTCCGGAGCCTTCCCTGATCTGACTTCCAACTTGTGGTAACCTTCAGCATCACCCAGTCAGCATGAGGCTTCTGTGCCCTGCTTGGGTCCTCCATAAGCCTGGGACTTCCTTGCAGGATAGCGACTCACTGTCACCCCGTTTTCCTCATGCCTAACACTGGCTCAGCCTGAGTGAGTGTGTCAGTAAATGCTGCTGAAAGAAAAAAAGAAAGAAGAGCTCAATTGTACAGAAGAGTAATTGTTCATTTCCACTGAATTTGGCCTGATACAGATTCCTCCAGTCATATTTGAAAATATTTAAACTTTCTTCCTCATTACAAAGGTATTCAGAGGAAAAAGGGAATAAGTCAGAGATTGCAGCAGGCAAAATCAGCTACACAACCTTTTTCTAATTATTATAACAAAGCAACGTATCAAGAATTCTCATGTTCCCATTGGAAAATAAATTATGTTAATCAGAAAGAATGACATTTGGTCTACTTTAGATCAAAGGCCCCTTTATGCCCTAGAGGACCAATTCTTCTCTTGTTAAGACAAAAGCCTGAGTAAAAAGTAAGAGGTTTTTTTTTGGGTGTGTGAACTTCCTTGTTGTTGTTTCCAATAAACCTTTCAGTGGATAGCAAGTCTTGACCAAAATGTCAAGCAAGATCTTTTACTTGCTATGGAATGGAGATTTAAAATTTGAGGAGTTGATCAGAGAGTTATCAGATGTACATGAGCACCCTATTCTTCCAATGAACGTAAAAGCTTTTCCTATAGTATATTTTCATCTCCTGGTCTTACTCTTGATTTTTAGTTAATTGGAAAAATGAACTTTGTTGTCAGATACAGTATCATACATGTATTTTATTAACTCCTGTAGGGGCAGGAATGGGCCACAGTGCAGGTTTTCTATGATCCCAACAGACGGGGTAAGGGAGGAGTCAGTCCTGAAGCCCTCCGTGGCTTTTGCAGGCTTTTATTGGGATTTACCAGACACACAGCAGGCAGGGGTACTGGGAGGCCGGGAGACTGGCAGGCCTTCCAGCTCCCAGCAAGTCTTCACTCTTTCTGGGCTCTCCGGCCTTCTCTCGTGTTCTCTTCTGCTTCTACTGCTTCTCTTCTGCTGGCGTCCCCGTGACGCTGCCTGTAAAAGCCCAGTCTCAGCCCAGGTGAATCCCATCTACCTATGCCCACACCCTATTCCAGGTGCCCGCCATCAGGCATGCATTCAGGTCGCAGGGTTCCCTCATCTATTCTAATGGCGGGAGGGCAGAAAAGCCTGATACTTTTACCTTATCCTACAACTCCATATTAGAAATGGGCACTCTGAAGAGGAGAGGTGAAGAAACCTGCCCACGGTGGTACAACTACGAAAAGTTAGAACTAGGATTTGAATCTAGGACCCTTGGCTTTGGGATCTGAATCCTGGAATCACTGTTAAATTCCTCCTCAAAGTAACCACTCAGTGCAGGTTTGCTAAATAATTGAGGTCATCTAACTGTGTTGTACAAATTCTTTGTACAACAAATATAAGCAAAGAATGGACATGTTTACTGAGTTCCATAAATATTTCTCCTTGTCAATGTTTTAGCCAACATTTCACCCCTTTTTAAAAAATTTTAAGTTTTTCCTGTTTACCTCCAGGACTCCCTTTTGCTTTACAGTCAGGATAGTTAGCTTTCTTTTTTTTCCTTTTCTCCCTTGCCATGGGAGAGTTCAACTTCCCTCTAAGGCCTGTTCCTGTAGGTAGGTGGTGGAGGGCAGCAGTTCTCCAACTTCAGCCTGCATCAGAATCACCTGGAGGGCCAGTAAAAAACACACCTCCAGGGCCTCCTGGTGGTGCAGCGGTTGAGCACTGGCTCTGGTGAATTCTCTCACCCTCCCACACTTCTGACTGTACCCAGTGCTTGCATAAATAAATAAATAAATCTTTTAAAAACAAAAAACAAAAAACAAAAAAACAAAAACACTCCTCCAGGTGCCACTCCCAGAGTTTCTCATTATTTGGATCTGGGGTGAGGCCTGAGGATGTGAATTTTTTTTTTCCTAAAGATTTATTTTATTTATACAAGAACTGGGGTACAGGCCAGAGGTAGAGGAGGATGAGAGGATTCACCAGAGACAGAGCGGGGAACAGAACAGCCAGACTGACTGAAATACACTGCTGAGGGGAGCAGCGGGTGAGACAGGAGAGGTCTGCTGTGCCATGTGGGTTGCTCCGTGGCTGGTGGGGATCAAACCAGCACCGCAGAGGCTGCGGACAGCTTCACAGTGCTGCGTTCAACTGCCTGAGCCACCAGAGAGGTCCAAGGATGTGAATTTCTAACAGTTTCCCAGGGACCATACTTTAAGAATCACTAGTGTAGCTGTTCAAAGAAATACCTCTGAGACCCAGCTTCACCGTTTGCTAGGTGAGTGAGGGAAATTTTGGTGTGACTTTTGTGCCACAGCTTCTTCCTGTACAAAGTGGGATGACAACAGACTTACCTCCTAATCAAATGGACAGTTTTACGTACAGCAACTCACACACTGCTTGGCATCCTCTTAAGTTATATTTCATAAAAATAATCGCTACCAGCAGTAAAAAGGATATTCCTTATTCTTGACATGTCCTCGGAGAGAGAGCTCCACTCACATCATTATCCTCTTGCCTCACTCACTGACTTCTCCCAGGGAAGTGGGAAGCGCTGACCTGTTCAGGCAACCCATTTCCTCTGCTTTTTTAAAATTTGGAACTGCCTGCCCGCGGCATCCATGAGTTCTGCTGCTCTTGGGAGTAACTACACAGAGCTGGTCTCCTTGTGGGGAGGCTCCGGTCACCCAGGGCTGTCCATGCTTGGAGCAAGAATGTGGCTACTCCGGAGAGCTCACATGCTGAGATATTTAAGCCACATTCTGCGATATTTAGTGTATTACTAGAAAATGTGAGAGATTGCTTCATATTTGCCTTATGATTTTTCTTTTTCTTTTTTTAAAGATTTATTTATTTATGCATACAAGAGCTGGGGTGTACAAGCCAGAGGTGTGAGGGGTGAGAAGATTCACCAGAGACAGAGTGGGGAGCAGAACAGGCAGATCTACTGAAATACACTGCTGAGGGGAGCAGTAGGTGAGACAGGAGAGGTCTGCTGCGCCACATGGGTCAGCTCCCTGGCTGGGGATGGAACTCATGCTGCAGTGGCTGATGATAGCTTCACAGTGCCAAGACTTAACCCCTTGCACCACCAGGAAGGCCCAGAAGGAAGGAAGCCTTTTAGAATAACACTTCGGTAGCATTTCACCCTCTCACTAACTTTTCCCCTGGGGAGAATAAGTGACATATTTTATTAGAATTTAGGATTCAGCTTTTCTTCCCTCTGCTGCCACCCTCAAGAACATAACATTTGGTTCTGCTCTTCTGTGATGTTACTTTACATTAACATGCCCCTAAGTAGGGAGAACTGTGGTGGTCCAGTTTCCCTGTGGCTGGGAAGACAAGGCTGCTGAATTCTCAGGTTAAGCATTAGGGAGGCTGCTAGCTGCAGATGAAAGCCCTGTTTTCTTTTATTAGCTTTATCAGCAATAAAGGTGATGTTTGACCTCCAGCTGCCTTACTGTTTGTCCCGGTTTTCAACAGGTTCAAAACAAAGCAGGGAAGACAGATTCTATTTATTGGAGTCTCCCAAACTCCAGAACATAGCTAGATATTTATTGAGTGTTTACAAAGGATTGAACGCTTGGTACATTAACAATCCCTCAGGCTAAGCTTTGAGGTAGATGCTATTGCCATCCCCATTTTATAGATGAGGAAGTGGCTGTCAGGGGAATTAAGTAATATGTCTACATTCTATGAAGGACTATGCCTGCCCAAAAGTGAGGAATCTGCCTTCCAGTGGGTACAATGTGGCACCGGCACTCAGAGGTGGGGCTGTCTGATCTACTGCCCCACTATTCTCTGTCTAAATATCCTGTTTGAGGGCCTCCCTGGTGCCCTGGTGGCGCAAGGGGTTAAGCACTTGTAAAGGCAGGACTGGACACAGTGCAGGTTTTCTGATCCAGCTGACTGGGTAAAGGAGGAGTCAGAGTCCTCAGAGGCTTTGCAGGCTTTTATTGGGATTACCAGGTACACGGCAGCCAGGGTGAATCCCATCTACCTATGCCCACACCCTTATTCCAGGTGCCCGCCATCAGGCATGCATTCAGGACCGCAAGGATCCATCATCTATCCTGATGGCGGGAGGGCAGAAAAGCCTGACATTTTCTTTACCCTACACACTGCACTATGAAGCAATCTGCAGTCTCTGCAGCATGAGTTCAATCCCCGGCCAATCAGGGAGCAGCCCCCATGGTGTGGCAGACCTCTGCTCCCATGGTGTGCTGCTTCCCTCAGCAGTGTATTTCAGTGGATCTGCCTGTTCTGTTTTTCTTTCTTTTTTTTTTTTAAAGATTTATTTATTTATTTATACAAGCACTGGGTACAGTCAGAAGAGCAGAAGGGTGAGAGAATTCACCACAGCCAGAGTGGGGAACAGAACAGACAGACCGACGAAATACACTGCTGAGGGGGGCAGCTGGCGAGACAGGAGAGGTCTGCATGCCATGTGGGACCCTTGCTGGTGGCCGGGAATCGAACCGGCACTGCAGAGGCTGCGGGCAGCTTCACAGCCCAGTGCTCAACCGCTGCGCCACCAGGGGAGGCCCGGATCTGCCTGTTCTGTTCCCCACTCTGTCTCTGGTGAATCCTCTCAATCCCCCCCCGCCCACCTCTGGCCTGTATCCCAGCTCTTGTATGCATAAATAAATAAATCTTTAAGTAAATAAATAAATATCCTATTTGAGAACAGAAAGGCAGTTCTTAAAAATAGCTTAGAGTCTTAGATGAGAAATTCCATATCTATGTACCGCATGTATTTTATGTAAATGCCAACGTCATTTTGGAGATTGTATCTAAATATAAATGTGAATATATGTATATAAATATATGAGTAGCCATTGTAAATGGGGGAGAAAATGACATATCGGTGGAGGTGATGGCACTTCGTTGCTGTGTTTTCCCCTATGCCTATAGAACTTGGGGGAGCGAGGGGTAGAGGACAAGCTCTTACCCAGACATTTAGCAAATTCAGTACAGTGGTATTTAGAATCATTTGGACAGCAGAGGTAACATTTTAGTTGTTTGTGAGACAAAATAACCCCAATAAAAAGTTCTGCATGCTAGCTTCAGTGAAAAGGAGGATTAATCAAAAGGCTGTAAAAAACAACTTCTCTGGATATCTAAGAACAGAAGAAAAAGCAAGACCAGGCTATGTAGGGAATGAAATTTTCTAGCAAGCCTCTCTAACCCAGAGATGCTGTCTACCTCTTCTATTCTCTTCTGTTTGCTATCCCAGTCTTTCATTTTTTTTCTCTGCATTGCTTTTATGCTTCCCAAAACTTAAACACAATTTTGGCTTCTTGTGGTATCAATGCCAGCCAAAATTCTGTTTGATCTTTCAGTTCCAGTACCTGTTCCATTATCATCTGACTTAGATTATCTTGATGTCCTAATTCCAAAAGCTTTGGAAAGCATATCTGGTTCATCTGACTAAGTCAAAGAAAACTCACTAGGGTTTGTGACTGGGAAGCAATTGTAACTACATGACATGTATGGGCAGGACAAGTACCTCCAACCTGTCTCCTATAGTAAGGAAAATAAAAATTAGTCACATGTACAGAACAGGACAATCAAGAGCCTGCTAGCCTTCAGACTCTTCTAAAAGATTCTTGCCCATGATTGCTTGCAGAAGGAGGTGGCTCTGGTTGGTTCCTTAAGCATAGATGCTAAGGGTTTTGATCATGTTACCCTGATCTCCCCTATTACTCCATGACAAATTGGATCCAAAGGGTTCATGGGACCCAGAAGCAATTTAACCACTCCTGAGCAATGATCTCTGAGGTGGCCTAGCCCCCAAAGTTCTGCCCCTGGGACAACAATGCTCAGTCACATTCTTTCCCTTCTAGAGTGGGAATGGAAGATATAGAGGGAGACATGAAAGCATTAGTAACCATGGATCCTGGAGTGAAACCCTAGGTGGTGGTATGGGGAACAGGTGGCTTAAGAGTGATCAGAAAAAGGGGGTGGGAATTGTATGGGGAATATAACCAAAATTAAATGCATACATTATGCAAAAATGAAAAATGATGTAAGACTTACATAAAATAAAATAATTCATAAAAATAAATAAGCAAAAAAAAAAAAGAGTGATCCAAGTTACCAATAAGCAAAGCTATGACTTAGAGAAAAATTACAGATTAGAGATGGTCAATTGGTAGCAAGAGAAGTGGTTGAAGTAAAGAGAAACTGGGTCACTTTAATGATGGGAGCCATGTATTTAAGGATGTAACAAGAACAATCCATTCTTAGAGCTGGGTTGAAATCTCTCAGTTCTTCAATACCAAGCTAAGGTCTTGTGGTCCAGTTTTCTTGTCCCTGGGCTCCAGTGAGACCTCTTTTTTTCTTACTGCACTTGTTTCCTCCTAATTATTCTCTACTTTCCATTACTTATGATCACAGATACCTATCTAACCACACCGAATCTGTCACCTCAGTATTCTAATATTTACAGGCTGGGATGAAAAATAGGGTGAAGAAAGATGCAAAGCAGAGTAAAAGGCAGATCTACAAGGACTTGAAACATAAACAGAACATTTGGTCTGTGGCATGGTTACTTGGTGCTCCATCCTCCTTGTGCAGGTGCTTTCCAGGATTTTGTGCTGTGACTCTCTGGCTTATTGAACTTTGATCTTCCCTTCTCACTAACTGGGGAGAGACCACAGCAGAAAGAATAGATTCCAAACCAGCGATCTTCTTCAAGAGTTCATCAGTAGTTTGAGGAAAAAAAAAATCAGAGGTAGTCAGGAGCTGGAGAAATTGAGGAACTTGTTTAGACTCCAGTCTGTCTTTATCATCATTGAAGAGACTGACTGAATGTCCATCAGCTATAAACTCTAGTTTTCAGGATGCTGATTTAAAATTTTACTGCCTTTTCTAGCAGTTTCCTAAATCTCTAAAATTCCTTCTACAAATCTGACAGTAATTTCTATGTGTGGGTTTTCCCCACCTCCTCTTCAAGTCCCCCATTCAGATACCAATCACAGATGCCAGTTTGTTACGAGTGCTCTGACCAACCCGCTCTGGATAGAACGTTTTAAAGCCCTCCCCCATCCCGCGTTCAACTAATTTGGTGGAGCAGCTCACAGAACTCAGAGAAATGATTTACTTACTAGATTACTAGTTTACTGAAAAAAGATGTAACTCAGGATCAGATGGAAAAGTGTAATAGGGCAAGGTATGGGGAAAGAGTATGGTGCTGCCATGATTGTGCCTGGTGAGCTACTGTCCCCAAATCTCCATGTGTTCAACCTGGAAGCATTCTGAAATCTGTCTTTTTGAGGTGTTTTTATTTTTTAAAAATATTTATTTATTTATGCAAACAAGAGCTGGGTGCAGAGATGTGGGGGGTGAGAGGATTCACCAGAGACAGAGTGGGGAACAGAACAGGCAGATTGACTGAAATACACTGCTGAGGGGAGCAGCGGGAGAGACAGCAGATGTCTGCTGTGCCATGTGTGTCACCACCCTGGCGGCTGGGGATCAAACTCGTACTGCGGATAGCTTCATAGTGCTGTGAGCTTAACCCCTTGTGCCACCAGGGAGGCCTTCATTTACAATCTGTATGGACAAAGAGGAGCCAGGGGTGAAGGTAGAGGGTCTGGCACAGGTGTTAGAAAAATCATTTCATTTCTTACATTTTGGGGTAGAGGAACTGAAGGGGAATGGGGAACAGTACTTTTCTTTGTGCCCTGGGAACCACGTGTTCTCAAGTTTTGGCCTTGATCTCTCATGGCCATGAAGTATGTTTTTTTAAAGATAGAATTTATAGAAAACTCTTGTTCGTGTTGAATAATTTTAAGATTGATTTATACATTTCTTTCTAATTGTGTTGTTTTACTCTGCCAAAGAAGTAGGTTCTGGCTTTGAAATCTAAACTATTACCAGGGACAATAAACTTGGCCAAGTCATTCATCATGATAAAATGGCCTATCCATCATAGTTAAAGCAACGCAGGAGTTGGTAAAGATATTTTGACTTGTTCTTGTGGAAAGATTTCTTTTTAAGTCCAAAATACCCAAAATATTGTGATATCTAGATATCAAATGTACTTACATGTCAGAAATTAAAAAGCATTTAGGAGACCATATATTTGTCTGTGGGCCCAATAAAAGACTTAAAATTCTTTGCTTTACAGTCACACATTTTATTACAAATTTCTTTTATTTTGCATCCAATAGAAAAGCAAGTTTGGAATTTATTTACAAGTACTATACATTTACATATATTATATACAGTTAATGAATTTAAAGAGAGTGGACAAAGAAACAATATATATGGAAGAATATGCCACTGTACATGGTTTATTATCATGATCCTTAGTGTCATTGAATCTTTACTGTAGTAATAAATACAGTTCTATATTTACACATCTTATAAAACATCTCATAAATGTATTTTTTTCAATTCCAAGTTAAAACATCTGATCAAAATAAACATGCTTATATAAAAATAAATCTACCTAACAGTCTTTTGGTTTTGTTGTACTGAAACTAATATAGAATAGTCGTTTTGAATTAATCCTGTGACCTACAATATTTAATGCTTTTGGCTTTTAAAATACCCAAAACATGTATTTAAAATGGAATACGTATAGAGGTCATGTTCCTGACATCAGGTAGGATGATCCAAAGACAACACAGCTAAAACCAAGCTAAATAATCAGCATTATATGTTATCAAGTCTCTGTTGAATCCCAAGTGGTTTCAAACATAGTTGCAAGAGTTACTGGAGAAACTATAAGAAGTTGTGTCAGTGAATTTATGTCACGTCTACATTTGATCATTACTTTAAAATGCAGCCAACTGATACAACTCATGCCAAAAATGAGCACCCACCCAGGAAAAAAAAAATTCCAGGTTGCTTACCATCTTTTCTAGACGTGTCCATTGCTGGCAATGGACTTGTCTTCTGAACTCTGGGAACCAAGGAGTTAAAAAATAAATTAGGTAAGGCAAAACTTACCTATACATGATTGCCTTAGTGACAGTTTAAGAATTTGAGTTCATTTATCTTTCAAAGTATTTGTAAGCAATTTCATTCCACTGAAGGTGGGGACTATCTAATGCTGATATAGGAAACTTTGTGTCTCCAAAAAATGTGAACACAGTGAGTGAATAATGTCTTACTTTATCCATGGGGGTAGGAGGGGAGCTGGTGACCTGGAAGGATCCTTTCTGAGGAAACGCCAAGGAGGATTAAAACATCTCCATGAAGTCATTAAAATAAAGTCCTTTGGTCACAATTTTTACTTAGTAACATAGACCATTTAAAACCCTATTTCCTACTACCTCCAGTCACCATTTGAGGAGTTTTTAGGTTAAAAAATCCTTTTGTGAGCAAGTGGTTATGCTCCCTTATCATTAGATTAGTAAGTTTAAGAGAATTCCATTAAAATCACAGAGAATCTCCTCTCTCTCTCTCTCTCTCTCTCTCTCACTCAAAAGCCGGGTTTATCTAAATAGTGTGACTGCTCTATCTCTTAGCTGAACAAATTATACAAGCAGCATTTAGATTTACTTTTTGTGTCCCCCGTATTAACAGTTTGTTAGCTTTTTCACACTGGAAGATTTTAAGCAAAATCAAATTCAGCTCAGCTCATTTTAACTACTTCTCTGATGTACTCAAGTTCATGTTTTTGGATCTTCAATTTTTGAAAAGGTTTTCTCTTCTCTGTTGATTACAGACATGGGACAAATGCAACCGATGAAAGATGACAGCTGTCAGTCGAAGGATAAGCCGGTGGGGCCCCGGAATTGGAAGGCAGGTCGTAGGCTATGCTGGCGCTGGTGAAGGTCACCAAGGCCTGGGTGGAGTCACAGGACTGTTTCTCAACATCATCAGAGTTAATAGACATGAGGCTTGAGTGTTTTGATCTTGTCCAGAAGTGGGTTCGCTTTCCTAGGTTCCCCAAATCTTCCTTAAAATGGGGATTGAAGAGGATGTAGAGGAGGGGATTGAGACAGGCAGGAAGCGGGACAATCACCAGAAGAATAAATTTAATTACTTCGGGACTGATAAATGTGAGGTTTAGTAAAGAGGAGAAGGACAAAAAAGCCACCGGGCAGTAGAGAATGCAGTTGGTGAAGAGCAACAGGGCGATGTGCTTCACCATGGAACAGTCCCAAATATTCTCCAGGTCTCCCTTTTCCAAATTGCAGTAGAGCTTGGTGTAGGCGATGGTCATCACAAGGAAGCAGAGGGAATTGAGCAAGACGAGCGCCACCGTGTAGCCCGAGGCGCTGGGCTCCCCAAAGGGCAGTGGCAGGCAGAGTGGGGACGCACTGTACTCGCTGCCCCCCAGCAGGGGCACCGTGGCGATGGTGGCCGCCAGCAGCACGCAGAGCGCGATGACAGCTTTCAGGCTGGAGAAAATCGTTTTCGTTTCAAACTTTGCTGAGTATTTCACAGAGAAGCCACGCTCCAGGGCTGCCAGGGTGAGCAGGAAAACAGACGATTCCGAAGCAAAAATGGACAAAAATCCGACGACCTGGCAGCCGATGCCCTGCTCCCACCACGCCCCGTGCTGCGCAAAGCTGCCAAAAGTGAAGGCATCCACGCCAGCGAGCACCGCGCTGCAGACCCCCATGAGCATGTTCACCGCTGCGATCAACCCAATTAGCAGTTTTATGGAAGAAATGTACAGAGGGGCTCGGAACACTGTTGAAGTCACCAAGGCGTTACAAGTAAGTGCCAAAACCGCTATGGTCCACACTCCTATCCGGATCAGCCAGCTACCGAACAGGTACTCGCAGAGTTTGAAGGGGCCTAGAGGGCCATGGAAGACAAAGCCTGGGTATTAAATTAGGGTTTATAGTTTTTGCCAGATTACCTTATTGTTTTTCCTCTAAGGACACTGAGCAGAGGCCTGTAACAGCCCTAGTTAACACAGGGTGCCCTGGGGCAAGCTCTTTGTTAAACCACCTGTTATAGCCTCAGATCCCATGCAGCACTGACTGGAGCTTTTGTCACCTTTTCATGCTAGGCACAGAGAATGGAGATGGGGAATTTCTTTATTTTTTTTTTAAGATGTATTTTATTTATACACACAAGAACTGGGGCACAGGTCAGAGAGTTGTGGGGGTTGAGAGGATTCACCAGAGACAGGGTGGGAAACAGAACAGGTGGATTGATTGAAACACACTGCTGAGGGGAGCAGCAGGTGAGGCAGGAGAGGTCTGCCGCGCAACGTGGCAGCAACCTGGCCGGGGATCGAACTTTTGCTGCAGTGGCTAGGGACAGCTCCATAGGTTGCGTCTTAACCCCTTATGCCACCAGGAAGGCCCGGAGATGGGGAATTTGAATCACTTGATTAAAGTACCTCAAATACAACAATGTTGGGGTCAGATTAAAAAAACATCTTTTGGGCTTTTATCTTTTTTTTTTTTCCCTTCAGAATTCTTCAAGACCATTCAAAAGGTTCTGTAAACAGAGAAGAAGTCCTAGGGAACACTCCACATTATTAGAAGTGTGACTAGTATGAAGGTGCATGTCATGAAACTCTTATTTTAGGTTTAGCTTGATATTTGATGTTTGGTGGCAATGGTAGTCTAATTGTTAAAATAAAACCTCAACTCTTCTCAGCTGTCTTTTGTTTGTTTGGTTTTTTTTTTTGATTGGACTATCCTGTTTCTGAGAGCTATTAGGTGAAGTCAGTATATAAAATACATATACATATATTTACTTTTCTATATATATATAGACTTTCCTTATCTGTATAAATTATTATTTGTTTTAACCAACTATCTATTAGGGAAGACTTAAATGCAATCACTTTAAAAAAACATCATTGATTACAAAAAGCTAGACTGTTGCAAAATAGTTCAGGCTTAATTGCTAATATCATTTTTATTTTATTATTTTATTTATCATTTTTAAATGATATATTCTTCTAACTGCATTAGGGATTTTTAGTTTCCATTCATCTGATTAAAAAAATCTAAAAAAAAATCCTACTTTTGAATGGAGACAACTCCAAGGAACAACCATTTATATCTTACAGTTACCCATGGAGAGACATGGATAAGCCACAAAGGTGGCATTGATTTTGGTTTGATGCAACCAAAATGTGCTTGATGGCTCAGAGTCAGAGGTGGGCATCACGGCTGAGGCCACCCCAATGCCAGTCTTACCTGGGGAAGGTGAGCATTGCACCGAATGAAGGGCTTTCAGATCTTCCTCAAAATCAAGCAGAAAATCTTCAAGGTCACGCTCATCTGCAGGAATGAGAAGTCCTGGAATGGTCAGCTCTATCTCTCTTTATAGGAGACCAAACCCTATGGAGGAGAGACCTAGATTGTCCTCCAGACAGGACATGTCACAGAGGAAACTGACCTTTAGACGTCCTTTTTTCCCTGGGCTCTGGCTTTCTTACAAGTCTTTATAAAGTAGCCTTCAGATGTTCTACTCAAATTACTGTATGGCATTCTAGTATTCTAGCCCAACATCAGGTCATAACAACTAACCTCCAATTCCTTGGAGGTCACGATGGCCCCAAACAGCACTGACCAAAATTAGAGGGTGTGGGCCTCTTCATTCAGTGGTAGGACCACCTGACCCACATTTCTAACTTAGAAAGCGCAAATGTTCTGGACTGTGTTCTCTGAGCACAAGGGGAAGAGTCAGGTATAGGAAGCTTCAGTCTTTCATAGGGAATTCTGCTTCAGAGAGAACAAACCAAGTAACTGCTTGGTGCTTGATTTTGCTATCCATGAAATAGGAATTCTGTGATGTACACATTCCCCAAAGATGCTGATATAATTGGCCTGGTATGGGGCTTGGGCATCAGCATTTTTCAAAAGTTTCAGTGTGCTTCCAATATGTAGCCAGGGTTGAGAATTACTGTCTTGAAAAAAGTTCCATAAGAGCTTAGTCTCTCTTGTTCATTGTGTAGCTCCAGGGCCTAGAACAGTGCCTGGCACATAGTAGACATTCTAATTTTTTTTTTTTTTACTTTTTAAAGATTTATTTATTTATGCATATAAGAACTGGGGTGCAGGCCAGAAGTATGGGTGGGTGGGTGAGAGGATTCACCAGAGACAGAGTGGGGAACAGAACAGGAGGATAGACTGAAATACACTGCTGAGGGGAGCAGTGGGCGAGTTAGAAGAGGTCTGCTGCACCATGTGGATAGCTCCCTGGCCGGGGATCGAACTTGTGCTGTAGTGGCTGCGGACAGCTTTGAACTCTCAACCACTCCTCCCCCCATACACACACCTCTGGCCTGCACCCCAGCTCCTGTATGCATAAATAAATTAAAAAAGAAAAAGAAACTGGGGTGGATGAAGGTGGAGAAAAAACCTAAAGTAAGAACAGGAGCAATACACATAGTGTGGCCTAAAGCAAAGAAGCCAAGGATCAGACTATCAGCTCCCTAAAACTGATATCAGCAGGAAGAGATGTTCCTATAATCTGTAGTCAGACTGAATCAAACTAGTTTGGGAATCAACAAGTCATTAAGGCCAGAGAAAGAAAAGCCAGTCTATTTAGACTCTGTGCAAACTTGCAAGGTTGGCAGGGAAAGGGAAGCGGGCGCTGCCTAGAGGACTCCTAATCACCACAGGTGTGGTTGGAGTGCATTGCTGTCTATTTAAGTAAGGTCTTACTTCAAGGAAAGCCAAGTGCTTTACAGACATTACCTCATTTTACCTTCCTGACAGATACCCCTGTAGGGGGTAGAAGGAAAGAGTGTTTTAGAATTAGTTGGATTTCTAAGCCCTTCCACTGAAATTGGAGGCATTTAAATGCCTGTAGCTTCCACTCCCTCTAGGTCATAAGAATAGAAATACATTTTATCTACTGGAGAAAAAAAATTGAGATGCATGTTTGAAAAAGGTATCCACAGGATGAGGACCTTTTAAAAGTTGATGGTTATATTGATATCAAAGTTAGTAGTCATCCCTGAGGACAATATATACTAAAGGGGATCTAATTATATGTATTAAGAATACACTTACAAAAAAGATAAAATTTTACAATGAATCCTGATGGACTTATTCTCTGGGAGTCTTTGAAAATTGGGATTGATTCCCAATTTGCAAAAGTGCCACATAAGGGCTTGTCGGGAGCTGGGTTACTTTTCAAGATCTACCCAGACACAATTTTATTGCCATGACGTAGCAGACCTTACCTTGAAGTTGAAACATCCCAGCATCTTTCTTGTGAAGGTCTTCTGTACTACTGTTGTCACCTTTATTCCACTGATTAGAAATTTTATAGACATTCTCACACACTCCAAATGCACAGCACTGGTAAGCATAAGGCATCTCAATAACCCTTTAAATGAGCAAAACCAAACAAGAACACAGGTCAAGTAAAAACACAGGTCAAACAAAAACACAGGATAATTATGGAATAATTGTCTCTGGATTTTATCCTAAATAAATAATAGTAAATATAAATCATGTACATAAAAATGTTCATTACACTGCTATTTATAATAACAATGTAATTGCTAAAAGTTATTGCTAGGAAATGTTGATAACTGCGGAAGCTAAGTGATGGGTATATCACATTATTTTCTCTACTTTTGTGTTGGAAAATTTTCATAATAAAAAACTTAAAAAAAATGATCGCTAGGAAAGTTGTACTTACAAGTATTTATGACATAATGTTAAGTAATGTGCATACTGTTACTCTAACAATTAAAAATACATTGGAAACCAAATCTGGAAGGAAATAACAAAAAATGTATTTAGGGGGTATTTTTTTAGATATTTTTTCTCTCATCTACTTTCTACTCTCTCTCTTGGGATTATCATCTTAAAAGTGTGTTTATGGTTTCAAAAGTGAAAAAATAATGTGCTTTTATATGTATATAAAATCTTCCAAAGCATTTCTTTATCGATAATAAACATAACAGATTTTAAAGAGCATTACTTCCTTAAATAAATAAGGAATTTAGTACATCTAGAGCAGACACAAGTGAGATGAATTAAAAAATGTAAACAGGAGTATGATAAAGTTATAATGTTATTTAATTACATGTTCTAGTTTATATCCCATGGATCAATGATTTTCAAACTCTTTCTATGAACTCTATGATTCCGGGAGGCATCTTTGAAAACAAAAGGAAGTGTGGCCAGGAAGACACATTCTCCCTCTTCAGGGCTTGTCCTAACAATACCCTGGGGTGGGGGGTACTTGAAGGCACGAACTGCAATTCAAAAGAGTCCCATGACCTCATAAATTTTGAAAACCACTATAACACGTCTATTATTTCACATGACCACAAATGTATCTTATTAGCTTTAATGACAAACTCACTTGAGTTCTGGAAAGTTTTCAGATGATATCAAGCTCTGTAAGGCATGATTTCCTGTTAATTTTAAGTGAGTTAAACCATGTAACCCAGTTACAGGAAAAGACGACAGGCTGTTGGCCGATAGGTCCCTGCAAAACATCAAACAACAATTGGCTTTTAGTTTGTGTTACCATAAAGCGTCTATGTTAAAAAAGCAACTGAAAGATTATCAAAGTGCTCAATAAAAACTCTAAGCAGGGTCCTTAGTCTTAATGATAAGGGAACCATTTTGGTTTGAGCTCCTGAAAACTTTTCCATGTTAGATCAAAATTGTGGGTGTGAAGGGGGATGTTTTCATCACATCCAGATTGTAATTTCTAGATTCAGCTTCATTTTGTCAGGTGGGGACATCTAAAATCCAGTGGAAGGCGTAGCACTTAATTTGAAAAGTGATGCTGACTGGATTAAGTTAGTAATGAGGGAAGAGTCTCGGAAGGGGGCTTCATTCCCATCAGCCTTTCTTACCGTCTGACCAATTACTCCTTTCTCAATTAGGGAAGCATGAGGAAGGAAGGACAGGTGGAAAGGGGAAGTGGGAAAAACAAAGTACAGGAAGGTTTTCTGTCAGTCAAGACTGTAAACTCTAACACGAAAGCCCCTTAGAACTGAATTGAAATCTTATTCCATTCTATCTGCTGAGTAATCACTCAGCAAAAATGGAAAATTTCACCTCAGTAACCACAACCAGCTGTCACCTAGATCTTCAATTATCCACCTAAAGGCCCATATCTCTGGTCAGATACAGCTCTGGGTGGCTAAAGTTTGAGCGATGGGCAATCTGTGCCTGTGGGCTTCTTAAGCAAAACCAATATTTTAAATTAAATCGATGGTCCCCAATTATTAAAAGTCTTGCCATAAACAAGTGAAATACTCACAGCTTTCTTAGAGATGGCAGAGTAGAAAAAGCATTGGGGTGAATAATGGCAATTTTGTTCCAAGCCAAATTCCTATTTAAAAAAAAAGGTAAATGAGTGAATTACACACACACACAAAACCAGGTGAAGTTTTCCCATATATATTCATTCTTCTACCAAAATTTAATTTCTATTTGAACAATTTAGCTTACCAAGTCATACTTCACAGAGTAAAACTGATTAGAGAGAGAAATTTAAGTTAGCCTCATTTAAATCAATGGAGGAAAAGTCATTCAGGTGATTTTTTCAGATTTTATTTTCTTCTTGCTAAAAGTTGACTGTAATATGGTCGTAAAATTTTATTAAGGCATTCCTAAGGTGAGTGTGGGTAGGAGAGTGGGAAAAGACAGGAACTTCTGAGGTTCTTCCTCTGACAAGCAAGTAAATTTTAATGTAATGAGACCCAGCAAGACATGGGCCATATCGCCCATGCATGTCAGGCCTTAAGGGAAATATGGAGATGCCTTTAAAAAAATTCCCTGTAAAGGAGATGGACATTTTAATTCTTAACTGGGAAATGAATAAAAGAGGGGCTAACCTATGTTGGAAAAAAAATCCTGTTATAATTACAGATAAGTCTATAATTTATGGAGAAATAAAATTCACTCAACACACATATGTAATAAAACAGATAATTTAGCAGGAATAAGAATTTCCACATTTTAGGAAAAGAAGCAATGGACTTAAAATTTGCATTTTCAAAACGTTTAACTAATAAGGTAACTTAAGTGTAGACATTTGAGTAACTTGGAAGTGACCAGAATCACTTTTTCTCTACCATTTACTGATAGTCACTTACTTATGACTATCAGTTTCCCTGGTTATCTTGGATAAATGGTATTCACAGAATATTTATACTCACATTTGAAAGTCCCCTTCATTTGCATAAAAAACTCAAGGATTTTTTTTTTTTTTATTCTACACCTTTTCATTGATCCCAGAACAGAAGAAAATTCCAGCTAACTGGAGGAAGTAATGACATGGAAGGAGAGAGGAAACTAAGAATGATGGTCTGGCTTTGGAGAATTGAGGAAAGAGCTGCCTCCTCTTAAGCAGCTCTTGAGACATGTGTCCAGTGAGGGAAACTGGTCATGCCATCTATCAGAGTTGCTTTGATAGCTGTAAGTAGTACATGGGGGCCCATGAGCTTGACAGAGCGGGATACCAGGAAAGTAGGCCATGGGGCTTTGTAGAAACTTGACTAAGTTTTAAGTAAAGATGGGAGAATTTATATGTTCAAAGGACTATAATTCCATTTCTATTTGTGAGCCTGAGCTGGAATCCTCTCAGTCGCCCTGGAGGCACCATTTCCCCTCTCCTGCTCTGCTGTGTGCCCCAGGGTATGCAAGCAGGCTGCTCCCCACCGGTTCCTGCTGTTCCAGTTGGATTCCCTGTGGAAACCCCCTCAGGAGCGAGCTGGGCACTTGTGGTTTGCTCCCTCAGTTTTGGAATCTTATCTCTGGCAGCAGCTGCACTTTCTCATGGCATAGGCATCCCTTCCCTGTGCCTCAGCTCCTTCTGGGGTTTGGAAGCACCCTTTCCTCGCTCAGCCCCAGTATTGGTCACACTGTTGGTCATGCACACCCATCCCTTGCTTGCTCCCCACCAACCTCTGTGTACATGTCCCTTCATTTGAACCATCTATGGTGAATTCATTTCTTGCCAGAACCTTCAATGCTATACCCTAAAAGATATATACATGTTCTAATAATGATGAAAATAATAATAATAACAATGATCATGATGCTATTGTATATTTAATATGTGCCAGGTTATGAGGTTGTTTCTGTTTGTTTTTTTAAGTGTGTTATTTCATAACTCTTAGCACAGCTCTAAAAGGTAAAATTATCATTAGCCCCATTTTATTGGTGAGGAATGAAGCACAAAGTAGTAAGTGACGTGCTGAAAGTCAGTAATGTCAGGAGCTGGGATTCAAACCCAAGCTGCCTGACTTCAGAGGTCCTGGTATTTTGCTCAGAACATGCTTGGAATTCTTAAGTAAATACCGAAAGAACCACTGCACTAGACCCTGGGGATACAAAGATGAAGAAGTTGTTTCCAGGTAAAGCACCGTCTACCTGATACTGGTGCTGAGGACAGAGCTGAGTAGCAGAGGATTAGCAAAAGGCATCAGGCAGCGCTCAGTGCAGGAGCTCTTATTCTAGTGCAGGGATGATCAGGGGCAAGTTGAGTGGGGAGGAATCATGGGGACTGGCAGAATCAACAGTAGGGTGTCAGGGGAGTGGGAACTTGTGGGTGAGAGAGGAAGTTGTAGCAGGAAGTTGGAATCAGGTTTTGAAGGACAATTCTGGGAAGTTTGGTCTTAGTCTTGGAAGACAGTAGGGGAAAAGCAGATGTTTGTAGCAGGAAAGTAACATGATTGAATTTCTACTGAAGAAAGATAGTCTTTGGAGAATGAGATGGATGTGTAGAGACTGATGGTGGAAAGACAGGTTAGAAAGATGATGATGGTGATCCAGGTGAGTGAGTCCACGGACCTGAGCTACAAGAGTGAATGAGTTGGAACTGGTGGAGTTTGGTTTAAGTGACCTGATGTGAGGCCTCAGAGCCAGGAAGAATTCAGGGGGGCCTGAGATATAACCTGCAGAATCTGTGCCACATTCTTTTGGTATCCTTAGAGGACAGTCTTTCTCCTTTTTAAAAATATATGCAACTTGTATGTGTATATACGTGTATATGTGTATAGAAATACACAGTATTCTTTTATCTATATTTTTGTGTGTGAGAGAGAATATTGAAATTCTACTCTCTTAGCAAATTTCAGTTATAGAATATATTGTTCTCAACTATATCAACCTTTTAAAATAAAACTGACTTTTGCAAACAGCAAGAATTCCAACCTGGTAAATAAGGCAGGTAGCAAAGGTGGCTAAGGCATTTTTGTTTTACACTTATTTAAAAAAAGTAAAAGGATTTCACAAAATGATTTAGACCAAACATAAGGAATGGGCAACACAATTAAATTCAGAACAAGATGGCTTTCAAAATATATTTTTAGGAGAAGGTGATACTTAAGAGTGAATTTAGAGCTTTGGAAATAGTATTATTTCATGAGGGTCATATTTACAAAGTTTAGTCATTTGAGCAACAGAAGTAATTTCCACGAGTTGTGCTTACACCTTAAAGTACTTGTTAAAATGCAGATTCTTGGGCCTGCCTCCAGGGATTCTAAATCAGGAGGCAGGTTTTCACAGAAGCCCCCAGGTGATTCTTAGTGCTCTGAGACACTTGTTAAGAACTGTTTAACCCAGAAAGCAAAACAGGCAGAAAGAATTGCGTGTCATCCTTTTGTATGCAAAGCAATTCCTGCCAATTCCAGGCTGAGGGCAGAAACACATTTTGGAGGCCACTCAGCAGCTTGACCTGCCTCTTTTTTATTAAATGTTCACATCTGCTGACTGGCAGAGGGCAGATTACAAATTTACTACTTTTGAATTTATTCCTAAAATTATCACAAGCAAAATATTTGCCTTTCCATAGCAAATATATGCATGAAGGACCAACACTCTGAGTATATCTTGAAAAGAAAATATTTTAGGGGAAGACTTAAAAGAGAAAGAAAGTGGTCTGTGTTGAGAAGGTGCCGGGAGGTGATACTCACAGAGATCGGAGGCCAAGCAACTGCTGGAAAGTGTCAACTTTAATTTCATAGATTGCGTTATGGCGGAGGTCTCTGAAATGACAGAGTTCCAAGATTGATTTCAAAGTCACTGGTTTCAAAGAGTAGTTTTCAGAGCACTTTTACTGAGGGATTAGCTGCCTTCCATCAAAGGAACCCATGAATTGTGACTATCAAGTGACCATTTAAAAAAAGTTTGCTTTGTTTTAAAAAGAGCATTAAAATGTATACACATCTCTTTCAAAGCAGTTAGTTCCCGTGGGTGGATATAAAACTCTATTCCAAATGCTATCATCATTCAAACATATTCAGGACCCTGCTCCTGGCCTTGCATTCGAGCTTCTCTTGTTTTCTTTCAGGGTCTTTGGGAAGGTCAAATCTTTGTCTTTTAGAGATGGATTTGGTGGGGTTTTTTTTTTCTCCTTTAATTTCCCAGGCATCAGAGAAAAATTAACTGGGAAAGGATAGATGGTTAACATTGTTATGATCAACATGACTATAAAGGAATAAGCTAATGTTTTGTGGAGGAGGCTGTTTTAAGACAGCAATTTTAAAGTGTCTCATGCATAAAATATGACAAATATGGCACCTCCTCCAAAGATGACTAATGAGAAACAAACATAAACAAACCCAAGTCCCCCATATTAAAAATAACACCACTTATTGTATAGGTAAGTTTATAAAAATTCTGAAGTTCAAAAAAAACCCAGTTCTTATACCAAGTTAGGAGGGAAAAAACCAAATACGCAAGAAATGCCTTACATATGCTATGCTTCACAATGTATGATAAAATATTATTATCTGTTTCCCAATTTTATCGTCCTCCTATATAATCACACCTTGCATATGTAAGAAGGAAAAGCATCAAATGTCTCCTCAGTGAACCATAAGATAAGCAATGACCCCTGGAAATGTGAGTTTTGGCTCTTGTTTTTTGATAGGTGACTAAAAGACCCTTAGAGACGTACATTTTCTGAAGCTTTTGGCAGACTGAGAAACTGGGTAAATCTTCTAGCAGGTTGTAAGACAGATCACTGAAAAACAGAAGTTACAAAAGGGAAAATCTGTTACATATTAATAGTAAGGAAACATGCTCTGCTCTCCTTTCCCCTCTAGGATGATATATCTCCCCAAAGCAGAGTCTGAAAGCTGCCCAGCCCTGACATGGAGCAGGTATTCATAGGCATTATTGGATTAAGCAGTAAAATCAAATGTTTACTGAGATGTAACTGTTATACCTCTTTAATTGATTTAAATAATTTACCAAATGAATTTATTTATATTTTATTAGTGACGATCTACAATGTTCTAGCTATTATCTTACTGAAATGAATACAAATTAAATTAAATTAAATAATTGTGCCTCTGTCTGTAAGAGCTGCTGTATCTCTACTGCTAAGAGAATCATTGTTGGTTCTTTTCTAATCAACTAAAAAAACCAACAACAATTCAAAACATAGCACTCACTTTGAAATCAATCACTACAAGGGGGGAAAAAAAATCTAAGAAAGTCTTCAGCCAAAACTCAACAAATTACAGGACAAAAACATCTGGACATATTTAGAGTATAATATAACTAATCTAAAACAAGCCATGGTAATTTGCAGAAAGTTTAAAAAAAGAAATCTGGTAGATAAAGTAACGGATATAAAAAAAAAAATCTTGTCTCATATTTTAAAAGTTATCAGCTAATCAACTAACACATTTTCATGCCTGATTCTCATTCTTAAAACCAGATCACCATAATGCAACTGAAAAATCCATACTGTTTTCTAAGAGGTTTTTAAATGGTTTCATTCTTATAATTGATCACCTAATCCTACATTTATTGAATAAATTTATATAGAAATACAGTTCATTTACTACACATAAATAGTTCAGATGAACCTATCAGCAAACACAAATTTGTAGTTTATACTAGAGGTTTGAAAGACCAAACCAAATAAAAAACAGACAAAAGCCAAAACCATACCCCACACCTATACACACAAAATACACCCCACTAAGAATATGCTATGCATTTTTGAAGAGTAGTGAACAAAATAAAGACACACATATTATTAAAACTGATAATTGGTTCACTCCTCTCCCAAACTGCAAGGGGACAATCCTTCCTGTGTGCTTCTTAGTAGATAGTCCATAAAATCTTCTTTTACAGAAAAACAGTGTTGCCTCCTTTTTAGATTCTACCTAATGATTTTCATTGCTGTCAATGATCAGCCTTCTAGATAGATGCTGTGTTCACAGCTTATCCTGAATTATATCCTTTAATCCTGTGGCACCTTATGCAGGAGACACTGTGACTATCTCCACACACTGTGAAATCACTTGCCTGAGATCACCAGCTGGCGAGTGAGGCAAGCTGCACACAATCAAGTAATCCCAATGGAGATAAGACAACTTGGAGGCAAATCTCTCATATACGGTGAAATTCCTCACGTACCAGCTGCTAGGTGGATAATTCAGCCAAAACGGGGAAACTTGGGGCCTCCCTGGTGCTGCAGGGGTTAAAGTCTCAGTGCTATCAAGCTATGGCCAGCTACTGTGGCAAGTGTTCGATTCCCAGCTGGGGAGTTAACCCCACATGCCACAGCAGAACTCTCCTGTCTCTCCCGCTGCTTCCCTCAGCAATGTATTTCAGTCAATCTGCCTGTTCTGCTCCCCACTCTGGTGAATCCTCTCACTCCCCTCACCTCTGGCCTACACCCCAGTTCTTATTTTTAAGATTTATTTATTTATACAAGAACTGGGGTACAGACGGACTGAACAGGCAGACAGACTGAAAATTGCTGAGGGAGCAGAGGGCGAGACAGGAGAGGTTTGCCCCGCCATGTGTGTATCTCCTGGCTGGCCGGGAATTGAACCCATGCTGCAGATGCTGAGGGCAGCTTCATAGCGCTGTGCTCAACCCGCTGTGCCACCGGGGAGGCCCTACACCACAGTTCTTGTATGCATAAATAAATAAAAATATATCTTTTCAAAGTGGGGAAACTCAGACATATGTTCTAGAACATAAAGTAGACTGTAACTGAGGTCAGGACTCCTTTTCGCCTTCAACTAATTCTACTTGGTTGTTAACGCTGGCCAGAACACTGATATCTTTCTCTGTCTCTCCTTAAGTGAGAAGGTATCTGCAATGTTGGTCTTGCAGGATTATTGTGAAGAAGAACTAATATTACAGGTGGAAGTGCTTTGAAAATGACTAGCTACTGCTGATGATATATTTGTGTTCTTTCAGGATTTTCAAGTTTCAATTTGAGAAAAGAATAACTTGAGGAAAGAATGCTGATGTAAAAGAAGTGAGAAAAAAGTAGATAAAAGTAACAGTGTCTGACAATTTACAGTGCTCCAGGTGCTGGTCTGTTTGACACGTAGTAAGTAATTTAATCCTTATGATAATCATCTGAAGGAAGTGGCTACATCTGTTTCATGATTGGGCAACTGAGCCTGGAAAGGATAAATAACTTGCTTAAGCGATGGAGCTGGCATATAGAGAGATTAGATTTTGGACCAGAAAAATAGGCTGTAGAGTACTGGCTCTTCACTAATCAGCCTCCATTTATGCAGTTCTAGACCAAGGTGGTTAACCAATTAGAGTATGACATCATGGAGGCAGATGCGATTTATTTTATTTTTTTTTTTTGGCAGATGCAATTTAAATACTAATTCCTTACTTATTAGTTACAGAATATGAAACCCTAGTCATGTCCTCACGAGGTAACTACCAAGCCAGTTTTCGCTAGAAATGAGGATAATTATACCTATTTTTGGTGAGATAGGTAGAATTTCAAGGTGACTCTAAAGACATCCACCTCCTGGTGTTGTACATACACTTTTTTCAGCTGAAACTGTATCTGAATTTGGTCTCTGCCACTTTCTTACTGTGTGATGACAAGTGTACTAAACTGCTCTTATTCTTAGTTTTCTCATCTGTATCTACACTTTATAGGATGATGTAGGATTGGTTTTGAATTCCCCTCCTTTATACATGAATGACGTACTCCAAGGCTGTCGTGGCATTATTGTACCCCCATATCACTGAGCAGCTGAGGTCTGAAGTCACACAGCAGGCCGGTGGGGGAGGAAGGCAGAATCACTGTGGCAGATACTTCTATTCTTTTACTTAACATCTGTCGTACTGCTGTACTTCTGCTGCTAGGTAAAGCCTGTGGTGGACTCGAGGCATTCAGCTGCCGAGGATATCTGCTCTGTGAGAACAGAACTGTGGCCAGAGACTGAGGCCTTTCATTAGTTCGAACAATGCTCAAGAGGATGATAACAGGGCTGAGTGGGAATTAAAGGAGAGGACTGAAAATAGAAGGCCAAAATAAGGCTGTTCAAATACCTGTAAACTACCTTTCATAAGGCATGGGAAGGACAGAGGGAAAAAGCCACAAGCCAACAGTAATAACACATGTGAACTCTTTCACTGTTAGAGGAAATATTAGAATGTGACCCACAGCTCCACTGGAGAATGTTTGTTTGCCTTTATTAAGGTTTGGTTGAGGCTGACACCTAGTTTTTTTTTTTTAAAGATCTATTTATTTATGCATATAAGAACTGGGGTATAAGCCAGAGGTGCAAGGATTGGGAGTGGGGGTGAGAGGATTCACCAGAGACAGAGAGGGGAGCAGAGCAGGCAGATTGACTGAAATGCACTGCTGAGGGGAGCAGAGGGTAAGTCAGGAGAGGTCTGCTGTGCCATGTGGGTTGCTCCTGCCCTGTGGGGGACTGAACTTGTGCTGTAGTAGCTGGCAGTAGCTTGATAGCACTGTCTTTAACCCCTGCACCATCAGGGAGGCCCCCACTTAGTTTTTTTTATTTTGGCATCCATTTTAGTTTTTGATCTACTATGTTATTTTTTATGTGCCCTACAAAGTCTTCGCAGGGGAATGAAATGATTTCTGAAAGGAAACAGGAACCAACTATATCTCTACTGGGAGGATATTTGGGACCTGAAATCAAAGGGTGCACTTCCATCATCGGCAAAGGAGGCCTGACCTCCTGGTGATCTGCAAGCAAAGCACTTTCTCCTTGTTTAAAGGATTATTGAAATAATGTCTGCCATTTCACCCCTTTATGGAAGCTGCCAGTTTACACAACATTATTGCCTCACTGATACGCACAGCACTTGAAGATTAGGTAACTGATCACAGACGGTTTGAGGAAGAGATGAGATCTGTGCTCCAGTTAAAGTCCTGTTGAAACACAAACCAAACATAATTCTTTATTCAGGCATCACACTGACATATTTTGATTCAAGCGCAATAAGTAGTCAGGCTCTCAGGGAAGTACATGTTTTGGGCAAAGTCCTGAGCCTACTCCAGTACTTACAGACTCTCCAGGCTTGCAGTTCCAGTTAAATCAGGAAATTCAGTTATTTGCGAGGCACCATTCAAAGTTCTAGAAAGAAGAGAACATTAATATTATTGGAAGAAGATTCTAGAAAGGGGTAACCTTTATGGCCATTTCCAAAGCATTTCAATTTAAAAATAGTCATTTGTTCTTTATGACAACCCTGTAAGAAAGAGAGTTCTTATAAGGAACATAAGAACTTACAGTGTTCTTAATTCAGGTAAATGTTGAAAAGCAGATTTTCCAACAAGCTGGATGGGATTGTCATAGAAATGTCTGAAAAAAAAATCCAAACTCAAATGGCTTAGTATAAAACTAGAATGACAAAAGAATGCCTGTTAACAATTTCAACAAATGCATCAAATGTATTTATATAATTTTGCTTATACTATCTTATATAACACTCACTACTACTTGGTTTTAGGTGAAACATATATACATTATGAATTTTCATGAAGAAATCCACACTATAGAAATCCAAGAAAATCTTACAGCAAGGCAGATATGAGTGATGGTTACTAAGGAGTCAGTTCAGTCAGTCAGGTCATTCACCTGTTTTTCTTCCTCTGTCTCTATTCATTGATTGGCAAAACTTGAAAGGGGAACTCTGCTGAAACTTTTCTCAAAGGTAACCCAAGGACCCAGCTCATTGAACCCAAAACCTCATCAAAATGACTTCAGTAAGGGGCCTCCCTGGTGGCGCAAGGGGTTAAGCACAGCACTGTAAAGAAATCCACACCCTCTACAGAATGAGGGAGCTGCCTATATGACATAGCAGACCTCTCCTGTCTAGCTTGCTGCACTCCTCAGCAGTGTATTTCAGTCTGCCTGTTCTGCTCCCCACTCTGTCTCTAGTGAATTCTCTCACCCCCCTCACACACCTCTGGCCTCTACCCCAGTTCTTGTATGCATAAATAAATACATCTTAAAAAAATGACTTCAGTAAGGATACACCATTTAATAGATTTAACAGATAATTTGGAATCTTTGTTTCACAGCAAGAGAGTGACAACATTCATTCTGTGCTGCAGGTGATGACTGGGCTAGTGGTAGAGGCAAGGAGAGGAGCGATTGGTGAAAATCTAGAGGTTACTGCTAGCAGAGGGCTGGTGACAGGGGGCTGGTGACAGTGGGGATGAAAAGAAATTTTAGGGTGGAGACTAAAGAATTAAAATGAGGACTCTGTAGTCAATGGAACATAGGAAACACAGAAACTGGGAATCAGGAACCATGGATGGGGGTGGCAGTGACAAGACAGAACAAAGGCAGAAGCAAGTCAGTTTCATGGAGAAAATGGACAACACCAGCAAATACTGGATTGACGAGCTAGTAAATTTTTGGAGCTGTTATTCCTCCCCCAGAGTTATTAGCATATCAAAAGAGCAATTAAGAAAACCAGTCCAGTGACTGCAAGGAGAAAGAGCAAATGCAAAGCAATTTGCCAATCTTTTAATGTGTAAATACTCTCTAATGAGGACTAATGTTTATTGGCAATAAACTTTAAAATCCTAAGTTTGCCAACATATTGTCAGAACTTTTCAGAAATGATGAATGGTTTTTCTTTTTCAGTTGTCAGGACTCCAACTCATTTGTGACAAAAGCTACAAGGTTCCAGAAAGCTTCTAAGTCAAATTGACACAGGACACAAGAAGTGCCTCTAGAGTCATGCTGAATAATTGTCATTTTTTTTAAGATTTATTTATTTATGCATACAAGAGCTGGGGTGCGGGCCAGAGGCCCAGAGAGATCTGAGGATCCACCAGAGACAGAGTGGGGAGCAGAACAGGCAGATGGACTAAAATATACTGCTGAGGGGAGCAGTGGGCAAGAGAGGAGAGGTATGCTGCGCCATGTGTGTCACCTCCCTGGCCACGGATTGAACTCGTGCTGCAGACGGCTTCATAGTGCTGAGACTTAACCACTTGTGCCACCAGGGAGGCCCCAGTTGCCCTTCTTTCTTCCATATTTGAGACACTTTACCCATGATCTCAGACCAATACTATGCTTCCCACCTAACAGTAGCTTGAAATTAAGAGTTGACCTAATGTTTACATATTTTCATCTTCCTATATATCTATATGGGACTGATCTCCTGTCTGTGCAAAATGTGAAACATGAAATTCGTTATACTTTAGTTTAAATCTATTTTGGGTTTTTATGGCATATAAAAAACTGATGGGGGCCTCCCCGGTGGCGCAGCGGTTGAGCGCTGGGTTGCGAAGCTGCCCGCGGCCTCTGCAGCGCCGGTTCGATTCCCGGCTGCTCCCCGGCCACCAGAGGAGGGTCCCACATGGCGCGCAGACCTCTCCTGCCGCCCGCTGCTCCCCTCAGCAGTGTACTTCGCTTCTGCCTGCTCTGCTCCTCGCTCTGGCTCTGGTGAATTCTCTCACCCTCCCGCGCTTCTGACTGTACCCAGTGCATGTATAAACAAGCAAACAAACAAATAAATAAATAAATAAAAACATGCCTCTATAAAAAAAAAAAAAAAATTAAAAACAAAAAAAAAAAAACAAAAAAAAACTGATGGACCTTTCCAGAGTTATATCCTAGTTTGTATAAGTGTGACTCAGTGCTTCGGCTCAGTAATGATGATTATGAAGACTCAGCCTATCTCCTACCTCTTACCATTATTTCAGGCTGGAGTCTTCCTGCAGAGGACCCCTGTGTGTTTGTATGTATGTATCTGCATCACTGAGCTATAACTGACAGTATTTATAAGATACACATGCTACTGTAGACAAATACTACTGATATACCTCGTATTCATTGTGCAAGTATTCCCCCATGTATTTACTTTTCTTTTTTTTTGGTGAGAACATTGACTATAATAATCTATTCTTCTAGTATAGTTAAGTTTAAGTTATCAATGACTGAGTGACTATGTGACATAGATATTGACACCCTAAAAATCAGTTTTGTTCCTCAAAAAGATCATTGTGAAGTGAGGCAAGGCTTCTGAAGATATCAAGTATAATTCTAAGAGAAAGAACCTTTTCTGTTATAACCGCATTAGGTTAATACCTAGTAAAACATCTCCTATATATTTCCTTGTGAAACTTCTTACAGTGACTGAGACAAAATTCAGGCAAATTTAGAACATTCATTTTTAAAAGTACAATACATGGTACAAGTCAGGATAGAAAAAAATAATAAATAATAATAGAATATAGCCACTTACATTGTAATAAGAGAAGGATTGCCTACAAATGCTTTTTCAGGTATCGACTTAATATTGTTGCTGTGAAATCCTCTAGAAAGAGAGAAACATAATTTACAGAAAATAATGTGTGCAGAAAAATTATCTAGTAGCCTTCTCTCCTACCCCCACAGGCAATAACCAGCACCTTTGGTAACTAAAGGACAAGGTTTAATTTCCCTATGCATACTGGGACTAACATGTCCTCACTTATTTCTAGGAGAAAAAAAAAATCACAACCTGCTATCTTGAAAGAGGAGTACAGGATCTGAAAATAATTGTTGTGTTTTATGGAAACTTACAATCTAATGGTATAAGCAGAAATTCCTCTTTTAATATCTAGCACCATCACCTAACAATATGAGACAGCAGGGACTCTATTGGGGAGAAATTATAATCATTCCTCCTGACCCCCGTGAAGCTCGGAGAAGAGAAATTGACTTAAACTGCAATGAAGCAGAATTAAGTAATCTCCTTATGGGAACAAAATTTCCCGAGTTGATGGAAGCTGTCCCAGCTCAATGAGTCTGTAATAAGGAACTGACTCATCTGTTGGTGCTAACATGGTAGGAATGGGAGAGGGGCAAATCAGGATCTTTGGATCCTATGTGGGCCTGTAGCTGCTTGAAGTGAAGGGCACCTGACCACACACAATGATGAGTTAAGACAGGTGGGGTCTCCTGAGGCAGAACCAATCGCCTCAAGGCTATTTCTTATGAACTGCCCTTGCTGTTCACCTCCTATAGTTGGATGTCTTACTTCCACCTGCCAGGAGAATAAAGCATGGTGTTTATTTTCCTTTCTAACATTCTTTACATAGGTTATTCATCTTTTGGGTACAAAGAAAAGTTAATGAATTTATAATATATACAAAACAATAGATGCAACCTACTAGCTGAACGTTAGTTTTACTTCAGTAAAATCATGTTTTTGTTAGGCACATAGTACTCATTCAGTTCTAGAAGACTTCGACAATCTAGGAAAGTTTGTTCTTAGAAATTCTCAACAAACAACTGAATTTCATTACAGTTCGGCTATAAATCTATAAAGTATACAAATAACAGGAGAATATAGCTCAGGAAAAGAGTATGGCTTAGAGAAATATGTGTATTTTAAAAATATATATTGACCATTTATGAATACATATTGGATATAGATAAATTTATACTTAAAAATATATATGTGACTTTAAATGATTTTTGCTCCTCAAACATCTACTTGAGTGTTAGTGAGGATTAAGGAACAGGTATTCTTACCTCTGTGGTGGAAATATAAATTGATGAAGGCAATTCCCAGTATTAAAATTAAAAGTGTAATTCCTCCCAATTATATTTATGTGTTTTTAAAAAATTCACAAGGCATTATAGAATGCTTTGAGGGATAGTCTAGATTGTAGGCATATACTTTCTCACCTCCATTGAGAATATAAATTATAAATACCCGTATGTACAGATACACACAAGACATAAAGTACAAACACTCGTATGTACAGATACACACAAGAAGGAGTAAATGTGTATATGGAGGGAAAAATTATAATTTGCAAATGATGTTACACATACCCTAGGAAAAAACTTGGATAGTCAAAAATATTCAATTATTAATACAAATGAAAAAAATTACATGACTTTTTAGATTTAACCATTAACAATTAATATTAATTACAAAAATAGATGGTAGTTTTATTGTTCCTTTAAAGCTGAAAAAATTAAAAAAATACATTACAGAAATCCATTATAAACTAAAAAAATTATCTGATTTTTGCTGATGACAGAATCCAGCAAAATATACTTCAAGTGTATTTAGCCATTATCTAGAATGAACTTTAGAATGAACATCTGTAGTGAACTTTGTAAATTTTCTAGCAAGTCATTATGAGCAACAATCACACATATTTTATTTCATATATTTTTAAAAAGATTTATTTTTTTTATTTATGCATACAAGAGCTAGAGTGTAGGCCAGAAGTGTGGGGGGTGAGAGGATTCACCATAAACAGAGTGAGGAGCAGAAGAGGCCAATCCACTGAAGTACACTGCTGAGGGGAGCAGAGGCGAGACAGGAGAGGTCTGCTGTGCCATATGGGTAGCTCCCTGGCTGGGGAGGGAACTCATGCTGCAGTAGCTGGTGATAGCTTGATAGTGCTGAGATGTTAACTCCTGTGCCACTAGGGAGGCCCCCAACACATATTTTATTTTTTTTAATTTTTAATTTAAAAAATTTTTTATTCAAAGATTTTATTTATTTATTTACACAAGAACCGGGGTACAGGCCAGATGCACAGGAGGGTGAGAGGATTCACCAGGGACAGAGTGGGGAACAGAACAGACAGACAACCAAAATACACAGCTGAGGGGAGCAGCGAGCGGGACAGGAGAGGTCTGCCGCGCCATGTGGGACCCTCGCTGGCCGGGATTGAACCGGCACTGCAGAGGCTACGGACAGCTTCACAGCGCTGCGCTCAACCACCTGCGCCACCAGGGGAGGCCCCACACATATTTTAAAATAAAGTCACAAAGAATAGAATCTGTCATTAAATTTGTCCTGAATACTTACAGTTCTTTCAGGTTAGAGAGTGTCCTGATTGCAGTAGGGAACTCATCAAGGTTATTGTAATTTAAATCTCTGGAAAAAAGTAAGGACTAGTTTCAGTTTTGAGTAAAAATTCCCATTTGTTACAAGGAAAGTTAACATCCTATTCCAATGGACCAGTGACACTGATGGAAATGCTCATTCTTTCTCTTTATGGAAAGAGATTTTCCTAGCTTGCTAACCACCATCATCCCACAAGCATCTGCATTAAAAATGGTCCTGAGACTACTACATACAAGAAATTTCAGAGTCAGGTTCAATATCATCGGGGACATTTAGAAAAGGACAGGGACCAGCAGCACCATTAACGCCCTATTAGGAGGGACCCAGCCAGGAGCTGACTGCTTGCCCAGCTGGTCCTTCACCCAAACTTGTCTCACTAAGTCGCCAGCTCAAATGCGCACTCCCCGGGGCTCCTGAGTCCCACCCCTTTTCTTGTTTCCTCTTTTACCCGATGACATTTCTCCTTGTTTTTCAGCATCATGAAGAGATGCTTTGTCCCTGACGCCTGTACAGTGCCCTAGTCACTCCCAGCCTGAGCTCCTGGATGACAACCTGCTTCAGAGAGGTTTATGTGGTGCAGGGTACTCTCAGGAAGGGCATCAGGTCTAGAATTTCCTCAGGGTCACAAATAATGATTCAGATCTGCTGTATGTTTTCCTTGGTCTGTGAGGCAAAGCTCTGTATTAGCCTTCACACAGAGAGATTGAATGGCCAAACGACCTCAAACCATTAATTTCTCTATCTGCTATGACATAAATGGCTTTTCATTCCATTCCTCACAAGTGCGCTTTATAGACTTACTCCACCTTATATCTACATCTTCATATGAAAAAGTAATTGCCTCCTGGTCTCTGGGAATGGCAGATTTCCCAGATGACACAGAAAAGCCTTTTGGACAGGCAATCAGATGTGGTTAGATCTTCCTCTGTGGAGAGAATTGCTATTTAATTTTAAGAGAGAGATAATTTGACTGAGTTAGACATGAATCAAGATTCCTACTTGTCTGGCACAAACCATCCTTAAGCTATACTGCAGGCAGGAAACTCATGTCTTTTGTGACATAAATTTTCTTCCTGTTTGTAAATCTCTCCAGATGCTCTGTTTTGATTAAACGAGGATTGGGCCCTTATAAATTACTTGGATTTCTAGCGAGGGAAAAGGAAGAGGTTGGGAACAACCAATTTACTGATCCTCTGTAGCCCTGGGCAAGGTGAGGGGAGGCGAGGGGCAAAGAGACTCACATGAATTTGTCCTGAAATGTTTGACTCTATGGTATTTATGTGCAATCCTGTGTCCTTACCCCAAACATAGGCAGTGGGGGAAAGAAAGACTATTTATGGAAATACTTATCAAAGCCCATCTTATTTTTTGTTCCTGTTGTATTGAAAAGGACTGGAAGGTGCTTTCCATTGCTAAGATCCCCAGTCCAGTCCTGTGCAGATAAGGGAAAAGTTCTAATTTTCCCTAGCAGCTGACAGGAACTATAGTCTTGTCTGCACAAGTTCATCTGTAGCATCTCCTTATATGGATGATTCTTTCCTTCTAAGAGGAAACGCACAGTGACTTCAAGTAACCCTAGAAGGAGAGCTGTCAGTGCTCATCAATCTCAGGAAGACCACCAACAGATGGTCCACCAGGAAATTAGTGGACCCAGACCTAGTTGGAGGCTAAGTTGACCACAAATTACTAAGTTTTGTGTGCACAGGAATAATGGACGCCAGGGCCATAGGGGAGGTGATCCTTGGTTATCCCTTCTGCAGTCAGGGTAGAGCCAGCTGGTGAATTCAGCTGGTACTTTGGCTTGCTGCACTTGAGTATCAAAAACAAGGGAGTGGTGGTGGTAGTGGTTGGGGGGAGGGGTCAGTTGGAGCCACCCTCCTCTTCCAGCACACATGGGACCATGACTCACTGCCTGAGCCCTGGTCTCATAATACTTCTCTCACTTCACAGGACAATGACATGCAGCTCCTCCCCTGGGAAAAGGCTGAACCCTGGTGTGGCCTACGAGAATCGTTCGTACAGAGACTGGGAGAGGCTCTAGGCTGTGGTCAGCTGACTGGACTCTATATTTATTATAGGTCCCAATTCAGAGCTGAACTTTTGACCCATTCTTTGGAAGTGGTATGTAATAGGTAAGCATGGATTTCAAAGTCAAATTACAGAAACGAAGCAAATTCTGGTTATGGTACTGAATAGATATATCATATTGGTAAAATAACTTCATCAGAGCCTAAAATGGAAGAGCTGCTCTCACACAGAATTTGTAAAGGTAAATTGAAACCATGTATGCCAAATGCTCAGTGCAATATTTGACAATAGATATATTTAATAAATGGTAGCTATTACATGTCTTAGTTGTTTGAATTGCTTTCATGAACCTTTGCTGTTTGCTAATGAGATGGCTGTTCATCTCAGATTTGATCCTTGGGTATTTGCCTGCTCTCTATCCTCTCATTTAGTGGGGAGGACCAGACTCATGAATAGTGAGCCTGAGGGACAATATAGGGTTGATCTTTGACAAATACACATTCTTAACCAAACAGTCACTGCTCAATAGCAAACATCTCATTTAGTTTATAATTATACTAATTTATCACTTGTTAGATTAAAACAAAATCTCATTTTTATTGTTTAGCTATGGTGTGTGTGTGTATAAGATAAAGCGACTGTAAGTACCTGTTTTAAGCTCAGACGATTAACCAAACCAAACAACAAGTCTGACATTAAGGCTATTTTGATTCCTTCAGAATACTCATGAAAACACTGAAAAAAGGGAAACAAATAAAAGGTCAACTCACAAAGTCTCTAGGCTGTGGAGTCCATCAAAGCTTTTCTTTCCCAGGGAGTGGATTCTATTGTTATGGAGATGCCTGCAGGAGAATGGTACAGACACAGCGATGAAGGCACCCACACATAGAAACTTAGGCATTACTTTTTTAAAAAAAAATATTTATTTATTTATGCATACAAGAGCTGGGGTACAGGCCAGAGATGTGGGGGATGAGGATTCACCAGAGACAGAGTGGGGAACAGGACAGGCAGAATGACTGAAATCCACTGCTGAAAGGAGCAGTGGGCGAGACAGGAGAGGTCTGCTGTACCATGTGGTTTCTCCCTGGCTGGCCGGGGATCGAACTTGTGCTGCAGAGGCTGTGGATTCCTTCATAGTGCAGTGCTTAACCCCTTGCGCCACCAGGGAGGCCAGGCATGACATTTTGATTGCTTAAGGCCAGAGAAACTTATACTAAAGAACCTACTAATTGTATATAAGAAATTCTTTGCTTAATATTTTTTTTTTTTTAAGGCTAGCTTCATTCTTACCACAGGTGATTCTATACCATAGACTTTAATAAGTGCTCATAGTTTTACCATTTGGGTTGAGATGTCAGAGAGTATAATAATATGAGCAACATGACTGACAAAAGTAAATTCAGGTTGTTCAGCATGGCTGTGGGATGCAGGATGTTCAAGAGAGATACTGACCATTATTGACCAATGGAAGATGGAAGGACGGTACAAACATTTTCTATGGAAGCCGATGGTTTCCAATGACTACATTCCCAGGGTGTGTGCCCAGATTAACGGGAAATTACATTTCAGCCACAGAGTGGTGATCAGATTTTTCAACTACCAAGGAAATCAACTATCTCAACACAGCATTGTGTATATAATTATCATCTTTGGCTCAATGATAAGTCAGTGAGGTCAGGGCCACTGAGGACAGCTGTGTGCAGAACTAAAAACTGGGCCAAATCCCAAAGGGATTTTGGGAAAATGGACATGAGGACAAGGGTGAAAAGAAGAGGTAGAGCTCTGTAATTCCATTCCCTCTTATGGAGGAGAGAAGTAAAACACCCACCCAGCCTCTGGTGGGTCTGCAGCAGCATCTTTGTATGTGAAATTCAGGATACAAATTTGTGAATAGCACCAAAAATATCTTACCCTTCCAGACTAAAGTTTTTATTCCAATACACGTTTTATTAGTTTCAATGTGAGATTTACTGAGCATCTTCTACATGCAACACATGGGGAAAAGAGATGTGGGGAACCTAAAAAGGTGGGTAAGATGCTGACCAGCCCTAGAGGAAGATATAGTACAATGCAAGAGACAGACACATATAGTCTGCTATCTAAAGACATTGGGTGGAATCGTCAAATGCAGCACTGGGTTGAGGGGTGAAAGGGAATAACACTAAAGAAGTTTCTCTCATTATTTCTACCCAAATTGATCTTTTAGCCTTTAGAGCACTGCTATTTTCCTGTTCACCATTGATGACTTATGTGTGGGGTATATTGTTGCACTCTTCAAGAAGACTAATTATTTCTTTTTTTGTTTTTAAATATTTATTTATGCACATAAGAACTGGGGTACAGGCCGGAGGCGTGGAGGTAAGAGGATTCACCAGAGAAAGAGCGGGGAACAGAACAGGTGGACTGACTGAAACGCATTGCTGAGGGGAGCAGCGGGCAAGATAGGAGAGGTCTGCTGCGCCATGTAGGTAGCTCCCTGGCTGGGGATCGAACTCGTGCTGTAGTGGCTGTGGATAGCTCCATAGGTTGTGTTTTAACCCCTTGTGCCACCAGGGAGGCCCAAGACTGATTAATTCTTAAATAATCACGTTGACTTGATTCTTGAGAATCACATTGACTTGCTAATATAATGAAATCTAGACCTATTTGGGGAAAAAGCCATATAAATACTTAGCTCCCATCAAGTGTTCACTTTGGCTTCTCTTACCTTGGCAGGGGTTCAAGATGTACTTGTTAAATAATAAGAGGGCATATTTCAATTTGACCTGATTTATGAATGATTAGAAATGTGGTATTTTTATTAACTTGGGTCACTGTGTTCATTGTACATTTGGGTGATCACTTGCATGGTGAACAATGAGCTCCTCTAAGACAGAGGGCATATTTTATTATCTTTGAATGCCCAGCAATGCTTGGCACTCAGCAGGTGCTTGAGAAATGTTTAATTCTTTTATACAATTAGAACATTTATGAGTCATTTTGGGGAGGGCTTCAAGGAGGTTTCCTCCCCAAAATGTTCTTATTCAAGGTTTGAAGGGCCAGTCCTTTAAGACCAAGGTCTTACAGTGAGGTTAGAAACTGTTAAAAGAGACAGAGAAAAAAAAATCGATAAAACTTACAGAACCACCAAGCTGGAGAGGTTTCCAAAGGCATAGTCTGGTATGTGGTGGATTTTGTTCAGGGCCAAGGTCATGGCCTGCAATGCTGATAAACTTCTGAAAGCCTGGACAGGGATTTCTGTTAAAGCATTGTCATCCAGCCACAAATGCCGCAGGGAATGCAGGCCGCTGAGACAGTCAGGGGGTACGTAGCTGATGTGGTTGGCATCCAGACGCCTGGGGAAGAAAGCAAGCAAGAATGGAAATTGGAAAAGAGCAAATGAAACCCAGGCAGAAGATGAGTCTTGCAGGAAAAGCCTCAATGAGCTGACTGAAAAGAGTGAAACAGGGCCTGGGGTCCTCAGGATCCCTGAATATCTAGAGCACTTTGCTCTCCTCCTAGGTGCTGCTTCTCAGTCATGAACAGAACCTTTGCTTCTTGAGTCCTCTTGGCTGTCAGATTCCATGTGCTGTGATTCTCTTTTATTGCTTTTTTTTTTTTAAAAGATTCATCCATTTATGCATACAAGAGCTGGGGTACAGGCCAGAGGCGTGGGGGGTAAGAGAATTCACCAGAGACAGAGTGGGGAACAGAACGGACAGACTAACTGAAATACACTGCCGAGGCGAGCAGCAGGTGAGTCAGGAGAGGTCTGCCACGTCATGTGGGTAGCTCCCCAGCTGGGAATTGAACTCATGCTGCAGAGCTTCATAGGTTGTGTCTCAACCCCTTGCGCCACCAGGGAGGCCCTGTGATTCTCTTTTAGACTTGTAGGTACCAAGCACGAAGGTGACCTCCCCTGAGGGGGAAAGTTTTGGAGTGATGATCTTTCAGCTTTCTTCTCTGACACCAGGGGTGCGACACCCTCTCTTCATCCTGTCACTCCTTTCTCTGGCCTTTGAACACACTGAACATACTAATGAATTAGTTTGTTCATTAAGCTCTGGGAAAAGCCAATTTCAGTGTCTGAAAGAGACTGAGTCATTTTGAAAGTCTGGGAGCAGCGAGTCATTTTATTAGCACAGTGCTGAAAACCTTGAAATCTCTGGCTTTCTTGCTTGTCCTACCAATTGCATCAGGCTGATGTTCTGTTTTTCCTGACATTTAAAATGAACAATAAAATTAACAGCTTTCCCAGTTATTGTTTCCTTTTTCCACACAGATTTTTTTTTTTTAATGGGGAAATACATCTAAAAATAGGTCTGGTTAGTAAGCTGTTGCAGTTTCAGAGCCAGCAGAGGGAGTGCAATACATTTCTTTTCCCCCACTCCAACATAAACAGGGTCAATAAGACAAAGCCATTGCTTTTTTTTTTTTGAAGTCACTGAACACAGACTGATTAAAATTTTCTGTAACGTCTGTGGATGACAGGACGGCCACTCCACTGTGCTTCCACCAGCCTCCTCATTTCCCCCAAATCGGTGCTTAAGCTCACACATTTCTTTGCATTTTCAAAGCTTGGATTAAGGGGGCAAAAAAAAGGAAGTGTTGCATTTTAAGCAGTCCATGTATTAGGAAGGATTAGAAAATCACGAGTGGATTTTGGAAAATGTTTTAGGAAGCTTTTCAGACTAAACAGAAGCAGGAAGCACACCAGGATCACAAAATAATCCCTTGCCAACCAAATTTACACAATTTAGAGATAGACTTCTCTGAGGTAGGGTGCTAATCTCTTTGACAAACTGTCTCCTCACTTTAGGTATATGTGTCACTCTCCTCTGGCTCCTACTTTTCCTGACTGGATGGGAAGAAGGGATATCTTCAAAGCCCTGGGCCAAGTTTGGATCCTATTGGAGAAAAGGTCACTTGGAACAAATTTTAAAGAGTTCAGAGTCATAACCCACTCACAATTAAATTTCCAGTAGAACAACTATCATTGTAGGCAGCAGAAACACAGCTTCCAAATACCTCAAGGTTCTGTCAACAAATGGAGCTGGAAATGTTTAGCAAACTCAACACAGTCTTCCTCCCTTCCCCAGCAGCAACATGCTCAACCTATGTTCAAATAAAGTATAATTTCACCAGGGGATGAGGAGCTGATTGTTTTTGTTTGACTAGAAAGAAAGCACATATGCAACTGCTCCTTAACGATGGCACTGATTAAAGAATGAAAACTTTATTTAAACACTGTGAGCTTCTGCATTTAGTCGACATGTGTCTGATGATTGCCAGTTGCTCATACATCAAAACTACAAGTGGCTTCTAAGAATCCTGAAAACGACACCTCTTAAAGTTCAGTGCCCACTTTGGGGTATACCTACAGAAAAGACTCCTTCAGCATCCAGTTAGAGGCTTGTCTCCCTCATTATTTAGGTTCCTACTACTAAAGTTTTTGCTCTATCTTGAAGGAAACCGGCTTCAGTTCTCAGTCGTAATAAGTTCATTTTTTTCTGGACAGATGTCTCCAATGAATCACCTCCCTCCCCCTGAAAAAAAGAATGTAATCTGGTCTCGGACCTGTATCTTAGAGTGATTCGCTCTCTGAAACAACATGAGTAAGACAGGGCAATTTTTCAATCGTAATACTCTCTGGCTTTCTTGCTTGTCCTACCAATTGCATCAGGCTGATGTTCTGTTTTTCCTGACATTTAAAATGAACAATAAAATTAACAGCTTTCCCAGTTATTGTTTCCTTTTCCACACAGATTTTTTAATCAGGTATCTTGAGTGCAGTGTTAAAATATCTCTCTGCCTAAACAGTTTCTTCATACAAGAAGCTTCCCATGAATAAGATTCTTTCTAAATGAAGTATTTGGAAGTCTGTGTTCCCTGGCCTCGGTGGCCCAAACCTACTTCAGAGAGTGGAATCTTGTTCACACTCAAAGGCATTATCTGATCGGATCTTAACAGAAGATCCCAAGGCTAACCTGAGTATGGCATTCATTACCCAGCCACTCATACAGGTGGTTTCTACAGAACAAGGTTAAGACTGTGGACAAAGCAGCTGGCAGGGCACAAGTTGTGCCTATTCAGTGAGTAAACAAAGAGCTCATATTATGTCAAGCTGGTCGTTTAGGGCAGCTGGACATTTTCTATTCACAAGCTTGGAAAATGCAATATCTAAGCCATGGACAGAGAGAAAAACATCACTACATAATACATGAAAACATAAAGTGCTATCCGAAGCAACAAATAACTATATTTTTATATAGCTCCACTTGTGTTTCTTTGTTATTTTTATTTCATGCAAGTTGCAAAGGCAGCTCATTATCTGTGAATTAGTGCAGAGATTTCGGATGAGAAGTCTTGGGTTCAGGTCATATAGTAGCTGTGCAACCATGGCCAAAGCAGTAGACCTCAGCTCTCGCATCTGTGAAATGGGGATAACACCTCTCTATCTTATGTGGTTGCTTTATGCTTAAAGGAAACATGCTTAAATTATACAATAAGGTTTTGGAAACTATAAAGCACCTTAATGATTCTAAATTATTATCATTTGAAGCTGGCTCAGCATTTGTATTTTTGTCTTTGGACCATTGAAACCATTCAGAAAGAAAAAGGTAAACTAGGGTTAAAATGAGTTGCTAGGTTGTCAGTGAATTTCAGTTCTGAGAAATGCAGACTACTTTCTTCATCCCTCAGAACAGAAATAAAAAGGTGTCTGCAATTAGTTATTTTTCAGCTTTCAGGATGATTGGGGTGTGCGTTTGACAAAGGGGCAGGAGTTTTGTTCATTATCGAATATATATCTTTATTCTGAAGGCAAAGGAGCAGGATGACAGGTGATAGATGGTGCTTTCTCAGAGAAAATTCCTAGCAATGATCTTGACATTTAAGCTTCATCAATAATGTAAAAGAGGCAGCACAAAATCTGCATGCAGTTAAGTGTAGCAATGAGAGTGGCCTCACCTTCTTTCAGATAAATAAAACCCCTTAATTATGATACTGAAATGTAACCTGAAAAGTAATCTTATTATGGGAAAGGGTACCCATTTTGTGCTCCCCATATCACTTACATTTTATAGCAAAATGATACATACATCAAATTTTACCCCCCTTCCAATGTCATCTATAATCACTTACATAATGGGATATGGCAAGCTTAAAAATTTATTTATTTAATTTTTTTAATAGTTCTTTTAAAAAAAGATTTATTTATTTATTTATTTATTTATTTATACAAGCACTAGGTACAGTCAGAAGTGTGGGAGGGTGAGAGAATTTGCCAGAGCCAGAGCAGGCAGAAAAACAGGCAGATGGCAGCAGGAGAGGTCTGCGCGCCATGTGGGACCCTCACCCGGTGGCCAGGGATCAAACCAGCGCTGCAGAGGCTGCGGGCAGCTTCACAGCCCAGCGCTCAACTGCTGCGCCACTGAGGAGGCCCAAGCTGAAAAATTTAAATTAAGATTCTGCCACATATTTACTTATGAAATTTGGGGGACTATCAATTAATTTCTCTGAGGGTCAATTTTCATATCTGCCAAGCAGGGTCACAATTCACCACAGAATTGCTGTGGGAATTAAGTAAGAAAATTATGTAAAAGAGTTGTACAGTAAAGAACTTTTCTACAAATGCTAGGCTTTATTATTCGAGGTAAGTTTTTACACTTAGGATATATTATCAATCCACTTACCAACCCCACCTCCTTTAAAACTTTCTGTCATTTTTTTCTTAAAGGTTCTTAATCACTTATTTCATATCTTTCTACAGGATACTGTCTTGCTTTTTGGTCAAATGGGCTGGCAAGGCAGCTGAGTCTCTATTCACTGCATCCCTTACTGTGTATATTTAATGGCTACCCTGCACATTTTGATTAGTATTATCAGAAGGCTTCCATTACAGAAAAAGAGGCAAATATCTTGTGTTATGCCAGCAAAGATACAAAACTGCCCAATAGGTTAATGAGCATGACTGAGGAAAGTTATGACATCATCATCATCATCAGCTTAAGAACAGAATTTTCACTAAGCATGCGTCTTTAAGGGCTACAATGAACGAGAAATGGATTTGTCACAACTTTTGGGCATATGTTGAAATAACTCTTCTGCGGGAGGACTTGAGTTTGGAGGGTTCCAAATTTGCCAAAGAGATTTTGCTGAACAAACTTCTTGGCCAAGGGCACAATCTCAAAGGGGCCTTTGAGATTGTTGGGTTGTCTCTCCTCCTCACTGGGACCTGGTCATGACCAGCCAGTTCTCCTGACAGACTTCCATAACACTGAGTGCCCAAGGTGAGTGTCTGGAGTGTGGTAACTTTGCTCCCAGAAGGTTTCTGGGTTACTTACCTATGAGAATCATCCCACCCTCTCTCAAACAATAAGATCTCCATAAGAATGTTCTTTGGGGTGGGGTTGTATTGCTTCCTGACTGGACACCCTTAGAATAGATGTGTCATGGAAAGGTCGCTCTGATAACAGAAGGCACTGGTGGGAAAGAAAATGACTAAGGCAGTTACCAGCAGAGTGTCTAACACAAGAATGCAAAGGGAGAGGAAGGATCTGACAGGAAGGATATTAGATGAGTAGCCCAACAGAATGTGGTGATTTGTCAGATGTGGCCAGAGGGGGAAGCATGGATGCTATGGACTCAATGGACTCAATGTTTCAGCCTGGGCACCTTACCTTACCTGGGCACTCAGTGCACCTTACCTGGGCACTCAGTGTTATGGAAATCTGTCGGGAGAACTGGATGGTCATGACCAGGTCCCAGGGAGGAGCAGAGACAACCCAAGTTCCCTTTGAGATTGTTACCTTGGCCATTATGCAACAGCAGGGATGAATGTTGTTGCCCCATGTATCATAAACTAAAAATAAAACAGAACTGCCTGTTCACTGTGAGTGCAGTTCTGTAACATCAATGCATCCTATGGAATGAAGGGGGGTAAAAAGAAATCAATCTTTATGTCAGACAATGGCAAGAAAATGAACTTTTCTTGTCATTGTCTAAAGATTTTCCTAATGTCTTCATGCATAAAAGGTTAATTGTACAATTTTTCTTTTTCCAAAAGAAACCTTTTGTGGAGTCAGCTCCACACCCCTGAAAGGAATTTTTGATTTATAAATGGCATTATTGTAAGGATTAGAAAATCTATGAGCTCAGTCTGGCTATTGTTCCAGAAAATGGTCCTTTATGTACATCGTGTATATAATAACTTGCCACTGTATCACACAAACGTGATCTTTGTTTGAGAATGTTTTTGACGAGCCATTAACTATAAAGAAGAAAGCGTTAGTTAAAAGATAAGCCATTGATCTTGACTAATTCCTTATCTGAGATGACCGTAATAATGTCAATTATTAACATGGATGACTCAAGGAGAAAAACAAGTCAAAGGTGTGAAGAAAGTTGCAGCTGCGGGTATAATACAGCTGAGTGGGGTTCTTTCAAAAAAGAGAATTACGAAACAGGAAATTTCCATGACTGACATTGTTATTTTTCACTTGGGTGAGCATTTTTCATCTTAAGTTTTAAAGGACTGACCTACTGTTTTATACATATATTTGTATCTTTTGTGGAACCATTTTGTAAAATTCACAAATAGTTGAAGGATGGCAGTGATTTAATTTATAAAATTATGTATACATTTATACAGCTATATATTTAGAAATATATTTTAAAGTCTACTTAATACTAAGTGGCTCAGTTTCTCAGAGGTCACCACTGACTTTTATAACAGGGAGATTATCTACAGCCAAAATAACAAGAGCATTAACTTCTTCAGTTTCATTTTCCTCCGTAGAAAACAAAGACCTTCTTTTTGGCAGGGGGGGCCATTATTCTCCCAGGTACCACCAAAGTTTGAAATCTGGGGGTCATTTTCGAATCTTCCATTGCCTTCCAGCCAATCTCTCACCAGGTTCTCTACGTTTATCTTCATCTCCTAGACTCTCCATTTCCACTGTCTAGTTAAGTCTCTTATCTCTTCACACCTGCATTACTGCAACAGCCTCTTAGCTGGTACTTTTGCCTTTGATCTCTTATCTCTTCAATTAATCCTGTACGCTGCTGCCAGATTAATCTTCCTAAGACCAGGCACTATGTGAGCAATCCACAGTTCTTCCCCATGACCATCCTTTCAGACCCAAACTTCCCATTCTGATCTTCAAAGGTCCCCAACCACCTTATCTTCCCAAACTCTTATTTCTGTGTCCTAGTCAAATTCCTTTCCTAGCTCCTTCCCACAGTACTACTGTGTCTTGTATTCAATGATCATCCTTACCTCTTGCCTTTATAAATCTCATCAATCTCCTAAGAGTAATATTATGGTTCTCCCTTGAACTGTACTCTTAAAGTGGGGCGTCCTCAGCTAAGACAATGGGAAAACTAAATCTTGCATACAGCCCAACCCCAAAATTCACGAAGGAAGCACCAGGTCAGGGTCTAACCCTTGTCTCAGGAGGAGCAGGTACGTAAAAGGCACGATACAGAGAGAAGAGTTTGCAGCTGGGGAGGTCATTGAATGCAGCTATGGTCAAGCTGGAGATGCTGGATGATGATCCTGAGCTTCGGTTTAGAAACTCACTTAGAGGTTTCAGTTAAGTTCCGTATTTCTCAAGTGTATTCTTTGCCTACGTACTCACCAGGTGCCAGATATCCGGCGGTAAACCAGGCAGACACAGTCCCAACCTTTATGGAGTGTAATTTCTAAAGGACAGTCAGACCATCAGATACTTTCAATGAGGTTGTTAGGTGAAGGGAAATGCGTGGTAGGAGGATCTAGCCTAAATTTTACTATTCTTTGTGATCCAGACCTGGATTTAACCTGGATTTAAACTGTCTGTGTGACATCTTTACTTAGTTGTTCCTCCTCAAACACACATGTTCAAGACCAAACTCACTACTTTTGAGGGAGACAAGATAATGTGGTGGTAAAATGGGTGGATTTTGGAGGCAGTAAGGCAAGCACTATTATCTCAGACTCTCTTCTAATCTGACTCCGCTACAAGTATGTGACCTTGAGAAAATCAATTAACCGCTCAACTTTTTGCTTTCTCCTCCCGAAGGAAAGGACAATCTCAGTTACTACCTCTTGAAGTTGCTATGAGGTAAAAGGAGTGCAGATAAAAGTGACTAATAAACACAGCACTGCCGCTTTTATAAACAAGGTTGTTAAGTCAGTTTCACATTCTGATTTTGTTCTTGCAATGTTCTTGTAACCTATTGCTTTTTATGTGTCTTTTCACAATTTGCCACACACCTGTTCCATCCTGAAAAGGGGGAAACATGATGTGATGTTGTGCTTTTCCTTAGTCATGCCTTTAACTTCTCCAAAAACTTAACCTACTTTCCAAAGTTAATCTTCATTTTACATCACAAGGCTAAAAAAGTCATTTTACTTCTCCTTCCATAACATCCATGTTCTCTTTTAGTTCTTCCTCTATCTGCAATGACTGTCCTGTATGTGATTTATCATGGTACTAGCAGATAATCTGATGCAAGAGAATCTTTGATGCATAGAGTTTGAATCAAGTAGTCACATTTTTTCATGTATAATGCTGAGGGACATGCTCTATTTTGAGCTCACTCTTCTTGTAAACATTGTGTAGAAAGGGCTTTGCTTCTAAAAATAATTTTCTCCTAATGTTTTAATCGGGAGGTGTGTACCAGGCAAAACTCCTCCTACGAACACACTGGATGCTGGTTCTCTGAAATGAACTCTTACATTGCAATAGACAAACCCTTGACCTCTAGAACTTCTAAGTGCATCTCCAGCTGATAAGCTGCTATGTTGCACTGGTGTCAAAAACCAAAACACATCAAAACCATGGTGCATTTTTATTGTGTAGGCTTGTAATTTCCTTTTCTGGAGACTATTTTAGTGGAAGGAATAATGTCATTAATACTAAAACCATTGTTTTTTTAACCTCTTTAATCCTTTAATCTTACCCACTTAGTTACCTCACTTTGCTTTCTTTTTGTCTGCTTACACCTCATTGTCTGCTGTTCCTTCCTTCCCATTCTATAGCCTCATCTGAAACCCAGTAGACTCTTGGCTATTAATGGGAGAAAACTGCTGCTGGTTCTAGGCTTGCTTTACTTTCTACTCAGTGCTGTGAGCCTCACTCTCTCTGAATTCTTCCTCCTCACTTACTTCCTTGCTTATGCTTTGTATTCTCTATTATCAGCAAAACCCTCCTATGGAGCATATATACCTATATGCTATATGCTATATGTACCTATATGCTAACTTCCTATATGAAGTTACTGATGTGATCAAGTTCACAGGGTCCAGAGGTGGGCTCTATAGCCCTCAAACTGATATCATAGGTAAACTGCATGGCAGACTGTGTTCTAAACAGGTATAACATTTTCCTTGTTTTTTTTTTTTTTTAAGATTTTATTTATTTTTGCATAGAAGAACTGGGGTGTAGGCCAGAGGTGTGTGTATGGGGGAAGGGGTGAGAGGATTCACCAGAAACAGAATTGGGAGCAGAATAGGCAGATCTACTGAAATATAATGCTGAGGGGAGCAGTGGGTGAGACAGGAGAGGTCTGCTGCGCCATGTGGGTCAGCTCCCTGGTCAGGATTGAATTCAGGCTGTAGGAGTGATAGCGCTGAGACTTATCCCCTAGACCACCAGGACGGCCCCTTCTTTGGGTTTTAAATTATAGTCCTTGGTGTGATGCATTTGTAGAGGTTTAAACCTAGACCCCAAAAGCAGATATAATGATGTAAGCCAACTTTACCTCAATAAGCATAATTTGAAAATAAAATAAAATACAGTCTTGTACTCTGAGGATGAATATTAGCAAAATCAAAGAATAGAGACAAAGATATGCCTAATTATCAACTCATTTTTTATTTATCCACCCATTTTCTTTTAGTGATTGTGCATATTCCACAATTAACTTCACTAGTGCAGACTTGGAATGAAAACCAACATGTGTTAAATCATGCCCTGGTTAACTGGACAAGCATGAAAATGTCATTCTCTGATCACAGTGAAAGTAACTAATGTTACATGTTTGAACATCATTAATGATGATCAACAATGAAGCAATGATTTTTTTCATAGATCAATTTCTTAACTATTAATACAAAATCGTGAGGCTATAGGAGGGTTAAGTTCTTCATTTCCATCAAATCACTGTAATCTGACTCTAGTCCTCAAATGACTACAATGCCAAAAGTTTCTTGGTGAAATACAACTCACTGTGAATTCTGATTACATTTCCTATTCCCTTCCAAAAAACAGAAAGGAAATTCAGTTATATTTGATTACATTAGAAAAAATCCAATTGGTGTCTGGGCAGTCATTACTCCCTGTTGTACAAGGGGAGACTCTGGGCTACTACGCTCTGGCATGTGGCTGTTTCCTACTCTTTAGCCCAGCAACTTGTCAGCATCAGGAGAGAGTTAGAAAAGGACACAAGCGTACCTATGTGTTTGCATTATGACCAAGGCAAATTATCTTTTGTTTATGTGGAATAAATGGAAAATTACATCCCTTGAAACATGAGTCCTATTTGTTTCTTCCTTTTGGTACTATTGCCAGTTCCAATATATTAAGTTTCTTAAATTTTATTCGTTGAAGTCTAGTCTGTATGGGTGGAACAAAGTACACCAATGATCTACTTCTTAATTTCTAGCTCTTAATCATTTTTGATTTGTATACCACTTTGTTAGGTCATGGAACACTGAATATTTAAATTTTTCCAATGGGGCCTCCCTGGTGGCGCAAGGGGTTAAGTCGCAGCACTATAAAGCTATCTATAGCCACTGTAGCATCGAGTTCGATCCCCGGCCAGGGAGGTGTCCTACATGGTGCAGCAGACGGCTCCTGACTCACCTGCTAATCCCCTCAGCAGTGGATTTCAGTCAATCCACCTGTTCTGCTCCCCACTCTATCTGGTAAATCCTCTCACCCCAGAACCTTTGTCCTGTATCTCAGTTCTTATGTGCATAAATAAATAAATCTTAAAAAAATAAATTTCACACATGCATTGTGCATGCAAACCACCTGAGGATTGTGTGAAATGAAGCTTCTGATTAATAAGATGGAGATGAGACCCAAGTATCTGTGTATCTCAGGATCTGCTGAGGCTGCTGGTCCAGGGATGCATTTGAAATTCGGAGTGAAACAGCCTGTGGCCTCCTACATTTGTCTGCCCCAGATTGTCAATGGAATAAGACAGAGGTATTTCAATGAAACACAAACAAGTCAATCCCTGACTTTTTCCCCCACATTCTAAACACATTATTAGTTGTACCAGAATGCAAAATAAGAATTTTGTTATTATTTCAGATTTTAAAAGAGCTCAGGAGAGTATTTTGCAGATCATCTGAAGGAGTGCTATAGGACGTTAGTTTTCACAATCTTCCCTTGAAGAAGCCCTTGACTACATAATCAAACCAGTTAGATGGTATCATTGCTTGGGTTCCTACCTCAGAGATTTTGATTTTAATTGATTTGGGGTACAGCCTAGGTCTGGGGTTCCCTAGGTGTTTTCTTTGCCTAGAAAGTTGAGAAGCTACTTCTTAGAAGTTCCAGAGGGTGATGCATTCATAACCCCTGGGGCATGCAGGGTGCTTCTTAGAGAGTGAATGTCTAATACAAGGAAAATAATGAAGTTTGAAAGTTGAGCGAATTCAATAGAAAAAAAGGGGAACCATTAGAAAAATGGCTAATCAAAGGTCTAAGCGTTGACTAACCCAAGTAGAGCTGGGTAGCAGAAGGGTGTTCTCCCAGATGTTGACAGTGAAGATGAAAAGTCTCACCTTCTTCATTATTCTTATTGACACAGAAGAAACACAGAGGCTGAAGGCATGGAAGGTGAAAGGAGACTGGATAAGGAATGCTTGTAATGGCCATACAGTCAAAACTAATTTTTAAATTTTCAAAGTGTTTAAAGGAAGCAGGAGGAAGACTTTAAACACTTTGGGACAAAAGTAAAGCTTTAAAGAGGCCCAAACCTCAAAACTAGGGAGGGGGTCTTTTGTCTGTCTGGTGAATGGTGAAGACTATGTTTATTTTACTTTATTTTATTTTTTGCCTAATCTTACTTTTTATATCAAAGCAGCACAAAATGGTAAATGAGAAAAAGTGGCATAGCAGTATGTATACAACATCCAACACTTCCCACGGGGGTGCTCCATGGGAAGGGACCCCCGAGAAACACAATTGCATAATCAGCCCATACGATCCACCCAGGGGCCAAGTATCTAGCCAGATGCCTCAATTTGGATGTCAAACTGAAGAGTGTCATACTGAAGAGTTAACCCTTGGCTTTTTCACAGGGAACATACACATACAAGGTTTCAAACGTAATTGTTTTTGAGAACCAGAAACCAAACGCAAAAGACACCTGGTGAACAGTAAATAACTAGAAGGTAAGAAACTAAATCTGAACACCTTTATCAGAGAGGCACCACCCAGCTTGAGTGAACAAAAGATTCATGGTTTTCTCTTTCTCAAAGAGTTCACTTCTGTGTGTTTTCTGTTTGTGATCTTCTTTCAGCTGATAGTGGCTTTTGGTTACACACGCTTATCCTTCTATCTTGTGCCTGCCTCACAGCTGTTTACAGTTCTTATTGGCTACTGCTATTATCTCACTTTCAATTCAGTCACTAGGCCCTGTGTCCTTATACAGACATCCTAACTGGAGAGGGTTTTGCTTCTCTGGACGCTTCCTACTTCTTCCCTTCAGGAAAGGCTTGTGCAGCAAAGGGGGAGAGATATTGGGATGTCATTAAGGAGCTCCTGGAAACACCACAGACCTCTCCCATGCCACAAAGGGGCCCTTGTGGGCTTGTTTATCTATAGGCTGGTGAAAACCTAGGAAGTCGCTTTGTGTGGCTGTAGTCAAAAGCTTAAAATGATCTCAAGCACAGATTTGCTTTCATTAAAAAAAAAAAAAAAAGAGATCAAAGGAAGAAAGTATCATCCCCAAATCTCACATTCTTCCTTCTCTTGTGTCACCTCAGTAAAAGGCATTAAGCAAACTATAGGTCATTATTTACTGATAGATTCTTTAATGATTTTCAACTGAGGTATGCAATGTTTATTTGTCTTTTAAAAATACATTTATCTCCCTCATCATTCTGGACAAGAACCCAGTATTTTGTTTGGCAGAGGACCTCAGTTTAAGTAAGATGAGAGCACACAGCACACACACATGTACATACTGGAAATCATGTGCTATATGAACACTTACACATTCTGACAAGATGAGAAGTGTTGATGGAGTTCTCGTGGTCGTCTTGTCAAATAAACACTGTAAACGGTTGCTTGTAACCCAAGCTCCAAAGTCTCTAGCTGGTAAGAATTTTTTTTTGAGCAATAAATAACTAAATTTTTGTTTATTTAGACATTACAACTAAGCGGAGGGTAGAAATTCCTGGTGGAAAAGTTGTGGATTCAGAGTAGAGAACACTCATGCCACAACTGTTGTATATTTGTGTTTTTGTATGGGTTGTGCATGGTGTGTTAATCTGTGATGTAAGTGTGTGTATCTATAGTATTGTGAATATGTTTATGTGTCTGTGTGTGATGTGTGAGTCGAGTCATATATGTGAATGTGTGTGGGACTGAATATATTTGCTTGTCTGTTTGTGGTGACAGAGAAGCTCTTAGTTTTTAGATCTGCACAGTAAGACTTTAAGATACACCTTTAGGGCCTCCCTGGTTGCATAGGGGTTAAGTGTCAGCGCTATCAAGCTAGATCACTAGCCACTGTGGCATAAGTTCGATTCCTGGCCAGGGAGCTGACCCACATATGGCGCAGAAGACCTTTCCTGTCTCACCCACTGCTTCCCTCAGCAGTGCTTTCGGTCTGTCTGCCTGTTTTGTTCCCCACTCTGTCTCTGGTGAACCCTCTCACTTCCCTGCACCTCTGGCCTACACCCCAGTTTTTGCAAACATAAATAAATAAAATAAATCTTTAAAAAAATAAGATACACCTTTAGATCTTAGACTACTGATCAAGGATTCCTGGTGTACACACAGAACTAAAATTTTGTCCTTTTTTGATGCAGCAAAATTTCATTAGACAATAGCTCACTAATTTAAAAGCGAACAACTTGAAGACACCAAGATGTCTAGACTGTGACACCTATTTTTCTTGGTATACAGAAGGCTTTTTTCCTGATTTGAATTCAAGAACTAATGTTCCTGGGGTTGGAGAGGAATATAGAACAAAATCATAGAACTTGATTTTTTTTTTTTTTGCCCTGAAATACCTGCACATATAAGAGGCTCAGGCTGCAGGTGCTATGATTAAGTCTCTTCCCTGAAACCCTAAACTCCAGTACTGGTCTCCACATGTATTGTTAAATGAGAAAGTGAAGAATTGTTGCTCTAGTGGAAACTCTCATCCATAATTTATTTAGATATTTCCTCCAAGCAAAGAATTTACTAAAATGGTGAATTGGTCATTTCTGTATTCCTTCCCAAAATGTCCTGAGGACATTTTGCAATTCAGTTGTACTTACAGCGACTGAAGGCTCCGCAAATTCTGTAGCGCTTCCATGGGTACCTGTCTCAGGTGGTTATTCTGCAGCATACTGCACATTAAAACAAATGAAGAAAAACATTAAGGAAAGTTAACAATAAATAACGACAACTGGCTATAGCAGTGCCAGACACTGTTCTAGGTGTCAGAGAAAACAGAGCATCAACAAAGCCTTGACTCTTAGAGAGTTTAAATTCCTATGGGGAGTGAAGTCAACAAATGGATATATAACATAAAGTAAGTGATAGGTACTATAAAACAAAACATGGATTTGGGATAGCTGGTAAAGTGGCATAAGAACTTATTTTAAAGGTCAGTGAAGGTTTTCTCTGAGGAGGTGATATTTGAGTAGAGACCAGAATGGAGTCAGGGAGTCAATCATGTGAACACCTGGGAAAAAACACTGAGAAAGATGGGAGAGCAAGTGCAAAGGCCTTGAGGCCAGAACATGCTTGTTGGTAAAAGGAGCAGCGAAGGATCAATTATGAGTAAGAGCAGGAGGTTGGGAGAGGGAAGCTGAGGCCTCTCATGGAGGTCTTGCAGGTCATGAAAAGGCTTTATTTTATTTTGCTTTAATTAAAATTTTTTGAGAATTTTTAAATTTTAATTTTGGGATTACATTTTTCCCCTTCCCTATGTGCACATGTTCCATTCACCTTCCACCAAACCCATCCATGCCAATAGCCCAACTGCTTCCATCTGCCTCTCTCTCCCATCCGCTTTTTCCTCCACTCCTCCCTGTTCCTTCTGGTAACCATTAAATTCTTTCATTGAATTCAAGATTTATTCCTTCTGTATTTTAAAAAGGCTTTATTTTAAATGTGATGCAAAACTCTTGTTGTAGGCTCTCAGATGGGAAATGACGTGATTTTATATTTTTAAAGGATCACTCTGATGTCTGTGTAGATTAGACAAAGTGGAAATAAGGCTAACAGTAGGAGTCTACTAAAGATTTCCCTTCTTATGCATGGTCATGTTTTGATAAAAGTTAAATATTTCTGTGAAGTATTTGCACTTTTACTCTTCTAAGTTCAACATATTTTTTTTCCAAACATGGGCACCATAGAAAACACCTAGCAATAATGAAATAAAAATATATCATTGTCAGAGGGAAAACAGGATGGAAAAAATTCCCATTAGATTCTTATATTTTGCAAACTTTTCCATAAATGTTTATAGCATAATAATTTTGCAACACATTTCACCCCTGCCACCTGCCCCAGATATTTCATGGTCTGTGTAAACCAGAGACAGAAGAATATTTTAGGAAAGCAGACATTTAAATAAATGTTTCCAGTTATTAGGTCACAAACTTGTACTGGATTTTTTTCAGAAACCATTTGCTTGATTCTCTCATCTCCAGCAAGCAAAGTTCCTTTTAGTTGGGTTATTCACTGGGCTTCACCCCAAGGCGTGCTAATTCCAGGATTGAGGAACTTTCTACTGCACCTTGCAGCATTCTCTTGAGGAATATTTGTTGAGTACAAATTCTCAGGTTCTCAAATGAGTTCTTCAATCCAGCTACCACTTCCCTGCCTCTAGCGGTGTGGCATCAGGAAAATCACCTGATCTTTCCATGTTTCAGTGACCAGAAAGAATATTCACCCCCCGCCCCCAGGGCTTATTGTGTTGACCCAAGAGTGAACATACATAGAGCAATACGTGCTGTGTAAGAAGCATTTGATAAAGGCTGGTCCTTTTTGTGTGAATCGATACAGTTAATATAATGAATCTCAAAGTTAATATAATGAGTGCACACTGGATACGCCATTTTAATCAATTAATATGCAAAAAAGAAAAATCTATTACAATGATTCTCAAACTTTAGGGTTCATCAGAAGCCTTTAGAAGGATTGTTAAAACACAGACTGCTGGGCCCCACCCCCAAAATTTCTGGTTCAGTATGTCTGAGTAGGGACCAGAGAATTTGTATTTCTAACAATCTCCCAGGTGATGTTGAAGTTGCTGGGCCAGAGGCCACACACACTGAGAGTCTCCCTATGTCCTGCTGTGTATTGCTAATAGAATACTTTCTTTTTTAAATTTATTTTTAATTTTTAAAATTTTTTACATCGTTGTTCATTTTTAAACAACATTTGCTTCCCCCCACCCCCTCAGTGTAGTCCCCATAGAGTTTCCTTCACCAATGCACCCGTGCACCATCACCTCAGTCCCCTGTGCTCCTCCCTCCCTCTCTCTAATCCCTCTCCCTCCTCCTCCCCTGCAGTATGTCTCTGATTTATAACTGTCCATTTTTGCTTTGTTGTATTTTGTACTGTTATAATTTTTTTTTTAACACTGAAGTCTTATTTGGTTCCCCTATATGCCTGCTATAAGTGAAACCATCTGATATTTTTCTTTTTCTTTCTGGCTTATTTCACTGAGCATAATTCTTCTAGTTTCATCCATGTTGCTGCAAATGGCATGAGTTTATCTTTTTTGATTGCTGAATAATATTCCACTAATAGAATACTTTCTCCTGAACTTGAGTCTACATTGATGGAACTTGGAGATAAGGCCTAAGTTTTGAGTCTTGGTGAGCAAACTATTAACATTGCTGACTCTTTGGTCTTTTATCTAATTAATGGGACTTGAACAGTATGATCTGATTGAGCATATATTTGAGGATTAAAATATGAAGATATTTATCATACTCTTGTATATACAAATATAAGTTTATCGATGAACAAAATGTCAAAAATATGAGATCATAATCATTTTCTCATGATGGTTAAGATTCTGTTTTCTAAGGAATATAATGTCGTTTGTAGTCCAATAGTTTTACTCAAGTCATTTCATTAAATTTAACTTGGATTCAACAAAAATTTCATAATCAAGAGTCTCTAGATGTATTGATTCTTTATGAACAAAGTCAAGCTTTAGGGAGATATTACATTTAATAGTATGGGGAATGTTAACATTGTAGCTTTAATTCCATATTTTACATAATTTATCTGAATATAAAAAATTTACATTTCTATGTTATTTTATTTTTTTAAGCAGTTTTTAAACATTATATAATTTGTGTGTCACAAAAGCATTTTCTAATTCACTCAATAATTGTGTGATAAATTTAAATTATTACATACAGATGATAGATTTAACAGATATCTTAATTCCAAAGATAGTATATTAATGGTAAAAAGTGTGTACTGAATTGTCCTATGCTTTGCTAATCAGTGAAACCCTTAAAATGTGGTCTTCCTAAAATATCTGGAAACTTGGAGTAGAGATTAAGAGATATTTATTTATTATCATTAAAAAATTTATTGATGTATTAAAAAAACTAGCAACAACAAATGTTGGCGAGGATGTGGAAAAAAAGAAACTCTCCTGTACTGTTGGTTGGAGTGCCAACTGGTCCAACCACTATGGAGAGCTGTGTGGAGATTTCTGGACCTACTAAACATAGAGCTTCCATATGATCTAGCAATTCCACTCCTAGGTATTTACCCAAAGGACACAGAAACATCAATTCCAAAGGGCACCTGCACCCCTATGTTTATAGCAGCACTATTTACAATAGCTAAGCTTTGGAAACAGCCCAGATGCCCAAAAATAGATGACTGGATCAAGAAGATGTGGTACATATACACCATGGAATATTACTCAGCATTCAAAAAAGATAAACACATGCAGTTTGCAGCAACATGGATGGAGCTGGAAGGGATCATGCTCAGCGAAATAAGTCAGAAAGAAAAAGAAAAATACCGGATGGTCTTACTCATAGCAGGAACCTAGAAAACTTAAATAGGGACCAGGAAAAAGAATAACTATAAGAAAGTGAAAATCAAAATCAACAAACAACTATGAACCAGAGACACTGTATGGGGGGTGGAGGGCGGGGAAAGGAGGGCTTGGGGTCAAAATAAGGGGGTTGTAATTGTATGGGGAATATAAAAAATAAAATTTAAATAAAATGTGAAAAAAAATAGACAAAATAAATCATAGTGACAGAAAATAGATTGATAGCTACCAGAGAAGTGGAGTTTTGGGAAGCAAAATGTGAATCGAGGATAAAGAAGTACAAATTTCCAGTTATAAAATAAATAAGTATGTACAGTATGGGGACTATCAATAAACAATAATATATCTGATGATCATTTCAAAAAAAATTTGTTGATGGAAAACTGGTTTAAAAGGTTACACAATTTTCAGGCGAATAGCACTATAATTCAACATTTATATAATACATTTTGATCACCATCAAGAGTTGGGTTTCCATCTATTACCATACAATTGATGAGGATACAAGATATTTTGGTAATAGATGCAAAACTTTTCAGTAGTTTTAGATATCTGGCTTCAGAAAATGAAACTTAATTGAGCTTTATTTATGATAACTTTTAAAGCTATGCTGAGCTACTTCTTAGTGACTTTATTTTTCAACTATTTCTATCACTAAAACACTAAAAACATAATTTTTTAAACGGTCACTTAAGTCCTGATCTCTCCATACTAAAGAATTTTTATTTAATTATTTTCAAATGACGACACAAGAGCAAGTTATCTCTATTTTATCCTTATAAGTCTCTAGTGAGTCAATTAGAAAATTCTGTTTTTGTTTAAGATATTCCAGCGGGAGACAAAATAATTAAAGGTTTACAGCCCTATGTGGTGCAATTAAAACAGAAAGTATTCACAACACGGCTGCAGATTTCTTTTGCAAATACTCTTTAACTCAATGCACGGCGTATAAGCAGAGTATACCATGAACTGCATACGATCTAGACACTTAAAACATCACAGTTATCATTCACATATGGGCAAGTAAAGAAAATGAAATCCTTTCTCCAGAAACAAAGGATGACTTCATTTGAAAAGAATTTCTTTCTCTGAGGAACTTTTAAAATACTTTTTGAAACAGCATCCCCATGTTATGCTAATGGTACAAATTTGGGATATCATTTTTGTAAACAGGACTAAATAAAAACAGTGAAGCAAAGGGAAATGAAATAATACATTGAAAGAGGACTCTGTAACAACTGATGGCCTGATCTTTAGGTATTTCCTTTGCCTAATTGTGCTGTGTTTAGATATAGAGTAACTAATAAGGCTGTGCTCTGGGTCTACATGGACATTAGGGGATACTGACTAATTGTGACTTACCAACGGTTCATTTTACCCATCATCTCCAGGTGGTTTTTGTTCTGGCCCTAGGTGTCAGGAGAATGAACCATTCATTGACTAAATGGCGTAGACAAGAAAATGAACCTTTGTTAAGGATTGGCTGGCTCAAAATTCCACTGGTGGATTGGGTATTTGGTAATACTGAACTAATAGCATATTTTTTATTAAGGCCAATATTTGCAGGAATAATAGTATTAAATATTAGTGATTTTCCAGTGCTCACAGTTAACAAGATTTCAGATTTAAAACAGTCCTAGCCATGGATGACTTCATTTCTCCATCTAATGAACTAAATTACTGTTACTTTTCTTTTACGTATGTCCTTTTCACCTTCTTTATATAGATCAGGGTTCCAAACAATTATTACTTTTTTTTTAATAGAGGCATATTTTATTTTTATTTATTTATTTGTTTGTTTGTTTATACATGCACTGGGTACAGTCAGAAGAGAATTCACGAGAGCCAGAGCGGGGAGCAGAGCAGGCAGAAGGACCGAAGTACTGCTGAGGGGAGCAGCGGGCGGCAGGAGAGGTCTGCGCGCCATGTGGGACCCTCCTCCGGTGGCCGGGGAGCAGCCGGGGATCGAACGGGCGCCGCAGAGGCCGCGGGCAGCTTCGCAACCCAGCGCTCAACCGCTGCGCCACCAGGGAGGCCTCAATTATTACTTTTATATTATCTTCCTTACCATGTTCAATATAATCAATTCTCTTTTTTGCTATGACTTTTGGACTTCATAAAACATTTGAGAGAGGTTCCATGAGAGGAGGACAGGCCTGTCTTGTTCACCATCTTGCCTTTCACATTCTTGGTCCTACTAGATCCAAATATTTCTTTAATAACTTACATTACTGATTTACATTTGGTATGAAAGTGCAGTCAAAAGTGAAGGTGGATGCGAGGAAACCCTTTTTGCTGGGCTGAGCAGCACATCACAAGACAGTTTATCACATACCAATCACATGGAAAAAAAGATGTTTCCATGTGTTTCCAAAACACTGTATGGCAGGCAGAATGACCATGGCTGCAAACCATCCACTCTAACAACAAATACTTTCAAAGTGTTTGATGATTGAATTTGTTGACTGAATATTGTCTTTCAGGCAGTAAAATAAAGGGAAGAGTAAACACAATTCCTGGCTGGGGTCTTTCTCTTCTTGACTCTTCCTCCCATGAGAGTGACGGAGCTCAATTTCCATTCCCTTGCTTACATCTCTGCCTTTACTCCTCATCGTGCTGAGCACATAAAATGTCCATGTATTCTGACAGAACAGACAGGATTCCCGTGACCGGGTCCCTTTTTGTCTCTCCAGGCTCATTCAGTGCATCATAAGGAAATAAGTTCTGAAAAACTTCAAAGCTGTGATCTCATTACATCTGCATCATGGTGATTAATTTATTGACTTGGGATCAAAATGAACTCAAGACACTCCACAACTTCATAATAGTTTGCATTGATACACTGGTTAGCAGCGTACAAGCAATTTTAGATATTGAAGTTAGAAGAGTAGATGCAAATTTTTTTTTCCCACAAATTCAACCAGGTGTAACATAGTTGTATGGCCACACTGGAGGTAGTCTTGGATTTAGATGAATTATCCCACAGCTCAGCTTTTTAGGGGAACTCAATCTTTACAAGTTAATTAGCATCCACTTGACACTAAAATCAGAAACAGAACAAATGATTCCAGGTTTACTTACAGAACTTTCAGACTATCAAGGCCAGCAAATGCTCCCTTGGGAATGTATGTCAAAGCGTTTCCGGCAAGACGTCTGTGGGTTTCAAGGGAGAGGAGAGAGAGTGAACACAGTGCGGTCTTCATGTGGAATTCATTTAGTTGTTAAAAAATGCAATACGATTATGTTCAAACCACAAATGCCAAAAGCAGCTGTAAAGAACTTGTTTTCTATTTTGTGAAAAATTTCTGTAAATTTCTAATCAAAATGCTGGCAAAAGAAGTACCTAAGAAGAAATATAATAAACTACTTATTTTACAATAAATCATTTAGTTTACACTATATGTAAAACTCTCCTTTAAAAAGTATTTACACATGTGATTGTCACATGATTTTTACAATTAATTTTTATAGACATAAATAAATTAGATCAACATGAGAATATTCCTGTTGCAATTATACCATACAGCTTCCTATTAAATTTAGCAAATAGGAATGCAGACTATTACAATCAGTTTTTTTTCAACCAGAAACTCAACCAGAAAAGGGTAGAGTAGCTTAATTAATTTAACATGTTTTAATTGAGCAATGCCTTAAAAAATCGAAAACAGTAGTTAAGGAGTGTTTCATATGGAAGATCTTAACATGGTTTATTTAGTGGAAAATTTTGACATCATTTACTGGTAAAATGTGAAAAATTCCCTTTATAGTAGTTTTTTAAGTGGACAAAGGACACATATGCAGAAAGATCAACAAAGTGTAGAACACGAAACACCTGGTATTTTTTTGGTAGCCATGTCAAAGCTGTACCTCAGATTTGAGATGGTCCCACACAACAGAAAATGTGAGAACAACAGAGTGATTCGGATGAGCACAGAATCTTGTTAGTTATTGAGCATATCTTAGAACGGTGGGTAGAACTGGGATAGCCTCCATGTTTTCTTGATGGAAATAGGGGTTGTGGCTCAGCACAAAGTGGTTCATTTGACTATTGCCTCTTCCTGAAGGGCCCAGCAGTCTCAAATTTACACTTCTGATATTATCTCCAAATGAGAGATAACTCAGTCACAGAGATCCACTGAAATGAGCCATTCATTGTACAACTCTATATTTGTCTCATTGCCTGCCCGCACCACTGATGATATAGTATAAGTGAATATTTAAATAAATACGGCACTCATTTCATAGATGGAACTACTGGATTGCATTTGTGGTATGTGTATCAAAAGCACAATTTGCTGGGGCCTCCCTGGTGGCACAAGGGGTGAAGTCTCAGCACTGTGAAGCTATGCGCAGCCCCTGCAACTGGAGTTTGATCCCCGGCCAGGGAGCTGATTCACATGGCACAGCAGACCTCTCCTGTCTTGCCCACTGCTCCCCTCAGCAGTGTATTTCAGTCAGTCTGCCTGTTCTGTTCCCTGCTCTGTCTCTGGTGAATCCTCTCACCTTCCCACCCCCACACCTCTGGCCTACACTCCAGCTTTTGTATGCATAAATAAATAAAATACATCTTTTAAAAAAAGCATAATTGTTCAATCTGAATTAAATTAAAATATACCACAACTTTCATCATCCTGCCTTTTTTTTTAACTATAGAGGAAGAGACTTGAAACGTCTAAGAGGCTTCGTGACCTGGGTCTGTAGCACTAACTTACTGTGAGCTGTTAGTAAGCTAGCTAATATTTCTGAGTTTTATTTTCTCATGAATTAAAAGAAATGTTAAGATAAGATGGCTTCTCAGGTCCCCTCCAGCTCTCAAACACTATTATTTCCTTACCTTGTATTGTGTTTGTATCTGATTCTCTTTCCCTTAACAGATAAAATTATTTTTAAGATTCAGATAGTTCTTGGACTCTACTCCTGTCTTCCTCATGGTGCCTGAATAGTGTTTTTCAAACTATAAATAAATGTAGTGCCTCAGGATATTATTAAGAAAAATAACAGAGCAGAAAAATAACAGGATGCATTTTCTACTCGAGTAGAATAATACTGTTTTATGAAATCTTTGTTTCCAAATATATTTGTGAAACTGGATTGAGGGGGAGAAATACATTCTTCTCATGTATGGTCAGCAAAGTTTGTAAGCTCTTAGCCTAGAGCACAGAAGACCTTCAGCAGATATATGTTAATCACATGTAATTCAGCTAATATTTGATCAGGGTGATTTCAGAGGTGTTTTATTTTCTTATTTCCTAAAAGTCCTCTTAGCAGAAAACCCTTTTTTCACTATCACACTGAACAGTCAGTTTTTCCCTACTCCCACTCATTCTAAAGCCACTGATGGTCTTTGTGAAGCCAGCACTGGTCATATCACTGCCCCGTTGAAGATCCTTCGTGTGGTCCCGTATTGCATGAAAAGAAATGCAAGGATTGTGTATAACTGTGATACGAAAGAGGTGCTTACTGATTTAAGAGACTCAGGCTTGGCTGATTGCAGATGGCTGAACTGATCAAACTAAACTGGTGACTACGATTTCAGCCCAAATCCCCCTAGCTCTCTTGTTCACATCCTCACTGCAGCAGCACATTTGTGAGTTCTGAAAGGTGGCCTTACAATGGCAGCTTGTCAACTCCTACTGCTGTGCTAGTGTCAAGGAGATTGATGGTTTAGGAGACACTGATTTTGGAAATGGAAAGGAAAAAGTAAAAACTTTATTATTAGTTTAAATTATTATTAGGGTAACTACATTTCTGTTATGTTTCCTGAAACAGCACACTCCATTAAATTGTTTTTCTTTTCTGGACAAGGACTTTCAGAGTCCTTGAACTTTCAGAACTAATCTGTGCAACCACCGACCTGTGTTACCAGGGGAGTTTACAAAGGAAGTTATGATGTGTTATTCGATGTTTGCTGGGCTGATGGAAGATCTATCTCATTGACAAAAACAACAATTTAAGGAAATCATTGCATCCTTCTCCACTTATTTCTTTTCCATGTGGGATAGTTTTAGTAATTTTAAAATTAAATACATTTAGGCATATAGGAAGGAAAAAGACTTTCAAGTGAGTGCATAAATGCAACTGCACACAAATCTTTTCGTGACGACCAAGTAACAAATCTTTGGGTGACCATGATCCAACTCTGGAGACTCACATGCCAATTAGCCAAGAGGTTTATTTTGTTTTATTTATAAAATTATTTCAGAGGACTATATCTTTCATCACCTTCATTTCTATAGTAAAAACAACTTAATAAAAAACTTTTATATCTTTTTATGCATTATTAAAAATGTTTGTTTTATTTTTTGTACAAAGTATGCTTTTTTCTCTCAGGTGTAGTCCCTGTGAAATTCCCACCACCAATTCACCTGTGCACCATCACCACAGTCCCTTGTGCTCTTCCCTCCCCTGTTTTGATCTTTTCTCCTCCCTCTACCCTGCAGAATGTCTGATTTATGGCTGCCCTTTGATTTTGATTTTAATTTATTATAATTAAATAATTTTTATTGTTAAAGATACTGCTTCCTGTATATTGAGACTCATATGATTCCATCACTGTTAGGTTTCCTGATATAACTGCCTTAAAAAGGAAAAATATTATGAAGTTACAGGGGCCGTATTCCTCTTCAAGCCAATGAAGAGGATGCTGTAAAAATCAATTAAAATATTTTGGAGAATACTTCTTTCATTGAATCTTTAATTTAAAGGAGGTTTTTTTTTTTTTTTTTTTTTTTTTTTTTTTTTTTTTGTAGCTTCATTTTGTAAAATGAAGTTGTAGGGTAAAGAAAATGTCAGGCTTTTCCGCCCTCCCGCCATCAGGATAGATGATGGATCCTTGTCCTGAATGCATGCCTGATGGCGGGCACCTGGAGTAGGGTGTGGGCATAGGTAGATGGGATTCACCTGGGCTGAGACTGGGCTTTTAAGGGCGGCGTCACGGGGATGCCAGAAGAAGCCAAGAAGCCAAAGAGAAGCCAAGAAGCAGAAGCAGAGAACACCAGAGAGCCCAGATAGAATGAAGATTTGCTGGGGGCTGGAAGGACTTCCAGCCTCCCGGCCTCCCAGCACCCTTGCCTGCTGTGTACCGGGTAAATCCCAATAAAAAGACCTGCAAAAAGCCACTAAGGACTCTGATCCCTCCTTTACCCGGTCTGCTGGATCAGAAAACCTGCACCGTGGTCCATTCCTGCCCCTACAGAAGTGACAAAAGCAAAGCAATCAGATGTGGGTGTTGATTACCCCTCTCTGACATTGGTGTGGAGAGAGAGGTGTGTGGATAAAAGGGGGTGTGTAGGGTACGGGATGGGCAGGTGTAGCGGCAGGAAGGGTCCGAGCAGGATATCTATGATCCTGCAGGCAGGTAAAGGAGAGCCCTGGAGCCCTGAGTGACTTTCTCAGGCTTTTATTGAGCTTTTACATGTAGTGCAGCAACCAAGTACACGGCGGGCAGGGGTGCTGTGGGGGGCGGGGGCAGGAGGCCTCCAAGTTCTGCTGCAAGTCTTCACTCTGGGTGTCACTGGCTCTCCTTCTCCCTTTCTCTCTCCTGCCTGTGCTTCTCTTGGTGAATATCTCAATACTGCTGCCATGGCCCATAGAAGTAAACAATATAACTTATAACAATGTAACAAAATGCAGATACCCATCAGGCAGGGCAATCTTAATGACCAGGGCAGAAAAGCCTGAAAGTCATTTACCCTGTAGCAGGCTTTTAAGCGGCTGCCCTCTGTGGCTATCACCTGCCGCCTTGAATGCAGAAGGCGCTTGGGAGGTGGGTGTGGGGCACGGGTGCCTGATGGTGGACACCTGTTGTGCATGAGCGGGCACCCCTGGGCCTGGAGGCTGAGGCTATAAGGGCAGCGTCACACAGGGGATGGCTGCGGTGGATAATGGCTAGGAGAGAAAGACCGCGAGAGATCGCCAGGGAAAGCTCAAGGAGAAAGAGCCTATAGAGATTGGCAGGGTTGCTGCAGGCCCAAGTTGCTGTCTCTCTGCTAGCTTGTTCTCCTGTGAGCTATTAAAAATCTGTGGGGATGATGCCAAGGGCTCCAAGGTTCTCTTTAAGGTGCCTGAACAGATGGTGAATCCATCAGGCTGGGATGGTTGCAGAACAGGGTGCTTGACCCTGCTGTCTGATTGGGGTCCTTGGGAAATGACTGTGCAGGGAACCATGGTCCATGTTTGACCTTTGTCTGTGTTCCACCAGCCAAGTAGCATTTTCACAGCTACATGAGAAGGCCTGGCAAGTTCCAGCAGGTCTCCTGGGACAGCTTTGTGAGTATCTTTTTGACTTCTATTCTGCCCCCCATGCCTTTTGGGTTTTCTTCTCACCATTGAGTTGTTGTGACGCGTAACATAAGTCACTTAACTTCCCAGAATCTCATTGTACTTATTTTTTCAAAAATAAGGTTACATTAAAAATAAGGTCTTTTTTCTGCCCCTAAACTTGTTTTTTCTGTTAACCTGAAATTCCTGCTTACCCTTCTTTATTTCTCCCTCATCTTCCACGCCCCATTTTCTTCAATTTATTATCAGATTTCTTTATTACATGTCATTAACATTTTAAAAGCACTTTCCCATACTTTATATCAGGAGGTAGATCAGAGGACATTATTGTCCACATTTTGTAAATAAAGATATCAAAGTTCAGAAAGGTTTTACAGAAAATGAAAAATATTGTCCTTTTCCTTATTTCACTTACCATAATCTAGTAACAGCAATGCTGCTGAAATAACAGAGCAGGATGAATCTGAATACAATAATTCTTGTGATTTAAAAGAAGACATTTCAAAAAAAGTAAAAAAGACACTTCATACCAAATTCACGCTGACTCCTAGGAATTACCACTTTATTTTCTAGCTTCTATTATTATTTAAAACTTTTAAAAATTGTTTTATGCATATAAGAGCTGGGGTGTAGGCCAGAGATGCTGGGGCCACGGGTGTGAGAGGATTCACCAGAGACAGAGTGGGGAGCAGAACAGGCAGATCTACTGAGATACACTGCTGAGGGGAGCAGCCGGCAAGATAGGAGAGGTTTGCTGTGCCATGTGGGTCACCTCCCTGTCCAGGGATCAAACTCATGCTGTGCTGCAGTGGCTGCCGATAGCTTCATAGTGCTGAGATAGCCCCTTGCGCCACCAGGGAGGCCCTTATTTTCTAGCCTTTTTTTTTAAAAAAGATTTATTTATTTATACAAGCACTGGGTACAGTCAGAAGCGCAGGAGGGTGAGAGAATTCGCCAGAGCCAGAGCGGGGAACAGAACAGGCAGACTGACAAAACACACTGCTGAGGGGAGCAGCAGGCATGGCAGGAGAGGTCTGCGTGCCATGTGGGACACTTGCTGGCGGTGGGGGATCGAACCGGCGCTGCACAGGCTGCCAGCAGCTTCGCAGCCCAGTGCTCAACCTCTGAGCTACCGGGGAGGCCTGAGCTGTCCATTTTGTTTTTCATCATTAAAGAGATTCATTAAAGAGATTCAGAATTGAAGGTTCAAGGGTGAAGACCACTGGATGAAGTAAGTGAATTCTTCCAGTCAGTAGGGAAAGAATTTAGTGGGCATGTAGACCTGTTTCTTTTTCTTTTTCTTTTTTAATTTTATTTTATATATTTCTTACATCATTTTTCATTATTGCACAATGTATGCATTTTCATCTTGGTTATAGTCCCCATACAATTCCCTCCACCCTTGTTTTGATCCTACTCCCTTCTCCCCCTCCTTCCCCCCCCAAAGTCTCTGGTTTATAGTTGCTTGTTGATTTTGATTTTTACTTTATTATAATTAGTCTTTTTCCTGGTCCCTTATTTAGGTTTTCTAAATTCCTGCTCTGAGTGAGACCACCAAGTATTTTTCTTTTTCTTTCTGGCTTATTTCGCTGAGCATGATCCCTTCTAGCTCCATCCATGTTGCTGCAAATGGCATAAGTTATCTTTTTTGATTGCTGAGTAATATTCCATTGTGTATATGTACCACATCTTCTTGATCCAGTCATCTATTTTTGGGCATTTGGGTTGTTTCCAAAGCTTAGCTATTGTAAATAGTGCTTGATAAACATAGGGGTGCAGGTGCCCTTTAGAATTGATGTTTCTGTGTCCTTTGGGTAAGTAAGTTTCTTAAACACAGTAATGAACTTCAATTGTTAAATCTTTTCTGAAGTCTCTCTTAATTACCTCAGTTCACATCAGCTTTCTTGTAGTATATATTCTACACAATGCTGTTAATAAATGTTCATTTTCTGCCCTTTCATATGTCTGCTTGATTTGGTTATAGTCTCCTAAGGTCAGGAATCCTATTGCCTGCCCAGAGTTGAATCAATATTTATTGATTGATCATTTGATGTTATTTTCAAAGACAGTTGCCATCAGTCTACAGTTGCTTCAGATCTGGCAAACCATTCTAAGATTGCAGGCTAGTCATTATATAACCAGATGCAGAGACAGCTGAAAAATATGCCTTCTTCATTATGCATCAAATTTAGCATTTTTTGAGGACTTTCAATATGTCATTACAATGCTTTGGGGCACAAATAACACCTATCTTTCATTTAATAATCCATATATGTTAGGTACAATGCTAAATACTTAGTATATATTATGAAATTTTATTATAAAAATCATATGAAACAAGTGACAATATTGTTCCCCTTTTCAAAGATGGGAAGGTGAGCCTAAGGGAAGTTCAATTATTGGCTCATGTCTACATAGAGAAGTTTATAGAAGAAAATTGATACAACATGGCATTTTTTAGTCTAAAATTTGAGTTTTGAACTATTACTTTGGTTAAAAGTAGGTTGGTTTGGAGCTTAGGTTGTTCAGGAGCGACTGATCTAAAGCAGGAAAAACTTGAAGACACAGATGGCCATCACTTGAGGTATTGGCCATGAGAAAACTGCTTCTAAAGTCCTCTGTCTTCTATATCCTATGCCATCTTACTGCTCTCACTACTCATCTCACTTTCTTCTATTAGCACCTCTTTTTTTTTTATTAAAGATTTATTTATTTATGCATATAAGAACCAGAGTACAGGCCAGAGGTGGGGGGGAGGGGAGAGTGAGAGGAGTCACCAGAGACAGAGTTGGAAGCAGAACAGGCAGATCCACTGACATATACTGCTGAGGGCAGCAGCAGGCGAGATAGGAGAGGTCTGCTGTACCATTTGGTTAGCTCCATGGCAGGGGGTTGAACTTGTGCTGCAGAGGCTGTGGATAGCTTCATAGTGCTGAGACTTAACCCTTTGTGCCATCAGGGAGGCCCTTTTGTTAGCATCTGTTTTAAGTCTCATCCTCCAAACACAGATGTTCCTCAAGTTTTTATCCTTATACCTTTTCTTCTTCTCTAATGATGGTGCACAAACTTTAGTGTGCATTGTATCACCTTAGAAATCTTTAAAAATTTCAGATCTCTGGGTTCCAACCCAGACTTCATGAATCAGAGTTCCTGGGGCCTAGAATTTGGGAATCCTTTTCAACAAGTAGCCCCAGGTGATTTTAATATAGGTAGAATCCTACAGTGGAAAACACAGAGCTACACCTCGCAAGGTCTCATCTGCCCAAGCACTTTCCAATCATTAGCTATATAACAGACTCTTTGTTCTCCAGGTTTACATTTCAACTGTGTCATTGACATTTCCATTTGGGTGTCCTGCTGTCAACTTGCAATTAATATATCCAGAACAGGACATTATTTTGCCTCTAAAATACCAGTTATTTGCCTTGAATTCCCTGTTTCTACTGACTGTGCCTCACTATCTCCTGGCACCTAATCTCATTATCTTACTCAGAGTCATATCTACCTTCAGACCTTCTTTTCAGTTCCTACATTTAATTAATGGATGAGTCCTTTCTCTTCTGTGAAGTTTCCATAGATCCTAGTGGGAGTTAGTCCACCTATAGAGCTTTAAAAAGATTATATCTGGTTCCCCACTGAGATTCATTAAATTAGATTCCCTGGGAAGAAGTTCTGGTAATGAGTAGTTTTAAAAAATGCTCCAGGTGGTTCTAATGCATATCGAAGTATGGGAAACTCCAAAATAGTTCCCATAGTTTAATACACAAATGATCATCCAGAGGCCTTTATGGTTTCCATCCCGAGAGATGATGATTCATTTATTCATTATTGGGAGAATTAGAGAAGTGATTAGTTAATGTATGTTAACAGTTACCAAGAGGATACATTAAGAACTTGAAATTGGTGGTGACGAAATGGGATGGAAAAATGGTAAAGACAATGTGGAATTATAACTTTAGGATCTTGAAGTTGGCTGTTACAGGCAGTGAGAGAGAGGGAATGACAGACAAAAAAGGAATGGCAGGTCCAGTGCACACGTTCCAATAATGATACTGATGGCAAGCAGGAAAAGCAGGGAAAAAAGATTGTTGGGGGTGTGTGTATGAATGAATCTGGTTCTGTATTTACTGAATTTTGAAGTATTGGTGCGGTATATGGAGGTGTCACTTAGGTGGTTGATGATTCTCAAAGTATGTTTCCTTGACTGGAAGTCACCTAACACTAGCAGTGTCTACATCATCTGATAATCTACTGTAAATGCAAACTTTTGACATAATTCATTCCCACCTCTACCCTACTGAAGAAACTGTGGTGGGCTCAGCAATGTGTGGTTTAGGAAGCAGTCCAGGGAGGCCTCCCTGGTGGCACAGGGATCAAATCTCAGTGCTATCAAGTATCAAGCTATCGCCAACCACTTGTGGCATAAGTTCCATCCCTGGTCGCTCCCCACATGGCACAGCAGACCTCTCCTGTCTGGCCCGCTGCTCCCCTCAGTGGTGTATTTCAGTAGATCTGCCTGTTCTGCTCCCCACTCTGTCTCAGGTGAATCCTGCTACCCCCCATACCTCTGGCCAACACCCCAGCTCTTGTACGCATAAATAAATAAAAATAAATATTAAAACAATCCAGGGGATTTTCATGTCACTAAAATTTGATGAACCATTACTGCTAGAGCAGTAATCTTCAAATTTTGTCATGTATCAAAGTCACTTGGAGAAATTTTATCATGTATCAAAGTCACTTTGGCTCAGTTTTCTGAGTTCATTAGGTTTGGGATGTTTCTGATTCATTAGATTGGGATGGTACACAGAATTTGCATTCCTTAACAAGTTCACAGGTGGTTCCACTGTTGCTGGTTAGGGAACCACACTTTAAGGACCACTGTTCTTACACAAAGAAAAGGGATCTGACCAAGAAATATAGATTTTGGGGTCATCTATATAATAGAAATAGTTCTATTCTTGGTTTCTTGCCTAGAAAATTGCATTGTCTCCCAATAGGTCTGTAGCCTCCTAATGGGTCTTTCTACTTCCATTATTACCTAATCCTTTTTGCCTACAAAAAATCAGAAATTTTTAAAAATCATAAATCCTATTGTTTTACTAGCTGCACACAACCCTCCAAAGCTTTCCCTTTGCTCTTATTTGAATTCCATACATAGCCTAATTGGTCCTGCATGATCTGGTCTTTTGCCTTCCTCTCCAACCCCCTCCCATGTCACTTCCCCTTCCTATCATTCTGTTCCAGCCACATGGATCTTCTTTCAGATCCACAAACACATCACATTCTTTGCTACCTCAGGGATACTACTCACACTAAATCCCTGCCAGAAAGCCTCTATCTCATCTCTTAGGATCACCAATCCCACTTTTACCCCCCCTTTTCTGCTTCCCCCAATCTTCCTTATCTCAGATGTCTGCGTCTTTGGGACACTTTTGCTCCCTGTCATCTCTTGTTATTTATTCCCTACTTAACCATGTTTGTGTTCTTCATTACTCTTGTCACAACCAGGAAGTATCATATGTGCTTTTTTCCTTGCTTATTATCTGTCTACCCCCAACCCCCTTAGATTGTACATTCCCCTGGGTGGGAACTTGTTGAATGAGTGAATGAACCATAGCAAGTCCTATTCCCAGTGGCTCAATAAACACATTTTGAATGAATGAATTGAAGAGTACTAAGAATTAGACAATGTTAACTGAGTGTACTGGGTAATGTCTACATCTTACTGGAGTTGGGATGGAAAAGAAAGAAATACTAAGAAAAAAAAGAAGAGGAGGCAGAGAGGTAGGACACTTTTTCATAACAGTGCTCTAATTGTTATAATGAAAGATACACACACATAAATATATGAATACACATAAAAATATACAAAGACAGATGACTCTATATAACTATATAGACATTTGGAAGAGAACCAAAATAACTGCTATGAAATACACTAGAAAAAAATTTTCAAGAGACAGCATTTATAATCAATTGCCAGATCTATGAAAACAAGAGCTTGAGCTTTGTGACAAGGCCAAAGGCTAGGAAGATTATTCATGGACATGAAGGTGTTTTCATTTTACTAACATAACCCAATATGTGAATTGTAGCTTACCAAAGTTCTTTGATCACCATTTATTTGATCCTCAGAAAAAAATTTTGACAGGCAGGATAGCTCTCACCATTTTCAGAAATATGACGAGGAAGCAGAATCAAGAAACATAGATTATACTTTCAGGAAGTTTGGGGGTATTTCTCATTACAAATTTCATCTGCAATAATAGACATCTACTATTTACATAGAGATTCTTCAAGGCCAACCATAATATGAGCAAACAGTTCCAGGGAACAATAGTAACTTAAAAACATAACTCCCTAGAGCTTCTCATGTTTCCTTCCTAAATCAAGTATTTGATTCCAATAGCATTAGAATCTGGGAAGATTTAAAAATACTACTCAGAAATAAAGTTCTTTAATTTAGACTGCTTACAAAATGGGACATTTCAATTTTCCCCTCTGGTTTAATCAGACTAACAATCTAAGTTTAATGGAACTTGTATAAGTCAGCATTGGGCACAATCTGCCTTTCTAACATCTGAATCACACTCATGATCAAATGTAGCATTTTTTGTTTGTCCAAATAGCAAACATTAACAAAGTCCCTGGTAGAATTGAATAAATAGAACAAAGAGAGATACTATTGGAGAGAAATTAATTATTGCTCAAGATGTAAAAATCTGATATAAAATGATCTGTAACAGTTGCCTATATCTGTTAAAGTTCATGGTTAGAAATAGTTCTTCCTGCACAATGTCCCTGGATTTACTGCAAAATCATGTTCATGAAGTAGAATGAAGGCAGTTAGAATCTTCTTGGAGGTGCTTTCATTTTATCAATACAACTCAATACATGAATTATGTTTTACTAAAGTCTCTCACCATCATTTCACTTCATCCTCAAAAACATCTCAAAACATATTCACCGTTATTTTAAGGACCAGTGAAGTTCATATAGATTATCATCTAGAATATGGCAGAAGCAAAACAAGAGCCTTGGGCTTCTACTGAATACTTCTAGATTCTTTGTTCATCTCTCTATAGTTTCTCTACATTCCGATATAGATTGTTTTGGTTTATCAAAAGAAAAAAAGGTCTCCTTCTTGTGCACTAGCAGGACATTTGGCCTGTACACATCTGGTCACTTTGTAGAGTCACCAAAAAATAAATATCAAATAATAAATAAGGCCAGCATATACCCAAACAAGTGGCTCAGAGAATAAGTGATCCAGAATGTCAGAAGAGGGAGAAAGAGAAAATTACAATGCTGACTTTTATTCTCCTTAAATATTTGTTTAGGAGAGTAACTTTTTCCAAGTTTACAGTTTTTTTTAAATTTTTTATTAAACTTGAGTCAGTGAGTATACCTAAGTCTTTATAGGTTCTTAAATGATATGTAAATGTAAGTTTTCTAAGCTCCAGTGATGGATGAAGGATGAACCGTGCTTGTCCACACACTTTACAGCACTGTTAAATGAATTAGACTAGAGAAATAATATATTGGGCAATTAGAGTTAAGGGGAAGAGTGGTGTCTTGACTTTATTAGCAGTGTGGTTTTTTTTTTAAAGATTTATTTATGCATACAAGAACTGGGGTACAGGCCAGAAGTGTGGGGGGTGAGAGGATTCACCAGAGACAGAGTGGGGAACAGAACAGGCAGATTGACTGAAGTACACTGCTGAGGGGAGCAGTGGGTGAGTCAGGAGAGGTCTGCTGTGCCATGTGTGTAGCTCCCTGGCTGGGATCGAACTCGTGCTTCAGTGGCTGCGGACAGCTTCATAGTTTGCGTCTTAACCCCTTGTGCCACCAGGGAGGCCCCAGTAGTGATTTTTTTAATTGAATTTTGCGGTGGGGATTTTATTAATATTATCAACAGAATCAATAGCAGTTTCCTATTGAGCAGATAGAGCATAGAGGTGAACTGGCTAAGCTGCTTGAGAGAATACTTTCAGAAATGTGTTCTAATTGTCAAAACAAAAGATACACACATGTGCAATGACAGCTCTAACGGTTTGGGCGGTCTTTTGTTAAAGTATTAAACTACATAAAAACACACTGCTTAGATATGTGTATGCACATGTAAACATATTAACTAAGATTTTGTACTCGTGGAGCTCCGCTAAGTTGGTGAAATTCTACACCTGAAAACTCTGATGGTACTTTTCTCACAATAAAAGGTGTTCTAGGGGGACACCTTTCTCTCACTTTCTTATTTTCATTCCCCCAGACAGAGATACAGATACAGATCATACACACCTATCATTACATAACTCTGCCTAAGCAACACTTTATGATGCGCAGCAGTGCAAGCTACTGTTGTAGGTACTATTGGGGAAAAGATATGATAACTAACCCTCTACATTTTTTATGGCTTTGAAAGTGGATTTGAATTTTAACTCTGGCACCAAGCAATTCTATTATCTCAGAGTTTCCTTATTTTCTCTGTACTTAGTTTAAGTCTATGAAGTAGGAGTAATAATACTATCTATCTTTATGGGGTTGAGAGAATTATTGGGTAACATATGTAAAGCACAGAGTAACTTATTACTGTTATATTATTTTGAAGATCTTAGACTCTAGAAGAGAATATATATGAATATATATTTAAATATAGCTAAGTGTAAAGGGAACAATCAGCAACACAACATAAGTAAAATCAAAATGCTCTGCTAAACTGGTGGCTTTTTTTTTTTAATGTCCTAAATTTAGCCTTGAAACAAATGATAAAACCAAGCAGCGTTGATCATTTTTCCAGGTTCTATAAATACTATCCTCTTTTGCCGCTAAATGAATAATGATGTTTTTAAAACATTTGTTCGATGTAACACAGAATTATATATGGGAGAATGGTCTTGCTTTTAAATTCAGAAAGTTGGCCAGCTCAGCAGAGGGAATTCCAAAATAGGATGAGAAAATAGAATGAATGGTCTCTAAAAGTTCCCTTATATTTCTGAAACTCTATGATTCCATGGTCAAGATACTTGATAAAATTTCCAGAGACATAAAAATAAGACAATAGAGGAAAAAAAAATTTCAAATGATAGTTCCCTGCTTCTTTTTTTCCCCCAATTGTATTTTGAAAAACTGGCCTTGGAACAGAATTAACATTCACCTCATGAAGAAAGAGCAGTTATTTTGAATGAGTAGGGTCACTGAGGGAAGAACTCTATTAAACCAAATCCTTGGGGAAGTGAATTATTTATTGATTCAGTTTGTGGTCTAAAGTCAAAGAGTGTGTTGAGGGAGAATGGAAACCTTTTGTCATAGAGTTTTATAAGGAAAGTAAAGGGGAAAAGGATAGAAAATACATAAGCAGGACTAAATATTGTGTATTAATTGTGGTGCAGGAGGGATGATGAGAAGAATGCAAATAAGGAAAAAAACTCGATTGAAACTTACTAAAAATAATGTTTAAACTTATTGGTTAATGGCAACTAAAGCTGTTATTTTTTTCTAAGGCAGCTGATTTGTATAAGAAGCTCCTTTGGCAAGTTCATGCTTTCTCATTAATTCATACATTTGCTCATCAAAAAATATATTGGTTGGGGCCTCCATGGTGCCACAGGCGGTTAAGTCTCAGCACTATGAAGCTGTCTGCAGCCACTGCGGCAGAGTTCGATCCCCAACCAGGGAGGTGACCCACATGGTGAAGAAGACCTCTCCTGTCTTGTCTGCTGCTCCCCTCAGCAGTGTAATTTCACTAGATCTGCCTGTTGTGTTCCCTACTCCATCTCTGGTGAATCCTCTCACCTCCCACCTGCACCTCTGGCCTGCACCTGAGCTTTTGTATTCATAAATAAACAAATCTTTAAAAATATATATACATTGGTTATTTGTTAGTAACAGCTGTGAGTAAACAGATGAGGTCTCAACCCTGATGAAGATTAGTTCTAGCCATGGAAATGGTCAGAGAGAAAGAAAAGAGGGAGAAAGAGGGCCTGGACAACCAAGAGTGAAAATCCATTCTTTGACTGACAAAAACTTGCTGTACAATCTAGTAATCTAAGTTTCCCCATAATACTCTTTAATAACAATCTGCTGATTTCAGTAGTAAAACAATAGTATTTGTTAAAAGTACAAGTTGTCACAAATAAATGTAGATAAAACTCTAGAAGAGAGAAATTTGAGAATATTATTCTTTTGGGAAAAAAAAAGATGGATGCAGTGTAATTTGGTTGGGGTGGAACATTCTTTCTACCTCCCATGATGGATTGTGTGGTGCATCAACAATTTAAATTACTCCCCAAATTGGACCCTGACTTTAGGATTTATAAAGGAAGTATTTTCAAAAGAGGTCACTGACTAAACAATTCCTTTAATCAACAGTGAGAGGATTTACTCAACTGATGGGGCCAAGCTTTCTTCATGAAGTCTTCTATGGTACATCACTTCCTCGGTCCCCATCACTCAAAAGGGTAAGAGGATCAAATGAATTGTTTAATGCAGATTTTTGGTTTATACAGTTCTTTTTCATCTTCTGTAAAGTGATTGCTAGACTTAATCAAGATTCCTCTGCGTACCATTAGCTAATTTTAGTTTCCTCCTTTTTTATTTTACTTTTTTATAGTGAGTTTGGAAAAGCCCAGTTTTAAGTCCTGTGGACTTCATGTTTTTCTGTTCAAGCCTTGAGGGAAGCTAAATTTAAAAGTAGGAAAATAGTAATTAAAAGTGATTAGGACAAGAAGTTTTGGTGCTATGAAATGTGGACTCAATTCTCCCTGTCACAAGTCGAACCAAGAGGCAGTTTTTGGTTTTGATTATGGCTTTACTTGCTATTTTAATAAACATGAACCAGTATTCAAACTTTTAATATCCTGCTGTTTAACTATTTCCAAAGAGCTATCCAGTTCTTTTAAACAGGCTTTGTTTTAAAAATTTAATTTGTTTGGCTCAGTCTCACCTTAGAAAGTTGTAGCCTCCTGGTAAACTCTTTTATAAGTTGATTTCCAGAATCATAAGCAATTTTTCCCCCTCCCAACTAAGTGTTTCCTCATGTGCCAAAATTGTTGGTGCTGACAGCTTTTCTGCCTTGTTTTATCTGGTTCCCACAGTAAGTATGAGAGACAAACACAAGAATGTGTCCAGCGTTGACTGGATGCATCATGACTACAGTGATACTTACAACTCCTCTAGGAAGCGGAGACTGTGGAGGGGATACGGAGGCAGCTGACTGATGTTGTTCATGCTGAGGTCCCTGGAGAGCAAAACAGACAGTATGTGAGGAGCAGTGGATGCCACAGGAAACCCAGCTGTTTAATTCACACATTTTCAAGCAATACAGTCAAACGAACTCATGCCTTTGCTTGACCAATGAACCACTATTTTGCATCTTATAGCTATTCCTCTTCTCCTACCCTACCCCCAACATTATGGGCTCTCTATCAAATTAAAGACCCTCCCAGGAGCTTATATGGAGTTCAAAATGATTTAGACCATTTGTGGGCACAATAGTAATTCTTCATGTTTAAAATTACATGAGTAGGACAGCAAAGGAAAAAGACATGACTCAACCCTAGACATAGCTTGACTTTGTGTCTTGCTTTAAATTTTGTGACAAAGAGAAATGTCTTCACCATGCAACTCTGAAAGTCCTATTTCTCTGGGACTATAAACATCTTATAAAAACAAATGTTTTGATTCAAAGAAACTTAAAAAAACAAAACAAAACAAGACAAAAAGCCTATTCCCTCCTTCTAACATGTTCCTTTTGCAGGTTCTCAGATTGCATTAAATAAGTGAAATGAACCATAAAACAAGGGTGTAACGTGACCCTTCTCTGTAGCACACTTCCTGCTGGGCCTGCACAGTAGTTCCTGGCACAGGAAACAACAAACCACTTTGGGCAGAACTCAATCAATTTTGTTTTAAGCGAAACTCCATGTAATTAGATTTTATTCTGTTTTTACTTTTTTGTTTCTTTACTGTCTTCCACATAATCCCTCAGTATCACTGGTATATGCCATCTGTATTTCAGCAGCCAAAAGACAGCTGGGTAGACAGATTCTAACAAGACCAACTCAGACTTTATATTAATATGATAGTCAGCTGAAGGTTGACTGAAATGACTCGTTGCTCAAGACTCATTACTCAGAACTAATGCCATTATCACCTCAGGTCGGATGTAGAGAAAAGACAATGAGCTTTTTTGATTGATAATTTTAAAAATGGTTTTAATTGACTTACAACCTTGTGTTGATTTTTATCATGCATAAATATCGCAAAATGATTATAACAATCCATTGCTACACAGGCACGAAATTTTGTGTGTTTTGTGATGAGAATGTCTAAGATTTACTTGTAGTAACTTTTAAATGTACAATACGGTATGGTTAACTAATGTCAGCAAGGTGTACATTTCATTCCCAGGATTTACTCATCTTACAGCTGGAAGTTTGTGTCTTTTGACCACCTTCACCCATTAGCTTTTGAAAATCTGGATCACTTTTGCTACCAAGTGACCACACCCATTGCACCTAAACAGCTGATTTCAGTGACCATACATAGCCTGGTACCTTGATCAACTATTAAATTTTAATCAGTGATGTTAAAAATTAAGGGATCTTCTGGTCCAAGCACTATGGAGAGCTGTGTGGAGATTTCTGGACCTACTAAACATAGAGCTTCCATATGATCCAGCAATTCCACTCCTAGGTATTTACCCAAAGGACACAGAAACATCCATTCCAAAGAGCACCTGCACCCTTATGTTTATAGCAGCACTGTTTACAATAGCTAAGCTTTGGAAACAACCCAAATGCCCAAAAATAGATGACTGGATGAAGAAGATGTGGTACATAGACACCATGGAATATTACTCAGCATTCAAAAAAGATAAACACATGCAATTTGCAGCAACATGGATGGCGCTGGAAAGGATCATGCTCAGCGAAATAAGCCAGAAAGAAAAAGAAAAATACCGGATGGTCTCACTCATAGCAGGAATCTAGAAAGCTTAAATAAGGGACCAGGAAAATGAATCACTATAAGAAAGTGAAAATCAAAATCAACAAAAAACTATGAACCAGAGACACTCTATAGGGGGGTGGAGGGCAGGGAGGGGAAGGATTGGGGTCAAAATAAGGGGGTTGAAATTGTATGGGGAATATAAAAATAAAATTTATTAAAAAAAATTAAGGGATCTTTAAAAAGTCACTAGCACCTACAAAGAAGGTAAGATATTTTGTAAAACATTTTAAAGTATGACTAAAAAAAGAGAATGGTACATTTTAATGTCTGTTAGTAAGTAAAGAGATAGCTGAGTAAAATGCTATATTGCCACATTAAAATCAAAGAATGCCAAAAATATATACACTAAAGATATTTGTATCATTCACAGGTTTAAAATTTCTGAGATTACTGAGATAAGAGACCTAAATAATTAATTAGAAATTTATTTTTTTTTTGTGCAGTTCTCTGAAGTAGCAAATTTGGGCATGCATTAAGCTAATGAATGCAGTTTCTGGATCATTCACAATGACTGTTTAATCTCTGCAATACTTGGTATTTCTCCAGGCTAGTCATTTATTTCTGATTGATATTTCACTTATCCCCTAAGAGGACCAAGACAGTTTTGCTTTTGGAGCATATTTATTAGTGACCTAAATCAAACTGGTGTCAATATCAAGGCAAGGGGTGCAGATAACGCTGACTTTCCCGTCCTTGTGCTTCTCTATGTGATGTTATAGAACATTTTTGTCTATGTACAGAAAACTCAAAATATAACAGGGAAATTTACTTATTGAGGAGATTCATAATCACTCCATATTATTTTAATATTCCTTACTCTGTTTTATTTTTTCATATTTAAAGAGCAGGTTTATTAGAAAAGGGATAGGATAGTGAAAGACACCTGCATAGACACCAGTGGGCAGGAAGAGCTGCCCGGAAAGGGACAAGTTTGCTAGGAGAGGCCTGCATGGTTGCTGGCGGGCGGCCTTGTGGGAGAGTGGCCTCCGCTGAGGGAGGTCCGTGAGGAGAAGCCCCAGCATGGGACAGGTCATGGGCATGCAGGAGGCTGCTGCCCTGCAGGAAGAGAGTTAGTGAGAAGAGGCACATGCATAGGCACAGGTGGGCAGAGGGAGTGCTGCCCTTACTCTATTTTAAACACGAGGATGTAGAGCTTATGTTCAAAACCTTCACTGTTAGGGTTCTCACTGGAACATTTTTGAGAGTGGAACAGCAGAGAGCAGGCATTGTTAGAGTCTAGTGTCTGGGGCTGGAATTCTGGCCTCTCCATTCACTAGCTGCATGATCTTGCTTGGGAAAATTAAACTCTGTGCAGACTTCTTTGTATTTAAACAACTATATTAATCTTTTGAAACCCTATGATTAGCTGTTTCCAATCAGAAGGGAGTGATTTAATTTCTTATAAAGCAGAGTACCTGCCTTTTGCAATAGGAATTATTAACTTTTCTGTGTTTCCTGACATTGTGGTTCCTCTTTGAAAATGAGCTGGTATTGCTCAATCAAGTCTGGCCTACCTGTTTTCTAATACAGGTTGTTTTCTTTTAAAGAGCTTCTAGCAATGCACATAAGCCAACTGCAGAAAATTAATAATAGTAATCTGAAGTAAAATGAGGGCATCCCTGGTGGCACAAGGGATTAAGCCTCAGCACTATGAAGCTATCTGCAGTGACTGCAATACGAGTTCAATCCCCACTGGGAGGTGGCCCACATGGCACAGCAGACCTCTCCTGTCTCTCCTGCTGCTCCCCTCAGCAGTGTATTCAGTGGATCTTCAGTGGATCTGCCTGTTCTGCTCCCCACTCTGTCTCTGGTAAATCCTCTCAAATCCTAAACTGTTGAGATCAGTAAAGACAGCCATAGCCTGGGACCTGTCCTTGGACTAGCAATGCTCTTTTTGTTTTCATGTCAAGAAAGAAGAGGTTTTACTCATAGGACTCTACCCAAAGAACACCTGTACCCCTATGTTTATTGCAACACTATTTACAATAGCTAAGCTATGGAAACAACCCAAATGCCTAAAAATAGATGACTGGATCAAGAAGATGTGGTACATATACACAATGGCATACTATTCAGCAATCAAAAAGGTAAACTTACGGCATTTGCAGCAACATGGATGGAGCTAGAAGGGATCATGCTCAGTGAAATAAGTCAGAAGAAAAAAGAAAAATATCAGATGGTTTCACTTATAGGAGGACTATAGGGAAACCAAATAAAGGATCAGGAAAAAAATAATAACAATAAATAAAAAACAAAAAAATTAACTGGCAACTATATATTGGAGACATCCTGCAGGGGAGGGGGAGGGTGGGGGATCAGAACAGGGGAGGGAAGAGCACAGGGGACTGTGGTGACGGTGCATGGGTGACTTGGTGGTGGAAATTTTACGGGGACTATATCTTAGAGGGGAAATCATGCATTGTACAAAAATGAACAATGATGTAAACTATATGTAAATTATTAAGACAGATGAGGCTTAAATTACTGCTCAGCATTGAGGAGGCTCCGACAGAATGGCTACCAAGTTTTAGGGCAAAATTTAGTGGGAAAACTCTGGGTTAGGAGTAGCCTCTCTACTTGCCCTGGGTTTTGTGCTTTTCCTTTTCCCAATAACCTTTGTGTTCTTTCCAGAAATGTCCTCATGCTTATGCAAATGATTTTTAAACTTTTCCATTTCTCTTCTATAGCTTTTGCTCTTTCTGTCTTTTGGAACACATACCACCTAGGCAGCAAATGAAGGGTTTTAAATCATTTTCAAGCCTGTGCATGATTCACTTTTTAAACTAATGTGTTTCTAAATGTTCCTATTTTGTATTATACTTTGCCCACAATTCAGTTTCCTAAAATTAGTGAAGCCATGCAATGAATTTAATGTTTTCATATTTTTAACAAATTTATTTTTTACATTTTTAAATAACACATTTCATTGAGGTAACATTGGTTTGCAGCATCATGTATGATTCAGACTCTTCAGGTGTATGTTATCACACCCATCACCAAGGCACCCATATTCCTCCACCCCAGTCCATTACCCCCCTCACCCCACTGCCACAATTTGTTCTTCACCCCCTGTGAGTAACCTCAGTTTGCCAAGATGCTGGAATTAATTTTAAAGAACTGGTCACTATATAAAAAGACTTCATAAGACATGGAGGATTCATACCTCCTTCATCATACCAAGATGATCACATTCTGCTAACCCATTTTGGTTCATCTTTGACTCAGAACTGGTCTGTGCTATATTAATGACCATATCCAGAAATCTAGAACAGAGGTTGCAAATTTCCACTGTTTGGAATATTGTATATTGGAATCATCCCAGGAATATTAAAAAATATTGATACCGGGCCTCCTTGGTGGCACAAGGGGTTAAAACAGCACTGCGAAGCTATCCACAGCCTCTGCAGTATGAGATCGATCCCCTGCCAGCGAGCTACCCACATGGTGCAGCAGACCTCTCCTGTCTTGCCTCCTGCTCCCCTCAGCAGTGAATTTCAGTAGATCTGCATGTTCTGCTCCCCACTCTGTCTCTGGTGAATCCTCTCACCCCCCGCACCTCTGGCCTGTACGCCAGTTCTTGTATGCATAAATAAATCTTTAAAAAATATATTGATACCTGAGTTCCATACCCAGAGTTTCTGAATTGGTCCAGTATGTGCATTGGAATTTTTAAAAAGCTTTTCGGACAATTTAAGTGTTCAACCAAAGCTGAGAACCACTGCACAGGAGCCACTCTTAAGTTGTTAGATGAGAAATTTCTAGCTTTGCAATTCACTCAAGATTTAGTGATGAAGGGCCTCCCCTGTGGCACAGGCGGTTGAGCACTGTGCTGTGAAGCTGTCTGCAGCCTCTGCAGCGCTGGTTTGATCCTGGAGGGCTGGCGAGGGTCCCACATGGTGCAGCAGACCTCTCGTGTCTTGCCTGCTGCTCCCCTCAGCAGTGTATTTCGTCAGTCTATCTGTTCTGTTCCCCGCTCTGTCTCTGGTGAATCCTCTCACCCTCCCACGCATCTGGTCTATACCCCGGTTCTTGTATAAATAAATAAATAAATAAATCTTTTTAAAAAAAGATTTGGTGATGAAAGTAGTTGCTTGCAGCATTATTTCATTGACAAATATTAATTAGGCATAAATTGTGGGCACAAGTAGGAACACAGTGGAGAAAATATTCAAGTCCTCCTCAGCTTTTCCCTTTCGCATGTCCCTCTGTCCACAAGATGCCCAATGGTGATTCTACTCCAGAGCTGGCATCTGGAGCTGGCCTCTTTTCTTTCTCCTTGACTTCTATCTCTGGTCAGGGCCTTGTACTGCTCTGATTTCCATGCTTACTGTGCATCCTATTTCTAGGTGTATTTCAAGGTGACTCAAGGGGTCACCTTGAAGTCATCACCACTTACAGCCACTGCTAGTCAATATGAAAGGTATTCCCTTAGGTGGATGACTTGGAAGAGTTTCCCCTCTGGTGGGTGAGGTGATTACTGAAAATATCCTCTTTTTCCTGCTGAAGCTGCATAGAGAGGGGAGAATGAGTTGGCAAGCAGAGCTTGACCAGGAGTTCAGCCCCCTACCGTGGAGCTTCTCTGCAGGCCACAACCCAATTCTCCTGTCTGAGAACGTCTGCTCTTCCTCTTAGAGGCACTAATATCCATAACTTTTTAGATTCTTCAAAAGCTGGCTGAATGCATGTCTACACCTTTATCTTATGCCACTTTCTTCTAGCAATGTGAGCTCCAGGAATACTGAAGTTCTTGTTCCCATTTGCATCTGTCTTTACACATGATTCTCTTTCCCTAGAATGCACTATCTTCTCTATTTCCAAATAACTACTCCTGTGCTCCCCACCCACTACATTCAAGATTTAGTTAAACAGATCCCTTTTTCTGACACAAGCTCTTATCTAATTTAGTTGTTTCCTATTTCAACCTCTAGCCCTTTGACACTTCCATTATCAAAGCCTTGTCTTAGCCTCAGACCACACATGGACCATCCGGATCACTCCCTCACTTACACCCTCCGCTCTCTAGTCTCCTTTCTTTTGTTTTGGTTTCTTGGCAAATCCTCAGCTTGGGAGACACCATAATTCATCTCCTTGCTCTATTCCCATCCCTGGGTACTGAGAACTACTGGAAAAGAAAGACTTACAACTGTGCAGATTAGTGACTATAAATTCAAGGTCTTTGTGGGCTCTCAACACTGCCACACAATCCTGTTATTGTTTTTGCTTAACTGACTCCCACAGGGACTGTTGCCAAAATTTACCACTTGCCTGAAACCTCTTAATCCCATCAAGAACACCTTCCCTCCGACTTCACAGAAATAACCGAGACTTCTTAGACCACCAAGCATGAAGCAGACAAAATTCTTGTTCTGTTTTGTCCCCTCTTACTGTACTGGTCCTTTCCTTCTGGCCCACCTTGCTCCTGGGCCCCGTCCCCTCTAGGGTTCTATTGCACATTCCCCCATGAATAATTCCTTCTATATATGTATTTTCCACCTCTTTCTCATCCCTCTCAATATAATATAGTGAAGTCTTTTCTACTACTGAAAAAGCCAGAATCTTTTATTTTTATTTATTTATTTTTAAAGATTTATTAATTTATGCATACAAGAGCTAGTGTGTAGGCCAGAGGTACAGGGGTGAGAGGAGTCACCAGAGACAGAGTGGGGAGCAGAACAGGCAGATCTACTGAAATACACTGCTGAGGGGAGCAGTGGGCAAGTCAGGAGAGGTCTGCTGCGCCATGTGGGTCAGCTCCCTGGCTGGGGATTGAACTTGTGCTGCAGTGACTGCAGATAGCTTCATTGTGCTGAGACTTAACCCCTTGTGCCACCAGGGATGCCCCAGAATCTCTTAATCCTATGTTTTTCTTTACCTGTCACCCAATCTTTCTTATTTCCTTTGGGGTTGTTTCTAGTCTACAATTTTAGCCTCTACTTCCCATACTCTTTCTAACCCACAGCAGCACAGGCCTCCAACTCTACATGCTAATGAAACTACTCTTCCTAAAGAGACAGTTCCTGCACTATACACACTCTTTCTGGAAATTCTATACTCCGTTGATTTCCAAGTCATCATTCTTTAGGAGTCTTTCCACACTCTCCCAACCTTGCTACTTTATGGACTCCTTTGTGGAATTTTCTTCTGTCAACCACTTAAGTGTTGGTATTCTCTGAGTTCTGCCCTTGGCCTAGATATCTTCAATCTCACCTTCCTGGGAGCTATTACTATTATGGGTTTAAGTATCACTTAAACCTCCATACTCCCAAATCCATATTTCTAGACTTAATATCTCTCCTAAATTTCAGAATCATATCTAACTTCCTTCTGGATATGTCCACTTAGCAATGCACATGCTCAAAATGGAAATAATTATTTTCAATTGCAGACTTGCTTCTTTTTCTGTAAAGTCAATTTCTAGTTATGGACACAAGTATCTTCCAGTCAAAAAGCCCAAATCTTGGATAGTTACCAAGTCTTCCTTCCCCTTTTTCTCTCTCACCACACTCTGCACTGCTGCAGGCCTTCACTGTCTCTCACCAGGACACCTCAAGGTGCCCGCCAATTTATGGCTGTCTGCTACCTGTTACCTCTACTTGCTGCAAGTCTTATTCCTTTTGACTCACCCTCCAAATGACAGCTACAGAGATCTATCAAAAAAAAAAAAAAATCACCACCCTACTTAAAACCCTTCTAATTATTCTCTATCACTTTTCAATGGAAACCCACATTTGTTAGCATTAAATATAAGCTCCTTTACCATTTTGGCATACTGATTCTAATTCATCCCTAAAAATTCAGGTTGACTGCCATTCCCTCCATGAAGTCTCTAAACTCTTTAGTTTAGTGATTTAGTCTTTGTCCTCCTGCATGACTCTGCACGTTAATGGCAACATATTGAAATTATAAGTTTATGTGTCCACCTCCCACAGTAGCCTGTAATTCCTCATGGTCAGTGGCCATATTTTTCATCACAGTACTTCTAGTGTCTGAGTCTTGCCATAGAGAAGATACTCAATGAGTGTTGAATTAAATCCTCTTCACTACAACCTTTCTAGGAGTCTGCTGATAATTTTATCCAATCGTTTTAAAAAATCCGTTTTAAAAAATCATGTTTCTGGGGCCTCCCCAGTGGCACAGTGGGTTGAGAGCAGTGCTGTGAAGCTGTCCTCGGCCTCTACGGCACTGGTTCGATTCCCGCCCTGCTGGGGAGATTCCCACATGGCGTAGCAGACCTCTCCTGTCTTGCCCGCTGCTCCCCTCAGCAATGTATTTCAATCCTTCTGCCTGTTCTGTTCCCTGCTCTGTCTCTGGTAGATTCTCTCACCCTCCTGCACCTCTGGTCTGTACTCCAGTTCTCGTATACATAAATAAATAAATCTTTAAAAAAATAAAAATGAAAAATCATGTTTCTCATGAAATGGTTGCATGACATTTGTGCGAAGTGTATAACCCTTCTGGTATAGAACATCTTTGGGAACAAAACCCACTTTGTATGTGCTCACACTTACGGAATAGTTTCTTTCTTCAATCAGTGCCACTTGCCTTGTCTAGAAATTCTCATGCATTGAAAGGTCCCCTTGGATTCCCATGCTCAAATACCTCTGAGCTGCTCCTGCCTCCTCTCCTCGCTCCTCTACTTATTTATTTTTCTTCCTTCTCTTTCTCTCTTCTCCTTTCTTTCTATTTTCCTTTTTCTCTTCCTGCCAAAATATCTTTCATTTCTCTGAAATTGTTCTGGGTACTTATTCTACCATCTTAAAATCCAGCTATCCTGCCTATATCTGAGATTTACATAGTGAACAGATGGGCCATTCCTTACAGTATGACTGTTACATAAATTAAGAAAACAGCTAAAAAAAAAAAAAAAAAAAAAAAAAAAAGACAGCTAAAATTTCTTCTTCAGCAGCACAGTGCAATTCCTATTTAATTGTACTTCTACAATAGTACTGCTAGTGTCTGAGTTTTGCTATTCAGAAGATACTCAATTAATGTTGAATTAAACCTTCTTCACTGCAGCCTTCTACGTACCATCATTTAAAGGTTTGTCTTGGGTGATCCAGTAGCATTTAGTTTTCAGCAAGATGCCTGTTAACAATAGACTCAGGGAGCCTTCCCAGTGGCACAGAGGGTTTAGTGCCGTGCTGTGAAGCTGTTCTGCAGCCTCTGCAGAGTGGGTTCTATTCCTGGCTGGCCAGGGAGATACCTACATGGTGCGGCAGACCTCTCCTGCCTCGCCCCGCTGCTTCCCTCAGCAGTGTTTTTGGTCCATCTGCCTGTCTGCTCCCCGCTCTGTCTCTGGTGAATTCTCTCACACTCCTGTGCCTCTGGCCAGTACCCTAGTTCTTGTATAAATAAATAAATCTTTAAAAAAAAACAATAGACTCAGGATGGAACCATTCCAGCACTTTTTTAACCGATCACTTTTCAAATATGCTTCTAGATGTAAAAACTCCTGTGAACTCCAAAAGGAAAGGTACAGGTTTGAATCCATTTTATAATAGTATGAGTAATGTCTTTTCCAGGTACTTTTCTTAGGTTACTGTTTTTAACTCCAAAACAATGAGTCTTTGGAAAATATTTTTTTTTTTTACTTAAGTATAACATATATGGGAAAATGAACAAACAAATCTGAAGGGTCCTGCCCACTGAATTTCCACAGTATAAACATACCATGGTAAATGAGCATAAATGAAGAAATAGGACATTTGTATCTTCTCAGAAAGTCCCTCATGTTCTGTGCCATTTACTACTCTATTCCTGAGATTGTACAGTCCTTTAGAGTTGATAAAGGGCTGCATAATCTTTGGGGGGAGGTGGGTTTTGGTTGCTTATGAGAACTTTTTAAATATCTAGAACCATTAGGCAACATGAAGTTATAGGGAGAAGATGGCCATCTAGTAGCTGAGGAGAGAGGGAAGCCTCAGAAGACACCAACTGTGGTGTCATCTTGATTTTGAACTGCTAGCCTCCTGTGCTGTCTCTTGGCCCATTCCATAGGTACTCCCCTCTGCAGTCAAACTTAGCTTTTCAAATTAGACTGTTCCCTGGCACTGTCAGAAATCCTCCAGTGGGTTCTGTTTCTTCTTAGATGAAACTCAAATGCCTAAGGCTGGTTGCCAAGGCCCTGAATGATGTGTCCTGCATAATCCTCCATCCTCATCTTGACTCACTGTCCCCTCCCTCAGTCGACACTGGCAACACCAGCCACCATGCTACACACCAAGAGCTTATACTTGTCAGGCCTTTCTATGCAGTTAATTAAGTTCAAGAAGCTCATCTACACCTCAGCTTCCCTTCCAAGATCTGATTCTTCTTTGTTCTTAAGTACAATTTTTTCAGGTATTGCCCTTGACCTTGTAGTCTTGAATAGGTCCTTTCCTACCTTTTCATGCTTTTCTTCCTGCCTCTCTTGCCCTTCCACCTGTCATACCCCCAGCTTGCCCACTTACCCTCCACCATTCTTTTCATTTAGAATAGTTTGAGGTCACATCTTTATTTACTTTCCCGTCTTCTGTTCTTGAATACCGCAAGGGAAGGGTCTGCTAACTCACCAGCTTTCAGTACTGCATCTGGAACGTGGTGGACAATCAGTAGATACTCCTGTTGAGTCTGACCAGTTGAATGAGCTGCATTGTCTGGCATCATTCCCTTCCTTTCTTATTCTTAGGGGGATTATTTTTAGTAACATGTTTTTGTGGGTCTTGGAGGATAGTATAGCAAGCAGATAAAAGAATATTTGTCTACCTGTGTTTCCTTTAGACAGTTGGCTACAATGTAATTTTAAAAATAACTAATATAAATGCTCTTCTATCAAAAAGCTACTGATAAGCAAAGGATAGAACAAAATACAAAGGAACTTTTTATATCTCACTATTTTTGTTAGTTTCTAGCTGAATATGAAAGATATAGAAACATGACCGTATTTAAAAATCAAATAGAGAGCACAGATTCTATTTCTATTTTGCTATAGAATCGTATGTGACCTGAATGGACACATAAACTTCTCTCTAAATTGAATTTCTTTTTCTTTCTTAAAACAGAATAATCTTTTCGGTTCTTACATCAGTGACACGGGGAATGCGAATGCAATATTCCTAAAGCATGTGCTGAAGTCCTTTGAAATGCCTGCAATATACTTAATGAGCTCTGGTTATTTTTACCACACTTTCAACATTTTGATCTCAGTAGAAAGTAGTAAAAACAGAGATGTAATTCTCCCAGAGAACAAAATGCTACGAGGTAGACCCTGATTTGAAGTCAACTACCAAAGAGTTTAATTTAGACATTTCTTTAGACTAAAATGTTCCTACAAACACAACCTTGCACTAGAAAGATCTAAGATAAAAAAATTTTTCTATGCTGCAGTGGCACTTTTCAATATGCTAGGGGAATAGTTACATATTGTAATATTTGTTTTCATTTCAACTTGGGACTATTCTTCTTTGAATTGAACTGAAAACAATCATACAATTTGAGAAAACCTTTTTGCTTTCAATTTAACAATAATTCCAGCAGAGGGAGCAGAGTTAACAATTAGAGATGAGAGATTCTTAAAACTCAGATACTCAACATTGAAAAGACCCAATGCTGAATTCATTTGAAAAAATACTTGGGAACCTCCCTGGTGGTTCAAGGAGTTAAGTGTCAGCACTATGAAGCAATCCACAGCTACTGCAGCACGAGTTCGATCCCTGGCCAGGGAGCTAACCCACATGGCGCAGCAGACCTCTCCTGACTCGCCCACTGCTCCCCCCAGTGTACCCCAGTCAGTCTACCTGTTCTGCTCCCCACTCTGTCTCTGGTAAATTCTCTCACCCCCATATATCTGACCTGTACCCCAGCTCTTGTATGCATAAATAAATAAAATAAATCTTTTAAAAAATGAAAAAAATACATGCATCCATTTTAGCTACCAGTGGCTTATCCCTTTACCTTCCAAAGTATTGCTGTTCCTAAGGCAGTTGTCTGCCTTTCTTCACATGCTACAGCACATTCATTTATATGCTTACGTGGGCCTGTAGAGCCAATAAGTCACTGATGAACTTTTAAAAAAACAACCAAGGCATAGTTACTCATTATTATTGGTCAATGAGTTACCAAGGTTAAGAAAAATTTAAAAATTAGTGTAACATCTAGAGTCTTTTAGACCAAGGCTGACTATATATAATCAGAAATTCAAAATGTAAGTATGAGCTATATCGAATGTATAATTATTAACTGAGAAAAGCTGGAAGAGAAAAAAAATGGGGAAACCTCAAGTAAGGTAAAGCCATGCTTCTATCTCTACAATGATTCTTGTTAAAGAACCTGAGAGCCAAGTGTGGGAACTTAGTAAATGCATATTGATGATTAAGCTGAAAGAGTAACAAATGCAAGGAGTGGTACCAACCATCAGGGAGTTTACAGATCTTATTACAAATCAAACAGTAAGAAGCTGAGTTCTGACACGCACAAAAACAGACCATTAGTTGTCACAATGCCAATTGCAGCTACCTTGGAGTTATGGGGAACACAGCTTTTGCAGCTCTATATGGCACATTGAATATGTATGTCTTACTACGCCCCTGCATTTCAGTGTCATGAAAAGATGCCATTATTAAAAAGGAAAATTTCCAGGGCAGATAGTGGAATACATTATCAGTGATAAGATTTTATCCATTAATATAAAAGTGTGTAGTTTTAAATGGCTTTTTATGAGCATGAATTTTTTTATCCTTTTATTTTACTTCTTTATTTTATTTTTTTTTTTTTAAAGATTTATTTTTATTTATTTATTTTATTTATTTATACAAGCACTGGGTACAGTCAGAAGCGCGGGAGGGTGAGAGGATTCACCAGAGCCAGAGCGGGGAACAGAACAGACAGACTGACGAAATACACTGCTGAGGGGAGCAGCAGGTGGCAGGAGAGGTCTGCGCGCCATGCGGGACCCTCCTCCGGTGGCCGGGGAGCAGCCTGGGATTGAACCGGCGATGCAGAAGCTGCGGGCAGCTTCGCAACCCAGTGCTCAACCGCTGCGCCACCGGGGAGGCCCTTATTTTACTTCTTTAAATGAAAATTAAATTTTATTTTAGATCAAAGCGATTATATGTACATATATAGGCACATATATAAGCATATGCAAAAATATATGTGTATATTTTATGAATTACAAGCCTTCTAGTGAAAAAACAAAAATAAAGACACCTGGCTCTGCCCTTTCCATTGGTGATTCTGACTTTCCAGAGACAACCATTTGCGTCTTTGAGTTCACTGTCTCTCAGGGATCATGTTGTCCAGAATGTAACTGTCCAGTCTTCTACCAGGGTTATGTTTGTAATGGGAGTTTGGGTAGTGAGGAGATCTGACCTGTTGTTTGAGCTAAGGGAGATGTTTAACTAATTATTATTAAGACTTTCAATGAATCTCTTTTCAATTGCATTGGGACCTTCACAAATACTCCCTTTCTAGGCATTTGATGTGGGAGTTGGCTTGTTCTTTGAACTACCTATCCTGTGCCATTTCTCTGTTAAGTCATTTCAGAAGTTTGTTAACACATCCTCCCTATTATAATTTTTCTCTCAATATTTGTAAACTTATGCTTTTGAAATTATTTTTCTGCTATTTGAGGTAAGTATTTGTTTTAGCTGCTGTTTCCCTGCTACTTTTCTTAAGCTGAAACCACATTCAAACAGCTACTTGTTTTTGGTATAGTGTTTTATTTTTACAAGCCACACCAGCCTGATTAAAAATAGCCATACTATATTATTTCCATGACTAATTTCCCCTTAGTCACACTTAGGAACTTTAGTCCTCAACTGATTTCCTTCCAACATTCTGTAAGTTCCAGCTTTGGCTTCTAGGACTCATTTGCATGACAAGAACTAGCTCTTTTGACCTTAGTGTGGTATTTGCTGTTTACTCCTGCCCAGACTTGCCTTGCTGACAAGTTACACCCACACCGATATCAATGGTCAGTCAACTATGCCCCAGATGCTCAACATAGGCATTTCCCACCTGACACTAGAAGGTATCCCAGGCTCTGCTGATGCATTGCCATCACAATTGCCAATACCACTGCTCTTGACCCAGACTTTTGCAGTTGGGCACAATCCTTTTAGATACTTTCTAGAAGGATCCTAGACCCTCCAGGGGAAATAAACCCTTGAATTCCAGAGTGAGACAGAAAGAAGCAGGTTAGATAACTTACCCAGAGTGGTCCCACTTATAAGTCTGTATGCCTCCAGAGAATGTGTTTTTAATTACTGCAAGTCCAGAAAATAGTCAACACATTTTCTATTAGTTGGGGAGGGCTTCTTGAAGGAGATGGGAGTCTAGTAGGTGTTTTTAGTGTCAAAGGAATAACAACTGGGTAAGGAGGGTGTTCCGAAAAGTGGTTGGCATCCTAGCTGTTGGGTTTGAGTAACTTTTATGGAATCTGCTGATTTGGGTAGCTGGAGAGTGTGCTATTCTTCTCTCATTAATGTGTGAGATCCATCTGACCTTCTGCCCAAAGAGAACAAGTTTCCCCAAGAGAGAACTATTTCTATTAATATACTGGTGATTTTTTAAATCTTATTGGTAACTCCAAGCTATCTCTCAAAGTCCAATCATTTGGGGGAGCAAAATGGCCAAAGGGGAAATGAGATGTATAGAAAAAAAGTCTATGCTTTCTAAGATAAACATGGCAAATGTTTCTTGGTCCTATGAAATCTATACAAGACCAATCTCCCCATATACTCCCTCCCAGATCTTAACTGTTCGGAAATTAAGTTCTTCCTCCACCAAACTCTCAAAGAATCTTCTTTATGCTTACATTAAACAGTTAATCACAATGTTTCTGCTATCACCATTGTAACAGGTCCCTGACACTTAAAAGTTTTTTTAAAAAATATATATATGTATTTATTTATTTATTTATTTATTTATTTATTTATTTATTTATTTATACAAGCACTGGGTATAGTCAGAAGCGCAGGAGGGTGAGAGAAAATTCACCAGAGCCAGAGCGGGGAGCAGAACAGACAGACTGACGAAACACACTGCTAAGGGGAGCAGCGGGCACAGCAGGAGAGGTCGGCGCACCATGTGGGACCTCGCCAGCGACTGGGGATCGAACCAGTGCTGCAGAGGCTGTGGGCAGCTTCACAGCCCAGCGCTCAACCGCTGTGCCACCAGGGGAGGCCCTGACACTTAAAGTTTTAAAGAGATATGTTGGCTAAAATAAAGGGAAGGGTGAGAAGAAAAGCACTTTCTGTAGAACAGCACACACAAGGGCATAGGAGTAATTTTTTCTCTAGAAACTACAATTAGGTTGGCATAGTTGAATAGGAGTGTTGCAATATGACCCATTAAGAGGTCCAGAGAGGGTCAAGGGCCAGAACCAGAACAAGCTGGCTTTATATGTCACCTTAAGGAGTTCAGACTACTCCGGAGGGCCTGAGAGCTGCTGCAGGATTTTAAGCAAAAAAAAAAAAAAAAAGATCATCTTTTTGATTTAGTAAACTCTTGGGTGGTAATTCTTTTTCTTTTCAATAAAGACTTAAATAGGGAGTGATATTTTAGTTTTGCAGGTTGTATTACATATTTTAGTTTTCTCTCCATGATAGTTGAATTGATTTTTTTTCATTTTTGTGCATATTCCATATTAATTTTGAATTAGTCACATTAACAGGCTTAAATTAGAACAGTTCTTCACAAGTACTTTCGTTTGTGGTCAATCTTCATTGATGCATTTTTAGGAGACTTATATGTCTGCTAGCCTCCGAGTGGCTGTAAGAATCTTCTTGAACCGTACTTGCAATTCCAATTAGTCATAGACCAAAACATTAATGTGGATAGATTAAAGCAGAAGCCCTCATGCTTTATTTCCTAATATCATCTGTCTTTGCTTTGAAAAGCACACCAACCGAATCTTCTGCATCTGTACACCCCAAAGGCAATTTAATCTCTTTTGGCCAACATTAAAGCTTTAAAGTAACTCTATGCTATGATGTATTTTTCCTCCTTTTCCAAATTCAAGCATTATATAATTCACTTTCTGTCAGCCTCATTCTTGTAGATGGTCAGTTGCCACATTGTTTATAGTTTTTAACTTCCTCTAAAGGAAACCCTACAGACTTGAAATGGAATAAATTCATTTTTCCACACATTGGCATATGAAACTGAGGCCATGACATAACTTAGACTGTGTTAACATGTTGCCTATCAATATTTTTACTAAGGCTAGTATTTAGAAGATTCTGAAAGCAAACCACTCACTTATAAATCTTAAATGCCAGAAAAAATTCTACCCATTTACTGAATCTATTTTAGAATAATCATTGCATATAGTGGATTTCCCCTCTAAATTGAATCTTATCTTTTAAAATGTTAAAATTTTATAGAGGGATCTTAAAAAATTAATTCTATATAATCTTCTTTAAAAAGTGTAAAAGTTTTTTGACTAATTCATGGTTACTTGATATAAATACCAGTACCTGCACTGGAATATTTTTTGAAATAATTGAGTGAGTTCTATAGGATTTCTTGTCTGCACAACAAATAATGACAGATGGTTTTATTTTGGGGTCTAATTTGGAAATTCTTTCTTCTCTGATATCGATTGGGTTGTCTGTTGATAAATCTTGTGTTACTCAATGAAAAGTGAAAGACTTCTTGGTGTTTAGCTTTTATGTAATTGCAATTTATATTCAACATGCATTCAGAAGCCAAATAATCAAGCTTATCAAGACTACATGTAAAAGAAAACAAATAGGATGTGAAAGCAAGTCAAAGGCTCCTTCATAAAGAGGCTTAAGTGTATGGGATTTGTACGGCACTATTTGACACTCAGAGTCCTATTTCATTTCTTGGCTCTGTTTGAAGAGACTGAAGTTGCTAGAAGACTGACCTCTCAGAAAGCCAGGCATTACTCATTTGTCTGTTATGATGCTATTTTTTTTTCACAATCACAGATGCACACATAATTTTGGAGGACTGAGAATATATATAATATATATATATGTTATATATATATATATACCTGTACATATGCATAGATTTCTTTATTTTATAATTTTATTTGTTTTGAATAACACTGGTAAGTTGAATAATCATAATCTGGAAGTTAAGGATGATTTAGATTATCATCCCAAGTTTACCCTTCTTTTTAAATCAAATCTAAAAAAAGGCATTTTTAATGAATTAGGACAGTGGAAATGAATGGAAACCTTATTCATTTTTCAGTTATTTTCTGAATACTCAGCTTGTCATATTGATTCATTTAAAGCCAATTCATTCATTATTCAACAAATACCAAATATTTCTAAAAAGTGCTAAATGTTAATTTATGAACCTGTTATGTAATTTCTACCCAAATCATAATTAACACAACTCTTCACTCATTTATTGACTCAGCCAACATTGACTGAGAACCCTCTCTATGTCTGGTTCATAAAAAGTGCTGGGGTTGCAAATAAGAGTTGGATGCTATTAAAATCTTTTAGACTGAATCTCTCTGAGAGCTATATATAAATTATTTATAATATAGTATATATGGACTGAGGTTTCAACCTATAGATTCACCAAGTATTCTTGGAGAATTTAACCTGATGCCATAAAGTTTGCTTCCAGATGTTTCAAGTGAATCCTGCTATCCACTTAGGATTAGTTGTGCATTGTCCTTTTTGATGACAGAATGTGCTTCATACAGTCAAACTCATGCTGTGGTATACATGTGCCATGTGTTTTGCTACTGACTACAATGATTAAAGTCAGATGTTATAAGCCAGTTTTACTAATAGTGTCATAATGCTCTTGTTGAGAGACAAGGATCACATCCTTGTGTTACAGAACCCCCAGGCCTATCTTTTTCTCAGGTTATATTTGTTTTACAGTATTCTCAAGAGACAAAGGATCTGCCTCTTTTCCATTTCAAAAGAATATTTCTTATTGTAAAATCTCAGACAAGCCAAGAGGGCCTGTTGTGACAGTTTGATGTGGGAGGTATGTTTAAGTAAGGAAAGCATTGTAGAACTCATCCTGTCCATTCAGGCAGTTCTCTCTATGGGTGATTACCCTGTTTTTTGGGTAAGTATATGTGGCTATATTTGCACATGGGAGAGGCTGCTGTACTGAAAAGGGCACCGATTGGGGGGTCCAGATGCCTTCCATTCTGCCACTTACAAGACTCAGAAATGTGAGCAAGTTGCCATCTCTCTGCATCCCTTTCTTGTAGACACAGAATTGAGATAAGGCTTCAGCTGGTAAAAAGGCACATTTGCAAAGTGCAATAAAGCTTAGTACAACAAAATAAGGCAGACCTATTTTGTGTTGTATCATGTACTAGTACTTCATTCCTTTTTATTGTCATATTTCATTGTGAGATACACCACATTGTATGTATTCATCCATCAGTGGATGACATTTGGATTGTTTCTAGTTTTTGGTAGAGTCCTCAATCAATTAGGGTAGGCTGCATTGTTTATAAATCATTTACTGTACAAGTTTGGTTATTAGATATCCTGCTTGTTTACCTTCCAGATAAAAATTGTTCAGTCATCAAACATTTATTGAATCAACATTGTATTTCAAATTGGTGTGTCAGAGACTCAATAAAATCCCTGTCTTCATGGGGCTTACAGAATAGGAAGAGGGACCAGTAAGAGTTACAGAAGCTATGAGTGCTCTAGTAAAGGTGTAGTTAAGGTGCTGTGAAAACTCAGGGAGGGGACCCTAACTCAGCCAAGGGGAGCATGGGAAGTGAGTGAAATAATGGGGCAGAAACACTCCTGGAGGGATGGTCTAATGCTGAATCCCGAGGAATCAACAGGAATGATCTAGGTGGAGAAAAGGAAGGAAGACAACATAGGCAGCGGGGATAGTACATGCTTAGTACATACTCTACATGGGAGCCCAGAGGTACTATGTATGACTTGTTTGGTTTGATACGTGGGTACCAGGAGAGGGACCTGAGTCCACCTGGAAATAGTAGTGGGAGAAAGATTATAGTGGGTCTCCCCTCACCCCTTTTATTGAAGTAACATTAATTGAAAACACTGTATAGATTTCAGGTGCACAGTTTCTCATATCAGTAACCATATATATCACAGCATACCCACCACCAAATGTGTCATGACCCTTCCACCAGCAATATGTTCCCCCTTCCCTTCTTCTCCTCTCACCACTATTATGTTTTCAGAATTTAAGGGTTTGTTTTTGTTGTTTGTTCAATTGCTTTTTTCCTGTTTATACTCCACAAATGAGTGAAATCACATGGTATTTGCCTTTCTCCTTCTGACTTCACTTAGCATAATCCCCTCAAGTTTTATCCACGTTGTTGCAAATGGCAACATTTAATTTTTAATGGCTGCATATTATTTCATCGCGTGTGTATGTATGTATATGTGTGTATATATAATATAGTGGGATTTATATTTATATATGCATGTATATATATTATAAAATTTTGTGGGGCTTATAGCCTTGTAAGGAGCTTGAATTATATATCATAGCTGCTTTTTCCCAACTACTTGTTCATTCTTTTGTTATATAAGGGCAGTAACTGAACTATTTTATATTCTTTTATATATCTGTACATATCTACATATATACACATGTATGTATGTAGATTATATATATGTAGAGGTACCTATGGATATATATTAATTCATTCAAAACACCTAGGTAAGGATAATAAAAATGGAAAATTTCTATCACTACATACAAATTGAAAAACAGTATGATCTATCATAAATAGAAGGAAATTGTCCATGTTTATACAATGAAAACCAAATGATGTTATTAAATTCTACTTAGTTTCTAATTAAGTTTGCCATGCCCAAGGAAGCCCATCTTCCTGTAGATAAGAAGGGAACTTGGTGGGTATAGGAGAAGTGTGGAAGACAAGTTAGCCCTCCCCAGGACTTTCTCAATGATCAATCCAGAGGGTTGAAAGATAACTGAAAAGAGAGTAACTTTCCTATCCTGTGATGAGCTGCTTTTGATTCTGTGACTAAGCACCAGTACTCAGGTACCTCTGGTATCATGGGAACCCTAAGAGTCCTTGAAGGTTTCTGACACAAATACTTTGGTAGTAAGATGACATTTCCAGAAGCATCCCCTGATAGTTGCTGGAGATCAAACTGGAGGACAGTGAGTCCAGATGGATCCATTCTTTTTTTTTTGTTTGTTTTGGCATTCACCAATAATTTATTTTTTTAATTTTTATTTATTTATTTTAAAAAATATTTTATTTTATATAATTCTTACATCTTTTTTCATCTTTGCACAATGTATGCATTTTCATTTTGGTTATATTCCCCATACAATTGCACCACCCCCCCTTATTTTGACTCTAGTCCTTCCTTTCCCCACCCCTCCCCCACCACCGTAGTGTGTCTCTGGTTTATAGTTGCTTGTTGATTTTGATTTTTACTTTGTAGTGATTAGTCTTTTTTCTGGTCTCTTATTTAGGTTTTCTAAATTCCTGCTATGAGTGAGACCATCCAGTATTTTTCTTTTTCTTTCTGACTTATTTCTCTGAGCATGATCCCTTCCAGCTCCATCCATGTTGCTGCAAACTGCATGTGTTTATCTTTTTTCATTGCTGAGTAATATTCCATTGAGTATATGTACCACATCTTCTTGATCCAGTCATCTATTTTTGGGCATTTGGGTTGCTTCCATAGCTTAGCTATTGTAAATAGTGCTGCTATAAACATAGGGGTGCAGGTGCCCTTTGGAATTACTGTTTCTGTGTCATTTGGGTAAATACCTAGGAGTGGAATTGCTGGATCATATGGAAGCTCTATGTTTAGTAGGTCCAGAAATCTCCACACAGCTCTCCATAGTGGTTGGACCAGTTTGCACTCCCACCAACAGTGCAGGAGAGTTTCTTTTTTTCCACATCCTCGCCAACATTTGTTGTTGCTAGTTTTTTTATTATGTGCCGTTCTCACTGGTGTGAGATGGTATCTCATGGTAGTTTTGATTTGCATTTCCCTGATTACAAGTGATGTTGAACATATTTTCATATGCCTGTTGGCCGTTTGCATTTCCTCTTTGGAGAAGTTTCTTTTTAGCTCTTCTACGCATTTTTTGACTGGATTATTTTCTTTGTTTTTGTTGAGTCTCATCAGCTCTTTGTAGATTTTTGTGATCAGCCAGACGGATCCATTCTAATAATCTAAGTGAGGAAGGAGGACTCAGGTGGGCTATCCGCCTGTGCATGTGTTATACAACACCACTCTGGTTATGGGTGAGTTTTTGTCAGGTTCTGGTTTTTAAAAGAAAGAGCAGGAAACTGACTACTGGGCTTTCTAGCTGCTGTGGGAGGGATCTGAGGCTCATGTGTCCAATCCCTTCCTTCAAGGCACCATCCTTTAGCTGCTAGCAAGGCAGTGGGGTGGGGGCATTTCTTCCTCGCTTTGGGGGAGGTGTGGCTGCCTGAAGTGAGCTGAGAAACCGGCTCTGAGCCCTCACGGGCTTATCCTTTCAGCTTCCACTTCACTGGATTTTCTCAGTTTCTCTGCTTTGACCTCACTCCTATCTCCTGCCCCTCTCAGCTTTTTTGTGTCAGAGTCGCTTTTTGTCAGATCACTGTCAGCGACCCGGGGAAATGGGCAGACAAGGCCAGAGCATGCTTCTGAACCCGTGGCACTGGGGGCAGAGACAGGGCCACTGGATTCTGACAGGAGGGCCCAGCACAGAGTGACTCATGCAGCACTCTGGGGATCATCAAGAAGAGAGAAGGCTCGCCGTGTTCATGAAATCACCTCAAATTTGACCAAAGTGAGAAGAAGCTGATACCAAAGTATCAGTGGGAGTTGATTCTAATCCATGTTGTGAATGGGTAACATTTTAAAATTACCTTTAGATTTTTACTCTGTGAAGAAATGTTTTGAATATCATCTTTTGTGAAATGTATTCTCAGGCTGAGTACATTTTACCTGGGGCAAAAACTAAAGCTAAGATGCACAGGAGAATGAAGATGGAAGGAAAATGATGCCCATATTCATTAAAATCTGATTATAATGCATATATGGTCAGAACATTTTAGAAGTCTGAAATTATATATTAACATAAACAAAAAAAAAAATTACAGCTGCCTTTAAAAACATTAATTACAAATCTAGATGCATTAATTACAAATTTAGATGCATGTTATCACACCACATCTACCACCAATCTGAACAATGCTACACTAAATGTTCGGTATTGGGGTGCTAGCTACAGCCCCTATATTATTGGGGAGATGACTGAGGAAGACACACCTGCATAATTATCTGGCACAATTTTCTCTAATTCTCATTGACAAAAGTGTATAGGTACCTTCAGAACATAGAGGAGTATTACAGGAAGACTTACTATCCTCTTTTTTTGAGCCACATGTTTTAGGAATTCAAAGATGAGGGGGGGAAAAGGCAGGAAAGAAATCTCAACAACACGTCCACACACCTAAAAACCAGAGGCTACCACAGAGATCCTTCAAAGTCGTCTTCTATAGTGGGAGGATTTCCTTTAAATCCTTTTCAAAAGCATATGGCTGGCTTTGAAAGCTTAAATGGCATTTGTCAACCATCAGTAAATCTTTAAAACTGTTTCTGCAAATAGGCCAACTCAGTTTCAGCTTTTCCCATTAATCTTTAGGTAGGGCCACTGAAGACTTTTTCAGAGCCTAGATAATGCCTTGATTAAGGCCCATTCAAGAGCGAGGACTTTAGCATTCACCTTGGGTACATAGTCATTTCTCTGGGGTATTCATGGGCTGTTATTTCAACCCTGCAATTGTGCCCCAAACAAGACATTTTTGCCACAAAGCTTTGAGTTGAGACATTCTTTAGTGAATTACTGAAATCTTGCCCCTCTGTTTGTCACAGCTTGTTATTTTTTATCAAGTGTAATCAGTTCAAATAGGAGCCTAAGATTGACAACTTTACAATTGTTACTATTTTAAACAGAAAACATTTTATTTTTCCATGTGCACCAATAGTCCTGCTCAAATGATATGGAGCTGTCTTGAGCAATGCCCTGCTCACCAGTTTATCATTTACAGCACAGCATCTGGCAATCAAACACAGACAAATTAAAATGGATGAAGGCCAAAGTGTTAAAAACATTTGAATGTTGCTTTTTAATTTTTACAATGTCAGTGAAAATTAATTGCTTTCCACTCATTAATATTATATAAAGCTCCTTGGTTTACATAATATTTAAAAAAGCATTTATCACAACTTTAGAGAACTATTTGAGAATTAGTAAGAATTCAGATAAGACTCTGGAAATCTTTGGATGTAGTGATGCTATACAAGTTTTAAAATAAAATGCTTCTTTGGATTTTCATGGGGATTTCACCTGAGGTTAATCATTAGGATTTTACAGCATTTCTGTGGAAATGACATGAACAGAACAAGTAGGTTGTTTTTTTTTTTCCCCAGAACAAGTAGTTTTTAAGCATAATATTGAGAACTATGGCACTAACATGACTGTCCAAGTTATTTGAACTATGGCACTAACATGACTGTACAAGTTATTTTCATGCAACTGCCAAACTGGCACCCTTTTTCTGGTTTTTAGGTCCAATGGAAAATATCACCTTGGATCCCTACTGTCATTCCAATATATTTTGTTCTCGTTTTATATTTTTATTGTACCATTGTTTCTTAAGATAACATTTCTGGTAACACTGCATAGGATTCAGAGGTATAGGATCTCACCTTTTATTTTATTTTTTTAAAGAGTTTTTTTTAAAGATTTATTTATTTATGCATACAAGAGCTGGATTACAGGCCAGCGGTGTGCGGAGTGAGAGGATTCACCAGAGACAAAGTGGGGAACAGAACAGGCAGATGTACTGAAATACACTGCTGAGGGGAGCAGTGGGCGAGGCAGGAGAGGTCTGCTGTGCCATGTGGGAAGCTCCCTGGCCGGCTCCCTGCCATGTGGCCAGCTCCCTGAACTCATGCTGCAGAGGCTGTGGACAGCTTCATGGGTTGTGTCTCAAACCCCTGAACTACCAGTGAGGCTCGGATCTCACCTTTTAGATACATGTTATTACACCACACCCACCACCAAGGCACCCAGATTCTTTCACATCAGTTTACTGGGCCTCCGCCTCCCTTCCAAGACTTTTATTTCTTTTAAGATTTATTTTATTTATGCATACAAGAACTGAGATATAGGTCAGAGATATGGGGGGTATGTGTGAAAGGATTCACCAGAGACAGAGCGGGGAGCAGAACGAGCAGATCTACTGAAATACACTGCCTAGGGGAAAAGAGAGTAAGACAGGAGAGGTGTGCTGTGCCATGTGGGTCAGCTCCCTGGCCAGGGATTGAACTCATGCTGCAGTGGTTGCCGATAGCTTCACAGTGCTGAGACTCAACCCCTTGCACCACCAGGAAGGCCCTGAAGACTTTTTTGATGTTATTAATTATCACTGAAAGGTAACACTCCTTAGAAACCAGCACTATTAATGATCAACAGCAAACAAAACCACTTTGATTAACCCAAGAAAGATCATGATAATCCAGACACAGTTGAAATGACAAGTAGCCATTCCTGATGCACATGTTAGAAATGGCAACATGTGTAGGGTGTCCAGAATCTTCAGTCCTCAACCCTCTGCTATGCATTGTGCTGCCGCTTCTACAGGGAAAGTTCACACCAAAGGTACTTCCACACCAGTGAAATCTTGCCTATTACTCTCTTGTGTACAGTTATCTTCAATAATTTAATTTTTTTATCAACGAACTCTTTATCTTTCTAAAAGCACATTAAAATAGTCATTACCACTGGTATTATGGCAAAGTTCACATCTGAAACTCTTGGTGTCCTCTGGAAGGCATAAGTATTGGGATCAGGTGAACCTCTTTTTAAATCCTTTCTCTCCACTATTTATTAGGCTTATGACCTTGGAAAATTCCTTAACTTCTCTGATTTCTTTATTTATGGAACAGAAATAACAAACCTCACTGGTTTTATATCAGGAGCATATAAGATAACCTATGAGAAGTCTGGCACATCATAAATAGTGGCTATTTTCGTTAAAAACAACAAGGAAACTCAGCAAAAGACCACATTATTTTCCTTTTTGCTTTCCTTATCCTTCAAGTATTCAGACCCTACCTTATATAACTATTATGGTAACCCTCATTGTCACTCAGGATTCAGTGCACTGTTAAAATTATTTGCATTCTCCTTATTTCCAAGAAGGAATTATTGCCAATTTCACTAAATAATATTTCCCCAAATAGGCATAGTTATGTTCCTGTCTCCTCAGTTTCCTCACATTTGGAAAATCTAAAAATGATAACCAGATTTTAGATACTCAACAAAGTCTTAATTTTCCAGTTCCTTACAATGATCAGATCATCCTTATAATAGTACTCATAAAAGGCAAGGGCAAACAGGAAATTATTAATCACATATAGAATTCATTTTGGTTTGGGGGTAGGGAACGCAAATGCAAAATACTATCACAGATGCAAAAAGTCTTTTTGTATTACTTTCTTTTTATCCTCCAAATAAATAAATAATTCTTAATCTGCTACACTTATTTTCCATTTCTTCATCATCTCCCCACTCAATTTAAAGGTATCATTGCAGGATAATTTTTTTTCTGCATGATACCCTCAGTTCCACACCATCTGATGGTTTAACAAGCAAGAAGTCCCAAGTTGCTGCAAACATAGTAAGAGCACCTACGTTTTTTAAAAATCATATTTAATAAAATCTTTTCTAAAATAAAATGAAGGAATGCTAACTACTTTCAGGGTTGATGATACAGAAGTAACATAATTTCATAATCCTTCTTGCTCCTTCAATTCTCCCCTTGATTCATAAAGAGGGATTATATCAGTATATTTTATCCTCATTAAAAAAATATAAACAAAAAACTGTTCTATTCAATGGATAAGCCTCATAGCAGTCTGTCTAGAATTGTAATTCATGACTTTCTACTTCTCCATAAAGGCACAGGAATCACTCAAGTACACCAGCCATCTCGTCTGTGGCAGCCTGCCAGTCTCCCCAGGTGCAGAGTTGGATAAAAAAATTATCTCATTCTATTGAGTCCTAACAGTGTGCTAGACATTGTGCAATGGAAAGGAGCACAGAACAGGTGCAATTACTGCCTTTCAAGAGTTCATAGTTGAAGACCAACAAAACGTCTTTGCTGCTGTTGTTTCACTGAATTATTTTTATTTAGATTTTTCTGAGTGGTTAGGAAATGGCCATTTGATAACTACTGTGCTGTGGATTATGAGGGACTGCTTGTTTTCTCATTTCCAGTTAATCAGTTTATGTTACCTGAAAAGGGAGTCTTGAGGTAAGTTTCTAATAAAGGAATTGAGAAACAAACTTTTGCCAGGTGTTCAATGGCAGGAGGCTTACCCGATGGGTCAGCAGAATATAAATGTATGAAGAGAGGAAATTTATGTGGCTGGTTGGAAGATAGAGGTGACTTAGTATGCAGTCTTCTGAGGCGCTTCTGTAATTCCCTGAGGAATCTCAGGAGACAGAGTTTTGTTTAAAAGACAGGTGGAGAAAAGTCAAGGAGCATAAACATTTTTTGGAACAGTCAAAATGCGCACGTGTGCACGAACACACACACACACACACACGATTAAGACTGGAAAGGAACTAACTAGAAAGTTACAGGAGACTATGGAGCAGAAGAGAAAGAAAATGAAGGAGGAAAGTCTGAAATAATTTTCAGGATCCTATTGAGGGCTGGTCATTCTCAAAGTAGCACTGTCTCACTGTGGTAAGTCAACTGATTACTTTCCTAAGAAACATGGCAGCCTTGCCTGTTCCTGCTCTCTTTCAGAAAACATGTTTCTTGGCCAGTTGTAGGATATTTTATGGTGTGCTGCCCGGATGCCACCCTCAGGAATGAATCTCTTCTCCCCACAGCTTGGGCTCCAGCTGAGTTGCCTTGTTGAGTGGTCAACATGAGCTCTCTCATTCAAAAGTTCATACTTTGACTTTGGGATGGACGGAGGAGAACCTCAACCAACTGTTGGGTGTGAGGTAGGAGGAGGCATGCTGAAGGAAAAGCTGTCAGGGCTCCCTCAGGATTGGCTGAGGACTTTGTTGCAACCTCATCTCAGTTCAACTTCTTCTCTGTCTCCTTCACTCTCCTCTCTCCCTGCAGGTTGATCCTGAAGGCATGCCCCAGGAAACATTCTGCACTCAAATCTCCAAGTTTGAGCTTGCATCTCAGGATGTTTTCTTTTCTAAACTATGCACCTGTTTTCTACACACACACACACACACACACACCCCTTATGATAAATCAAAACAATTATGATATCGAATGTATTTATTAAACAACATAAATACCCTCAGACCACCTAGTCTATTAAAAGTCACTTTACGGGCCTCCCCTGGTGGCGCAGCGATTGAGCGCTGGGTTGCAAAGCTGCCCGCAGCCTCTGCAGCACCGGTTTGATCCCCGGCCAACGGGCGAGGGTCCCACATGACACACAGACCTCTCCTGCTGCCCGCTGCTCCCCTCAGCAGTGTATTTCATCAGTTTGCCTGTTCTGTTCCCCGCTCTGGTTCTGGTGAATTCTCTCACCCTCCCATACTTCTGACTGTACCCAGTACTTGTTTAAATAAATAAATAAATCTTTAAAAAAAAAAAACTCACTTTAATATAATATGAATTTAGGATTACTTCTTTTCTCTCTACTTGAGGGCTAGAATTTGTGGTATAATTCTGCTTTTTCTTGATTGTTTAGCTTTTGTTGTTTTTTTTTCACTTCTTCTTTGGGATCAGTCTAGAGCTTTTTCTCTCCTTTTCTTATGTTAACCTCTCTGGACAGTCACCATCTGTCCAATACACATAAGTGTATTGGGTAGTACATATTTCTGAATACATCAGATTACCCCTAACTAGAATGTAAGCTTTGGTGGATTGATATGATTCTAGTCTCATTTATATTCACATATAGTTCAAAGTTCACCCTGCACTGCTCCTGGTTATGTGAAAAGTATGTAGGGGTCATAGGTTCATACCTCCCTTTCCACTATCTTCCTTTCTTCCTTCTACTGAAAAAATTTATTAGGACTTTGTAGCAGTCACTGTAATAGATTTAGGGATTCAACAATAAACAACACAGATGGTTCCTATCTTACTTTAGAAAGATGTTATGGAAACAGATATTAAACTCACCATATTATATGTAATTTATAAGTAATTGTAATTATAATTAAATGTAATTATAATTACAATACAAATTAATTTCAAATATAATTTTAAAAAGTGATACTTTGATACAGAAACATGACTTAAAGAATCCTTTTTAAAGTAAGTACCTAAGCCCACTAAATAATAATCTGGCAGGACTTTCTATATTATTTTGGCTAAAGACTGACATATCAAAGAGTTATCAAGTAACTCTGTGATAGTGCTTTGTTTTTACTTATGCTGACAAAGACCTCCAAACTCTCTTAGCTAAAAAGCCAGATAAGGTCAAGAGTATTTTTTGTGCTCACATGATGGATTGGAGAGCATATGTACATATGCATACACTCATTGCATATACAAAATATATATGCAAAAATTTATTCCAATAACCTACAGCAAAATAATAAACATGAGACATTAATTTTTACAAGTGGAGTCATCAGTTTACTTAATATTTTCTTAAGTACTATGTAAATTGGTCTTGAAAGTTACTTGGCCAATTAGAGATCTGAAGAGAGGGACTTAACTAATCATCACTGTCATCATCACAGAGGACATTATTGATTGGCTGCTATGTGTCAGGTGCTGTCCTGAGTACTTTGTAGACTCATTCTTATTTTAGCTTCCTCTACAGTGAGAACTATCATTTTTCCACTTATAGATGTGGGAGCTGCGATTTAGAGGGATAAAAATAATGTGCTTAAAATTATACACCTAATAAGTGACAAAGCCAAGATCCTAACCCAAATGTGTCTGAAAGCCTGGGTAAAGCTCTGGACTATGGCTAAGAGAAAATGCAATCAGAATCTGCTTTAGCTTGTGAGCTACCCACTATACACTTCCTAGACTTGTGGGACCCAGCAATCTAGCTGACCTGTAGTGCTGAAAAACAAATGCCCAGATCCAGTTTCAGATCTACCAAATCAGAATCTCTGGGTTGGTACCCAGGAATATGGACTTTAAAAAAATCTCCATGAGTGCTTCTGAGTGTTGCCTCAATTATGAACTATTGAACTAGAGTATAAATGTGTTACAATACTTAACGGGATTTTACCTATTGCTAAGTGGCTAAATATGCTACAACTATAAAACTTTAATGAAATATAACCATAGCTGAAGTCTTTTAAAATATGATTTTGCTTATTTGCTGATTTTATATTAACTTGTAAATGCATTAACCTAGTCTACGACACAATTGATGTTAAAAATTCAAGTCCCTCAAACATAATGTAGTATATACAGGTGCAGATTTATAATGTTGTACACCTGAAACCTATATAATGTTATAAACCAATGTTAATGCAATAAAAATATTAAAAGAAAAATCAAGTCCCTTATAGTCCACTGTATGACCTTAGCTACATTGGTTTAAGTTTTCCCTGAAGACTAATTGACAGATAAGGTAGCTAATGCTGTCTGGGGCATTCTAGTGAAGTGTTTTCAAGCCTTGGGTAAAGATGTTGCATTTGAAGCACTGGAAGATATCAAGGCACAGTGGTTCTTGAACTAATGAGTGGTGCAGCCAAAGCTGGCAAGAGGAAGAGAAAATTGGCCAAAGTACAAAGGTAGAGTAGGAGAGAGGAGAAAATACAGTGGTCCACATAGGACTTATCTAATATAAATGCACCATAAAAAAGGATGATGGGCAAAAATAAAATAAAATAAAATATAGGCTGATGGGCATCCATTGGGTGGGATAATAATTCCTGGTTATGGCTGGGGAGATGGTACTTAAGAAGAGCTTAATGGAAAGATTTTTCATATATGGAGATGGGAAAGTAGCCAGTCCAGCCAGAGACTGGTAAGAGCAGAGGGACAGAGGCAGGAAAGTAAGAGCAACTCGGGGAAATGGCCTCATCCAATCTGCCTGAAGACTAGGAAAACTTGAAGGGGAAAGTGGAAAAACAAAGCCAGAAAGGTAAAAACCCTAGAATGTTAGACATAAGAGGAGCTTTAGCTTAAATTAATGGAATATTTCAGTCTGCTAATGAGGACACCAGAGATAAAGAGATATTAAATGACAACTAGCCAGAGGTTAAGCTCACACCAGGAACTGTCTCCAGGCTGCCGGACCTGCAGGAGTCCTGCTATTGTTGGAGTGCAGCTGTGCATGCTTTGAGCTGACTGTGGTGACCTTGTGTGCAGGGCTATGGAGTGGGGCTTTCTGGTTCATGAAAGTTGCTGAAGTTTCCTGAGTAGGGGGAATGACATGATCATCTCGAAGTTCAGGAGGATGAATCTGGCAGCAGTGCACGTGTGAGATGAGAGCAAGGCAAGGAGAGCAATTAGGAGGCTGACCGTGTGTGTGCGTGCCAGACAAAGATAATAGGCTTTATTAACCCCATTTTACAGATAAGGACTCTGAGCTTTGGATTGTGGCCAAACACAGGCCTAGCGGATTCCAAAACTTGTGCATTTTGAGGCTGGAGCTGTGGAGCGTTTGCTGGGAGGACTGAGGACTGAGAAAAGACCATTTGGATGTGGCAGTAGGAGGTCACTGGTGGTATTCAAGAGAGAGTGAATGGTGGGGGTGGCAGGGTGATTTCAAAAGGAATGAAAGAGTGAGTGGGTGGTTACAAAATAGTGGAAGTATAGTCTCTTCTTTCAAGAATTGTGACCTTGGGAGGAAAAAGAAGGGAAAACAGTTTGAGGAAATCATAGAGCAGAGGAAAGCCATTTTGCTTTTTTAATTGGGGAATCCTTCATTCCCCACCCCACCCCCCATAGAAAATATTTGCCAGGAACTATGCTAGATAATGGGAAACATGAGGATAAGTATTTTAAAGAGGAAGAAATAGAGAATGTTATGGTAACAACTATCTTTAATGGAAAATCCCTTATCAAATTTAATACATTATGGGATGATACCAACCTTTTAAATTCCAAACTTTCAGAAGGAAATGAACTGATATTGTGTCCTCCCATAATGCCTTGTAGAGCACACTCTTAAAGTCTGTGGAAAGAATAACCCAAAGGCCCCAGGAGATAAAAGACAATGGAATGACAAATAGAAAAATGGTTGGGGGGGGCTTCCCTGGTGGCACAGGCGGTTGAGTGCTGCAGCATCCTCTGCAGCATAGGTTGGATCCCGGCCAGCCGGCGAGAATCGCACATGGTGCAGCAGACCTCTCCTGTCTCACCCGCTGCTCCCCTTAGCAGTGTATTTCGTCAGTCTGCCTGTTCTGTTCCCTGCTCTGTCTCTGAATCTTCTCACCTTCCCAAACATCTGGCCTGTACCCTGGTTCTTGTATAAAAATAAATAAATAAATCTTTAAAAAAATGGTGGGGGTAGCTTTGGAAAAGAGGTTGGACGTGTTGCTTTTGAGACATGAAAGAAGCGGTGGTAGGACAGGGAGAACCCAGGTTGTAAGAAGTCTGGAGGTTTAGAAAAAGTGAAATAGTGAATTCCAGTTCATGAACAGAACAGGTGCAAAAGTTGAGGTGGCAGCCCCCAAACAGGAGCTATTCTGGCAGTGAGAAGGATCGGAGCAGCTCCCAGGGAAACCTGTCATGATCTATATTCAGTGGAGGTGAGGATGACTGAAATCTCTCAGAAGTGAATGTGACCGAGTTCCCAGCGGGCTGAGAGTACCATCTAGAAACCCTGCATTCATTCATTTATTTTAGAAGGTGGAAAAGGAAGGGGAGAAGGAAGAAGATTAATGCAGTTTTACAAAAGGAAATTGAAGCGGAGTCTAAGGCAGTTTGGAATGGAGGCCACTAGTGAAGGAGAAGAAAGAACTGGAGTTCGCTTACTCCTGAGGAAAGAGCTAGTTATGGGACCTCCCTGGCAGTTCAAGGAGTTAAGCACAGCACTATGAAGCTATCCTCAGCCTCTGCAGCACGAGTTTGATCCCTGGCCAGGGAGCTGACCCACATGGCATAGTAGACCTCTCCTATTTCTCCTGTTGCTCCCCTTAGCAGTGTATTTCAGTAGATCTGTCTGTTCTGTTCCCCACTCTGTCTCTGGTGAATCCTCTCAACCCCTGCACCTCTGACCTGTACCCCAGTTTTTCTATGCATAAATAAATAAATCTTGAAAAAAAAGAAAAAGAAAGAAAGAAAAGAGCTGGTTATGAAGGGAGTCCTCATTTGAACTCCACCTGCATTTTTTTACTGGTGCGGACATGCAATGCCTGTGCACTGAACGTGGCCAGAGACATTAATCTGCAAGTTAAGCATAGCTGTATGTAAAGCTAGCCCAGGGCAATATTTGCACTAGATGGAGCACTGGATGAACTCTTTCATTTAGCAAATGACAAAGCAGACGCTACAAGAATACATTAAAGGACAAATAGTATCCTTCAGTCCTATTATTAACCAATGGTAAATGAGATTAAAACCCTGAGCCTCAGACACCTGGTGGAAGGTCCAGTCATTCGAAGGAAAACCTGAGTAAAGACCTGAGATTTCATTTGTCAGCATCAGTCATGATTTGAACTTGAGTAAGGTTCTTGAACCAAAGGAGAAAATTCTTAGTCCGTCTCAGTTTTTGTGGCTGTTTGGGTGCTTTCTGCACTCTCTTCATTTCCCTCTCATTTCTGGTCATTATTGTTTCACATTCAGCAAATCTGAAGTTTCCGTCCCCCCACCAAGCCTGTGCTGATGTGGAGGTTCCTGCATTCCAAGGACACACCCCATCCATGTGGTGAAATCTACTGCTTTGGTTTATTTGTCTGTTTTCCTCAATAAAACAGGGATCCAGAGAGCAAAGGCTGTTCCTTCATTCATATTTGTTTCTTGGGCTTTGTCTAGAACCTGCCTGATAGTGAGTGCTGAGTAAATATGCTCGGTGAACAACTGGAAGAATGAATATGTGTGCACCCTTAGGTCTGACCAGCTCCCCCTTGTGAACAAACAGGTCCATGTACCACTATCACCGCTTTCTCTCTTCAGGTTCTTAATAGGTTGGCAAGTTAACGAGTTCATAATTATGTTTCATAAGGACTGAAAACAAATTCGGTATGCTCAGGAAAACTATAAACTGGTAAAGCAGAACTCTGTTTGTGAAATGGGGACACACAGCCAGGCCCCTTACCATAGAGATCTTTGTACTGTATTCCTATGACAGGGTTAGGGAGATAGCTCTCAGGGGAGGATCCTGCCCCCTAGGGGAAATAGCCTTAAGAGTTCAGGGTGCTTAGTGATGCTGTGCTGCTGGATAGAAAATTTAACCAGTTCTCAGACTTAAACAGGAAATTCTGTCTAGAATGTCCTTCTGGCCAAAGTCACTCATTCTTCAAGTTTCAGATTAAATGGCACTTCCTGATGGAAGTCTTCTCTGACCAGTGCAACAGGCGGGTTCTTTCCGGGTGTGCTCCCATTAGCCATCAGTGCCCTTTCTTAATCTCAATAAACTTAAATAAGCACTTGCTGAATGGCTGTCTCCCCTGCAAAGGCAGGGATGGTGTCCATTTTGTGCACTGCTGTGCTCTCAGCATCTAGCACACAGAATGAATGAATGGAGGGAATGGATGTGTGGGGAACATGGTGTCAATGCTTAAAGTTTTCCACAAAGGCTGATTAAATTCTTACTCCTAATAATTACCATCTTTTTCTAGACATTATGACAGCACGAGAGTAAAAATTGACTTATTTGCATTTTTAAATTCTGCTATTACTAAAAACTTTAAATATAATGATCAAAGAGTTAAAAATGTTTGTTGTCTATAGCTTTTCAAAAACCTTAAGAAAAAGTAAACCAACTTATTTTAACTATTTTTAAAAATGAGGTAGTAGAGTGGTCTTAAAATCATATTTTCTAGTGTCCTTTGGAATTATGAGCTCACAGAGAGATCCTTTAAATATCAGTAGATCCACTTATTATATAAGATACCCAGAGTCTAACATGAAATGCATACTTTGGTATCTAAGATCCATAGTAATGGAGATTAGCAGCCAAAAAAGCAATTAAGTTTACAGTAGGGTCACAGATACCGTATCTAGTACAACAGTTTGGAAAGAAAGTAATGCAAAGGTCAGATCAACAAGAAAAAAAATACTAGATTTTTTTTTTAAGAAACAAAAGCTCATATTCCAAAAATCTTTCCTTCCCATCTAATAACTACATGTGTTTGGGTGTTTCCAAGCTACAAGAGAGGAGGTCGTGGCATTACTTAAGTTGGTAAGTGGCCCAAAACCCGATGAACGAGGCTGTGAAATTTAAGCATTGTTGGAGTCAGGTTCCTGATGAGCTTTTTCAGTTTAATCTCAGATCCCTCTTCCACTTTTGTGTATTCAGGATGGTAGAACAGAATCCCAAACTGGCTGTGTCTGTGTGCTTTAGAGAAGGTGCAGTTTAGGCTTCAAACAAGCATATCTGACTACCCCAGCCACTTAAATGTAACAACTGAAATGCCAAAAACATTTGAGGGAGGGCTAGGCCATCATTGTACCTTTTCACATAAAGGTAAAGGTGTCCCCATAAGAGAGCAGGGCTATAAGCACAGACATCCAATAGAAATCACCCTTTGGGAATTGTGTTTAGTTATGTAGCATTGTAGACGTAGGGTTTGTAATGGTTCTGCAGCTGAAGTTCCTCTTCTGTGTCAGTGTCCTATTTTGAACTACAATGCTCTCAGATGAGCCACAAAGATGTATTTAGCTCCCACCATTACAATTTCTGATCCTCTTTACTTTAGCTCTTTTGAAACAACTTGAAAGCTTTGGCTTGCTAATTACTTTTATCCAGCCCATAGAAAAATTAGTTTATCTTCCTGATCAAAGCAAATTAGGCAGATCATGGCTGATTAGAATGCAACAGTAAAATCGCCATACTTTCTCTTCCATCCCCTTTCTCTCAGAAATAGGGCCTGTGTCAAATACGTAGGTATTTCCCACGGCCAGGCCCGACTCTGTTTCCAACCGGGACTGCAGCTTGGACAATGGTTCTTACACAGACACTAAAGTTCTTTAGTTCAGTCATTGTGTTTGAAAAGAACTAGTAACCCCTTAGCTAGCATTTGATGAAACATCTAGATTTACATATTTCCTTAATTGCATTTTTGAATGTGAGTGAGATTTATCTGACCAGAGTTAAATGCCTCCTTTATTCCCCTACCCAAGGCAAAATTCAACTCCATGCTCTTTAAAAAAAAAGTGAGGTGGGGGTGTACAGACCTTACTTACGCAATTCCAATCGGAACAAAATTTAGGGTTTTAGTGAAGTGGGGTGAGGGAATTACATTACCAAACACAGCAAAGATATACCTTTACCTTTCAAAGTGGGAACGTCCATTTCTAAAGCTTTGGCTTACTCAGCTCATTCAAGAGGCTATTTTGATTTTAATAATGAATGCTACTACTTGTTGCCAAATTCCCAAAATCAGTTGCTAGTGCTCCCAAATGATTGACCTTCATCATTGCTTGCTTAAAATTTCTGTAATGTGACTGTAAAAACTTGAAAGTTAGGTTTTATTTTCTTTACTTATTTACTATAAATTAACAGTAAATCTTGTATTTAGCTCCATTTAAACCTCCCTCTGCAGCTGCCCATTTGAAAAATAAAATGGTTGCCTTCTTTCACTTCAGTGGGCACAATACAAAACATCCATTGAGCTTTCCCTTTATTGCAGCTGCCAATGCCCAGCCGACTTTTAACAAACCAACCAAGCGGAATCACAATGCAGCTGCAACATTTTATGGTATTTCTGTTGGTTCTCTTTTGAGACTGAAGGTGTTAATTAGGAATCAAAGAACACAACCCTGCCAGCTTTCTTTCACAAACCATACCCTGGTCACTGCAGTTTTCAGAAGAAAAATAAATCTAATAAAGGGATAAAAATGTTGTTTGTCACACCAGTAAAGTGTACTTAAGACCCTTTGATCAAAAGCTTTTTATGTAGTCTTGTCAGATGGGCTGGAAATATTGTATTTTCCCCTTCTCTCTTCCTTCGTGCACACTTCTCTGAATTTTGAATTTGATTTAAGACTGTCTGCAAGAAAAAAGTTTCAGCATAGTCATGTGAGATTTTTTATAGGTGATAATGGGTCTCGTAGAGTAGAATCATTATGCTTCCTAGAAAATTATTCATATTTAACAGTTCATGTTACTACTTCACATAGAACTGGGTTTTCTATTAGCATATTGCCCATATTCCAACTATAGGTTCTCATACTTACACTTCATATACGCATCTGTCAAAACTCAATTATTGAGTGCAATGATTGTTATGTAAATCTCTCATGTCTTGGGGACCCTTTTTTACATTGACAGAATTTCATAAGCATAAAAATCATTATATCTACATCCACACAAACACACATACACACACATATAGGTTAATTTATCAAATAGTTTGCCATTTTTTATAGTTTTTTTATGCATCTTGAGTATCATGCATTCAAATGTAATTGCGTGAAATCATTACCTTTAATCTTCAGTCAAAGTTAAAAGCTTCAAGTAAGTTTATGAAGTTAGCACTGCTGGGAATTAGTCAGGCCTGCTAGCTTTCTCAGCACGGGGTTTGCTGCTAGATGCACAGATCAGGACAAAATCCATTAATCCTGCTCGAGAGAGGCAGAAAGAAGGTCTGCTTCCCTGGTGGCTCAAGAGGTTAAGTCTCAGTACTATGAAGCTATCCGCAGCCACTGCAGCATGAGTTCGATTCCCCTCAGGGAGGTGACCCACATGGCGCAGCAGACCTCTCCTGTGTTGCCTGCTACTCCCCTCAGCAATGTATTTCAGTTGGTCTGCCTGTTCTGCTCCCCACTCTTCTCTCGTGAATCCTCTCACCCTCCCCCCACCCAGCACCTCTGGCTTGCACCCCAGTTCTTGTATGCATAAATAAATAAGTCTTTAAAAAAAAGAAAGAAGATCTGCTTGTTGATTTAATGTTAATGAAATGACCAGACTCCTGAGGTTACGTACAGAGACCCTATAAACTGTAAAACAAATAAAGTCATTTTAAGTAGTGTTCCCCACAGGAGAGTAAACAATGCTCTAGATTTGCTGCACAAAATGGGTGCGGGTGTGGGTAGGGGTGTAAAACCTCCCATTTTCCACATTCCTGCTCCACCTGCCCTTTTACAATACCTGCAAATGTCAAGCGGATAGGTTCATAGAGGGATCAAATTAGGAGAGGTCTCAGTGCCAGTGCTCACCTCTTATTTTCCAGATATGAAAACTGAGGCAGAGGGGTTATGCATCTTGCCAAGGATTCTATGTCTAATTAGCAGGGCAGCTAGATCTATTCAGTGGTTCTAGATACTTGATAATACGTTGATTTGCCTTAGGAGAGAAAAATCATTCAGTTACCTCATCTTTTGCCCCAGAGATGCTGATTTGGTTGGTTTGATGTGTGATCTGGACTTCTAGGTGGTTAGCTGTAGTCCCAGACGGAGTTCATGTGCAGACAAGTTTGAGAAGCACCGATCTAGACTTCTAATCTGGAGAACTGCATTTTTTGGTTTTGTTTTGCTGCACCATAAGCATTAGTTCTCAGCTCCTAGGATTGTTCTACATCAAACTATAGATAAAAGTATTTTGAGATTTTGAGGTATTTCCAAAATGAGTTCCCATTTTTTCTTTTTCCCATGTGTAAATGCAGAGGTTGCTCTGTCTCTCTCTCTCTCTCTCTCTCTCTCTCTCTCTCTCTCTCTCTCTCTCTCCGATTTCTTGTGTCTCACTCTTCACCCTGTCCTGCAGTTTCCCTCACTTTCCAGTCTCTTTTGACAATTTTTGATTCTTTTCTTATTGGCCAGTCTCCTCTGGGTTGCCACTTTCCTCTTACCCCCTCTTCACCCTTTGCCTGAGAGAGACCCTTCTAATGCTTCATTTGTTTGACTTTTCTTTCCCCTTGCTTTAGTGATTATTTGAACTCCTTAATAAAGCTGGGCCATTAGGCCCCACTTCCAATCTGTGCTGCTGGATAACACACAAGAGTTATTTTCCTAAAAGGCCCTTTAGTTTTGGCTTTAGAGCTATAAAATAAATCAGCTTCTACTTTAGTAATGCAGAAGACACACAAGACTTCCAGAATCATCAGTCTGCAAGTACTAAGATAAACAAATGTTCCTACAGTGGAGATGCCCTTGTCCTTTTCAGGCCTGCACTCTTGATTTCATTGGTTATAGGCAAAAGAGCTCACCCCTCCTGTGGAGGGCTGCAGAGACCCAGTCAGGATGGTGGCATATGGCTCATCAAGCAGAACTTAAAGACTGTCTGGTCCGAGAACCAACCGTTAATCTCCTCTCTGCTGGGGCTCACTGGATTTAATTCTAGAGGTCCCCACGCGCAGATACAAGCCAGAGTGGTACTCAGACCCCTAGTTAACTTTGACTCCCCTCTCCCACACAGATCCAAGTCAGAATCTATTATATCCCAATATCTATTATATCCCAGGGAATAATTTTAGCCTTGTTGTCATTACTGATTTCCATGATTTTTCTTACATGCATTTTCAACAGACATGAGAGTATTCCTAGAGTAGAATCCTTAGAGTAGAATTATGTTTTCAGTTGTTCATATTAAAAAAATAATCAAACACATTTTTGTTGTGTGGGGAATTTGTTTTAAGCTCTGCAGTATGTTGATTTCCTATCTTCTCTCAACCCCCTAAGTCCTTCATCTCTCACTTTTTGCTGTAGCAAGGCAATTGCCAAAACTGGAGCATCTAAAAGTCCAAGAAGTTAGCAGAAAAAATCTTGGGGATGGGTGAGATGAAAAAATGAGAGGATAGAAACTCAAGGGTTGGGCAAAATGGGTGAAGGGGGTCACAATGGTATAAAATTTCAGGTATGAAATAAGTCAGTTATAGGGATGGTAATAACACTGTCCTGTGTATTTGAAATCGCTAATAGTAGATCTTAAATGTTCTTATCACAAGAAAAGTAATTTTGTAACTATGTTTGATGATGCATGTTCACTAAATTTATTGTGATCATTTCACAATGTATATATATAAACATCAAAGCATCATGCTGTACACCAGAAACTACTAGAATAGAATGTCAATTATACTGCATTAAAAAAGAAGAAGAAACAATTCAAGTCTAGGACCACCCATTAAATCATGCCTGAGAAGTGGACCTCTGACACGGGCCACCAGCCCACGGCCTGTTACAGAGTGCTCACTCAGTCACCAGTCTCTCTGGGGGTGTGTTCAGGTCTACGTGATGCTGCACACCTTTGTGGAAATATGAGACTTTCTATTTGATATGAAGGATCTGAGAAAGAATATGTTTACCTAAATAGATACTACTCATTTGAAGCTGCCTTTTCTTGTTTCTCCTATTCTTTGACCTAATAAGCACTTTCTGCAATTTTCTCCTTGCTTTTTAAAAAAGATTTATCTTATTTATTTATGCATATAAGAGCTAGGGTGCAGGCCAGAGGTGCTGGATGTGAGAGGATTCACCAGAGAGAGTGGGGAGCAGAACAGGCAGATCTACTGAAATACACTGCTGAGGGGAGCAGTGGGTGAGACAGAAGTCTGCTGTGCCATGTGGGTCAAATCAAACTCTTGCTGCAGTGGCTGCTGCTTCATAGTGCTGAGACTTAACAGCCACGAGGGAGGTCCAGTTCTCTCCTTGGCTGGGAATCAAACTCTTGCTGCAGTGGCTGCTGATAGCTTCATAGTGCTGAGACTTAACTAACCCCTTGTACCACGAGGGAGGTCCAGTTCTCTCCTTGCTTTTAATATTAAAAACTTTCATTTAATAAGATGACGTTTATACTTGTAAAATCTCAGAGCAATTAAACTAGCTCTTAAGGGAATAATAATAAAGCAATTCTGTGTATCTGAAATGCATGATTATAACAACTGTAACATCATCACCAACAAAAGCAATAACACCTAACATTCAGTGCATACTCCACATTTGAGGCAAAGAAAATGATTTACCTGCATTATCTTATATGTCTTCACAACCACCAGTGAGGTAAGTATCATTATGATGGCCATTTTACAGCTGAGAAAACTGAGGCACAATAACCTACCCAGGTCACCCAATATAGATCTGTGATCTTTGTCAAAAAAATCCTCATTTTTTTTTTTTACTTTTAAGTACTTTTTATTTATTTATTTATTTTTTATATTCCCCATACAATTACAACCCCTTATTTTGACCCCAATCCCTCCCCTCCCCGCCCCCACCCCCCCTAGAGTGTCTCTGGTTCATAGTTGTTTGTTGATTTTGATTTTCACTTCCTTATAGTTATTCATTTTCCTGGTCCCTTATTTAAGTTTTCTAGATTCCTGCTATGAGTGAGACCATCCGGTATTTTTCTTTTTCTTTCTGGCTTATTTCGCTGAGCATGATCCCTTCCAGCGCCATCCATGTTGCTGCAAATGACATGTGTTTATCTTTTTGAATGCTGAGTAATATTCCATGGTGTATATGCACCACATCTTCTTGATCCAGTCATCTATTTTTGGGCATTTGGGTTGTTTCCAAAGCTTAGCTATTATAAATAGTGCTACTATAAACATAGGCGTGTAGGTGCTCTTTGGAATGGATGTTTCTGTGTCCTTTGGGTAAATACCTAGGAGTGGAATTGCTGGATCATATGGAAGCTCTATGTTTAGTAGGTCCAGAAATCTCCACACAGCTCTCCATAGTGGTTGGACCAGTTTGCACTCCCACCAGCAGTGCAGGAGAGTTCCTTTTTCTCCACACCCTCGCCAACATTTGTTGTTGCTAGTTTAAAAAAATCCTCATTTTTAAAGTAGGGATAATAATAACTATTTTACTGATTGTTTTGAGGGGAAAATGTTAAAAGGGGTGAAAGTGTTAAAAGCATATATTGAATTTTTTCTCTCTGTCTTGGGCATTTACAATGCAGTCTACCAAATTCAGAAGAACTCTCTGTTACCACATTATAAGATTACACCAGAGATTCTGTCAGCTCATCTCAGTCCCTGTGACACATTTGGTGACCAGAACAATGTCATCTTAGATCTTACATGTGGACAAAGTGTGAGTCTTCCACTGAATTTAGGGGGATGGAAGAGTACCCCCTAGAGACAAAAAATGGTGTTCATTCACCTTCAGGAGCAAGGAGAATATCCTTTTTTGAAGTTGCCCAAACCTAGACATGAAGGAGAAAGGGTGCTCGAAATTGTAGCTTTACTATTATTCAGGTATGGTAAGGCCAATAGATTGGAAGATGCCTGCTATAGAAAAGACAGCTACTCACAATTCTCAAGAGTTGGGACACATCAGGGCACACAGGACCACCTGGGGAAACATCAGGCTGAGTTAGGAGGCAGGAGTGGAAGGAAAGTGTTGGCAGGAACTTCATTGTGGCTCTGTGGGAAGTCGTGGACAGGGTAAGCAGGCTTAGAATTGACTACTCAGAATAATTTCAGCAGGCTCTGGGGTGTTGTGGCTGTCTTAAATAATCTGACTTGGTGTGATTAGGTTGGAGACCTGTCCCAGGGTCTAGAGCCCTACAAGGTTCTAAATAAACAAGGTGATTGGGGGCCTGGACTCTGAATTCATTGATTTGCACATGAAAAACACCTTTGCAGAGGAGTCATTTGCTATCTCTAGGAATTCAGCTGTCCTGGGATGGGAGATCTGCCCTGAATTAGCAAGGTCCTAAGATATCAAAGTATTGATATATTTGAATATCAGATCAGAACATGACAAACAAGACTGATTCACAGGGATTCTCATTCTGCACCAAATACTAAGACTCAATTCTTTGGTGTAAGAAAATCTACAATTTAAGCTCTATGTAGCCCAGTAGTGGAAACAGTAGATTAAGTATGGTGGTCAAGTGAGGTCAGTGCTATGACAGCAGTGGGCTTAGTATGATGTGTGAGCATTAGAGACAGGGGTCTAAAATAGTGGGTTACAGAAAGCTTTCCAGAAGAGGGGATGTGTGAACTGAGTCCAGGAAGACTCCCAGAAGTTAGCAAGATGAAAAAGAAGAAAGACATTCCAAGCAGAGACCAACATATGTGGACACCTGGAGCCATGAAACATGGAAACTGAAGACTGTAGTTTGATATGGCTGCAGAGAGGATGCTACAGGGGCCAGAGCAGGGGGGCTGATGGCAAAATTTGCAGGTGGGGGATGAGACAGGAGAAGTTGGCTTTGTGGGTTAAGCTGAGGAATTAAACTTTATCCTGAAAATCACAGGAAACCATGGAAAGACTGAATGTAAGTGAGACATGACTGAGTTACATCTTCAGTAAAACTAGTAGGGAGCTAGAGAATGTGGGTGTCTTGGGTGTCCATGCAAACTGAGACAAGAGATTGCCACAGTTAGCCAGGCAAAAGGGAGGTGAGCCTGAATTAATGCAATTTCAGAGCTAGAGGAGAACCAGGAGGGACATAAAGATATTAAGGTGACCTAAGCTAGGTCAGATTAAAGCCACAAATGAAAGTTAAATGATAATAAACACATGTTTAACTTTTATGAACAGAAATTTGGGAAATTTATTATTCTCAAATTGAATCTGGATTCTACTCAGCAGATTTTTGGGTGAACCAGTCACCACTTAGGTGACACTGTATCTTCATCTATAATGAGCCCCAAATAGATAAAATTAAAATTCAGGCATGCCTAGATATGAATATATAACATGCCTAAGCAACAGGATATTTGGCAACATCTAGAAAAACAACTGGGAATTTTAGAAGTCACTTGAGTATCTAACCTTCGAGCAAAAAGATGACAAAGAGGAGCAATCAAATGGGTTTTTAGGAGACCCTGGTTCCAGTTCTATTTTTGCCAGCTATGTGATGTAGGGAATGTCATTTACCTCTTATGAGCATGAATTTGATTATCTGTGAAATGAAGTTGTTGGATTAGGTAACCTCCAAGTTCCTTTCCATTCTAAATCCCTGGGTAGACATTGCTTTTGACTCATCAACAACCTCTACAACCCATCCAAGTGATTTTAATTCTGTTTATTTGGGCAATTAGGGTAATGCTCTAGCAATCATGATTAAATTTCAGTCTCGCACTGTGTAATGTGACCTTAGGTATACAGCTTAGTCATTCTGGTAATTTGTGGATAAAAGATTATCCTTTTAGTTCTTTACAGTAGAACTTACTCTAAATATAGCAATGAGCTCAAGCTCTGAATTTGTTTTATTATAATTAACATAAATCTAGCAAAATTAGCCTTTCCTTTCCAATCTACAATTAACTATGTTCCGAGGAGTTTCTACAGCCAAGGCAAAGGGAGCTTCAAATTACGATATAATAATCATTTGGGCCCAGACCATATCAACCTAACACTTCTCACAATTATTAGACCCTGGGGAGTGAGCTTTATGCTGAAGGCCAGCAGCTGTAAGGTGGAAGGTGGATACTTGCTGTCAGTTAATCATGTTGCTAAAATTTTTGAGATCTTCAAATGAGATATGCTTACACCCTGGGAGAATCTGGTTTAACTAGGATTTCCTTTTGCTACCCGAGCTTGAAGACTCAATGAAAAAAGATCTTGAACTTCCTCCTGTACTCTATTGCACTGAGCCCTAGAGAACAACAGCTGCTGAAGAATGGGGGTTGCTGTGAATTAAGATCTCCCACCAGAGGGATAGGGATGTGACTTCCCCAAATTAAAATCAAAGACCCTGATTTAGGTGCATTTATAGTTGATGCTTTAATCCCCAAAACTCTTCTTTCAAAACTTCCCTTCATCTCATAGAAGAGAGGGTCAAACCCTGGCGGGAAAGACTTTTGAGATAAGGAAAGTGCATCCTTACAGTTCTTTTCTGATATTGTCTAGTGAGTGGCGGAGAGGAAGAGGGACACAGGACCAGTGCACCATCTGGGGACAGGTGTCTTGCAGAGTTCTCATTGCCTTGGCTCTGCCTGGGCTGGTTTTTTTTTTTTTTTTTTAAGATTTATTATGCATACAAGAACTGGGGTACAGGCCAGAGGTGTGGAGGGTGAGAGAATTCAACAGACACAGAGCGGGGAGCAGAACAGGCAGACGGACCAAAGACACTGCTGAGGGGATCAGCAGGCGAGACAGGAGAGGTCTGCAGCGCCATGTGGGAAGCTCCCTGGCCGGGGATCGAACTCGTGCTGCAGTGGCTTCGGATAGCTTCATAGTGCTGACTTTAACCCTTGTGCCATCAGGGAGGTCCTGCCTGTGCTGTTCTTTAGTGAGAATACCTTAGCTAGTCTTTCTACCTTTCATGCCATTTTGCCCCCTAGGTTTTTAGTCTACTGGGCTGTTGCCATCACAATAATCACTGAGTAGGACTAATACCAAAGGCTCACATGTCTGCTAAGGGTCCCTTCAGAAAAGGAAGAATGAGGAGAAAATAAAGAGGAAAATTTTTTATCTCTACCTGTACTGGAAGACTCTAAATTCATTCAGTAAACATTGAGAAATAAATGTTTACTCTGAAAGTCTCAAAATATGTATAGAAAATAGATGGTGAAGGAACGTAGCTGCTTCCATGGAAATTTTTATCTAGTTTTTATAACCAAATAGTCTTCATTATATATATACACATAAAGTGAAAGGTTATTTTTGTCCTGATAGATTGAAAGAACAGTAGATTATGCAACAGAGTTCCTTCAAGTAAATGCCTTATAAGAAAACTCATAACCAACAAACTTCAAGGGCCATGTGGTGTTTTGTGTATCGAACCAATAAACTCATTAAAACAACATTGGTAAACCCAAACACGGCACAATGAAAATTCTAATACAACCCACATTAACCAACCAACTTTAAAATAATATCTTTGCTATGTACTAAGGTTAAAAATTCAGCAAATTCTTGCTATTTTTTCCATTTGAGATCATGTGTGGTTTTCTACTTTCCTGAGAAGAACACTTTTGTGACTTTTTTTTTCATTAAAGGAAGGTTATTTTTGCAAGTAGACATCTTTTGTAGAAATTCCTGTTCTATTTAATCAAGATCTCAAGAAAAGGCAGCACAAAAATGCGTTCCAGTTTTTTTAGTGAAAAATGAAAATTCTTAGGTTCTCTTAGTGTAGACTTTGGAAAGAAAGGCATGAACATAAGGCTAACCATCATGGTGTGTTTGTGTGTATGCGTGTGGGAGGGAAGGCGGTAGAAGGAGGAAATAAAGGAATGTGGCTGCAAGGTTGAGTAATAATCTGAAACACTTGGCTTCTAGTTGTGAAAGATGAGCAACATGGGGAAAAGGCTGGGCTAACAAGGGTCCACTTGAGGAAAGCTTAATCTCCACTAGCCGGCTGACAAGGAAGGTCAGCTCAGTGCACACATTCTTAGCTAGAGGTGGGCTCCCTTTGCCAGGACAATTGTCTCCTGCATTCCAGCTTCTGAACTGAACTCAAGTTGCCTTCATACAAACACCATTCTTAAAAGGGCTGGCTCTCCACTGCCATCCCATGTCAAGGTTATGCATCATTTGCACCTAACTGTTGGAACAAAGGAAATTGTTTCTTACTGGTGTGCTGGTGTGTGTGTGTTTGTGTATATGAGATCACTTTCTTTCCCCATAACCACCATAGTCCTTAGAAGATCAAACAAAACTTCTGAAGTCAGGAAGGGAAAAATGAAAATGGAAAATGTACATAAATTAAAATATAAGACACTTGAAAATTAGAAACTGCTAAAAAAAACTTTAAATTACGTCAAATTAGTAGAAAACTAGAGTGTAAGGGAGCAGTTTGAAGAGATTTTAGAGATTATACCACAATGTATCCTAAATTTTCAAACATCAGTACTTACTTGATGAGGGGCTCTTTACAATGAATATAGTTTATAATTAGATGGCCATATCTTGGTTATCATGTTGACAATGATCAATACATGTTAATTTACATCAGCAAATGAACTGAGGAAGTGAAGCAAATAAATGGGCAGTTCAGGAAGGTTTCTTCTTTGTTTGAAGGAGGGGACTTTTTTCTGGCTTTCCAGATTTCCAGTTTACACAGAAGACTTTATTACTGGCCTAATTGTTAAACCAGACATAGGCTATGGATGGATGGATGGATGCATGGATAGATAGATGGGTGGAGAGAGAAAATTTTGAAATGATTTTCCATTCTGTGTTAAATAAATGACACTGTGACACCTTTGTATCATCAATTCATCTCATAGGTTTTTAAGGTGAATACAAACTCAAATAAAATTGACCTGTTAAGAATGTTCATGTCTCTTAGAACTGGGAAATTGTTCCATAGAATTCAGTTACTTTACTTGACACACAGACCTGTTCATAGAAAAAAAAGATGTTTTACTTTTAACTTGGAAGTCACTAGTCTATTAATCATCCTTTATAATTGCAGGCAGCTATCACAATTTATCTTTGACACGGAGACAAGAAAAATTGTTTCTGTAGAAGAAAATGGCTATATGAAAAGCTATCTACTAAACTTAAAATACTGGCTTGAAACTTTATGATATTATTCTAATTTTGTTGAAAATTAAAAACTGCATTTGCCAGGATTCCCTGGAGAGATATTTCTGGTTATAGAGCTTCACAAATTGTGTTCCTGAAAAGAAAAATGTACTGAAATATTTCAGCACCAATGCAATTACTGTTAGGGTTGTGTTTCTTGACTTTCTGGTAAACTGGCCCTGAAAATAGTTTCAAAGAGGTCTATTAATATTTTGAGCAATTGGAACTGTCCTTGGGATAAGCAGAGAAGCCCAAAGTTAGGGATGATAATAATACCTATGTGACAGGTTATTGGGGCCATATTACTGAATGAAGCACTTAGGATAATGCCTGGCACAAAGGAAGCACAATCTAAATGTCAGCTGTTATTATTGTTATTGAAATACTAAACTAATTTGGATTTTTAAGTTTCAGCATGTTTGCTCAACAATTCATTGCAACATTTAAACTGAACACAATTTAATTGTAATTCAAATGTGGCTGGGATGTACTTGGGAGATGTCAATAGCTTTGTGTTGTTCTGTTACTTGCAGACAAGTGGTTCTCATCTATCTTTTCCTGATTAGCCCCTGGGATTTCAGTAGCTGGTTCAGCTAATCCTATTCAATGAACATCACAAATAGTTACTGAATATCTGTTAAGCATCAGGCACTGTTGTGGGCACTTGGAATAAAAAATGGAACATTTCCTACCTGGATGAATTCATAGTCTAGTGAGGAGGATAAACCCCAAAGGGAAGAGAGTCCATCATCATCATTACATCCTGAAGTATTTTTCCATCTGACTTTAAGGAAGTTGGTTTCTTTTCTTTTTTTTTTTTTAAGAGTAGAAATATCCAAATCTCTGTAATTTTCTCCCCCCCCCTTTTTTTTTAAAGAACTGGGGTACAGGACAGAGGTGTGGAGGTGAGAGGATTCACCAGAGACAGAATGGGGAAAAGAATAGATGGATTGATTGAAATACACTGCTGAGGGGAGCAGTGGGCAAGTCAGGAGAGGTCTTCTGTGCCATGTGGGTAGCTCCCTGGTCGGGGATCGAACTCATGAAGCCGTGGCTGCGGACAGCTTCATAGGTTGCTTTTTTACCCTTTGTGCCACCAGGGAGGTCCCACGGAAGTTGGTTTCATAGACATAGGTTAATTCCTTTGCGTACACTCAAAATAAATTTTAGCTTCTCCAATCTCAGATTTACACACTGAAAATGGGGTAATTATTATATGAGGGTATGAGGAAGGATTCTTGCTTCCAAAACATCTTTTAAACAAGTCCCCTATGAATGCTAACACCCTGTCAACAATTCTTTAGCATTATCACTAGATAACATTATTCCATTTTTTGAAACCAAATAACTGAATGTTCTTCTTTCTACCAGTTGCAGGTAAGGCATGCCCATTGGGCTCAATCGATGAAACAGAAAAATTAACTGAAAGAAGTGAAAGAAAATGCCAGGGGGTTAAAGAATGGGTCTGCTTTGTATCCTGTAACCTACAGAGAACAAAATTAATTTTGAATTATAAAATGTTTTTTATTTTTTTAAAGATTTATTTATTTATACAAGCCCTGGGTACAGCAGAAGCGCGGGAGGGTGAGAGAATTCACCAGAGCCAGAGTGGGGAACAGAACAGGCAGAATGATGAAATACACTGCTGAGGGGAGCAGTGGGCAAGGCAGGAGAGGTCTGTTGGACCATGTGGGACACTCACCGGTGACCGGGGATTGAACCGGCGGTGCAGAGGCTGCGGGTAGCTTCTCGCAGCCCAGCGCTCAACCGCTGTGCCACAAGGGGAGGCCCGAATTTTGAAAATTTTTATGGAAACTCCCACCTTGTAGCTTATAAAGTGGCTTCTTTCCCATAGATAATGAGTTCCATGGGTGAAATTAAGCATGTAGTTGGCAACTATAACGACTGAGTAAAAATGTGGATTGAAGGGCCTCCCCTGGTGGTGCAGCTGGTTGAGCACAGCGCTGTGAAGCTGTCCGCAGTCTCTGCAGTGCCAGTTCTATTCCCGCAGGCCGCAGAGATGCCCACATGGCGAGGCAGATCTCTCCTGTCTCATCCGCTGCTCCCCTCAGCAGTGTATTTCAGTCAGTCTGCCTGTTCTGTTCTCCGCTCTGGCTCTGGGGAATCCTCTCACCCTCCCACGCATCTGGCCGTACCCCAGTTCTTGTATAAATAAATGAATAAATCTTTAAAAAAAATGTGGATTGAAGTTGACAGATCTAGAAATAAAAGAGTTGTACTAGGTTTGAACTCCTAGGTAGATTTAGCCAATGAAATTCTACTAAGATACCCCAAAAATAGCAACAGGGTCAGATAATCAGCTTGTTTTCATAGGTCTATGTGAGTTATGGCTTTAATGTCGGTCTGATTCATCTCTCTACAAAATGAGACTCTAGAAAGGAAAACATTGCAACAGCAGTAAGGTTGAATCTCATAGGAAGGAATTTGCCTTCTTATGAAGAACTCAATTTACTAGAAATAACTACTGGTGGTAGAGTGTTTACAAGGAAATGTACCATTTAGCATTATTATAAATTTATATAGATAACTGAACAAAATAAAAAAAATTCACAAAATTGCTCAGTAGAGCTTGTAAGAGCTCACTACTGTTTTTCATTTCTATTTTATGGCATATGATTTGGATTGATTGGAAACAGACTTAAATTTATAGCTAAAATGACTATGTTCTGAATTTAATAGAAGAAATACAAAAAACTCTTTTACTAAGACAGGTAGTATTAGGTATCATTTATAAAACTGTAAATATTTTGCAGTGTCATTAATTTTATAACTTTATTGGGTTAATTGCTTACTTGGGTATCATTTCTATGACTTTGACAGTTATGTTCTAGAAGTTGAAAACAATCAAATAGTTCAGATCAAAAAAGCCTAACTATGAGAAATCATAGACCGGTGTTGTATTTTTAAACTTGTAAACTCATTCAAGTGGAAGGGAGTGTTTCCATTATCAAACTCAATTTTATTTGACTATAAAGATTATATTTTGATTCCGATCTTCTAACTCAGCTGTGTTTGCTATCTTTTGTTGCTTATCAGAACTTCTTTACTCTGAAGAAAACATGTAAGGAGGAAAAAGATTGGAGATCATATTTATTATATATAAAAATTCATTCTCACACAAGCCCTGCCAGGCACAAGTTGAGCATATTCAGTAAAATATTTATTCTAATCTACACTACAAAATTGTTTCAATCAGAAGCACTACATTAAAAAAGTCACTTAGACTAATTTAATCAGTTCCAATAATTGTTCCTATAACCAAACAATTACTAAACAAACAAAACATCAAAACCTTGGGTATCCTGGAGAAAAAGAAAGAACTTCATCAAAATGCAGAAAAGTCATTGATATTATGTTTTAAATAAAATTTAAAAGTAGGTTGTATAACAAACTGTAAATTTTGAGGTTGATCTGAATTTTATGACTATTATAACATTTAAGGGTTTGTAACCATTGCTAACGTACCAGCATCTTCCTCTATTTAAAATACTTTGCTTTAAGGGAAGCAGGAATATATTGAATTATCTCAAAGAAGATTCTGAAAATGTTTTCAAATTTTGAAGCTGCAGCTTAAATTCCTAAAACCCAAGTATATGATGGCTGTACTTCATTTAGCTAATTGAGGTTTTTGATCAGTTTTATTAAAACCCATTTTAATAATTGTATAATTAAATAGTATTGCAAAGTCACAGTACATAAATGAAGAAAACATTCTCCCGTTTTCTTTGGTTCTTGTGACAGAAATTTGTTTGTAGATGAAATGTTCATGTCTTTCAGCAACAGCAGGAAAAATTCAGTTTTATTTAAAATGGCTTAGAAAGCATATTTACAATATTAAGATAGTCTTTAGGATTTAGTTCTATATGCATGTCACACTGATAAAAGACCCATCAAAGTAGCGTAAGGAGCCTACATTGAAGACCTTATTAGCAAAAATGTCCACATCTCACACATTAAAGTAACTTGTCTACAATAAGATTAGATGGTAGAACCTCTTTATTTCTGAGAGATCACTGCTGCCAGATTAAGATGTATTAAACACTGTAAATACTTGTCTGCTTTAATCTCTCCACGTTGGTATATTGCTTACTTTCTTCTGAGTGAGCTTTATTTGTTAGCCCCTGATGTAAGATCAGAGACTATAGCCCATGGAGGGGTGGAAAGGAAGGCAGAGGGGGAGAGAAAAAGACAAGATTGAGGATTAAGATTTTCTAGTGGTTCCACCACGTTTAGTGGTCCTGTTAAAGACCTACTGGGGAATGCAGATCAGTAAGAAAAGAGTGAATATTGATGTTTGAACTGGCTTACGATTTAGCTTTTCTGGGGAAGATAGATAATAAAATTGCATGTAAACAGCTCTAGCCTTCTATGCAAAGATTTCAGAAACTTTCTTTATCTATGAGTCTGACCAGCCAGCTATCAGATCGTGGAAAATCTATTTGCCAAATGTGTACAGCTGAAATGTGCCATCATCCATCTGTTAGAAGAAAATGAAATGCCTGTTCTTTTTGTGGGTAGGGGAGGAAGATCAAGAGATAACATTTTGACTCAAATAAATGGTGATAACCCACCACAAACAATAAAAGATAGTAGTCTGGCCTTCTACCCACATTAGTCTTTGCACACCGCAACTTTCTCATCAAAATTTAATTACCACTGGGCCCCAAAGGCATAGGGCTGTAACTTAGTGTTCTCTTTCAACAGCAAAGGCAGCTTTCAAGCTTCCTTTTTCTTGAAATTAGAAAATCACTGACATGTACTTATTTAATTGAACATAAAAAAATAAAAATTCTCTTATAGGATATGAATGCCCATGTGAAGGCAGAAATGGACACATAATTCTAGGTGTAACCAAAAGAGGGCACCATCTACCTTTAGTGTCTGCACAGAGTCCCTGTGGCTCCTACCTACTCCCCACTCCCAATCCAGAGTGCCAAAGCCCTCAGCCCACAAAGGAAGGGCATTCCATGGCCTCTGGCATTTTGTATTCTAGAAGGAGACCAAATTCTGAAGTGGCTTTATGAAGAACATCAGTTGGGTTATTCAGCACTGATTTCTGTGCTCAGCCCTCATATTCTGTGAAATGCCACTTCTGAGTTTACTATTTCATAGGGCACTGAGAAAATTTCCCCCAGGCCAGAGTATAGGCTGCCATCGTAGTACCAGGAAACATGACAATTAACTTCCTGATGGTATCTTGACTGCAAGGGGTTATCTATAATGATAAATAGAGAGGGGAACAGTGGCAGTGAGATCTCCCTCAGCACATGGAGGATACAGTTAAATGCATTTGAGGTATGTGGGAAATAATTGGAAGCTGTCTTTTATGCCAACTTGAAGTAACAGAAGCCTAACAAATGTTCCTTCTTTCAAGTGGGAGAAAAAGCCTCCTGACTCTACATTCATACATTTGTTTTGTGCATCTAAAAACACGTTTTATAAAAGTTTATGATCTAAATAATTAGGCAAGTGGGGCGGGTAGGAAGGGGGTTGCACACCTCCCTTGAATATAGTCAGTTTCTTCAAAGCAATGGGAAAGAATAGTTTTAGGTTCTTAAGTGAAAACTGCCACACTGCTCTCAGAAATTCACTCTACAGGAAAACACATGACTTCTGAAACACTGATTTAGTAGTTAAACCAGAGCGACTGGCCATGAGTATTTCCCTTTGTAGTAAGGCAGCTGTTTAGGAGGAGGAAATGTGAACTCTTAGAGAATGATCATTTAGGAGAGCAGATTTCCATCACTGTGAAAACCTCACCACTGCATGCGATGTGTGCCATGCAAGGGAAAGCTGGTGGGGAGAACAGATAATTGTATAACCCTTTCAGGCACAGCAAAACAGCCCAAATAGTTTTATGGTAGATGAGGAGGAAACTGCCATCTACTAATACTAAACTCTAGCAGGCTCGTCCTTCTCTTTGAATACAACATTAAGCTAGGTAAAAAAAAAAAAAAAAACCCAGTTTCCTCCCTCCCTGTCTCTAGAAAAAGAATCACTATCTAGCGGAGAGCGTTGTGCAAGCCTCTTCATGTTTCTTCCCTCGGGAAAACAACTAACCAGAGGAAAGATCGAGTTCACCAACATCCCCACGCTCCTGCCAGGGTACATCAGAGAAGCCGAAACTGTTATTGCAAGGGCTCGGGGTGGGCTCGCCGCAGTGCCTCGAATTCGTCTAAATGTGTCACGTTGTGCTTTGCACCTTTGCCGGAGTGACCCCAAACCTGGTCTTTCAGCCCCAAGGAACCGACCCCAGATTCTTCACGGGGGGAGGGGAGCAGTTTCTGGTCCCCGAGAAGCGAGTTCCTCCTGGGTCACCTCATCCACCCAACCACCTGTTACCCTCAAGGCCTGCGCTTCCCAAGGACAGTTATGAAATGAGCCTCTGCCTCATCTCTGCTGCGGGGGGTCTGTCGGTTGTGTTGTGGGGACGAGGGATCCCCGAGGGCTGTCAGAGAGCTCCAGGTCTCCCCTCCGGTGCAGGCGCCGCTGTTTACCCGCCCGGCCGCCTTCAGCCCACTTCCCTTTACCTCCCGGGAGGAGGAGATGGTTAAAGATTACACCGCGGCCGCGGGCACTTCAAAGGGCGGCTCGGGCAGCCAAAGGTAAAGATAACGTTCTGGCAGCTCTAATGGGGTTTGTGGTTGCCACATTTTAATCGCTCCATTTAAAAAAAAAAAAAAGAAAGAAAGAAAAGAAAAAGGTTACATCACACGACCATGCAAGGGGATGCAGAGGAAGTTCCTTTGGAGCTGGGCACGCTCGAGTCCTCCTTTGGGGAAACTTTTTGCGGCCCATCTATTCGCTATGCAGACGAGGATGCAAGGGTGGGTTGGGGACCGACCCCGCAGCCTGCCCTTAGGTTTCAGACTCGGGGACACGAATGACCACTTCGTAGGTAAATGTCTACACTCGCAGAAATGCGCCCTGCGACCTGCCTAGAACTGGACAGAGAAGCTGCTGCTCACCAGTGCTTTCCCGGGGTGGCCCTTGAAGCTGTTTTACTGTGGGCTCAGAAAGTGCGGGAGCACTACCCCCTGAGACGCATGCATTTTCCCCTGAGACCCCAACACGTCCAAGATGCCCTTTGCACACTCTCCCGCTCCCTCCAAAGCTGCAGAGAACGGAGGAGCCCCCCCGTCTGATGCTGGGTTCCCTCTCTTCCCTTTGCCCTCGTCCCAGAACGAACCGGGAGCGCACTTACAGGTAGGAGGTGAAGACGCTGAGGTTAGCGGGCAGTTCCGAGAGCCCCGAGTCCGAGCAGTCCACCCTGAGCAGCATCCTGCCGTCGGGCTCACACTGACAGTGCTGGGGGCACCCTCGCAGCAGCGCGCTGGGCCTCGGGGAGCCGCCCCCGGCCGCCAGTTGGAGCAGGACCGGCAAGGACAGCAGCGCGCAGACGAAGGAGGTGTCCATGGTGCCGGGGCAGAGGGCGGCCGGCGAGACGCAGTCGGAGGGCACCGTCGGGGCTGCTGCGCGGCGTGGCGCGGCGGACGCGACTCGGCGGGTTCTGCAGCTCCACGGGCGCGTGCAGCGCGGGGCGCCTTGCTCCTGCCCCCCGGCGGGGGCGCGGAGGACTAGCGCGGCGGGGCCGGGCCGTGCCCGCTGCGGCCACGCGGGCCTGGGGAGCGGCCCTCGCTGCAGCCACCGCAGGGGCGAAGCGCGTTGCTGCTGCAGGCGGCCTGCGCTGTGTGGAGCAGCATCTCCGCTCGCACGCTCGTTTTTTTAAAGCGCTCCAGCCCGAATTGCGCGCCCAGTGACGTCAGCCGAGCCCGGCTTTCCAGGCACCCCCCGCCCAGCCTTACTTTCCCCCCCGCGGGTCCCCTCCCTCCTCTGCGGAGTCCAGGGCTGGTGAGCGGCAGGCGGCGCGAGGTGCAGGCGAGCTGCTGGCGCTGGAGCTTTGGCTCCGCTGGCCAGGTCGGCGCTCAGCGCCCCACGAGGGGCAGGGGACCCGGCCCTCACCCCCACCAGCCTTCTGGACGCTCAGATCTGAAAGCCGAAAGCGACCTGCTTCAGAGGGACGCAGACGGACACAGACGGACAGGCACCGAAGGATGCGTCATGGTCTCCCCACGCGCGTTTCAAATAATGGAGAAGATACGTGGAGAGCTTAAAACAAAACAAAAGCTAAAATCCGACCCAGAAAAATAGTTAGGTTATCAGGGTATGGATAACGTCCTTACCAGGGTAAGGATAAGCGTCTCCAGAGGAACGATGGGTGGCCTTTTTGATCCTCACCTCACACCGCACTGTCTGACTCGCTTTTGCCCTAAAATCAAAGCGCAGGGTTAATCGCTAAATAAATACAACTCGCGAGCAAGCACTCCAGGGCTGCCTTCGTAACTCAGCGGGCCCGGGGAGTCGAAGGGACTGTTTTTTCAAAGTGTTTTAGGACCCTGGAAGTCACTTTTAGTTAAACAATGTTGGACAGATAGACAGATGACTGTTTGGTTTGGTTTTGTACAGAGGGCCTTTTCATCCTAAGTATCCTAGAGATTTCTAACTCACTGTAGTCCTACCCAGATGAGAGACACTGGGGCTCTGGGAACCACTGCCCAAGGCCAGTGCAAAAGGCAAGGTCTCATGCTCCTTAAAGACTGTCCTACAGAAATATGATTTCACTCAAGTGCAATATACAGAAACAAAGCAAACGAACAAGCAAAATAAAAACAAATTCTTAGATACAGAGAAGACAATGGGGTTTACCGGAGTGCAAGGGTTGGGGCATGTGAAATGGGTCAAGAGGATTCACTGTGCATAATGGATGGAAGCCAGGCTCTTGGTGGTTGTTATGATGTAGAGTAGACAGATGTTCAAGTGTAATGCTGCACACATGAAACTTGCATAATGTTATAGATCAGTGTTACTGTGGTGCCCCCCAAGTAGTGTCCTATAATGAATCTACAGAAGAAAGAAGGGAAAAGTCTGGGGTTCTCTTGTAGAGAAGACCTCCGTATGGTATAAGCCTCCCTCTCCAGAGCTAAGTGAGCAGCCGGAAGAGGCGACAGCCCAAGCGTGCCACATCAACTCACAAAAATGCACAATTATCACTCCCAGGCATAATGCCCTCCTTGCTTCCTGAAAGCTTTTAAGGCCTTCCTTTTTTTTTTTCTTTTAAAGATTTATTTATTTATGGATACAAGAGCTGGGGTACAGGCCAGAGATGAGGGGGGTGAGAGCATTCACCAGAGACAGAGTGGGGGAAGAGAACAGACAGACTGACTGAAACATACTGCTGAGGGGAGGAGTGAGCGAGACAGGAGAGGTCTGTTTCGCCATGCGGGTTGCTCCCTGGCCGGCTGGGGATCGAACTCATGCTGCAGAGGCTGCGGATTGCTTCATAGTGCTGTGCTTAACCCCTTACTCCACCAGGGAGGCCCTCAAGGCCTTCCTTAATCTTCCGCGTAGCCTCTCCTGCTCGATTTCCCATATAAACTCCTGAATTGTGTAGGTGGAAGGATTTTTAAAAAAATTTTTTCATGATAGGTGTATTTGCCCTCCATTTCAGGAGCGGTCTTTACATTTGGCTGATCACCGATAAAACTTTTAACAATATATAGATTCCTGGACCCAAACCTATATTCTAAACATGTTCTTTCCTTGGGTAAATCCTATCATCACGAATTTGAGATTGTCTGGATGAGAGGGTAAAGAGGGTGGCTAAGATTTATTTACAACATCCTTCTCATTTTGCAAATAAAAAAACTGTGATCTAGAGATTCTGGAAAATATGACAGTGGCTGCTAAAAACTGTGTTAATCCAGGATTCTGGACATGGCATAAGGCTTTGTTGTATTCTGCTCCTCCACTTGTCTCTATGGTAGCTCCATACCCGCTACCACCCTTTGCTTATTCTTACAGTATTTCTTTTTCCTTCAGCCACATTTATAGAATAACTTAGTTGCCTACTTTTCTGCCTTTAAAAAAAAAATAAAAACCTACCTTCATATTACTTATTTTGTAAGTGCAACTCAAGACCCTATTGTTTCTGTGAAACCCCCCATGATTGTAGTCTGCATTAATCTTCAATCAATGAACATTTGTAGAATAACTACAATTAGGATGCAGCAGTGACGTGGAGAGGCAAGTTAGCTCTCCTTAGGGAGTTTGCAGATGAAAGGGGATGACATACTCTGAGCAGGAATTCCAAGGATGATGACTATAATATTGCACAGTTTTGCCTAACGTTTTCTTGAATGCATATTGTTTTGCTTTGCCATCTTTATTGTGATAACTTTGGAGGCAGGGACTTTGCCTGTAGAATTTATATTGTGGATTCATGATAGTGGGTACTTAAATATTTATTGACAGACTGACTTCCCAAAATAGACATCCAAATATGCTTGTGTCCACCATCTGTCTAAGGACTTTTGGTCACATTTTCTTTGACTTCAGGGTTGCTAAAAAAAATTAAAAAATCATTGCACTTTGGTTGTGGAATGAATGAGGTAGAACTGGATTTGGATCTAGAGTCTGTCAGTTGCAAGCTGTTTGATCAGGGTCACTGAATCAGCCTGTCTCTGTTTCCTTTTCTGCAAAAGGGGGTAATATTCACCTAGATTGTTAAAATGTCTGGAACTTGGCCTACATCAGAGTATAGTTGCAATCTGTGTTAGTGTTTTTCCTTTTCAAGAATAAAAGTTTGTTAACAGATTCATGTAGAGCAAAAATTCTGATTCAATAGATGGGGAGGGGGGAAGCTACAGTGGGTGAAGTGAGGCGTCCTGTGCATCTGTTACTTTTTGTTGCTTTCCCAACATTTCTCCTCTCTTCTTTTGGTAAGAGCACACCACACTTTTTCTTTGGGGAACTATCTCCCAGACCTTAAGTGATTCTAGAAGGGGTGTAAATCACATGGCCCTACCTCCCTGCCTCTTGGATAGGTATATGATCAAACAGAACAATCTGAATTTGTTTGGGGATTTGTCATGGACCCTGGAGTTAGAAGGCCTTCTTTTCTGGCTTCATGAGCTACAAGGACAAGAAAACCTGGGACTCACAGGGGCTGCCATTCTGCCTTGTGGAGAAAGCTCACGGGGGAACTGAACATTAGCATTAGCAAGGAGAGACACCTGTAACTAAAACTATTAAACTTCAGTGCCTCCCATTTGGGTGAATCAATTTTTTTAAAAATATTTATTTTTTATTTATTTATGCATACAAGAACTGGGGTGTAGGCCAGAGGAGTGGGGGCAAGGGGTGAGAGGATTCACCAGAGGCAGAGTGGGGAGCAGAACAAGTGGATCTACAGAAATACACTGCTGAGGGAAGTAGCAGGTGAGACAGGAGAGGTCTGCTGCGCCATGGGCCTTAGTTCCCTGGTCTGGGGATGGATCTCATGTTGTCGTGGCTGGCAATAGCTTGATAGCTCTGAGACTTTAACTTCTGCACCACCAGGGAGGCCCCAATTTTGTTTACTTGCATGAGTTAGCTAGTGGGATGAAGCTGTGATCATTTGCAATCAAGAATGCCCAGTAAAATTCTGAAAACTCGGGAAATGTGAACATTTAAGAGTGACTTAATGACCCCTCACGATTTTATGGCACTTAAAACATAGAAAATGATATGGTTTGAAAGATTTGTTCAGCTAACAGTGATATATTCATATTTATAATTTTGGAAGGTATCTCAGTGTTAATGAGCTGGTGTATAATGGAATATCTTATGCCAGGATTGAAATAACTTTTTACTTCTTAGATTCTTAAATTGCAAGGTCCTAGAATGGATTCTGGTAAACTATGGTCTGGTACATGTCTACTTTCTGGCTTGCTAAATGGATATTTCCTAATTCTTTAATCTTTGATAAAAGTCCACCACTAAAAACATTCATGTATACCACAAGAATTACTAATAAGCTTAGTTGAAGCATGCCAGGATAATTTTAGTTAACAGGTAAGTCAATATTTCTTTTACAAGTATAGTGAAATAGTGTTTACACAACTGGTGGGCTATTATGGACTTATTTAACTTGTTTGAAAGAGTATAGAGCCCATTATTTGCCTTGTTCATTTTACATTCATGATATAATCAGGCTTATGCTGAATTTCTTAACTTCCTTTCCCCAACAAAGTCTAATTAATTGAGAAAGGAGGAGGATTTAAGAATAAAGATCTATTTTCTTTCAGAATTATTTATTTTGTAAGAAGGCATTAGTTCAGCTAATTCATTACTTTGAAATAACCTATTATATAAAATCCATCAGATCTGTCTTTGATATTATCCAACATAAAGGAAACCTTTAAATAGATCCACATGTTCACAACATGCTACAAGAAAGGATAATGGTAGATGATATTATCAATTTTTTAGCTCATTTTAATCCATTTGTCTTATTTCATGTATGGTAATGAACATAGCTCTACTAGTTTGTAGCCTGCTTCCTGAGAACATGTGTCCAATCAAAATCACATGTAAACCAGGGGCAGGCTTTCTTTTCAAACCAATAATAAAATTAATGAGAAAAACTAAAATACTGAAATTAAATGATCTTTTCTATTCACATGCTTTATTTGATTCTGCTCAAGACCACATTAGTATCCAGACAAACTCTTCCCTATGACCAATGGGATGGGTCTTTCTGTCTTTTTCTAACTACATTTTGAGGATTTTTAACCATTTACCACGTCCACAAACATGGGTCTCACTCCAAAATGATGAGGCGCTAACTGGTTCCCATTTTGAGAACCTTTCCCCAAGGCATTTCCTAGAGTATATACAGAGCCACAATCTCTTACCTGCAATTCTGAAATCCCACAACCTCTGAAAAGGGAATAGCTTTTTGAAACAAATTTGGGGGCGCAACCAGAACTGAACAAATCTGAGCTGTTTATAGTCTTTATTTCCATGTTGATATTCACTCAATTTCCTGCAGAAATGTTGGTGTATTTGATTGCAGGATGCTTCCTCAGATTTCTCTGGGAGTCTGATACAATATATGTGATACTGTTCTTACTATAGTCCATTTTTTAAATTCTCAAAAATTTTGGATTCTGAAATACTTGTGGACCCTGCTGTTTTTTGGCAGATTATAGATCCGTAAACAACAGCAGACTTTGGAATAGTTACCTCATAAACAATTTTCAGGAACAATTTCATAAATAATTTTACAAAAGAAAGCGGGGCACTAGCACTCATTAGATGAGGAAAGGGTGAGGAGCACCATCAAGAGCAAAATTCAGAGTGTTGAGTAAAGAGATGTGCTGGGTGGTCACTAAATGATACATCGCCCTATGCTCAGGAGGGACAGAATTTACTGTGGGAATATATTCATGAAATGGCTAGTAGAAAAATTCTATATGTTAGGAGTAACATAAACACTGGAGTATAAATAACAATTGGTAAGCACATTCCAGAAAAGAAAAGTCAGAGACACTGGTCAGAAATAGTAAAGAGAAGGATTTGTAGAGCTCACCTAGAAAACCAAGATATAGATTTTATTCTATGGACATACAGGATTTTAAAAGTAAAACTAGCAAATACAGAGCACACTATTTCCCCAAATGCTTTATTTTGATAAGTCTGGTGTATTTTAATTGAGTATGCATAGTAGCATTTCACTGCAATTACAATCTCATAAAGCAGGGCAAAATATATTGCACAAACATTGTGGCTTTAGTCAATGAGTCATAATAAAACACTGCCCAGATTGCTGCAATTAAAATTTACAGAAACCTTTTGTTGAGTGTTGTGAGGTTTGTGGATTAATAAAATGGGCCTGTTTGTTTTAATTTTTCTTTAACAAGGAATAACATTTTGATTCTAAGTTTCATAGATTTTTTTCCTCTTTTGCAGCTTGCACCCAGAGCAGTGCGAGCAGCCCTGCCAAACTCCTTCCTGAGAACTGCCTCATACAGGCTATGTATTTATCATTATCATCCTGTAAGAGCAGCCCTCATCAGCGCCCACAGATGAGCAGCATCAGCCTGAGCTCTGCTTGGTCAGCAGCTTTGAAGCAGCTTTGAAGGTTGTAGGGAACAAAACCAAACCATGGCAGTTTTGGAGACACATAGATCAGGCTTGAACCTAATCAGTGCCACTCAGATACAGCAGTTTACCCACCTTCTGCACAAGATGGTGCAGGGAAGATTGGATGCACTACTAAAGTTTTGGTTTTGAACCCTGAGCTGGTTTTTAAAACATACCAGGTCCAAACTCCCAGTGACCCCAGTTAGGGTCAAGCTTGCACCAGCACCAATTAACTCTTGGAAACAGCTGGTTTAGAAAATGGACCAATCCAGCTTGAAAGGTGGCTATCCTGAAGGGATACCTGCTTATATCTTCAAAGGTTCAGTTGGCTTGAAATGAGGGTTCTGGAAGGTTGGTTCAGATTCAAAGAAGCTTCAGGAGGAAACTTTGGCAGAAGACCTTTGCTTCAGCTGCATTCATTAGGAGTGCTGCTGGCCTATGCCTGGCATCTCTAAAGAGCTGTCAAAAGTGGTGCCATGGTCCTCTGGCACTGCCTCTGATGACTGTCCAGTCTGGCCTTGGGCACTGCCCATCCAGGTCTTCATATTGCTGCCATGCTGTTGTGGTGCTGCCTTGGCAGTGCCACCTGTGACTGTCTCCATCCAACTCTGCAGATGAATTGGATCCTGGCCTACCGCTTACCCGCATGTGCCACCAGTTCCAAGCTTTCCTTGAAGGGACAACGCTATTGTACATGAACAGCTTTTGGTTTGGATCACTGGCCACTGTCTGGGGTAGGTCAGCCCGCCATTTTTTGGCCTTGCACACACTTTCCTTTTTCCTAATTTCCCCTTTGTAAATAAACCTGTTTTTGCACCTTAAGATTGAGCTATGTCAACAAAAACAAAGAGAAACCCCACCAACTGGGAGAACATTTTTGCACCCAACACTAATGATAAAGGACTGATCACAAAAATCTGCAAAGAGCTGATGAGACTCAACAACAACAAAGAAAATAATCCAGTCAAAAAATGGGCAGAAGAGCTAAAAAGAAACTTCTCTGAAGAGGAAATGCAAATGGCCAACAGGCATATGAAAAAATGTTCAACATCACTTGTCATCAGGGAAATGCAAATCAAAACTACCATGAGATACCATCTTACACCAGTGAGAATGGCACATATTAAAAAAACTAGCAACAACAAATGCTGGCGAGGGTGTGGAGAAAAAGGAACTCTTCTGCACTGTTGGTGGGAGTGCAAACTGGTCCAACCACTGTGGAAAGCTGTGTGGAGATTTCTGGACCTACTAAACATAGAGCTTCCATATGATCCAGCAATTCCACTCCTAGGTATTTACCCAAAGGACACAGAAACATCAATTCCAAAGAACACCTGCACTCCTATGTTTATAGCAGCACTGTTTACAATAGCTAAGCTTTGGAAACAACCCAAATGCCCAAAAATAGATGACTGGATCAAGAAGATGTGGTACATATACACCATGGAATATTACTCAGCATTCAAAAAAGATAAACACATGGAATTTGCAGCAACATGGATGGCGCTGGAAGGGATCATGCTCAGCTAAATAAGCCAAAAAGAAAAAGAAAAATACCGGATGGTCTCACTCATAGCAGGAATCTAGAAAACTTAAATAAGGGACCAGGAAAATGAATAACTATAAGAAAGTGAAAATCAAAATCAGCAAAAAACTATGAACCAGAGACACTTTTAGGGGGGCGGGGGTGGGAGGGGAGGGATTGGGGTCAGAATGGGGGGGCTGCAATTGTATGGGGAATATAACAATAAAATTTATTATCTAATAAAAAAAATGTTTAATGTCAAAAAAAAAAAAAAAAGATTGAGCTATGTCTTAGTATTTTGAGCACAAGGTGAGAAAACTCCAAATTGTGACACACTCCCCACCCAAGTTTTGCTCTATTTCAATTCCTGCTTTTACTACATATTTATGTCATTTCAGGTTTTGTATGTTAGAAACAACTTAGCAGGTTTTCTTTCTTTCTTTCTTTTTTTGGAGGTCTGGGATGCTAAAGTTTTCCATGTAAATTAATGGTAATTACTTTTTCACTCCACACCATTTCTGGCTAAAGATTCTATAGAAATGATCTACTTTCAGATATCAGGGGTAACCCCTACAGCTCTTGGGTTCTTGAGTCTCTCATATACCAGAGTTCAAGTGTCTGCCCTGTTATCTATAAGGTGTGGGAGCAACTTCATCTTTGAGGTCCAATTTCTTCTGCTTGGTGAAGATAATTTTACAAGTTTGTCTTCAGAACAGTTAGCATAATGAGAGCTAAGGTGTTACAGGGCTTCACATGCCATAAGCACTTAATGTATGGTAGTAATAAGGAACGTTCCAATCCTAAGAGTTTTTTTCCTTATGGAAGTTTATTTAGCGCTATAAGGATAGGACTAATAATGCAAGTGGATCTTTCATTTTTTTTTTCTTTTGCTTGAACACATGCTGTGCTTCCACATGAAAATAGAGTTTTTTTTTTTTTAAAGATTTATTTATTTATACAACAGCAGGGGTACAGGCCAGAGGTGCAGGAGGGTGAGAGGATTCACCAGAGACAGAGCGGGGAGCAGAACAGGTAGACTGACTGAAATACACTGCTGAAGGGAGCAGTGGGCAATACAGAAGAGGTCTGCCGTGCCATGTGGGTCTCTCCCTGGCCGGCTGGGAATCGAACCTGCGCTGCAGAGGCTGCAGGCAGCTTCACAGTGCAGCGCTCAACCCGCTGCGCCACCGGGGAGGCCCGAAAATAGAGTATGTTTCAAAATTTTGAGATCACCTTAATTGGGAACATTCGTTAATGAAACAATCTGAGTCATATTTGCAGGTCGCAGTTTCCAGTTTTAGCAAAGTCTCAACTCCGTGTTTTAATTAGAATGGATATTCAAAGTTCTCTATTGCACGTGCAATAAATGCCCAGCACTGGGAACATAGGGGAAAATACACGTGCTCCCTGCTTTCAAGTATATAATTCACTGCTAAATTGAGGTGAGACATGGAAAGCAGATGATTAAAATACCGTATAACAGGAAAAAATAATGCTGTTAGGGTAAAAAGGGGGAAAGGACCTAACTTTGTTTTGGAAAGGTTTTATAGAAAAGTGTTGTTTGGATGGAGTTCTGGTAGGTTCAGAAGGAGTTTAAGGTGAAGCAAAGAAAAGACATTGCTGGAGAGAGATGAAATGTAATTTTAGACCATGATATGCTGACTTAGCTGAGGGTGAACACATGTGAGACTTAGGAGACTGAAGTGGTGAAGCTAGAGAGATGACTCCAGCGTAGGGAACGCGTTGGAAGCCATGCTACCAAGCTTCGGTTTGATCCTAGGTGCAATAGAGGGCTGTGCATCTTAAAAGAGAATGACATTGTCATCCTTTATCTCTGGGAAAAGAGAACATCAGTGTTGGAGAAGTCAGAGGAAAGCAGTAGGTACAGGAGTTAGGAGTTATTGATTTGAGTATGCAGATTTGAGTGGGAGGCAAGAAAGAGTACTATCAGTATGTTCTAGTAGGCGTGAGTGTTAGATTTCTGGACAGCAGAATGGCAGAACTTGGTCACGATGGTCCCAGCAAGCTGAAGTGTCTCTGCTGTCCCTAGCCAGGGAGACTAGGAAGATAGTGATTATTTAATACCATATATTGTCATCATTTTTGTGTTCTTATTTTTGCCAGGTACTGTGCTAAGTCGTCACGTGTGTTCATATATTCCTCTCAACAATCAATAGGGTAAATATAATTATCTTTTAAACATATAAGGAAACAAATGTTCAGAGAAATAAACTAAGTAACTCTCTGAAGTTGCTTTACCACTCAGTGGCAGGGCTGATGCTGAATCTGTGATCTACTGGACTCTAAAGCTGTCCTTCTAAATCCTGGAAGTGGCTCAGTCTTTGAAATGAAGATAGTAAAATTAATTGGACGTGTTGAATTTGCAGTTGAGAAGTTTCCAAAATCATGAAGGGTGCTGACTATACCAGTACCTTTGCAGCTTCAAATCTTCCTTGATGTGGGTTCTTTTATTTGAACCAGACAAATTCTTGATCAGAGGCCTGTGTTTGGGTTGCCAGATGCAGGGCTCGAAAAACTCGACATTCAGGAACTGTGTCAGTGTCCTGACCAATTATGATGGCAAATAGTTTGGCAAGTGATTTCTAAGTTTCTCTATTCTACTTGAATGGTTTCAGTCACATTATGGTTGAAATTTGATGCATTTCAAAGGCATAAATATCTTATCCCCCTTTTATGGTGGTATTGAACTTACGTATTATCCTAGTAATTAAAAAAATCCCCTTATAAACTATTTTTTTTCTTAATTCTTTTTCTAGCACCAGGCCATAATCGTTTCTGAAGGTATTCTACAAATATTTGTGATGAGTCAATTACAAGAGGAATACAAGCCAGTTATAGACATATAATAATACATTTTGGAAACAAACAAGGAACAAAATAAAAATCCTGTGTCACCTTACCACTTGAAGACAAGAGCTGTTAACATTTTATCTATACCCTTTTAATCTATGGTACACACTTATTTTATTTAATTGCTATTACTTCTCACTTATAATGAGAAAAACATTTCCTCATCATTCAATGTTTTTGAAACAGTTTTTATGTTTTCATGATAGTTTATTTTTCCCATCCCACAGATTAGAAAATTGAGGTTCAGAGAATCTGAAGTCTTCCTTATGTACATAGCAAATTTGACTGTTCTATACATTATGTGACATTTCAATTTGGCAAGAAAGATTCAAAGTTTAGACATATAACCATATTAGAGTCCAGCATACAGGAAATTTATTAGGAGAGATTCAAAGGGCTATAGGAGTTTGAAGGCAGAAGGAAGCATCTCCTATTGGTGGAATCAGGGAAGATTTTTCTGGAGCAGGTTGTGTCTGAGGTGGGTCTGAAAGGATGGGCAGTGATTTGCCGTTGGAGGGAGACCTTTGAGAGCAGAGGACAGTATAAGCACAGGGATGATGGCAGAAAAGCTGAGAACCTGTTTGGGAGATTTGTCATTCATCTAATTTGGCTGACTTTGGGCTTTTTAAAAGTTCTGGTGAGGGGTAGAGACAGAAAATTGAAGTTTAGGAGAAGAATGAATTCCATCTCAAATGCTTAGTAGGCAGATGAGAAGAAGAGGAACTATATACTTCGGGGGCTTATTCTGGTGACAGGCCTGGGGCTATTGGAAGAGAGAAGATGGCAGAGACTGACTGAATGCTTACTTATTGACATTACTGTGTGCTGGGAGAACTTCAGAAGAATACCACAGTTCCCCAGCTGACTGGCTGGAAGAAAGGTGTTGCTAAAGTGAGCTGATTTAGGGAAGAGTCCAGATGTGGGTGTTTTGGGTTTGAGCAGGCCAGACACCGCTGGGATTCAAGCTGGTGCTTTAGAGAAAGGGCAGGGATCTGCCCTTACCATTATAAATCCAGCTGATGAGGTGCTCATGGTTGAGAAGGATATTGAGGGATGACTATAGTGTGGAAAGTGGGAGAGTTGTGGAGGGAGAGTCTAGATAAATCTTATATATTATCAAGCACTCACTGCTCCTCAGGCACTGTTCTAAGAATTTTACAGGTATTATTTAATCCTTACAACAACCCCATGAGGGAGGTATGTTAATAGCTTCACTTTATAGGCTAATTAATAATCAGTGGAAAATGTACTGAAGCCCACCCTCTAATAACTTTGAATAACTGTGGCACTAACTCAGTTGGGAGAGAAAAAAGTCTGATTAATATGCTTTTGGCTGAAACAAATGTTTACTAAATTAGAGTATGGACAATAAAGAAAACTACTACTGGAATTGGTTTAACAAAATTGTGCCAGGAATAGTTACAAGGGACTTGCAATTATTATTTCAGTGGTTTAATGAATAAATTGGTAATTATAAAAGTAACTTCCTTAAGATTATCCCCTTAAAGCAATTCTACAAGAATTTATTGATAACTACTACAGATTAAAGCTATGCTGGGCACAAAGAGGGTTTTGAAAGCAACATTTGTCAAAAAAATATGTATTGAGAAATTCCTCTAGCTTTAGCACTGGGTTTGGCAATGGAGATAATAATGGTAAATAAAATGAAAAAGATCCCTAACTTTCTGGAGCTTATGGTGTAGAAGGAATGACAGATATCTATATCATATCTGATATAGATACTTGCTTTTATAAATACTATAACAATACTTTTTTATAAATATTATAAATATTTATAATATTATAAATACTTGCTTTATTATAAATACTTGCTATTTATAATAGCAAGTATTATTATAAATACTTGCTTACTAACTGATCTGAATGCTCTTTTGGGGAAACAAAATTGGTTCCCCAAAGAGTGAATGAAATGAAATGGTATGCAAAATGAACTGCATTACTTAGAAGGGTTTTTACACCATTAATTTGTTTAGCAATCCTTCCTCTCATAGATGGATGAAGTGACCACTCTTCCAAACACCAAATAAAATGAATATCCTTCTCAATTAGTGGGGGTGCAGTGTTTCCTGACCTTTTTTCTTTTGGTATTTTTCACCCCTGTCTTTATTTTCCTTTGCTTTTGAAGTTGTGTATTTGTGGTGGCAGTTTCTGACTGTGGGTTCATTGAAGTGACATGAGGAGAAAGAAAATGGTGCCAGGAATCACACTGATAACCCCTACCCAGGGAGCTAACACCTCCATTTCAACCATTTCAGGTGTTGTAAAAGGTGCATCTGCAGCATGAGGATAGGTGGTTATGTAAGTAGTTGAACTTTCTTAGATCTTATTAAGTTAAAAATTTTAAGAGTAAGATGGCTGTGCTCAATAGTTCTAAAAATTCTATTGAGCAACCACTTAGAGCCAAGTCATTGTGGAAGGTCAATTGTTAATCAGCACTAATGTTGACATCTACTGTTGGTTGTCTATATATGAAATGTCAGAAAAGGTTGTATTTTTCCATGAAATTAAAAATGTTTGACAACATGCTTTTTATTTTATTTCCAAGTGCTGCTCAACCTTCACATTGAGAGCCTGCATTTATAGCCCAAGAACATGTGGCAGAAATCTGGCAAGTCTTTTAAAGAGAAAAAGATATATTAGTTACAAAGAAAGAAAAAGTGTCTATCTCAAAATTTGGAGATACAGAAAATTCCCAAAGAAGAGACCATTTTGAAAAGAAAGAAAAACTTAGTTTTAATGTATTTTCTAAAATTAAGTTGCCTTCCCTTAGAAACTATGGACACAGGCAATTCTTTTTCACTTACAATGTGAATTTTTAAAATCATATTTAAGGTGAGTTAAGACAAAGGAAATAATTTTTTTAAGTCTATGGTGGAAGATTATTAAAAATCCTTCCCTTACATGGTAAGTTTAGAATAGTAAAGGAAAGCATTTATTCTAATAATGAGATTTAGTTAATATATCTATCTAGTTGATATAAGTACTTATGCCAATTTACTGTCCAGAGCTTTAGGATCACTCCCACAGAATCAGAATATTGTGAAATAGTAGAAGAGAGTTAAAAAAAATCCAAATACTGGAGGCCTCCCTGGTGGCACAAGGGGTTAAGCACTACCCTATGAAGCAGTCTGCAGCCTCTGCAGCACGAGTTTGATCCCCAGCCAGCCCGGGAGCAACCCACATGGCAAAGCAGACCTCTCCTGTCCCGCCTGCTGCTCCCCTCAGCAGTGTGTTTCAGTCAGTCTGCCTGTTCTGTTCCTCACTCTATCTCTGGTGGATCCTCTCACCCCCCGCATCTCTGGCCTGTACCCCAGCTCTTGTATGCATAAATAAATAAATCTTTAAACAAATCCAAATACTAATACCCCAAAATGTGATTAATAAGAAAATTGTGAGAATTTCACATGTCCTATAATTTCTTTTCCTCTTGCTATTTCACCTATGCTCCAGGATGAAGAAACCAAGAGTTTTGTTGTATTAAAAACTCCTATGGAAGGAAGGGTGACTACTCCCTGATTTTTAATTTAAATTCTTATATCATTTAAAAAATATTTATTTATTTATGCATACAAGAACTGTGGTATAGTCCAGAGGTGTAGGGGGTGAGAGGATTCATTAGAGATGGGGTTGGGAACAGAACAGGCAGAATGCCTGAAATGCACTGCTGAGGGGAACAGTGGGCGAGTCAGGAGAGGTCTGCTGTTCCACGTGGGTAGCTCCAGGGCTGGGGATTGAACTCGTGTTGCAGTGACTGCGGACAGCTTCATAGGTTGCTTCTTAACCCCTTGCACCACCAGAGAGGCCCTTAGCTATTATTTTTTTAAAAAAAGTTATGCTTTGTAAAACCCATATAATGTTGTTATTCCCAAAGGGAAGCCAGAATGAAAGTCCTTGGAAGAAAAGGAGTAGCATATTCCTAAGGTTTAAATTCTAGTTTGCGGTGTAAACTAAATTTAGTGAGGTTCTGTAAAAGAAATGTTTGCCTGGTGGGTTATGTGAATCTATGTATGAATATGTATCCAGATACACACAGAACACTAGATGCTAAAGGTTCACTATTGTGTGCTCTAATAGGTTGTTTCTTTCATAGGCAAGTTTTTAAAATTCGAAGTGCCAAAAGCCTTAAGGGTTTAATTATATTAAGGAGCTTAATTAACTTCTGTTCTTGGCCTAGACAAACTATTCCTTCATCATTTTCACTTATTCAACAAATAGTCATTGAGTGCCTGCTCCGACAAGATGCTGTTCTTGGTGCTGGAGATACAAGCAAGCAAACAAAACAGACAAAAATTCTTGCCCTTAACATTCCAGAGACAGTTGACATTCTAGAGAGGCAGACATTTAACAAATCGGTTACTAAAATACATAGGATGTCAGGTGGTAATCAGCTAAAAGAAAATGGGGAAAGGTAGGGAGTGTGAGGACAGGGAGGGTGAATTCATGTACTGGTAGGCAGAATGGGCGAGGGAAGACTCACTGAGGGTAACATCTGAGGAAAGACCAGAAGTAGGACAGTGGTCACACAGGCATTTGCATGAGGAGCATTCCAAACAAGAAGTAGCGAAGGCTCCTGAGTGGGCAGGGACAGGCCAGCCATGCTTGAGGGGCACAAGGAGGCCAGCGCAGGTAGAGTGCACTCCAAGGGGAAGTCACTGCAGGATTTAGAATTTTACTCTGAGTGAGACAGGCAGCCACTCACTGGAGGGTTGGAACAGAGGGATGACCTGTCTAATTTACATTTGAAAGAATGGCTAAGTGTCCAGTAGGGAATAGATGCTTCAGGAAGTGGAGTAAGTAAAAAGGCAAGCTACTATAACCTAGGTGATGGTTTAGGCCTGGGTGGTAGCAGAGGAAGTGACGACAAGTGACTGGATTAGAGTTTGGATTCTGGATTTGTTCTGTAAATAAAGCGGACAGGATTTGCTAATGGATTGGATGTGGGATTTGTGAGGAGGAGGGAAGAATCAAGGAAGAATTAAAGGTTTTTGACCTGAACAACTGGGAGGATTGAAGCTGCCATTAATCGAGAAGGGAAGACTGTGGGAAAAGATTTGGGGGGAAAGACAAGGTTGGAACTGGACATGTTCCGAATGGAAGCCCTGAACAAGTAGTTGAATATGTATGTTTGGCATTCAGAGGTGAACCCACACTGCAAGTTAAAATTTAATTGTCAGTATATAGGCAGTATTAAAAACCACAAGACAGTAGAGATCTGGGGACTGAACCTGAAATTCTCTGCAGTCTAGCTGTTAAAGGTCAGCTGTAGAGACTTGTCAGTGAAGGTTAGGTAGAGGTGGCCAGTGAGAAAGGAGGCAAATCAGGAGAAAGCAGTGTTCTAGAAGCCATGGGAAGAATGTATTTTATGCAGGAATGAGAGATCAAGAGTTAAATATGCTCCAAATAGATGTAAGATGGAGAGGGGAAAACTGTTGACTGGGCTAACATCTTGCAGGTCATCAATAATCCTAACAGATGCAATTTTGATGAAGTGATGGGAATTGAATCTACTTGCAATGGATACATTTAAGCTATTTGAATAGAAATGGAAGTAATCTAACTATTTGAAAATATCTAAGATAAAATACTCAAAATATTCCCTATGCAGAAGACTTATTTCCAGATACTGAGACGGAAAACCAACTGCATTTATTTAGCATTTGCGTATGCCAGACACTGCAAAACTATTTTATGTCTTATTTTATTTGATTTTCACAATAAATCTATGAATTAGGAACTATTACCTCTATTTTATAAGTGAGAAAATTGAAGTTTGCAAAGTTTAAGGGCTTTTCTAAAGTCATGCAATGAATAAGTGATAGAAATGAGATATTAGAAGCATTTTCACAATACTCTTAAGCTGAGGAATAATTTTGTTGCTAAGGTATATTACCTTTGGAAATTGATAGTCTCATTCTTTTTTTTTTTTAAACTTTTTTTTTTTATAGAGGCATGTTTTATTTATTTATTTATTTATTTATTTATTTGTTCGTTTGTTTCGTTTATACATGCACTGGGTACAGTCAGAAGCGCGGGAGGGTGAGAGAATTCACCAGAGCCAGAGCGGAGAGCAGAGCAGGCAGAAGGACCGAAGTACACTGCTGAGGGGAGCAGCGGGCGGCAGGAGAGGTCTGCGCACCATGTGGGACCCTCCTCTGGTGGCCGGGGAGCAGCCGGGAATCGAACCGGCGCTGCAGAGGCTGCGGGCAGCTTCGCAACCCAGCGCTCAACCGCTGCGCCACCGGGGAGGCCCGATAGTCTCATTCTTTAGAAACTAAATGCCATTCTCTCTTTATTTTCCCAATACCTAGCACTTCTGAAATTCTGAGAATTTATAATCAGTTGCTCTAGTAACTGTTTGCTTTGAATTTCCCAAAATGTTTCAGGTCATTGAATTTAGATTAGCATAATCAATCACAATAAAATGTTACTAAAGATATGTAATTTTATAGAATTTTTTTGGTATAGAAGTTTATTTTCAGAAACTTGATTATGTTTTTGGAGGTAAGTTCTTAAAATAATGATACTTAAAGTCACCAAACATGGAACTTGATGTTCATCATCTCTCTGTGATGTGGACAGTGATATCATTTGCATTTGTACATGGAAAACCAGAGGTTTGAAGAAGTAGAGTAAGTTGCCCAAAGTTAGAGTTTATAAGTGATGGAGTAAAGATTGACCCAACATCCTCTACAATTACATTCCATGCTCTTTCCATTACAACATGCATGTAAATTTAGTTAATTCCAAAGCTCAGCTTGAAATATTATATTTTTACTCATCTGTGTAAAATTGATTACCCTCATTTGATGCACCGTTGTAACTCTAACAGCTGGTGCAACAGAGGCCCACAGTTTTAGGAAGCATGTATGCTTTTTAAAATTAGACATGTTTTCTCTGGGAAGCATTTCAGTGGATTTTCCTTCCTCTAGTAGGATTGGCTCTCTAAGAACCCAAGAGAGGAAAAAGCAGCATTACTGTTTGCTGATCTATGCTTTTCATAGTTGCTGACCTTTTTTGAGGATATGGCTAGGATTGGTGTTGGTAGAGAGCTGGAGAGAACACAGATGATGTCATACATCCTGGAACTGTGAAATGGACCCTAGAGTGTGTCACTGCTTTCCTAGAATGAATCTTACAACTTCCCATTGCCTCAGACCTCACATTCTATTTATGTCAAAATATTCAGTTTCTTTTTCTTTTTAAGGATTTATTTATTTATGCATATGAGAGCTGGGATACAGGCCAGGGGTGCAAGGAGGGGGTGGTGGTGAGAGGGTTCATCAGAGACAGAGTGGGGAGCAGAACAGGCAGACTGACTGAAATACACTATTGAGGGGAGCAGCAAGTGAGACAGGAGAGGTCTGCTGTGCCATGTGGGTCAATTCCCTGGCCGGGGATAGAACTCATGTTGCAGTGGCTGGAGATTGTTTGATAGCACTGTATCTTTAATCCTTGCACCACCACGAAGCTCCAAAATATTTGGTTTCTTTAAATTAACATGCCCTTCCCAATTATACTTTTGAGTCTCTTTAGGTTTCCAATTTATGACCATAATGATCTATTAAAAATGCCACTCTGCTATGCTTACGATTTTTCAGTGGCTCCCTATTACATTTAAAGTAAATAAAAACGCCTTACTATAGCACACAGGGCCTTACACGACCTGGTCCTTAAACTACTTGCCAACCTCAGCCAGTGCCATTTTATCCCGACCCATTTTGCTCCAGTCCCCAGGCCTCCTTGAAGCTTTTCCAGGTGTTTTCCAGATTCAGGAGTTATATAATGTTATTTCTTCTGCCAAGAATATTTTCTCCAATGTCAGTGTAAATATTATCTCTTCAGAATCCTTCTCTGACTAGCCAATCTAAATTAGATCCTCATTATCATTTCTCTAATTACCTTGTGTTTCTCTTTCAAAACACTACAATTTGGGATTACAGTGCCTTTGTATGTTTGTTTAATATCACTCTCCTGCCCCCATAACTGTAAGCCACATGAAGACAGTCTTGTTTTTTCACCTGGTTTTGCTCACCACTTCCTGGCTTAGAATAGCTAGTCAGTAATTTTTTTGAATAAATGCATGCTCTTCACAAGCTGTTTTTCTCATTCTAACGCAACAGAAATAGCTAAAATTTATTTTGTACTAATATCCTAAGTACTCTGATGGCATTACAAGTTGGTTGACCCTGAAGTTGGAGATACACACACACACACACACACACACACACACACAGTATGCAATAATGCATATGCATATGTTTTATGGTAGGCTGCTAACTCTTTATTTTTCTGGGTTTTGTTGACTTCCTTAAAAGCAAGTGACAGGGAATGAGCACAAAAGGATTGGGTAAAACATCAGTCGCCACCCTACTATATCTAGATATTGTTACGTAACAGAGCACGTTATGAAATAGAGAAATTGAAATGTGTGAGTGGATTGATATGGGTTTGTTTTAAAAAGAGATGAATAGTCTTGTCAACTTTTCAATCCTTCCAGTAGGGATTAGTCAGGATAAAACAAAACTATCCTTCATTTTCTCTAACTTTGAAGATACTCTTTTCCTGTCCCTGTAGAGATGCATTTAGTACAGAGACTAGGTAAAGCTATTATTTGAGCTCCCTCTGCTGGTGGTGGGTGATGCTTTTAGCAGAACAGATGAAAAGAATGCAAGTATTGTTAGTATAGGAATGAAATACCTTTACCATTGCGGCTACATTCCCTGCAGCAAAGGCAGGAAGCACACATTCTCTTTTTAAAACAAATTTTAATGCTATGTTGAAGTATAATTTACATGACCATAAATTTCACCTGTTTAAAGTGTTAATTTCAATAGTTTATAGAATCTTTTTAAGAGTTGCACCAACTATCACCATACTCTAATATTAGAACATTTCCATCACACCCAAAATAAGACTTGCATCTATCAACCACCAATTCTCATTCCTCACTCCATTTTCCATTGTTCCTAATCTTCTGTCTTTATAGATTTGCCCATTTGGGGCATTATGTATAAACGCCATATAATATAGGGTGCTTTGTGACTGCCTGACTTCACTTAGTATAGTGCTTTTGAGGTTCGCACACATTGTAGCATGTACCAATATTTCATTGCTTTTTGTTGTCAAGCAATATTCCATTTTATAGACATACCACATTTTGATTACCTAGTCATTAGTTGATGGACATTTGGGTTTGTTGTTTTACTTTTTGCCTCTAATAAGTAATGCTGCTATGAGTATGAACACTAGTGTATGTACTTTCATGTGGACATATGCTTTTAATTCTGTTGGGTATATACACAAGAGTATAATTGCTGGATCATATTTATGTTTACCATTTTGAAAAAAGTTCAGAAACTTTGTTTTTCAAAGTTGGTGTACCATTTTACATTCTTATACACGTGCTACTTTGGGTAGATTTAAAAGGTAGCTCTTAAGGGAAAGAGAACTTAAATTCAACTATTTATCATTTATTCTACTATACTTAAATATATTCAAATTGCTTCCATTTGCTGTTTTATTGTTGTTCCATCTATCTCTTCCATTCCTATCATACAATCTAATTTTCCTCCCTGTAAACATGGGTGATGGATGATGTACAAGCTCCCACTTAGCTCAAAAATATTAGATCATGTGAAAAACCAAAGTACTCTTAAAGTACTCTCTTAATTTCCGGTTTCCTAAATGACATTGCTATAAATCTCATTCTGTAAATCACAGTGGTTAGAGTATTGACTCTGGAATCAGATTACCCAGATTTAGATCCTTGGACTACCATTTTCCCAATGCATACATTTTGAGCAAAGACTTAAAACTTCAAGTCTCATTTACAAAGTGGGAATAATAATATAGCAGTTTAATGGTATTGTTATGTATACTAAATGAGCACATACATAGGAAATTCTCAGTAAATGTTGCCTATTGTTATGAGGTTACATTATTCCTTCTCAGCTCCCTAAACCTTACAGTGGTACCCTGAATAGGTCTGTAGATGAAGAAATAGCTCCTGGAAGGTGATTACATCATTAAATAGGGGCTCTTTTAGAAAATAGGAAGAGGGAAAAAATAGATAATCAAGATGGCTGCTATTAGATCAATGTCTACATATACAGAATCTTCAATATCTATCTTCCAGAAAAAAGTACTCAACCTTAGCAAAAATGATGTGGCATAAAATATGTAAAAAACAGGATGACATAGTTTTGAATTTCTTACCGATTTAACTCCCTTAAAATTTTTGGGGGGTCATTTATCATATTTAAACTTTTATAAAAGCAATGGCTCTGTCTACATAAAATCCTTGTAAATTTACCTAATTTTCAGGGTAGTTAGGTACTAATGCATTGAAGCCATAGGAGTCCATGTTAAAAAATACTACATTAGACATGAAGGATTATTTATTTTTGTAGTCCCTCCTCCAGGCATCCTGAAATTCTTTGTTTTCACTTAAAATTTTTTTCTTCCCACTTTGTCAGATATATTGGAAAAATGTGTGTAAATCACTTTGATCGAACCATTAAAATTGCCAATTCATTTGCTACCCCAACACCACATAATTGGATGAAAATATACTCATGGGATTTAGGAGAAGATAGTATAAAGCTGAAGTTCTTGGCAAAAGAAACAAAAATGATTCACAGAGAACAATGCCATGACTCCCACATATGTGGAGATTCTCGAGTTCACATTTGAGGACTGTATGCCTTGAGTGTTTTGTGCATGAAGGTAAGATAGTAACATGGAGACTGTAATGGTCTTTTATCTGTGCTAGAATGGTTGGGTAGGCAGCTTTGAGTGTAGAACTGTGGTCGCTTCTGAGGTTTTCAGGAGCCTGGAGATCTGTGAATAGTCTAAACATTCTTCCAGATATTGGCGTTCTGTCATGTTCTCTAAGATGATGAGGAGAGAGGAGGTAGAGCGTACCTAGTACTTGGAGGTTTCTTCCTTGTTGGGTGAGGAGTTCCTATTTTATCTGTAAAGCTTATAATATAGTTGAGATTAGATTTGGAGGGAGGACTTTTTTTTTTTAAAACGATTTATTTATTTTTATGCATATAGGAACTGGGATACAGGCCAGAGGTGTTGAGGGTGGGGTGAGAGGCTTCACCAGAGCAGGGAACAGAATAGGCAGACTGACTGAAATACACTGCTGAGGAGAGCAGTGGGCGAGACAGGAGATGTCTGCTGCAGCATGTGTGTAGCTCCCTGGCTGGGGATTGAACTTATGGTGCAGAGGCTGCGGATACCTTCGTAGTGTGGTGCTTGACTCCTTGTGCCACCAGGGAGGCCCAAGGACACATTTTTATTTTTACATAGCTGTTCATAGATGAGAATGATTTCTCCAAATTCCATGTTCAGTCCATACTCCTCTGTGACTGCGTTCTGTTACCTGCTCAATTCTTCATTGTGTGGTTACCACCTCCATGGATGTCCAGTTGTGGGAGGACATACTCTTCCTACACCTAGGAGCTCTTGTTGGATTCAGAATCTAGTGTCATAATCTATAGATGTGACTGAATTCCAGTTTTTCATTCCTTTACCCACATATTTAAAACAAAACTTTGAATTCTAAATCAAGAAGCTGAATCTCTAATATTGGACTTGACTGAAATACTTGTTTGCTCATTTGTAAATTAGAATTTCCTATGGATAAATATGCTAAATTTATGCTAAGGAAATAAAAAATTATAAACTGCAATTCTAATCCACTACTGTGAATAAGATGAGAACACAAAATTTTATTTAATTTTTTCATGAGAGCTCTTTGAAACTGTAACACAGAGACATTTCAAACTTTGGATTTTCCTTAGAAGGAAAATGTCAACTATGTTAAATTGTGTGCTTAGTTTTCAATGTGGAAGAATGAATCCCAGTTTCAATGAACAGGTACAGTTTTCTGGAGCTCTAAAGTGTATATGCCTTGAAGACACTGTACTTGCTGTGCACCAGCTGATCCTTTCTCCTGGAAAGCTTTGTTTCTCTGTGAAACAGAAAATCCTGCCATTGATATGTACTCACAAAACCCTGTTGATTTAAACAGGACTCCCAGAGGTGGAACAACAGCAAAACCAAGAGACTCAATTTACTGAGGTTGGGTTACAGGAAACATATTTAATAGCAGACAGTTCCTGTTTTCATTGTTTTCCATCTAAGTTCTTACAAAATCAGATTGTCTTTAAATAGATGCTGCTGCCATTGGGACCAGGTTCGGTTTCACATCCCTAAAGAAATAAAGAGTTTTGTAAAAGTTCACTCTACCTTGGCCTCCCATATAATGAGTCTAAGTCAAGTCAAAAGGATCAAGATGTATATCAGGGTAAAATAGTGATAGAATAACAACACCGAAGATGTGAAACACATACTTTTAAAAGACTCTTTAATGTAACCCTCAATAACCAGGGAATAATTGCTGGTGGATGGAAGTCGACAGGAATTCTGTTTGAGAGCAATTCCGTTTTGTCTGTTCTAGAAGCATAATACGAATTGCTCTTAAAGATTTCTAAGGAAAGAAAAGAGGGGAAGTAGTTTGAAAAAACTATCACCTATTGTTGATATTGTTTGAAAGGATCTTGGGTTTGGCAGGGTTCCTGGAATTTTGCCTTGAAAGAGATGATGCCCATGGTAATAATGATGATGATGGTGGTGGCTAATTCTTTTTTTTTTTTTTTAAAGATTTATTTTATTTATTTATACAAGCATGGGGTACAGTCAGAAGTGTGGGAGGGTGAGAGAATTCACCAGAGACAGAGTGGGGACCAGAACAGGCAGACTGACGAAGTACACTGCTGAGGGGAGCAGCGAGCACAGTAGGAGAGGTCTGTGCGCCATGTGGGTCCCTTGCCAGTGGCCGGGGATCGAAACTGCGCTGCAGAGGCTGCAGGCGAGCGCTCAACCGCTGCGCCACTGGGGAGGCCCGAGGTGGCTACTTCTTATGGAGAACATAGTATGTGCCATAGCTCCTATGTTAAACATTTTCTAGATATATAGTCTCATTTGATATAATAATTCATAATGTTTGTATTCACCTCTGCACCTTGGGTGACTAGACAGTGTGATGGTTAAGGGAAGGTACAGAATTTTAGTTCTTCCATTGCAAATCAATTCAGTGACCCCAAGTAATTTATTCTCTGAGTCTTGGTTTCTTACTCTGTAAGATGGTATAATAAGACCTAGTTCACTGGTTTTCTAAGTAATATAGGCACTAATAGTGGAGACAAACTATCCTGTAATCTGAGTACAGTGAGATCCATGGGATGCAAATGCAGAGCCGTGGCAGAGTTTTCAGCAGGATTTTCAGCTTTCCTGGTGGAGGGCTGATCTCCCAGGGGATGTAGGGCCTCTGGAGGTGTTGCCTGCTAAGTGGAGGCCTGAGTTATGGGTGGATAAATTAGGAAAGAAAGTAAGGAAAGGGTGTGTTAGGGTGATGGAGTAGCCAGTTCCTGGGAAATCACACATTTCTGCTGGGGGGTTTTGGGGAGTGTTGAGGGACAAGCTGGAGAAGTAAGCGGGCCAACTCCTAGAGGAATTTGGATGGTATTCTAGGGAGTTTGAACTTTCTCCTGAAGGCAGAGGAGAGCCATTGAAAAGTTTTAAGTAGGAGAGTGACATAATTAGATTTGTTCTTTTTGTCATTCATTCTCTTTGATAGTAAAGATACCGTCTGTGAACAGAGACCTTTTCTTGACCTCACATTTGAGCAAATCCATGACCTTGAACTCTTTAATGTGGGGACTATAATCAAGAGAGCTAACAGGTATTTGACTCCTTCTGTTCTTATTTCTGTTCCAGCCTCTTGAGGCTTTGAATTGTTTCCATATTTGAGATAAGTAGGGTGATTTGGAGTGTGGAAAAGGAGCGTCTTTGCTTATGTACTGGCTGGACTGCACAAATACTTTTTTTTTCTTGACTTAGTTGTTTTTGGGTTATAGATTTGCTATGCTAAATCTCAGGTTGACTTTCAGCTGCTTTATTCTAGATTTTAAGCTTTCATGGAGAATTGGTTAGGCAAAGCAAACCATTTTCTAATGGTAATCTAAGCAAAACAGTGAAGAGCGTTTGTAGAAACTCTGTTTCTGTGTTCAACCTGGCTGCTTATTATTTGAGTGAAACACACAGTGAAATCCAATTGCATGAGTGACTTTGGGGGTGGTGGTGAATGTTATCTGTGCTTCTGCTCACTTTGAATAGGAAATTGCATCATATTGTTATCACAATCTTGCATTCCCTAATGAGTCCAAGAAAATCTTTAAAAAAAAATTAGATAATAATGCATTTCTAGGTCATATTTTATTAAATTGTTAGTTATTACTGTTTTATAAAATATTTATCAAAATATCAGCCCCTGCATAGTTACAAGATTAAAGTTAGATATGGCAAAAATAAAAATTCACATTGTACTCTTTGAATTTCTGGTAAAGCATTTAACATATTGAGATCAGGGGAATGTTTATTTAGAACTCCATCTGTTTTAGACTTGTGGTAAAGTTATGAAGCTGTCAATATATCCACAAACAATAATGTATGCATGGTATCCTAAAGGTAAATATTTATAATTTAATTTCAAGAAAAATTAAATGTCAGTGGAATGTGATAAAACTTTTATTGGAAAATTTTAGAATTTCTTAAGAAAGAAAAATAAATATAATGGAAATCAAATATATTTGCTTTGAATTGTTCGTGAAGTGACTTAGCACTCTTGGAGCATGTTATGTTTTACTAACGCTGTTAAATCCCATCTGGTGTTTGTAAAGTCTTTTACTATCCCCTGCTGGGACAGGCAGACATTGGTTTGCATGACTGTATGTTCCCAAAATATTTTTAGAAAGCATCTAGTGGATTTATACCAACTATAGCAGGATGATAGAAGACCACATTTTCATTATAATGACTTCAGGAATGGAGACAAATGTCATCAGGTCACAAAAGATCCATCAGTTTTACACTGTGTGACATTTGGGAAAGAATGTGAATGATTAGTGGTTTTCAAAAGTTGTTTGGAATTCAACATCCTGTGTAGATATTATTTGAAAAATATTTATAGGTTCTGAGTCAGTGAGATGCAATTTATTCCTCCACACAATTCACTCTAGAATGTGTGGAATATTGCCTTGAACCTTAGTCATTCCAATAGTCACTGGAATTGTCATTTATTGTCAATAAACAGGTTGTTCTGCCTTCTTGAATGATTTTTATTGTATTATGACAGCCTGTATTTCTGGAAATCAACAGAATCTTTGTATGGAAGGAAAATAATTCCACAAGAATTTATTGAGTAAGTTCTTCATTCAAGACAGTCTGATAGGAATTGGGAGAAATGGGAGCCAGTTAGATGTTATCTTCCAACAGCTTATAGTTTAGGTAGAGAGTCAGATTAAATAATATAAGTAAGTTTCAAAAATGAAATGCTAAAGATGTTATACTGATACTGAAGAAGGATTGATTGAACTTGATGGGGGATGAAAAAAAAGCACCATGGTGAAAATAAAATAGGCCTTCAAGGATAAATAACAATTTAAATTTAATGGAGGTAGTAGATATAGATCAGTTAATGTAAGGTAACTGGTAAGTTTTAAAATTTATTATATTCCAAAATAAAGTCATGTAGAAGTCACAATGTAATAAAAGAAGTTATGATGGACACTTGGATTTTCATGTAGTCTCTGGGATTAATGGTGTATGTTTGGGCAACTCTCAAGGCATCTAAAAGCCCGCATTATAGTGAGAGGAGATGGGAAGAAATAATTACAAGAATGAATAAAAAAGAAAACAGCAGGTATTAATTGTATGGTGATAAAACTAAGTAATGCATTAAGGAGATGATTGGAGAGAAGACAGGAAAGAGCATGAAGTCAGAGTTCTGGGCAGATCGTCCAGGGTAATAAATTCTTTGCACAGTAAAAATAATTTGGATTCTGTTCTAAGTATGGCGAAGAATCATTGAGGTGTTTAAGCCAGTGTGTTTCATAGCTTATGTTTTACAAATATTTCTGCTGCTGAGTTCCAGGATGGAGTGGGCAAGTGTGGAAATAGATAAAAAGTCTTGTCTTCATCCAGCTAATAAGTGATGGTTATTTTGTCTTTTGATTGAGTGGAATGAAGATGTGTAAACTTCAAGGATAAGACATAGGTTTTTTGTTTGAGCACCTGGAAGGGTGGGGGTAGTATTTATTGAGATAGGGAAGACTGCATGATATGGAAGTTTAGAGAAAAGCCCTAACCTGGGAGCAAGCACAGCAAGAAGCCAGTATAGAGTGGAATGAGCAAGATGGATTCGGAGAGAAATTCACTAATCATATAATGAAGGTCTTTTAAATGGAGAGAAATAATTTGAATATTAATTTGAATGTGGCAAAAGAAGCAGTGGAGCATGGAAATGCCATGATCTAGCATATTTTTGCCTCTAATGAACAAGAGTAGAAGCAGAATACTGGTTATAAGGCAGTTATAGCTGGCAAGATTATGGTTTGTGGACGTTGAATCAGAGTAGTAGCTGTGGAGATGGTGAAAAGTGATTGGATCTGGAATGCATTCTGGAGGTAAATCTGACAGAATCTGCTAATGGTTTGGGCATTGGATGTGAAAAATAAGGAGACTTCATGTTTTGGGCCTGAGTCATAGAATAAGTAGTGGTACTGTTTATCCAGAAGAATAATTCTGGGATAGGAAACAAGGAGTTCAGTTTTATTTTTATTACATTTGAAAAGGGCTTCTACTTTCCACTTTTTTCTTTTTTCTTTTTTTTTTTTTTAAAGATTTATTTATTTATGCATACAAGAACTGGGGTACAGACCAGATGTGTGGGGGTTGGGAGGATCCGCCAGAGACAGAGTGGGGAACAGAACAGGCAGATTGACTGAAATACACTGCTGGGGGGGAGCAGCGGGTGAGACAGGAGAGGTCTGCTGCACCATGTGGGTTGCTCCCTGGCCGGGGATCAAACTCGTGCTGCAGTGGCTGTGGATTGCTTCATAGGTTGCGTTTTTTTTTTTTTTTAATAAATTTTATTTTTATATTCCCCATACAATTGCAATCCCCTTATTTTGACCCTAATCCCTCCCCTCCCCACCCCCTACCCCCTATAGAGTGTCTCTTGTTCATAGTTGTTTGTTGATTTTGATATTTTCTTTCTTATAGTTATTCTTTTTCCTGGTCCCTTATTTAAGTTTTCTAGATTCCTGCTATGAGTGAGACCATCTGGTATTTTTCTTTTTCTTTCTGGCTTATTTTGCTGAGCATGATCCCTTCCAGCTCCATCCACGTTGCTGCAAATTGCATGTGTTTATCTTTTTTGAATGCTGAGTAATATTCCATGGTGTATATGTACCACATCTTCTTGATCCAGTCATCTATTTTTGGGCATTTGGGTTGTTTCCAAAGCTTAACTATTGTAAACAGTGCTGCTATAAACATAGGGGTACAGGTGCTCTTTGGAATGGATGTTTCTGTGTCCTTTGGGTAAATACCTAGGAGCATAGGTTGCGTCTTAACCCCTTGTTCCACGAGGGGGATGCTACTTTCCACTGTTTTCAACATTTCTATAAGTGTTGATATTGAGGGGGTGGTTGAGTATAAAGTCTTGAATTGAGGGAAAAGGTCAGGATTGGAGTTCAATTTGAAAGACAATTACTAATTGAAATTGAAAATCAATTAGTATGGATAATCTTTGGTAAGTTCATGTAAAAAAGGAATATAGGGCCTCCCTGTTGGCACAAGGGGTTGAGATGCAACCTATGAAGCTATCTGCAGCCACTGCAGCATGAGTTTGATCCCTGGCCAGGGAGATAAACATACAGTGCAGCAGACCTCTCCTGACTCGCCTGCTGCCCCCCTCAGCAGTGTATTTCAGTCAATCTGCCTGTTCTGTTCCCCACTCCGTCTCTGGTGAATCCTCCCACTCCCACACCTCTGGACTGCACCCCAGTTCTTGTATGCATAAATAAATAAATCTTTTAAAAAACATATAAAAGGAGTATAAAAAAGGATATATGGTCTGAGAAGTGAGTCTTGAGGCATTCTGATGTTGAGAGATCAGGAGGAGAAGGGAGAAAGATAGAGGAAAGGCCAGCGGATTGAATTATCCTGAAAGCCCAGTGAAAGACACTATTCTAAGAAGAAGGAGGTAGTCAACTATGTCAAATATGTGTAAAAATTCTTGAGGACTGAAAACTAACTATGGTATCTGGCAATGTAGAAGTCACCAATGACCTCCACAAACTTAAAGATCATTTTTCTTATTGCTCATTCTTCCAGACTCAGAAGAGCTTGCAGCATGTAAATTGGAGGGAAGGCAAAATGACAACCAGATCCTGACTAACGAACTAGTAACAGGGTATTAGACCTAATCACAGGGCTAGTCTGAGGACAGGTAGAGAGGTGGTATTGTTGGTTGGTGAGGAAGTAAGTACACTGAAGTGGTTCCTCTATTTGTGTATATTCTTCTGTATCTCAAGGTCGGATCAATGATGTTTCAAACATGTATTAAACTGAATATCTTTTGCTGCCACAATGATTCTTCCAATATCTTTTAATTATAATCTCATGTTAAACCATTACTTGCCTTCAAAAAGAGATTGTCACATCTGGAACACCTTTTGAAGAAGAACTGGTTTCTTTGCTCCTCTCATTTGGTGTATGATCTACTATTAAGGGTAGGGAAGAGGGGCAAAGTGAATGATGTTATAAAAGGGCACTGCGTTAAAAGTCAAACAGTTTTAGACAATTTCAACTCTGCGAGCTGTGTACCTGGGATAAGATATTTAATCTCTTTGGGCCTGGTTTTATCTTTTGCATAACTAGTAAGCTGGATGATCTATTTAGTAGAACAGAAGAAGGCTAAAGTCCAGCCCATGGTAAGACTATGACTTCATTTACAGTAGATACTGTATCAGTAGGATGGCAATGGCTACAGAAAATAGAACACACACTTTGCAAAAGACTTTTCAAATGAGGAATATTTACTCTAAAAAAAAAAGTTCTGGGCCTCCCTGGTTGCGCAGACCAGGGAGCACTGGGTTGTGAAGCTGCCCGAAGCTTCTGCAGCGGGGTTCGATCCCCCACCTCCAGGCGAGGGTCCCATATGGCACGCATACCTCTCCTGCCGCCTACTGCTCCTTCCCCTCAGCAGTCAGTCTGCCTGTTCTGCTCCCGCTTTGGCTCTGGTGAATTCTTTCACCCTCCCGTGCTTCTGACTGTACTCAGTGCTTGCATAAATAAATAAATAAATCTTTTAAAAAAAAAGTTCTGAGTTAGGGTAGCCCTAGGTTTGGTTAATATTTATTACCATACAAGCTTATTAAGCGGATTACCCTATGAGGTGATAAAGTTATTATCCCTACTTTACAGATGTGTCAGTTGAGACACAGAAAGGTTAATTAATTTATCCATGGTTGAAAGAGGTCAGCAGTAGTACCTGGTTTAACTCTCACAGACTGTCTACCCAAGACTCTATTCTTAGTTGCTTTCTTGCTTCCTTTTGGCCACTAACTCAGGATGCTTTCAATTATACCATTTGCTTTGTCTACTGGTATTAAGACAAAATGCAAAGCCATGTGGAAAGTTGAATATTATAGTCATCTGATGGACTATCATATATCAAGCTGCACGTAAGAGAGCTGATCCTTGATTTAATGAACTGCAAAAGCTTCCTCTGTTTAACATGCAAGGAGAGTTTCTGGACACTAGAGGACACTTTGCAGATTACATCCTTCAGGACACAGTAGCTGGCTTCCCTCAGCTTAAGTGTCTAGGTAGCACCATCTTGCATGGCTATCGCATCTTGACTACACTATGTTGTAGACTCCTAGTGCTCATGTTCGAGTTCTACTGTTGACTCATCGTTACTCCCATGTTGGAATTGTCTTATAAATAAAAAAATAAATAGCAGAAAATTGGGGAGATATTTGCTCTAACAATGTTAAAAAAAATAAAGTTAAACTAAAAAAAGTGTTTGAGTTGATTTTAAAGAAAATATAAGTAAATAGGGGCCTCCCCTGGTGGCACAGCTGTTGAGCGCTGGGCTGTGAAGCTGCCCACAGCCTCTGCAGCACCAGTTGGATTCCTGGATGCCTGTGAGGGTCCCACATGGCGTGAAGACCTCTCCTGCTGTGCCCGCTGCTCCCCTCAGCAGTGTATTTCATCGGTTTGCCTGTTCTGTTCCCCGCTCTAGCTCTGGTGAATTCTCTCACCCTCCCAACCTTCTGACTGTACCCAGTGCTTGTATAAATAAATAAAAAAAATCATAAAAAAAGTCATGAATCGTTTAAAAAAGTGTTAAAAAAAGAAAATATAAGTAAATAATAGTACCAAAATAAAGATTTTCTACACAGATTCAAACATGAAAATTGTACCTGACTGACTAAAGCTTGTGAAAGTTTGATGTAACTGGTAAGAGCATGGGCTCTGGATTTGAACCCTGTGTTGTCCATTTTGTCTGTGACTTAGACAGCATGCAATAGTAAGCCTCAGTCTCTTCAACATTAAGCAGGAAAATAACAGTACCTATCTCATGCTTATTTTCATGATTACGTGGAATTTAACATTAAATGACTGTTTAGTCCTTAGCATGATTGTGAGTGTTGAATGAATGTTAAGTTCCTCTACTTTGTTACTATTTATATCACCACCATTACTTTTATCTGCATTTTTGGTCAAGTCACATACAAATATTGATAGAGATACAAAATTACAAATAGCAGTGAGCTAGCTCCATCATTCTAGCAGTTTTTTTTTTTGAATTTTTTTTTTTTAAGATTTATTTTATTTATTTATACAAGAACCAGGGTACAGGCCAGATGTGTGGGAGAGTGAGAGGATTCACCAGAGACAGAGTGGGGAACAGAACAGGCAGAATGACGAAATACACAGCTGAGGGGAGCAGCGGGCAAGACAGGAGAGGTCTGTCGCACCATGTGGGACCCTCGCCAGCCCGGATTGAACAGGTATTGCAGAGGCTGCGGACAGCTTCACAGCGCTGCTCTCAGCCACCTACGCCACCAGGGGAGGCCCTGTAGCATTATTTTTAAGCACTATAAAACCTTCTCACTTTCCTTGCAGCAACTTAGTGACTAAAATATATTGAGCTGTGATTGATGAGATTGATCTAGGAATAATAAAGGCAAAATATGGAGGTGAGGGTACTCATGGAAGGGAAATTTAAGCAGGAAAACACAAAATCAATATAGTTTGTGTATTGTGTTTGAGGAACTAAGAGTCTAACTAATCTAGAAATCCAGAATCCTGACTTTCAATACTTTTTGTTCTTTTTATTCTAGGTAGATTTTATTTCTTCTATATTTAATTTAAGGGCAATCTTTTTAAGTAAAAAGGATTATAAATAATATTGCAAAATTACCATAGCTTTCAATAGCATTCAGCATCTCATATAGATACAATAAAAAGAGAAGGCCAAAAAAGATTTTTTCCCCTTATGATGCAAACTCTTAGGATTTATTCTCCTAATAACTTAAATATATATCATACTGGGCCTCCCTGGTGGTGCAGGTGGTTGAGCGCCGCACTGTGAAGCTGTCCGCAGTCTCTGCAGCGCCGGTTCGATCCCGGCCAGCCTGAGAGAAACCCACATGGCGCAGCAGACCTCTCCTGTCTTGCCCTCTGCTCCCCTCAGCAGTGTATTTCAGTCTGCCTGTTCTGTTCCCCGCTCTGTCACTGGTGAATCTTCTCACCCTCCCGTGCATCTGGCCTGTACCCTGGTTCTTGTATAAATAAATAAGTCTTTTAAGAAATAAACATTAAAAAACTTAAATATATATCAAACAGCACTGTTAATTATAGTCATCATGTTGAATATTACACCTCTTGTACTTATTTATCCTGTAACCTTTCAGTTACAGGATAACCTTTTTACCGCCTTCCTTTTATTACCCCTTTTCTCACCCTATCACCTCTGGTAACCACAAATCCCTTTTTTATGAGTTGTATTTTTTTTTAGATCTCACATATAAGTGAGATCATACCACTGAGTCAATACCCTAAGCACCTCCCCCGTGACAATGAGTATTCTGATCTCTATCATCACAGACTAGATTGGTCAGTTCTTAAGGTTCACACAAAGGGAATCATACACATACACTTTTGAATATACCTTCTTTTCTTCTTTTGCTCAAAGTAATATTTTTGAAACTCATCCCTCTGTGTGTGTGCATACATGCAAGTGTGCTCTTTTCATTACTGTGTAGTAATTCCATCGACTATATTTGAAGGAGGAGTCAACAACATTTTCTGATGGATTGGATGTAGGAGATGAGGGAAAGAGGATTATAAAAAATGACCCCAAGAATTTTGGCCTGAACCACTAGAAGTGGAGAAGACTGAAGACAACAAGGTGTGAGGCAAAGGCATTAGAACACCAAATACTCAATTTAGAATATATGACTTGAGACATGTATGAGATACCCAATGGAGATACTGAGTAAGAACTTGTTTATATGTGTTTGAGTTTGGAGTTAAGGAGTAGCGATATAAATTTGTGCAACATCAGCATTTTGATGGTCTTTAAAGCTACAAAAGTGGAAGTGATCAATGTGCATAAAGAAGTCTGAAGATGCAGAACTGCAATACTCTAATTAAAAGTTAGTGGATCAGGAAGTTGAGGAAGAGCAGAGAAGACAGAGAATGAGCTGAGAAGAGGAAAACCATTCACAGCAGAACCCTGAAAGTTAATTTGAAGTCCTTCATAGCATTATGACAATACTAAGTATTTATTTCGCATTTTATTTTGTTTGACCTGAAAATCATTCTAATGGTCCTTAAAAAGTTTATGAACAGGGGCCTCCCTGGAGGCACAAGGGGTTAAGCATCAGCACTATGAAGATTTCTGCAGCCACTGCAGCACGAGTTCGATCCCTGGCCAGGGAGCTAACCCACATGGTGCAGCTAACCTTTCCTATCTTGCCCACTGCTCCCCTCAGCAGGTATTTCAGTAGATCTGCCTGTTCTGCTCCCCACTCTGTCTCTGGTGAATCCTCTCACCCCCACACCTCTGGCCTGTACCCCAGTTCTTGTATGTATAAATAAATAAATCTTTAAAAAAAGTTTACAAACAATTGCATTAACAATATTTTTCAGTAATACAAGTAATGGACTGGTGGCTATTACAAAAGTGGTTAACAAATTGTGTCTCCAATAACTTTGAAATGACCGAGGATCTATTAATCAATATTCTTTTATGATGACTGCTTACTTTGGACTTCAATTTAATACTTGGGCTTTGTTAGTCTCTGAAACTGAGCCTCTCTTGGAAGAAAATTCACCATGGTAAGCTTCACAGGAAACAGATTATAGAACCACAGACCCAAGAAAAATATCTCAAATCCATAGAACATCAAATTAGGTTCTAAAAAGTCATATCATTTCACATGAGCCAATAAGCCATGTGTTTAGACATCCCTCAAGTTTTAAAGGGAGCAGAGAGTTTCTCTTTAAATGTAACCCTAATAATTAAGCTGTAGCTGGAATAAACTCAAAAGATGCACTTGGATAAGCTAGGACTAGGCTAATTTCCACCCAAAATATCCATTAACAGTTAGCCAAGTGCCAGTCCAATTCTGCGTTTCTGTCAAGAAGTGATAGTCAGCTCTGCTCATATTAAGCAGTTGTTTGCTGGCTTTGGTTTTCTAATGAGAAAAAATGACTCCTGGAACTAGGCAGCTACCATGAAATTTCTTTTTGATATGACTGTAAGCAAATTGCAACCATGGGCCCTTATATTACTTATGTTACATTTATGGAACTTCTGATGCTAATGATGAGAATACCACATGTGCTAGTTTGATAGTATGAAACGGCAAGTGGGAAATTATATGCCATGTCACACACTCCATCTTAAACATTTTTCAGATTTCCCAGAGCTGTTTAACACAATGGTGCAATGTGACCTTGTATCTTCAGAGAGGAAATGATATAGAAAATGACTCTTAGCGATTGGCTGATGACTTGTTAATGATGACATGTAACCTGTTCTATTGGAAGAGTTGTCAGCAGAATTTCAGATGTCTGAACACGTGATGTTGTGGTTTTTAGTTACATTCCTGGTTGGGTTGGTTGGTAAATACTTACTAATTTACACTGGTTTTAGAGGTAGGTAAAAGAGGGCATTAATTTCCCTAAAAACGTTTTTCTCTTAAAAAATATGATTGGTTGGAACTATTTCTTATTTACTTATTGAGGAGAGTGAAGTCATGGCTAAATAAAGATGTCAAGATGTGGGCATTAAAGTAATGAGCAGCAAATTTTATATCTTTTCCCCATGGTTTTCAGTGTTTATGTGTTTCCTGAAGAGTAATTTTGGGGATATGGAAATATGCTTTGCTTTATGCAAATATTGAATATCAAATGTAATTAACAAGGATATGTTTTTTCACTCCAAAGATGAAGGACTTGAAATGCGTCAAAACTCCCCTCCATCTCTCTCTTCTGTCCCCCGCTCCCATAAGTGTTGATTAGATTATTTGGTATCATACTGTAGGTTTTATGCGTTTTAAGGTTAAAGTGCCAGATTCAGTGTAGAGGATCAATAAATATTTATTGAATGTAATCAGGGAATTAAGTTGGGCTGGCCCAGCAATCTCATTAACATTAATCAGTTTCTTTTTCTGGTTGTTTATTAATAATTCATCTATTCATTTAATTTGTAGTTGACACCTGACATCTATAGTTGAGTATGCTAGACTCTATGAGGAATTATAAAGGATATGGGCTTTGATTTCAAAGACTTGTGGTTTTAAGTGGGAGATACTATATATGCAAGGAAACAAAAAATAAAGTAGAAAATTATTAGAATAGGAAAAGATATTCTGAATTCCAAATTTATAAGCTCCAAGCTCATAGACTTTTAAAACTCAAAATCATGGTAAACTGAAGGCCACCTGTGACCATTTGTTTATTTAATTCTTTTAGATTCTTTACAATGATGTGATAGGATTTTTTATTTAATGGTACAACTTAGTTTTAAATTCTACTTCTATATTCTTAGTGAGTAAAATTCACATGAAATCCAGAAAAGGTTGGCCAATGCTCTCTATTGTCTCATAGTAATTGAGAGTCTCTACATTAACTCTAGCTACTTTCCCTAACAGGTAATTTATATTTTAAAGTGATTTAATATTGGAAATGCAAACACAGTAATATGCTTTATATCTTTTTCTTTGATCTTCTAGAATTTCTCTTAAATTTCATGTCAAAAAAGCAATACTTTTCAAAATTAAGCTGTGCGATTAAGCAGGTGGTTTTACTATGAGTCTGACTGCCTTTGTAGGATGTTTCCAAGGCTTTGATATAACAGCAATTATAAAAACAATAACTTCATATTTTACTATAAAACAATCGATTTTAAAAAACACAGTCATAGTAGTTGTATTGGGGAGTAGAACTGTGATTTTTTCATCCTGTAATTTTTTTAAAAGATTTATTTATGCATACAAGAACTGGGGTACAGGCCAGAGGTGTGGGGGGAATGAGAGGATTCACTATAGACAGAGTGGGGAACGGAACAGGCGATTGACTGAAATACACTGCTGAGGGGAGCAGCGGGCAAGCCAGGAGAGGTCTGCTGTGCCATGTGGGCAGATCCTCGGTGGGGGATCGGGGATCAAACTCATGCTACAGTGGCTGTGGATTGCTTCATAGATTGTGTCTTAACCCCTTGTGCACTGGGGAGTCCCCGTTCTATAATTTTTAAGGATTTAATGTGATTAGATTAAAAATAAAAGTAATGATTTGCATGTGAAATATAAAAAGGATCTTATAATAAATGTAGCATGTATGTATTTCTATTAATGCTCAGCCTTTATCAAATTGAGCTTTAAAATATTGGTAGGTTTATTGAATTCTATCAATAGGAAGACACTATTGACATTCTCTTCCTTCTAGATTTTCTTAAATTTTTTACTTGTGAGAAACTTACACATAGAATTTATGGTTCATTGTTTTCCTCCTTATTTCCTTCAATGTATAAATTAAAACTTGGTGTATAAAGAATTGGGCTTGAATATTAGGTTTAACATTTACAATAAACAAAGATGATATTCAAAACACTCAATAATATGGAACTCATGGTCACCAATCAGTCTGTTTGTTTTTTTTTAATCCTTCAAAAATTTTTAATTGACATTTCTTTTACTATATAAACAAGGTTGAACATCTTATTAAGTTTACAAGTCATTTGCACTTCTTTTTTTTAACTTTTTTTATTATAAATTTTATTTTTATATTCCTCATACAATTGTGACCCCCTTATTTTGACCCCAATCCCTCCCTTCCCCGCCCCCCACCCTCCATAGAGTGTTTCTGGTTCATAGTGTTTGTTGATTTTGATTTTTACTTTCTTATAGTTATTCTTTTTCCTGGTCCCTTATTTAAGTTTTCTAGATTCCTGCTATGAGTGAGACCATCCGCCAACCAGTCTGTTTTTAAGCCCATCTGCTAGTCAGTTACTAGTTTTTATTGCTGGATTATGGAGAGGTCCATGGGTCCTGCAGGGAAACTGGAAGATAGGGAGGTAGGTGGCTTAGTGGTGCTTGGGCAGTGAATTCATATGAAGTATTACATTTTAATACCTGATAAGAATGTACCATTTTATAACCACTTATAGCTAATAGCTATAAAAGCTTTTAGCTCTGTGTATGATCTTAATTTCATTGTCCTCATCTGTGAATTAAGTAATAAATTCATATTCATATGACTTCTACCTGCCTCATAGTGTTTTTGTGAGATTCAAATAAAATGTTTGTGAAATAGTAACCATGGTTTCATGTCAGGCATTGTAATATGCATTGTAATCACTAAGACATACGGTTACCAAAAAAATTATGAAGTGTTATTTTTCCTGTTACTACAACCTATGAGCCAATATGTACATAATCCACATTACACAGATAGTATGTGAATTTAGTAAGATTAAGTACCTTGCTAACTAGTCTTTGGGTAGAGACAGATTCAAACACTGATCTTCCCTGCAAATATAAATGTAAAAACCTAATAGATGATAGTGAAAACCAGTTCCGTTAGTTACACATCATATATACAGTGGTGTAGAGCTTGTGCATCCATAGTTCAAACCATAAATCATTTAAATTCTTTTCCAGATGGCTAATAATACTGCTACATTCTATTCCCCTGGTCAAAATTTGGCAAAGGGAAATGAGAAAACCTGGGAGGTAAGAGCACAATTAAAAGTATTTTAAGTTGGGAAAATGTGTTCAAACTTTTAGTTTAGTTTGGAACTTAGTGTTATTGGCAAGAAATTCTTTCTCTCAAAATGAGGTTTTCAATTTCCTTATTAATAAACACATCATTAGACATTGTATTGCCTAAGTGGCAGATCCGGTAAAAATGTTCAAACGTCACAGTAAATGGAGAAACCTTAGAAGTCTTCCCTTTCAGGTCAGTAACAAACAGGGATGTCTGCTATGACCCTTTCTTTCACCAGAGGACTGGATGTTCTGGCTGATGAAATATGAGAAGTAAAAGAAATAAAGGAGAAAACTATAAGGAAGAGACAAAGTGTCAGTATGTGTAGATGATTTAATTATTTACATGTACACCCAAGAGAATCAAAAGGCAAGCTATAAAAGCTAAAAGGAGAGTTCAGCATGGTTGCTAGAGCACAAGTCAATAAGGAAAATCAATAGAATCTTTTTTTACAGCAACAGCCAGCTAGAAAATGCAATCGAAATATAAGATGTAATAATGCAATATTTACGATAGGCAAAAGGAAATCCATAAAATAATCTAGGAATTGACTTATGGAAACAGAACTCATTATAGAGAGTATTTTAAGCCATTATTAAAGGCTATAAAAGTAAACCTGATAATAAACAAATGCCATACTTCTGGAGGTAAGATTTAAGATCATACAGATGTAAATTCTTCCCAAATTGAAACAGATTTCGTACAGTCAAAATAACCTACCTAAACTGAATTGGGCACATACAAACACACACATAGCTAAAACAATTTTTAAAAAGAAGAGCAATGTGGGAAAATATCAGATATCGTCACCTCACTAGTAATTCAGTGTGATCCTGGCACTCAATGTCAAAAGGACATAGAATAGAATCTAAAACAAATCCATGTATACGTGAGAAATTGGTGAATTTTTAGTACATCATTGAGGAAATGGTAGCTTATTGTGAAAACTGACAAAATATTTGATAAATAGGCCCAAAAAACTCACATCACAAAATAAAACAAAAATAATCTATTAGGATAGAATTTTAAATGTAAAAGATAAAACTATAAAGCTCATATAAAATTATGTTGGAGAATATAACAAGACAATGGAAAATGAATTCTTAAACAAGGGCAACAAAAGCACAGACTAAGAAATAAATCCATAGGCAGCTTTTTCTGTCTGTTTGTGTTTCAGCAAGTGTCCTTCACTCTCCTCTCCCTCTATAATAAAACTACTCTTTCGAATATAAAAAATAAATTCATTGAACGGATGATGGCAAAATCAAAGATTTCTGTTATGTGTAGGACCATAGAAAGAAGGGGAGAAGATATTTGGGAACAATCAATAAAAGATTAAAATATAAGGAAATGTTACAAACCCACAATAAAAGCCAGGTAATCCAATAAAAGAATGAGCAGACTATAAAGAAACAATTCACATAAGGGGAAAACTATATTTACTGAAAAGCATATGAAAAGAAGCTTGGCTTGAATATTTGAAAATGAGAACTTTACACATGGAATGACAGTAATAAAAAACTGGAGAGTATCAAGTACTGGCAAGGCTGTGGGAATCAAGAACCTTTGATTGCTGGATGGAATATAGTGGTGCAACCATTTGGAGATGATTTAAGATTATTTAGGCACTGCTTGTGCACAAACCCATTCCCGTGGCAATTCTATGCTGGGTACATCCCCCAGAAGAAATCTCATGCAGGAGAACAAGGAGCTATGGCTGAGAATAATCTTTTCAGTATTGTTTACCATCAAGTTTTCTAAACTTATTGAACACTGACTTCTATTCTTTAGAGCACCTATTTGGATTGGTGTTGTGTGACAATCACTTGGAAAACAGTGATTTTAGTGACTATTTCATACATTTAAGGATGTGCCAACTTAGCATGTAAATGAGTATAAATACCTTCTTATATCACTGTCAAACAAGAGCAGCTTTGGCATAATATGATATATTTAGTAGGAAATAAAGCATTCTTACTAGGAAGTGCTCTTGACTTGTGTACATGTAAACATATCAAATAAAATTTATCATAGCTTCAGAGTTTGCCAGATTCTCAAACATAGTATCATCCTATGCCATCTTTCTCTGATTATATAAGGATCTCAATCAATTAGTGGATTGTGAAGAGACCATTCACTTTTTTTAAATTTAAATATTTTATTTTATATAATTCTTACATCTTTTTTCATCTTTGCACAATGTATTTATTTTCATTTTGGTTATATTCCCCATACAGTTGCATCCCCCCCCTTATTTTGACTCTAGTCCTTCCTTTCCCCACCCCTCCATTCCCCCCACCCCAGTAGTGTGTCTCTGGTTTATAGTTGCTTGTTGATTTTGATTTTTACTTTGTATTGATTAGTCTTTTTTTTCTGGTCTCTTATTTAGGTTTTCTAAATTCCTGCTATGAGTGAGACCATCCAGTATTTTTCTTTTTCCGTCTGACTTATTTCGCTGAGCATGATCCCTTCCAGCTCCATCCATGTTGCTGCAAACTGCATGTGTTTATATTTTTTGAATGCTGAGTAATATTCCATTGTGTATAGGTACCACATATTCTTGATCTCGTCATCTATTTTTGGGCATTTGGGTTGTTTCCATAGCTTACCTATTGTAAATAGTGCTGCTATAAACATAGGGGTGCAGGTGCCCTTTGGAATTACTGTTTCTGTGTCCTTTGGGTAAATACCTAGGGGTGGAATTGCTGGATCATATGGAAGCTCTATGTTTAGTAGGTCAAGAAATCTCCACACAGCTCTCCATAGTGGTTGGACCAGTTTGCACTGGACCAGGAGAGTTCCTTTTTCTCCACAACCTTGCCAACATTTGTTGTTGCTAGTTTTTTTAATATGTGCCATTCTCACTGGTGTGAGATGGTACCTCATTGTAGTTTTGATTTGCATTTCCCTGATTACAAGTGATGTTGAACATTTTTTCATATGCCTGTTGGCCATTTGCATTTCCTCTTTGGAGAAGTTTCTTTTTAGCTCTTCTGCCCATTTTTTGACTGGATTATTTTCTTTGTTTTGTTGAGTCTCATCAGCTCTTTGTAGATTTTTGTGATCAGTTCTTTATCATTAGTGTTCAATGCAAAAATTTTCTCCCAGTCGGTGGGGTTTCTCTTTGTTTTGGTTATTGTCTCTTTTGCTGTGCAGAAGCTCTTTAATTTGATGTAGTCCCAGCTGTTTATCTTTGCCTTCACTATCACTGCTTTGGGTGATATGTCTGTAAAGATGTCTTTGAGGTGCAAATCCCGTAGTGTTTCACCTATATTTTCTTCTATATATTTTATGCTTTCAGGTCTTATGTCTACTTCTTTAATCCATTTTGAGTTGGTTTTTGTGTATGGTGTGAGGTAGTAGTCCAGCTTCATTCTTTTGCATGTAGCGACCCAGTTTTTCCAGCACCATTTATTGAACAAACTTTCTTTGCTCCAGTGCATATTCTTTGCTCCTTTGTCAAATATTAGTTGACCATAAATCTGTGGGTCTATTTCTGGATTTTCTATTTGATTCCATTGGAAGAGACCATTCACTTTTGAGAGGTGAGGATGACTCTGCTTTGGAGAGATACCTGTCAAGTTGAGCATTTATTTAAATGGAAATGAGGTGTTTGTGAAACCTTTTTAAAACACACCAGGTAACATTGTGTTGACAATGTCACTGCTAGGCCTATACAAATTAAGATGATCCTCTAGCTGGCTGTTGCCAGTTTCTTTGTAAAATAAGATTGCTAATGAGTCTTTTTTTCTTTTTAACTCTTTGATATGCCTAAGTCTTTTATAATTAGTATTTATCGTTATTAATCAGGGACATAATAAAACTATTTTCCATTTTGAAAATAACTTGAATATTAATTTCTCTATCAATGCCAAGAATGAAATATTTTTAAAAAAAGATTTATTTATTTATGCATACAAGAGCTAGAGTGTAGGCCAGAGATGGGGGGGGGGTTAGAGGATTCACCATAGACAGAATGAGGAGCAGAAGAGGCCAATCCACTGAAATACACTGCTGAGGGGAGCAGCAGGTGAATTAGGAGAGGTCTGCTGCACCATGTGGGTAGCTCCCTGGCGGGGGATAGAACTCATGCTGCAGTACCTGTGGATAGCTTCATAGGTTGTATATTAACCCCTTGTGTCAACAGGGAGGCCCAAGAATGAACTACTTTAATCTTTCATGAAAGATGCCATCTTCCAATTTCTGCTCACTTTTGAGTTTTTATCAAAGAATCTGGGATTTTTAGATACAGAATATCACTAAATTTTTTAGTATACTGTATCATATATTTTAAGAGTTTTTTTTTTTTTTACATTTGAACTGTTTTATGACATTAACTACCATTGGGTAATGCTTTATTTTTCATTACATTAATTGCTGTTTTAGGATCTATTGTTGTATAAGAAAGCACTGCAAAGTTTAGTGTCTTAAAAAACACCAGATTGTTATTATCTCTCATAGATTTTTGAGTTTTACTTGTGTTTGGTCTTGGCGTCTCCCATGTGTTTATGGTCAATAGAAGCTGAGGCTGAAGTCATCTGAAGTCTCAGCCAGGCTAGATGTCTGAGGGGCTTCATGCTTCTCCAGGTGGTCCCTCTCTCCAGCCAAACGCCAGGTTTTCCTACATGTGCAGCTCAATGTCCAAGCAGAAGGGAGCAGAAGCCGCAAGTCAGCTAAGGGCTGTGACTAGTGTGTATGATACCTGCAGAGTTCTAATGGCCAAAGCAATCACGCAATGCTTCGCTGAGGAGCAGCAAGGACACATTACTGAAGAATTTATGGAAAGGAAGACAATGTTTTGGCCATTTAAAAAATTTATCACTGTTCACTCATTTTTGTTGTTAAGCTTTTTTCTGACCCTTAAGATACTTTAATTTGGGCCTCCCTGGTGTGCAGCAGTTTGGCGCTATCAGCCCTTGCCTGCCACTGTGGCATGGATTCAATCCTGGTCAGGGAGCTGACCCACATGGTGCAGCAGACCTCTCCTGTCTTGCCCGCTGCTCCCCTCAGCAGTGTATTTCACTAGACCTGCCTGTTCTGCTCCCCACTCTGTCTCTGGTGAATCCTTTTGCCCCTGCACCTCTGGCCTGCACTCCAGTTCTTGTATGCATGAATAAATAACAAATAAATCTTTTAAAAAAGATACTTTAATTTGAGTCTCTTAATAACTACCCAAGCAAGTATTTCACACAAGTAATATAGTTCCTGAATATTTATAAGTTCTTTTTGTCCTTAATGTGAATGATCATTTGAATAATGCCAAATCCCTTGATCATAATCTTTGTCTTAAAACACATCCAAAGCATTTATGGTTGTAGAAGATATGTGTCTCTAAACATCTTTATCTGTGTATTTTCTCTTTTCTCCTTCCCTCCTGTCTCCTATTTTGGACTGCATCTATAGAGTTTTCTTTTCTTAGAGATTTCAAATTCAGCAGTTTAATCAGTAAATGTCTAGCATTGTTTCTTTATATATAAATTTGAATTGAAACTCATTACTCCATTTGATTGAAAAAACAAACCTCAGCAAAAGAAAAACTTATTCTATGATTTCTAATGATTTTCATCTTTATGTAATCTATTTCTATGAAGTGTTCCTATTATAAGGAAAGTCTATCTTTTGAATTTGTTCTCCATATATTTTATTTTTTTACAACAAATTCATTGGTTCAATTTTCTCTAGCAATTACTTGTAAACATTGATGTCTCTACAATAAATGATTTTGAATAAAGCAATATTTACATACTTTAGATTATTCTTCTTTCATATACATAGTATATATTCAATTCTTGCTTAGAATATGGATGAGAGATTTTGTAATACTTTCTCCATTTCTTTCAGTAGGTCTTTTTTTTCCTTTTACTATATATATATTTTTTATTTTATATATTTTTTACATCATTGTTCATTTTTGCACAATGTATGCATTTTCATCTTGGTTATATTCCCCATACAATTCCCACCCCCTTTATTTTGGCCCTAATCCCTCCTCTCCTCCCCTCACCCATAGTGTGTCTCTGGTTTATAGTTGCTTGTTGATTTTGATTTTTACTTTATTATAATTAGTCTTTTTCCTGGTCCCTTATTTAGGTTTTCTAAATTCCTGCTGTGAGTGAGACCATCCGGTATTTTTCTTTTTCTTTCTGGCTTATTTCGCTGAGCATGATCCCTTCCAGCTCCATCCATGTTGCTGCAAACTGCATGAGTTTATCTTTTTTGATTGCTGAGTTATATTCCATTGTGTATATGTATCACATATTCTTGATCCAGTCATCTATTTTTGGGCATTTGGGTTGTTTCCATAGCTTAGCTATTGTAAATAGTGTTGCTACAAACATAGGGGTGCAGGTACCTTTTTGAATTAATGATTCTGTGTCCTTTGGGTAAATACCTACAAGTGGAATTGCTGGATCATATGGAAGCTCTATGTTTAGTAGCTCAAGAAATCTCCACACAGCTCTCTGTAGTGGTTGGACCAGTTTGCACTCCCACCAGCAGTGCAGGAGAGTTCCTTTTTCTCCACATCCTTGCCAACATTTGTTGATAGTGTTTTTTCATATGTGCCATTCTCACTGGGGTAAGATGGTATCTCATTGCAGTTTTGATTGGCATTTCCCTGATTACAAGTGATGTTGAACATTTTTTCATATACCTTTGGCCATTTGCATTTCCTCTTTGGAGAAGTTTCTTTTTAGCTCTTCTGCCCATTTTTTGACTGGATTATTTACTTTGTTTTGCTGAGTCTCATCAGCTCTTTGTAGATTTTTGTGATCAGTCCTTTATCATTAGTGTTGAATGCAAAAATTTTCTCCCAGTCGGTGGGGTTTCTCTTTGTTTTGGTTATTGTCTCTTTTGCTGTGCAGAATCTCTTTAATTTGATGTAGTCCCAGCTGTTTATTTTGCCTTTGCTATCACTGCTTTGGGTGATGAGTCTTTCAAGATGTTGCTGGGGTGTATGTCATGTAGTGTTTTGCCTATATTTCCTTCTTTATATTTTATGGTTTCAGGTCTTATGTCTAGTTCTTTAATCCATTTTGAGTTGGTTTTTGTGCATGGTGTGAGGTAGTAGTCAAGCTTCATTCTTTTACATTTAGCGACCCAGTTTTCCCAGCACCATTTATTGAACAAACGTTTTTTGCTCTGTTGCATAGTCTTTGCTCCTTTGTCAAAGATTAGTTGACCGTGAATCTGTGTTTTTATTTCTGGACTGGTGCTCTACACGATCAGAGAAACTTCTCTAGTAACGAACTATAGAAATGATCTCTGAAAGTATAGTCTTTCTTTCAGTAGGTCTTTTAAAGAGAAATTTTTATGTGCTGCTTCAGATCCATGATACTTTTTAAAACTACTGAATAATGTCATAAGCTGAGTGATTATCTTTTTGCAAACTCTCATGCTGGGAATGTAGGACTTGATGTTTCCCCAGCATTTGGAATTATGAATTTAGTAGATTATGTGGATGATTGTTCAAATCTTTCAGATCTTAACAACAGAAGAATAAATATTTGTTGTCATTGCTAGCTCAAAGGCTGGTAGGTTGAAGGAATTACAGGTGGCTCCTTCTCAGAAGGGAGAAATTTTAAGGAAAGTTTTCTTTCATTTACCCTTATCTCTAAGTGACCCTCCTCAATTTTCCTCTTTTTTGAGAGTAGGCAAATTTGATCCACAGGCTAAATCTGGCTCAATCCTTGTTTTTGTAAGTGAAATTTTGTTGGAACACCGTCACATCCATATATCTATGTATTGCATATCTATAGCTGTTTTTGTGCTACCATCAAAGAGTTGAGTAGTTGTAGCACAGTTTATATGGCCTACAAAGCCTGGAATATTTACTATATGGCTCTTTACAGATAAAATTTGCTGACCCCTGCTCCTTATCCCACTTGTTTCCTTGTGCCATGAATCATACTTGTAATTGTTTTATATATTTTTTTGCTTTCTATTATCACATTTCCACCAGGATGAAAGTGTCACGAGACCAAGTATACTTAGTGTTTTTTTTATCTCTGTATCTCTAGTACCTGGGACTGTGTTTGAAGTGAAAGAGACACTTAAAATATTTGTTGAATATATGAATTGAAGTATTAGATGTGATTATAAAATGTTATATTGTTTTACACATTTTACTTTTGATTTGGAATGGGATGGGGAAATTAATTGTATTTTGACTCAGCATACTAAATTGGAAGTAGGGAGGAGGTAATAAGAATATTGAAAGTCTAGAGGCTAGACATCTGAATCAGGCATCAGCAGAACTTTCCTCTCCAGAGACTTTAGAGGAAGAGGCTTCTGACTTCTTCCTTACTTTCTGTGGTTGCTGGTTCTGTGGTGCTTGTTACTCAGCTTGCTGATACATCACTCTAATTTACTATGCTTCCATCTTAACAAAGCATTCTCTAGATGTTTTTCAGTGCCACTGTGTCTTCACTTGCCTTCTTAGAAGGATATATACTATTGGATATAGGGTTCAACCAAACCTAGTATTGCTTCATCTTAACTTGGTTCTGTCTGCAAAGACTATTTCCAAATAAGGCCACTTTCATAGGCACAATAAGTAGGATTTCAACATATATTTTGTGGAGGGACAGAATTCAATGCAACATGGGGGTTGAAGTCAGAGTGCAGTGGGCTGAGAAGTCAATGCTGCAGGGAAGTAGAAGCAATGTTTAAACTCTTCAGGGGCTTCCCTGGTGGCGTAGGGGTTAAATCTCAGGGAAACTACAGTGAAGGCCTGAGTTTCACCCCCAGCCAGGGAGCTAGCCCACATATGGTGCAGCAGACCCTCTCCTGTCTCACCCACTGCTCCTCTCAGCAGTGGATTTCAAGTAAATCCGCTTGCTGTGCTCCCCACTCTGTCTCTGGTGAATCCTCTTACACCCCACACTTCTGTTCCGTACCCTAGTTCTTCTACACAAAAATAAATAAATAAAATCTAAAAAAAAAAAACCCTCTTTTTAAAAAAGCTTGGTGATAAAGAGGAGAGAAGCAACGCAGCCTTTGGAGAGAGGCCTAGGAGTTAGAAAGATGTTTGTGACTAAGAGAAAGATTCATTAGAGAGAGACTTATAAAGTATAGGGGAGAAAAATGCGAACATAATGGGGAACATGAGAAAGCAAGAGAGGACTGTGGAAGAAACTGTTATTTCCCCTCATTATACATTCTTCCTACTTCTACTTCCCTTGATTTTTTTAGCTGGGTTCTTAATTGTTCATGTTAAGAATACATTTCTTAGCTTCCTTTCCATCTATATAGACCTTGGGATTAGCCAATGGAGGAAAGTTGATGCATTGATGTTGATTGAGGTGAAAGCTATATGTTGAGAATATTGGTGACACATCAAAAGAATCCATATCTCTGATGATTGTGGAGGAATTAGCCATGCTTTGCTTAGGTAGGGGTTACTTTTTTGCAAAAAAGAAATAAATTTCTCTTCTGTTTAAGCTGCTATCATTATGTGTTTCCTTCATTTGCAGTTGAACTTAACTGAACATAGCTCTAGGGCCTAGTGTGGAGGTCAGACTCAATTTTGCTGAAAGATAACCTAATTGACTGAGGCATGAGGGAAGGTGGGAATAATGGATGGGGATACAGATGCTATGGTAAGTAAATGATGGGAAATTAAGAGAGTGTCTGTTTTAAGGTGCTGATTTTTCTTTGGAAAGTAAAAGTAGAATTGGTTGTTGAGAACAATGCCAGAGATTTAATGGAGCAGGTTAGAGGTGGACAGTAAGATTTAACACAAAGTTATTGGGAGGTATGAGAGAGCTGTTTGGGGGAAGCATTGAGGTTAGAGACTACATAATTTAATGTCAAATAAATTTCTCTTACAGTATTCTGTGGGATGGATGAAGGTTCATAGAAGGTTCATATCAATGTTTTGACTTTTACTTTATGGAAATAAAGGTGGGACAGGGGGATTTTGCAGCAACACTTTAGCCAACTTCAGTTTGACATATTTGATAAATGGACTTGATGGGCATGCCCAAATGCAATAATACAGACTTTGCTTCAATTGTTTACAATAGGATCCAGTTTGGAGGGTTTGATTCTTGAAGAAAACTCCTAACACAATGGCAGCATGTGTGGCGAGGTGGATGGGTATCATTTCTGAATAAGTTCAGAAGTGAAGAAATGTACTACTATTTCACAGGTCATGCTGCAATCACCATTTTTAAGACAAAGGGAAAGAAATCTAACAGGGCAGCTACCAAAGGGCTGCTCCATGCTTGATTCTGTGCAGATTATTGGGCTGTACCATAGTACAATGCAGACAGAGTTCAATGAGTTATACTTCAAACATTTTTCTTAAAGAAGTCTTAATTAGATTAATATTTTACTTTGACTTCATTACTGTGGTAAAAAAAAGTACTACCATTTAGAAATAAAAGGAAACGTCTGAACAAACAGTGACAGAATCACAATGAAATTTGTGTTACTGGTTTATGACTTGACAGTTTTCAAGACATATTCCAAATGTATGCTTCCTCATTTCATTTATAAACAACACTGTAAGGTTTTATGTTGACTATTTAACTTACAAATGAGGACACTGAGGCTCAGAGAGGTTAATAGTCTTTCCAGGACATGTAACTAGCAAACATCAGAATCGAGTTTTGACTCCGAGGTCCAATGGATGTATTTCATCATATTCATCCTCAATATGATGATTCCTCACAATAAGTAATTAGTCTGGACAGTTCCACTGTGAAATAGGCAAGGTTTTCATTTTCCATGAAGATTCTCCAAGAGTCTGAGGCTTTTTAAAATTATTATTTAAAACTTCAATTTGTGGTTTGTGGTTGTTTGTCCAAGGCAATGTATCCATCTTTTCCCTTGAATTTGCTCTATTTTCTAAAGCCTATAAATCTTAAACTCTTGAAGATTCTACTTTGAGGCACTGTTGAATGAATAAAATATATCACGTTCATGTTGGCCTCTAGAGGTCACAAATGCAACAGAATCTTTTTCCTTTCTTTTCTTTCTTTAAGAGATTTTCGACAGCCCACTAACCACTATGGTTTTGATGCATGTGTGTGGTCACTGCAATTTTTATGACTCTAATTATTGCACTACAAGAATACATTTGCTTACAAATATATCCAGAACTTTACTTTTTAAACCAGCATTTTCTGAATATTCATAGCTTTGGGGAAAGGGAAAAAGCAATATAAGTTTTCAGAATCTCTGCAAACTTTTTTTGCAGTTGGAATTCCTTGCTACAAGTTCTGGAATCAGGCTAAATCAATGTACCAATGACAAGTAAAAAACACTTATTTTATAGATGTAGACAAAAACCATTTGAAAAATGCTTTATGAAGTTGTGTATAAAAACAATTGGAAAAAGATTGTTACTTTACTGTGTACATAAAATGGTTAAAACAATTTAAACTGGTTAAAATATCATGAAAACATTTTAGGAAGCAATAAATTTGGTGGTCAGTAGTGTTTTGAGTTTTTTAATATTTGAAATTTATGGTGTTTTCCTAATAAAAATTTCTACCAATTATTAGTCATTTATAATCCCACCAGGCTAAATGCTTCATGCTAAAATGCTCTTTAATGCATTATTTTCACAAAAACTTTATGCAGACCTTTTGTTAAATTGGAAAATTGATACCTTTTATTTCCTCATTTCTTAGGAATGTTTCTAAGTCTTTCCTTTTATATATTAATCTGGAGACAATAAGCATAGCTATTTCAAATCTTTAGGGACTATTTTAAATGAAAATATCAGTTGAACAAGTATATATGTGTATATGGAGACACAGTTAAAAAAATCCCAGGCAAATACAGACAGGTAGCAAAGCATAGTAATTGTGTTCTCTCATCTAATTTTTACTTACTTGATGTTCCCTAGAAATTATTTCATAAGGTCACTTCTAAATATATTACACACCATTAATTACAAGAATCAACAGTAAGTACTTGGTAGAAATACCAACCAGGAGGCAATATTGAAGATGACTCATTTTGTCACTTTGACAGAAGGAAGTCAAAACTCAGTGAGACTTGCAGATATCATCAGCAGAATTGTCCTCTCCTTCTGAGTTGGCTTCTTCACTGTGGAAAGAGCTTGTCTGGCCTTTGGAGTTAAACACAACTGGGCTTAAATTCTGACTTCATTATCTTAGGCAAATAGGCAAGTTACCCTCTCTGAGTCAGTTTTCTCTCGGTGAAAAGGAATAATTATATAGACTGAAAGTGCCAGCGCAGTGACCACTAGGCCCTCCTTTGTCTCTTTGCCTTTCATGACAGGCAGGCATTAACCTCCCAGCACTCCAGGAAAGAAGGAAAGAAACAGCTGGTCGGTGGAGTCTTCCCTACTGTCCATTATCTTCACCACTTCCTCCCCAGCAGATGAGTTCTATTAACTCTCAGCAGTCACTGTTTTTTAATTAGATGATTGGAAAAGGAAGAGGATCATCATGACTGCTGGCTGGCATCTGGATTCGTTGGCAAAGGCAGTTTGGCTTAACATACCATGTGCATAAAGGGTTTTTTGTACCTTATACTCCAGGGGTCTTGGAGCACATCTTCAAATACAAAGAACAGCAAAAGAGAAATACTGTTTACAAAGTGGACAAGCGATACAGAAACAGATTCTGAATCTAGACCACTAGGGCTTAAATTCCATCGTCTGTCGCTTGCTTTCTGTGCTCCCCTCTTTGCAAATTTCTTAACCTTTCTGTGCCTCAATTTTTTACTTTTAATATGGTGATTATTACAGTCCTGACTTCGAGGCCATTGGGAAACTTCCACAAGTTAATATGTATGAAGCATGAAGACTGTCTTAACGTGTTGGAAGCATTGCACAGGTGTTTACTGCTAGAATTGATGAAAACAAACAAAACAACACAAACTTGGGTGCCTATGTTAAGAAAAGTTTCAATGAGGAGCATTAAAAAATGTCATTAATATGGGCTGCTTCCTTCCTCACCTTGAATTTTGATCACAGCATATGGGTTTGAATAACTGAAAACAATTTATGGTAGAAATCAGAATTTAAATTCCAACAGATGAAATAGACCAGAACCACCATGTTTATGGTTTTCACATCAAACCCAAACCTAAAATAAATCCAGGTTTGCTTTAAATTGGCACTTTTTTTTGTTGTTTTGCTTTAAAGAGTAGGTAGTCCCTAAAAGACAGTATACCTTTTGGTGTTTCCAGTGTTTCCAAATTGTAGGGTAAGGAAAAATGTCAGGCTTTTCTGCCCTCCCGCCATCAGGATAGATGATGGATCCTTGCGGTCCTGAATGCATGCCTGATGGCGGGCACCTGGAATAGGGTGTGGGCATAGGTAGATGGGATTCACCTGGGCTAAGACGGTCTTTTAAGGGCAGCGTCACGGGGACGCCAGTAGAAGCCGAAAGAGAAGCCGAGAAAGAAGCAGAGAAAATGCCAGAGAGAGCCCAGATAGCGTGAGGATTTGCTGGGGGCTGGGAGAACTGCCAGCCTCCCAGCGCCCCAGCACCCCTGCCTGCTGTGTACCTGGTAATCTAAATTAAAAACCTGCAAAAAACCACTGAGGACTCTGACTCCTCCTTTACCTGGTCTGCAGGATCCTAGAAAACCTGCTCCGGGCCATTCCTGCCTTTACACAAATGTTGGCTGAATCGTCAATATTTAAACTGAAATGAATTCAGGTGATTTTGTTGTAAAAAACTGGTTTGATTTGCAAAATGCAGTAAGAACCTCTGAAAAAAAGAGGTTCTAAATTTGGCCTTATCTGGTATCATAAAAGCACATGATATTATCTACTATCGCTTTTCTTTTTTTCCTCTCCCTTTCCCCATGACCACTAATTTAAGAAAACAAGCTTGAAAAATAGAGTAAGGCCTGATTTAGATAGCATTCTCTTGCTTGTGGATAAATCTAGATGAATTTTTATACAAATGTCAATGTCATTTCAAATTCAACGTACTCTAATGATAATTCTACTCTTTCTGATAACGCTCACTAGTTCCAGTAAGAACACCATCATTCACCTAGTTTTCCATTTTAGGTGTCTTTGAGTCATTGTTTTGATTATAGAATCTGGTAAATCTTCATCTGGAGTAATTGTGAAAACGCTCATTCATTCCCTGGACCAGCCTCACCCTCAGCCCCTCTTCCCTCTACAGCACATGCTTGTCCATGTTGGAGAGTCTGGCCACTTTTATGGTTTTGGATCTCAAATCTAAAATTCTGCAGCAGATTGTTTCAATAGATTGTTTTAGTTACTCCCTAGAATCTCAGTTTATTTATATAATTCAGCTTCTCTCTCCAGTGATCGGGGAGAGCTTCCTCTTGCCTTTGTTTCCTAAGAACTGTCTGTCCTGGTAAATGGTAAGATAGTCCATAAATGCTTGTTAAAGGAGCAAATTATCTGCTTTGAGGATCCTAATTTGCTCATGTGCCAGAATAATTTTACAGAAGGTGGTTTCAACTATGAAGCAGTTTTGAGAAACAAAATGTAAGTATAATTGTTTTAATTAATGGTTAAGAAAGTTCTAATTTCAAAAGCATACACACCTTTATAGGAAAGCTAAGATTTTTTAAAAAAGATTTATTTTTATTTATTTATACATATAAGAACTGGAATGTGGGCCAGGGGTGCAAGGGGGTGGTGGTGGTGGCGAGAGGATTCACCAGGGACAGAGTGGGGAGCCATAGGCAGATCTATTGAAATACACTGCTGAGGGGAGCAGCAGGTGAGACAGGAGAGGTCTGCGGCTGTTGCAGTGGGCCCTCATGGTGGCAACTCGGAGACTTACCCCTTGGCCACCAGGGAGACCCCAATACTTGCTACTCAAGTTTTTATAAAGAAATCTATGATTGTGGGAATTTTGATTGTACATATGATGAACTATGTACAATATAAAAAATAGTCAGTAGTTTTGTTGATTCTACAATAGTAAAAAAATCTTTTATGTCTCAGTAATACAGAAAAGAAAAACCAAGACCACATGTAAATAATTGCTTTGCTAAAATATACTTTTTTGGGGAAACTTAAATACTTGTTGAGAAACAAACCATGGCATTGAAATCACTTACTAAAATGCTATTTTTTAAAGCAAATAAAAGTTTTTTTTTTGTTGTTTTTTTTTTTTCATTTCCTCACTGCCAGGCACAGGCAGATACTCAGCAAATATTTGCTGTTGTTTTGCTTCATTTTAATCATTAGTTCTTATCTGTCAGAATTTCACATTGTTGCATTGAATGCAACAACACTAAGATTCCATAAATATTTTTACATACTGATGAGTATAATCAAGGCAGGAGATATTTAAACTGACACATGGGTTTTCTTCAATCAGAATGAGAATCAGTCACTTTGTTTTGTGGCTTTATGAAAAATACAATTCTGTGTGTGAACATCCATCTCTGTTTTCAAAGATTGGAACAACTACAAAATGAAAGTGGGTCTGTGATTGTTAAGACAGATGCTGGGCTTATAGCAAGAGTAAATAGGATTTTGTGGCTGGCACCTAATTTTTGGTGAAGATCAAAAGGATGGAAAGAAAATCTACCCACTGCTGAGGAAAAAAATCTGGGGCCTTTTGAACAATTGGTAAAGTGTTGACCAGATGCAGCAGTGTTACTGTTGCAAAAACCCTTTGGTGCAGGGATCCCCAAATTTGAAATGTCATCAGGGACACCTGGGGAGTACCCTAGTCAAAAACAAAAGATTCCTCCATCTGACTCTGTATTGAGGCCCAGTGATCTGTATGCTTTAAAAATTGACCAGATGATTTAAACAGGCAGCCATAGGTTGGGTAACTGTAACTTTTTTTTTTTTTTAAGATTTATTTATTTATGCATACAAGAACTGGGGTACAGGGGCATCCCCAGTGGTGCAGCAGATTGAGCACAGTGCTGTGAAACTGTCCTCAGCCTCCATGGTGCCAGTTCAATTCCCTCCCGGCCGGGGGAGATTCCCACATGGCGCGACAGACCTCTCCTGTCTCGCCCGCTGCTCCCCTCAGCAGTGTATTTCAGTCCTTCTGCCTGTCCTGCTCCCTGCTCTGTCTCTGGTGGATTCTCTCACCCTCCCGCGCCTCTGGCCTGTACCCCAGTGCTCGTAAAAACAAATAAATCTCTGCAAAAAAAAAAAAAAAGAAATGGGGTACAGGCCAGAGGTGTGGTGGGTAAGAGGATTCACCAGAGACAGATGGGGAGCAGAACAGGCAGATCTATTGAGCTATACTGTTAAAGGGAGCAGCGGGCGAGTTAGGAGAAGTTTCCTATGCCATGTGGGTAGCTCCCTGGCTGACAGGGGATCGAACTCATGCTGCAGTGGCTGTGGATAGCTACATAGGTTGTGTCTTAACCCCTTGCACAACCAGGGAGGCCCTGTAACCTACTTTTTAAAAGGATAATGCTGATTTCTGGACTCTAGATAAATTTTTTTTGAAGAAAATAATATTTGGAAAAGATAGGAAAGATAAAAGAATGAAATTCAGGTACATTTTTTTTTCTCCCCTGAATATTGAGGGTTTTTTTTGGGGGGGGGGTGAAGAAACTGTATAGTCTTCTGCTTGTGGAAACTTAAAAAAATATTGAGGTCATAGAAATAGACTGGTGGATACCAAGGACTGAGGGTTGGAGGAAATGGGGAGATATTGATTAAAAGGTACAAACCTATAGCTATAAGATAAATTCTGGAGCTGTAATATACAGCATGGATGCTAGAGTTAACAACATATATTGAAATACTTGAATTTTACTAAGAGAGTAGATCTTTTTAAAAAAGCTTTAGTGAAGTAACACTGATTTACAACCTTGTAGGTTTCAAATGTACAGCATTATAGTTTGACATCTGTATAGGCTACATTTGTGATGTTCACCAAAAGTCTTCTTTCCATCACATACCATTAACCTGCTTCACCTGATTGGCCAAACTTCACCCCCCCCCCCCCCCCCCCCCCAATTGATTCCCTTAACCGGTTTTGCCCTCTCTCGAGCTCTCCAACCCCTTATGCATCTAGGTAACCCCAGAGGGTAACAGCCCTCTGGTTGTCAGAATCTAAGAATTTGTGCTTATTTGTTTGCTTTCTTTATCTTTCACACATGCATGAAAACATGTAATATTTCTTTTTTTTCCACCTGACTTGTTTTATTTAGCATAATGATGTTCCCTGTCATTTGTTGTAAATGACAAGATTTCATCTTTTTTAAAAAAAAAGTTAAGAATTATTCCATTGTGTATATTTACCAGTGCCGCTTTATCTACTCATCTGTTGATGGGCACTGTTATTTCCACATTTTGGCTCTTGTGAATAGTGTGGTAATTGACACAGGGTGCATACATCTTTTTGAATTAATGTTTTTGTATTTTTCAGGTAGATACCCAGAACTGGAATAACTCAATCATATAGTATTTCTATCCTTAATTTTTAAAGGAATCTCCATGCTGGTTTCCATAATGACTGTACCAACTCACATTCCTACCAAGATTGTATAAGGGTTCCCTTTTCTCCAGATCACCACCAACACTTGTTGTTTCTAGTCTTTTTAATAATAATCTTGCTAACTGGTGTGAGGTGACAGCTCACTGCAGTTTTGACTTGCATTTTCTTAATAACAAGTGATCATGAATATCTTTTCATTTATCTGTTAGCCATTGTATGCTTACCTTGGGAAATACCTATTTAGGCTATCTGTCAATCTTTTAATTGGATTGTTTGATTTTTTTTTGTTGTTGTTGAATTGTGTGATCATTTATTTATTTTGGATATTAATCCTAAAAGGTAGATTGTAAATGTCCTCACCACACATAAACAGAAAGGGTAATGACATGAGGTGTTAGATATGTTAATTAGCTTGATAGAAGACATCATTTCACATATATACATATAGTAAATTATTATGTTGTACTCCTTAAATATATACAATTTTTATTTGTCAATCATACTTCAATAAAGTTGAGTCCGAAAAAATTTAAAGACTTAAACTGAAAAAAAGAAATTTTATAGGTCTCTGCTTATGACAAATTTTAATTATAAATCTTTAAAATGGACATAATTTATTTTGGTTGATTATAATTCTGATTTTATTTTCCCACTTGGGTATCTTTTGATAGAGATATTGTGAAAATGTTTTAAAACACTTTATGCTATCACTTTATAAGGTTTATTTGCGATGTCATATTTATTTTGTACTGAAAGTTAAAAATTCCCTTTAGAGTTAATAAGTTATGATTTGTGACAGTTGACTTCAAAAAGGGAGAATTCCTGAAAGAGAAGGAAAGATATGAATCCTTTCTGGGAAAAGTTGGTCTGAAAACAAGTTCTAAAAACTCAATCATTTCTCTAGGGACGAAGGATTGAATTTTGTCAAAACATTGGCTGCCGTCATTAAAAAAAGATCAACTGCCAAAGTTTCAGCTAAAATCACCGAGTGCTGTCAAGAATAAACCAGATGGCAGCCTACCTGCCTTGATGAAACTGAAAAATGAAAACAACACGCAAGTGAATACACAAAAAAGCAGCAGCTCTTCAATATGCTGCTTCTACTAGGAGCATTTTTAAAGGAGCAAGTATTTGCAGGCCTACAGCCCACATTTAATGCATCTTTAAATGATGTTTTGGATAAAGAATAAAATTCCCCAAAGAGAATGCAATGGATAAGTCAAGAATAAAAGCAGAGATTGATTCTGGATATGAAGTAAAGTTGAGTTTCAGTTTTTCAGTGAATACTTCTTTACGGACAAGTTACTTTGCATCACACTGACAAGCATGTGACACTATATCTCGGTTATTATGATTGATCCAGATAGTTTTTGAAATTTATTGCTATTCATTTAGTTAATGGATTCAAATACTCACTGTGTGCCAGGTGCTAAGGATATAGGAAGAGACTTTCTGGCCCTCATCAACATATTGGTTGAGATCAGGGTCAGCAAACCATGGCCATATTTAACCTGTCACCTGTTTCTGTAAGTAAAGTTTTATTGGGACATAACCATGCTCCTTTATTTACATTTTGCTTTCATGCTAGAACAGCAGAGCAAGTGGTGGTAACAGAGAGAACGTATTACCTTCAAAGTCTTAAATACTTTCTGACCTTTACAGAAAAGTTTGCTAGTCTTCTGTCTATGTTCTTTCTGAAGCCATAAATCTAGGATGGAGAAAGTAAAGGAAAAAAAATAATTCACAATGCTATATAATATGGTATATGCTAAAAAAAAATCTTCAAATTGAATAGGAGCTATCTTTTTGCTGGCTAGCTCAAATAGTAATAACAAATCTAAGACCATGTACTTATTCCACATATGGAGCAGTTATCTTCTCTCCAGTTATTACAATCCATTCTGTGAACACAAACTTAACCATCAGTGCAAGAGGACTATGCCACAAATTCACAGTATTGGTTTTAAGTGGGAAGGGTTGAAAATGTATGACTTAATAATGCAAATTTTTCATTGTGGCAGAACCAATAATTTGAAACACATATCCCACTCTGATGCTGAGTCATAGTGTCTTTTATGGATGAAACTGAGAAAGACATGTTAGGGTGATGTATTGGCAGGTAAAATGCCAACCAAAATGGTAGCACCTCTAAGATAGTCTTCCTGCTCAGCTGAGGTGACTGATGTCACAGTGAGATAGAAGCAGAGTGCTACAGCAGGTTAGAGTGTTACAGGGCAGGGAGAGGGGCACCCCAGGCCCCGCAAACCTGCCTGCTCTAAATAGGTTCTGCCATCCACTGCATCAACACAAAACAAATGAGACTTTAATGGGAAGGAACTTTAATATAATTAGGAAACAATCAGAAAAGACAAAAAATATAGTTTCTAAATCAAGCACCCAAAGTTACCTGTCCCCTCATGGGTAAAAGTCCATCCAAATGGGATTGGCCCAGAGCAAGACCCCAAAGCCTGCCATAAGTCTGCAGCATCTTCCAGTGGGGACCCACAGAAAAGGATCAGAAACAACCAGACAAGTCTGGAAGGAAAAGAGAAAAATCAAAATCCAGACAAAAACCACCATTGTCACCTCCCCATGGGTCTCTCACCCACATCTGTGTCACCCAGTCCCGACCAAAAGGTACATGTAGTTTCTTCACGTGCTTCTCGGCTCCACGTGCCTCCTCCAGGTCTCCCTCTTGCTCTCCATCCTGCTTCCTTCCTTCCTCAGTCTCCTCTGCAGTTTCTTTTCTCCCTGCTCATCTCCACCCTCCCTTGGGTGGGGCAGGGAACCTGGAAAATCCCCCTTTCCTGGAGACCACCCTGTTACAAGAGGACAGACCACTCAGGTTCAGGGAACAATAACAATGGAGTTTATTTGACAAGCAGGGGAAATAAAGAGTTTCTAAGGTCTCAAGTAGTGAGCTCTCTCAACCTGGATAGTGTTCAGAGTGTCCAAAAGTCCCAAACTAAAGGTGGCTTGTTTAAAATGGTGCTGTCCTCAAAAATCTACAAAGAGCTGATGAGACTCAACAAAAGCAAAGAAAATAATCCAGTCAAAAAATGGGCAGAAGAGCTAAAAAGAAACTTCTCCAAAGAGGAAATGCAAATGGCCAACAGGCATATGAAAAAATGTTCAACATCACTTGTAATCAGAGAAATGCAAATCAAAACTACCATGAGATACCATCTTACACCAGTGAGAATGGCACATATTAAAAAAACTAGCAACAACAAATGTTGGCGAGGTTGTGGAGAAAAAGGAACTCTCCTGCACTGCTGGTGGGAGTGCAAACTGGTCCAACCACTATGGAGAGCTGTGTGGAGATTTCTTGACCTACTAAACATAGAGCTTCCATATGATCCAGCAATTCCACCCCTAGGTATTTACCCAAAGGACACAGAAACAATAATTCTAAAGGGCACCTGCACCCCTATGTTTATAGCAGCACTGTTTACAATAGTGAAGCTTTGGAAACAACCCAAATGCCCAAAAATAGATGACTGGATCAAGAAGATGTGGTACATATACACCACGGAATATTACTCAGCAATCAAAAAAGATAAACACATGCAATTTGCTAGAAGGGATCATGCTTAGCAAAATAAGCCAGAAAGAAAAAGAAAAATACCAGATGGTCTCACTCATAGCAGGAATCTAGAAAACTTAAATAAGGGACCAGGAAAAAGAATAACTATAAGAAAGAAAATATCAAAATCAACAAACAACTATGAATCAGAGAAACTCTATGGTGGGGCGGGGAGAAGGAGGGATTGGGGTAAAAATAAGGGTTGTAATTGTTTGGGGAATATAAAAATAAAATTTAAATTAAAAAAAATAAAATGGTGCTGTCCTGTCAATGAGGCCCTGAAACTTGTGGCACCAGACAGTAGCAGGCCAGGACCCAACTCACCACAGCTGGAGGTAGCCACAATCTGAAGGGCTTGGTGGACAGCACCAGACACTGGACCAGACAGCAAGGGAGGCAGCAGCACTGGGAGGCGGTGATTAAGAGATGACTAACAGGTCTCAGGGGTGACCCGGACACAGAGTGCCAGTCACCCATCAGCAGTGCTGGGCAGCACTGCCCCGTAGTGCCTGTCGCCCAGTAACCAGAGACAGTGTTAGAAACACCAGCGTTTGTGAGCCATTGGCCTGCACTGACAAGAAATATCTCTTTGAGACACAAGGCCCAGAGCCTTTGGTGCTCCTTTCAAGCAGTGGCAGCAGCAGGATGGGAGGTGGGTGCAGATGACCAGTCCCTGCGAAGCTCTTTGGCTGCAAGAGGGCCTGGCGGCACTCTGGGCAGCCAGCAGGGAAACTCCTGCTCAGGCTTCAGCTCAAACCTTGCAGGTGTGCCTGTGGGTGGGGCTGCCGCCAGCCTGTGACTTCTGGCGCAGGTGGGCTTTCCAAGGCTTCCCTGGTCGCAGCCAATTTCGCCCCAGTCTATGCAGTGGGGCCCTGCTTTCAAGACCACCATCCCTTTGGAAGCTGGTTAAGAAAGCTCAGGATTCTCATCCTGTTGTAACAGGGTGGTCCCCAGGAAAGGGGGAGGTTCCCTGCCCCACCCAAGGGAGGGTGGAGCTGAGCAGGAAGAGGAGAAGCTGCAGGAAGAGACTGAGGAAGGAAGCAGGATGGAGCCAGGAGACCTGGAAGAGGCGCATGGAGCCTAGAGACACGTAAAGAAACTGCTTGTCTTTTGGTCGTGGACTGGGTGACACAGATGTGGGTGAGACCCGTGGGGAGGTGACCATGGCAGCTTTTATCTTGATGTTGATTTTGCTCTTTTCCTTCCGGGCTTGTCTGGTTGTTTGTGACCCTTTTCTGTGGGTCCCCACTGGAAGATGTTTTAGACTTGTGGCAGGCTTTGGGGCCTTGCTCTGGGCCGACCCCATATGGATGGAGTTTTACCCACGAGGGGATGGGTAACTTTGGGTGCTTCATTTAGAAACTAGACTCTTTGCCTTACCTGTATTGTTTCCTAGTTTTTATTAAAGATCCTTCCCATTAAAGTGTCATATGTTTTGTGTTGATGCGGCGGATGGCAGAACCCATGTAGAATAGGCAGGTTTGTGGGGGTCTGGGGTGCCCCTCTCCCTGTCCTATAACACTGTGAGACAAGGGCAGGGCCATAGTGCCATGTGTATCACTAGTTTAAGACTCTTCAGTATTGCCCCTGTCACTTTGAACCACGAAGAAGCCTTGCTTCTAACTTTCGGCTATGAGGTAGAGGGGTCACCAGGGAGATGCTATCAAGGATTTCTTGTCTGCATGGGATGATGAATCTATCAGTCCCCCTGTCTGCTGCCATCACTGCATCTGGAAACCCCCCAATCCTGTGAGTATATAGAGGAGGTGACTAATTTTTCATCACAACACCCAGCGGAGGGACACGTTTGTCGCCTTATGGGGCAGCAGTGTTAGAAGTAGTGCAGGGTGAGGGAAAGGTTACTCAGCGACCACGTGGAGCAAAGAGAAGCCTAGAAGGGCTACACTGGAAGTAACTGAAGTAATATGCATCCCCCATCCAAAGGCAGTCTCATATTAACATCAAGCACAAAGGTGGGGCAAGTGAATAGGGAGTGTATATGCATGGGGGAAGCAGTTACTGGGGAAGTAAGCTAGGGTGGAGTGACCAGGGGCTGTTGCCTGGGGGGGTCCATTGTCCCACTAATCAAAGCATAAGATCTCTTATTCTAATATCTGCCTGCTGTTTTCAGCAGATTCTTGTTTCCCAGCATGTTCCTCACACCAGAACTTTTGTCCTTGGTGAGAGGCCCCCCTGCATGCCCTACACCTAGCTGATAAACAAGAACTCTGGGCACCAAGACAATATCCCTGAGAACAAGGGGTCTGGGGACCCCACATATGGTGTTTTCCCAGATCTGTAAGCTAAAGATATTTTTGTACTCCTTAGGTCACAGATAGAGGTTAAACTTACCGCGCCTGCAAAGTGTTTGACAATTTATTTGAAAGTGACTTGGAAGCATAGACTCAATTGGGTTGGGATAGAAAGTGCAAAAATGAACAACTTGATTTCATTGAATCATCAAAGAATGTAAGATCTCATTTTTCTTCAATCAGATTAGTTTTGCTTATTCATAATTTGATTTATGATATCAAACTTGGTGAAACATATAAATTGTCTGGTTTTCAGTAAATAGGAGTGACCAATTCAAGCAAATGACTTCACTTGATCCAGGAAAAATCAAGTCAATACTCAGTAAATGGCCTAGAGAGAGAGAGAGAGAGAGAAATAACATCCCAGCAGAATAAAATTATTTAAAATGATGAAGCTTAGTGGATTAAGTAAACTATCTGGTTTCAGTGCTTTGGCCTTCAATCCGGGCATCTTGAGCTCATTGATGTGTCGCTCTAACTTAGCTTCCTGCCCTTTCTTTGTCTTTTTTCCTTTTTTAACAATACCAGCTATCCCAAGTTGACAAAATGTATAGCCATCTCCATTTTCTTCTTCTGCTTAAAATTTTGAATTTTGGGAAATTCAGTTTCTTTCCTCAAAAATATGTCCACAGTAAAATTAATACTCCTTAGTACTTGCAGAGTGCTAATAGATGTTGCTATACATAAATGATGTCATTTTGTGGAGTGTGGGTCCTTGGGCTCACTCTGGGAAAGGTTTTACCGGAGCTCCCATTTCAGTGGCACTTGAATTCCCCAGGCGAGTTTCTCCATGAGGCAGAGATGTTAGTTATATTTAAAAGAACAGGTTTATTAGGGATAGGGAAAGGGACATGTTTGCTAAGAGAGGCCTGCATGGTTGCAGGAGGGCGGCCTTGAGGAGAGCAGCCTCCACTGAGGCAGGTCAGTGAAGAGAAGTCCCGGCAGGTACAGGTCACGGACAGGCAGGATGCTGCTGCCCTGCAGAGGGAGAGAGTTGGGGAAGGAAGTGTAACAGGGTGGTCCCCAGGAAAGGGGGAAGTTCCAGGTTCCCTGCCCCACCCAAATGGAGGGTGGAGCTGAGCAGAGAGAGAAGAAGCTGCAGAGGAGACTGAGGGAGGAAGCAGGATGGAGCCAGAAGTAGACCTGAAGGAGGCACATGGAGCCGAGAGACACGTGAAGAAACTGCGCTTGTCTTTTGGTCGTGAACGGGGTGACACAGATGTGGGTGAGACCCGTGGGGAGGTGACAATGGCAGCTTTTATCTTGATTTTGATTTTACTCTTTGCCTTCTAGGCTAGTCTGGTTGTTTCCGACTCTTTTCTGTGGGTCCCCACTGGAAGATGCTTTGGATTTGTGGCAGGCTTTGGGGCCTTGCTCTGGGCCAATCCCATTTGGATGGAGTTTTACCCACGAGGGGATGGGTAACTTTGGGTGCTTCATTTAGAAACTAGACTCTTTGCCTTTCCTGTATTGTTTCCTAATTGTGTTAAAGTTCCTTCCCATTAAAGTCTCATATGTTTTGTGTTGATGCGGCGGATGGCAGAACCCATTTAGAGCAGGCAGGTTTTGGGGGGATCTGGGGTGCCCCTCTCCCTGCCCTGTAACAGAAGCACCTGCATAGTCACAGGTGGGCAGTGGGAGTGCTGCCCCGATCCTATGCAGAGACTGCACTGATCTAGTCCTTTTCTCTTTGGGAGGGGTCACTTCTCCGTGGAGTTGCCTGCTTGTTGCTGATGTTGGGTAACAGGCAAAACTAGAAAGGGGCCAGAGATTCCAGGGTGGGCCCATCTCTGTATCTTTACCCTCAGGCCTGTGCTCCACTCCCGAGAACATCTGATCCTGCTTGGGTCTCAGGCCTTGTGCTAAGGCACTGGTGCCTAAGGGTCACGACCTCTACAGCTGGGTTAATGGTCATGTTATTCCCCTCGACCCCCACCTCCTCGTGTGAGTCAGGTTTTAGTCTTGTGAGGCCTCATTTCCAGTTTTTCTATTCTTGTCCTCCATCATAAACATGAAAAGGGGTTTTCCCCTCCCTTTTCTTACAGGTTTATTCTTGTTGGTTATTCTTTCTATGGCTCCAGCTTTCCATCCTCCTGGGGGAAAGGATGTCCTGAGCTAATTCCATGCAGGCTTTGTGGACCCCACCCCCACTCCAGACCAAAGCCAACAAGACATCAGGAAAGACAAATCCCATCACCACCAAAGGGAAGGTGGCTGGGACCTGAGGGTGGAGTTAAGCAGCCAGGTTGGGTATAAAAACCAAACACATGGGCCTTGGGGTCTCTCGCTCTGCTGCTCGCCTCCTGGCTTCATGGCTCCTGGCTCGCTGCCAGCTCTCAGATGCCATTTGGGATTCCAGATCGGTGGATTGGGTAGGACTCATTTAAAACTTTGTCTCCCACTTTTCTCCCTGAGTTGTACATTTCCTCATTTCCCCTTCCCTTGTAAATAAACCTTTTATTAACCTTTCACGTGTGCCTGCAGTAGAGCATTGATAAGTCCTTTTAAGCGCGCGGGTGAGGACCCACAGTCAGGCAACCCGTTTTGTATCGGGGCTGCCCTGTAACACTCCTAGGATGGGGGTGGTGGTGGGAAGGACACTTTTGCTGACACTGTTTTCCCCCTTCTAAAAAAATCAGGATTGTGATGCCTAACTAGGTTTCTCATGAAGATTACTAAAACAATACATATAAAACACCTAACAAGCTATCAAGCATACAGTGAGTATTAAATATTACTTATTATAATTCAAATTCCAAAATATTTGTGGCAAACATTTACATAAACAAATAGTGATTGTGAATTGAGGGGCTGTAGTTTCCCTTGCTGGAGATCAGACTGCGTGGGTTGAAATTTCAATGAGTTTCTAAATGTTCAATACAAGGGAATCCAGCCTATTTTTCTGAACAGGAATAATTTCTTTTCCTTGGAAATGCCTGATCCCCTGGATACAGCAGAATGCTTTGTCCTGAATATCAGGGCCAAACAGAAAGAAAGTGGAGAGCCCTCTTCTTCACAGGAGAGTGTGGCTTAGATATGGTAACCATTTGCATGGTTTTTACATTATATGTAGAAACCAGTTCAAAGATAGGATGATAAAGACTGGAGAGGCTAGGAATTATCAAAATGTGTACGTGTATTGGAAATCAGAAAGGGTATATTGTAGGAGAGAAATGACACAGTTTGGGAAGACAGATGATTCACTTAACATCCTCTGATTGAAGACAATGGTTGGTGAGTGGTAACCTCAGGAAACTTTTCAGGAAAGAGTCATGCATGGTTGTGGATATGTGAAATGCCACTGTGCTTTATGTAGCTTATCTTATGTGAGACTCACATCCCTATGAACTGGCAGTTCAGTTTACAGATGATTAAAATAGAGCAATTCTGAGAGCACAGAACAATAAATAATAATAAATGACAATAATCGCAGGGATGGGACAAAAATTCATTTCTCAAGCTCTAAAGTTCATGTTTTTTAATTTAATTTTTTTTTAATTACAAAATGCTGCCTTCTTTTAAAACAAGATGTGCAGACAAAAAGAAGGAAACAGAGAGAAAATTCACATGGTAAATAGCTGGTATTAGCTGATATTGACAAACAGCCTCAAAGAAAAATCCCAATCACAGGGCACAGGGCACCACTGACTGTGGAGGCTGAGCCACATTAACGCAAGTTGGGATTTGTCATTGGGAAATCAGCCAGTCACTGGGGCCTTTTCCTCTTCTTCTTACTGCATCTGAAATGCCTCTCACTTAAAGTGATGTGGTCGAAAGACAGCCACTGATGTAGTGGAAAAAGCCCAAACTTCAGTGATGGATAAACTTGGCCTAAAATCTCAGTTTTGCAATTGCTGGCTCTGTGACATTAGGCAAATGACTTAAAACCTTGTTTAATCTGTTAAATGGGGGTAATCTCACAAGTAGTTGAAAAGAACAACCATGCAAACAGCTTGGTATAATTATCATATTAATCATTTGTAATTGCATAAGACCTCCTTAAATACACTCATTTACCTCAATTATCTCTTGTCCTAGGAAAAAAGAGTCAGATTTGGAAATATGCATGCAGAAGAATTATTAGTAGTGCTCTTAGGAATAACCCCCGTAAAAGAAGGAGGGAAGCCAGACTGGGGGTATGTGGAGGTAAAGTGCATCTGTGATGTATTGATATTTGCAACCTAAGTCTCTGCTGATCCTGTCTGGCACACTGACACTGGGATGTCACTTCAGAAATGTCCTGAATTTGTGTATACCTTCCTCTCCAATCACTGCTTTCAACTGCCTCCAGTATGGGGCATGAATTTTGGAGGGACACCCCCCTTTAACCAATGGTGACTTTTTGAAAGGGGCTCAGCTATGAGCTGTTCACAGCCGGCACCCGTGGTACCGTGGGAAGTGAGCCTTTGGGAGGCACGCAACAGCGTCTTCTAGATCTCTCGTCGCAGGTATAACTGATCATCTGCTTGTTTCATGCAGAAGGAAAAGGGGATAGCCCTTTACTTCATTGTTTCCTTCTCCTACTTCAGTCCTTCAACTTAGGGGACAGAGCAGCACTTCTGTTATAGGGCACCCCAGAACCCCTAAACCTACCTGCTCTAAATAGGTTCTGTCATCCACCGCATCAGGACAAAACATATAAGACCGCTAATGGAAAGGAACTTTAATACAATTAGTAAACAATACAGAAAAGATAAAGAATATAGTTTCTAAATCAAGCACCCAAAGTTACCCATCCCCTCATGGGTAAAGGTCCACCCAAGTGGGATTGGCCCAGTGCGAGGCCCGAAAGCCTGCACACGTCTAAAGCACATTTCAGTGGGGACCCATAGAAAAGTATCAGAAACAATCAGACAAGTCTGGAAGGAAAAGAGCAAAATCAAAATTGAGGTAAAAGCTGCCATTGTTAACCTCTCCACGATCTCTCACCCACATCCGTTTCAACCAGTCCACGACCAAAAGCAAGCGCAGTTTCTTCACTTACACTTCTACTGAGTATGCATTGTGTGCTTGGTACCATGGCAGGAATGTCACATATCTGATCTTAGTTAACCCTCAAAACAGTTCTTAAAAGTACAGTAAATCCTCACTTAATATTGTTCTATTAGGGCATGACCTAGGGGCACCCAAGGATCTCCTCCCTCCAAAAAGGGGAGAACTTAGGCTTCTGTGGAACAACTTGCAACTTGATACTGCTGGGAAGGACCCATGAAAGGAGACACATGGAGAGACATGTAGAGACACTTGGAAGAGATCTGTGGGTGAAAGATGCAGAGGAAGGCTGACCATGACAGCTGTTATCTTGATTAATATTTTTTTTAAAAATTTATTATTTATTTATTTATTTATTTATTTATTTAATTTATTTATATAAGTACTGGGGTACAGTCAGAAGCGTGGGAGGGTGAGAGAATTCACCAGAGCCAGAGCGGGGAGCAGAGCAGGCAGAAGGACCGAAGTACACTGCTGAGGGGAGCAGCGGGCGGCAGGAGAGGTCTGCAGGCCATGTGGGACCCTCCTCCGGTGGCCGGGGAGCAGCCGGGGATTGAACAGGTGCTGCAGAGGCTGCAGGCAGCTTTGCAAGCCAGCGCTCAACCGCTTCGCCACCGGGGAGGCCCTTGATTAATATTTTGATTTTCTCCTTTGCTCCTTTGTTCCCAGCTTTCTGAGACCTGCTTCAGAACCCCTTTCTTACAGTTTCTCACTAGCAGGGAACTTAGACTTGTGGCAAGCTTTCAGGCCTCAGTTGCCTCACTTCAGGCATTTGCCCAGGAGGGCATGGGTGAGTTTGGGTCTTTCGCTGGGAAATTGTTTTTTTTTTTTCAAAGATTTTATTTATTTATTTATTTATACAAGCACTGGGTACAGTCAGAAGAGTGGGAGGGTGAGAGAATTCACCAGAGCCAGAGTGGAGAACAGAACAGGCAGACTGAGGAAGTACGCTGCTGAGGGGCACAGCGGGCGGCAGGGGAAGTCTGCGAGCCATGTGGGACCCTCATGGTGGCTGGGGATCGAACCGGTGCTGCAGCGGCTGCGGGTAGCTTTGCAACCCAGCGCTCAATCACTGCGCCACCAGGAGGCCCTGGGAAATTGTTCTTAAGAAACTTTTTCCTCCTCTCTATGCTTACTAATTCTATTAAAGTTATTTCACACTTACAGTCTGCTTTGCCTGTGTGTGCATAGGTGGCCAGATCCCTTTAAGGCATGCAAGTTTGTGGGTTCTGGGATACTCCTCACTTGCACTCTAACAGATTTTGGATTCCTGAAAATTGTAACTTTAAGCAAAAGTCATACAGTAAAACCAGATCCTTGAAAAGTCTAGTTTCCTTCTCTGTTGGCCGGGATTCTCATTAATATTGAAAAAAATGATGTTATTGAAGAACCTGCTGGAGGAGGAAGCTGAAATTTATACAGTAACTTGCCCAAGGTGGCACAAGCTGGGGCCAGGTTTCCAATACAAAATGGTTTATGGCCAAAGGTCATGTTAGAGCTTTCCCTTGCCTTACTATTTCCTTTTTACTTGCCATTTCTAACATTGCCATTTCTGGTATTCTTTCAGCAGTTATCTGAAGAGAATGTTTTACCACATAGCTTTTTGGAACAGTGTTCATTTTATTTAAAAGTACTTGCATCTTGGGGACTGAGATGATGGTGCACAGGTGCATTGGTGAAGGAAACTCTATGGGGACTACACCTGAGGGGGTGGGGGGGAAGCAAATATTGTTTAAAAATGAACAATGATGTAAAAAAATAAAAAAAATTAATATAAAAATTAAAATAAAAATTAAAACAAAAAGAAAAATAAATAAAACAAGTAAAAAACAAAAAAAAAAGTACTTGCATCATCTCTTTTAGTACTCTGTCCTTAATTTGTATGGAGTTAAACAACTTCAAATCTGATCATCATCAAAGTTCTTATAAACATTAAGGTGAAGATAAAAAATGCCATTATATTCACCAGGAACTCACTCACTTCATTTTGATCTCTATCAAAAATTCTTGTAAAATAAAAATATATCTTTAGGTTGGGATCAGTTTCTTAAACCCCAAATAACATTAAATTCTGACCTCATGTAACTCTTGGGGAAGCACCTCTTGACAGGAATAACAATTTAAAAAGTTCAACTGACTGTAGTAAGGCAAGAGGATTTTTTTTTAAAATGAAGATAGTAAAGTGGCATCAACTTAGTAACAGATAAAAGATAATTTTCTCTTCTTGATGTTTCCCCTTTATATTTTTACAGTGGTTCCTAACCCAAAACACATCACAGATTTTTTTTTTCCTTTTAAAAAGAAGAGCCAGGAAAGGTGGGGAGTGTTGGGGAGGAGATGTTTCTTGATCAGATTCTTTCCCTACAGAGCTGTTAACAGTTCAATGAATTTGAAAACTATTTCTGGTTCTTTTCTTGCTTCCGGTGAAATCTGTGAGATATCTTTGAAAAACCTCTGTTAGTCCACAAACTAGATCTAAAATATACTGCTGTGACTCAAACTCTCAGACCAATGATGTTATCCCCTAATATAAAAAAGTAACATAATTCTTCAGTATTCTTTGGCCCCTAAATTTCCAGGAGCTACAAGCTACTAATTTTCTATTCCCATCTAAACCAACAAATCATGCTAATTAAATAGATGCTTCTATAGAATGTTAACATATTTTATTGCTCCTTTGCCTTCATGGGTGAAACTGTTCTCTGTTTTGTGCATTTCCTAGCAAAGAGTGGATCTTAGAAACAAAACTCATCTTTCAAGTTCAGAGTCATGGTACTCCAAAGAGAAATGTGGCAAAGTTATTGGCAAAGTCTATGGCCAACGTACCATCTTTTCTTCCATTCTAGGCCCAATGGCAGAAATGAGGATTGTTTTCTGACCTAGTTTATGATTCGCTTTCTTGGGTAGTTTCACCATTGATGCTGACCCTTGGAGCTAAACTCCTAGGTCGTCTTTCCCAAAGATTTTTCATTGCTGGAGTTCCCTACAGGTTTAATATTTGTACAGACTGGCCACCAAGAACTATAGCACTATAATTTCTGGAAGGTTTTCTTTGTTTTTAATGTCATCTCCTTCTCCATTATAAGGCCAGTAGTATTTCTTCAGTTCTTTGGTGGTTAAGCATTTTCCATCAGTACCTAAAAAAAAAAGAGAAAGTGTTTCTGAGTTTTGACCACCCTGATTAGTAAAAACATTAAATTACAAAATGATTTAAAGTTTGTATGCTTTAAGGATCAAATAATTAAAAAATACAGTTTGTACTTAGTTTTATGCAAAGGAAAATTTTGAGGTTAATTCGATGACCATGTGGGATACTTTGACTCTCAATCAGTAAATTTAAAAGATCTTTCAAAACATAAAAAAGATCCAGCACTGCCAAGGACAAATGACTGGCACTGAAATTCCTTTGTTAGCTTAAGTCATTGATATGTAAAACAAAAGAAAATTCTTTGGCAGAAAACAGAGGAATGTCCAGATGGTTTCTATCTATTTTCTCATTGATTGTATAATTAAAATCCTCTTTAATCATCAGAAAAATTGAGATAGAATGTTTGTAATAGAACAGTACTGTGTTTTAAAGAAGTACTTTTTTTTGTGGTAAGTTCACTAGTAATGAAATACTGGCACCAAGTATTTTGTGAATATGCCCAATGGCGAAAAGATGTCCAGATAGTTCACTAGGAGATAGGGCCACTCACTTGTAGCATTTTGTTGATTCTGCCAAATAAGATCAAAGACTAATCCACTAAAATGAATATGAGTTAGCAATGATCACCTGATTTTCAGGTGGTATTTCCCATTGCTTGGGGCAGGATTCACATCTTTGAATCATTAAAAGTTGGGCTAGTTCATTTGTGAGGTTAGTTACTAATGAAAGCACAAATAGACTAGTTTGTAAACTACTTACATTTGTGTCATCAGCCATTATAGGATGGAATTTATTTACCCAGAGAAGCCTGACCTAATCTTGCTAAATCATAATCTGTGAAATGATGTGCCTGCTTATCATCATGAATAATGTTGGTCAACAGAACTACATTCCCAGGTGTTCCTTTGACATTCTAGGGTCACCTGCTGATCACCAGATTGTATGTGATTGCTCTATACATATACAGTGTGCATGTATGTGCATGGTTATAGTTGACAGATGATTTCAATATTCCTAGAGTTATTACTTAGAATCAGTTGTGACTTGCATGATATCCATATCTGTCTATCTCTTTGGTTTATATATAGTATCAATAATGGCTTTAAAATGGAAAACAAGCAAATGAAAACAAAAATTCTAATGATTAGCTTGTAATTTCTGGGTGTTTTTTCACTTTGTGGTTAATTTTCTTTTGCTGTTTGGTTCTTTAGATGGAGCCACTAGCTTATAATATACCGTTCATATAAAGAGAATTACTTGTGACAATGATCTAGCAAAGTTCAAAATTTATCTCAGCAAAGAGATAACAAGCAAAGGAAAACAAGAAAAAAAAAAAATAAAGCCCTGATGTTTGAAGACCTCACATCCCTCATTCTCAAAAGATATTTACACAATTTCAACAAGTTTTCTGAATTTTTTCAATTTTGCTACTAAAATTGGAATAGGAATTTATTATTATTTTTAATGAATTGCCATTGTTTTACTTCCTTGCTACTGTTTTGAAAGTATACGATTTTCCCCCCTGAGGTGTAGCCACCATAGTGATAGTGGTGAAGGATGTCCTGAACAAACTCCATACAGGCTTTATGGAGTCCACCCCCCACAACACTGGGAACTACAAATCCCATGATCACCAAAGGGAAGGTTGCAAGGCCCTGAGGGCAGAGTTAAGCAACTAGGCTTTTGGTTTGGGTATTTAACTGGCCATGTGGCTGGGGGTGGCTTGCTTGGCCACAAGGTGTGCTAGGTTTTTGCCAGCTCGGCGGGTCATTGGGATTCCAGGTCAGCGGAACGGGTAGGACGCATTTATGAACTTATCTTCCTTTTTTTTCTCCCTGAGTTATTCATTTCCCATTTCCCCTTCCCTTGTAACTAAGCCTTTTATCAACATTTTGTGTGTGTCTGCAGTTTAGCATTAATAAGTCCCCTTTAAGCGCGCAGGTGAGGACCCACCGTCAGGAAACCCCATTTTATATTGGGGTTTGCCCTGTAACAATAGCACTCCCACCACCAAAGCCCCCATAGTTCTTCTCCATAGTCCATTGTAAACCTCTCCTCCCCCGTATCTCTCAACTCCCCCTCCCTCTGAAAGCCACAGGTTGATGGTCAGTTTTCAAGGATTTGTTTTAAAATTTGTCTTTGTAGGGGCCTCCCCGGTGGCGCAGCGGTTGAGCGCTGGGTTGAGAAGCTGCCCGCGGCCTCTGCGGCGCTGGTTCGATCCCCGGCTGCTCCCCGGCCACCGGGGGAGGGTCCCACATGGCGTGCAGACCTCTCCTGCCGCCCGCTGCTCCCCTCAGCAGTGTACTTCGGTCCTTCTGCCTGCTCTGCTCCCCGCTCTGGCTCTGGTGAATTCTCTCATCCTCCCGCACTTCTGACTGTACCCAGTGCATGTATAAACAAAACAAACAAACAAATAAATAAAACATGCCTCTATAAAAAAAATAAATAAAAAAACAAATAAATAAAAAAAAATAAAATTTGTCTTTGTCTTACCCTTTGGTATCTTTGTATTTCATAGTGGTTGGTTTCAAGATCTTCACTTTGACTCAAAGAACGACAATATTGTCATGATTTTTAGGACATCGATGAGACTAAATATAGGAACATAGTTTCCTTTCGCTAGCAGTTCTGGGGAAAGGCTTTAGGAATAAAGTAATGGTGAAACTGCTTCTACAGAGAAAGCAGTACCGTTGTTCTAATTGAGAAGGGATGGGAAAACAGGAGAGGCTACCTTACGGTTAACCACTCAGTCAATGGAACCTAAAGGCACAGGCGGGTATGACAGGAAGCAGAGGTCCTGCTATGCTTATTAACTATTTACTGTAAACTATATGCAGTTCTATGGACTTGGTACAAACTATCTCATTTAACAGCTAGAACTGGGTACCGTCATTATCCCTCTTTCATGCGCAGGGAGAGCAGAGGTTAAGGAAGTTAGGTAATTTGAATACTCTGTAATTCATATCTGGGTAATTCCACTTGAGAGGCAGCCTTTCTGGGCTATCATTCTACCTCAAAAGTAAATAGTGTCTTTGTTGCATAATCAAACAAAGGTGCTCATTACCAGATTAATTAGGACTTTGAAAGATCTTTATTGACAGTAGGGAATATTCCTGCAGCAAACATTGCAAAATGGGAAACTGCTTTCTGTTACAGTGCTAGTGGGTGCTCAGGAAATACTTACTATTCTGAAGAGGTAGCATGATGAAGTGGAATGAATGTTGCATTAGATGCCAAAAAATATCCCTATTATGGGATCTGTGAACCTTAATTTCCTCATCTACAAAACAAAGGTAATGATATTACTCCATTTATCTCAAGAGATTTTTAAAAAAGATTTATTTATTATACAAGAGCTGTATTCAATAGCTGGGGTACAGGCCAGAGGTTTGAGGGTAAAAGGATTCACCAGAGACAGAGTGGGAAGCAGAACAGGCAGACTGACTGAAATCCACTGCTAAGGGGAGCAGCGGGTGAGACAGGAGAGGTCTGCTGCGCCACGTGGAAATTGAACTCAAGCTGCAGAGGCTGCGGATGAGCATAGTGCTGTGCTTAACCCCTTGCGCCACCAGGGAGGTCCTCAAGAGATTTTGATGATCAAATGAGTGCTTAGTAAAACTAGAATAGAAGGTTTGTATTACTTCTGGATTTAAATCCTTTTTGTTGAGTAGATTATATTTAAAACAAATGTTTCTCCACAACTGTCAGGCTTAGGTACAGCATTTATATTGCACATAGGTGATAAAAGTGAATCATGTCTCTTCCCCTTGGAACATGAGGAAAACAGCAAAACTGATGTGTTTATCCTTCCTTAACTCTCAAAACCAATCTGTTTTTGGGCATACCAGATAGCCTTATGAAAATACAGTTAGCAAGATTGGGAAGAAGGATATAAAAATCTCCGGAAGGACCAAAAAAAAAAAAAAAGTTAAAAGCCACATAATGAATAACATTTAGATTATTTATCTGGGAAAAACAGAATTCAAGTTTGGAAGTCTATTTTCTTCCTTTCTGGATTTTGCCATGTCTGTTTGCCTTAAAATGAGCAACACATTAATAATCAAAAACAGATTAGTGTTTGAATAAGTGTCCTTCACATCAACCCCTGATTTCCCTTTGGTTCAATGTAAGAGAGGATTCATTACTTTCATTGGCATAAGCTTCTAGTTTTGAAAAGTACTTGGATGAAATGTGTCCTGTGGTACTAAGTAATCTCCTTGTTAATGTACTTCTTACATTGGATGTGTTGTCAAGTTTATTTGGACTCTCCTTAAGTGTTAGCACTGAAATTATCTTAGATTGCTTTCTCTCAAACATCTATCTTTCATCACCGCTGGATCAGATGTTATTATTGCCAAATGACAGGGCCACATGTGTGGGGTATTTTCAGGCAGCAATATATGGTGCTTCAGCGAGAGAAGGGAAAAAAGCCCTTAGGTTTTAGTAATGTCCTGAATGGTCAAGGGACTGACTTACTCCCTTTTCCAAGAAACAATTCCAGAAACAAAATGTTTTCTCCTGAGCTTAAATGAAAAGCAGATACAACAAAGACTTTAAACTGAGAAATAATAGATTCACTGGCATCAGGTACTGAAGGAATTGCACATTATTTAGACTTCTCAAAAAATTGGCTTTACTTGTTAGCTGGGGGTCCAAAAATTCTCTGGAAATTATTGTCTATGTTAACCATAAAACTACTAAAGAGTTTATTATTGTCAAATTCACTTAAAATGGATAACCTTGATCTCGAAGTAATTCCCTTTTGGGAATCTCCTGTGGTAAGGGTATATTTTAGAAGCCCATTGTTAAGCATTTCAATAAATCAATATGATTGAAGAAAATTTGATATTCCTATGGAAATTTCCATGCTTTCATTGCTCTTTCCATATTATTAGACTAGTGATTCCTCTGCTAAAGAATCTGAGACTAACATTTTCTCAATTTAAAGTATAGTTTATGAATACTGATGGAAAGAATGTTACTGTGGAAATTCATTTGTTTTCCTTACTCTGCATTATCTATCTTCTTATTCTCCAAGTTTACCTTAAACTCCTGTCAACCTGAATTAGTTCTGTTATCCAGTCATACATACAGCCTATATATTTAGCAGGAGAGGGATATAGACCCCAAATATTCGTTTAACATAGTTTTCAGAGAGAGTTTTATAAATGTTATTGTTGAGGTTATATAGATATGATAGAGATTTTAACTATAGGTAAACAACCACCCTGTTTTTCTAGGACTGAGGGGTTTCCTGGGTTACGGGATAGGACCATGCAAACCAGAATAGTTATTTTTCCTAGTGTATTAATAATATACATTAAAAATTATATGAGAAATCCCAACCTAATGTCACAACATTAATTATGAAATATATATACCCAGCATATCTTAATTTAAAAAAAGTAATTGTTATTAGGATTGAATTATCTTTTTTTTTAATTGATTTATTCAAGAACCGGGGTCCAGGCCAGGTATGTGGGAGGGTGAGAGGATTCACCAGAGACAGAACAGGGAGCAGAACAGGCAGACTGATGAAATACACTGCTGAGGGAAGCAGCAGGAGAGACAGGAGAGGTCTGCCGCGCCATGTGGGACCCTTACTGGCCAGCTGGGATTGAACCGGTGCTGCAGAGGCTGCGGACAGCTTCACAGTGTGGCGCTCAACCGCCTGCGCCACCAAGGGAGGCTCAGGATTTAGTTATCTTTTATCTCATTCTAAATTCATCTGGATTTGTTATTCTTTGAAATATTGCTTATTTAATTACTGGTCATTTAAATTAAAGAGATGATTAAATATGTCTGACTTTTAAAAAATATAATTTACTTATATATTTAGCTAGATAGATTTCACTATGTTCAAAACACAGAATTTGTTACAACCTTACTATATATTCTTTCTTAGTTTTAATTCCAAAAGACATGAGAAACTACAGGCCAAGAACTTCATTAAGAAGTATTTTTTAATGGTTTATTTTCCAATTGCTTATTTTCCTTGTTGAGATGTTTACTTTTAGAGGTCATTAAACATATTTCTACTTCTCTGTGAATTTGAGTAGAGTAATTATAAAGTTCCCCATGTTCTGTTTTTGTTGCGAACACTCAGGTTTTACATGTCTGAAAAATAAATCTCTTGTCAGCACTCCTTCCTCCTTTTTATTTTGCCAGAGATCTGGTTTGTAAAACAGGCCTGATGTGTGCTGGCTTTCTCTTATAGATGACTCTGCTTTGCCATCATGAAATGTACTACAAAGAGATAGAACTACCCTAAATATTGGATATTTTAAGTTTTGTTCTAGTGAGACATAGCATATGAGGCAAGAAATATCTACCAGATTTCTAGAGACTTTGAGCTTGGAAGAATAATTTTAGAAAAAAAATGACTCCTTTCTCAACTTTAGTCTTAAGCTTCCCTTCTTTCAGAGTTTCCCAGAATCATTTTTATCCTAGAGGGATGAAATGGGTCATGATATTGAATATACAACAAAGTTACAATAGCACACAGTTCACTCTGATTGTAGCTAATAGCTGCATTGCTGAATTTACCAATGAGTCCATTTATTTATTCCTGTGATGGAACGTGCAATGACAAATGTGTTGATTCCTTCCTGAAGGAAAGGTAACCAAATAGAAAGTCCGTCTGAAACTTATGGAAAGAGATGTTCTAACATAAGGCAGGAAATGCCAGTAGGTGACTTATTAAATAACAGAATTCGTTGTTGCTGATTTTTTCTCTTTTTGTGTAGTTCATGGGCTGTATTGTCATACATCATATTATCAAGGTCTTAGAAATCTCTTCATTATTTAACAGTGAGCAGACCCTTATATTGAGAATGGCTCGTAGTTGAATGGACTGTCATGTCTAGTATCAGGGAAAGTCCTGCATCTGGAAGGAACTATTACCATGTCCTATGTAGGTTCATTTTACAATCACTCAATCTAATTATTTAATTATAAAATTTTGCAATCATTCAACTATTATTTGATTTGATTTTATATTAATATTTTAACATTATGTAATATATGTAAATATATTGTTTAGTATCTTAATTATTCATATTGTATTTATATATTATTCCAATGGAATAGATAGCTTTTAATGATGTTAATAGATGTCACAGATAGCTTCTAATGATATTAATTTATATCTACAGTCCTGGGTATACTTTTAGTCCTAGAGTCTGACATAGATAATCTCTAAAGGAATAAAACTGGGTACTACTCTTAGTAGTAGTGCATGTTGCCCTTCCTTGTAATTCAGTTGTCTATCCAGGATTCATACCTGTCAGCTGCACAAGAAATCTTATTTGTTTCTGACTCTTGAAGAGTAAGTTTATCTTTTCCTCTTTGGGTGGTAATGAGAAAACGAAGGAATATGAATTTTTATCCCTCATGGCCATCCTGGAGATTTGCTTCTAAGGCATTTAAAAAAAGATGGCTAATAGTCTTCTTTATAGTCCTAAGTATCATATAGCAATTATCTATAGCCTAAGAAGTGTGAATAACATATCATATCGATATTCAGAATCAGACTATCTTCAGAGTTCTCTATCTAGAAAATTGTGCCTTAGCCATACATGCTAAATTATTAATTCCCACTGTCAGAAGTTTGTCACATGGAACCACAGAGGAAGCCTGAAGTTGTCAGTGGTTGACTGTCCTCCAGACTGTCATGCACGTGTGTATAGCTCAGTACCCAGGACCAAGAGCACTGTGCTAAAAGAAACTAGGTATTGGGGCTGTGCAAAACTAGGTTGAAGTTCTAAAAGGCAATAATAATAATAATAGGATGGGAGAAAATTATTGCAAATAAAATATATAATGTCCAAAATATGTAAGAAACTCATACAAGTCTATAGCAACAAGAATTGAATAATCTGATTAAAAATAAACAAAGGAACTTTATAAACATTTTCCAAAGAATGCTAATGATGAATGGGTGTGTGAAAGGTGCGCAACACCACTAATTATCAAGGAACTACAAATCATACCCACAATGAGATATAACCTCACCCCTGTTGGAATGGCTGCATCAAGAAGACAAGTAATTAGTGGAGGTGAGAATGTGGAGAAAAGGCACTTTGGTGGGAATGTAAATCGGTATGGCCACTATGGAAAACATTTGTAGAGGGTCCTCAAAAAGCTAAAAATAGCTACATACCACTCCTGGGTATGTAGCCAAAAGAAAAGAACTAGCTGTTCTTTGAACCTGCCAAGTTTCTGTGCTAAGCTTCAGACTTAGCATTTGCTGCTCTCTCCATTGTGCATGCGCTTTCCCCCACACCCAGACTGAGTCTTTCTCTCTTTTTAGTCCAGTCCCAGCATAAATGTCTTCTCAGAGAAGCCTGGCTTTGCAGACCTTATTATTTGCTCTACTGTTTTCATTCATGCATCTGTGACCTAGAGGCTGAGATTGTGTACCTGTAGCCAAACATTCATTTATTAGTTGTCTCTGCCACTAGAATTTAAGTTCCATGTGGGCAAGCACTTTGCATAGCTTATGACTGCACCCCCAGCCTTATATACTTCAAATGCTTGATAGATGTTTATCTGGAAATGAATGATTAGATTTAGAGTGAAGCCAAAAAATGTTATATAGCTCTTTTCGTATGAGAAGCTCTTTCCCTATTTTTCAAGGTAGAAGCACAAAGAATCTACTGGTTTTAACATATACTGAAGTCAGGTAAGAAATTGCAAATTGCTTATAATTGACACTTGATGGTGTGTTAAGAGGAACAAAAGGCTCAATTGGGGAAATATATGAATATCTTCCTAAACCCATTAGATCTAAATCAGAAGCAGATCCTGGATTTAATGCTTCCTATGTAGACAATCAATGCCATCACCATCACCCCATGAACACATGTTTATTAAAGAGTGAAACTGAAGCTCCCTTCTGAGGATACCTACAGGCAACAAGGAAGAAGCAAGTGCAAATGAAAGCAAGTCCAGAGGCTGCATAAAGAGACATTTTGGTTCTAAGTCTCGTTTTAGTTAATCTCTCAAGAACATATGGGACTGATCACTTATGACTTCTTGAAAATATTCCTTTCCTGACTTCTATTTAAACAGTTTCCGGGAGGTGTTTGTGTCCTGCCCTGTTTACCAATACTTCTTCCTTCATCTCCCTCTTAAAAATTGGTGTTCACTGGAATTCTACTCTGTCCTCTTGTTCAAATTCTACATAGTAATTTTCCCTATCATCTTTATTGATCTTTCTTTCCATTTCCAGACCAGAATTTCTAACAATTACTAGATATTATTATATCTAGGGCACCTCAAGATTATTACGTCTCAAATCTGACATATTGTTTCTCCTCTCTCTCTTCTCACTTTAATTTCTAGTCATCTAGGGGCCTCCCTGGTGGTGCAAAGGGTTAAGCACAGCACTGTGAAGTTATCTGCAACCTCTGCAGCACATACCCACATGGTGCAGCAGACCTCTTCTGTCTTGCCCACTGCTCCCCTCAACAGTGTACTCCAGTCAGTCTGCCTGCTCTGTTCCGCACTGTTTTTGGTGAATCCTGTCACGCCCCACACCTCTGGCCTGTACCCCAGTTCTTGTATTCATAAATAAATACATCTTAAAAAATATCTAGTAATCTAAGGAGCCAGCTCTTCTTATGTCATATCTTACTAGCTGTTTCCTTGTTATTCTTTTTACCTTCTTCTCAGTCACTGCACAGTTCAGCCTCTCATTTCCCACTCTGGCTATTGTAGTAACTAGCAAGGCTTCAGATATTTCATCAATTTATCCTTCTTTCTTGCAAACTCATTTTCCTCTCTCCCTAGAAATTTCAAATTTCTTCATGAAGGCATAGAAATTCTCTTGAAGTCTTTTTTTTTAAACATTTATTTATTTATTTATACAAGCACTGGGTACAGTCAGAAGCGGGCGATGATGAGAGAATTCACCAAAGCCAGAGTGGGGAGCAGAGCAGGCAAAATGATGAAACACACTGCTGAGGGGAGCAGCGGGCGCAGCAGGAGAGGTCTTTGGGCCATGTGGGACCCTTGCTGGAAGCTGGGGATCAAACCGGCACTGCCGAGGCTGCAGGTAGCTTTGCAATCCTGCACTCAACCTCTGCGCCACCGGGGAGGCCCCTGAAGTCTTATCCTAAATATCTTTCTAGCCTCATTTGCTTCTACGATGTCTAACCACTGAACCCCAGTTGACTGTTTAGCCTCTTGGACATCCTGTGCCTCTTTCCTCTGTGTCTTCAGTCATGTCTGTGCCCAGTCTGTGTACTGTCCCTTTATTCTTCACATTAAGAAGCCCCATCATTCGTTGAACTTTGATTTCAACATATACCATGAAGCCTCTTTTTGTACTTTGAGAGTTCATAGCTCTTTTTCCATTTATTTAATTCTTTGTATGAGAATGACTTTCTTCCTCAACTAGACTAGAAACTCTGTTCAGATCAGGTGCCTTCCCTCTCTCTCTTGTGGCCCTCCTTGGCACCTCTAGTATAGTGTCTTGACTATAGAAGATAGTAAATAACTGCTCCTTAAAAATCACATGTTATATACTCCATTCTGAATGAGATGGTAAATAAAGATTCGCTCTTCTCATATTTCTAGTATGCCTTTCGTAAGCTCTTCACACTGAGCAACATGCTTAGGACAAGGGCTATGGAATCAAGCAGATTCAGGTTTGAGTTCTGGCTTTACTACATATTAGTAAGTTATTTATCTAAATTACCTCAATTTAATATACATAAATTATAGCATAATAGTGCTTCTTACCTAATGTAGAGTGGTTGTGAAGACATATCAGACAGGAATATAAACTGCTTAGCATGATTTCTAGAACATAGTAGATTTTCTATTTTTACATAGTAGGTTTTCAATAAAAATACTGCTTTTGTTATTGTAAGCAGTGATGTCCAGTTCTAATATAGCTTCATATCAAGTATTAGCTGGAGAGCAAGCTTTCCATGTAACCCTCTTTTGTCTTTGGAAACTGAGTAGTCATATCCGATGATATAGTCTTTGGTTATATAATTTCTCAGTATTGATGTTGTCACTCTTGCCTTTTGTCTATGGTTTTTTGAAAAAGTAAGACAAATAAGTATAAATATTAATCATGGCACAAGCAATGCTTGTTAATGATATGAAAACAAAAAAATTATAACCTGATGTGGATTACAAAGATAGCACACTAAAGTCATCAATATTGTCCTTTTTACTTTCCTTTAGAACAACCATTTAAAGCTAAATTAATTTAGATTGCTGAAATACAATCTTGGCTACAGTTTCTAGAACCTTAAAGCCAAAAGTAAAATTGCAGTTTAATTGGCTTCCCTGACTTTGGCAATAAATAGTATAATAGATTTTACTTAGAAAATGTTGACATTTTCAAAATATCATGAGTGATTTTTAATACTCCCTATAAAGAACATATTTAAATTCAGCAAGACAAGGCGGGGGAGAGGGAGTGAAAGAGGGAGGTAGGGAAGGATTGAGAGAGGGAGTGAGGAGAGGGAGAGAGAGAGAGAGAGAGAGAGAGAGAGAGAGAAAGACAGAGACAGAGAGAGAGAGAGACAAAGAGAGGAAGCATAAAGAAAAAGAGAAGGAAGAGGACTGATTGGGAAAAATTTTTGCACTCCAGTCAACAGATAAGGGACTGATCACAAAATTATACAAAGAACTCACATCACTCAACAAAAACAAAGTAAACAATCCAGTCAAGAAATGGGCAGAAGAACTTAAAAGACATTTCACCAAAGAGAAAATGCCAATGGCCAACAGGCATATGAAAAAATGTTCAACATCCCTTATACTCAGGGAAATTCAAATCAAAATCACATTGAGACTCCACCTTACACAAGTAAGAATGGCACATATAAAAAAAAAACAAGCAACAACAAATGTTGGCGAGGATGTGGTGAAAAAGGAACTCTCCTACATTGCTGGTGGGAGTGGAAACTGGTCCAACCACTATGAAAAGCTGTCTGGAGTTTCCTCGGTCCACTAAAAATGGAGCTACCATATAACTTGGCAATTCCACTCCTAGGGATCTACCCAAAGGACACAAAAACATTGATTCAAAAGAACACCTGTACCCCTATGTTTATTGCAGCACTGTTTACAATAGGTAAAACCTGGAAACAGCCCAAGCCCCAAAGTAGATGACTGGATCAAGAAGATGTGGCATATATACACAATGGAATATTACTCAGCAATCAAAAAAAAGATAAACTCATGCCATTCACAGCAACGTGGATGCAACTAGAAGGAATTATACTCAGTGAAATAAGCCAGAAGGAAAAAGAAAAATATCAGGTGGTTTCACTTATAGCAGGAATATAGGCGAACCAAATAAGACATCAGCGTAAAAAAATAACAACAGTACAAAACACAACAAAACAAAAACAGACAATTATAAACCAGAGACATCCCTCAGGGAAGAAGGAGGGAGAGGGATCAGAGGAAGGGAAGGAGGAGCACAGGGGACTGAGGTGATGGTGCATGGGTGCATTGGTGAAGGAAACTCTATGGGGACTACACCTGAGGGCATGGGGAGAAGCAAATGTTGATTAAAAATGAACAATGATGTAAAAAATAAAAAAAATTAATATAAAAAAAGAGGAGGAGGAGAGTAAAGAAATGTGGTAAGTCTATATCCTGATTCTGGAAGAGTATAAATTGGACTGAGATGAAGTTAGTGAGGAAATTTAAGCTTCATGAAAGAAAACTGGCATTACAAATAGAGCAGTATTATCTACAGTTGTGTTTATGTGGTGTCCATCAATATGTGGTAAAAAAATTTACAAGGAGATATTAAATAGATGTTATTCAATATGCGGGTATCAGGTTAACACTCTGAGAAACACTGTACCTGGTGTTTCTAAGGAATTTATGGAATTGTCAAGTTAAGACCTCTCCTCTGCCCAGAAATACATCTGAAGACTACAAGGAGATTATTTACTGGTGTTTGCTTAAAGTTTTCCACAGGTAAAACCTGTTGGTTGATCTCAATGTGTAATTACCTTTATTGGGAAAATTATCCCATCTCTTGAAAATTGTAATGCTCTTTTATTTATCATTGGTGTGTAGCTGCTATTCTTGTGCCTCCCATATCTAAACACTGCTGTCTTATTTATATATGCATTCTTTCGATTGACTCTGAATTATTTTTGTTCTTCTGGGGTCAGTTCTGTTTTTTCACTAATTCCTTTCCTTTGGTATTGCTGGTCTTCCTCAAATCTAATGAGTTTGGTTTTCTATTCATGTTTGTGAATGAAGAATTAAGTTGATTCCTATAGATAAGTGCTCTCTCATTCACCTGAATTTACCAGTCTGTGTCCAGAATGAGAGTTGATTGAGTTCTGTGTAATGTGTCAATTCTTTGTTGGGTCTCACTGTAGGGTAGATAGACCTGGGACAGGGGGACAGAGTTCTCTACTCTTAGGGCCTATAGACTTGCCAAAACAAGGTGGCCACTACTATTTGGCTTTAGTCCCATTCTAAGAAGCCTTAATTCCTTAAGGCAGATCAAATTCTTCACAATAGCGTGATTTCTTCCTGCTTTGTAAGACTGTTGCACATGAACAGTGGAAAAAATCAACCAATACAAGGTATTCTGCAAACAGTTTTTCAACCAATTGTCATGCTCTCTTTCCTTTCTTTCTATTTCCACACTCTTGGCTATTCTTACCTTCATTCTCTTTATCCACTGCCTGGGATTAAGATAGTGAGCTCAGCAATGAGAGATTCCTTCCATTCTACTGATGTCTTCTTTTGTGGATGTTCAGGGTTGTAATGGCCAATGTTCTTTGGTACAGTTTTGGTTCCAGTTAAACAAAGTGGTCATTGGGTTACCCTGGTTCAAATAATAGGTCTGGTCAATTTTTGTCCTGTTTATACACACAGAAGACAGCCTTAGGGTCTCTTGACAGACACATAGATGGGATTTAGGTGAGCTTATCTAACTGATAAATTAATTGGTAAAGCATTTTGCTCAAGAATTTACAAATGTCCTCCTCTTTATGATTTAAACATTATCCAGGGAAACCTCACACAGAGACCTATAACCTTGGTTCAGTTTGAGAGAGGTATAGCATTCTCTAGAGTCACAAGTAGTTCCAAAAGTAGTTCTTTGAAACATAAACTATATTTTGGGGCAGAGGGAAAGAATCTTGCATATGAATTAAAATGAAACAACTCAATTCAATGAATATATATGCTTGCATTTTTATAGCCATCTTCTAAAAATGAGCCTCTCAATGATGTGCGTAAGCCTTATGAACAAAACATGAATTTTTTGCCAAATAATATTTTTAGGTAGCATCTAATGAGTGCTGATATGCCTACAGGACACTGGAAGAAGAATAACAAATGCTACATTTTATTGATGTCAGGAATAGCTTATAAACCTCAGGCGTGACTTCACACCCAGAGACTACTTCACTGCCCAGAATGAAAAGCTATTTTCAAGGCAATTCCTGGCCTGGATTTTTTTTTTTCATTTTATTTCATTTTATACATTTTTTTTACATCATTTTTCATTTTTGCACAATGTATGAATTTTCATCTTGGTTATAGTCTCCAGACAGTTGTAAAAGCACTTTGGGCAGAGCCTCATGGCAGGGCTTCGCGTGAAGGGCAGTGCAGAGATAGCTGCTGGGTACATGAGCCTCTCTTCTCAGCAAGCCTGAGCTCATGACTTAACCTTGCATGGGCTGTGAGAAAAAATTCTCTCTGTTCAGCCTCGTTAGAAAACCACCACAACATTTGGCTAGGTTTGCTCCAACTGGCAGTGCCTGTTGAAAAGGAGGCCAGGGGTTGGGTAAGCGGGGCCCTGCTGAGGTGTGCTGGCCTGACTCCGTGGAGTCCTGCCTGCCACCTGCCTGAGCCTGAGTTTTCCTCAGGCCAAGCAATATTAATCCTCTGTCATGAACACTACATTCATTTCTGACTTTTTTTTTTTATTTTAAAGCAATTTCATTAGGTACTGGCTCCTCTAAAGTGAAATCTACAACGATTTAAAATTTGGGAGTGACTGCTAAATACAGCTATTGATAAGGACAGGGTCCTATTTTTGAAAACATTTTATCTTCTGGGGTATTCAGGGGCTCCCCAGCCATCAGTGTGTTACTGTTACTTAGTTTTGTAGATTTGAAGCAGGGTGTGGGTGTTTAAGATTTTTCCATCTGAGATCTTTATTTATTTTTAAAAAGATTTATTTTTGTTTATTTATGCATACAAGAACTGGGGTATAGGCCAGAGGTCTGGACAGAGTGGGGAACAGAGTGGGGAACAGAACAGAAATACACTGCTGAGGGGAGCAGCTGGTGAGACAGGGGAGGTCTGCTGTGGGTTATCTCCCTGGCTGGGCATTGAACTCATGCTGCATAGCTTGTGATAGCTTGATAGAGCTGAAACTTTCACCCCTGTGCCACCAGGGAGGCCCCCATCTGGAATTTTTTAAATGGTGGGAAAAGTGAAGGCTTTTGAAACTGCTTTAAGGGGAAAAAATGGAGGTCATCATTTTTAGAGGAGATAGTGACAAATTCTGCCTTTTTATGCCATGAATCCCAAGGAACTATTTATTTATTTATTTATTTATTTATTATTTACAAATTGAGGTGAAGTTGATTAATAACACTGTATTTGATTTTAGGGTATATGTTCGTACCACTTCAGATGGACGTTATCACGCCATGCCTGCCACCAAAGTCCCCATAATCCTCCGACACAGCCTGGTGGACCCTCCACCCTTTGTCCCCCATCTTCTGCCCTCCCTTTTTTAATCTCAGTTTTGCAGTCAGATTTCTAGGGTTGTTTTGTTTAGTTTTGTCTGTCTTTGACCCAATAATATAAATCCAGCACGGCTTTAGATTTGAGACACAAAGTTCCCTAATGGGGAAATTTTTGCTATTCTGCACCAGACTTGCTGCTCCAGCCCAAGCAGGTCCTCATTTTCTTTCTTTTTTTGTGGCCACCATCAACCACACCATCCTCTCTTGCTTTTGCATGACTTGGCTGCTGCTCTCAAACATAAGCACTCTGACTCAGTTTGAAAGAGGTTTCCAAATTAGCCTCAAACCTCCGAAATTCTTTATAGGAACTTAAAATCTTTCTCTGAAAATAGTGTAATAAAATACACATTGTCATAAAGTCAGGACCAAAGAACCTGGGGGAAGGGTCTTTTTACATTTTAGAAAAGATTCAGAAAAAATTAATTTCCATATTTTCAAGTGATACAACCAGATTGTCCTTTGGCAGATAAGTCTGCCAGGCAAGATGTAAATTGATTTGACAACTGCCCCAATACTGCCATTTGGAAGGAAGGACAGAAACATCTAAGAATTTGAGATTAAAGAGAAAAAAAATCCACACACATCCTAATGTAGAGGATACAGAAACTTTGCGGTTCTATTCTGGATTCCATCAGAAATAAAGAGGTAAAGCTGAAGGCATGCACTAGCGATCTAAGAGACAAATGTTTTGGGACTCCCTGGTGGCACAAGGGGTTAAGTGGCAGCACTAGGAAGCAATCTGCAGCCACTGCAGCACGAGTTCAATCCCCAGCCAGGGAGCTACCGACATGGTGCAGCAGACCTCTCCTGTCTCGCCCGCTGCTCCCCTCAGCAGTGTATTTCAGTCAATCTACCTGTTCTGCTCCCTGCTCTGTCTCTGGTGAATCCTCTCACCCTGCATACCACTGGCCTACACCCCAGCTCTTGTTCACATAAATAAATCTCAAAAAAAAAAAAAAAAAAAAAAAAAAGAAAGACAGTGTTTTTTGGAGAGCTGTGTCTCAGAGTTATATTTTCAAATACTTTTGGAAGAATGAAGGGGAGACTGGATGCAGGGGAACATCAGAATTTCATCTGAAATATCACTTCTTTCACAAAATCTTTTGTCCCCAAGGAGTCCACAGGCAGTCCTTAGGGATTGCCTCTCTTTTTTTGAATTTAGATTGCTGCCATATATTTACTGTCTCAGCTTGTGAGGGGTTAACATGCTAGAGGGAGAGAAGGAAAGACAACTTACTGGCCAGCTAGCAAGTTGCCTGCCACAGGGCTTTGAGTTAGAAGAGATGAGATGCCTGGATTAGAGATGAAGGAGAGTTTAGTACTCATGGTAATAAGGCTGCCAGTTCTCCAAACCCCAATTCCCGCAGGGTGACTGTGAAAAGGGCCAGATGATATCTGCAAAAGCTGGAGAGGAGCTCCCTTTTTGGGGAGCTTAAGAGCCCGGATCCACAATAATGAGCAGTACAATAGCCTGCCTTTAATTTTTAAGAGAAATATTATCTTTATTATGCTGGACAGTTAGCACACCTCCCTTTCCCCCAGAGGAAGACCCTCCCTGTCTTCCAAGGCTGCTCCCTCTATGAATATCCTTGAACAGGTTGGTTGGAACAAAAAAGCAGTAGGTGCCTCATTTGCAAGATGTGTGGAAACACAAGAGACCCATGGAGAATTCTTTTCCAACAGTTCAATGCAACATTCTGATTTGTCATAGGAGAGACAGCTCTGCCCACGGGTTGAGCAGTCATTGTTTCATATGCTGCCTCCTGGGGCTTATGGAGGTGACCGCAGTACTGAAAGGAGCATATGTTCAGGTGGGATAGAGGAGGAGAGGGCTGAGCCAAGGAAATTTCCCATGTGTCAAGTCAGCTGGCACCTCCCAGAGAACTTTGCAGTCAGTCCTGTGACACCATGAAACATGAGCCACGCATCTCATGACTGGAAGTGTCGGACTGCAGGTGTCAGCCAGGCCAGCCACCAGGGTGACTGGGCATCCACCCAGGGAGGGCGCCCAGGGACTGTGGGAGAGATGAGAGCCAGTCTTGGAATAATTGCATTAAAAACAAAACTGTTTTTGAAGTGAATTAGTCTAAATAAGTGTCTCATGTTGGCCAGGATTTATTTTATTTGAGCTCGATATACAGGAATTTAGAGACAGCCATATGGATTTTCTTGAAGATTGGTAAAAACAAAATGTGCTTCTAAGCTGTCTGCCAAGTTTCAGCCTTAGTTAATTTTTATGGATGAATTTTACTCCTAAAAACAAATGTATAATAGAAGTGCTGACGTAGACACAGACTTAACTGTAAAAACATGCAGTGGAAGCTGAGATGGACATCATGGAATTTTTTAGGAAGAATTTGATAAAGGTGCATTTGGTAGGATAATAATTTGAAAGAGCAGTAAAACAATGAAGTAAGAAAATAATTTCCACTGGTGGGAAGGATATATGAAATGAATTAAAATGTCTCTTAATCTGAATCCAAGTATATACTGTATGCATTTCCTGGAATGGTCATTGCCTCTCTGTCCGGAGTGACACATGATGCAAATTGCCTTTGACTTCTTGGACCTTCTGTCTGAATTCTTCTTCACTAATAGTGTTAACAAATGTAGTAGCTATTCATTTTGAGCACACAATTTTCAATGTATTGTAATGACTTTCCATACCATCACCAAGTAATTCTTAGATACCAGCTGCTGTCCAGTTCAACTCAATTGTCACTATTTGGAGATAGCAATCTATCTGCAGGTTAAGACTGCTGCCAACCAGATGGAGGAGGTACATAGAGCTTTCATACTCACATGGAGTGCCACATTTTGAATCTCCATTCATTTACCATCCAGAGGTTCATTCTTTTGGGTTTCTATGCAGACTTCTTTACCTCGGTATGATTGATTAGAACATTGGCCATTGACAATCAATTCCATCTCTAGCCCCTTTTCCTTCCTTCAAGTTTGGGGGATGAAGGATTCCCCCAAGCAACCAACTTCCACCCTTTGTTGCTTTCCAAACACTACATAAATCTCATTAACATAAATCTAATTGTGGTGAAAGGTAGCTTGTAATTAATAAGATACCCATTTCACTTCATGGGTCTGAAATGCTTTCTAGATAGGGAATGATCAACCAGATGTTCTAATAAAAAATGTTCCCATTGTTCTTACAGCTCAGGAAATTCCAAGGGTTTGGGGGGCTGCAAATCAGGGATTGTGAATAAAGACTAAATATATAAATGAGAAATATTTTCTGGTCATCTGAGTGATCAAATCATAATAGTAGCTGTATGACTAATTTTATAAACTGCTAAGGAGAGAAACAACTGTGCATTTGATTAGTCTTATTAAACTCTTTATTTTAACCTCTATACTTTTTATGCCAAACCTTGCCATTTGTATGTTGAAAAAGAGGTATTTGTGTTTACATTTCTAAAAAGAATTTTACAAAGTGCTTTTGCACACATTGTTGTATATGACTCCATTTAGTCCTAACTATTACACTTGCATAGAGGAGTTCTTATCTTCCTTTTGCAGAAGGAAAAACTCAGAGCGTAAAAATTTAATTACTATCAAGAGCCATATAGTGAATGGCAGTATAGAACAATGGATTGTCAAAAAATGCTCTGATTTGGATCCTCTTGAAATTTTTATTACAAGCTTATTTACAAGCTTTTTTACTTTGGGGGGGATGACAATTTCTAGTTTAGATTACCCTTGATCTACATTAAAATAGTGAAAAAATATGCAAATAAATAACACACACACAAACACATGTACAAGTGCTTTTTATGTGTTAGTTTTATAAGAGGAGGAATGAAACCTTCTCTGCCAATGCTTCAAAAATGAAGGAACGGGGAAAATGGAAGGAAGAAAGGATGCCAGGTAAAGCTTAAGATTCACATGTGGCCCTTCACTTCTGGTTCACTCCTAGATATGAAAACCTCAGAGGTCGGGGTAGAACTGCCGGAAGAGTTGGGAACTAGGCAGTAACTTTCTGCTTTAAGGAATTATGTGTCCTATTTTGCTGTAAAATGAAAGGACAACGTTAGCAATGCTTTTGCTTAATAAATACCTTAAGAAAGCAAATGTTTTTAATAAGGCAATCAATTTTAACTACTCAGAAGACATTACATGTACTTAAAAAAATTTAATCCTATCCCTTTCAATTTTGAATTACTTTCCTTTCCAGTTTGAAAAACAAAAAATTTTAGGGCCGATTTGGTACTAAAGATAATGGCAACTGACATTTTCATGGAGAAGAGAACTTCACCATTAAATGGGTATTGAATTCAGTAGTAGAGATTATGTAGGTGCCAGCCCCTTTGGGGAGAGAGGGGTATAAACCCTGAAATGAGGAACCTGGGGTGCCAAGGAAAAAGGAGCAGGACTTAACTGACAAAGAGGCAGTGACTTCAAATTGCAAACCTGGCCTCTAGATATATGCTCTGCATTAAGACAGGTTTCTCTGAATTTCTGGAATTATCACTAAATCTACCAGTCTGCATTATTTAAGTAATGGTAACAGCTTCTCCCTAGGTCCACAGTCTCAATTCACCTTAGTTCTCCACACCAAGGTGACATGTATTGAATCAGGTCTACTCTGGACATCTTTTTTTATTTTTTAAAGATTTATTTATTTATGCATACGAGAACTGGGGTACAGGCCAGAGGTGCAGGGAATAACCGGATTCACCAGAGACAGAGTGGGAAGCAGAACAGGCAGATTGATTGAAAGACACTGCTGAGGGGAGAAGTGGGCAAGTCAGGAGAGTTCTGCTGCGCTATGTGGGTAGCTCCCTGGCTGGGGATCAAACTTGTGCTGCAGTGGCTGCAGATAACTTCATAGGTTGTATCTAAACCCCTTGCGCCACCAGCATGGCCCCCTACTCTGGACATCTTGGAAGAAGCATATGTGACCCTTCTTGGGAAGAGTGATCCCACATCATCTTTGCATTATTTTTTTTTTAATCCCAGTAGTTCACGGTTGCATCAGGCAACACTACACTGATAAAGAAACTGGAGCCGTGGAGCAGGCTGCATAATGCAGGATGCTGCCGAAGAGCAAGATCCTGGCCTTTTTATTGACACAAGAATTATACAGTATCAGTTGAGAGGAAGGAGGACAAAGAGTAAATGGAGGGGTGAAACTAGAAAAAACGTGCTCTGTCATCTATAGTGTCAGGGGTTGTGAGTCTGCCCTCCAGGCACTTCTCATCTGCTTGATGACTTGGTATTGTGATTGAGATCAAGCTCTAGTTCCCCAGTCACAGTTTTAATTTTATCAACCGTTTTAATTTTATCAACAGTAACAGTTTTAATTTTATCAAACCACAGTTTCTTGTTATACATCATACCTCAGCGCCCCAGGCATTCCTGGTCATACCTGGTGATGCCTAAGTTGGGAGTATGTTTTATGCATTGGTCATCAATAGCCCCCCTGCCTCCCTCAGTGCTCCTGGTCAAACCTTGTGATGCATAGCCTTCCCAGCATGATCCAGATTTGTGCTCTTGTTTGATTTGAAAGGCACCTTGCAGGGTTGAACTCCTGTACCTAACCAAACAGATCATTTTGACCTTGCTTAGGATTTAGAACTGTAGGTAACAAAATGGTGGCTGAGCAGGCCACTTAGGAGTAGCAGACCCACAGTTCACATTGAATAAATAATTTTTGAATATTGAAGGCTGATGACATCATGACTTAATGTCTGAAATAAAAAAACAACACGGATTTTATTACCTATAATAAGGGAAAACTATATTAAACACACATTGTGTCCTTGAGAAGAATAGACTTATGATCTTATAGTTTTGGGATCACATGGGGTCAGGGATTGACATGTTTTGAGAGACATATGTGGATAGGCACCATTTGCCCAAGCATAATTACTTAGGTGAGACTGTTGACTACCAGAGATTCAGCCTGCTTCTCATAGGTGACTTTCAGAATTGAGGGACTGTTATTAATTGGTTGGTTTGCCAAAGATTTTAATTGAAGCAAAATTGTAATGATTAGCTGAATAGATTTAAAATTGGTTCTACTGGCTGCTTGCTACTATGGCTAAAGAACAATCACTCTTTTTCCTAAGACTGTATGAACATTTTTATTTGTACTCTCTTATCTCAATACATATCCAGATAAAGTTACAGAAAAATTGCCACTGTGTTTACTACTGTTGTGTGTTCTTGTGAGAATGAGATTTCAACATCGATGAGCATGTTTTCATTTTAAAATCATCTGTTAAATAATGGTTGGGTAGTGGCTATGCAGAAATACTTAAGACGACAGATAATAAATATTGAATAACTGACACAAACAAAAATAACTAGAAGTGTTACAAGAAGGGCCTAGAAAACACTTTGGAGCCATGACATAAAATTTCTCAGATTTGATCAACAAAATAGCAATTTCCTGAGTCCATTTTTGAAAGTCATGATGCCTTTTCTTTTAGCTTAAAGATGTTTCATCTCTGTAACAAGCCTTAATTCAGGTTTAACAAGAAGTGGGAAGAATGACTTATACTCCTCCCAGCAGAGATAGAGAAATAAACAAAGAAATAAGTCAATGAATAAAATCCAAAACTATTTCCTTGGGTTAAGGACTTCAGTTGGCTTGTACCCTGATGTAGGATTTAATTTCAGACTAAATTTTTTACCATGTTGGTGGGGACAAGAATATTTTTGGTATCTTAAGGAAGTTGTCTAGTTCCTGTCATTATCTTCTGGAAGAGTATTACTTATTTCTCCTGTTTTGTATTGTTTTATTTTTATTAAAATTATAATACGTACCTTCTTGGAAACTGATTTAAGAACAAGGAGAAAAATAATAAAAAAGGGAAGTACGGCTATAGCTATTACTGAGATTAATAGAATTTCAAGGATATATGTGGAAGTGTCTGGCTATAAATTAGAAAAGAAAATAGATAATTTATCAAGCAAAATACAAATGCATGATTTTATCCTGGGTAGGGTAGAAAAACTAGCCAATTGCTGTAAAAGTTGGAAATGTTGTTATAAAATGTTGTTATATATAAAATTTAAAAAACTATCATGCAGAAAACAGAAGAAATAAAAATTTGAACTAGGCAAAAAGAAAAAAAAAAGATAATGGTTACCAGAGGGATAGGAGAAGGAGTAGAGAGGGTGGGGGAGTGAGGCAGATGGCACATGGGCACAGGTGGTTTGGTGGAGGGGGAAAAATTGTTGTTATAGAACAGCCAGTATTTTTAAATACTGTCATTTTAAAATAAAGTCAGTATCAGGACCAGCTGGTTTTACATCTGTGTCCTAGGTAACATTCAAAAAGATAATTCATGCATAATACAATTATCTAAGATTGCCAAAAATACAGTACACACACCACTTTACAAAACTATCATAATCTTAATATCAAACTAACTCACTACTGACAGTATGAAATTACCGATTTTGACATATATAGGCAGATCAAATTCAGCATTATATTAAAAAGATAATATGCTAAGTAAGTTTTGTTCTAGGAATGCAAAAATGGTTTAGTTTAAAGAGGCCAGCAGTGTAATTTGTTTATTATTAAGTGAAAGAAGGAAAAAACAGTATCATTCTATCAATAGAATCTGAACAATTAAATTACATTAAATTTCAGTTTACTTGTCTTCCTAATAAAAATTGTAAGAAAAATAAAAACAGAAAGCTATCAAAACACAGTAAAGAAGATTTGTCAAAAAGTTCAATAGGATGCCCCATATTAAACAATAAAATATTATTCAAAGCAAGACAAAGACTGGGACACTACTGTTTTCCTTTTTATAAAATGTTATTTTAGTTATTTGATAGCAAATTCCTCTTTTGGAAAAATGTCATAGAGAAATACTTGTATAAGTACATAAGGAAACATGTACCTTGATGTTTGTAGTGGGAAAATATGAGGAAAAAACTAAAAGTTCCTCAATTTAGAGAATTATTAAAAACATTTACTTTGAGGAATTCATTTGTGGTATATTATTTGGGCATCAAAATATTTTATGTGTATAATAATTCATGTGTAATCTCCACCTATAAGCTTGTCCAAGATAAATTTTTATGAAAATAAAATAAGTTGCAGAGTAATGTACAAAGAATAATCTGATTTTTTAAAAAATGAAATAAACAAAAATCAACATGGAGATAGATATATATGTTGGTATATGCCTTGGTGAGTATAGAGACAGGTGTGGGAAATTCAGTGCTATACAGGTAACATTGGTAATTTCTCAAGATGGAATTGATTAGATGTTATAGGAGATTACTTATTTTTCTTTTTTTACCTCTATTTAATTTTTACATTAAGCACATACTATTTCAATAATTACAGTAGTAACAAAGAGAATGGTTATTTATTTATAGACAAATGCACCATGCGAAGCACTTTTAGATCTCTTAGAAAGTTAGGAACTCCAAGTAAAAGAATACATTCTACAAACTGAATAGATGGGTGTCAAATCCAAGTTATTACTACAACTAATGTGATGCCTAGTACTATTTGGTATTAACTATCCAACCCTTCATCTATATATTCATTACCAATTTGAATGAGTATAAAGCCATGAACAAGCAGCAGGCAAACCAACACTATGAAGACTGATCCTGAGATTTACCTCATGGATGAGATCAGGAAATATTAGTTCTGACTCTTGTGTTGAAAACACAACCTTTGATTCTCTTGGCTTTCCTCCAGATTTGCTGTCCGTATACAGATGTGGCATTAAAGTATTCTCTGAATCACCAGAATTTGGGCAAAATAATATTTACGAGAAGTTTGCAATGAGGAAAGTGTGACTCAAGAGGTTCCAACTTGCCAAATTTCAGGTGAGTCAGTGGTAAAGTTGAGATGGGCCCCAGACAAACCATTATAAATAGAATTCTTCTTCTCCTTCTTCTAAATTTAAATATTAAGATTAGTCCTTGTAAGATTATGCCTTTCCCCGTAGCAAACCATAAATAATGCTGTTCTAGAATAAAAGCAAATACATCTAAGATTGTACTTGTTTGATTGTTAAAATACCTAACAATGGTCTCATTGTTCATAGTTTTGCTTCTTTGTGGTTTTAAATATATTTTTTATTGAACGGCCTTTATTTTATATCCTTGTTCATTTTTTCTAAAATAAAGGATTTCTCCCCTCAGGTGTGGTCACCACCAAATCACCCTACTCCTTTGTGCTCATCACCCCATTTTTTCCTCCTCTCCCACTATTGTCATAGTTTTGGTTTTTCATTTGCTTTCTATAGCCAGTGTATAAACTGACTAGATTGACAGAGATTTAAATCTCACAGATATCCTGTTCCTGTTTTTTTTTCCTGAAGTGACATTTTACAGGAGACAGAATCTGAGATAACAGATATGCTATATAAATAACAATGTGGATGCTTATCTGAACTTTGTAAACATGTATGGTTAATTCATTTAGATTCTGTGCATGAGTTTAAAATGAACAACTATATATATGTGTATATGTGTGTATGTATGTATATATATATATCATGAAGTTTAGGTTCCCTCAGATTCTAATTCTGACCTCAGTACCAGACTATGCTTAAAATAACAGAATATCCATTGATTTTTCTAGTAAATGACAATTTAGAAGAAGAAATGTTTATGTCTAAGGGAATACATCTCTAAACAGTCCATTTACTATTTATGTTTTAAAAAAGGACCCTCATGTGTCTATATCATGATGTAGCCATATCTGATCAACTACTGGAGGTTCAAAACTAGAATGAAGTTACCATTTGTGTGTAGGTTGGGTTTGGTCTCATGTAAAAAATATTAGTCATTTAGGAGAAATGACTTTAGATTCAGTCCTACTGGAAATAATTGGAAGCAGCTTTGCAGGCAAACATTCCCTGAAGTGTGTGGTGTGGACTAATCTAGGACAGTTCACCTATTTTTATATGGCCTATGGCTAAGAATGGTTGTTATATCTTTAAATGGTTGAAAAATATTGAAAAAGATATTTTATGACATATGAAAATGATAGGAAATTCAAATTTCACCATCTTGAAACGGCAAAGACACATTCATTCATTTAATCATGGTCTATGTCTGCTTTCTTGCTACAATGGCAAAGTTGATTATAAATGAGAGAAACTGTATGTCTCTCACAGTTTAAAATATTTACTATCTGACCCTTTATACAGAAAATGTTTGCTGTCTCTTAGATTAGAAAAACCCTGAGTACATTTGTGGTGGGGACTTGTATATAAAACTTGTATAAGATTTTTTAGATTGTAGACTAGAATGACAATGTGTTCATCCTTTTATTCTTTTATTTGATAAAACCTTTCTTGAGTGCTGATAATGAGCCAACTTTGGGGATAGGGAAAGTATAAGACAAGTTCTTTGTCTTAGAGAACATTGTAGAAAATGATGGCAAATTTTCAGTTAGTCATACTAAGAAATCTTACAAAGAGATTTCAATTTAATTCTTTCCTAAGAAAAAGTTGTCACAGGGTTAATGCAATGTGTGCAGATTTCCTCTCTACCTTCTATACCAACATCCTGAACTTCTTTTTTCCTCTTCATATTGAGTTCACAGCTCTCTGGATATGAGCACTGTGTTTCTCTATCATAATTGTTTCGGAGGTGCAGAGTAATAGCCACTGTCACTGAGTGTTGTAATAGGAACTTTGTTGCCAACAAGAGGGACACAACAGTCAGGGAGCAGTTTTGCAAGGAAAGACTTTTCTACTTGAGCAGAAGTTCTTGTGCCATTTATTGAAAGCACACAGGCTAGTAAAAGCTGATCTTGCGACAATGGTATGATGAATAAAGTCTAGAGGGTGGAATTGGAATGGGGTCAAAGTTTACAAGGAACAGGAAAGGGGACATCGTGACCATACATCAAGAGACATTTGTGTTAGCAAAGTATTTAATGTTATCACAGGCAGGGTTATCCAAGACTACCATGAAGATAGTCACGTAATAAGGTCAACAGTGGCCTAGTCGTTACCGTGCCCACCTCGTGATATGGGCTATACTTTGTAGGTAATCAAAGAATGCTCTGCTGTGATTTGCAGATAGCAAACAGGCCACAGTTTCCCATGAGTGGCCAGCTAGTAGCCAATTCATAGGAACCCACAACTGAGCACTTTCTTTTTAGGATTGTGCTTGAAATGATACTGTTTGGGACCTCACACTCTGCAAGATAGACATTTTTGTAAACGAGAAAAAGGGGCAAGTGGAAAGGAAAGGAAATTGAAACAAGGAGAAGTCCAAGAAGCAGAGAAGGCAGGATTTGAAACTTGGTAGCCTGGTTCTTGTGTCTAAGTTCTTCATAATTATGCCATAGTTCTCACAGAGCCACCAAATCACAGCTTCAAACATAAAGCTTCAAACATAAAGTTGCTTGTCCTTTCTGTGCCAATATACCAAGTGTACCTTGTTTTAAGGCTCAAATTCTCACTCCACAGTCCTGTCTTTTGGTTACTCTTGAGATATCAGTGGTTAGAAAAGTCTCTTAGACTGTGGCTATGAGATAGCAAACATTTTTTTTTTTCAGGAAATATTGTTTCTATGTTTGTGGGTGGCAGTATTTGTATAAAAATACTCTGAAATCCATGTTGGTTTCTTACCTTTGTTTCTAAAACATTTGTGTTGATTAGAATGAGAAGAATTTTCCAGGGGATCAGTGACTCACTCTAGATTAACCAGCTGGGTAGGTGGTGAGGAGTAGTGATGTGAGCTCTCTTTCCATGGCAGAAGAAACATGGGTTCACATTTTGACTCTGTCACTTTCTGGGTGTGTCTGTCAAACACACTTTACTCTTTGAGCTTTGCTTTTCTCATTTGTAAAATTATTTGTGGTTGAATTTGAGATGCATATTCTCCACACACATACACCATTTTAGAATCAGTTTCCCATCACTTTCTATTAATAGTGACCTTTTTGGCTGGTAGGATCACAGTATCTCAGAGCTTGGAAGAACATTAGATGTATTAACTTTGAAGAGAGATGAACCAGGGTCATTACTAGTTGAGGGATCTAAGACAAACTGACAAACTGACTTCATCGCCTTGAGTCTCAATTTTCTTATGTTTAAAATGGGGAAACTCTAGTTTAACCTGATAGTAATCATAATATTGAGTGCCTACTGTGTGCCTACTCTTCCTAGTACGTTACAGAAACTGGTCAATTTAATCCTTCTAATAACTCTTTGAGGTCAATGCTAATATGAACCTTATATTTGAAGAAAGGAAAATTGGAACATGGAGAAGTCCAAGAAGTAGAGAAGGCAGGATTTGAAACTTGGTAGCCTGGTTCTTGAGTCTTAAGTTTTCATAAATATGCCATAACTCTCATAGAACTATGTTGAGATTTAATTAAAAAAATTATCAAGCCCTTAACACAGAACAGGTTTTCAATACTATTGATTGCTTTGAAGAGTGTATTAAAAAGTGTCACCCACATTCATACATATTGGAATTACCTGGGGTAGGGAGTAGATTTGTCAGAAACGCTCATCTTTGGACTCCAACCTACACCTACTGGGTTCTGGGAATTCTGCATTTTTTTTAAAGATGATGCCTAGCTGATTTTTGGTAGTGGTGGTGATTTTTGTTATACCACTACTAAAAATGGAGACTCCACCCTAGAGTTAGCAGCCCAGTTTATCAACAATGCAGGCACCCTTTCATGGCATTGCTGCAATCACTCCCAGGCTTCCAGGTAATTCCTGGTGATGATGAGTTTCCACTTTCACAAGACAGGTCACCCAGTTTTTATTTTATAAAAGTGGATTATTAGAACTATTTCCTTATAATTGAATGAAAAATATACTCACCTTGTTTTCTTCTCTATAGTACCTATTCAGCTTTTTGGGTCTCCCAGATTATTTCGTAGTAAAGCAACAGGAAAGTCATTGTGGAAGCATATGTGGTCTGGGGATTAGATATGTTTATGAGCTCAGCAGGTGGAACAGTCTTCGGGGCCAACAGTCACTTAAGGAAGAGAACTTCCAGGTGATGTCTATTGCCAGTATAATGAGCCATAAGAATGGATCAAACTCAGAAATCCAGATAGAGTGGCAGATAGATGTTAACATTATCACGAAGATGATCAAAGGATGCAGGACAGAGAAGGATTCAGATGCTGAAAAGGGGAATGGAGTGATAATTTGGTCACAGGAATGAGAGTTCAAGAAGTGAGGAAGGGGTCACCATTGAGTTTACCTGACACTGAGCTGACTGAATTACTAAATCAATGTTCTCTAAGTTTCAACTCATTATAGACAGGATTCATGTTTTAGTGCACATTAGAGTTAATTAATGACTGAATAAAAATTGTGGTGAGGTGGTCCTTGTCATGGAGATTTCAGCACAACAGGGGATAACACATTTTCCTTCACTGGTCATCAAAATATTCAAGCAAAGTGTTTCTTCTCCCCAAATTTGTTTCTGCATAGAAGCATAGGATCTCATTTCTGGAGCTTTTTCTAATTGGCAGGCATCTTCAGACATTTGGGTTTGTCAATATCCCTCTTAAAGTGTGATATTCTGCAGGAACATAAGGCACTAACATGAGGCATGACCACATGTGGCCACAGACCTTCTACCTCTCTTGTTCTATGTGTTACACCACCTCTATAGCCGCATCACAACATTTCTTCTTGCGTGGGTTGTGGATTGTAAACAGCTTGCTTCTCTTAACTCTATATAAGATCACACACTATTTTTTCTATCAGTCAAGTGATGTCCTTGGCTCATATTAAAATTTCTGTCAGTGAAATCCTTAAAATTCTTTGTCACATAAACTATTATTGGTAAGACAAGCTTGATTTGTATTTACACAATTGAATGTTTGAACCTAAGTGTGGGATTTTGCATTTATCTCTGCTCAATTGCATCTTGTTAGTTTGGGCTCAATAGTCATGCCTGTGGACCTATGTCTACTTCTATCTCTGTCATCCAATGTATTTAGTTAATCCTTCCATCCTGTGTCATTTAAAAATATCACCAAGCCTTCTATACCCTCATCCAAGTCATTAATAAAAAATATTTAACAGTAATCAGCTTGTTGCATTTCCCTAGCATCTTCCCTTCAAGATGACACATTGCATTTGTCAGTATTCTCTTAGGCACTTGCTATGGGACAGATGCTACATTATATACCTTGGATAAAAATATGAACATGGTCTAGATCTTGCTCCCAAAATATTCATGACCTAATGCAGAACACTAACAAATCAGTAGACAAAGGCCATACAATATGATGAAGAATATAGCAGAGGATACACAAAAGATACCAGGAGGATCAGGACTTTGGCAGCATAATCATACAATGATAAAAATCCACTTGAGGTCAAATATACCAACATAGTTTAGAAACATTTGTCTCATGTTCTAATCTTAAAACTCCTTTTATCATGCTGACACAACACTTTAAAACTTACCCCCACTCTGTTTTTATTAATGATTAAATCGAAGGCCCAGCAATGTATGTTACTGTTAATACTACCCTTATCTAACCTGGATGCTTTTATCAGCTTCCTAAGAACTACCATTTACTGCCCTCCTTTGAAGAATTTTTGACCCCTTTTCTTTTACATGACTTATCTATGTTCCCTCTAACCCCAATTCCACCCTCTTACCCATGACTAAGGAGACTTTACTTAGTTACAGATGGCAGCAATTAGCTCTGTTTCTATTTCAAATTACAGTCATGTTTGTGTGTGTATTCTTCAAATGCTAGTGGCACTATGGTCCCACCCTACTGTCTTGTTTAGCCTAAGTTAGTTACAATGCCAAAGCTAGTTTAGAATAGCTCTAATCGGGTCTCCCACACAAAGCAAAATAGTTGGAACAGTTAGCCTATTTCTTCCCATCCACTCAGTATCATTCAAGCCAAAAGCCTTGCTTCAAGGTTCCATGGAAAATATTAGTTATTTTTATATATACAAGTCATCTCTGAATTAGTTTAGAAACACATTTTTTTTTATCATAGGATGAGGCTAGAGAGATTTGTAGAACCACCCAGTTGGAAATTGAGCTAATTCAGTATAGGCAATTTGGACTGTTTCTAGTCTTTCTCATGAGTTAAAAAAATAGACTGAACTCAGGATTAATGCTTGTTTTTGGAGGTATGTATGATTAAGCATGATTAAGTCTTATCCATTAGTTCATTAGTCTTATCCAATAACTCACTAAAAAAATCTTATTCTTTCTCTTTTCGGAATTGCTTTTAAGTTTTCTCCTCTGCTTTCTATTACTGTTGTTCTTTGATGGGGTTTGGGAACCAGTGGTTTAAAGGTTTGCTTCTAGAGTCAGGTAGATTTGAGTCTAAATCCCTTTCCTTTATAGCTGTGTCACCTGGGTGGATCACAGTCTCCCTATGCCTTGCTTTTCTTGAAGATAAGGTGGTGACAATAAATAGTTTATTCTTCACTGTACAGTTGGGAAAATTAAACAGTATACAAAATAAAAATGTTTAGGATAGCACACTATAGAAAGAAACTGCTCAAGTGATGTGAGCTATTTTGTTGTTGATGGTAAGATAATGCTGTATTTTGTTGTTGATGGTGAGATAGTGCTTTGAGGATTTGGATGATACAACTAACAGAGATAAAAGTGAAACCATTGGATTTCACAATTTCTAGTATGACAATACTAGAAATTTCTATCAATGTCTAAGGAACATTGTCATCTGAATAATTGACAACCCAGATAATTTTTTTGTTGTGTTTTTTCCTGTTGGGGGAGGTGGTGCTGTCCTGGCCATTGTAAGGTGTTTAGCAGCCCTCCTGGTATCTACCCACTAGATGCCCTTAGTACTCCTTCTCCTACTGAGTTGTGACAACCAAAAATGTCTCCAGGCATTGTCAAATGTCCCTTTGCGGGAGTGAATAGCTGCTGGTTAAGAACCATGTTTATAGGCAAATTATGATTGTAAGTCACTTCCTCAGTCTTAGGGTCTCATGGTTACCCTGGTCATTGCTGAGACTTGTGAAATGTAGTTAAAGGAATTTTCTTGGCTTTGCTGGACTGGGATCCCTATAACATTTAAGGAAGTGTGTTCCTTATTAATGAGATTAATAGTTTTATTTTTGCTGACAGTGTACCCAACCAAGATAAATGTAACATTCCAGTGGGCTACCAATATAATTCTGGAATGGAGGCCAAGGGTGATTTGCATTTCCTTGTTATTTCATTTGCTACTTTTGATCCAGCACTGAATTCTGCAGGAGGAAAGAAGGAATTTTCATTAACAATAAATGCCATTTTGAATAAATTTTCTTAGGGATCATTAAAGGCAAAGTATGGAACTGAGGAAAATAAATGGCAGAAAAATATTATTCACATAAAATAAATGTGCTAACCAGCAAGAGTGATTCAAAGGCACTTCTCTGCTCTCCAGATTCTTTGAAATTTGCCCATTTTTTCCCCTTTGGCAGTGTAGTATAAAATTGGATTTTGAATCTCATGATGATATTTTGTTGGATTATAAAACATATTGTATTTAGATTTGTGATGTGAAGAATTCCATCTGCACCATTCATTGGAGGCAATGCCACTTACAGTGATTGCAGAGGCCTATTATTATTCATTTATCTGGTTAATGAAAGCAAATTAAACTGAAACAGTTTAACCTCGATTTGGAGAATTCAGTTAATTTTTTTATTTCTTAGAGAGGTTTGTGTAGGACAAAAGGTAGTGCACATTTTGTATAGAAGCAGTTCCTTTTTGTCTTCCTGAATACACATCAGATGTCCTCTCAAAGGACCCTCTCCCCAGTTGGGTGCTAGAGGTAAGTAGTATAATAAAATCCACAATGATTTTCAATCAGTTGCTTTAGACTTTCGTCCCAACCCAAGTTAATAGTGACAGTAAATTTAATGAGTTGGCATTGTACCATTTATAGATGCTATGATTCCTGGAGGGAAGACCTCTGTGACAATGAACATAAATTGCTGGCTCAACTGAGGGGGACCAGTTATGTAACTTCACTTGGCAGCTATTGTCATGGCCACTTAAGTGTCAAGACTTTTGATATCCATTTGTAACCATAACCTTACATTTAAAAATAACCCTATTTCCTTGGCAGTCATCCTAACCTAATTAGGAACTAACGTAGACGTGTACATTTCTTGTAAACACATCAGCCAACCATAGGATCTAGCCAGGGCTAGAGCATGATTTGAGCTTGATTGAGAGGTTTATCTTTTTCCTCGTTCCTATAATGCACTTACAGGTCTGGATTATATTCAGCAGTACTGCTTTTCCTTTTATTTCCCAGTTTTGACATTTTAAATTGACTGACTTTCTTGTTTTCATCTTCTTGCTCCTCTATGGCCATTGTTTTTCTCTTCCTACTACATTTTGCCCCCAATTTCCGCCCCCCATCCCTGACCCCCCGTACCTTTACTCTTACAACTTTATTATTGCAACATTTTAAAAAATATTTATTTATTTATTTATACAAGAACTGGGGTACAGGCCATAGGCGTGGGAGGATGAGAGAATTCACCAGAGACAGAGTGGGGAGCAGAACAGTCAGACAGACCTAAATACACTGATGAGTGGAGCAGTGGGTGAGACATGAGAGGTCTGTGTGCCATGTGGTATCTCCCTGGCCTGCCAGGAATTGAACCCGCACAGCAGAGGCTGCAGACAGCTTCACAGCACTGTGCCCAACCCACTGTGCCACCAGGGAAGTCCCATTATTGCAACATTTATAGAAGAACTAATTTGACAGCCTCTAGACAGTGAGAAAGAAGATTTAATAATGACATCAGAGACTATCATTAATTTACAGTGAATTATGTATTATTACAAGTTTGATTTTTTTTTTAAGCCATCATTTGAAAAGAGAGCCGCTCTGTTCCCTGTATAGCTCTGGAGGTAGCTGTCACTGGATGAGCACACAGGATAAGTTGCCAATCCGGATGTGACACATGGTGAAATGGGTACTTGCAAGTGGTTGGGCACACAGTTCTACCCTAGAAATGGGTTGTGGTGGACCAAGTAGTTTAGATTTTGCAAACCACCAATGATACAGTCATAATCACCAATTTGGGTGTTAAAAAGTGGTAATAATAATAACAATAACTAGTTTTAAGAGTCTACTAAGTGCCCAGTTTTATGCTAAGCACTTGACCTGTTCTTTACACAGTCTTAACCAACAATCCCATGAAAATTAGAATCATTTTCATCACCATTTTGAGATGAAGCCAAGTCTCAAGGAAGTTAAGTAGCATTTGTATAACCATGCAGTTAGTAAGTGTGATTCCCAAATCTATATTATTGGCTACCATATTTAACTGTTTTCCCACTAAATTTGAATAATTCTTTTCATAATATATTAGAAAAAGAGTATGAAAAATTGTACAGCTAGAGATGGAAAAATATTGGTCCTGCAAACTCTCCATCTGACTAAGAAAATCCTTGTTGGTTATTGGTATTTTCTGTGCCTTAAATTACTCCCTGGTTTTGAATTCAGCTTATTAATTTGGTAAGATTTTTATTGATTTTAAAACAAGTTACGTGGATTAAAATATAAGATATGCTCGATGTAAAAAGAACTTAACCATAAAAATCTACAATCCTTCCCCCCACGCCTCCCCCTCCAAAAAAAAAAAAAAAGAAAAATTATTCCCTGGGTACTACCAGGTTTTAGCAAATGGTAAATGTGGATCTGGCTTTTCTTTTAAGCTTTGGTCCATGTCATCTGTAAAACTTGTTCTTTCAAACTATTTCTTCTACCAACTGTGAAAACAGAAAATTCTGTTCAACACAGAAATGAGCATAACATGCCAATACCTCCTTTTCCTGTGACACATGGTCTTGGGAATGTATTCAGCTAATGGGAAATGACAGGTAATGAGGCTAGAATAAGAACACAGTTACTGAACTTCAAATTGTGAACTAGATGGTAATGCTGTTGGCCAACAGATCCTCCAGGTTTAAGATAAAAATATTTTATGAGTTAATAGTTGTTTAGAGACTTGATGTGAAAGTAAAAAATGTAGACGATTAAAATCCGGGTTTTGTTGTGGTCATTCTTACAATATTTATAGGATGTGTTGCTGTTGTGCAGATAACCAGGGATCTAGTTCTAAGTGCTGCCTGTGTGGCTTGGGAAAGCCTCAAGGTATAAGAGACAAATGGGGGAAGAGAAAAACCAGAAGGGTAAGAAAACGAGTAAGAAAACAGAGCAGGAAAAGGGAGGGTGAAAAGAGGAAGGAAGACTTGGATGGAAGTAAAATTGATGGCTATCTTCATGGTGAGAATAATTAACTGTTGTCTTGGGCAGATGCCAATACCATAGTTCAATTCCTCTAGAGCCTAGTGTGGTAGAGTTTATTTAATTGTTGAGTGATGATGGGATCACATCTTTATGATGGGATGACAAGCCACTTGAGGAGCAATTCTCTTTCCCCGCTTTCTTTTTCATTAGACAAACAGGCAGCATATGAGTCAGCTTCCCTGCCCCTTGCTGTTTGCATATCACAGTATATCCTGGCAGTCTTCTGTATCAGAGCACTGAAGGCCGCCTTTGTCTTCTGGTAAGTGACACAATGTTCTTTTGGTGAGATAGACAGGTGTGTACAATCGGTGCCCTGTGTTGTCTCTAATCTTTATGTGTTTCAAATAATGCTGTAAGGGCCAATATGGGTATGCCATGTTGTGCATGAGCAGGTTTAAATGTTGGACAAATTCCCAGACAGGTTTACTGAATGCCAAATTGATGTCCCAAAAGCAGTGTGTAGCTATTCTTTAACCCACTGAATTCATACTGACAACAATGAACATTTAATAAGTGTTTATTATTTGCCATCTATTGTTCTAAGAGATTTAAGAGCCATTGTATTTAATTTACCCTAGGGATAAGTATAATTATGTCTACTATGCACATAAGGAAAAGGAGACACAGAGGTATAAATAACCCACACTATATAACAGATATGGGAAGTGGTAGAGCCAGGAGGCACGCTCTGGCAGCCTAACCTCAGAACCTGCATTCTTACTGTCACAATCTGCTGCTCCTCTGAAGCTGGGCAGGTCACCAATGGCCTTCTTGTTTCCAAACCCAACAATTTCCAGTCCTTTTCCTCATCTTTTCAACCTCATTCCTGCGTTCACTCTAAGAAACTACAGTCTTTGAAGAGCCTCTCCCAAATTACCCCTTATTATGGGTATTTTAGTCTTTTAATACAGGCAGAAGTGAGGTAAGAAAACATGGTCATTTCCAAAATGATTTGGAAAGAAAAATTCCATGTACTATGTCAGTTCAGACTTGATGAAAAAGCCCTTGAAGAAAAATTGAAAGTGTCAATGAGCAGTCTTGAAAATGTTCTCCCATTTTTTTTTTTTTAATATTTTTTTTAATAGAGGCATGTTTTTTTATTTATTTATTCATTTATTTGTTTGTTTGTTTTTGTTTATACATGCACTGGGTACAGTCAGAAGCACGGGAGGGTGAGAGAATTCACCAGAGCCAGAGCGGGGAGCAGAGCAGGCAGAAGGACCGAAGTACACTGCTGAGGGGAGCAGTGGGCGGCAGGAGAGGTCTGCACGCCATGTGGGACCCTCCTCCGGTGGCCGGGGAGCAGCCGGGGATCGAACCGGCGCTGCAGAGGCTGCAGGCAGCTTCGCAACCCAGCGCTCAACCGCTGCGCCACCGGGGAGGCCCTGTTCTCCCATTTTTTAATGGTGTTAGAAATTGCTAAAAATTTCTATTAAAATTTGGAAAGATATTATTTTTATGACATTTTTAGTTGGGGAAATTTCCCATAGCATTCCTAAATTCTTATACTTTATTCACATAAATACTTCAGCAGTATTATTTATAAAATGAATATATTTTATTTATTTCTGATATTGTCTATATTTTGTATATTTCTAATACTATACATCAACTTTTTGCCCTGACCTTGAGAATTCAAGGTAATAAATGATACCTGACTCTGGTTAAATCTTAACAAATAAAGGAGAATATGCGAGTAAATACAGCATATAGCAATCAATTTTAGTTTTATGATAAGGTGGAAGGTGAAAAGCTAAAAATCTACTATCCAAGCACATGTTAGAAAGTAATTAAAAAATGACCATAGTTTTGAACTAATTGCTCTTTTGCTTTGTTTCTAAGAAAGCAAATGAACTCTTGAAAGTGTAAAATATACTTAGTTGCTGAGAGCAACTAAGAGAGAGTCTGCCCTTCTCTATGCTTTTCTCCACTTTGGGGACTGAAAACCTGCAAACTACTTTCCCAGTAATGCTTTTTCAGATCTCTCTCTAGTTATCTTCTTATTAATTCTATCAGTTGGAGCTATTGGTAGGTGATTGGGAGTAGAGAAAAGCCATTTTTATTCTCCTGGCAGTTGCCTCTGGCAGTATGAATAATTACACACACATACACACTCACACATCTATAATAATTGGTCTCTGTTCTTTGTTCTTGGCACGGAGCTCCTCAAACCCTTGTAAATGCCTAAGTGATAAGAGCACTAGTAGCACCTCTTGTTCTAAAGAGACAACTCTGGGTAAGCTTCTGGACAGCTCCTGGAAGGAAACTGGTCACCAGAAGTCCAAGCCATGATTAAAAGCTTGGAATTTCCAGGCTCCCCTCCCACCTTCTCTAAAGAGGGAGAGGGATGCAAAATGGAGTTAATAATTGATTGTGAAGATATAAAAAGCCTTTATAAAAACCCTAACAGGGGATTCAGTGAGCATTTGGGCTGGTGAACACATCACATATTGGGCAGTGACCCTCTCCAACCCCATGGGCTGGAAGCACCTTTGCTTGGAATCTTTGCAGACCTCATCCTCTGTCTCTTTTTATTTGACTTTTTATCTTTATCCTTTATCATATCCTTTAATAAATTTGTAAATGCAAGTGTGGCCCTGCGTTCTGTGAGATTCTCTAGCAAATTAATTGACTCTAAGAAGTAGGTCATGGGAACCTCAGGTTTATAGACAAATAATCTGAAGCACCGGGGAGCAACCTGGACTTGTCATTGGCATTGAAATGGAAGCAGGCTTGTGGAGCTGAGCCCTGCACCTGTGGGATGTGATGCTATCTCCAGGGAGAGTGCCAGAACGGAATTAAATTGCAGGATATCCAGCTGGTGTCACAGAGAATTGCTCGATGGGGGGAAATCACACACACATCTGGTGACCATGTGTCAAAGTGAAGTGTTCTATGTGAAAGCATAGGACACTCACAGGAGGGAAAGACTGACTTTTCCAAATTCAGGCAGGGGATGCCACTAGCCGGTGTGAGCTCTGGGTTCCTGCTCAGCCAGTGGCTCCAGTGGCAGTGACAATGGGTCTCTGCCCCCGCCCTGACACTGGAGATCCCAGCTGCAGCCCTGGCAGTGGGAGTTCCTTGTAGCCTCAGAGACCCTCACTGTGGTTCTGAGTGATTCCATTTTCCCTTTCACTCCTCTGGACCTACACACGTAGTGACTCTGCAGTTACTAATCTTTGAATACACTTATCTAGTCTGGCTCATGCAGTTTTTCCAACATCTTTGTAACTAATTTCCTGTATTAAATCCCCTCTGTTTGAAATGCCCAGAGTGGTTTCTATTATCTTGACAGACACCAACCATACAGTTTATGGATGTTTTTTTCTGGACCAAAACCAGACAAGGTGGTGTCATGTTTTCATGGCAGTGGGGTACTTTGCTATCACTGATAAGACAAAGTAAGTGACTATAAACCTAAAGTGAAAAGAATCACAGTTCTCATGCTTCTCTTGTGTGTATGCCAGTGCACCTCTCTTATCAGCATATTCTTGGATTAAACATTCAGTTATTGGTAAAATCCTTGATATTACACACAAAAATGGACTGCTTTTTCTGCTCATCTAAAAGGCAATATAGTTGGGAGTGGGGCAGGGAGGGGGGAAAGTCCAGGGAGGTAGAAAGAGCACAAAAATTTTTTGAGGTGATAGAAATATTGATTACCTTGAATGTAGCAGTGGACTCCCAGATGTATGCATGTCCCAAACTCATCAAAATGTATACATTAAGTATGTGCAGTGTTTTGTATACCAATTATGCTTCCATTAGGATGTTAAGGAAATCTTATATAAATGATGTCACAGTTCATGTATCCTTCTACAACTTGATATTTTCACTCAACGCTTTTATTTTGGGGGATCTACTCTGGACACATTTAGCACTTTCCTGTTCATTACTTTTACTGTTCTGTGGTATTCTATGGCATGCCGTGAGTCCATTTATTGTTTTTAACTGTCAAATCCCAGGATTATCAATCAAGAACCTTACTATAGCCATGCTTTTCTTTATACTAGTTCGTGAACTTATCAGGTTCTATTCTGCAGTAATTGAGATAAGCGAATCCCAATTTTGTCTTTTAAAAATTACCCCAGGGGCCTCCCCCGTGGCGCAGTGGGTTGAGCGCAGTGCTGTGAAGCTGTCCACAGCCTCTGCAGCATGGGTTCGATTCCTGGCCGGCCAGGGAACTAACAACATGGCGCAGCAGACCTCTCCTGTCTCGCCTGCTGTTCCCCTCAGCAGTCGTTTGCCTGTTCTGCTCCCCGCTCTGTCTCCGGTGAATCCTCTCAACCTCCCGTGCCTCTGGCTTGTACCCCAGCTCTTGTATAAAAATAAATAAATCTTTAAAATAAATAAAAATTACCCCAGAATAGAAGAAGCCTTAGGCAAATTTTGTCATCTACTATCCTTATCCTTACTTTTAATCTCCCATGTGTTAACCTGTGCAAAGTGCTGCGAAGGGAACCTGGCACAGAGTAAGTACTAAAGAAGCATAATCTGAGGTGCAAGTAAGCATTAAGGTTCAGAGTGAGAGTATTTGGGTTTGAATCTCAATTGTGCTACTGTGTGACTAGGCAAGTTAATCAACATTTCTGTGCTTCAATTTTCTCATCTATAAAATGGGAGTATAATAATAGTCTCTACCTCAGAGGGTTGTTTTAAGGATTGAGTAAGTAAGGATATGCAGAGAACATAGAACATACCAGTCAGTAGTTAGCTGTTTTTGTATTTCTGGTTCCTGTAGCCTTGCTCGAGGTCTCTTGCTTTCTGGGCCCTGTCCTCTCTGCAGTTTCAGAACTCAGATACACCAACCCTTGGCAGAGTACTGGGGAGCTGATAGATCGCTCCTCTCAGTGGTATTTCCCTTTAACAGCCTCATGCTGAATGAACCTGAAATATTAGGTCCTGAGGGTGAGTACAACTTCCAGGTGTGGCTCAAGTAGTAAGACACATTTCTGTGTCTTATCTAGGCTTGGCTGGCTGTACCCTTCCACCTTCCCTCCTAAGCCTTGTGACTTTCAAAGACAGAGACTTTCAAATATAGCTCGTTTCTCTTTTCACATAAGTAAAAAAGACAATAGGAGCTGAATTGGTGACCTGAACTTTGAAAATCTTTTCTTTTCCTTTCAGCTTAAAGCTTCTTACCTAGGACCCTCTGGCTTCCTTTAGCTGGAGGTGGGGGTGGGCACCAATGCGGAGCATTGTTTGGTAGGAAAGCCAGTCTTTCTCCCTCATTGAGCTTGCTCTGAGCAGTCCAGGAGGGTCTCATGCATGATTAGAGCTTCTGCCTCTCAGTCTGATGCTCTCAGCTCTTGCATCCACTGTTCCATGTACCCTTTGTTCAGTGAGCTTCGCTGCCCATTTGCTGTTAGCCCTGCTGCCCTCTGACCATCTGGCCCTCTGCTCCTCTCCCCACCCCCAGCTCAGACCCACAATGGGTCCTCTGGAAGCTGACTTTCTTGAAGGTCACTTTACCAGGCTTTGTCTGTACGTAGGCAGCTTTTCTTTCTATGCTGTTCTTTCAACGGCCAGTCCAGTCTAGTTGCCTTTAGGGAAACCCAGTCCCATATAATGGACACACACTCCAACGACAACAGCTCATCAGATTGAAGTTCTCTTTTTTTACAGAGCCGCTGGCCCCATGCAGATTAGGGTCCCTGTCTGTTCCATGTCAGGAAATGGTCTGGACTGCTTAGACCATGGGTGGCCTTTAGAGGGAGGGGTGGTCCAACTCTTCAAGTCATCCTGAAAGATGTCTCTTTCTATCCAAGTTAAAAACAGCTGCTTGAATTTCAATGTGGGCATGAGAGTCACTTTGGAAACTGAAAGCCCAGAACCTGTAAAGTTTAAAAAATGATAATTATTTGAGTATTCAAAGAAGAACATTCCTGTGAAACCACATAAATGAAAAGTATCAGTGACAAAAAAATCTGAAATCATTATTACACAAAAATACTAGACTATGTGCTGTGTCTACAGCATAAAAGGAGTTTTGGCGCCTTCAGGACTTACAAATATCTAAAAAGCCCCTTGTAACACCATTCTCTTCGTGATATTATATATTAACCACGTATTCATTGGTACCATAAATGATATTGAGACTGTTGTTGACTATTGCCAGACACTGCTATAAACTAGGATTTGATGTTGAAGGACAGGGAGCTCCTTGCTCTCATGGAGTTTTTGTATTCTACTTATTTCAGATTTTGGTTAGATTCCAGGAGGTTTGGAAATCTAGTTATTTTGTACCCAGCAATGGTGACTCTTCCTAATGTAAAAAAAAAAAAATATGTTATAAGAGACAGTGATCTGTTTGAGGATATAGGTAAAAAGAATATTCAGGATCTGCTGGGGAAGTCAGATGTTGGAATAGCAAAAATATAATATGAAGAATGTTATGATCACATATATAAGCAAAGTATAGACTCTGGATATTAATCAGATTTCACAAGAAGGTAGACTTAATACCAAGCTAATAAATGAGTTTTAGAAAATAAAGAAAGATGGGCTCACCAGACCAGAAACTTCCAGAATGAGAATCCATGAAATATCCTGGGGGTACTTTGAGGATAGTTCAGGACATCTGAGAGGAGTCTCGAACAGCAGATATTGGAAGACCTCCTTCCTTGAGCATAAGAAGTGAAGGCAGGCCATCCAAGGGTCATAATATCTAGGGGGAGGGAGGAGGCATTTCTAAAATAATAAACTATCCAGAAACCCAGGTTCATAACTTGAGAAGGTCTGCTGTCTGGTTGGGCTTTGGGTAATTGCAAAACAGAAAGATCAAGTTGTTAAAATAATTCAAATTCCTACTAGAAGTAAGCAATATTATTAGCAGAAATCCCTTACAATTCAAAGTTTATTATATGAAAATCATCCAATAATTGGTAGAATTTGAGAGGAATAATATATAGTTCCTTTTCCAGTTCTCACTTAAGAAAAGGAAAAGACTTTAGTCAGGTTGAAAGGGGTCAGAATAGAGCAGGAAAATTTTATTCAGCTTCAGAAGACTCTTGATTTCATTCTAATAACAACACTGTCTTTCATATATAATATGAAACTATTGAACCACCATTAAGAGGAAGTATCTTTGAGGGTTTCCCCAACCACCTCCTTAGAGGTGAGGTAATTGGGTCCATGCCCTGTTCTCACTGAGTCACTCAATAGCTAACAGTGCTGGTTACCAAACATCAGACTGTGTAGAAAGTAATAGAAATCTGAAAATTCTTAAGATGTGGAATATGGTTCCAACGTTCCTAGTACTTGAAATCTTGAAAGAAGGACATAAGATAATGAAGGTTTGGTCAGACACCAGCTATCCTGCCCCTCTACAAACCTGGAACTTCAATAGAAGAAAAATGGGTAAGCAACTGAGATGAGATGTTTCTCCAAAGTAAAATTAGGATAGTTCACTGAAAAGCAACTTTCCAAAAGTCAATTTATCAAAATTGATGAATTATGAAGGATTTTTTCAAAGCTTTAGTTTCACCATAGCCTTTTCACTTCAGTCATTATTATTATTATTTTTAAAGATTTATTTTTATTTATTTATTTATACAAGCACTGGGTACAGTCAGAAGCACGGGAGGGTGAGAGAATTCACCAGAGCCAGAGCGGGGAGCAGAGCAGGCAGACTGAGGTACACTGCTGAGGGGAGCAGCGGGCGGCGGGAGAGGTCCAGCCGGGGAGCAGCCGGGGATTGAACCCATGCTGCAGAGGCTTCGCAACCCAGCACTCAACTGCTGCACCACCGGGGAGGCCCTTCACTTCAGTCATTATACAAAGGATTTATCCCTCCAATTTAGCGGCATGCTAATTTCATGCATATTTTGCAATTCAGATGCCTAATATTTGTCAAATGCTTAATGCTTTGTTTGTGAAGGGGAGGTCTTTTTCTTAAATCCAGTTTATAGGCTTTTCTATTTTTGGTGGGTTTTGGTCCCAACCCTGAATTTGCCTTTAAATGGACACAGCAAGAGTTCCTGTAGCCTTAGGATACGGAGTTGATGTTTCACTCCAGATGGTGTTTTGGTGAGTTTGCCAGGTGGCAAAGTGGCTTTGAATAAGTTGATTTCAGCACATTAACTCAATGCAATTTAAGTTAACCGAGAACACTTGAAACTACCTCTTAATTTTCTATTCTTTTAATAGAAAGAATAGACTTCTATTCTTGAAGTCATCATATCTCTGAAATATAAACTCAGAAACCACTGCATGTTTTAGTAACATTTAAAAACTTTCCCATTATCTTTCCTCCCAGTATTGATGGTAAATAGTAGTAAAAATAATCCTTAATACAATTTTTGAAAACTTACATTTTAAATCTCTTCAAGGAATAGAGCACAGTCTAAACAAACATGGAAATGCTATCAGGCACTTAGACTCCAATTCCAAAACAGGTTAAGTAGACACTTAACTTCTTAATACTCAAATGTTTATTTCTGTAAAACAGAGTTGAAACATTACTTCTACCTTCCTTATAAAAACATAGTAAAGGAATTTGAGGTGGTAAAGTAGTTAATGTAATCACTGAGGAGGGAGAGTATCATCAATTTCATGTGCTCCAATTTAGTATTTTCCTAGCACCTTTGTTGAAAAAATCCTGTTATCTACTATGGGCTATTAAAGTGACCAAGACACAGTTTCCACCCTCAATAAGCAATCGCTTTAGTCAGATGAATAAAATAAATGCTTAATACTAGGGGGTAGAATGCAATAAATGCTGAAAGATAATAGAAATAAAATACATTGATGATTTCAAGGAGATAAATTAACACTGGAGACATCTCTGGAGAAGTATGAATAGATGAAAAATAGGAAGGGTATTATGAGAAAATCTACTTGAAAAAAGGCATGGTTTTGGGAAACTATACCATCCATGTGTGAACAATGTGTTGGGAAGAAATGGGGAACCACAGTGGAGATTCAGATGGGGTTGCACTGCTCTATTTGGTAGGTATTGAAAACTGAAGATTGTAAGACCAAGATGTAAAGGTAAAATATTGATACAAAAATGTAGTTAACCTGGTAGTAGTGTTTGGGATAATTCAGAGAAAGATGTACAGTGTGGAATCAAAGAAGTTTTAAGTATTTCAAAGCAAAGATCAGATAGCAGATAGAACTTGGAACCTCTTTCTCAGTGTTAGAAGTCTGGTGAATATAGTCACAGATGAAGGGTGGGGTGGGACAAAAAGTAAACTCTGCAGCACTTTTCCTTCCAAACTGACTCTTGCTGACTTCTTAGGTTTATTGTCCACTGTTTCCCCACACTCATCTTTATAGCTTGTACAGCACCATGCACATCACCCCAACTATTCCATAATAATCCCAGTACCTCCCTTTCCTTTGCTTTGCCTTCTGTCTGAAACATGTGGCCTCTTTTGCCCAGTTAATTTCTGCTGGTCCTTCTCTTTCCACCCTTTCTATATTTCATCTTCTTACACTGATCTAGGGTTTTCTCTTATAATTTCATACCCTCTTGTAGATTTTTATGTTCTATATTGTGACTACCTAATTTCTTTTTTTTTTCTAGACTATGAACTATTGGGTGCTGGGGTCACTTGATCAAGCAGCTGGCACGGTGAGGATGTGCTCAATAAATGTTAGATGAATGAATAAATGGCCAATGTAATAAATACCTCAGACATTTTATTTGGTTACACTTGCACAGGCAAAAATGGTGGTGCATAAAAAGATCTAACCCCTTAAATGATGAGTCAAAGCAGACACACACACATACACACACACACACACACACACACATGTAAATACAAAAATTGTTACAGCAAATAAAAAAATATAATACAATTATGGCAAATACAGCAGTTTAGTCCACATTTTAGATGCAAATGCTAAACAGAGGGATGATTCATGGTAACACTGATCAGAGAAAGAAAGCTTCATTCACATCTTTGAAAATAATCTAAAAGAGGGAGAATTCATACTTGGAAAAAAGAGAACAAAGGAGAAAATAGTGATGGGCAAAGAGGACTAGTTTAGCTTTATCTGTTATTGGTACGTGAGAGTTTATTTTCTTTCAGGTCCATCCTGTTCCTTTTGAGATTCAAGTAAAAAACAGGAGGGCTGACATGGAAAGAGAAAACCCACTTGAAGCCATGAAACACAGACATCACAGAATTACTTCAGCAACATTTTATTGGCAGAAAAAGATTCAAAAGATAAATCAGCATGGGCTGCCTAGGGATTATGTTATGGGAATTTTGATTAGCAAATAACTAAGAATTCCTCCAAGAGGCATATTTGTAGTCATTCCTTGCTAGGGATGAAAGAGAGTGATGTAAGATTCAAGAGTAAAGTAATGTGTGATATATTTTGGAAGAAATAACTGGAAAAAAAAATAACAAGAACTTCTGGCTTAATGTTCTAGGAATATAGCGAAGCAGGCCAAGATTTTATTGAAAGAAAAAAATTGCACATTACAGAAATTAGAAGACAATGTTTCATGGGCAAAGAGGCACTGTGATATTTTAAACTGAGTAAAATAGAATATGGCAATGAATATATGAATAAAAGGCATAGAAATGGGGACTAAGAAAACCAGATGTAGAAAATTCTTTTCTTGGAGAAGATAGAAGTTAATGTTCATAGATGAAGCCACTGTGAACCAGCTATCCAGTGAATTTGTGAATTCTGAGGAATTGGTTGACTTGTGCTCACATGGTTAGAGTATTGGAAAAATGGTATTAAATGCAGGGATAAAAGTATGAGTCTTGAAAGGATTATTTATTTCAGATCCTTTAACATAGATGAATAGAAAATATTAGTTAAAGAGAAGATGGAAAAATCTGCCTGCATTTTATAGAGTCAGATAAAGAGTCTCTTTAAGGGAAAAATAAAATATTTTTATTAATTAAAAGAGAACACTTAATCAGAGAGACTGGAAAACACAATGTATGGAAAACATTTTGGCAGCATGTTAACATCAACATGATTCCTCTTTTGTAACCACTAACCTGCTAGAAGGTACAATCATAGCAAGTTTTTTTTATCTTTTTATTTTATTTTTAGAGTTAGGAGACTCAAAAGGACACTGCTATAACTCAATCCTGCTGGCAACATTATGTTGTGACACAGATTCCAAGAACTGTATTATATGTAGCAAGGGCAAAATTCCCTGAGAGTAAGATAAGATGTGAAGAGAAGAGAAAAATAATGAAAACAGACATTTTATGTTCAAAAGAGGACAATGAAAGTTAAAGTGGAACACTCTGTGAGTCACTTTGGCTGAGGCCTGAATTGTCAGAGAAAGACTTTAGAAAATGAAGATTTAGATAAAATGATGGGTCAAGAAATCCTACTTGATATCCTGATGTGTTTTGGTCCAGTGGGCAGTCCAATTTAGTCAGATTTATATTTAGAAGCCAGGTTCCGCAATCATCTGCCCACTGTCTAAATTCCCTTGTTCTTAGGTGGGTTCTTTTATCCCCTAGATGCTAGGTGGGACCTCAAGTCTGAACATCACCCATTTGATAAGCACTTCAGAAGTAGTGCTGCTTGAAGTTCTGCAAGCAAGAATGGCAAACTCATCCTGGGAATACCTGTTGTTTTTAATCAAGATAAACTTGCATTTCCAAGGGGAAAGGAGTCAAATGTAATCAAGTTGGCTCCATTTGTTCTGGAGAGGGGGCGCCATGTTTGGGGGCTCAGTATTGTCTCTCTAGCTGGCAGGTTTGGCCTTTTGGCAGAGGCAATTATTTAAATCAGCTTTGGAGAGTGAGAATCCCCGCGGCCTCATGCCTCCCCCCCATCTCTACCAAGGCTCCTCTCTTTGTGTATCCTTATCGAGTCTGGCGTGGTCAAGGACAGAGGCTGTTGATGTCCATTGGCTGTTTTTCTATCTACTTCTTTATTATCATGTCTGAGTTAATTGCTTTGTGTGGGTAACATGCAGCAATTTCCCCCCTCCCATAGGTCCTCCACGTACCCTTTCCTACTCCTTTTTGTCCTCAGTCTTTCTATTTCTTATATCAAATTTATTCTTCTCTCAAGTCTGTTCTCTTTCTACACAAGATGGATGACCAGGTGGACTACCTGAAGTCCTGTGTTTTACATAGATTTCTTTTTTTTTTAAAAAAAGATTTATTTATTTATATAAGAACCGGGGTACAGTTCAGATGCGTGGAGGGTGAGAGAATTAACCAGAGACAGAGTGGGGAACAGAACAGGCAGAATGACAAAATACACTGCTGAGGGGAGCAGCAGGCGAGACAGGAGAGGTCTGCCATGCCATGTGGGACCCTCACCGGCCGGCTGGCTGGGATCTAACCGGCGCTGCAGAGGCTGCGGACAGCTTCACAGCATGGCGCTCAACCACTGCGCCACCAGGGGAGGCCCTAGATTTCTTTTTTTAGTCCCTTTCAGAGTCATTTTGATGATCCATAAAGAGGTGACTATTCATTTTTGACTTATACTTACAGATTGAGTTGATCAGTCTGTGAAACCAGCTTGACCATTTTCTTTCTTCATTAACTTATCATAATGAATTCTTTCTGGAGCCAAGGAACTGTGTCAACCCAGGGAGGTTCTGGGAGGACAAGTAGATGGCCTGAGGGCTGGGGGCAGTGTGCTTGCAACTCTGCCAGCCCCTGATTCCATTTGATGGGATCTGCCACTTGCATCTTGTTATGGAATTCCGTCTTGTTGTGGAATCTTATGATCTGGTAAGTCTGATACAAATCTCTTCCATCTTCTCACATATTTTCTGTAAGAGAAGAATCCCCTGATTTACTTCAGTTTCTGCCATTGTGTCTCTGTAATTAGTAGTTGAATATAATTTCTAATTAACATAGAAAACCTGGTATCTTACAACTTGCATCTCATGCTCACACATAAGAGCCTGTTAGTCTACCAATTTGCTGCCTGTTGTGATAAAATCAGAAACTAGCACCAGAATGTAGGCCAATGATTTCTTCACTAAACACACTTCAATTCAACTGACATTTTTTTTTAGTGGCGGTTGTTGCAAGGGATTCTCAGTGAAGCTGGCTATATATCCATGTACATTCTGGTGTGAGCTCTGTATCTCAGAATAGCAAACAGTGTGCACATTGACACCCTGAGGCAACACACCTCATACGTGTACAATTGAAACAGATGCACTGGGAGATAAGCAAAAATTCCTTCATTTAATTGTGGACTCCATTTTGAAATTTGTAGGGGGCAAGAGGGGCACGGAGCAGGTTCTATGATTCGAGCAGATGGGGTAAAGGAGGAGTCCTGGAGCCCTCAGTTGCTTTTGCAGGCTTTTATTGGGATTTACCAGGTACATGGCAGGCAGAGGTGAGGGGGGCGGGGAGCAAGTCTTCACTCTTTCTGGGCTCTCCAGCATTCTCTCACGTTCTCTCGGCTTCTCTGATTTCGTGCTTCTGCTTCTGCTTCTGTTAGTTCTTCTGGTGTCCCCGTGACACCGCTCTTATAAGCTCAGTCTCTCAGCCCAGGTGTACCCACTTACACATGCCCACACCCTACTCCAGGTGTCCACCATCAGGCATGCATTCAGGACCGCAGGGATCCATCATCAATCCTGATGGCAAGAGGGCAGAAAAGCCTGATACTTTTTACCTTACCCTACAAATTTAAATATGTGATTATTGACTGAGGTTACTGGTAAGTCTCCTTTTCAGTAATCCCTTAACAACTTCATTATCATAGTCTTGGAAGCATGATAGTGACAAATTATCACACATGATTTGGTTTCACAGACTTTTGTAGTCACAGTAGTGCCTGACACTTTGTTTACCTCCAAGCAAAATGAAAACCTTTCATTATATCCTGCTCTGTATGCCATTTGCCTGACGTCAGACTTTGCTATGCACAAAGCAGTTGTTTTACACATAGATTATTCAGTTTCAGAGAACAGATTGAATGAACTGGTTTATCAACACATGTGGTAAGGGCTAAGTCAGTCTGTGGTAGGTATTACTATTTGTACTTGGGTTTGTTCATCGTATTCTACTTCCTTTCAACCCCCGAGTCCATAGTGTTTATCAGAAGATATTTTGTATGGGTGGCATTGTATCGATATATAACTTACTCAACAGAGTGGAGTAAATCTTTAAACATAGTTCTTATTAGTGCTAAAACTACTTAGATAAGCCCCAACCGGAACTGCTATAGCTCTCTATCTGTAGGAAATCATGGAATAAACACCAGTGGCTACTCACTGCTGTAGATCCCATAAATTATTAAACTTCCTAGTGAGGGTAAAAAAAAAAAAGTTCTACTTCAATATCATATTATTCTTGGGAAGTACTTTATTCTGCATGTATACACAACTTTGCTTATCATGTGAATTCAACTGGCATTAATTCTATTAGAAATTCTGCGGCAGAAACCTTTCCTCCTTGCCAAGTGATTGAATGGTGCAATTCTCATGATTTCAGTCTAAGGAGGTCAGACTTGTGGCTATGGCAAGGGTAGTGCTTTCTTAACTACAGAACTTGATTTTCTTAGCTTGCTTTTCAAGGAAATGTACTGTGAAGAAATTGTATGACTGGTCAAGTTGAAGCCATTTCTAGCTGAATTGTCTGCATATTAGCCACAGATGATCATCTAAACCAGGACAATAGTTAGATGTTGCACTTTTGAAAAAAAAAAAAAAAAAGACCTGGCAATTAGGCATGACCAGGTTAGTATCTTAAGTTCCTATGGGATTAGAAAGGGAAGAATCTAAGAAACAACTATTGTCAGCAGTGACTGAATCCTAAAGAAAACAGATGAAGAGGGAAGGGGGCTGCAGAGGGTGAAACTGAGGTTAACATCACTAGTGGGACTCAGGATTGCCCAGGTTTCCTTCCCTTGCATGTCAATCCTGGGGGTGGGGGGTGAATTAGACTCTCTCCTGGCTTGTCCTTCCTTTTGTTTTACTTATTCTAAGGACAGTGTATTAGCATTTCATTCCATTGGAAGGAGGAGGAAAAAAGGTCATCCCTCTATGTTTCAATTACCTTATGGGCATATTTGATATTAAAAATATTTAACAACTGGGCCTCCTCAGTGGCGCATGCGGTTGAGCGAGCGCTGCACTGTGAAGCTGTTCGCAGCCTCTGCAGCGCTGGTTTGATCCTCACTGGCTGGTGAGAATCCCACATGGTGTGGCAGACCTCTCCTGTCACGCCCCCTGCTCCCCTCAGCAGTGTATTTCTGTTGTCTGCCTGTTCTGCTCCCCGCTCTGTCTCTGGTGAATCCTCTCAGCCTCCCAGCTCTTGCATAAAAATAAATAAATCTAAAAAAAAAAATATTTAACAATTGGTATGGCACGAGCACTGGTCCATCAGGAAAAGCCTGACTGTTAAACAAAATGATCATGAGCTGCAGATATAGTGGCCATACAGTTGACTGTCCAAATCAGAATATTTTGACAGTGGAAGGAAGTGCTATCGGTAATTGCACCAGAAGCAGAAGCATAAACTGGGCACATCTCAAGTAAACTGGGCTGTATAGTGACTCATAAACAGACATAAGACTCTACTGGTGTGTACTGGTTGAAAAATTAAAAGATTGGTTTGGGGTCTTTTTCAAATTGATAACATTTTGTGCATGTACTGAACACATTTAATTTTAAGAACAGTTGATAAATTATCTACAACTGGCTTCTAGAATACATTTCTGGGGAATCTCGTCCTGCCTGAGGGAGCGGCCTACAGACACACCTGCGTGTGGAGAGGCAGCTGGTTGTAGACTCTTCTAAATGAAGTGGAGATAGATGTAGCTCGAGATAAGGCGTAAATACAGGCATCGATTCTAAACATGATCATAACATTTCTTATAGCCAGTCTTTTTCAACTTTACCGATGATGAAATTGAGGTTTCGGAAGGGTGAGTGATGTGAAAGTGGCCACAGGTGACTTAGAAACCGTAATTAATTTTCTCACCATTTCAAAGGCGAGGACCCTGAAATCTAGGTGTTGACATGGTTGATTTCTTCTGAGGGCTCTCTTGCTTGGAGTCAGTGATCTTCCATGTTTTCACATGGTCTTCTCTCTGTGGTTGTCTGTGTTCTTAGCTTTCATGAACATTCCTGCTCTATTGGGTTAGAGCCTATCCCGATGACCTCACTTAATCTTAATTACCTCTTAAAGATTTTATTTCCAAATTCAGTCAAGCTTTGAACTATTAGAGGATTAGGATTTCATTAATTGAATCTGGGGGGAACCAAATTCACTGTATAAGAATACTTCTGTCATTTTTTTGTGTATCTGTGCATATGGGACATATTTATAAAAATATTGGGTAAATCGCTAGAAAAATAGAATTTATAGATTAGATAAATAGCTAATCAGATTTATTAATAGGCTAGACTAATGTTTTCAGAGGTCCCTTATGATAATTAATCAGGACTAAGCAAAATTTTAAGAGGAAATTAAAAGAGAAAAGGAATGAACTATGGTAGAAATAAATAAAGAGGGAAAGGGAATGAAGCCTAAAGAAAAACAGAAGATAAAATGAAACAAGATTTGCAGAAGGTGATCAGGAAATAGAATTGTTTTGTTTGTGCATTTGTGTCTGTGTTTTTCTAATAGTGATGTTGGAATTATTACATGTGGTTCAATTTATTCTATTAATAAAATCTGATGATTTAAGACATTACAAAGAGGGAATGGAAAAATATCATATTTTCCCGGCCAAACCAAACCCAGCTTTTAACTCCTATTTTCAAAAGTTGGCATCCTATAGGTATTACTTTAGCCAACTGCTAGTATCACAGAAACCACCAAAACCTCAGGTGAAAAAAGAACCCTAATGATTTTGAATTAAAGAAAATTCTAATTTAAAAATGAAATATTTTTGAATTAGTATATAGGTTTAGACTACTTGTATTTCCAGTATTTCCTCTTACTCTACATTTAGGATAACATTGACTGGACCAAATAAATCTAAGTTTGGAAAGATTAAACTTAGCAAAAGTTGTAGAAAAATAAGCACATCCCTTCATCTAATTTTTAGCTTAAATGATCCCCACCAAAAGGTAGAAATAATGGATATTTTTCAACCTTGCCTCATAAACTTTTTGTATTAGGTTCTTGCAAGAAGTGGGAGCACCATACAACTAATCCATGAACAATTTAGCTCCACTCAAGCATTTAGAAAGTAAATGTTATCCATTTTCATATATTTAAAGATTTTCAGCCCCAAATATTTTAACCATAGAACTTGCAGCATACAGAAAACGTGCACATAAAAGTGAAAAATGAATCTGCCACTGATAGGATACGAGTGTGCAATTAAATGGACCATGCTGGAGAGAGGAAAGATTGGCTACTGGGTGGCTGCCAGTGATATCCTCTGACGCTTCCGGCCTCATGTGTTATTGATCAGGCAGCCAGGGCTCTGGCAAGGCCAGACCAGGGAGGTAGAAAACAGATTAGATCTTACTTTCAATTATGGGGTTTGCAGGGAATGGGACATAGAACACACACTTGATCTACTGTCAAATATTTCATTTCAAAGCTTAGCACTAAATTGTAGCATAGCATTAGATTACTTACAATTTCTTCCATTTTTTTCCTTATTAGCTTATTCTGAAATTCACAGTGGCATTTTATGAAGGTATAATGTGAAGAGCGCAAAATTAAAAGACAAAAAACCTGACCTTGTGTAGCTAAGTCACCATGAACTAGTCACTTGACTACTCTAGACCTCTGTTTCCTTGTCCAAAAAATAAAATGATTGGCCCAGATGATTGTAGATCTTATGGAATAACCTTGAATGAATGTGACTTGTAAATGTATTTATGGTAATATTGCAAGATAGTTAACAGCAACTAATAGCAAGAAGATAGGCGATTTCACTAAAATATATGTTTCTGGCTTTTCTTGAAAATTGGAAGGTCTGGTAACAGGGCCCAAAGTTTTGCAAAGCAACAATAAGCTTGTGTTGATTGAGTGCAGCAGGCTTCTTTTGATCTAATTAGGAATGTTCTTGTTAAGTTTTCCTACTGCCAGTCACAGGACCCATTCAATTTGCTGCATTTATTTACTGTGCCTGCCTATTTTAGACATTTTAGATTTTTCCATCCCTGGTTTAGAGTAGTCCTCTACAAAAGTGTCTTAGAGAACCCTAGTCAGTAGAGGAACCTCAGGAAGAATCAGTAGGCTATGGATGGGAGTCCAGCCTCTCACTAGACTGTCTTCAATCAAAGAGTTTAATTTCTATTTGTTTTATATATAATATCTAATATGAATTCTGGGGCACAGACTTTTTTAGTCAATCCTTTGAAATTTTTATCTCCTTCCTTAGTAATTGAATTTCTGGGGGACACATGAATGTTTAGAATAAACACTGCAACTCCCAGTATGCATTGTGCCTAGGTAGGTAGGGTCATGTGTCCAATTGCTGGTCAGTGGGATAGGAGCAGAAGTGATGTGTACAATATTTAGATTGCACCTGAAATTGGACCAGGTGAATATACTGAGCACACCAGAGATGAGAGGGCACCATGACAGAAGGGGCACCATGACTTCATAAAGCCAGTATCCTTACTAGCAAATTTACCTCTTTAGTGTTACACGAGAGAAATATTAACGTCCATCTCTCTTGTCAATGTGAATTTCAGTCTCTATTACACATATCTAAATCTGTGTCTGAATTTCCTAGTTATTCATATTTTTTAATTGAATTAATTAGTGGTAGTAGTAGTCATATTTATTATTTTTATTGAGGTAACAATGGTTTACAACATTGTATATAGTTTGGGCATATCGGCTCACACTTTTCCCCATATATGTTACAGCACCACATCCACCATCAAAGCATCCATAATCTTCCACCATTTTCCATTCGGCTGTACCCTCTTGCACTCATCTCCCCAAGTCCACCCCTTCCCACTCCTGTTCTACAGTCAGATTTTTAGGGTTGTTTTAGTTTAGTTTTTCTTTTACTTAAATGCTTTCTCTATATTTCACATGCGAGGGATATCATTTAGTATTTGTCTTTCTTCTGACTAATTTCACTTAGCATAATCAACTCCATTTCCATTGATGTTGTCACAAATGGCAAGATTTCTTTCTTTCTTTTTCTTTTAAAGATTTCATTTATTCTTGCATACAAGAACCGGGGTACAGGCCAGAGGGGTGTGTGTGTGGGGGAGAGAGGATTCACCAGAGACAGAGCGGGGAGCAGAACAGGAAGACTGACTGAAATACACTACTGAGGGGAGCAGCAGGCGAGTCAGGAGAGGTCTGCCGCACCATGTGGGTATCTCCCTGGCCGGCTGGGAATCGAACCTGTGCTGCAGAGGCTATGGAGAACTTCACAGCACTGCACTCAACCACCTGCGCCACCAAGAGACCCTCTTTCTTTTTTTTTTAAAACTTGAGTAGTATTCCATTGTGTATATCTGCCCCATTTTCTTGGTCCACTTATCTTACCTTGGCCACTTAGGTTGTTTCAATAGTGTGGCTGCAATGAACATAGGAGTGCATATATCCTTTTTAATTAGTGTTGTTGTTTTTTTATCTTTCGAGTCAATACCTAGGAATGGGATTATTGGATTTTAAGGCAAATACACTTTTAAAATTTGAGAAACCGCTATACTGTTTACCACTGAGGTTGGATTCATCTACATTCCCACCAATGGACAGTGTTCTTTTTTATCCATACCCTCACCAACATTTGTTTCTGTTATTTTTTTGATGTGGGCTATTCTCACAGGTGTGAGATAGTATCATACTTTTGATTTTCATCTCCCTAATATGATCATGAGCATTTTATTTTCATGTGCCTATTGGCCATCTGCATGTCTTTTTGGAAAAGAGTCTACTTAGCTCTCCTGTACATTTTTTTATTTGGGTTATTTGTTTTCCTTTTGTTGAGTTGTATGCGTTCTTTGTAGATCTTGTATATTAGCCCCTTCACAGACATATGGTGTACAAATATTTTCCCCCACTCGATAGGGTATCTTTTCTTGTTTTTGATAATTTCTTTCTCTCTGAAGAAGCTTTTTAGTTTTATGTATTCCAATTTGTTTATTTTTGTTTTTGTTTCCCATGACAGTGGGGTCAAGTCCCCAAAGACATCACTGAAGCTAGGGTTGTGCAGTGTTTTGCCGATGCAAAACCGTATCCGAGTTAAGGCAATTTCATCAGTTCTTTCAAGCTCCAAGATTCTCCAAATATTTCCCCCTGGTTGATTTTGAATTTGACTATGTTTTGAGTAATTTTGTTTGAACAAAGGAAAATGATTGTTTTTATCTTTTCAATCATTTCCTTGAATGCTTTTTTTTTTTTAACTGAGTGGGACTTAAATTTATTTTTGGTCATGCACATGGTTATATTTTTATGAAATCATTATGCAAAAATTCCAGTGACTTAATGTATGTTGAGTGTATGTTCTGTTTCCTTCTAAATGAACAAGTGTTATGGACAAACTTTGCCATTTCATTTCATCCAGAGAATGTGTTTGCCCCAAGGGAGAGGCATCAAGTATGCAAAAAGGAAAAATGGTATGATAGACTTCAGTTAACTATGTAGATGGCTTGAGTAGAAAAAGATAAAGTTACTAAACTGCTCAAGAGGTCTTTGAGATAGACTATTTCAGGCTCAATTTAAAATCTGGTGGGCCTCCCCGGTGGCGCAGTTGTTGAGTGCTGGGTTGCGAAGCTGCCCGCGGCCTCTGCGGTGCCAGTTCGATCCCCAGCTGCTCCCCGGCCACCAGAGGAGGGTCCCACATGGCGCGCAGACCTCTCCTGCCACCCGCTGCTCCCCTTAGCAGTGTACTTCGGTCCTTCTGCCTGCTCTGCTCCCCACTCTGGCTCTGGTGAATTCTCTCGCCCTCCCGCGCTTCTGACTGTACCCAGTGCATGTATAAACAAACAAACAAATAAATAAAAAAAAAAAACCACACAAAAAAACCCAAAAACATGCCTCTATAAAAAAAATAAAATAAAATAAAATCTGGTGATGATGGTCCCTAAAGTTTAGACTGCTGTTATAAATTAACAGAAGATTTCAATTTTTTTTTTAAATCTGAGAAAACAAAATATTTCTTTGATAATGAATTATTTTATTTTATCTTTTAAATAATGTACCTGAGTGGAGATTATGAATGTAGCTCACCCATTTTGAATATTTGTAGGTTCCTAACATAATTTATACATTATTCAAGATAAGACAAAAAAATCCAAGGCAAACTAACCTTGGACATCATTCAAGGGGTTGTCTTGAAAAAGATGTTTTTACTGAGTTTAACATCCCCCCTCCCCCAACCTGTTATATAATTTCACAAGATCCTGGTAAATTTTCAAATCCTAAAATTTGGAGCTTGAGTAGCCTCCAAGATAGATGATAAGGTTAGAGTTAGTCCTGATGAGACTCATATGTTGGGGTAGATATGTGCTTCGTCTTTGGAAAATAAAATTCTCCAAATTTTCCAAATTCATATTTAGAAAATAAAATAAAATAATGTTTACAGGATATATTTGAAATTATATAAGCATCTCACAAATAAAAAGAAACAAAAACCTATTCCTTAGGCATAGACAAATTCTTTTAGACCAATAGACCATCATAAAAGTTATAGTCATTTTGTATTAGTGACTTAATTCACTTTTCAAATGTCCCCAAATTGTTCACTTCAAAATTTGACTTATAAAAGTATAGGACCATTTTCATTATAGTTGGACAGACCAAAGCATTCATATCTTTGGGTGTGAATTATCCCAAAATACATTGTTATATGTATGGAACTAAATAGAAAACCTTGTTTTTTATGTGGGTCAGATCAGAATACATGGAGTGGGGAGTTATTTTAAAAGCATTGAATAACTTCATGATGCCTAATGTGAGATGGGCATGTGATGTTCTTTTCCTTTGGTTGAATTTCAGAATTCAGTGTGTACTCTCAAGCCTTGCTGAAGAAAACATTAATACTTCTCCCTAATTGGCTGAGTTAGAAAATTAAATAATCAATGAAAAATGAATGTCTTTCAGGAAAGTTTATGAACAGACAAATGGGTCATTTGACTTCTTTCAACAGTGAAATCTCATTTTTTTCATAGTATATGAAAGTGAGCTAGAGAGCCATTTGGTCTTGAATATTTACCTGTTGTCTATATCTATTATAATTCAATGTATATGAATATTATAAAAAGAGGAGCCATCTTATACAAAATAACAGTAATTTGGGTGCTGATCTCTGTTACATGCCTTTAACTTCGGTAAGTTCTTTAGCGTCTCTATGATTCAGTTTTCCCCACCAAAACAATAGAGATCCATGATTTCCTAATTATTGCCTGTGACTGTTGTCATGGGAAACGTGTGTTCATCTTACATCAAAAACTTCTGCTAAATAACTGTGTGACTAATTTGAGTGAGCAATGAAACAGATGCTCTATTAAACAACTAGGTGATCTATTCTGAATGTAGTTAAATACTGATGCTTGGAACAGACATGAAGAGAGCCTCTCAGAAATCCTATTGCATGATGAACTGATGGTCCCAGCAGTTGCATTCTGAGTCCACCACTGTGTTCACCTAGTTGTTGTGCTTCCCCTGAACTGCTTCAAGCCTGTGGCCAAACAGCGTAGAAATACTGTACCTGAGTGGAGGTACAGGCCCATTCCTAGGAGGGGAAGGACTTCTCTAGTGGTAGACTTTGTCTCATGGCATTTCCAGCAACCTCACTTAAGTTCCTTTCTACTCACCTCTCATCCTCTCCTCTTTCCGTCACAGGAGTCAGACCTGCTTGTTGGCCTGAGAGAGAGCTGAGCATTCTCTGCCTCCCTCTGCATTTCCCCTCAGTGGTATCTCCTCCATTAAATCTTGTTGCATAACTAATCTCAGCTTACTGTCTGCTTTCACACGTGTGTTTGAAGGATGCCTTGGAGATTACGTTATGAGACTCTTTTCTCTGGCTTTGTAATTTGCTGTCTAAGTTTCCTATCAATTTGTAGTATCCGTTTACATGAGGATAAAAAATAACCTATTTTATATCATATAATAACACAGGTACTTCCAACTATTAAATTTTTTCTTTATGGATTATCGGAATGGTTTGTAAGAAACACATTTGAAGACTTTTCTGATACTGTTTCAAAAGAACTTGAGTAACTATCCCCTAAAGAATAATAAGTATAACATGCAAACAAATGAAACATGAATACATGGATTGGTTTCCAGTCATTGCGACTATTTCTTCTCTCATTTTCCCAAAACACCTATCAAAATAGCAAAATCAAAACCAATGGAAAGTATTTTTATTTCTTCATAACCAAAATAAAATTATTACATCAGTTCATAAGAACAAAGTAAAGTAAAAATTTAAGAATAATTCAGGCACAAATTCTGTTTTCACTGAATTAACTGAATAATTATCACTGCTAATGAAATAAAAATATTTTCAGCCCACTTTTCTTATTCATAGTTTTTCACATATTCTGGACTTAAAAATTTTGTATTTCATATTTTTGACTCATAGGAATATTTCTATTGCTTCTTAATTTTCATAAAAATTATACGACACTAAGTAGGGGACACATCATCTCTTACATGGTCTACTCTATTGAAAAGTTAGGTTGCTTGAAGTTTTGTATTGCTGAAAATAATGCTGCTCTGTGTAGTTTTATAGATCTCTCATATTTAAGACTTGTTTGTTCCGGATGAATTCCTTAAGAGTGTATCCACTGAGAGTACATATTAACTAGTTTGTCTTAAAAACATTTGCATCAGTTTATGCTTCTCATGGAAATCATGTGAGATTATTCCTTTCATTACATTCTTGATAAACTGTTAGCATTGTCTTCTATTAGAAAATAATATCTCCAAGTCATTTTATAGGAAAAGGGAGTATTTCACTGAAGTGTGACTAAATAGTTGCTCCCATGTTTACTATAAAGTCCTATTTACACTTTTATAAGCTATTTTTCTTGTCCTTTACATAGTAGTATACTGGTGATTTTGTTATTTATATGAATCTTTAGCAAATAAAGACTTGCTCTTGGTCTATAGAGTTGGCATCAGAATTTCCTGCCAATTGGTTATGCCTGTTGTGTTTCCGACTTGCCTAATTATCTCAGTCAACTAGCTTTCTATTGAGCACTTAAATTTTGTCTAGGGGCTGACGATACAGTTTTGAACAGACAGACATAATTCCTTATGTCAAGTATATCAAGAGAAACAGAAACATAAACAAGCAGTTTTCTAAAACACATGGTATGTTCTATGTTAGTGAACAAAATACAGGGAGCTATTGGTGTTCTTCATAGACAGTCTAACTGAATCTAACGGAATCAAGAAATGCAGCTATGTGGAGACTTGGGATGGGAGAAAAGGGCCCTCAGGTGAGACAGGTGAGGGCAGAGGAGGCAAGGTTGCAGAGATTTAATTCACATTAAGGAGTTTTGCACTTACCCAGGGATGTGGGAAGTTATTCATGTTTATTTAGCAGGAGAGAAACATGACATTTTAGAAGGATCATTCTGGCTACTATGTGGGGGATGCCCAAACAGAGAACTGATGGAGCTAAGAGTCAGTGATGGCCTGGAAGGGATTGTGTCAGAATTTCAGAAATATTTAGGCAGGAGGATCTAAGGACCTATGATGGGCAGCAAAGGGAAATGGTGGATTTCTGGGCTTCTTGACTTGAGTAACTGGAGTTAGGACGCCATTTTCTGAAGGAACAAGTTGGCAGAAGGTGTCTGCTATAGATTTTTAAAAGATATGTTTACATATAATAGCATTCTTGGCAATTTATTATTATGTAAAATTAATTCTTTGTCATCTTCATTTTAAATAGATAATTTTGAATTTTTTGTTACTTTAGTTAAGTGGAGATTTGTGATTTTCTTTAGGAAGAATTTCCAGTCATTTAAAGAAAAAAGAGGCAATTTGTCCATTAGGATTTCCTAGACCGATGAGAAAAGTTTGGGTCTAATTATGTGATTCTAAAAACCCAAAGTGTGGTTCACGATGTAGTTGATAATAAAGATAACGATGTTTTGAAAGAATAGACAGTTACTTATCACCATGGAATACACATAAATTCGAATCTAGCAATGATTTAAAATGTTGGTTTGGAGCATCTTTCTGTCTTATACAGAGTGACTCCCAGCAGATAAATGAGTTCAGGGCTAATTCCTACACAACTTTAGAATTTTGTGAAAAGGAATATATAGATGCATGTGATGTTAGCCTCTTTCCCCGAAAGGATGTTTCTCTGTTTTCTAGAGGGAGGAGAGTAAGTATATAAACAAAGAATCTAGGTAATCCTTAAAAGTATGGCTAACCAAATAAGATATAAATGATCTTGGCAAAGGTCCTGAGACACAAAACTTTTATTATACACCAGTGTCTTTTTGGGCTCTCTGATAAGCATTAAAATATTTGTTTGCTAAACAGTAGTGGGAACATTTCTGGTACTTTATAACTTTTTTAATGGATCGTTTGGAAACCAAATAAATTCCTATTGGGAGTATCATGTTCTCAGGTATACTAGACTCTTGGGTAAATTGTATGCTTCTGAAACTGGCTATAGTAACTGTTAACCCCAACTGCTTTATAGTAGCCTCTCTCTCTCTCTCCCCCCCCTCCAGTGCATATATAATATATCATGTGTAATTATGATAATCATTTTCATAGAAATTCATAATCTATTATTACTTGGATATAACATTGTCTGTGCTTTCATAAAAGCAAAAAAAAGACTTTCAAAAGTGAATGGAGCATACCAATGAATGTGGGTGAGTGCAGGGTCTTTATTGTCTAACTACCCCTCACAGTGAAACATTTCTCAAAAAATTATTTGGTCTCGTCTGTCAAAACAAGAAGACACTCACTTGCAAAACATTTGTTTTCCATCTCATAGACAGCCCAAATGGTTGGCTAGCTACAGTAATTGTGTGTTTTGTGCATCTAGTTTGAAGTCTGCTCCTTCGTGTCTCTAAGACTGGAAATTTTGATTTGCATTTATCATACATTATTATCATAATATATTATTAAATTTATATATGTACATATATATTAATTTTCTGCATTTTAAGGCTCTTTGAATTAAAGTTCTTAGTTTGCTGTTTAACTCTAAACCACAGTTAAGGATGGGTTTTCCCAATTTTTTTGATTTAACTCAATTAGCAATAGGCAGTAAGCCACAAGTAAGACATTATGAAGGGTGAAATGAGGTCTTTTAATATAGTTCAAAGTGGGTTTCTCATTTGTCCCTAGTTTTTCCTTGATGATAAGGCAATTATGAATAAAACCACTACATCTTGAGCTAAATGATTTATTCAATAAGTTTTGGGGGGTGAGGTGGTGGGGAAGAATCTTGTCTCATGTACAATTGGCTCCTGTTGAATGAATTTTTAATTTAGCAACACAACTGATTTTAATCTTTCTTGGAATTTTGCAATGTTATATTAAACTGAAAACAGCACACTGTTTTGCTGACCTTTTGGAAGTGATGGAAAACTCATGATAGAACCAATCCCCACCAACTTTGCTATTCAAATCCTGATAATATCAGTGAAGGTTTGAAGTTACTAAATTTAAGCATGTGCATCCAGTTATCTTCCCAGTGTCTGTGGTATAACTTCACAAAACTGTGAATGACAATTACTGTGGACAGGAGCTTTTTGCATTTAAAGTAGTGTAGATAGGGACTGGGCATACTGTTGAGAAAAACAAACCCAAGGTGATTGATTGTATACTTAAGAGCTTATTAACAAGATAGGCAAGATAAAATCCCTTTTCAAAATGAATGCTAACCAAAATTATGAATCACAAGAGAAAGGCTCTTTGGTGTATATGAAGAAGTACAGAAAAGTTTCTATTTTTAGAATAACAGAATTTTGGAACACATGAAGTTTAATTTTGGCATTGCTTTGCCTGACTTTCTACACTTCTCTCTTGTCATATAGCCTCAATATTTTAGTACTTATGTGTTACCCTAAGTGCTCTACTGCAACATGCTATTAATATCTAATCCCCTATCTCTCATGGCTTCCTTGAAGCCAATTACAACTCAGAATCCTGAGTAGAGTTCACCTCAACCCATCATTAAAAGGAAAGAAAATGATTCAAGCAAATCATACTACTATGTAATTGGCATATAGTCACATAACTTTTGAAATGTATCTACATTTTAAAAGGAGAATGCTTTTCTAACTTAAATGAATCTAAGATTAATGTCATTTTGATAAGAAAACAGTTAAGGTTAGCTCCCTTAATGCTGGATTTAACTGCTAGTTTTATTCCCCCTATCTTTGTCCAGTAAGATATTTGAGGGTTATAGATTTTTCTCATAATGTCTCCCGAAGCAGTTAAAGTGGGTGATTCTAGTTCAAAGGCAGGATATGTGTGGGATAGTCATTTCTATGTATGAGTGCAGTATATAATATGCGCTTTTAAGTATGATAACTAGATGATTAAAGCTGTTAACCAAATCAGAACCCCCCCTACAAAGAAGTTTAATTACCCAAAGGACACAGAAACATCAATTCCAAAGAGCACCTGCATCCCTATGTTTATAGCAGCACTATTTACAATAGCTAAGCTATGGAAACAACCCAAATGCCCAAAAATAGATGACTGGATCAAGAAGATGTGGTACATATACACAATGAAATATTACTCAGAAATCAAAAAAGATAAACTCATGCAATTTGCAGCAACATGGATGGAGCTGGAAGGGATCATGCTCAGCAAAATAAGCCAGAAAGAAAAAGAAAAATACCCGATGGTCTCACTCATAGCAGGAATTTAGAAAACCTAAATAAGGGACCAGGAAAAAGACTAGTTATTATAAAGTAAAAATCAAAATCAACAAGCAACTATAAACCAGAGACACACTAAGGGGGTGAGGGAGAGAGAAAGGGAAGAGGGATTAGGGTCAAAACAAGAGGGATGGGAATTGTATGGAGAATATAACCAAGATGTAAATGCATACATTGTGTAAAAATGAAAAATGATGTAAAAATATATATTAAAAAACAACAAAAAAACAAAAAGAAAACAAAAAAGCTTCCCACAATATTTCTTGGCTTGGAGAAGGAAGCTTTGTTGCAATGACCCCAGTGCTGTTTGAAAATGATAAGGGGAAAATGACGATGTTCAACTCTATTTTAAAAGCACACCAGGAGTGTTTAAAGTCGCCAACAGTTTTTCTCCTAACAAAACACATGACAAACCCTCCCACCTCCAACTAAGAATGAATGTATACTAGCCTCATTCATAGGTAGTATAGTAAGTTACATGTCTCTTTAGGGGAGGGAGCAAATATTGTTTAAAAATGAACAATGATGTAAAAAAATAAAAAAAATTATTACACAGAAATAACTTTGTCAGCCCATAAATATGTCTCTCTCTCTCTCACACACACACAGACACACACACGTGAAACACTATATAAGAAAAAGTATGGAAATAACCTAATGATCATTAGTAAATGATTGTCTATGTAAAAAATAAAGTTACATGTCTCTTACCAGAAATATTTTTCTTCTGGCTTCTCTGAAAACTCACTGTTAAATATCATAGCTTTATATTAAGCCTTTTGATTATTCCTATTGTCTTCTTTTAAAGACTAAATACAAATAGATAGGAAAATTTGTGAAGGGTCATGGCTTTAAGGAACAAAACATCTAAATTCATGAAGTCAGAAAAACACTATTGAGTTACTCCTGAGAGTCCAGTATATTGCTAGGCCTCCCTTCCCTCAAATGCTTTAGCTGCGTTGGGATCAAGCATTTCCAGCTGTAATGGTCTGAACTCTTTTGCTCAATATATCCATGATGAAATAGATCATCTTTTCTTACAAGTTGGACATACTTTCCATCTTTCTCAATTTAATTAATAACTCTAACATTTCCCAGGAAAGGATATTTTCCTGATAATTCAACTCCACACTAATATTTCCCTTTTCCAAAACGCCTCTGCATTCAAGTCAAAACAACTCAGATGAGCACTCAATTGTTTGCTAATTATTTAATGTTGGTCAGTTTGCTTCCTTGCTATGTTATAAAATGCTTAAGGGGAAGGGGCGGAGCAACATGGCGGCGAGGAGACGCTGCGAGTAAGATCTCCCATTAAAAAAAGTTAATAGGGAGGAAAAGCGGCAGGTCCCAGTGAGAACTGAGACAGGGAAGATAAACGGACGACTCCAGCAAACTGCCCGAAGAAGAAAGTTGCCATAAAAGAGGACGAGAAGGGAGGGAAGCGCAGAACCCTGCTCCCCTCCCCGCCCACAGAGGCGGCACTCTCCGCCGGCAGAGACGAGGGAAACAACAAACCAAAACGCCCAACAAGAAAAACGGATGCAGCAAGTGGGACTGTGAGTGGAAAGGAACTATTTCAGCCACCACACCCCGTGAACGGGAGCTGAGGCGAACCCTGCAGGATCCGCCGCGGAGGTGAGCTCCAGGCGCCAGTAAAGAGAGCCCCGCCCACCAGGAGGAGCCCAGCACCAGCACACAGCCCCGGCCGCCCGGTAAGCTTGCGCGAAAGCGGCGCTCGGATTGCAGCTGCCCAGGGCCCTGCGCCTGCGACCTAGGCTTGCGGGGAGACGGCGGAGGCCCTCCCTGAGTGAGCAGGAACAAGGTGCCCAGGCAGGGGAGCGGGATTCAAAAGGCGCCATTCCCGCGCCACTGATCTGGGCTACAGCCCGTGTCCTGGAACTGAGGGCTTTGGAACTGAGACCCGGGCGGAGGCCCTCCCTGAGTGAGCAGGAACAAGGCGCCCAGGCAGGGGAGCGGGATTCAAAAGGCGCCATTCCCGCGCCACTGATCTGGGCTACAGCCCGCGTCCTGGAACTGAGGGCTTTGGAACTGAGACCCGGGGCACGAAATTAGGGGCGTGGGTTCCCCACGACGGTGGGGCACAAGGCAGACACAGCACCCCAAAGCCGTTGAGGTGTACCCTACCATCCCCGCTCTGCTCCCTGTCCCACGGGGTGGAAAATCAGCTCCCCAAGGGCTCTAGGAGAGATCTCTGGTGCCACCTAGCGACTTGACCCCAGCACAGGCTACTGAAGGAGCTAGTGGCCAGCTGGGGAGTTAGCCCACACCGGGCCCCTTCTGAACAAGTAGTCTGAGCCCACAGGGAGAGCGAGCACCCACAGCCGGGGCAGACCAGGCGCGCAGAATAGTGTGCCTGAGACCAGAAGCGCAGGGAGTGTGTCCCACATCACCATTTTAGAACAGGGACATTTCTTCAGTAAAGACTACCTGCAGAAGGCTTCCTCAGGAGCCAGAGGTGAGCGGGGGAAGTTCGCCCACGCCAGACCCCCTCTGGCCTGCAGTCCAAGCCCAGAGGGGAGCAGGAACCCACCGCCGGGGCAGACCAGGCGCACAGGGGAGTGTGTCCCCACATCGGCATTTTAGAACAGGGACCTTTCTCCAGTAAAGGCTGCTTGAAACTGACAGATGACTCCTGGAAGAACCAGAGGGGAACAGAGAAGCCCACCCAAGATGCCGGCAAGTCCCAACAACACAGTGTCCCAACGCATACGGCAAATTAGAAAACAGACAGTAGGGAGGAGAAGAACCACACGCAACCTAGCAACTCTCCAGAGAAAAAGCACACCACAAAAAGAAAGCCAGCCCCCAGATTGCAACGACAATAACTTGGAAGAATTTCTGAGCCTTCCAGAAAGAGAATTTAAAATTGCCGTGATTAAAAAACTGACAGAAGTCATAAAGGAAAACAATGATAAGGGAAAAATAATCAACGATCAGAAGAATGCAATTGAGTCCCTAGAGAGGGAAAACAATGGTCAGAAGAAAGAAATTGAGTCCCTAAAGAGGGAAGTAAAAGAAATGCAGGAGATCAAAGAATTAATGGAAGAACTAAAGAATTCTGGGAAAAGCAATGAAAGCAGAATAGATGAAATGGAAGAACGAATAAGTAATCTTGAAGACACAGAAATAAAAAGAACCAAAACAGAGAAGAAAGAGAAGTACGAAGGAAAAAGAACGAAGAAAGACTTCGGGAACTATCGGACTCCATGAGGAAAGGAAATATAAGAGTTATAGGAATACCAGAAGGAGAGGAGAGAGATGTAGGAACAGAGAAAATATTCAAAGAGATAATTGAAGAGAACTTCCCAAATGTGAAGAAGGAGCTGAAAATTGATATACAAGAAGCAAGAAGAACACCAAACTTCCACGACGAAAGGAAAAATACAGCAAGACACATAATAGTAAAGCTCCCAAGAATCCAGGACAAGGAAAAAATAATGAAGCTGGCAAGAGGGAAGAAACAGATAACATTCAAAGGAAAGCCAATCAGGCTGACATCAGACTTCTCCGAAGAAACACTACGGGCAAGGAGAGAGTGGAGGGACATAGTCAACAGACTCCAAGAAAACAGATGCCAACCAAGAATACTCTATCCCGCAAAGCTCTCCTTCCTCTTTGAAGAAAGAATATGGACCTTCCCAGACAAACAGAAACTCCGGAATTTCATTGCAACTAAACCCCCACTCCAAAAAATACTACAAGGAGTTCTAAAGCCAGAACCTCAGAGCGACGAATAACAATGAAAGAAGGCCAAAAAAAAAAAAAAAAGTTATTAAAAGAATAAATAAATAAAATCAAAGGAAAGACAAACACAATGGCAAATACAGATGTTAACATATCAATATTAACTCTAAATGTAAATGGACTAAACTCTTCAATAAAAAGACACAGAGTTGCAGCCTGGATTAAGAAACAAAACCCAACCTTTTGCTGTCTCCAGGAAACACATTTAGCTACAAAAGATAAAAATAGGCTCAAAGTTAAAGGATGGAAAACAATCCTACAAGCAAATGGACCAAAAAAGAAAGCAGGAACAGCTATACTTATATCAGATAAAACAGATTTCAAACTCAAAAAGATAAAAGAGACCCCAATGGTCACTACATTATGATCAAGGGGACAATACTTCAAGAAGAAATAACACTCATTAACATATACTCACCAAACGAAGGAGCACCAAAATATATCAGACAACTGTTGTCCTCTCTGAAAACAGACATCAGAGAAAACACATACGTAGTGGGAGACTTCAACACACCACTATCAACAATGGATAGATCAACAAGACAAAAAATAAGTAAAGAAACCAAAGCTCTAAATAAAGACCTAGAGCAATTGGGCTTAACAGACATCTATAGAACACTAAACCCCAAAAAAACGGAGTACACATTTTTCTCAAGCGCACACGGATCATTCTCCAGGATCGATCACATACTGGGGCACAAGACAAACATCAACAGATACACCAAGATTGAAATCATATCAACCATCTTTTCTGACCATGAAGGCATCAAACTAGAAATAAACCATAAAAAGAAGGCAAGGAACTTTCCTACCTCATGGAGATTAAAAACCACACTACTGGAAGACCATTGGACTAATGAGGAGATCAAAGAAGAAATTAAAAAATTCTTTGAATTGAACGACAAGGAGGACACCAATATCCTAAATGTATGGGATGCAGCAAAAGCAGTAATAAGAGGAAAATATATAGCAATAGAAGCTCACATCAAGAAACAAGAAAGAACGCAAAGAAACAACCTAATCTCGAAGCTCAAAGATCTAGAAAAGAACAACAAGAAAACCCCAAAACCAGTAGAAGAAAAGAAATAATAAAAACCAAAGCAGAAATAAATGAAATTGAAACTAAAAAAACAATCCAAAAGATCAATGAAACCAAGAGCTGGTTCTTTGAAAAAATCAATAAAATAGACAAACCCCTAGCCAGGCTCACAAAGGAAAAAAGGGAGAAAGCACAAATAAACAGGATCATCAATGAAAGAGGAGAAATCACAACGGACACAGCAGAAATCAAAAGAATAATCAGTAACTACTATGAACAGTTATATGGAAACAAGTTTAACAATCTAGAGGAGATGGACAAATTCCTACAACTCTACAATCACCCAAAGCTAGATAAAGAAGAAATAGAACACCTAAACAGATCAATTACAATTAGCGAAATTGAAATGGTAATCAAAAACCTCCCCAAAAACAAAAGCCCAGGACCTGATGGATTTACAAATGAATTCTACCAAACATTCAGAGACGAATTAGTGCCTATCCTTCACAAACTCTTCCAAAAAATTGAGAAGGAAGGGACAATACCAAACACGTTCTATGAAGCCAACATTACACTAATACCAAAACCGAACAAGGACAACACAAAAAAGGAAAACTACAGGCCAATCTCCCTAATGAACACTGATGCAAAAATCCTCAATAAAATTTTAGCTATCAGAATCCAACAATGTATCCATAAGATAATTCACCACGACCAAGTTGGATTCATTCCAGGGGCACAAGGATGGTTTAACATCCGAAAATCAATCAACGTTATCCAACACATCAACAAAAAGAAATATAAAAACCATATGATAATATCAATAGATGCTGAGAAAGCTTTCGACAAAGTGCAACACCCATTCATGATAAAAGCCCTTGAAGTTCTTGGGATACAAGGAACATACCTCAACATCATAAAGGCCATCTATGACAAGCCAACAGCCAGTATCATTCTCAATGGTGAAAAGCTGAAAGCAATTCCATTAAGATCTGGAACAAGACAAGGATGTCCACTCTCACCATTGCTTTTCAATATAATACTGGAAGTCCTAGCCAGGGCAATAAGACAAGAGAAAGACATCCAAGGAATCCAAATAGGAAAAGAAGAAGTCAAACTATCACTATTTGCAGACGATATGATATTATACATAGAGAACCCCAAAAACTCCACAGAAAAGCTAATTCAACTCATCAATCAGTTCAGTAAAGTGGCAGGATACAAAATCAACACGCAAAAGTCAGTAGCCTTCCTATACACAAACAATAAATCTGAAGAAGAAGAAATCGAAAAGACCATCCCTTTTGTTATTGAAACAAAAAAAATCAAATATTTGGGAATAAATCTAACAAAAGAGGTAAAGGACCTATACAAAGAAAACTATAAAACACTGTTAAAAGAAATAGAAGAAGACACAAAGAAATGGAGAGACATCCCCTGCTCATGGATTGGAAGAATAAACATTATTAAAATGGCCATCCTTCCAAAAGCAATATACAGATTCAATGCTATTCCAATCAAAATTTCAATGTCATTCTTCAAAGAAATAGAAAAATTATTGATGAAATTCATATGGAATCACAAAAAACCCCGAATAGCCAAAGCTCTCCTGAAAAAAAAGAAGGGAATGGAGGCATCAGACTCCCAGACTTCAAACTATACTACAAAGCCATAATCATCAAAACTGCATGGTATTGGAACAAGAACAGACATACAGACCAATGGAATCGAATAGAAAATCCAGAAATAAACCCACAGATTTATGGTCAACTAATCTTTGACAAAGGAGCAAAGACTATGCATTGGAGCAAAGAAAGTTTGTTCAATAAATGGTGCTGGGAAAACTGGGTCGCTACATGCAAAAGAATGAAGCTTGACCACCACCTCACACCATACACAAAAATCAACTCAAAATGGATTAAAGAACTAGACATAAGACCTGAAACCATAAAATATATAGAAGGAAATATAGGCGATTTGCACATCAAAGACATCTTTACAGACACATCACCCAAAGCAGTGATAGTGAAGGCAAAGATAAACAGCTGGGACTATATCAAATTAAAGAGCTTTTGCACAGCAAAAGAGACAATAACAAAAACAAAGAGAAACCCCACCAACTGGGAGAACATTTTTGCACCCAACACTAATGATAAAGGACTGATCACAAAAATCTGCAAAGAGCTGATGAGACTCAACAACAACAAAGAAAATAATCCAGTCAAAAAATGGGCAGAAGAGCTTAAAAGAAACTTCTCTGAAGAGGAAATGCAAATGGCCAACAGGCATATGAAAAAATGTTCAACATCACTTGTCATCAGGGAAATGCAAATCAAAACTACCATGAGATACCATCTTACACCAGTGAGAATGGCACATATTAAAAAAACTAGCAACAACAAATGTTGGCGAGGGTGTGGAGAAAAAGGAACTCTTCTGCACTGTTGGTGGGAGTGCAAACTGGTCCAACCTCTGTGGAAAGCTGTGTGGAGATTTCTGGACCTACTAAACATAGAGCTTCCATATGACCCAGCAATTCCACTCCTAGGTATTTACCCAAAGGACACAGAAACATCAATTCCAAAGAACACCTGCACCCCTATGTTTATAGCAGCACTGTTTACAATAGCTAAGCTTTGGAAACAACCCAAATGCCCAAAAATAGATGACTGGATCAAGAAGATGTGGTACATATATACCATGGAATATTACTCAGCATTCAAAAAAGATAAACACATGCAATTTGCTGCAACATGGATGGCGCTGGAAGGGATCATGCTCAGCGAAATAAGCCAAAAAGAAAAAGAAAAATACCGGATGGTCTCACTCATAGCAGGAATCTAGAAAACTTAAATAATGGACCAGGAAAATGAAAAACTATAAGAAAGTGAAAATCAAAATCAACAAAAAACTATGAACCAGAGACACTTTTAGGGGGGGGGGGGGGGGGGGGGGAGGGATTGGGGTCAGAATGGGGGGCGGCAATTGTATGGGGAATATAACAATAAAATTTATAAAAAAAAAAAATAAAATGTAAAACTTCAAAAAAAAATAAATAAATAAAAAAAAATAAATAAAAAGAAAAAAAAAAAATGCTTAAGGGCTATGATCACTTTTGACCTCTTTTATATCCCCTAGGTCACAGGTTCTTCAAATGTAGACCCTATTAAAAAAATGCCTAGATGATCTGTTTAAGCTAAAGTTTAAGAATCACTGCTCTAGGCCATTGTATCTCAAATTTTAATGTGTTTATATATCACTTGGAGATTATGTTAAAAATGCATATTTCATTTTAGCTCATCTGAGCTTTTGCATTTTTAGCAAATTTGTAGTTAATGACAATGCTGTGGGGTTAGTGTGAAAATCAAAGAAGAAAAGTTTTTTTTTGTACATTAAAAAAGTTTTTTTTAATGCATTTTTTACATCATTTTTCATTTTTGCACAATGTATGCATTTTCATCTTGGTTATAGTCCCCATACAATTCCCACCCCCCTTGTTTTGATCCTACTCCCTCAAAGGAGAAAAGTTTATAGCCCCAAGTACAGAGCTAGGTCTAGGGGGATATGTTCAACAAAGAGGGATTTTCATCAAGGCCATCATAGTGTGAATTGCTTTTTATGACTCATTGATAAAGGACATCTATAGCTGAGAGAAAATGACATTAAAAAGACTAAAGAGAGCAAAGAATGATGAAATTTCCATTGTATATATGTTTTGAGCAATTCTACATGAACTCTCAATTTGACACACTTGTAAAATTGCCTTTTGTTGTATCTTTTTTAAAAAATATCCCCATATGTATACATAAATTAGACAATCTTATTTTTGGTAAGTGTATCCATAGGACTTGTCACCCTACCAGTCGTTTAGCTTGACATAAACTTGTTAAATTGCATTCCCTTAAGCACACCCTTCATTTCAGGTACAGAAAAAGGTTATCTTTTTCTGTATAATATTTAAAACATTGCACCAAACAATTATAGAACTTTTAAAGCTTATGAACGTGAAAAATTTAAAATGTTCTAAATACTCCCTTTAGTGGGATATAGTAGTTGAATGACAAATGAAAAAGAAAATATACATCTGAAAGAACCAACTGCTAGGGAATAATTAAGAACATGATCAATTCAAAAAAAAAAAACCTTTTCATGGATACATGAATGAAAGAATGAACATCAGTGTTCTGTCCATGATGAGTTTTGTGTTAAATGATGACAATAGTATTCCTGTTTTTCTGCTATTCCAGAACTACACTTTCTTAACACAAAACACTGTCATGCCTGGAACATGGTGCACTCACCAAGCAGTCAAAAACAATTAAATGAATCGTTTGAACAAAGTCAATTTTTATACACTCCATGCACATTGAAAAAACAAGTTCAAATAAACCTCAAACAAGCCTTAAATTTAATAATGAATAGGTTTTGTATTTCATGAGATTCTTAAATACAGACAAGTAACACCTACAATATGTTACTCTACATCTACTTCAAAGTTGGAATAGTCACTTAAATGATACACTTTTGCCAAGATCCATAAATGTTATGACCTTTTTTGAAACTGGCAAAACAATGCGTCTATTATAATTTTTTAATCATGAAAAGGAGAAAAGGACAAAAGTAACATGATTTCCCTTCAGTGACTCAGATTTTTGAAAGTCTCCCCAATAGTTTCACTTCTAACTGCAGTAGAACTTGTTCACAAGGGCATGGATGAACATCCAGTTCAGGAACCAGCTGTGTGATTCAGAAGGGGGAAAAAAAAAAAGTGGACTAATTTATATTCCAGATCAAACCAAAATGGAATGCTTTCCAGGGTTTTAAAGCATTTGGGAATTTTTTTTAATATTGTACCTTCTTTTGGTTCTATCTTTTCACTTATTTCTATCCAAAATGGGAGGGGGGAAAAGGCTGAAATGTCATGAGAAAATTTTATTCAGCTGGAGTTTATATAAGAAGAACCAATGCTTTTTCCTACTTGACTTCCATTCTAATGTCGCATACTTAAGGACTGGTTTTCTAAAGATGCCAGCATTCCTCTGAACCCAAAATAAGCAAACATCCAAGTATTTTGAATTCTCTTTCTTAAAATTATGCTTCATTATCCTGGGATCTTGACAGGATAAAAGAACACTGCTAAATTCTAAAAGGTTTTCACATTTATCTGACCATGTAGTCGTATGGAGGAATTTATCCACAGGATTTGTCTTTTTCCATTTCAGTCCTACTCTACAAAATTCCTCACAAATCAATTTTCATCTGTAAAAAGAAAAGGCAGCAAAGAAATGTTCCTCTTGCTCTTCCAGAATCCCCCAATCCATAGCCTAGTCTAATCGCTTAATGAAACTTTATGGAGGAAATTCTGCCACAAAATAGTGTCCCTACTACAATGGCTACTTTGTAGGAAATCACTTAAAATGAAGGCATTGAAGACCCCTGTCTAGACCCCTGTGAAAATAAGTGTTTCAGTTATTGTATAGGAGAGATCCCACATAACTTGAGACTAGAGAATTTTCCAGCATGACCTGTGCAAATACTTGTACCCTTATCCTCACCCCACAGCAGTTCCTTCCTACCTCCTCCTGCACATGGCTTTAACCCCTACTTCTTTCTCTGAATTTCTCTCAATAAAATCCATGCTGCCGAAACAATGACCCTCCATAAGAACAACCTCTCTGTTACCATTTCCAAAGCTAGCTGGATTTCAGCCAACTCATGTCCTGCTGTCTAGCTGAACACCAGCCAAACCCTTCCTACTAAAGCCATGCAAAACTTTCCGCTGTCTTTCTCCAAGTTTGACTGTGCCTTTAGAGCCTTCCGCAGAGCCTGATGCTAATGACTCTCTAGTTGACTTTCTTCTACAGTTTTGCTGCTGAGACTCAGGCAGGATTGACCCTGCCCTGCTACTCAGCCCGGGCCACTGAAAAGAGGAGTAAGTTTCTCTATGGGCCAAACCAGTGCCTGTCTCTTTGTCCGTGAAATACCACCTTAACCTTTATTCTTCCTCTCTATCACTTTGGTATATATCTCTTGGTTTGATTTATGTTCTGATTGAAGTTCTCCTTGTCTTGGTGTGGCCCTGGTACTCAAGAGAATGTATTAGTATGTTCAGGTCATTAGAATATAGATTTAACATTAAAAAGTCAATTGCATTAAATATTGGAAGCTCAGGGAGGGTTTTAGAACTTCAGTGGCAATTGTGAATAAGACAATTCATTTGTATGGCAACTTAGACTCAAAGGAATCAAAGATTCTGAATATTCAACAGTCACCAAATATTTAATTGATAGGAAGAGGCCTTTTAAAAACAAACAAAAAATTGCTAAAAGGTAGCAAAATTATACGATTCTCTTTAGGACTCCTTAGGAAGAACTAATAAAAATGTGGAGGATTTAAAAGTAGTAACAAACTCTTTCTCCTCTTCTGTCTCATCGTTGTTGTCTTTTCTCCTGGCACCTTGTATCTCAGCTCCTGCTTTCCTTGTTCTGCTTTTCCTCTTGTTATAGCCTTCTTTCAACCCCCTTCCCTATTTGCACTGCCCCTTCCTAAATATAGCCCTGTCACTGGAGAATTACCTTCATAATATCTTTTAATGTAGTTGGAAATGGCCTTCCAGTTTTAAACCTTGGTCAAGATCAGATTTCCATATACTCAGCTATAAAAAAAGATGAACTCTTGCCATTTGCAACAACATGGATGGAACTGGAGGGGATTAAGTTAAACAAAATAAATCAGAAGGAGAAAGACAAATCCTGGGTGATTTCACTCATATGTGGAATATAAAAAAGAAAGCAAAGGAACAGACAAGAACAAAACAACACAAACCTTGAAATATGACAATGGATCTGAGGCTAGGAGAAGGCAGGGACGAGGGGGAAGGGACCCAATGGACTATGGTGGAAGATTACTGGAACTTTGGTGGTGGGGATGGTTGATAACTAACGTTTGTAGAGGTGCATGGCTATACCCCTAAAATATATACAGTGTGCTAAGTCTATGTTATTCAATAAACATAATAAAAAAATCAAGATTTTACTAACGTTGCAAAGGACTTTCTGATCCTTCCCAAGAAAAGCCAGAATTTCTAAGTAGTATTTCTAAGTAGTTGAAGAATTTGATCATTGTCTTAGGAATTTATAGTCTGAGACTCCCTGATCTCTATCAATTAGTTTATCTCTTTGTGGAAACCAGAGGTGCTAGAACTTGGTTTGAAAGGCAGGATGGTCTGCTTATTGAAATGATGTACAAATGGGACTGAATTTAACTGTAGGTAAATATAAAAAGTATAAAAGAGGGCAAGATCTCCTGGCAGCTCTTCCTGAGGCTTTTCCTATCAAAATTGATAAAAAATTCAGTTATGTAAGGAGACAAAAAATAGATACATCCCTGATTTCAGAGAAGGCCTTCCAGAATATTCTTTCTTTCAACAGGAGTGAAATTATCATGACTGCCCTATTCACCTTCTTTGTTGATTGTCCTCAACTTGACTTGGTAGATTTAGTTAGAAAATAGAAGACAGGATGGCAGACTGCTTTCTCTCTGAGTGACAGGAGCCTGATGAAGACTTTGAAGATACTCTGGTTTAGAAAAAACAGTTGCAGAATAAATAAATTGTTATTGAGAATACGTAATTAACTAAACCTAGGAACAAAAAGGATCTCTATTTTAAGTCTAGGCAAAGATAATGATGGATAAAATCAAAAAAGAAATGATTAATGATCAAATTCATGTGAAGGAATGACTCCCCTTTGAATAAGTAAATCCTCTGATATGTCCACAATTTCCCTGAAAACGAAAGGGAGACATTTCCATAAAGTTGCAAAATAAACCTAGAACATTCCTTTTTCAATTGACACTAGGACTATACAACCTATCACAAACCCCTCTTTCTAGCTTTCTTTCTATAGTGTAATAAAAACATTTCAATGGTAGGAATCTAAGACACTCTTCTCAGTAGTCAAAATATTTTTCTGTGTAGTGATTTCACTTTGGTAGATCTTTTGGGGTGAGATCTATTTTGTAAGTGGGGTGTCACTGTTAATTATGGGCTGGATAGCTTCTTTCTGGAAATCTACAGAGTGCAGAATTGTTAGATATTGGTACATACTGATTTCCCAGCAGCTAAGCACTTGCCTGAAAGAGACTCACCACAGTCCTCTGTAACTTAAAAAATGTCCTTCAAAGTTCCTGTACTTTGACTCCCTAGTTGTCATAGACCTTGAAAAATCAGCCATGCTTTGGAGGTTGAACTCAGTAGCTCAATGGGCTTCAGATCCCCATAACTTATAATAGCTTCTCACTTTACCCTATGAAGTTGTTTGTGTACAGTGTCAATAGTAGCAAAGTTAACCTAGGCATCTAGTGATTTAGTCAAAAAATCTCCATTTAAACTTTTGGTTTCTCCTGTCATCTCACTTTTTCCTGAAAACTCTCAATTTTTTTTCTACTTCTATACTGACATTCTTTGAAATCCTCACCTCCTCGCCCACACATATTTTTATCCATTTCTATAGCCCCCCTCCATCTCCCTACTTTTCTTTCTTTTCCTTTCTTTTACACAACTCTCATGTACTTCTTCAGGAATTTTCCTGGCCTCACATTAGTCTCCTTGAAACTCTCAGACAACACAGATTTAAAAGTGTTTATGGCTGAAGCCTGTTTGATAACTGAACAAGGAGGCTATCAAGTTCAGTATATGACAGGCACTCACTTAGTCTTACTCAAATATCTTCCTTTCCCAAAGGCCAAATCTGCCCAAGATCTTGAAATGTTAGCACTAACTACAACCTGCTAGTTAGGTAGAAATAAGAGAGCAAATATCCATACAGATAAAACATAAGCTTTGGAGGTAGTTCTTGCTTTGAAAGCAATGTGGCTACTTTATTGTATCTGGTATTCCAATTTAACATGGCAGTCACATAAAAGTGCCTTGTTTCTTCCAAAGGAATTGGCTAAGTTAAGGTTGAGCCCTGCAGTAAAAAGCAGACTCATGAAGCAAAGGATAATGCTTTAGCAGATTACTACACTAAATGAGCTGCTTTAACACCTCCAGGCTGTCCAAGTCTCAAAGCCAAAACTAACTCCTAAGCATTGGCATCAGATCTTGAGTTAACTCCAGTATCAAGCATTTGATTCTGAAGAAATGTGTTGAAAAAGCTCACATTGTCAGATAGCTGTGGTGACTCCCTGATGGTCTCTTGGTCTCCCTAAGAGGTTGGAATGGATTTTCTCAAAAGTGTTACTGCATGACCACCTATGGAAAGGAAATTTGAATACTATCATAAATAAACATTGGTGGGTACAACTTCAGTTTTTCAGAGGATATTTTTATGACTTCTAAATCTGTAAAACTCACTATCTTGAGAAAATTGTAAATCTGGGGCATGGACATAATTCCAAACCTTTCAGGGCCCTTTGAACATCTATCTACAAATGGATTTCATTCAGTTGCTCACCAGAAAAGTTCCTTTTCTGGTTATAAATTTGTTCTTACTGCTGTGTCTCTGTTTCCTCATCTTTAGGATGCTGCTTATTGCCACACAGTGACTGGTTTCATAGTAGCAAAGATGTTTAGACATAGTGTTTTCCACTTGGATCAATATCCACCTATTTGTATAGCAATGGGAGTACCAGGTGAAACTCATAATACTACCTGAAGAGCTTTAGTTCTCAGGACCAACGGCTTTTTCCTTTGTTGTCATGGTTATTAGGACTAGTGTAATAGGAACTCCTAGAGGGTCCTCACATGAACTGGATGACTGGCTCTCACTTACTATCCTTGACTGATCTCTTACAATTCAAGATAACAAAATACCATGGGGGGTTAACATAGCACACTACAATTTATAACCAACAAGTCCAGGTAGCTTTTCCCAATAGAAAAGCTCAGCTACTCTTGCATGACCTTTGTCCTCGAGTCTGGACTATAGGAAATGATGACATAAAACTGTTCTCAGACTTCACTAAGAAGGACTGTAAAAGTTATTGTTAACCACTAACACAGGAGTAAAATGATACATCCATTTCATTGACTTGTACATTAAATAGGATTTCTAAAACTGAGAACCCCACAGAATCTTCCAGAAGATGGCATCATGAAAATGATAGCTTTTCTAAGATTTTTATATCAGGTAGCATGCTGCTTACTTTCATACAAGATCCTCAGCTCAAGTCCCCTGAATCCTAAGAATTACTAACTTCCACATCCTTCAAATTTCTCTCTCCTCTTGTTCACAGCCATTTTTCAGATGCTTAAAGTTTCTTTCCATAGTCTTGTTTCTCTGGGTAAGAAAATGAAAAAGTTTTAGGCAAACCTATTAATATCAAACCTCCCTGTTTTACAGACTCAGGATGGAGAAGTGATTTGTTTTTTGGAATAATCCTAAATTGGGCAGGTTCTGGCTATTAGCCATTGGCCAAAGCCTCAAGAAAACACCTGTCTCCTCAGTCATTTACTATATTCTCTTAAAATTTTAAATGCTTCGACTACTAACTCTATAAATAATTAAAATTCAATTACAAGGGCAAAGTTCACCGTGAAGCCAAGAAAAGAGGTGTAATTTTAAGAAAAGTTCTGATGGCAGTCATTATCACAGTCTGAGACTCAACTGCCTTGCAGGATATAGAATTGGAGAACTGAAAACCAGCCAATATTTAGCTAAATGACGAGACTCAGTCTTTCTGCTGATCTAGGGGAGGAACTGTGAGAATTTGCCATGTGGCCTTCTCATGTCCTTGACTCCTTCAGCTGTTCTTCCATACACCCCTGTACACATAACTTCAACTTCTTCATTCTTCTTGATGAAATCCAGACTGCCCAAACATTGGTTGCTAATCCACAAACATAATCCCCCCATTCACATCTGAATTCTATGATGAAGGAGTGGGAAAGATGGAACAGTGCTTGGAGAAAGTTCTGGGAAAGTGAGTAATGACAAGCAGACAAAGGAACTTAAAAAATACTGCAGATGCTGGGAGTCTATCCCAGGTCTGTGCAGTAAGAGTTTTGTGGCTGTGGGATAGGAAGAGGTAGGCTAGGACACTGTATGTTTTTAAAAAATCTTCGCCAAGTGATTCCACTGATGAGACTGGTACAGAGCATAAGTAATGGGTTAATTTTGTGACATGAATTATTGTAATCCCTAGAATATCATGATTCCAGGACATTGGTCTCCAGTGATATTCCAGTCTTACCTTTGCATTTTTCTCTGCAATCAGCAAGATCAATGAGAAAAAAATACAAAAATGGACAGAATATATGTTAAAGAATTAGGTCATCAAAAGAGGGAAATTCCAAATAGCAGAATAAGTTTGACATAGCTGATGGAAATTTTGTACAGTTGTCTCATTGAATGAGCTAGAACCAAAAATATTCAAACTGTTAGTCCTTTTTCCAGTTCATACTAAATTTTATTGGTAGGGATGATCAACACAAAAGAAAATGATAATAGTTAATAATGCTGCAGATGTTAAAATTGTTAGAAATGAAAACATGACAAAATCTGTTTTAAGATTAAAATCTGTTTTAAGATTAAAGAAAAACAATTTTATGTCATGTTTTCATTTCTAACAATTTTAACATCTGCAGCATTATTAACTATTATCATTTATACTTGATACTTTCCACTGTCCTATTATATCTTCAAGCTTACTGATACTTTCCTCTGCCTACTCAAATCTGTCTCTTAATCCATGTAGTAAATTTTTCATTTCAGTTACTGTACTTTTTAGCTTCTGAATTTCTTTTTGGTTTCTTTTTATATTTTTAATCTCATTATTGATAGCTGCATTTTCATTTTCTTGAATTTATCCACATTTTTCTTTAGTTGTTTGAACATTGTTAAGATAGTTGTTTTAAAGTCTTTGTCTAGTATATCTGCCATTAGATATTTTCAGGTATAGTTCCTGTTATTTTTTTTTCTTTAAATGGGCCATACTTTCACATTTATTTTTTTAATATCTTGTGTTTTTATTGACAACCTGACATTTGGATGTAATAATGTGGTAAATCTGGACATAGATTCTCCCTCTTCTCCAGGGTTTGCTATTGTTTTTGCTGTATTGAATATTATAGGCTATCTCTGTGCCACAGCTCATCGTGAGGCATAAATTTAAGATCTTCTCAGGTGTTTTCTGAGCCTTTCTCTTGTACATAAGCAGTCACTTTATAATTCTGAAGTTATTTTTGATAGTACTAATCTTTAATTCTGATTCCTGAAAGGGGAAAAACAAAAAATGAAGTCTTCAGGATCTGTGCACTGGTCCTTAAGTTTCCTGAAAGTCACATTAGCCATAGAGGGAGGAGTTTTCACATAGGGGAAGGTGCAATAAAAATGGCTCTCGATCTCTTTGCACCTTGGTGATCAGAAGCATCAGTGAATAATCAAAGTATATGTCTTCACTATTTGGAGGACAGAGTCTATTTTACCTACCCCAGTTCCCACCACTGTGTACAAGCTCCTCTAGTAACATGTGCATAGCTGCCTGCCACTTCTCTGAGGGTTGGGGGTGGGGAGCTGCTACTGTGCTAAGAGCTGAAATTAACTGAACGTAACTGCAATTTACCATCCAAGAGTGGAAACTGTAAGCCTTCTGCAAATTCCAGACTTTGAAAATAATTATGCCAAAGAGATATTCCAATTCAATTGGCTGGGTGGAGGAACAAATTTCTGGTGCTTCTTATTCTGTCATCTCCTCATCCACTATCAACAGATGGAATCTTATATTGAATTTTATGTTGACTCTTATGTGTCATATTAGTTAGGGTTCTCCAGAGAAGCAGAACCAAAAGCAGAATCATATTTAAAGAGATAGAGATTTATTACAAGAGATTGGTTCAGATGGCTATAGTGATTGGCAAGTTTTAAGGTTTGCAGGATCAGTTGGTGAAGCTGGAGACTCAAAAGAGCCAATGCAAAGGGTAGTTCCAGTCTGAAGGCCAATAGACTCAAGACTCATGAAAAGTCAGTGCTCTAGACTTTGAGTTCAAAGGTAAGAAGAAGTGATCATCAAACAGAATTCTCTCCAACTGATTAGATGAGGCCCAACCATATTATGGAGGGCAATCTGCTTTACTTCATCTATGAATTTAAATGTTAATCTCAACCAAAAACACTGTGTAGAAACACTGAATAATGTTTGATGAATTATATGGGCTTCTCATGGACCAGTGAAGTTTTCACATAAAACTTTTTTTCTTACCACACTTGTGTATGAAAATTACACCTAGAAATAACTGCTTGCCATGGTCACTTTAGGGACTATTGATAAAGACACAATGGTTATATCTTTTCTGTGTGTTACTCAAATATCTTTTGAATATACTGAGTACACTATGATCCCAACCCTGGATAAAAAGGGAACTTTATGACTTTGGTGATGATGATGAAGATGAAGTGTAAGTCACTTAAATACTCAACAGCTTTATTTATGGAGCGAGACATTTCCTTTAATGCTATTTTATAGGCAAGAGGGAAAAAATCTGCAAACACATTTTGGATAACATACAAGTTTGTCAGGGTTTTGAGTTACTCCTTGCTCAGAGTGCAGGAGTATCTTATGTTAACATGGAACATTCACACTTTATATATGCAGGGCTTGGGGTAGTTTAAAAATATCTGAAAAACAGACTTTATATAAAATGTTCATTTGGAATGAAGAATATATCGTAATTTCCCCAGGGCACATATTCAGAGGCAGACCTTGACATAGTGAAAAGTCTTTAACTTTTGGAGTCTACTATTGCAGGAGTATGGCATGGTAAAATCAAAAGTGGACAACATGTCACATTCTTACCACCTTATTTAGTGCTCAAGCACTTCTTTCAGTGCCAGACCAGGAAACAAAACGTCGACTTGAGAGGGCAACTGTGAATAGAAACATTAATCAAATTTGCTTTGAGGAAAGTTACTCACCTGGAGCACAAAATACCTGGGAACTTTGTCATAGGACATTCTGATTGGTAAACTAAGAGCCAGTTACTTGTGATATTGGAAATCACTCCCTCTCCCTTTTCTCCTAATCCAGCACATTGGATCGGATTTTATAGTTGGAAACATATTTAGAGGCTGAGTAGTTTCTCTGTTCTTTCCAGTTCAGAATTCGGGTGCACATTAGATCTGACTGGGCTACAAATCTCACCAACATAGTCAGTTTCAAAATGCTGTGAGTACATGTCTTTAGGTTTATGAGTAACTGATCTTTTTGTTGTTGATGTTTATTTATTTCATAATCATAAACTTAATTCTGCAATTCAGCTAAACTTTGAAGGAGATAAGGAAAATATGAATCCTGAAGAACTGTAGGAGAGCAAAAAGATTATAGGATATTTCAAGCAGAAGGGGATGAAGGGATGCTCTCCTGCTATAGAATGAATGGTCTCTTGGCTAAGGTAAAACACGAGTCAAACTTACTAGATTTGTCCTCAGACAGCAATGGTGATCTTGTTGATCTTGCCACTCCTGGACCCAAGGTGCTGCAAGACTTCCACAATGCCCATGCCTTCCTGCACCATGCAAAGACAGCAGGCTTTGTGCCCAAACAGTCTTGTCAGTGCAGATGAAAAATTGGGAACCATTTGTGTTGCGTCAAGCATTTGACATTGAAAAGATTCTGGGACCTGTATGCTTCAGAATGAAATTCTCATCATCAGATTTCTCCCCAGGGGTGCACTTGACTCCAGTTCCACAATAACGGTGCCATCCCCACCCTGGCACACAATCCTGGACTAATTCTGTGAAAGCAAGACGCTTTATAACTGATCCTTTCTCCCCAGTGCTCAAAGCATGCAAGTTTTCTGCTGTCTTTGGAACTTTGTCTGCAAATAGCTTGAGGGAGACACAACCCAACGGTGCACAGTCAACATCCATGAAGAGCACTGGGGTTCACCGTGGTTGTGAGGGAAGGGCTGTGAGGGGAGGCCCTATGGTGGTGGCATCCACAAGACGCTGATCTTTTGGGGTGAGCAGGCCTTCTTTTCTCAGTCACATATACATCATTGGTAGACGTCGTTTCATTCTTCTACAACAGTGCTTTAAAAATGTGTGAGTCACTTATTTAACAAGTATTCATTATGCTTGGGGACTGTGATAAGCATTGGAGGTGAAAGGTGATCAAAAACAAGCAAGGGGCCTCCCCGGTGGTGCAGCGGTTGAGCGCTGGGTTGTGAAGCTGCCCGCGGCCTCTGCAGCGCCGGTTCGATTCCCGGATGCTCCCCGGCCACCACAGGAGGGTCCCACATGGCGCGCAGACCTCTCCTGCCGCCCGCTGCTCCCCTCAGCAGTGTACTTCGGTCCTTCTGCCTGCTCTGCTCCCCGCTCTGGCTCTGGTGAATTCTCTCACCCTCCCGCGCTTCTGACTGTACCCAGTGCATGTATAAACAAAAACAAACAAACAAATAAATATAAATTAAAAAAAAAGCATGCCTCTATAAAAAAAAAAAAACAAGCAAGGACCCCATCTTTTAAGAGTCTGTAGTTCATAGTTTTATTCCTGATTTTCATAATATTTTAATCATTATGTAGGTCTTTTACATTCCATAACATCAGCATAAAGAGAAAATAGCAAAAGAAATGAAATTAAATATTCCTCTTCTGCTATTCTATTTTGACTTCTATTAAATAAATTCCTATCATATCATCACCCCCTGTCTATCATTTTTTACCTTAGTTTTCTTTATGGTTACATTTTGCATTGAGCTTTTTTCTGTGTGAATGATCTTAGCAGAGACTTTTCCATGAATGCAAAAATACAGCATTTTCCACATCATTATCTTCAAGATGATTGTTTCAATGTGGTAGCTTGGCATAAAATTTAATTATTCTTTTATTTGGGTGCATTTAGCTGTCTATAGTTTAGAATAAATAACTAAGAGTATCCTCTCTTTTCGTCTCTTAAACTATGTCTTTCAAAAACTAAAGACTTGAAATTCTATAAATGGAGTGGTAAGATGTTCTATGTCTGTGTTCAGCAAGATGAGAAATAGACTGATATGTTCACGAGGCACTCAGTTTGTCTTTGAGGACCAGCTGATGAGACAAACCAGTGAAACAAATGAGGCGCTTGGTTACCTCATGGTGATACAAAGCTATTTTCCTTTTCATTTTATTAAAAATGTAAAATCAAATAAAGGGCAATATTTCTGTATGCATACATTCCAAGGATTATATACACATGAAAAAGAAACATAAAACCATTGACAGGGGCTTAAAATAGCTTTTTAAACTAAAAAAAAAATAGCTTAATTTTAAATTTAGCTTAAGTTGTCAAGTGTTTATGTTGGCCTACTAAATTTAAAATCATCATCAAAATGATCACAATCTCTCATAATATAAAAAGAATTATTTTCACCCAATCTTGTGATAGATCCATTGCTGATTAGTATTCCTTCCCTTGCTGCCCACTGATGTCTTCCTGCTTGTAAAAATAACTATGGACTCATTGAAAGAAAAATCTGTGCCATTTTCCTCTCTTGGTTTATTTCTCCAGGGGGTTATGGATTGGGGAAGTGGGGACTGATCTTAATGCAAGTCTTCCCGTGGGACAGTATGTAATGAAGGACAAGTAAGAGCTAATGAAGAGCAGGATACAGAAAAGCAGTTAAGTCAAGTCCTGCATTCTTCTTCTGGCTTTCAATTATTCCAGGCAGTCTAGTAGATTCTGAATTACCAGCAGCTGCTCACTTGCTCCCTTTCTTGTCTGCCACAGCTGCCACCAGCTGTTCTCTCTTTCTTATCCCACATCCAGATGCAAACAGCTGTTCTCTCTTTCTTTGCAATTGTCAACAGTGGCTTATTTTGCCCCAAACACATGGACACCTGCAGGAACCGTAATTTTACTTTTCACTTATGAAGAAATACTGAGCAGCTTTAGGGGGGTTGCATGGAGGAAGAGAAAGAGGGAAAGAAGGTGGTTAGCTGCAGAAGGAGCTTGTGTTGGCAGACTGAAAGGTAAATGGGATTCTTCTTTGTCCGTAACGATAGATACCCATATTCCTTCCTTACTGTGATATTCACTTTGGTAAGCTGGCCTTGAATGGCTAACCAAACACTCCAGGAAACTGGGCCCCTGGGAAGAAATTCAGATGGTGCTCTAAAGGCTTGGCCTTCAGTTCTTTATTTCAGAAATATTTATGGATGATTACTATATGCCAATCACTTCTCTGGACACACAGTAGAAACTAAATAAATAAATATGCATTTACATTCACCAGTGTAGTCTCTGTTAATGATACTAGAGGTAACATTTAAATGCATTTTCTCTGTGGAATTCAGCCTCCTCCTGGTCCCCTATCATTGGGATTGGGGACTTTCAGATAATCTCCCTGACTAAGAAATATTCCTGGTTCTCATGTTGCTCTCTATTTTTGTGGGACTAGGAAGAAGAAGGGGGAAATGAAGAGGAAAGGATTTACTCTGTGCTTGCTGTATCATCACTACTGTGCATTGTCCTTTTTCTAAGTTACCTTGTTTCATCTTCATCAGATACTTGTAAAATCAGCATCATTTTTCCACGTAGCTGGTGAGGAAAGTGAAGTTGGAAGCATGAAGCTGCTTATCTAAGGTCACACAGCCAGGAAATGACTAAGCCAGGACTGAACACAGACTCTACCACTGAGGGGACAGCTCTTTTCACTACTGCCCCACCTACTTGACCTTTCTTCTATTCAGAAAATACTCATTCTAGGATGAGAGAATATTAATGGTGATAGTTGAGTTTCATAGTGTGATTGTAGATATAGATATATAATTAGTCCAAAGACTTCATGCTCAATTGCAAATTGACACAAATATCATTTTAAGTGGCAGGCACTGTCTTTTATTAAAAATATTTTTTTGAAAGCAAACATTGTAAAAAAATGAACAATGATTTAAAAATATATATATATATATCAGTAAATAAACTTCTCTTGGGGAAAAAATAAAAATCACCCTGCATTTCTAAAATTAAAATTTAAAAAATATATATATTTTAATTAAGGTAATATTGGTTTACAACATTGGATTTGATTCAGAGATATAGGATCCCACTTCTTCAGGTGTATGTTACCACACAATGCCCACCCCCAAGGCACCCAACAGTCCCCCACATGGTCCAATTGTACAGGCATTATCTTGAAAGGGTGAAATGAAAGAAAGATACTGAAGGCACAAAGATAAAGTTATCACACACACAAAAAATCTCTATATCCCCAGGCTGTTCTCTGTTAACAGTGCATTTTCAAAGAGTCTTTATTTGAGTGAATTTTAGGAGGATCTGATACTCTCATTTCACACCCTAACTCCATCCATTAATATCCAAAAAAAATGTTAGTGATTATCCTTTGTGATACTGAGTGGTAAAGAACTGACTGAGGTCCTAAGGAAATGTCCTATGATTTAGGGAACCATTAGGAAAAAGTTCCTTATTCTTATAAAAATTTCCCAAACTTTCAGGGCTGGGTTTCTGTGGCTGGCCAACAGTCAGCCTCAGTTAGGATTCTGCCAAATTGAGCATCAACAACTCATTTGGCTTGGAAGAAAAAGAAATGAGAAACAACTGACATTTGTGTACTTGAAATTACGAGCTGTTTCTCTAACAAAGAGACCAAACACTTTCGGCTTGTTTAACAGTAAACATACACATTGAACAATCTGGTTGGTTAGCAGCTGGTTGTGCATATGTAGGGCATATGTGAACACATATGGATACATAAAACTCACATATGTTCACTTAAAAGGACACTGTCAAGTCATTTTATGACTTTTTTGTTCTCTGGGTTCCATTGTTTATAAAATCTTCTTAGAAGCTTAAAAATACAGTTTCTTTCCCTACTGATTTTGTTCTACTTTTTTTAAAACAAGTATTTTGAATGACACTCAAATAAATGGGGCTGGTTCTATTTAATATTAAATCCTACTTAAATGCATAGAACAATACATCATCCAATCAGGAACAAAGTTCTAAGAGAGAGACAGTGTCTACATACATATACCATATATATATGACTGGTAATTTCTATTTTCTAAAATATTGAAGCAACATACTTTTAGCTTTTCTTTGCTAAGCAAAAAATTCTTTAAAGCTGTGAAGAACCAAACTAAAATGGCCAAAACACAAACCGAAACAACAAACCAAAACCCTGGAAAGATGCTCAAAATCATAACCAGTCAGAGAAACAAAAAGTAAAATGTTAATGTGTCATTATTTTACTTCCAATAGTTTGTTAACAAGTAAATGGGCTCATTATTTGCTATGTATGGACTAGATTATGATGTCAGGGTTTGAAAAAAGAAATCAGCTTTATTGCAAAATGATTGGCAAGGAAGTCAGAGATAAACGCAAATCTACTTCCCAGATTAAGAAAGGGAGCAAGGTTATACAGGTTTTGGGGGCTAGGGTTGAAAACAAAGGAGTTAAATTTTGTTGATTATAGACTGGGTTAGGGGCAAAGAAATGTGACCTTGGTTGAAGTTTATTGGCTAGTGACAGGGCTGTGCATACATGAAGTATGAAGAGGCTTTTTTTCACATAACTGGAGTTTTGAATTTCTGTCGAGGGGCCCCCTCACCCCTCGGTAACCCCACTGTCTGTATTTGGAGATTCCTGACTCTAGTGGACCTTGGAGCGCAGCTCAAGGCTAATCAATAAGCCTCCAGGCTCTGCTATATCTGTAAAAACAAGTCTCAAAAAAAACTTTAAATGCTTTTTTCCTTTTCTTTGATGTTCTCAGAATTTGAAATGAATTTAACCATTTAGCTTAAGTTACAAGGTTGGCAAAATCATGCCTTCTAAGTGGAAGTGTGAGGAGAAGGACATTGTCAGTGGAAATGAGTATTTAAGAGGTTTTTTTAAAGTATCTGGCCACATTTATTGAAATTAAAAAGATATCCTTCAAGCCAGTATTCCCTTCTTGAGAATCCAAGAGAAGAACTAGCATAGAAGATAAAAACACAAGATTTCTACAGCTATTTATTTGCTATTTATTGTAGCAAGATAAACAACCAAAAAAAGGCCGTCAAGTGGAATACTCTTTTTTTTTAAAAAGATTTATTTATTTATGCATACAAGAATTGGGGTACAGGCCAGAGATGTGAGGGGGGGCGGGTGAGAGGATTCACCAGAAACAGAGAGGGGAACAGAACAGGCAGACTGACTGTAATACCCTGCTGAGGGGAGCAGCGGGCGAGACAGTAAAGGTCTGCCTTGCCATGTGGGTTTCTTCCTGGCCAGCTGGGGGATTGAACTCGTGCTGCAGTGGCTGTGGATTGCATCATAGTGCGGTGCTTAACTCCTTGTACCACCAGGGAGGCCCAAGTGAATACTCTTTAATAAGGGATTGTTGTTGAATAAATTAAGGTTTATGTCTGTATCATCGAATATTAATGTAGCTTCCCCAAAGAGTTAATAGAAGCAAGCTATACAGAAGCATATATTATAGGAGCCCATTTCATAAATCATTGATTAAAAAAGTTGTTATATATATTTCTCTGTCATTTGTATATACACATCTGCATATGGTTATGTGAGCATGGAAACAAATCTGAATGGACACATTGTTAAGATGGATTATCTGAAAGGGGGTAGAGGAATTGTGGTAGGTTAGGAAGATACAAAAATGTGAAATAGACTAAGTAAGAAAATCCAATATGAAAGACATGGTCACATTTATGCAAAATTATATATATATAAACATGCAAAGACATTTTTGAAAAAATAAGAAATTATTAAAATAAAAACTCTCCCGGGCCTCCTTGGTGGCCCAAGGGGTTAAGATGCAACCTATGAAGCTATCCGCAGCCACTGCAGTATGAGTTCGATTCCCGGCCAGGGAGCAACCCACAAGGTGCAGCAGACCTCTCCTGACGCTGCTCCCCTCAGCAGTGTATTTCAGTCAATCTGCCTGTTCTTTTCCCCACTCTGTCTCTGGTGAATCCTCTCACCCCCCACCCCCGCATCTCTGGCCTGTACCCCATTCTTGTATGCACAAATAAATAAATCTTTAGGGCCTCCCTGCTGACACAGGGGGTTAAGCACTGCACTATGAGGCAATCCATGGCCTCTGCAGCACAAGTTCGATCCCCGGCCGGCCAGGGAGCAACCCACATGGCGAAGCAGACCTCTCCTGCCTCGCCCACTGCTCCCCTTAGCAGTGTGTTTCGGTCAGTCTGTCTGTTCTGTTCCCCACTCTGTCTCCGGTGGATACTCTTACCACCCCCCCACATCTCTGGCCTGTACCCCAGCTCTTGTATGCATGAATGAATACATCTTTTAAAAAAATAAATAAATCTTTAAAAAAAAAATTCTCCCCTTTTCTAGTTTTTTCAGGTTTTCTATGACTTAGACAAAGGGAGATCTGAAAACTGGAAAAAATCAGATAATGATGGAAAAAATGGAAACCTGAGGTTTGGCTGAGGACCTTTGAGTCTAACATTTCCAGTGCAAGATCAAGAAGAGCAGGTTGCATTCCATCATTTCAGGGTACTGGTTCCACCAAGTGGTGTCTGGAGCAATTGTTGGTGGCATTTTATTATCCTACCAGTGAAACCTCTTGTCTTCCCTCTACCTCCCATGGTAGAGAGCAGTGTGTGGAGGACCCCAGCCACTTCTCCAGGGAAGGAAGCACCCACCTGGGGCCCACACACTCACATGAACAGGAAGCATGAAAATGAATAGTGTGCAAACTCCTCTTGCCCTAGAATCTAAGCTCCCTTGGTTTCTCCTGCAGGCATGTGCCTGACCTTCACTTAGCAAATGTGTCTCCTTGGCTACCAGCAACTCTGACTTTGGAGCTTACACTTTTTTTTTTAAGTTTTACTTATAGCTATTTTACATCATTCTTCCTTTTTGTACAATGTCTGCTTTCTCCTCTGTAAAATTCCCACCACCAAGTCACCCATGCACCATCATCATAGTCCCTGGGGAGCACACACTTTTAATGGGATGTTTCATTTTACCATTTAGTCCCAGTTTACTTCTATTGTCCTGATATAATTGATACAAATTTACATACTCTCAAAAATGCTCTGGTAAGGATAATACATTATGTGGCTACCCCACCTCTTCACCACTTTGTTCTCTTGTCTCTAATAAATATAAAAAATAAGATAGCAGAAGAACATAGGCATGAGGTAGAGAATAGATCTTTCTCTCTGAACATTCAAAAACCAAATGTAAATTATTTGGAATTTATTACTAGACTTAAAATGTATTTTCTTCTGTTACTTATATAAAAAATGGACTTTTTGCTTTGTTTATGCTCTAGTATAGAAATCTACCTTTGTATTTTCAGTGTAATTCTTTCTGTTTTTCACAGATAAGAAAAAAACAATTTGGGACCTGATGAATATTGTATTCATCATTTGTTACCCAGTGAGAATATTCAACCAAGTAATTGATACATATTAGTTAAAACTAAAAAATTAAAGGAGGTAGAAACACTTATACTGTAAGATTCTTCAGTACAAAATATCATATATTTACCCAGATGTTAGTACAGGGCTGTGTGTTAATGCCATTGAGTGTGCATTAATGCCATTGAGTGGTCTCTGCTAGTTCATAGAACTAAAATTTGAGTACTGCTCAGTATTTTTTACTTCAGCTGGCTATATTTTGGTTGTATTAAAAGGTTGAATATAGGGCCTCTCTAGTGGTGCAAGGAGTTAAGCACTACATTATGAAGCAATCCGCAGCCTCTGCAGCACGAGTTTAATCCCTGGCCAGCCAGGGAGCTGCCCACATGGCACTGAAGACCTCCTGTCTCACCCACTGCTTCCCTCAGCAGTGTATTTCAGTCAGTCTGCCTGTTCTGTTCCCACTCTGTCTCTGGTGGGTCCCCTGATGCCCCCCCCCGCCATATCTCTGGCCTGTACCGCAGCTCTTATATACATAAATAAATAAATCTTCAAAAAAAAGTGTCTACTTTAAAAAAGAAAGGTTGAATATATACTACTTAAACAAATACTTTGTCCTTAACTCACCATTAATAGAATGCATGGTGATTCCCTCCCCCACACCTCTCCTTGGTTCATACCCTCATTTTTTCTTACCCTGATCCTTTTTTTTATAACTAGTTAACTATATTTTCAAGACAGCTACAGTCTGTGTTCTTGGAAAGGATTTTGTACTTGTTGACCTGTACAGATTTGGAGTTGTGACATCATTACTACCAGCTCACTAAGTGACTATTCATTGAATGCGTGTATACTTCAGATCACATGTAGTTCCTTTCTTTTCTGGTCTAGACTTGAGGTATCTAAACTCCAGAAAGTTCAAGAGCAATTTAAGCTAGTCTTTAGTTCGAAGTCATTCTTTCATCATCATCCACTCATCTCCAATGTGTCTCCCCAGGTTCTAAGTACATAATGAAGATTATATATGTATATAGTAAAATATATGTGTGTATACATATGTACACATACATGTATGTATGCCCTTATATGTCCCTACACACATAGATAGGGCACATACACACATACACACACATAACACAGGACCAACTTCAACTTGGTGGACAATAAGTAAACAGTCCTCTCCATCTTCTAATGTAACCATTTCATGATACTTTTTACTTGATATCATCCAATATCATAAGGAGCAGAATCAAATTTTAAATAGGATGGCACATCTATAGATATTTGCTTTTGTTACCTTGTTATCTGTTGACTTTTCTTTATAAATTATCCCCTTTTTTCCCCCAAATGTGTGTTTAATAAATCTGCATAGTTTAGATACAAGAGTAAGATGTTTATGCCTTATGTTTGTAATGATGCTGCAGACTGTGAGTTCTTCCAGCACAGGTACTGCATGTAATTTAACATACAGACTCTGAATCTCATTGCCTGGGTTTGCTTACTAGCTTTGTGGCCTTGGAAAAATAATGTAACCTCTCTGTGTCTCAGATTACTTATCTGTAGAGTGAGATAATGATTTATCTCCAGGATTTTAATTTAATTTTTAACAGGTTTATTGAGATGTAATTCATATACCATAAACTTTGCCCATTTAAAGTGTACAAGTTAGTATTCCCTAGTATTTTTATAGATTTGTACAATCATCACCACAATCTAACATTAGATCATCTTTATCACCCCAAAAGGAAACCCCAAGCCCATTAATGATCACTCCCCATTCCAATTTACAGGATTTTATGAAGACTAAATGAAATAATACACGAAAAGCACACAATATATAGTAAGAACTATGTATTTTCTATTATTATTGCTATTCATGGTATTATTAGCAATACCTTTAATATTGTCTTTGTTCCCCTAATACAGTGTCTGATAGATCTTTGTTGAATAAATAAAAGATCTTTGTTGAATAAATAAAAGAAAGATAGTGGAAGCATCATTGTTTTTTCAGCATTCTTAGTAATGATGCCCCAGGAGCTCTGCTTGAGCCTGCTTATCTAGGCAAAGGGGCGGGGCTAGGTCTGCTTAATGAAAATGAGGTTTTTAGTGCAATTCTGATTGGTGGAAAGTTTTTCAGGAAGTAGTTGATCAAATTATAGTATGGGATATTGCTTGCTAGTATGGTTTCATTTTTTCTTTGCTGTGGAGGCCTCTGCACATGCCCCAACATCCCCGGCTGCCTGTAGGTGCCTGAGACCTGACTGTCAACCTACCCAGCTGTTTGGCTGTCACCCAAACATTTTTTCTTTAACAAGGATAAAGTACAAACTCCTTGGAAGAACATATAATATACTCATGAGTCTCTTTTTGTCTATGGAATATCCATCCTCATCTCCCCTGAGGATCAATGAGAAGAACCTCACTTACCATGGTTTGGCAACAGGCAGCAAACAAAATTGTCCTTATACTTCCTTGAGTCCAAGGATTGTGGGATGCATCTCTTTAATATTAGCTTTTCAGAATGGTGAGGTCCAAAGAGTATGTGCATTATTTAACATAATAAATATGCATGTTTGGGGAACTAACCATATCTCAACTAATGCAGTTTTTGGAAACTTATTTAAGAAATGCTCTATTTCTTTTGCCAAGTTAAGCTCATTTACTTCCTAAATTTTTCAGTTTTGTGTAAAGAGAAGAAAGGATTGAAATTAATTGAAGGTGATTTGTTTCAGGCACACATCGATCCTGTTACTGACACATATTGTAGCTTAAGGAACTCTAAAAAGATTGGCCATGTGCTTCTGTCACCTAGATTCTTTTAGGTCTCCTGGATGCTTTCAAAGAAATGCTTAGTCAGTATTTTCTTTTCTTGTGTATATTATCCACATCCTTTCAATAAATTGTCTTCTCCTTTTCCTTATTCTCTTTGGCTTATGTTGGTAAATGTTTGTTTCTGCTGACTGCAATCAAAGTAATCAGACACAAAAGTCTTTCCTGACTTGATCCAAGAATGTCAGATCCCATTTTCTCACTTAGATTCCTAGGATGCATATGCTTTCTTATGGCCTTTGTCAGAAATCTTTCTCTCTTATCTGCCATTTTGTTTACTGCTTCTTGCCAAACTATGACAATAGAACTTTTTGTTGGTATCTCCCTTCTGAAGTATCATCTCTATCTTTCAGGCTCATTCTTAATGAATTAGGTTGTTTCTATTTATTTTAGTGGGCCTCATGAATTCTTCCTTCCAAAGCAGAACTGTGGCCATGGATGAATAATTGTTTGTTACCATGGTAAATTTATGTGATGTTAGGCAAGCTCAGATATCAATAAAAACCAATTTGGTAGCAGTGCTATGCTGGGGCAGGGCCTGTGTGTTTGTTGGTAGTGTGTGTGTCAGTGCATAAAAAAGGTCCATGTTTGATTACCTTCTCTACCTGACCAAAATTTGATCACAGACTATTTCACTGACTACGCTTCCTTTTCTCTTTTTTTTTTTTTTTTTATTAAATAATAAATTTTATTTTTATATTCCCCCATACAACTGCACATGCCCGATTCTGACCCCAATCCCTCCCTCCCGGCCCCACCCCCGAAAAGTGTCTCTGGTTCATAGTTTTTTGTTGATTTTGATTTTCACTTTCTTATAGTTATTCTTTTTCCTGATCCCTTATTTAAGTTTTCTAGATTCCTGCTATGAGTGAGACCATCCGGTATTTTTCTTTTTCTTTTTGGCTTATTTCGCTGAGCATGATCCCTTCCAGCGCCATCCATGTTGCTGCAAATTGCATGTGTTTATCTTTTTTGAATGCTGAGTAATATTCCATGGTATATATGTACCACATCTTCTTGATCCAGTCATCTATTTTTGGGCATTTGGGCTGTTTCCAAAGCTTAGCTATTGTAAATAGTGCTGCTATAAACATAGGGGTGCAGGTGTTCTTTGGAATTGATGTTTCTGTGTCCTTTGGGTAAATACCTAGGAGTGGAATTGCTGGATCATATGGAAGCTCTATGTTTAGTAGGTCCAGAAATCTCCACACAGCTCTCCATAGTGGTTGGACCAGTTTGCATTCCCACCAACAGTGCAGGAGAGTTCCTTTTTCTCCACAACCTCGCCAACATTTGTTGTTGCTAGTTTTTTTAATATGTGCCATTCTCACTGGTGTAAGATGGTATCTCATGGTAGTTTTGATTTGCATTTCCCTGATGACAAGTGATGTTGAACATTTTTTCATATGTCTGTTGGCCATTTGCATTTCCTCTTCAGAGAAGTTTCTTTTTAGCTCTTCTGCCCATTTTTTGACTGGAGTATTTTCTTTGTTGTTGTTGAGTTTCATCAGCTCTTTGCAGATTTTTGTGATCAGTCCTTTATCATTAGTGTTGGGTGCAAAAATGTTCTCCCAGTTGGTGGGGTTTCTCTTTGTTTTTGTTATTGTCTCTTTTGCTGTGCAGAAGCCTGCTCATGGATTGGAAGAATAAACATTATTAAAATGGCCATCCTACCAAAAGCAATATATCGATTCAATGCTATTCCAATCAAAATTTCAATGTCATTCTTCAAAGAAATAGAACAATTATTGATGAAATTCATATGGAATCACAAAAAACCCCGAATAGCCAAAGCTCTCCTGAAAAAAAAAGAAGGGAATGGAGGCATCACTCTCCCAGACTTCAAACTATACTACAAAGCCATAATCATCAAAACTGCATGGTATTGGAACAAGAACAGACATACAGACCAATGGAATCGAATAGAAAATCCAGAAATAAACCCACAGATTTATGGTCAACTAATCTTTGACAAAGGAGCAAAGACTATGCATTGGAGCAAAGAAAGTTTGTTCAATAAATGGTGTTGGGAAAACTGGGTTGCTACATGCAAAAGAATGAAGCTTGACCACTACCTCACACCATACACAAAAATCAACTCAAAATGGATTAAAGAACTAGACATAAGACCTGAAACCATAAAATACATAGAAGGAAATATAGGTGAAACACTATGTGATTTGCATATCAAAGACATCTTTACAGACACATCACCCAAAGCAGTGATAGTGAAGGCAAAGATAAACAGCTGGGACTACATCAAATTAAAGAGCTCCTTTTCTCTTTTTTCAATGATTTACCTGCCCTTGAGCATGAGCTACTTTTGAAGAATATATAGCAATAAACCAAAGAAACTGAAGAAATTTAACTAAAACAAACCCTAAGAATGTCACTGTAGAATTGAGGCTACTTGAAGGGGAGAGAGGGTGGGTGTGGGGACAAAGTGGGAAGGGACCCAGTGGTCAATGGTAAAGGACTATGGGTGCTTTGATGGTGGAGTAGTGGTGGCAGACATCTGAGGACGTGTGAGCCTATTCCCCTAAATCATATATAGAGTGGTAAGCCAGTGTTACCTTAATTGAAAAAAAAAAAAAAAAAAAGAGAAAGTGAAACATAATCTGGTCTCTTAAATGAGATAGACATTGTTTGGAAGCCTGCTCTGTGCCAGATGCTGTCCAAATCCTCTCATAGATAGCATGTCATGGAATATTCCCTGTTTTGGTGTAAGAATTCTCACCCAATGGGTCTCCCTGGTGGTGCAGGGGTTAAAGACAGCTCTATCAAGCTTCGCCAGCCACTACAGCAGGAGTTTGATCCCCAGCCAGCCAGGGAGCAACCCACATGGTGCAGCAGACATCTCCTGCCTCGCCCACTGCTCCCCTCAGCAGTGTATTTCAGTCAATCTGCCTGTTCTGCTCCCCAATCTCTCTGGTGAATTCTCTCACCCCCCCCCACACCTCTGACCTGTACCCAGTTCTTGTATGCATAAATAAATAAATCTTTAAAAAAAAAAAGAATTCTCACCCAAGTTTTATAGATGAGGACATTCCAGTTTGGGGAGTGGACATCACTTGCCTGGTGTCATACCTGTTACGTAGTTGAGCAGGAATTCAAATCTGGCCCTACCTATTCTAAATGTTATTTTGTTCCTAGTGTCACCGCTTATTTTTAAAGGCATTTTCAATTGATCTGCCACATTATTAGTGGCAATATGGTGGTAATTGATGTGTATTTTAAAGAACTGAATGACCCACAGAGAATTTCTTGAGCTTTGTTCTTACCACAAAATATTGGTGAAACAAATGGTAGGAATTCTTGCCAAACTCAAATTGGGATTATTCTTCTTAGTATTTTTCTTGCACATGGTTGATTAACCATTGCAACTGTTACATTAGTATTGAATAACCAGTGTATTCTGGCTACAAATGTGAAAAAAATGCAAGCAAAAGAATCTGCAAGGCAATTGGTTCAGGATATAATTCCACTACAGGTTTTATTATGGGTTATTTTGAATGAAAATGGATACTTCAGACCTTCTCAATTAACTTTAGCTTTCTTACTAGAGTACAGTTGATCTTTCTGTTTAATGTTAGTTTTTATTAACACAGGAAGAACACCTAGATCAGATTTCTGTGTTCTAGGCATTGTGTAGGTAAAAGCTCTGGCTGCCAAGCATTTTGAATTGAGCAGAAGCCCAATAAATGCTCTGGAATGAATAACAAAGATCCATAGTCTGAACTATGAAACTGGCAAACTGGTATTTTCTTGTTGTTGACTTTCTTATTCCTCCTCAAATACTGGAACATCTCTAGCCTGTACCTGCTGTTGCTGTTTTCTCTAAACGTGAGTAAAGTAACCTGATCAATAGTAACACTGGTGACTTTTTCAGTTATTTTATTAAGAAGTATTTGTGATTTCCAAAGGGGGTTAGAGATAAGATTGAGAGTACACAGTAGAATTTTACTATTCTCAGGGGCAAGGAGCCTCTAAGATCTGTCAGACCAGTTTGGGAGCTGGTGACTAATGACATGGGTGACCTGAGATGGGAGAATACTGTGCCTCATTTGCAGGCACTAGTATGGTATTTCCTTGACTGTGTCTGCATTCCTGCTGCCCTCTTTTCTCTAGTTCATTGTGACTTTGCGCGAAGGGCAGAATCAAAGACCAGAGTGATTGCCATTTGGCCTAGGACCTGTTACACTCTGCTCTTTTTCTCAGTGCCATATAATTAGATCTTTCCTCTCTCTTTGTGCAGTGTCCCTGATCTATGGACACAACCACTGTAAATTGCAAGGTTATAGGTAATGAGAGCAATTAATACTCACACGGTATAAATTCAAACAGATACCTCAACAGGACCCAGATTAAAAAAAAAACTTACAATTTCTTAACATCCATCTAAGTATTGGAGAATTATGGTTGCGCCAAATTCTAGCTTACCTGCTTTTCTACCCCCAATAGCTAAGAATGGTTTTTGCATTTTTAAATAGTTAAACAAAAAGAATAGTATTTTGTGACTTGTGAAAATTATGTGAAATTCATATATCAGTATATTTTATAATCTATCATTATGAACAAAAATTTCATGGGAACACAACCATATTCATTCATTTATATAATGTCTGGCTGTTTTTGTACAGAGTTGTTATTATTGTACAAAAGATCTGCAAAGACTATTTATTATCTGGTCCTTTATAGCAAGGGTTTTCAGAATCCTGAGTTAGTCACTCATCTGGCATCAACTAGGAGAGCTGCCTGGAAATCATTGTGAAGCAGATCCATGTCATTTCCCTCTTGTAGGCATTTGTTTTCCCTGGAAGCTCTGTCAGCTTGATGAATTACTCTGGTGGATATTAATACTGGACAGTCAAGCTTGTATTTGCCTGCTACTGAGTTGTCTAGGTTGCCAAGAGATGGTTGTGTGTTGCCACTTCCCTACATAGGAAAAATGAAATAGAGATAGAAGGAGATGTAGCTGCAAGTTAACATTATTAGTTTTATAATTTTTCTGCCCTATTTGCATTTCAGTACCTGAGTTTAAAAACTATTATGGTATAGAACAAAGCATTATATAGACATAGTTCCTATCTATTTAGAAAATGTGAATAAAGACCCAGAAAAATTAAACAATTGTCCTAACATCATTTATTTTCTGAATGGGAAAACCAGGACTAGTTACCAGGCACCCTGACACCTCATTGCATTATGTGGATTCTTGTTCATGAAATTTCCATATGGATGACATTGTGAAGAATACCTTTATGGATTTCAAACTGGGCCTCTTCTTTTTACTCATTTCCCTGGAAAAAGTAATGTTAGGACATTTAGCTAATTAAATTAGGTATAATGTGCCTATTTTCTTCATTAGTAGGTAATGAAATTAACAGAACTTTGGGGGATTTTTTCTATTTCTTTTACTTGAGAGAACGGGATTGTTAGTAGATTGGAATTAATATTGAATGCATGTACAGCACCTAGATTCTCATTTCTAATGAGCAGGTCACAGATGCATATATTTACATAGGCTTTTGTCTATAGGTAGGAGCCTCTTACAATGTATGATGCGCTTGGGTGGTGATGTACCTGTGATCAAGGATGCCATGTAGGTGTGCTTTGCTGCCAGTGGTTTGGCAATGTGCATTGAGTTAATGGCTTCTGATGTTGGAGTTTTTGTGCTGCTATGTTTTTATAAGGATAACTCCTGGAGGTGATGAGTTTCTATTCTTTTGAGTGTGTTGCCCCCAACAAAGAGGAAGGCATTTGTTTTATATGTATATGGGTATCTACAGAAAAAAAGAGGACCAGATGTATGACATTAAAGAGGATTAAAGGATTAATGCTATATATCAAAAGTGTGTATAAATTTAATGTCAGCATTTCCTATAATTGATTTCCAGGGTTCAATGTTGGCAGTTCTATTCACTGATGATGATTCTATGTGTAATATGTGCATAAACATCTGATTAGTTTATTAAGTCAGATGTGTTTATATTCATCTTAAAAGCTAAAGTGTGTGTGTGCGTGTGCGTGTGCGTGTGCGTGGGTGTGTGTATGAAATCAGATTGTTCAAATAATGTCAGGGCGGGTGAGGAGTTACCTTTCCAATTTGGGGACTATCTACTCATTGGTCAAATGATGTCATGATAGATGATTAAGTTCCATCACAATATTTCAAATACTAAAATCAGTAGAACAAATGAATAATGCCTGCTTCTTCTCTGATGTCTGCCCCAGGGTAACTGATTTAAACTATTGATAGTACGACTGTTATGTTGATTAGTCATGAGTAAATAATATGGACCAGGGTAATCTCTTATAAAAAAAAATCCGCCCTTCAGCCCTTTCTTATTTTTCTACAATTCCTTCCCTTCTTTTCAGTTGTTAATAGCTTGTTTGTTCTCTCCATAAATAGTATACTAATGTTATTCATCTACTCTTATACTCACCTGGGAGAAACAACAATTAACTTTGAACAGGGAGACAGGTGGCTGAGCAGACTTTTTGCAAATCTGGTTAATCAAGTCTAGACTGGAAAGGGAACAAAAAGGAATACTCAATAGTATTAATGTGAGGGGAGAGACCTGCACTGCAGCTGTTCTCACTAAGCTCATTGAAGATATTTTAAATGAAACAAACTGTCTGCTTTGATGAAATTGTAACACATGATGTAGCATGAAATGGGAGAAGAGTGCAAGTCTCCAAAAGTCACACAATTGATGAGTTTTTTTTAATTTGTGTGCTCCCCTTGGGTGTGATGCTCTCATATTTGGAATATTTTGCATAATGACCAATGTGGAACTGTTTTGTTTTTTAAAGTGTTGTGGATTTTGTAGGCATCTGTGTGCAAAATTCAGTCTTCTTTACTTTCTAACAAGATAGGCCTAGATAGTTTTTAGAATCTTTCTTGTAGAAAAAGTCTGTTGAAGTTGGCAGAAATCTCTGAAGATAGTACATCTAGTATACACAATCACTGTATTTTTAGATTTCCTTAGTATATCTGGTTTTGGAGTGCACAGCAAGCTAGTCTTAGAAAATATAGCTGTTTTGAAATATGTTTTACTAACCCTTAGGGCATAGGTCATTATAATAGCCTTGAGCTATGCATCCTTCTACTCCATCTGAAATAAACAAGCAACACAATTTCAACAGCCAAAGGATAAGGTGTGAAGAAATAAAGACCATGATTAAATGGTTTAGGTAGTAGAAATTTCTCATGAAACCTGTTTTTGGAATGGGGTACCCAAGAACAGTTTTCTTATTGATCCTACTTCAAAAACATCTCAGGGTCAGGATTATATTGAGATATAAATTTTCCACAGAAAACATACTTGTTTCCTGGTTCATCATGAAAAAAAAAAATGGCAAGGGAGGGAAACTCATGATTAGCATGATACCTTCAGCAGGAAAGAGATGAAATCATCCAGGAAAGTGCCTTTGTATTTTAAAAGGAACATGTATCTCTATTTGCAGTATCCACATGGGATTGTTAAACTTTGTGTTGTGCAAACTAAACTCTATAAGGTATAATTGTTGCCCATCTAATATTTTTGTGCAATGAATATCCTTGGTCTGTTCCTATCTCATGAAACATAATGAGCTGGGTTTAACCTATAAATTCCAACATTTAAATCACTTGGGAGTAAGGATATACTTCGTGTGTGTCCATATAATACTATACATATATAATTTCCTAATGGATGCTGTCAAAGAGACTCTTTTTAAAATTGATAGTAAATATTACATGTCACAACAATCGCCACTGGATCATGTACAGAGAAGTGACAGAAAGGGGGATATAAATCTACAGAGTGTTATTTGCAGTTACAGTATTCAAAAGCTTGGCTTCTATTGCTGTGTTTCTCCCAGGCTCTCAGGTCCAGTAATCTCAAGATATTTAATATGGGGATGCAACATAGTGATTCTGAATCTCAGTTTTGTGTCCCATAAAGCAGGAATAATAACATATAACTCATACTATACATTTGGTAAAATAATATATATGTCGACTCTGACGTACACACATGGGAATGGCCACAGAAACACAAGTTACCCTAAACCCTAATGAATTCAGGGAAGATGCATGTCAAAGCAGGGAGGGTTTATGTAGACCCTGCAGCGGCCATTGCTATATTAAGGGCTTGCGTCAAATGTGCTGTGGAGTGAGACAGAGAAGCCATCCATGCTGTCTTCTCATTGACCCATTTCCTAACAGGGTTAAGCCCTTATCCTTTCGTTCCTAGGCCATGGGAATCAGTCAGTAGCACCTGCTACTCTCAGACTCTAGAGAGAGGATGACCTGGGTTTGAATCCTGACCTCACTGAAATTCTTCAAAGTGGAGTTTATACTTTTTTTTTTAAAGATTTATTTATTTATTTATACAAGAACCGGGGTACAGTCCATATGCACTGGAGAGTGAGAGGATTCACCAGAGACAGAGCAGGGAACAGAACAGGCAGACTGATGAAATACACTGCCGAGGGGAGCAGCGGGTGCGACAGGAGAAGTCTGCCACGCCATGTGGGACCCTTGCCTGCTGGCTGGGATTGAACCAGTGCGGCAGAGGCTGCGGGCAGCTTCGCAGCGCTGCGCTCAACCACCTGTGCCACCAGGGGAGGCCCTGAAGTTTATACGTTGCTTATCCTTTAGGGTGGCTATTAAGAGAATAATATTATGTGAACATTAAAAGCTCAGTACACTGCCTGACACACTGTAAATTCTCAGTTAATGTGAGTTATTTGTGTTTGAAATTCAACCAGACACATAGTAAAAGACACGTTCATGTGAAAGAACTGAGCTGAAAGTTACAAACCGTTGAAAGGGGTGGAAGAAATTCATTAATATTGCTCCAGGGCTGTCTTTTGCACTGGGGAGATGTGGCCTTCCAGGACATTGTGGGTGGCATCACAGATCAACACAGCACAAGAAAAGTACAATGCTTGGAGTTTGATGCACCTGCCATACTTGAGTGACTCTGAGCTTGTAGCAGGTTGTGCTGTTGTCTTCATGAGAGATAAATGTAAGAAAGAGTTTCTTTTAATTAAAAGAGAAAACCAGAGACCTTCTGATTGATGTGGTGATGTCGTGCTCTCCTGGGCCGGGCCTAAGCCGCGCCAGAAGAGAAAACCAGAGACCTCTTTGTTATACTATAAGCATAGTTTATCCTGAAGGGGCAGTCTCATTTTCTCAGTAAGCAGATGTTTATCAGTGAGTAAAAAGTGTGTGTGTGTGTGTGTGTGTGTGTGTGTGTGTGTGTGTGTGTGATACATGCATGCATGTGCTTGCTTGCACTAAATGAGCAAAACTCACATTTACTATTTCAGTGATGAGAAAAGGAGCAAGAAAATAAACCAGGGGTCAGTGAATACATTGACTCCACAAAATTTAAAAACAAAGATGGTAGAGATGAGACTGATCAAAACAAGGAAGAGAATCTCCAATGTGAAGATCCACATTCCATAATTTATTGGATTTTGATAATTCAGCATTAGAATGTTATGTATTCACGTCTCCCTCCCAGGATCACTTTGTTTTTGTGTGCATACACACACACACAAACACACACACACTTGTAATTCCTTTCCTCAAGTTCTGGAAAAGAGGAATCAACACTCCTGGGAAAGGTGTGCTTTCCAGGTCATTTCTTCCCATCTCCATCAGGACCTGCTTCCTTCAATCCCCCTTGATTTTCTCACCTTGACAATTCAACTTGCATGCACGCTCAGCAATTATATTAAAACCCCCACAAAGCTTTCTGTATCCTCTTTTTACCTACTTCCTTAGTTCTTATCTTACCTTCTCTGCTGAATTCAGCCTAAAATTGTGTGCTTATCTCTAAATACTCTACTTCTATTTGCTTTTTATAATGTTAGTTTATACTTTTACAAAAAATGTAAAATTTGATAAAACTTTCAGTTTTAAGGGTCAGATATTTCAGTTTAAAGGGTCAAATAATTTCCCAAGGCTTATAACGAAAACCAGGCATTTCCTAATCTTTGCTTCTCTTTGCAGCCCACAGGCAATATACTTAAAGGAAGCATTTTATGTATTTCCAATTCTGACTTTTATTTCTTTACTGACACATTTTTCTAACAACAACAAAAACAAAAAAGACTGTAGAATACCAGCCAGATTATTTTGGTACACTGCTTTTTTGCAGTTGGTTACCCATCACAATTAATTTTCCATGTTAGGAAATTTATTTTTATGTATCACATTAATGGCCACAGACTATTAATAGACATTTTATAATAACTATTGAACTTGTTCCATAATGGAGGGCTTAGTTGATTTTCCCATATTATAATAGTGTTGCAATAAATATCTGTGCATATATAATTTTGAATATTTTTCTGATTACTTCCTTAGAGTTATAAAACGAGTGAATAGGAAGCTACTGCTGAAGTTTCCCCTGTACTTGTTCCCTGCTTTTCCTTTAGTATTGGAATTCTAAATTCTTGGCCAGCACATAGATGCCTTCAATAAGAGCTACATTCTCCAGCCACCTTTTCAGCCATAAGTTCAAGGCATTGGGATATAAGTGGAAGTAAGATGTGTGAGTTCTGTAACATATGGTTTCAAGGTAAAGTCTTATTTTTTGTCTTCCTTCTGTTAGAGGGCTGGTAGGATGGCTGGAGCTGAAGGAGACTCCATGGCCATAAGACGTCTTTAATGAGTGATGAAATGATAGAAGTGTAGAGCTTTTTTTACCTATGTCGGGAACAAGGTAAGAATGCTACTCTTGCCACTTTTCGTCAACATGGTAATGGAAGTCATAGCCAGAGAAATTAGTCAAGAAAAAGAAATGAAAGGCATCCAAATAGGAAAGGAAGAAGTAAAACTGTCACTATTTGTGGATGACATGGTTTTAGAAATAGAAAACCCTGAAGGTTTCACCAAAGAATTGTTAGAACTAACAAATAAATTCACTAAAGTTACAGTGAGCAAAATCAATATACAAAAATCTGGTGCATTTCTATACATTAAAGACACATGACCAGAAAAAGAAATTAAGAAAAAAATATCATGTACATTTCTGTTAAAAAGAATACTTAGGAAAAAATTTAACCAAGGAGGGGAAAGACCTGTATACTACAATCTATAATACAGTGATGGAAAAAAATTTAAGAAGACATAAAGAGATGGGAAGTTATTCTGTGCTTATGGATTGGAATAATTAATATTGCTAAAAATGCCATATTACCCAAAGCAATATAAGTACTCAGTGTAAACCCTATTAAAATTCCAATGGTATTTTTAACAGAAATACAACAATCCTAAGATTTACATGGAATCACAAATGACCCCTAATTAATTAACACAGCAATTTTGAAAAAGAAGAACAAAGTTAGAGGCCATCAAAGTCCCAGATTTCAAACTATATTACAGGATATGGTTGTCAAACCTGTATGTTATTGGCATAAAAACAGACATAGGGGTCATGGGAAAAGAATAGAGAACGTAGAAATCAAATCATGCATATGTAGTTAATTAATTTATAACAAAGTAGGCAAGAAAATATGATGGGGAAAAGGGAATCTCTTTAATAAATGGCGTTGGAAAACTGAACAGCCATATGCAAAAAATTAAAGCAGACTACTACCTTATACCATTCACAAAGATTATCTCAAAATGGATTAAAGGCTTGAATGTTTGACCCAAAACCTTAATGCTCCTCAAAGAAATTGAAGGCAGTAAGTGCTTTGATATTGGTTTTGGAGATTACTTACTTTTTAAAATCTGACTACAAAAGCAAAGTTAACAAAAGCAAAATACAAATATGTGGAACTATATCCAACTAAAATCTGCTGTACACAAAGGAAACCAATGACAAAATAAAAGGTAACTTACTGAATGTTTCAAGAAAATATTTACAAACCACTTATCCAATAAGAGGTTAATTTATATGTATATATATATATATATATATATATAAATAACTCATACAACTCAATAACAAATGAGGAGCTTCAATTTGATTAAAAAACGGGTGGAGGATCTTAGACTTTTTTCCAGAGAAAATATGCAGCTTGCCAACAGGTACAGGAAAAGATGCTCAGCATCACAATTATAATGGAAATGCAAACACCACTATGAGATGTCCTTTCACATCTGGTAGAATAACTAAAATCAAGAGGACAAGAAATAACAAGTTTTAGGAAGGAGGTGGAAAAAAGGAAACCCTTGTGCACTTTTTGTGGGAAAGTAAACTGATACAGCCACTATGGAAAACAGTATGGATGGAGTTTCCTCAAAAATTTAAACATAGAATTACCATATGTTTCAGCAATTCTACTTCTGGGTATTTGTCTGAAGAATATGAAAAGACTAATCCATGAAGACATACACATCCCTTTGTTCATTGTAGCATTATTTACAATAGCCAATATATGGAAACAACTTAAGTCACACTTGCTAAAGATGTGGTATGGGACTGAAGCCATTAAATTATGTTTATGAAGAAAAAAGGAAAATATGGTATACACACACTCACACAAACACATACACATAATGGAATACTACTCAACCATGAAAAAGAATGAAATCTTGGCATTTGTAACAACATGGATGGAACTTGAGGGTCTTATGTTAAGTGAAATGAAATCAGACAGAAAAAAAAAACAAATTCTGTATTATTTCACCTATATGTGAAGTTGAGAAAAAACAAGAGACAAAACAAAACTCATAGATGCAGAGAACAGAATGGTGTTACCAGAGGGTATGAGTGTTGGAATTTGGGATCATTTTATAGTGTACACAGATATTAAATTCATAAAGTTGTAAAATTGAAACTCATATGATGTTACATATCAATTACACCTCAATAAAAAAAGAAATCTGAAATCAAGACTATCTGCTGAGAAGGGAGGCCATCTTGGTGTTTTGTTTTTTTAATATACAAACATTCAAATAATCTTTTTAAATATCTCCTTCTCTCAAACTTCCAGTGGCATCAGACTCTGGTGCTGCTACTTTCAGAATGTCTGGGTGGGGGATGTGGGTTGTGAATTGGTTGGTTTCTTAGGTTTCCTTACTGGATTCCACTTTCTTGATTTCATTAAATCATCTGCTCTCATCCATCAGTTTTCCAGCTTCATACTTTTTTCTGTTATCTCCTTGCCTGTTTGCTTTGTCTTCACAGGTTAATGCCTTTAAAAATCTCTACTGTTTCCTTGGTGGATTCAAAATGAGCAACTTTAATTAAATGTTTTTTATCTGCTATATTAAAGCACAGTATTCCCACTTACTTTTCAAGTAACTTTTCCAAACACACTTTCTTACTACTGAAACCACTCTAGCAATAGAAATGATGACTCCGGCCTCAGCATTTGAAAGAACCATTTCTATCATCTGTGAAACTATTTCCCTCCCACAGATTTGCAACTCTGTCACTCTTGAATCCCCTGCCTCTCTTTCTTCTCAGTCTTTTCATGGGGCCCTCTTTCTTGGAGGAGACTTTTATAGTTAGTATGCCCAACATTCTTGCTCTTTCTTTTTTCTTTCTGCCTCCCCAGAGACATTTCATTACCTTCTCACATTTTTCATTACTTTCTTGCTATGAGAGATTCATAAATCTCTATTACTATTTAGACTTTCCCCCCAAGCTTGAGTCCTTGGTCTCCAACTCTTTCTGTTTTTACCTCAACTTTAAATGTCCATAAATAACTAAGCTCATTTTTTTATCCAAAGCAATTTCTTCTTTTTTCCCATCTCAATGATTGATATAACATCTTTGCAATAACTTAAAATAGAAACTTTGTTACAAGTCATTTAAAAAATCATTGATTTCTGATAGCCTTGTGTCTGATTTCTGCCAACTCTACTTCCTTTACAGTGTAGTATGTGCGTGCATGCATGAGTGTGTGTGTATGTGTGTGTGTGTGTGTAGCCTCTTCTACATCTCCAAAGTTGCTCTCTAGTTTTAAGTCTTTATTATGTCTTGCTTGCCCGATTCCCAAAGCTTCTAAACATCCTCTCTCTTGCCAATCTCTAATTCATCCTCTCTCTTGCCATCAAAAGAAACAAGAGCGTAATTCACTCTAAAAAGTAAAATTAATCATGATTTTCCTCAATTTTATATGCTTTTGTCAATTCTCTATTCCCATAGATAAAGATATCAACATACAGTTGATATCTGTATGTCAATTCTCTATTCCCATAGATAAATTTAGTTTGGTTTAAGAGACTTCCTATGATCTGGCCTCTTCCTAGCAATACAAGTCTTTGTACATTAACTCAAGTAGCTCTCTTTCTTTCTGAAGAGTCCCTGTCTCAACCTGTAGATACATCCCAGCCTTCCTTCAAAATTCAAGTCATTTGTTGGCTTCTCCAGTTTCTTACCCAAATCCCTCATTCAAAGTAGGATTTAACACTCTATTCTTCGTGGATTGAGTGGTATAGATATTGGAGGATGGGTTATGGAATCATACTTAGGTCTATATCTGGTTCTACCATTTATGATCTGTGAAATCCTGAATTCAGTTCTTTAATTTTTCTGTGCTTCAGTTTTCCCATTTATAAAGTGGGATTAGTGATTATACCTACTATATGATGTTTAAAGGAAATAATCATGTAAGAGCATTTAGAACAATTCCAGGCACACAAATAGTTACTAAAGATTACTCAATATTTTTGTCCCCCCACTGTGTTCTGTATAAACCTTTATTATAGCTCCTCTTCCACTTTTCCACCCTCATTTATTTGCACATATGACTCCTTGATTTTTTAAAGGTTTTTGAGGATACAAACAGTACATGAGTCATCTCTAGGTCCCCAGAGATTAGTGTTCTGTTGGCCTCTGAATTTCAATATACGTTTATGGAAAATAAGTATGGGAGTGACAGTTAAAGCATATGTGCCATTTGCACTGTAGGGGAAATTTTGTGCTTCAATGGAAAACTCTGCTTTGATTACAGGGTTCCCTTCTGGGTCATTCCATTCTGATTTCATGGAAGTTCTGGATGTTTTTTTTCCTTTGAGCTATTTTACAATCCTTTAAATTATAGATAATTGATAGCAATAAGTAACAATTCTGGTCTTGGCCATGCTAATAAATAGAGGGTCAATTGACTACTCTCCCTCTGTATATAAGTACACAGTTTTGCCTCAATTTACACATTCATTTCAAAATTCTTCACAGACAAATTGTTTTTGGAGTCTCCTTTAAACTGTAATTCTTGTCAATTAGTTCATTCATGATGAATTAAAAATAAACTCTTTAACACATGTTCAGTTGATATCTGTATGAGCACCGTGACTATATATTTCTTCTTAAATTCCTTTAACAGTGTTCAAAACGTGTCTAATAGTGATCTTGAGTATTTAAAAATATTTTATGAAATGATCTGAATGAGACATACTTTAGAGATAATCTGAAACCATTCCTACCTATGGGACACTGAGATTATCATTCAAAGTTAATAAAACACATTCCTCCTTCAGGGCTCACTTTGAGCCCTGATGCCTAATGGGAGGCCTGACTTTAGGATCTCTGTGCTAAAACTTGCACAAATCTCCTAACAACTCATCTCCTCCCATGAGGCAGAGAACAAAGACAATTTTAAAAAATATGTAGGGAATCATATGGGGCCCTTATGGGGTGCTGGACATATGGAATCAGAGATGTTGGAAAAGTCTCGAGGATTATAGAAAGGAAGATTTGGCAGAATAATAAAGGAAAGAAAATTACATCTTGTACACCCTTTCAATCTTTATCAAATTATAATTCTTACAAAGATCATTTAACAATAAAAGAGTTTACCTTAATTGGATCCACTAACTTCTGGAAAATGACAAAGTATACATTTTGAAAGATTATTAAAGGAAAGCAAATCAATATAGAGTTGGCTACACAGAAACTAATTTTGACTAACTGAAGGAAGAAATCATTCTAAGTTGGCGGCATACCTTATGGCTAACTTTGTCAAGTGATTCAAGTTTATGAAGGTCAGGTGTTATACAGTAAGATATTAACTTGTCTTGCTTTAATGAGAAAATCCAAGTCATTTGTAATCAACACATAAATTGTATGCAAATGTATGTGGTTAAAGAGGCTCAGAAAAAAACAGGTTTCCTTAATTAAATTAAGCTTTCTGCCTCCTTACATTTTGATTACATTATTCATTTGCCTCAAAGAACAAATGTAAGATCCCTAATTATCAGCATATGAATTAGCGAAGTTTTTGCCATAATACAGAAATCCAGATGCAGGACTAACCAAGGGGGGAAGAAAAAAGATGCTGAACTTCTCAATGAAATTTTCTCTATGCTTTGTAAAGTTTTCTATATATTTCCCTTGTTTAAAGATGTCGTGATAGATACTTGTTATTTGAGTGTCTGTTAGGGTTTAAAGGATTTTTCAGTCATCTGTATGCTTTTGTAGGTTGGTTATCAAGTGTATGAGGTTAACAGCCATTACAATAATAAGAATGATCACTTGCTGAGCATTTACAAAGTGCCAATCCTGTGCTAAGCATGTTATATGTAACTTCTTTTTTAATTTTACAAAACATCCATCTTATGAATAAGGTAAAACACCTTACTTCTCCCTGATAATTTCTCCCACATTCTTTAAATAACTGGCTCCTCATTTTTTATTTCAACTAAAACATTACCTCCCAAGAGATACTTTAAGAGTAAATCATCACTATTTTTGACTTTTTTTGTGTGTATGGGGAGAATGCTTTTTATTAGCACAAACGACACATAAATATCAATAAAATAGCACAAACAGAAATATATATGCATTTATATTTTACAAATCTATGTATACATTAATTCATATATAGAAGCATAGATAGATATGACAAATAGAGCATTTAAACTTACTTATATATAGAAATATTTTTGTCATAATGGAACCAGAACTATTTAAAACTTTTACATTAACAGGTTGTAGAGGGCAGGAACTGGACCACAGGGCAGGTTTTCTGATCCCATGCAGACTGGGTAAAGGAGGAGTCAGAGTCCTCAGTAGTTTTGCAGGTTTTTTATTTGGGGTTCACCAGGCATATGGCAGGCAGGGGTGCTGGCTGCAAGTCTTCACTATCTGGGCTCTCTAGCGTTCGTTCTGCTGCTTCTCGGGTTCTCTTTTGGCTTCTGCTTCAGCTTCTACTGCTGCTTCTGCTGCTGCTGCTGCTGCTGGCGTCCCCCCATGACGCCGCCCTTAAAAACACAGTCTTAGCTCAGCTGAATCCCATCTACCTATGCCCACACCCTATTCCAGGTGCCCGCCATCAGGCATGCATTCAGGACAAGGATCCATCATCTATCCTGATGGCGGAAGGGCAGAAAAGCCTGACATTTTCCTTACCCTACACAGGTTTTACAATGATCACCATTAGTTTAATAAAGAGAAGTTTGAGTTTTGATCACAGTGATCCAGTCTAATGAAAAAGGGTAGCATGTACTAAGTGTTTTCAATGCTAAATTGGCAATATTTTCTAAGAAAGCCATCAGTTGCCACTATATCATATCACAGACATTCTTGATGCGTTGTCCATTTCTTTTATAGTCCTCATCACAATTTGTTTTTTTTTTCCTAAAAATACCAATTTACTTATTGTCTCATAAAAGCATACACATCTAAGATATGTAATTCATATTTATGATATGAAGTCATGATCCTAGTATTTACTCAACTACACAATCATTTGGATCTGTCCCAACATGTTTATTTCTTTCATGAATTCACTAATGTGTAAGATACTGATAGGTTTGAATGAACAAAAAGTGATAATCATGGTGAAATTTCAGGAAAGAGATCTAGGTAACCAAAGATATTCAAAATCTCAAAGATGTCAGGTCCAATATTTAATACTCATTATATAAAATTTGAAAGTAATTCTTGATTATTTAATTTGATTTATGGAGTATAACGTGATTCACTTTTTTCTGCTCTAACACTTTAAAACTTGTGAACAAAAAAGAAATCTCATTAACTTCAAGAGTGCAAAATTTGTTTATATATTCATTCTGGGGACAGAACACTGTTTTTTTTTTTCTAATTTTTTTTATAGGAAAGAACTTTCTTTCCTTTTTTTAAAAAAGATTTATTTATTTTTATACAAGAGCTGGGGTACAGGCCAGAGGTGTGGGAGGGTGAGAGGATTCACCAGAGACAGAGCAGGGAGCAGAACAGGCAGATGACTGAAATATACTGCTGAGGGGAGCAGCAGGCGAGTCAGGAGAGGTCTGCCGCACCATGTGGGTTTCTCCCTGGCCGGCCGGGAATCGAAACCACGCTGCAGAGGCTGCAGAGGCTGCAGACAGCTTCACAGCGCTGTGCTCAATCCGCTGCGCCACCAGGGAGGCCCAGAACACTGTTTTTGTTCCTCAGAAATATTGGAAGAATTGCTATGTCTGGATTCTTCAAGGCACAGATATTAGTTGATTTGAAAGTACAGCGACTGGGCACAGTTTCTCAGAAACCAAAACGTGGTAAAGGTAGAGTTATGAGATAAAGTGATAATGTTAAAAAAAATTAAAAAAACAAGCCCCACAATGAATTACAATGTCCAACCCTGAAAAATCCACATAAATTGCAATTGGAGTCTTATGAGATGGTATTCCTAGGCCTGACCTTGGACCAGAATTGCTTTCCTAACCTCAAATTCTCATAGTCTAGAATCCAAGTGTAAAGAAAGTTTGAGCTTCCCTTCTCTAGAAATCAATTCTTTGTAAATATAGAGATCGTGTTTTTTAAACATTCCCACACCCATCTCCAAGAAATGTTGGTCAGAGATGTATAGAGGGGCTCCCACTAAGATATGGTTATATTTCTCAGCAGCCCCTTTGGGATATTTGGATAAGCCTATGTTGGACTCCATTTGTGTCATCAGAAATCATGAGGTTATTGTTTGTGTTGAAATCCAAGGTCATAATCACTTGGAACTTTGGTAACCTTAGGTGTATCTGGAGAATAGCTCATGGCTGAGGCTCCAATTTTTGATCTTGGAAACCAGCTTTCCCAGCTGCTGTTTGTGCCTGATATTGTCCTTCTGAGAGACCGCAGGACAGAGGGGGACCATAAACCCAATCCGTAGGACTTTTCCTGTGAATGATGCACTGAAGAAGGGGATGCACCCACATTTCAAGTCCCTTCATCATCCTTTGTAAGGAAATACTGATCTGTTGCTTTGTTTGCTTTGTGTTGTGTTGATGCCCATCTCTGCTGGAGTTGATTCCCATCTCTGCTGGAGTTGATTCCCATGTCTGTTGGAGTTGATTCCCATCTTTCCTGGAGTTGATTCCCATCTCTGCTGGAGTTCTCATTTTGTTCATGTATTGTTCTTTTGTTAGACTGTAAACTGTACCAGGGTTGAGATGGTGTTTGTTCTATTGACTATCCTCTACCCAGAGTCTAGTACTTTATAAACACTTAAAAATATTTGTTGAGAGGAGGAAAAGAACAAAGTTCTCGAGTCATTAAGAAGTAGATTCTTATTCTAAAATTCAGGACTCTATGAAGACAATGCACCTGTTTTCACCAAAGCGTGAGGCTTCCACAGTCCTCTCTCAGGATTGCATGAAAGTTTTCTTTTTTGCCTTTGTGCTTCACAGTCTCTCTCTCCTTGTAAGCTGAGCTGCCTTGTATGTTGCTGTTTCTGGAAACAAGCAGTGAACCTTTCTTTCTTGAAAACATTGTGTTATTCTGATGTCAGTATGCACTGTTTTCAACCTGTTGTCTGTTAGCTTAATTGGAACCTGCTCTCCTCCTGGGAGGGCTGGGTTGTGCAAGGTGAATTCGTGATGAAGGAGCCTAGCATGAAAGCACTCAGAGGATGTTGAATAGAAGGAGTTTAGGTAAGAAATAAAAGGGATAAAAAAGGGGATGCTGACAAGTGAGAATGCAGTATTGGTTTTGCTTTGCTACTTTCATATTAAGTTAAAAATGCTACAGCAGGTTTAATAAGAGCAGGCTCTGGGTTTTATGCCAAACAGAAAGTCTAAAAATTATCTCTAATTATGGTGATGATGAGAAAGAGTTCTAGAGTGGGGGGGCAGTTTTTTCATTGATAAAAGATGGTTGTTCTTCCAAGACTGATCCTCTTTACTCTCAAAAAATTCCTTAGAAAATTTTCCCAGGAATCTAGATTCATATATTCGGTTGCACACGTGACACCTATACGTGGGTCTCTGACAGGCATCTCAAATTGATCAAAACAGAATTTCCCCCAGTTTTCCCCTGCTCTGTGGCATCATTGTCCACCACAGATAATGGACAGGTTAAAATCTGGGTGGTATCCATACTCCTCTCTTTCTCTCACCTGAATGCTGATTTCACCTCTAACGCATGCTTGAATCCAACCACTTCTTTTCCTCTACATGACTCATCCTAGATCAGCCACCATCATCTTCTGCTTAGATTACTGCACCATGTCACTTCAATTGCTAGAAACCTGCTATATTAATTTGCTAGGGTTGCCATACCAAAGTTGTACATACTGAATGACTTAAACAGCACAAATTAATTTTCTTACAATTCTGGAGGTTAGAAGTCTGAGATCAAGGTATCAGTAGGGTTGGTTCCTTTGGAGGCATTTCTTTTTGGTTTGTAGGTGGGTATATTCCCTCTTTGTCTTCACATGGTTTTTCCTCTATGTGTGTCTGTCCTAATTTCCTCCTGTGATAAGGACATGATTCATATTGGATTAGGGTACACTTTAATGATCTCATTTTACCCTAATTACTTCATTAAAAACCCTATATCTAAATACAGTCACATTCTATCTAATTATCTATTTGTTTACCTATTTATTATTTTATTGTAAGAACACTTAACATGAGATCTTTCCTCTATACATTTTAACTCTATGTTATTATTGAATATAGGTGCATTATTGTAAAAAAGATCTTTAGAGCTTATTGATCTTATTTAACTCAACTTTATGTCTATTGGTAAATAGCTCTGCATTTTCCCCTCTCTCCAGTCTCTAGCAACAATCATTCCAAGTCTTTTGTATGCTGATTTTGTATTCTACAACTGAATTTATATATTAATTCTACCAGTTTTTTATGGAATCTTTGGGCTTTTCCACATATTAGATCATGTTACTTGCAAAAAGGGATGTCTTTGAAATTTTCCATCTCTGCTGGAGTTCTCATTTTGTTCATGTATTATTCTTTTGACTTCAGTGAATTTCTAGATGACAACTCTTTTGAATTCTCTATTAGGTAAATCATATAACTTTATTTCATTTTGGTTTGTTTCTGGAGATTTCTCTTGTTTCTTTGTGTGGAATATCTTTGCTTGATTCATCATTTTTCTTGACCTTCTACATTAGTGTTTACATACTAGATCTCTCCTATCTTCAGATAAGACTGACTTCTTGTAGGAGAGTATGTCCACCAATCAGACTGGCCAGCAATTCTGCTGGCCTCTCGCAAATCTTCCCCTCCTGAGGGAGAAGCAGGCAGCAGTAGGTTTGGTAGTTTTGTTATGTGCAGCCAAGGTGAAGTGTAGCCCTAACTGCCATCCCCATTCTTTGTCAAGCTGCTTAACTGTGGCCTATAGACCTGACTGAGCTCCAAGACTGACAGGGCAGAGGCCACAGTTCTAGAAATCCCCTCAGAGAAGGTGAGTTATTGACACAGGGCTCTGTCCCTCCCTGGGGTGGGAGAAAGCTGAGATCTGGACTTGTTCATTCTTTTTTTTACTGAACATGTATGGTATTTGTGAGCCCAATCTCCTGTCATTTTCCCTCAGGCTGTTAGGCTGTGGTGGACCTGTCTAAACTGGCAGAACTGAGGACTGTTCTCAGGGAATGCACCTCAGAAAATTTGGTGCAATGGAAGGCAAACCAATTCCTTCCCCCCTTCTGAGATAAACAAGGAGCCAGGAATTCTCCTTCTGACTACATAGCGCTGCCCTAGGGGAAGGGTCTCCAGGAAGAAGATGTCCTGGATCTTCTTGTTGGCACCAGTGAATCTGTTTTCATAGTTGCCCAGCATGCAGGAGACTTTCACTTAGTTTCTATATTTCTCACCAGGAGAATTTATTTTGAATTGTTGAATTCAAATTGTTGAATTTATGTTGAATTGTTGACTAATTGGTGTTTTTGTAGGCAGAAGGATGGTCTACGACCTCTGCTCTGCCCTCCTGCTCTGATGTCACAAATGTCATCATATTGTGAGGTACTGGGAGTTAGGAATTCAATAAATGAGAGAGGCACAGTTCAGCCCCTAACACTTGTCTGTACTTCCAACAGCTCTGAACTAAATGCTCTTCTCTTTTCTCTGCCTTGCAACTGTAGGATCTGACTTGAAGAACTGTCTCTGATTTTGTGTCAAATTATGCTTGAGATACCTTTTTATGCTAAAACACACCAGTATTTTTTCTCCCATATGCCAAACCTGTACTTAGCCCATGGCTTCTGAATGAGCTTGGTGTTTCTCTGTTGGTGTTTGTGTATGTGTTTGTTTGTTTTCTCAAGTTAGTGGACCACAAGGTCCATAAGAACAATGTGGACTTTATTTTTCTTTTACAAAGCTGTATTCCAGCACATGTGGTGATTATAATCTTCCAATCACTGGGCAATAGGAATGTAATGGTGAAAACAAACAGATGCTCCTTATTATTAAAAAATAAATTACATAGTGAATTCCAATAACCTGCTATTTTAGTCATTCATTCAATAACTGTTTACTGAATACCTACTTTATTTTGTGCCATGGGAATATGTCAGTGAACAACACAAAATTTCCTGGTGTTCTGAAGAATATGTTCTAGAAAGAAAGCAGATAATAAAGCAAATATGTATACCATGAGTGGAGACAATAAACCATTTATCTCTGCAGATGAAGAGGGTTCCAGAGACAGAAAAGGAAATGGGAAGGCTAAGTTGGAAATACATTTGACAGGTCCAAGAATCAGCAAGGAGTCCACTGTGGTTGGAACAGCATGAGTGAAGGAGAAAACAAGAGGAAATGAGGTCAGCGAGGCAGGCCAGGGTCTATCATGTGTGGCTTAGGATTTCATCCTAACTGTGATGGGAAACCATGAGAGAGTTCAAAGCCTTGGAATGACACAATCTTTTACTGTACAGAGAATTGCTTTATGAACTATTGCCTTCTCAGAATGTTCCTTAGAGGATTGGCTAAGAATTAGTGATTCTCCAGAAACTTGACATTTCTGGCTGATACTTCTTATATATCAGGCCCTGTACTGGTAGCTAGAACTCCTGGAATGTGTTCCCAGATTTGCAAATCCCTTTTTTAGGGACTTTGGCAAGGCCAGTCTTTCCGGCTTAACAATAACTCTTCACACTCAGGTATTCAGGAAAGCATGAAAAGTGGAGAGGAAAGAGAGCAGAACACTTACACGAATTTTCTGACTCTCAAGTCTCGAGTGTGAATTTGGTATAAATAAGTTCATATACAGAAAGAGTTTGGGTCCTTTCCACAGTTAAAAAAATCAGTAAGTCCTTCTTTGGAATATTTTCTGAAGGTTTAATGATTAGTGTAGGCAAAATTAAAGGTCCACCTAACTCTGTGTAAAGCAAAACTAACCCTCAGTTTTGTTTTACCTATAGGCATTTGAATGGCCCCAAGATTAGCATGTTTAATACATATGTTTTACTTCTTCACACAGTTGATCTATGGATAAAATATTTTTGAATCTATCAAAATGTTAAGAGAATTACTGGAAAATTCAGGGAAGGACACCTCAATACATGACTATTAATGAAATAAGATTTAGAAGAGAATTCAAGGAGAATTGTATTCTCTGACTAGTTTTTTAGAAGGGTTGTATTTGGATTTTGAATGTACTTTCATTGGATTGAATTTAGGATGATCCATTCATATGGGATGGCAGTGAGGAAAATGAAGCTATGTCCTTTTGTTTCAGGAATGATGGTTTAGGCATAAAGCCACAGGTTTCTTGGGATATCTCAGTTTCTTCACATTAAGATCAGATCTCCTAAGTACTCAATAATAATCTACATAGCACTCTCTATGTTTTAAAAAAATTTAAAACAGTGTCTGAGTCCTTTCCCACCTGGACTTATTTGGGATATATTTTGTTGTTTCTTAAAAAGTTATGAAGTGCAAGTTTAGGATTTCCTAATAAATGACCTTTTACAATGACTTCCTGTTATTATTTTATTTTCTCCTGGGAACAGAAGCCATGACATACACTCACTGTGTGAGGTTGAATAAACCATTCTACTTTAGAATTACTCATCTTGGGGCTCAAAGCCAATGTGGCATATTTGTTATTTTGAATTAAAGTTGCTGGAGAAACAGCTGATGAAGGAATTAGAGGGCTTACTTTCTTCTCCCCAAAAGGAGGAAACAAATCTTCTGTATGAAGTATGCCTTCTTGTACCAGGAGAAAAGGAGACATCTTATCACTACAGACAAAGTTTTGAGGTCTATATCTCCTAAGTAAATAAACTCTGCTAAATTTCTCACTAAATTGATGGCATTGTCCAAAATTTCTTCATCTAGTAAGTTCCTCACAAATGTTTTGTCCATTTGCCTAAAGAAGTATATAAACCTCATGATTGATCATTCCACAGTTCCCATAATCTCAAAGCCTCTATATGTACAAAATTAAGTTGGTCTTTTTTTCTCCTGCTAATCTGCCCTGCATCAATTTAATTATTAGACCAGCCAAAATAACTGAGAGGGATATAAGAAAATTATCCCCTCCCCCACATTAATTGTGAGATCATAATTAGAATTATGAGTAAGGTCTCTCTGCCTGTTTCAGACTTCTCTGGGGATGAGCCTATGTAAAATTATGTGAAACATTTTTATTGGCTCCTTCAGTTTGAGAAGCTAGTGTCTGATACGAGCATTAAGCATCCCCAATCTAGTCTTTCTCTTTTTTCTTTTATGTTGGTGACCTCAACTCACTCCCCTATCACCTCACTTCAGAGCCTGATCATGCCTGGCAGCTAATGTATACCTTGTGAATTGACCAAAGAAGGGACTGATGTTGAGAGAACTTATGGACAAGCAGGTTGGTATTTAAACTTTAAAATTAAAAGCAAATAACCAGGCAAAGTTTCAATTTTTCGTTCTTCAATCTCTTGTTTAGTATTGTAAACTATATAGGTACTGATTTCCTGATTAGGAGAGAAGGAAAATAAGACTGACCAAGAGAGCAATCATGTTTAAACAAAGAATATTAGAACTATCTAAAATGCATTTACAATTCAATCTTTGAAGCTGGATGAATTGTAATTACAGATGGGTAAATGCCTATTTAATTTCAATGTACCCTTTCCTGGGAATAGACTGATCATAGAAGGGGGTGCACTGGATAGAATACAAAGAAGGCAGCCTTGAGGAGAAAGAATTTGGTGGTATGTCAGGGCAAAATTCAGGGAGAAGATACTGTAACCCTGAATAGTGTTATTTGGAGGATTTGACCATTGGACAGATCTCTGATATTGGTTTAGACTCATCAGCCTGTTAAATCTAGGCAACACAGCCACTGACTCCTTCACTGAATTCCCTCCCATCCACCCAATTCATCTATGCTTGCCCTGGTTTCTATGCTGCTTTCTTACAAAGAGGATTTTCTGATCAGCTACTGTCTTATGCTACATGACCTGATGGGTATTCATCTCTGGATAAACTAAGAAAATGACCATCTGACTCTTGTGAAATCAGTTAAGGTGAATCTGTCCTAAGGAAACAAGTTCCTTCATGAAAGGGTGGGAAAGCTGAGCTTTGGGGAACTACACATTCAAAGACCTGACTCTGGATCCCCACCCTGCGTCTGGTCTCTTTCTCATTTTGTAACTGTTACAAGTATAAAAGGATTATAAACACTGCAGAGAGATCTACTAAGAATTCATCACTATTTTTAATCCACCATGGTCAGAAAATGCACTTTTAATTATTGCATGATTTTGCATCAATATTTACTTATAAACACAGTAACAGATTTTTGGTGATAAAGTTTATTATACGTGTTTTCAATTATTCCCTGGATATTTTCTATATGGTTAGTTAACATAATGAATATTTTAAAATAAAATATCTATAAAAAAGAGGAAGAATATTAGTTATTGGATATTGGATCCTTATTCTTTATGAGCACCACATTGCTACTTCACAATGACAATTCTAAAGCATACTTTATTTTTGAGCTGTAATTCATATCACAAGTAGCTATCGTTGTTTAAAAAATGTCCTGCAAAGGAAGGAGAGGGATCATTATCATACCAGATGCTTCCCATCCATAGTAGGAATGTGCAAAAGGTTTTTATGAGCCAGACTCCATAAGCACACAGGATAGGAAGCAAAGAGCATTATGTTCAAATGACAGCATAAGAAGAATGTTGGTCTAGGGAATGCTGGAATTAGACTAGAGGACAAGAGCCAAGGCTCTGTTCCTGTTAGGGATCATAAAACCCGTAAGTGAGCAACTTCAATTTTCCAAAAATAAAAGGTTTTTCAAAGCAAGGAATAATAGAGTATTAAAACTTTCTCTTTACTCTAATTGCTTAGAATGCATGATGTCATGTACTTGCACCCACTCCTCAATACAGGCATAAGGAAACTTCAACATAATTTCTCTTGTTACTGCTACCAGCCTTTGTGAAAATAAATTGAGTATTTACTATGCCAAAACCTGAAAAACCCCAAAACAAAACCAGTACAGTGTGGTAGTGGTAATGGAAGACTTAATAAGATCAATGAGAATATAATCTTTATTCTGAGACACATGACTTTGGGCTTCCACTACCTATTTCACTGACAAATACATTGGGCATCTAGATTTTGAAAACAAAATTACGAAGTGGGATCAATAAATATACATGGAATGAATGACTAAATAGCAAGTCATATTAATTCACTATTTTTAGTAATCATACAGAACATCTGTTTACTTTCATTTGACTCACTATATAATCATATTACATAACTTGAAGTAGTTGATACAAATGGACAGAATACTGAGTTGATCATCATGAAAACTCTTCTAGAATGAGTTCTACCTAATTCTATCTAGTTTTGTGAACTTGGGCTATTCAGTTTTTCTGGGTTTCATTTTTCTCATGTATAAAATGTGGAGATTTGCTTAGATTGATGTTTCTATAAGTAAATATTGCAACACTGGTCCAAGGATATATTTCAAAAATATGTCTTAGATCACAGTCATTTGGAAATTGCTATTTTTTTGTTACCTCTTTGAATAACAACAAGTTAAAGGTTCTTGAGAAGTACTGAAATAAATATCTTTAATTTATCTGTTAATTGACTTTTTTTGTGGGGGAGAGGTAATATATTGGCTGTTCTCTGCAACTCTGAGAGAATTTTTGATTGGACTTTATGGAAATCTTCCTTGTTTTTGCACATTCTTTTATGTCCAATGCCATGTGGAGATAGAATAAGTAGGTCAAGATTATGGTCTTCTAGGCAATAGGATCAAATAAGATAGAGATAAAATTCAATGTTATGAAGGGTGGCAATTGTAGACTAACATTTTCTTTGAATTTTAATGGGCATGAGACTTGAGAAGCAAATGGTTCTGCTCAGAGTGGGGGAAGTGGGTCAGCCAAGGGGAGGGTCCATGGGTAAAATGCCTTTTGACCTGAGCACCAATGGGTTTTTCAATAATTTACCATGTAGGAAAGAATAGTCTAGGTATCAGGAAATGGCACAGAGGCATAAAATCCCAAACTATGTGAAATAATTCTGCTGTTATGGCATCTAGGAATGGAGACTACCTGGGGACAGCAGAGCAGGAGTTAATTTTGGAAGTTGAATAGAGACTTGCTTGTCATGTGCTTTAAGTCCCATTTTATAGCATCTGAGATTTATCCTATAGGTCATAGGAAATCATCCTTAGAGTGATTTTTAGTCAGAAGAACTGCAAGTAAGTATTTTATAAAGGGAATTACAGACAAAATAAAAAGGGGAAGAGAATTCTGGAGCACTAAGGAACATAGGCGGGCAGAGAGACCAGCAGGGACACTAATTATGATTCTATTGAAATGGCTGAAGTAAGAGATAATAAAAAGTTGAATAATGACAGAGGCAAACAAATGAGATGGAAGAAACAGATTGAGGGAAATTTCAGAGTTCAGCTGGCTGTGGGAAGTAATTGGATATAGGCAAGAGAAAAAGGAATGAAAAATGACTCTACAATTTCAGCTTGGTCAAATATTGTGTGATTATAAAATTAATCAGGATAGCAATTTAGAAGAATGAACTGTTTTTTATAGATATTAAGTTGAACTGGGGATTCTATCACATAGAATCATTTTTCTATAAAAACACAGCCGTTGGGTTTTTGTGTTTCCAAGTTCAACAATGACTTAACTAAAAACTATTTTCTTTTAAAGGAGATTCACTATCTACAAAAATATATATTATTCCAAACTGAAATTTGGTAAGTAGTCAATACATTCTTGTCAACAAAACACAGCATTTTATTATATATTTATTTATTTATTTATTTATGTATTTTTTATTTTACCTCTATAAATCCATTTGGTTTTCATTCAGTCAAAAGCTCTTCTTCCAGTCATGGCTGATCCTATATACAGTAATGTCTCAGTAGATGTTTATGAAATTATTTCTACCTTCTAGGAGGAAATAGTACAGACATCAACTATTTTTATTACTTTTCTAAATCTAATCCTAAATTTGATCTTTAACACTAAATAATATTGCTGTTTATAGATGAAAAATATTTGTACTTAAAGTCAAGGAATGAGATTCAGAAACATCTTTGTATGTCAGTGATAACTAGAATTTTTTAAAGACTAATCAATATTTTCAGTGTCCGTGCTGGCAACAGTTGTATAGAACTTAAAGATTTTAAAAAGAATTATTTTTGCAACAACCTTTTGAAGTATAGGGTTCTTTTATTTTGAGGAGGGAAAAGAACACCCTTCAAGAGGCAGGATGTGAAAATTAGCATGACCCAAATTGTTTACAGAAAAGCAGTCTACACCTCCCTGATTAGGTCAGAAAATTTGCCTTTACCTGGGACAGCTGCATTCTGTTAGCACTAGGAACAAATTGTAGAGATTATGGTCACTGAACTGTGACCACCTTCTCATTTTGAATTTTTTTGTCTAAAAGGACTAGAAATCCAGAAACTGAGTTGGTGGATAAGGAGGTGTTGCTAGATGTAATATATCAAAGGAAGGAAACACAGGGCACACCTTAAAAATTATTATCAAACAGCTACACATTCTAAGATGAACACAACTGTGGTCAGCAACTCCTGACAATTTTTTTTATATTCTTCCTACTGAAAAAAAAAAGGGTAAAAATGGAATCATCTTACGATAGGAAAGAGACAATCTTTCTCCCCCCCAATTCCCACAACTGTTGTATTGAAGGCAGCTCCATGAAATTGTTTTGAAATAAATTTTTAAGCTTTGGAAGGCAGGTACTTGTAATAGTTGTTCCATGATTCTGGAATTAAAGATAAAAGGTTGTTGAGTTGAAGTCTTCAGATTTTCCAGATTTCTAAATATGTTTTGTTGCATCTGGAAGAAATTTTGTATCCTTGAGAAAATGCAATGCAAAAATGAGTTAAGACACAATGTCCCTTTATGTCAGAACAAAACAATGTTAGTTCCCTAGTTGAAACAGAGGGCAGGAGAGTCAGGTTGTGGTCTCTGAGATCTAGAGACCTGGTGTCGCTGTGCCTTTCTCCCTTCCTTAGAAAGGCTGTGCCTATCTCCCTGTGGCATCTGTCTACTTTAGAGGAGGCAGGTTTTGAGTAAAAATCACACGTATTCTGGGCTGGTGCCCCAGGAGCCATGGAAGCAAAAGAATACACTTGTCTAGAAACAGACCTTGGGATATTTAAATGTGTGGGTTAATTTTTTATTCACATTAATAACTGGAATATCTCCCCCCAACCCCTCCCCCGCCCTTTTACTGTCTATTTCTGCTCTGAATTGTGGGCACAGAAATCCCTGCAGGCACATCGCCCAGCACGCATTGCAGGGCAATCCCATAAGGAACAGTTAAATTTGCGGCATCTGAGTTCCTGATCCTTTTCCAACATGGGAGGTGTGAATGTCTGTATAAAACATGCTATGTTCACGTTCAACTTCATATTCTGGGTAAGTGTTTTTCTTTAATTATTAATTTTATGCAATAAACGGGACCTTAATATGAATGAGAACATAATCATAAATAAGAACAGGCCCTGCAATAGAGAAATAGGAGGATGAGGAAGTGTAATTTCCATTTACTTGTTTGAATTTGTTTGTTCTTTCTTTGGTTGTTTCAGTAATTGCAAATGAGCCAATGACCCAAAAAAGGTGCACTTCAGGATCTGTGAGGATAAACATTTTATAAATGTTTTGATGTTATTGCAAAAACAATCAGGAGAAAACATATCCCTTCACTAAAGGACAGTTATTGTTAATTCTAAGTCATGTAAGCCTCCCTAGGATCATGTGGCAAAAACCTGGTCTGATTCCATCCGGAGCCCACCCCTGAATCCTACCCTTTAATTTTGGGTTTGAGATAGGTGAATGGTGGAGTGTAAGATCATAGACCTGAGAAGGGTATCATTCTCAGAAACCTAAAGCAGAAACAATGGATTATAAAAAAGTTGAGAGGAAACAATTAAATTAATCAGGAAATGATTAAACTAAGCCAGTGGGTATTGAAAACTATTGTTTTGATGTGTCATCACCCCATTTCTTATTCAGCAGGATTTTATTTTAGGAAGTTCTTAATGTTTCTATTGAAAGTTCATTGATATAAGACATAGCACCCAACACTGGAAAAAGGGGGAAACAACGTATGAAGAGGACAGGCTGGGATGTTGGGAAATTGATGTAATTATGCTAGTACATATTGTACAATTAAGATGATTCAAAAGTAAATCAGTGGAAATAGCCAAAAGCACTGAAATGAAAAAAATCATTTTGCATACTGGATAGAGAAGTAGCTTATGTAGTATAATCAGGAAATAGTTCCATTTTGTTTTCGTATCTGGTTACCTTTAATAAATAGGCAGCTGGTAGCTATGTATTGGTAAATTTCTATCCTATTAAAATAATGATTGATCTAATTAAATTTAACTACAGGAATATGGCCTTAATGTGTAATGACTTTACATTCAATGGCCAGTAGCCGTAATACATATAGATGGTATGTTGGTGAAGTAAATAAATGAGTGTGTAAATAAATAGAATAAAGAAGGTTTGCTCTCTGTAGTTACTTTCCATAGAAAAAATGAACTACTTTTACAAATATTAAATGAAACTCATGAATATAAGCTTTGTTTTTTTTTAAGTTAGTCCTTATAAATTTCTCCCCTTGAAATATTTAAAACTGGTTAAGCATTGAGAGTAGAATATAAACAAAGAAGTACCTGTGTCCTCTAGTTGGTTTTGTTTCTAGCTTTTTATTACATAGAATTTCAAATGTCCTCAGAAAGACAGAGAATAATCCAGCTCTTCATCCAATCCCAACAGTCTTGAAACCATACCCAATCTTTCCCTATCCATGCTCTCACCTTCCCCATATACCATATTATCTTGAAGCAATTATCAACATGTAATTTCATCTGTAAGCATTTTTGTATTTATCTCTAAAAGGCGATTCTTTCAAAATGTAAACACAATGCAATTATCACATTTAAAATAAGAATTTTTTAAAGAGATTTTATTAATTTATTTTTCCCTAGAAGAACTGGAGTGCAGGTCAAAGGTGTGGGGATGATGTAAGAGGATTTCACCAGAGATAGAGTGGGGAGCAGAACAGGTGGACTGACTGAAATACACTGCTGAGGGGAGCAGCACAAGAGAAAGGAGAGGTCGGCTGTGCCATGTGGGTTAGCTCCCTGGTGGGGGATCGAATTGAGGCCATCGTGGTGGGCCCTCAAGGTGGTAGTGCTGAGACTTAACCCCTAGGCCACCAGGGAGGCCCTTTAATAACAATATTTTATCCATTGTTGAATCTCCATAAAGGTTTCAAATATCAATTGCCTCATAAATGTTCCTGTACAGGTCAGAATCCAATTAATTGAATTTGTCCAATAACTTCAAATTAGCTGCTTGATAAATATCTTTTATATACTCTGGTTTCTCTTCAGACCATATAAATCTTTTGCCCTTTGATCTCTATCGTTTCTGCTAATTTTGATTTTTATTTCCTCCCTTTATCTTCTTCCCTTTTTCTCCTACCTTGGAGTTTAGTGTATTGGTGTATATTGTTTGTCTTACTGCATTTCTCAAGGTCTGGATTTTGCTATTTGTGTACCCACGGTGGAGTTTAACATGTTCTTCTTCCTTCCACACTATCTTTAATTTAGTAGTTGCATCTGGTAGCTTGATACGATTCAGGTTATAATTATCTGGAAATATTTTACAACTGATTTGTGTTCTTTCATCAGGAGACACATATGTCTGACTGTGTCCCTTTTTGTGATGTTAGCAACTATTGATTCTCCAAAACCTAAATCCATTAAGAATTTTAAATTGATGATATTCTAATTTATCATTTTTCATATTTATTAGTTTGAATACTTTCAATAAACAGAAATTTCTCATTTACTGATTGGTTACCAGTGGTGTCCAATCTTTATTTCAAAAGATGGCATCAATGCTTCTTACTCTTTACATAACAGATTTCAAAATAATGAATTAGTTACATGGTATCATACAATAGTGATAATAAAGCCTATTGTTAAGTGTACTTATGAAATAATAGATTTAAATACCATCACAATTCTTATCCTCAGATGTACCCACACCATTTTTGGGTCATAGGAACATCTTCAAGTTGGCTCTTGAGTTCTTTTGAGATGATCCTAGTAACTTTGATAACTTCTTCATGATTTAGTAAGTCAAGATGCTCCATGCTCACTTGCCTAATCTTGCCACAGAATCAGACTTTTTTCTTCTAAGAAGTCTTGACATCTGTGTTTGTTTCTTTTTAAATTACCACCAGTGTGTTGACACAATATGTTATCTATTTAAACAAATAAAAAATGTGAATATGTTAGTGAATTCATGGTTCCTATTTTATTTTTTAAAAAAGATTTATTTTATTTATTTATGCATATATGAACTGGGGTATAGACCAGAGGAGTGTGTGTGTGTGTGTGTGTGGGGGGGGGTGACAGGATTCATCAGAGACAGAGTGGGGAACAGATCAGGCATATTTACTGAAATACACTCCTGAGGGGAGCAGCGGGTGAGACAGGAGAGGTCTGCTATGCCACATGTGGGTCAACTCCCTGGCCAGGGATCAAACTCATGCTGCAGTGGCTGCCAATAGCTTGATCGTGCTGAGACTAGCTCCTGTGCCACCAGGGAGGCTCCATAGTTCCTATTTTTAAAAGATGTCTCAAAGTACTCAAACCAGTACCAACTCTGAAATTATAAAACAGTTATAACTCTGTGATATAAAAACAGCATATAATGTGCATGCTAGTGGTTATTGTGACGTCAGAGGTCAGTGTTTTTTAATGGCTAATTAAGAATTTGGAATATATATGAATTTTCAAAGGAAGTGATAGAGTATCTAAAGAAAGGATTATGTGGCAGTGTAGTGGCAGGAAGGGCATGGTGCAGGTTTTCTGATCCGGCAGACGGGTAAAGGAGAGTCTTGGAGCCCTCAGTGGCTTTAACAGGCATTTATTGAGCTGTTACATGTAGAGCAGCAACCAGGTGGGGGGGGTGCAGGAGGCCAAAAGGCCTCCTAGCCCCTGGCAAGTCTTCATTCTGGGCTGCTTCTGGCTTCTTTTTTCCCCTTCTCTCTCCTGCTTCTCTTATGCTTCTGCTTCTCTCTTGGTGACTGTCTCAATACTTCTCCCATGCCCACAGAAGTAAACAAGACAGCTTACAACAATGTAACAACTGCAGGTGCCCCATCAGGCAGAGCAATGCTAATGGTGAGAGGGCAGAAAAGCCTGAAGACCCATTTACCAAACATTTACCCTACAGGCAGGTTCAGGATTCTGTATTCAAGATGAGAGCTCAAGGTGAGTTGTACTGTATCATGCTATATTCAGGTGTTATCTCTGCTTTCTGATTATTTTATGGTTACCATTATCTCTTTGTTTTTATGATAATGAAAACAAAGTTTTTCTGGTGATATAGATGTAACTTAAATATTTCTAAATTCTTGTGGAGTAGAAGGCCTTGCACCTCCCATTCGCTAATGATGGGACCTGCAGTCTCATATGAGACATCTCCAAATGGAATCTTTGGAAGAGCAGTAACTGTAAAGACCGCTGGTAACTCCTCAGCCAACAGGTGACATCGCTATCTTAATTCAAAATCAAGACAGCACCAGAGTCTCTGAGATTAGGGAAACATTTCTATTTTGACTCTTTTACCTCCAACACAGAGCATTCCCAGTTGGAATTTTACAGTCCTTAATAGGAAATTAGCAATTTGTCATATTCTTAATGTTTACTTAAGCAAAATTTTAACGGTCTCACTGATGTGGGCTTTTTGATAGATATCGTGGCCCTATGTTTTCAAATGCATTCTTTCTGGTGTAACTTGCAAAACTAAGCCTTTGCAAAGTAGGTCCAGATGTTGAAATATCACTAAGATATGCATATAGTCATTTACACTAAACATACCCATTTCTTTTGTGAAAGAACTTAAGATACATCACATAAGTATGCACTGATTTTCACTTACTAGAATTAGCAATTAAAAAAAAATATGAAAGTGAAAATCATTCCCAATCTCTCACACTACAGTTTGATGCAAATTAGGGTGAATTGGAGATGCTATGACAAATGATAGGTACAAAGCCTATTGCCAATTCCAAGTGGGGTAAGATAAAAAGAAGAAATCAAACTATACAGCCAGATCAGTAACTGAAAGAAGTCAAGGCGTGAAGAGATTTGAAGAGAGCAAAGGAAGCTAGAACTTGGACAGAAGTTCATTTTGATGTTTGTCATTGTTTTTTTGTGTGGTACGCAGGCCTCTAGATTGGATGTGCAGAGAGGAATTAGAAGAGCTGAGGCAAAGCAGATATACCTGAGATAGGGGTACATTTAAAAAAGAGGACTCAATTCTGTTATTCTGCCGCTTAATGAAATAATGACTTAGCTATGCCCAAAATGTGTCATCTTTGTAAATGCAGCTGTTGCCTGTCACTGTGCATCAGTGTGGAGCTGTGACAATGACAAAGGCATTGGTGCCCGGGGTTGAGTGCTCAGGCTTAACATTAACTCAGCAACTTCCTCACCAGCTTGGTGAAATTGGAAATGACATCTCTCTCCTGCTTTAGTGGGTTTATCTGCAAAATTGGGGAAAGTAGTGGTAGTTTCCACGTAAGAGGGTTGTTGTGAAGAATAAATGAGTAAATATACAAATAATGCTAAATAAACATTTAAAAAATGGTATTTCTGCCAACACTGTATAGATATTTTTTATGAGACAGCAATATGAAAGAGTGATGAATAAACTCCAATGTTGGATTTTGAAATAGAAGAGGAAATAAGATAGCAAGACTTATGATAAGGCAGAAATGCTTTTATTATAAATTGGGGGAAAGGAAAGACAGTAGATTATGTAAATAGACAGACTGAGATGTGAACCCTGAATCCACTAATAGGCTTTGTGACCAGAACCATGTTCCTTGTCTTTTCTGTGCCCCAATCTCTGCATTTGTGATGTGAGAATGATAATTTATCTGGCAGGATTAACTGCGAAAATAAGTTGCGTTATGAAAACCTAAACCAAGGAATGATACACAGTAATCGCTCTAGTTTTCCATTGTTTTTAAAGTATTGGATTCTAGTATGATATTTGGATGTAGTGCCAGGATGTAGTGCCAGGAGAGGCACAAAGCAGGTTTCTTTATGATTCGAGCAGACAAGGTGGGTAAAGGAGAGTCCTGGAGCACTCAGTGGGTTTCTCAGGCTTTTATTGAGCTTTTACATGTAGAACAGCAACCAGGTACATGGCAGGCGGGGGAGGGGGGCAGGAGGCCAGTAAGCCTCCAAACCACCCCCCCGCCCCCCATGTCATCGCTCTGGGCTTCTCTCTCCTGCCTCTCTCCTGCTGCTTCTCCTGCTTCTTCTGCTTCTTCTCCTGGAGACTGTTTCAATACTCCTCCCATGGTCCACAGAAGTAAACAACACAACAATGTAACATCTGCAGGTGCCCCATCAGGCAGGGCAATCCTAATGGTGGGAAGGCAGAAAAGTCTGAAAACTATTTACCCTACAGTGGATTTTTAAAAATTAAATCTGTTTTTGATCTGACTCTGATTCTTTTCTGGCCTCTTGGTGCAAGGAATCTGTGGGACTGAAGGGACATGCTCATTGTTAAGCCTGGCCTCCTCTTTACATACAAGGGGCCACAAATTTTCCTGCCTGAATAGCCCCAAACTGCTTCCAGGATCTGTACTGGCCTTTCTCCAGGCATGAACAAGGGAGTTGTGCTTGGAATGTGGGGGACATTGTAAGCAGTTTGGGCTTAGAAGCAGAGGAGTCCACACCCATTCCTGATAGGTCTCAGAGTTCAAGACAGAACCTGGTGAAGGAAGAGGTTGGGGCTGACTCCCTTGATTGCCCCCTGTGCTAGCAAACACCAAAGAGTCTCAGAATCCTAAGTCAAACCTGGTCTTCCAGGTTATTAATCGAGTACATCTGTCACAGTAGGAAGCTAGAACACATTTTGTGTATGTTTATTACCTGGAGTTGTAACTTCTCAATATAGAAATCTATGGTCTATGGACTGTTACTGGAATTCTCGCCTGAAACCCTGCATAGGTATGTATAGGTCTGCAAATGTTTCTTTCATGAATGTTGTACTTTTGAAACAAAGTAAAAAAAATTCTTGAATTTTTGCCTCCTTCTATGATTCAGAAATGTTAGGTTGTTCCTCAGATTCTCAGCAGTTTGTATATTTAGAAGTTAAGTAATTTAGGGATGTTATACTTCAGTGCAGGAAAGATTACCTAAAGTGCATTTACCTAGGTCCTGTTTGTGTCAGAAAGAAATGTTGATATCTTTCTTCTAAATTTAGTGCTACTTAGTTAGAATTTGAAGTAGTTGTGCTTTTCCTGGCTTACTTATTAGTTCTAGAAGAAGTACAAGAATGCAATGATGGAGACAGTTCACTTAGTGTATTTAATACTCATGAGTACAATAAACATCATTCATTTGGGATTGAAGATAGGAAAACCTTGATGTCAGAAACTGCTCAGAATCACAGTTTCCAATTTATTCCACTGATTTAGAACATCAGAAAATCAGATATTGTATGACGAGTGGGAGCCATCTCAGTAACCAGCCTGACTTTAAGCTAAGCACACAGTAGAAGATACAGGGACCTCTCCTCTGGCAGGTGATCTGAGAATTTCCACAACCCATGCTGTTTACTAGGGAGTGAGGCAAAGTACATACCTTACTCTCAACGAATAATAAATCAGAATAGTTCTCTTCTAATTCAAGAATGACTAAGGGAAAATGTAACCTAAGACCTAAAAACAAACACTAACAAGTGAAAAGTAATGTAACCTGATGCCCTCCAATTAGCACAGATCCTTGAAAAAAATACCCCAGCATCATGAGAAAATGTATCAGAAAATTAGTATACCCCAGCAATACCAGAAAATGACTCTTCATTAAACAGTAATTTGAGGCCAGAAGAGAACTTAAAGTTAACTGGAAAATCAGAGAATGAGAGGAAAAGGGAAATGGATAAAATAAAATACTTCAACAAGAAACCCAGTGACAGAATTAAAATCCATTGTAGTAATCATATAAAGTAGAGATGGTGATACAGAATTCCAAATTGAGAAGCACTCCCAGAAGAAAGTAAGAAAGAGATAAATGATTTGGAAAAGGATAATTGAGACAGAGAACAGAGAATTGAACTCCAAAGCTATTTGCAATCCTGAAAAAGAGGACAAAATCAATTGAGCCAAAATAACAATCAAATTAAAATTGAACTAATTAATGTTTAAAATTTCTCACAAGCAACAAGCAAATTTGTACTGTCTACATTCTCTTACTATTGTACAATTAAACTAGACTTAAATGTGCAATAAGAAAACAAACTTAAAACTTGACAATAGAGGGCCTCCCTGGTGGCACAGCGGTTGAGTGCTGGGCTGCAAAGCTGCCCGCAGCCTCTGCAGCGCCGGTTAGATCCCCAGCCCCCAGCAAGGGTCCCACATGGCGCGCAGACCTTTCCTGCTGCGCCCGCTGCTCCCCTCAGCAGTGTATTTCGTCAGTCTGCCTGTTCTGCTCCATGCTCTGGCTCTGGCGAATTCTCTCACCCTCCTGTACTTCTGACTGTACCCAGTACTTGTATAAATAAATAAATAAATCTTTAAAAACAAAACGAAACTTGACAATAGAACCAGCATTTGATGGTATTAGTGTTCCAGATCTGGGTCCCTCTAATAAGTGTGTGGTAGTATCTCATTGTAGTTTTGCTACTCCTTTTTATGTATTTATTTTTTAAAGAAATATACTTTTAATGTAATTTATTTATTTGTATATATTTTACATCAGGTATGGTCCCCATAAAATTTTCACCATCAGTCCACCTGTGCACCATCACCTTAGTCCCTTGTGCTCCTCCCACCCTCGTTTTGATCCCTCTCCCTCCCCCTTCCCTACAGAGTGTCTCTGATTTATAGTTATCTGATTATTTTTGTTTAGTTCTGTCATGTTTTTTTTGTTCCCCTATAGTCCTTCTATAAGTGAAACCGTCTGATATTTTTCTTTTTCCTTTTGACTTATGTCACTGAGAATAGTCCCTTCTAGCTACTCCTTTTAAAAATTATCAATGTTACAAGTAATTTTCAAGGATTGAGAAGACAAAAATTATGATTTGAGGGGCAAATGTGGTGGATTTCATGAGATTACTGAATGGTTTGAAGTCTAAATACATTGAAAGATTAAACTAAAAAGTCACACAGAAACAAGAAGGATTTAAAAGCTATCATACCCTTAGTCTCTAAGATTCGTACAGTTTTCTCATTGATGGATTCATAAATAAATATCAGATAATAATAATAGCTATTTGGATGTTTTATACTTTCTCAGTTAAAGGTAAAAGTCAAAGTGATTATTAAGACAATCAATGTAAATCTATTTGTAAACAGGAGAGACAAAATAACTAGGTTGAAATCCAATAAACAAAAAATCCAACTCTTAGAAAATTGTGAAATATTACATTGACATTTAAATGCTATAAAAGGTGAAAATTCCATAGGGTCTCATTATCACATGACAAATTTTTACAAACTTACTAAGAAAGAACTACTAAAACAGGTAGTTAATTCCATCTGCAAATGAAATTTGTAGAAAAAGGCAGAAGAAATAAAGAGAGTTTTCAGGCTCCAAAACTGTTTTTCTTTTTTTCCAAAGGTGTGTATTTTATAGTTGTATGTGAGTGTACATGCTAATAAGAATTCCGTTGTATAGGTTATTGGTGATTTGATGAAGAATTTTGATTTTCAGTTACATTTCTTATTTTCTAGAAGTTGATATGTATAGTAATGGCAAAACTAGATTGTGTGTGGTGCTGGATTTTCATGATGTGATTATGCTCTCAGCATGCTAGTTTTTTTTTAGTCTAAAACAAAGGATTTGAACCTAAGATGATTTTTGACATCTTCCAGGGAACTCAGACTTAATGGTTATCCAGCTCTGAACAACATTCTCTGTGCTGTAACAGAGAAGATCTTTACTGTCACAGTTAAAGTACTTTCTACTTTAATAACTGTGAAGTTGTTTAAAATGAGTGTTTTAAAAATCCCCAGACTTTTAGAATTAAAGCTAGTGGGGATGGGAGCAGAAAGCAGGGTGTGGAGAATGCGCAATGGAATATGGTGAGGTACCGTGGGCACCCTGGTTGTTGGTGGGTTGTGGTGATTATCCTATACCTCTAGATCAAATACAGTGTTGCAAACCACTGATACCTTAACAACAACAACAACAATAATAACAATAACAAAGATTTTTAAAAAGTTGTTAAAATTGCTGGTTTGGGATTTCAGGCTTATGGCTTAACCATGCTGGAATCAATATGTATGTTTTGGGGGACTCACGCATTTTTCTATGAAAGCATCCATAAGGCCAGAATAGTCTAGAAAGTCCTCCAAGGCCTGCTGTGTCTGGTATGTTACCAGTCCTGTTCTCAACTTCTTTATCTAATAATAGATACTTGATTTTTGTTTTTAAGGTCACAACATATATCTTTTAAAAAAGGCAAATTCCTGAAAGACAAGGGTTTTCCTTACATTAGAGTAAAATGTGTTTCACATTTTATGTGTTGGCCTTGGTCCAAATTAAATAATCTGGTAAAGTCATTAAAGCAATGTAAGCCTTTAAGCACTGTTCTTCATTGTTGCTCCTTTCGGGTTAAACTTTACTACCTAAAAGAACTTACTTTAAAAGAACTTATTTGGGTACAAAACATGTTGCTTAACTACAACTCTTTCTATTCTACTTTTCTCTGTATATCCCATGTGTTGCTTCTTAAATCTTGAAGAAATATCTGGTGATAAGTCAGCTATTTCCTTCCTATTTGGTCTAAGATAGCTTTGCAGAGACATACCCAAGGGATTAATAAAGATATTTTGTCTTTAAACTACTGTTACTTATCTCTCTTGTGTTAAAAAACATAGAGCTAAAATACAGAAAATCATCTTTTCCCTCCTCTGTGGTGGTGACTTCTTGTCCCAAATCTATGAATGGACTATGGGTAGGAAACAGAGGTGTTGTCAATCAAACTTACAATTATGAACTTTGTAGCAATTATCTGCATATGACTATTCTTCACTTACCTCTTCTAGGTTGTAATAGTACAATTAATGATAAACCACAGTAACTGGATGGCTGGGAGTGTGGAATTAGAGTTATAGTTTATCTTAATTGTCCTCTAACATGTTCTTTGCCTGCAGCAATGTGGTATTTTGCTCCTGTCAGTAACAATTTGGCTACAAAGCTCCAAAGGCACTAGTGAGGTAAATAAATAAATATGTTTCTTCACCCCACCCCAAAGTAGTTTATCTTTGGTGATAAATGTAATAACAATGACAATGTAATAAATATTTCTATTAACATTTTCCTTAACTGCCTCATGTAATTATTTGTGCTGATATGTGGTTTGATAATGCAACTCCACTGAATTCAATTATCAAGAATGCTGTGTCTAGCACTGTGTTAGGCATGCAGCAATCCTTCCAAAGAATGGAAAAAAAATAGGAAGATTGCAGTGAAAATGGAGGTAGGAAGGGACAAAAGTGGCGATTAACATCCTTTGTTGTTTGCTTAAGGACAGCCTGACTATAGCTTGAGAATATAGAGACCTTTCTTCTGGACCAAGAAGAATTTATAAAGTGACTGATCCCAAGGTTGTGGTAGTCTAAAATTTAAAACTTAAATTTAAAATTTAAAAATTCGAATCTGATATTTTAAATGTATTTTAATTTTTCAATTGTCTATATATCTAAATAACTCTGGGGGTACATTTCTGCATCTCCATATATGCTCTTACTTCACTTACCCTCTACCAATACTCCTGTGCCAGTGACCTAGCTCCTTTCTTTTCTTATCCCTTCTTCCCTCCTTTCTGTTCTTATATCTTCTTCCCTTCCCTTTTATACTAAAATTTCAAAATTACAATACATGCATCAAAAGATATGGCCACATAAAAATGTGTACACACATGTTCACAGCATTATTCATAATAGTCAAAAACTGGAAAGAACCCAAATATCTACCAATTGAGGACTGGATTAAAAAATTGTGATATGTTCACGCAATGGAATATTGTTCAGCAACATAAAAAGGAAGGAGGTCCTGGCACATGCTACAACAGGGGTGAACACTGAAAATATTATGCTTAGTGAAAGACTACAGTCACAAAGGTCACATATTCATTTGTAAGATTCCATTTATATGAAATGTCCAGAATAGAGAAATCCTTAAAAACAGTAAGTAGATTTGTAGTTGTCAGGGACTTGGGGGGGTGGGGTTTGAGAGGTTGGGGATCAGGATTGATACTGATGGGTACAGGTTTCCCTTTAGGGTGATGAAAATGATCTGAAATTACAGTGGCAATGGTTGCACTGACAATACTCTTTAAAAGACAGAATTTCATTGTATGTGAAGATTATCTCAACAAAGTTACATTATTTTTTTAAAATGTTACATGAGACAAGAGTATTGATGCCCTGGATGGAAAGCAATTATTTAACCTGGATTTTGAAGACCATACATTATAAGCATAGTTGGAGATTGCCTGTGGCAGCTGGCATTGAGGAGACCCCCTTACAGCTAGAAGAGGCCCCTCACACTCATGTGCTCAGCAGTTGGCTGTGAAATGAAGCTGTTTGCTGTCTATGTCAGCTTAGCCTGATGCCCTTTCTTCAGCACACCCCATTCCATGTTTTGTGCAGCGCGTTCCACAGTTCTAAAGAAAAGTTTAGTTCATACAGTTAATTCTGGCTCTGGCCCTGGATTCCACCTCTGCTGTTTCTGTCCCATAACACAGTATCACAAATGTGGGAAGAAGAGGGTGGGGTCAAAAGCGCAAAGGAGGGGTTGCTCTGTCAACTTAACCCAACCCAATGCCACCCTGCTATCATTTCCACTTCCAGTCTTTTCTCTCCCTTCCTTTTCTCAGAGACAACCCCCGCCCTTACCCAAATTATCCTTCTGGTCTCATGCAGGGCAGTTATCTGGGCTCCTGCCACTCTTAAGGATCACATCTACTGTCAGAGCCCTTCCAAATATTCGCCCAAATAAAATTTCTCTAACACGAATTTTCATTCCTAGAGGAATTTTAATTAGACAACTGTTAAGATATTAAGCTAGCAATTAAAGTAATACATTTCTATAAATATTCATTTCACCATGGTGCAATTGAGTGCCTGTGGAGATACCTTGGTTGAAAGAGAGGTTACAAGCAAGTTTCCATCAATTCTCATTCTTTTCTAAATAGAGTGGCTTTTCTGTGCCTCATGGTGGTGAAGAAATTGGGAGCAGGACAGGTGTAGCAACTAGTTGGTGACACTTAGTCTCTGAGGACTTCACTGATTATCTCTACTGATAAATGTGCCTCTGACTTCCTGATGGCCTTGAACTCTGGAATTTGAAGCCAAGAAGGGTATCTGATGTTTGGCATCATCTCAGTCACTTAGAGACCATTGTCTGAATTACAGGCTCATAATGAAGCACAGAGATTGACGGTCCCCCATTTAGAGGGTGTGCTGACTTTTTAAAGATGTGTATGCAGTCTGTGTTTTACATTATTTTATTTTGTTTTATTTCTGGTTGAGATGGGAACGGTTTCTTTCCCCTCAGTGCTTTTGGTAAACAAATTTGTTTAGTCTGTTAAGAATTTACACACATTGAATATATTAAAAGAGAATATTTGTCCTTTAGAGGGTGTTACTCCATGTCTGGGATGAGAATGAAGTAACAGAACTAGACAGCATCTTTGGCTATACTTGTCTCTGGTACTGTCAGCCTCTAACCCTGGACAAAAGTCAGTATCTGCTGGGACATCACTAACAGCCTGATTTATGTGAAATTGAATTGATTTGTATTTATCTGAAGTCAATAACAAAGAATTAAGATTGGGCAAAGAGCTGAATTTTACTAATGGAAAAACAGTGGTAGTTGTTTTAGAAGGGGAAACATGAGCATAAACAAAGAAGAATGTCAAGGAGGTCTTGGTGCATATCTTCCGTCTCTGTTGAAAGTGTCTCCTAGGAATACTTTGTTCTCCCTCAGGTTAAGCTCAGCACCTTGAGCCAAAACAGACAGGCAGCCACTTTAGCCCAGAAGAGCCTTTATAATCCGAAAAGGGACGCTGAGCCCTCTTCTTCCAAGCTCAGCCATTCCACTTCCTTTAGAAAATTTCCCCTTGTCCTAAGACACACACAGACACTGTTTATACGAGACAGCTTTTCAAACTGCTACCCCTTTCCCAGAGTAAACACCTGAATTCAGAATTTCACTTCTCTTTGGGTAAGAAAGAGCCATTTGTGGGGCTGAACTTGGAACAATGACCCCCAGGCAGTCAACACAATCTCTGGTGGTAGGTCACCCTGTCCACATCAGTCTGATGAAAGTGCTTCATTATGTACTAAAAAAATGTGGGCTAGCCAGACCTAGTTGCCAGACCTTGTTGCGCATATGTGACCTAGGTCTGGGATATTTAACTCGAGTCCTAATATCTCGGCCAGTGAGGCTTCTGTCCTCCCAGACATCTTAGTGGCTGTCTGCACTGACCACAACAGTCCAGTGAAGAAGTATTTGAGGTTGAGTGGGGAAAGCTGGTTTTCTAATGCTACTTTTTGTCATTAGCTATTTTGACCCAGATGCCATGCCTGTTTATTAACAAAACTTAATTCTTAGCTACAATCTTATAAAAGAAATAAACAAAAAAAAAACCCAGAAAAGCAAGTAGAAAATCCTTAGTATATAAACATGCTTTCTAAATACGTAAATTGAAACATTATCTGCAAGATAGACTTTGAGACCAAGGAAACTTGGATATTCCAGAGGCTGGATCAACTCCCTTCATATGTGGGCAACTGAGGTTAGTTGACTTTTCCTGAGCTAGAAGAATATATTTGTATATCCCGACTGGAAAATAATTCTTTGTCTTAAGGCTTTTACAGCATCAGCACCTTCCTTCCTACTGATTGTCAAACAGAGATTTCTTCTGGGCTATGAATTGATTTTAAAAGTCCTCAAAAAAAGATATAAATAGTAAAATTTTTTGTGGGCAGTGAAGGGAACATACCTATATGCTTTGCAGCAGATCTTAAGTGACAGATATTCTGAGTTAGACTAAGAACCAGCGCTGTATCTGTCAGAGGAACATTATGTTCTGAATAATGCCACCCACTGATGTTTTACTGAATCCACCCCACATTTCCACGTGAAAGAAATCCCGGGCATCAGGATTACAACTCCCATCATGGCAAGATTCTTGACTACTTGAAGGGGGGATTGCTGGGAAATAAGGATGGAGTTAAGCAGCCATACTTGATATAAAAGGCAACACATGTGGGCCTAAAGAGGGCTTGGGTTTTTCTGTCTTCATAATGCACCTGGGGTCCCAACTCAGAAAATGTTACTGGTAGGACATATTGACCAATTAGTCTCTCTCTGTCTCTCTTTCTCTTTCTGTTCCACCTCTTTTTATTTCCCTTATAAATAAACCTTTTATTAACCTTTCTATGTATGCCTGCCTTTGGGTCTTGTTCTGAGTAATTTTTTTAAGTGCGTAGGCGAGGACTTACACGCATTTCCCTTTAGAGTTGCTCTATAATATATCTAGAAATAGCTCAGTAGGTAGAGTTCATAGGAGAAATTTGGGTGTGTACCATGGGTGCACCATGGGTGCACCATGGGTGCAAGGCTTTCTTGTATCACTGTGACTTCCTTTCACACATACAGAGAGAACAAGTGATGGATTGAGTCTGGGTGTCATGAAGGTGATGAAGAGAAGAGTATGTGTGTAGGGGGGCAAAGAACTGAATTATGCATAAGAGATCTTAGGATTCTTTCCTTATAATCCTATTAGGTAAAAATAAAGAATTTCAGGAAGACTCTGGATTATAACTTATGGGAACAAGGAGATAGTATTGATAAGAATTAGCAAGAACTAGTTTTTTGCTTATTTTGTTTGCTTTGGAAAAATGTATAAATCTATATAATCACTATTACAGTCCATAAGCAAAGCCATAAATTTAATTATATCCCCTTGCAGTAAATTCTTCCTTTCCATATTATCCAGCTCAAAGTCAGGCAGTACTCTGAAATCTGCCTCATAGTTTGGATTTGTCTATTTTTGAATGTCACATAAATGGAATCATATAGTAATCACTCTTTTGAATAGGGCTTATTTAATTCTATATAGTGTTTTTGAGATTCATTCATATTGGGCTTATTACCAGTTTGAGAAGCTTCGAATTTTAGTATAAATAATTAAATAATCATAAAAACACACTTTAGAATGCCACACTTATATATAAAAGACAAAATATGCAAACTAAAGCTTGCCTCATAAGTGAAAGTACTTGTATTTGTTAAGTTTTTTAAAAATAACATGTTTTAAAAGCCTACCAAGCCCCTTCTATCCAACATCTGATGTATCATCTTAGAAAATTATGAAGTTGGGAACATTATTCAGAGAAGTAACATCTGAATAGATTGTAAGCTCTGAAGGAAGAGATTTGTGCTGGTTTAGGTCACTGAATTAGCTCAGGGTTCTAGAATGGGGACCGGCAGATAGTATGTACCCAATGGATATTTGTTGAATGACAAACAAAAAATATTATTCATCAAATGTCATTTATCTTTTTATTTTCAGATTTTAGGTGAAGGGATTTATGACATTAATCCCCATGTTGCTATGAATATGTTGATTGTGGTGGGTGCTGTCATCACGATACTGGGGTTCCTGGGGTGCTGTGGTACAGTCGCAGAAAACCGCTTTGTGCTTTTTGTGGTGAGTTCTCCAGACACAACACAATGTGTTGGCTAAAGCTCAGAGTGCAGAGAATTGCTCCTGTACCCTTTTTCTGTCTAAAGTGCTTGCCAAGATTCATGATGCTCTAACTTATGTTTGGAGAGCTCAGTTAAGTTAGTATGTTTAGTTTAAGTTAGAGAGTATCCTAAGAGAAGAGAAATTTTAGTCATTCGTTCACTCACTCACTCAGTTATTATGCTAAGTACCTGCTATATGCCAGGTACTGTGTTAAATGATACACAGACCTTAAGACTAGAACCCATTCGGGAAGATTAAGAAGTAAACAATTAGCTACCATGGATGTGTCCCAGGAAGAAGACAAAGATAGAGGAGGGATCTTTCAAGTGAGGAGTAGAAGTAAGGTCCTTGCCTGGTTGAGGATGTGATGAGATTTCCAGGGAGAGACTGGCAGTACAATGCGGCCATGTTTGGGGAACTGCAAGCTCTTAGGAATGACTAGAGAGAATAATAGATGATTTTTGGTAAGTGAAGGGAAATAAATCTGAGTGTGAAGCGTGGTCAAATCATATTATAGTCTAAGAAAATTGTAAGAGTGCAATAATCAGTTTCATTGCTTAGAAAGCTTCAAGGAGGATGGATTGGTTGGGTTAACCCATAGACATTCATTTTTAACATCATACGTAGTAAAAATTAGTAAATAAAAATATTAGGAAAAAAGCATCAAGTATTTATTAGCTATAAATCTGACATAAGAGTTTATCAGACATCATCTAAACTTGTTTCTCTAATAAAAGAAGTATCGGATGAGTCCCTGAAAAGATTTTTTTTTTTTGTAGCTATTTGTTTATGAGAAAAGATAGAGACAGGAGTTTGAGTGGAATTCTCACAGCATTCCTAATGGTTGCTTTTTAATTAATAAGGTCTCATTTGCAATTTAGGGAATTGAATTACTCAAAGAGCATGTCAAAAGACTTAATTTGTGAGCTGCATTTTTAAAATTCTAATTAGATAGCTCTGAGGCAGGCTTCAGAAACAGGCATTTATAACAAGATCCCAGTTGAGTCTAGTGGTCGAAGCATTTTTTGAAGTCAGTCCTGAATTTGTGTTTGATGTTTTCAAACTTTCTTCCATTCAGCATCAGGACGATGCCAGTAGTCTGATCAATGATATTTTGTCAATTATTGTCAATGTTTCTGAGAAGTGATGGTCCCCCAATTTGCTATTGAGCCTTGAGGCAAAGAATGGAGTATATGAAGATTGTGATTAATACTCCAACTGTGATTTGATCCCAGCTGCAGAAAGAAGTGCCAGGCCAAAATGTCCCAAGATGTTATTTACTCAATGTACAGGGATAATATATATACTATGTAATGTGACTTATATATGATATATATGTATTTATATATATAATGTTTTTATATATATATATTCTTTTTCTTTTCTTCCCCAGTATTTTGTAGGCTTGTTTCTGATCATGATGATGCAGTTGTCAGCAGGTTTCTTAACAGTTAATTTCAGATCTAAGGTATGTATACATATGTTTGATAATTTTGGAACAGTCTAAGAAATTAGAACATGACTTTATGGTATGAATAATTTAATAATATTTTCCATTTTCAGACAGAGCACATTCTGAATGAGATTCTCTATGAAAATGTAGTGCTTTTGACTGCAACAGATGATGCTGGGAAAACATTCCAGACAGCCGTAGCTATGTTTCAAGAAAAGGTAATTAGAATTTGTAGATCTTTTGAAGGAGTTGAACATAGTTCTGTGTTTTCCTAATTTTTAACAGCGTGTTTCTTAGTTATTGAAAAAGTCTCCATTTTGCAGATTTTGACTAATTATTTTGTCATCATACAAGAATAAAAATGCAAGAATATTTCTATTGTTTTTCCAACTTCTTTCCAAGTTCTAAAGCAGTTTGGAAGACAGAGATTAAGAAGTTATTTTTAGGCTAGGTTAAGCTTTGATTGGGCCATATCAATAATTGTTTTAATATTTAGCATCATTTACCATTTTGACAAATAATGTGTTTGTGCTATTGGGATTCTTTCTCTCCCTCCTTCCCTCCCTCCCTCTCTGCCCCCCCCTCTTTCTCTCTCTCTCTCTCTCTCTCTCTCTCTGTCTACCCACATCCTAGCCCTTGATCCCTAAAAGTAGCTGTGTCTATAATTTATTTCTACTTACTGTGGACCAGGCTTTATATTCAGTAGCCCATTTATTTCCCAACTCAATTCTTAACTTTGTATGATAGATAATAAATATCAGTCTTCATCATTTGTAGAGAGGTCTAACAGCTAACAATTTGATGGGGTTGGAATTTGAACCCAGATCTCATTTGTCACTTCTTTATAATCATTACAATAGACCCTATTTTTTTAAAATTGGTTTAACTCTTTTATTGTCTTTAAGGTAATGTCAAAACTTGGACTCACATTGTTGAAGGTGTGCTAATATCTGCTTCCTGCCTAATCTTTACATGCCAGTCCAACCTTGTTTGTCTACTCAGGATCCCTTGTATATTCTGCTTACCTTGCTTTGTGTCATTCCCCATCCTTGGAATAAACTTACTACTTTTCTTTTTCTTTCCAAATACTTCACGTACTTTAGGACTCGACTGAAATATTGCTCTGTGAAACTCTTCCTAATCATGCCTTCTTTATCCAAAATTCACATCATATTAACTATATGTAGCATCCACTTCACATTTGTCATAGGGATTCTTAGACGAGAACTGGATTTTATAGGACATTTAACCTGATTGTCATTGAAATATCTTATTTTATGCTCATCTACCCTGTAATCAAATATTGAAGAGCTGAAAGTTTACCAATTTTTGCCCATCCTATCCATTTATATCCAAGTTTGGTAATTAATATGTTCTTTCTTAATTTGAAATCAAATCAGCTTGCCTATAACTGATATCATTTAGTTTTAGTTTTTCCTTCTGGAGTTTCAGAGGAAAAAGAAAAATTACTAATGATTTTATATGTTGCATATTTTTTTTGAAAATGCCTATCATGTGACTGCTAAAAGCTTTGCTAACACAGATACAGTGGCTTCTTTTTTTAAAGATTTATTTTTTTCAAATAAATTACCATTATTTTTCATCCTTGTTAATTTTTTGACAGTACAGGATTTCTCCCCTGATGTGGTCACCATATTTCTGTCACCAAAGCATGACTATTTCTCCACCATAATCCATTGTGCTCTCCACCATTGTGCAATCCATTGTGCAATCCATTGTGCAATCCATTGTGCTCTCCATAATCCATTGTGCTCTCTACCACCATTGTGCCTCCCCTTCCAGATGCCTCAGATACATGGTGAGCGTTCAAGAGTTTGTTTTAAAAAGTTTGTCATTATCTGACCCTTAGTTTGGTTTCTCTCTATTCCACATATAAGCGGAACCATTGGTATTTGATACGTAGATTCTTGAGCTATTTACCAGATTTTCTTTCCTAGAGCATTTCCTTGTACTTACTTGAATAGGGATTATAAATATTTCATTTAAAACATCATATCCAATAGTGGTTACCAGGGGAAGGTGGGAGTTGGGGGACGCGTGGTGTGTATTGGCACTGGGGTTTTGGGGGAGGGTGAGGGAAGCATGTATACATGTTGAGGTGTGAAGTTGTACTTCCCAAATTACATGGTCATGCAAACAAATGGCAAATCAATAAAATTTGATTTTAAAAAGTAAAAATAAAATAAAACATCATATCCAAGAGCTGACACCTGATATGTGTCAGTTCTTTATTAACTAGGTCCTCTGTTATGATTTTCCTAGCTAGCCTATAACTGCATTCCTTGATCCTTTCTCCTCCAGGATCATTCCCACTTTAGACTCCAGCTTGATCCAGGTTTAAAGCGAGGAGGCACTTTAGGCAGTTCCTCTGCTGGGTGGGGCTGAGCATCAATGTTATTCCTCAGAGTTGAATAAGGTCAATACCTATTGGGTCTCTGAGTTGGATCATGAGTCACATTTGCTGAACACCATCCAGTGTCCAAGATCTTAGTGCCAGCCATGGGTTTCTAATGTTCTGTTTGTTGTAGAATAATTTCTGGATTGCTTCCATTCTTGTACACAAATCCTCTGCCTAAAGTGCCTTGGCTCTTTTTATTATCCATTCTTAGGTGTTTTTCTTTTCTTTTTCTTATCCATCAGAGCTTCTTTTTCCAGTGATGCTTCTTTGGGAAAAACAATTCCTACCCCAAACTCTGGTTGTGTGACCCGGGACCTCACCATGCACAGGCAGAAGATATAGATGCTAAGTGACCTTCTCTTTGAATTTCAGGGAATTACTATACATATTCTCTGCTAACACACTGATGGAATGTGCCCCTGTTGGATGCCCCATAATCATCATTCGTCTAGAGATTGTTGTATCATTTACTGTACAGTGCTTTGTTCACACAGCTATTATAATGCTTTCTTGGAAGTCCACATCAGCTTCGTCCCCAATTGCTCTCACATCTGATCTGGTGACCCGATATCATGTCAAGTTTAACCTCTCAAATCCTACCCTTTAAATAAATAATTTCTATGGAATCCTGAGTTATACTCTGTTTCAACTATAGATTGATCTTTGAGTCCATATATTGGGACTTCCTTTTTTTTTAAGCTGGAGTGTTCATACCAATGAATAACATTCAAGAGTATTTGAATCAAAATCAACAAAAAACTATGAACCAGAGACACTTTTTTGGGGGGTGGGGGCGGGAGGGGAGGGATTGGGGTCAGAATGGGGGGGCTGCAATTGTATGGGGAATATAACAATAAAATTTATTATTAAAAAAAAAAAGAGTATTTGATCAGGAGTGAGCACATAGTATGTTTCCCTGGAAAGACAGGAGATTGTTTCAAGATTGCCCTATTTACTAATATTGACTTGGGACCAAATGACATCTCTAGCTCTTTGTCATATGAATTTCTGGTCAGGCATATATTTCTGCAATTAAGTCTTTAAACCAAAGTACAAGACTTTATATCTGCCTCAGTTGATCTTGCTAGTTTAAACCCATTGCTTGAACTATCTTTGAAACCCAGTTATGTTTTCCAAGGTGTTAGTCATTACTCCCATTTCTGTATCAACTACAAAGTTGAAAAGATATTGTTCTTATCTTTATCTAAATCATTAATAATAGAGGGGTAAGAACAAAGAGGGAAGGATATGCAATGGACTATAGTGGTGGGTGATGGGTGATTATGTGGTGGATGCACTACTACTGGTGTAATACCCCGTGGGAGGTGTTCCAATGTCACCTCAATTAAAAGTAAACGAATAAACCAAAAAGTGATAACAAAAATGCAAAATAAAACAAATCATTAATGATAACGTTAAACCAGTCATCTTCATGTGAGAAGATCGTGGAAACAATGACAACAACAAAACCAAACCAGATAATAACAGCTGATACTGCTGGGCTAAGCCAGTGTCTGGGCTAAGTATTTCCTATTTTCACATGGGTTCTCTTATTTTCATTGTTACAACAAATCTATGAATTTGATGCTATAATTATGAACTATTATTATCTTTATTTCACAGTTAAGGAAACTGGCACAGAGAGGTTTAGTTAATGGGTAACATGGTTACCCAGCCAGTAAATAAAAGTTCTTTCAGTATCCTGGCATTGCAGTGTATTTGAGCCTGGAAAATCACTCAGCTTTGGATGGAGTCTCTTCAGCAATTTTTTTTTCTACTTTTCTCTTTGAAGAGTTTTTTTCCTTAGTAGAGCAGATAGAAGAGGGATAATTAGTTCTCTCTATTATCTGATGATATTATGTGACATACATTCTGAATCATAGGACTCAGTTATTTCCTTGCTTTTCTTCCCCAAACACATTCCTTGGTCCCTTTTGTTTCCCCGTATTTTAGTTTATTCTGAACCTTAACCTTTCTGTAATAATTCTACAAGTTTTTTCCTTTCCTATTGTACAGGTCCCCTAAGCATCCTTTCTGGCCTTGTGCTTGACTCTTAGTCTTTTTTCTTCTCTTCTCCAAAACTGATCAAAGATCAGTTTTTAAAAGAGACCTTGTGTCTTTTGTGAACTCATTGAAAATGTCTTTCCTAAAATCTAGAATATGCAGATCTGATTCGGCCCTTCTCTTTTGTGATTAAAAAATAAAAGGCAATTCTTTCATCTTTTCTCAATGCTTGCTTCTGCCACCTTATTTCATTCCTATTAAACCCCAACTGAAATATTCCTTCATTTTTGTTCCAACATTCAGCGAGGAGGGTGAAGTGACATTCATAACATTTTTAGGGTAAGTAACATTTAATAATGTTTTGGGAGAATATGATTCCTTGTGTTCACCATGTTATGTCTTCTATAGTGACTGCTTTTTTGTATCTACTTTTCATCAAACAGTTTAAATGTTGTGGTTTGATCAGTGGACCTTCTGATTGGGGAGACAATTTTCAAAATTATTTCATGACATGTACATGCACAGGAGCACCAATTCTTTGTACATCTTATCAAGGAAAGCTTGTTTTCAAACAGGTAATTACTAAATCAAATTTGACACAAAAAGTGGTTCTGTTAATTTCTTTCTTCACAATGAAAGTTTCTACAAAAATTAATTTGTACTAATTACAATGGGAATTATGATATAAAAGCCACAGAAATCCCTTCTCCCTTTGAGAAATACTTATTTGAAGATAAAAGCAGATATAAAAAATTGAAAGTATTTCATTTCTTCTGAGTCTGAAATTTAATAGAACCGAATATTAATAGGTCAAAGAAATAGTCTATTTCAGGGGGAGGCAAAGTAGAAATAGGCAGATAAAAGTTTATTTTGTCCTCTTTTTGGTAACTTTCAGGCTTTTAGGGGTTTTGATTCTAGGTATTAAGTAAGTAGTATCTACCATTTACCTAGTTATTGCTCCAATTGAGAAGTTGCCTCACTTAAAGTCAATTTTGAAAGTTGAGTTTATCTTTTATGTATTGTAGATATATTTATTTCACATGTGGATGTCAACATAGGTATATCATATTTTTTATTACTGCTTAATTCATCATATATATATATTTATTTTTAAAGATTTATTTATTAATGTATACAAGAACTGGGGTACAGGCCAGAGGTGTGGGGGGGTGAGAGGATTCACCAGAGACAGAGTGGGGAGCAGAACAGGCAGACCAGCTGAAATACACTGCTGAGGGGAGCAGTGGGCGAGTCACGAGAGGTCTGCTGTGCCATGTGGGTTGCTCCCTGGCCAGCCAGGGATCGAACTCATACTGCAGAGGCTGCGGACAACTTCAGAGGTTGCAGACAGCTTCATAGGTTACTTCGTATTCCCTTGCGCGCCACCAGGGAGGCCCTCATCAAATATTTATTGACTATCTCCTGTGTGCAAGATCTACAGCCCCTGGAGATCCATTCTTGAACAGGGCGTGGTATCTGCATTCATGAAGCTAATGATCAAATAAGGAAGAAAGATAACTGGACAAACACAATCCAAACAATTAACGGTATTTCTTGGTTAGGGGCAGGCAAAAGGTGTTATGGGGCTCCATCTAATTCAGTCTTCAGGGTTTAGCACTTGGATTCCTAGAGAACAATGAGATATGTCTCTTACCACAGGGCTTGACATAATTTGTGCCTTCTGAGTGGAAAGGATATGTACAAAAGTAACCATTGATGTTAAAGCACTTACTTGTTATTATTCTTCAGTGACTACTTTGTGCCAGACAGACCCTTGCTAGAAGCAGATATGCTTCTGGAATTTTTTGGAGATTGTAGTCCAGTTGGGAGAGAGATGCAACGAAGCCATTATAATTTAATAGATTAATTTCTGTAGTAATTTTAAATTATTTTCAATCTAGCACTGGTTCAGAGATGGTTACTGGTGTGAATTACATATTAGGAAATGGAACTAAATTAGAAGAAACCTCTCTTGCTGGCTATAATATCCCTTTTACTAATCTTATAAAAATTAACCATATTGTTTTGAAGGGAAATTGGGAATTGCTGTTACTGGTAATTAATGGAGGAGAAATCATTAACCAGTTTACAGAGCTACCATTCATTGTCAAAGTAATAATCACTAAAAAAGTTTTATTCTTAATTTTTTTATTCTCCCCTACCTAATTTTAGTGACACAATATCTCTAAGGAAGATGGGAATATAAATATAATGCAAATGAACATAGATTCTGCTTAGGAAAATGAAGAAATTAGTAAATTCCACTGAAGATTGGTGTTTGTCCCCTTTTAAGATTCAACAAATCATCAGGGACGATTTTCCTCAGGATAGAACTTTGAAAAGCCCTGTCATTATTCTAAAAAATAATGGACACTCCAAATTTTCACTTATTTCAGCTGAATATAGGCTGGTAGCTATAGCAGCTCCCCAAAAAGAAGTTCATAAATTCATAAAATACTTCCACCTCCTGGTGTCATTTGCAAAAAGCCTGGAAAAATAAGAAACTGAATTGGCCATAACTTGCATTTCTTTTTTCTCTCCCTTTTGCCAAGATAACCTGGTTATCACAAACTCTTTAAGTATAATGAATGTGACTCGGTCAATGTGATCATTAATCTCATAATTAACCCTAAATGATGATAATAATTTCCTCAAATGGCTACTACTTTGAGTAAGATCAGAAGGGAGAGACCCATTCAAGAATGATGGGATGAGAGTGTCTTACTCAGTATTGTGGAGAAGCTTTACTTTACTTAATAAATAGCAGTATTTTGTTAGTCAGTTCACATGTAAGACTATCATAGGAATGATATATTTTCTGGTTATATAAAAGACAATATTACATTGTGTAATATTTTTACATTTAAAAATTGCGGTTGTTGGAATAGTTAGGTATGGCCTGAAATATTTTATTTAACATTGGAATTGCATTCTGGTTTGAATAAATTTCAAAAATATGTGGCTGTCAGGGGACTTTATAAATTTTCTTTTTAATTGAAAATAAAGGCATAATAGTTGACAAAATGGTCTGTTTCTTTGAAAAGTAAACATAATCCTGACACATTAAGGGATTTTTGAAAAACCTTGTTTTAAAAGTGGAAATATGGGGCCTCCCCGGTGGCGCAGCGGGTTGAGCGCAGTGCCGTGAAGCTGTCCACAGCCTCTGCAGCGTGGGTTTGATTCTCGGCTGTCCAGGGAGCTACCCACATGGCGCAGCAGACATTCCCTGTCTCGCCCTCTGCTCCCCTCAGCAGTGTGTTTCCATCGCTCTGCCTGTTCTGCTCCCCACTCTGTCTCTGGTGAATCCTCTCACCCTCCCGCACCTCTGCCCTGCACCCCAGCTCTTGTATAAAAAAATAAAAAATAAAAGTGAAAATACGAATTATAATTAGCTGAAGCCCCAATCAAGGAAACTTGCTACTATAGGTTACAAACTTAAAAATTACACAGTAAATATGATAATAGTTCTAAAATTAATTATTCAAAGTTAAGATAAAATTATTATTTACAATGCAAACTCCTTAGATTCAGAAATTAGGGAGATGATGAGAAATTTTGCTCTTCATATGCTTTTTAATGGACAGACAGATAACAATGAATGGCCTTTGGGAGGGGGAAGAGCATTGAATGGAAGGAATCATCTAAATCCTTTATGTTGAGTGTCTTCAACTACCAAAATAAATTAATTAAAATGAAGTGAAAAAGTTTTTAAAGGTAATTTATATATATATATATTTTGTTTTAACAGCCATGTGCTCCTCTCATAAAGAAAGTAGTTAGTGACCGTGTTGAAATTATCCTTTGGCTTGCATTTGGACTGGCAGTTTTTGAGGTATGGTGCGATCTTGCAGTACTGACTATTCATTGTCCTGTTTATTTATTAGTTCTTGTGGGAAAATAATTAAATCAATTTCCACAGACTTCTTAGTTTCTGATATCTTTTCCCAGGGACAACTAGTACAAGAGGTTTTCTGAAGTTAGGAGAAAAAACACCAAACAAATTCCAAACACAGTCTTTAAAATTTCTCATCATTCTTCCTGATTTTGAAACACAACACAAACCAAACTCAAAAATATGGGGACCTGTTTTTATTTGTTATTCCATTCTAGAGAAACCTAACAAATTCCAAAAACTAGAGACAGGTGCCTTTGATTCTTTCACTGAAAGAACTATGAAGTCACTTGGAGAAGTTTTTCAAAAAACTCTGCTTAAGACTTACGTATTTACCTCATCAGTTTGATTATTAAGGATGAATAAATCCTGTATAAGAATTTTATCTTAGGGGGTCCTCCCTGGTGGCACAAGGGGTTAAGACACAACCTGCGAAGCTATCCGCAGCCTCTGCAGCACGAGTTCCATCCCCGGCCAGGGAGCTACCCACAAGGTGCAGCAGACCTCTCCTGACTGGCCTGCTGCTCCCCTCAGCAGGGTATTTCAGTCACTCTGCCTGTTCTGTTCCTCACTCTGTCTCTGGTGAATCCTCTTACCACCTACACTTCTGGCCTGTATCCCAGTTCTTGTATGCATAAATAAATAGATCTTTTTTTGAAAAGAATTTTTTCTTAGGAAGTCAGGATGGCTGAGTGGTCCAGGAATTTTATCTTCATGGATGTTCTTGACCTGGTTGTTTTTAGAACCTGAAGGGTACATTTTAGCTGATCTAAAATTCTTTTGCCAGAAAGACAAGATTTAGCTATTTCAGAGAACCAACTTTAGAGTCATCCCAGATCTTGGCAAATTTGGATATCAAGTGAGTCAAATTCAATCTCAATTCAATTTCAGGATATTGGCAAGAATCCTAATGATGTGTGAGGTGTAAGTCTCTGGTTAATCCTGAGAGCTAGTTAGCACAGTGAGTGAAGTCTGCTCACCCCCATGGTAGGCTAGTCAGTATACTCTTCAAGCTTTCTGGCAAGTTTCTGCCTCTTACTTGTGCCACATCACTGCCAGAGCACATTTTAATTGGGATTAAAGCAGTTTAGTGATCATTTGGGTTATTGGTGGAATTTCTCAGTCAACCATTAGCTAAAGGGTAGGGACTATTACTGTTAAATCGGACTGTTGCGTATAACTTCCTTAGGGCCAAAATGAATAGGTGTGAATAAGAAGTGTTCTCTGTTGGTTGTTATCAGTGTGTTTCTTTATGTATTGTATGTGATCAAAGTCAAATGATGCTGTGCATTGTCTATAGTTTCAATTCTCCCTTTTGTAAAATGTCCTTTGTCCTTCCACATTGTATTCTGGGTTACTATTAATTTAGATATAGGAACTATTGGCCATAGAGATATAAACTCACACTTTTATAAACATAAATAACACACATATGTTAATAAAGTAGACTTTAAATGAATGCTTGAAAGAGAAGCCTTTTCTTAAAGATTTATTTATTTATGCATATAAGAGCTGGGGTACAGGCCAGAGATGCAGGGTTAGGGGTGAGAGGATCCACCGGAGACAGAGCAGGGAACAGAACAGGCAGACTACCAAAACACACAGCTGAGGGGAGCAGTGGGTGAGACAGGAGAGGTCTGCCATGCCATGTGGGTTTCTCCTTGGCCAGCCTGGGATCAAACTTGTGCTGCAGAGGCTGTGGATTTTTTTCATAGTGCGATGCTTAACCCCTTCCCTTGTGCCACCAGGGAGGCCTGAGAGAGAAGTCTTTAAATAAGGTCTTCAGTGTAAGGGTCAATATATGTGTCAAATAACATGTTAGACTCAAGTTCAGATTGGCTATGACTGGCTACAACCTGCGATGCATTTCAAAAGAATCTCAAAAATAAAGGCAGAGAAAATAAGGACCTAATCAACTAGAAATGTTTTCTCTCATATAAGAGCTAAAGTCATTGCAATTGGCATACCCCATGTTTTTTATTACATATTATATATTTTATTAGTAGTTTTAATGATATATGTAGGACCTCCCTAGTGGCGCAAGGGGTTAAGCACAGCACTGTGAAGCAATCTGCAGCCTCTGCAGCACAAATTCGAGCCCAGGCTGACCAGGGAGCTACCCACATGGTGCAGCAGACCTCCCTTCTCTCTCCCGCTGCTTCCCTCAGCAGTGTGTTTCAGTAGATCTGCCTGTTCTGATCCCCACTCTGTCACTGGTGAATCCTCTCACTCCACCCCTGCATCTCTGGCCTGTACCCAGCTCTTGTATGCATAAATAAATAAATCTTTAAAAAAATGATATGTATAAGAAAATACTTAAAAAAAAACCTTCCATTGAGTAATTTATAAGTTTGGAATTTGTATGGTAATAACATCAAATATAACCCTATTTTGAGTTATATCAGTTAAGTTGTGATTTTTAGATACTATGGAAATATAGGAAGTGGTTCAAAGAACTGCTTGAAATTTTTGTTCAAACCCTTAGTCTGAAACCTGCTCTTCCTCTAGGATTTGAAGAGAAAAAAAAATCACTTTATGTTCCATCTCTATTCAAAAAGGAACTTTGAAAATAGTCTTCTGATATTAAATCTATAAAGATACGCAAAAGTTATGTTATTCTACCTTACACTCATTAATACTATTTGCCTAACAATTAGGCCCATCTTTATTCTGTTTTTCCCAAATTCAAGAAAATACAAAGACACCCAAAGAGAAATCTTTTAATAAATAATTTAAAGAAGGAAACAATCACTTACCTCCCTGCAGAAAATACATTCAAACTGTCTCTATAAAAAAAATCATGTGAGAAAACCATCCTCCAACATTTAGTCTTTGGCATTTGTCTTTTAAGTTATTGGCTTTGATTGATCAGGCCAATGGTTCTTTTCACATCTCCATTAAGACTACCTACTGGGGCCTCCCTGGTGGCGCAAGGGGTTAAGACACAACCTATGAGACTGGCTGCAGCCACTGGAGCATGAGTTTGAGCCCCAGACAAAGAGCTACCCACATGGCACAGCAGACCTCTCCTGTCTTGCCCGCTGTTCCCCCTCAGCAGTGTATTTCAGTAGATCTGCCTGTTCTGCCCCCCACTATCTCTGATGAATCCTCTCACCCACCCCCCCACCTCCGGCCTACACCCAGTTCTTCTATGCAAAAACAAAAAACAACAAAAGAAAACCTGCTTGAGGGATTCCTCTCACATAGGATGCCAGGAATCTATGCAAAAATACATTAATTTTGTAAGAAACTTTATAAATGTTAGAATTCTCATTATGCTGAGTTAACTAACCAAAAAATATCATATTTCTCCTTACTTGACTGCAGCAACTTACAAGCTTCTAAAGTGATTAGCACTTTCTCTCCACACTTTAACCAAGAAAAAAATTATTGACACAATTAGTCATGACTTTGTAGGACAAAATTAATCCTGATAGGAGATCCCAGGAGTAGAGCAGTTAAAAGAAAAGTGATAAATTTACAGAATTTTTAAGACTACTTCAGAATGTGGGAACTCATGCATATTACTTAGCAAGTTTATCTGAGCCTTGCTATCCTTGCTATCTGATGAAACTCTTCCAATTCATTTGCTATTTTTATGAACAGTGATGCATTTTTCCCAGATCTAGTGAAATGCAAGAAAGTGTGATCTTAGCTGCCAAGCCTGCTGATGAATTGTGGGCTTTTATTTCAAGGATGTGACAATGAAAGATGAGAGTTGCCTTATCCTAGTTTTTGGTTCATTTTCTTTATTCTTTACTGAGACTTGTCTCCCAGGCTTAATATGGGATCAAAGCAAAAAGACTAAATTTCAATTCTGAATTTTAGAGTATTCTAAATATTAGTCAAAATTTGCAGAGAATTGGTGTCTACTTCTTTTAAGAAGGAAGAAATATTGGGCAGTAGTTCTAATTTGAAATAAAATTCCAGGAAAGAATTCATAAGCAGGAAATCACATTACAGTTGGCTTATTTCAGATGACTCAGCATAAATGGCACCTCACTCTCCTCCTGCTTCCCCTCAGTGGGGGCTGATGGGAAGGAAACTAGATCTCTAATGTACATAGATCCTTTCTGTCATTTCTACATCAAAGTCACAGCATGCAATTCACCAACTGCAGAGGCAATTAGGGCAAGTTTTGGGGTCCCTCATATTTGGGAGAGTCATTTAATGAGATGGAAATTGTGTCCCAGATTTTCAGCTGTGCTTTTTCACTTCAAAGGAAATTCCTGAATTAAGTTATTCCCCATAGATTTAGAGGTTTTTTTTTTTCAAAAAAAAAAAAAAACAGGTTTTTTTTTTTCCACTTCTCTTGGCAATGCCTAAAACTATGGCAAGAGAAATTCTATACGCCTTGGTTTTAATGCAGATGATCTAAACCAGATGATCATAACCCCCTTTAATGGAAGTAATAGGTATATTTAGCCCCCAAAGGCCTGACTTCCTCAGAGCTCCAAGGAGAGTAGCCCTATGGAGGGATGTATTTGTTCAAGAAGGCAGGGTATGTTCTAGGGTCTGCAGAGTCATGTAAGCTGGCTAGAGGCATATTGGTCAACTGAAAACCTTGGTTCAAATACAAAAATCATCAGAGAGCTTTTTCAATGTCCTTTTGTCCCACTGGCATCTCTAATTTCCCAAGAAGAGAGATGACTTAGAAAAATAAGATTAAAACTATGAGTAGCTAGAAGCTTTTCATCGTGTATAAAGTGTTTTCCATTTGTAATGTCTGTAGCATTTCCCCTCAGATTACATGTTAATCCTGTCGTTTTGTTTTCTAGGTACTTGGTCTGATATTTTCTATGGTCCTGGTCTGCCAGATCAGAAAACGATGAATCTGTGGATGTGTCAGACTATCATCAGTCAGAACTATTTCCTTTAAATTTCTAACTCTCTATATAAATGTGTGCTGTATATGCCAGGTGCAGTTGTCTTGTTAAAATATCTCATTTACCTAAACCACAAATATCTTAAATCATATTAAAAACTAAGACACAAGGAATATAATACAAATGTGATTTTTGACTCAGAACAAAAGCCATATTGTTTACCTTGGCTCTTTTTCATGTGTGAGCTTTGTGTTTAAGTGGTATGGTACTTAAATTGTTTTTCTGGAGTCACCCAGAGGGATCATCTTTATCTCTAAGTGATGGAATCATAGTTATTGATAGTTAAGGCAGTGAATCTGCCTTAGAATTTAGAAGCAAAATTCTCTTCTGCATGGTGTACTAAACTTTAATAAGATTGAATTAAGTCTCAAGTTGAAAAGCTTGAGAATGGGTCAACTAAAAAAATTGCCGTCCTTTTTTCTATTTATGTCAATGTCTATTAATGGTGTCTCTCTTTTCTGCCGGTTTGGGAGACAGATTTGACTGCTGTGTCTCAGTCTTTGCATCTCTGTCACCTCTCTGGATCATACTCTGAAACATAGTGGTTACAACTACTTTTCTCTTTGAGTTTTCATGGACTTTGTTACATTTTGCTCTTTGTTGAAGTTCACATAGAAGAATCAGATATTAAATGACTATATACCTTTGTAAGCATTAGCCAGATGGAGATACAGAACATTTCTAGCACACCAGAACAGCACTTGTCACTTCACAATTACACACTAGCGTTACCTCACACCCCTTGCCAGAGGAGGCTACACATAGACATGTCTTGTCAACTCTGTGCTTGGTGGTGTAAACTTGGTAGCTTGAAATCCACCATAGTGGGAGCATTTATACCATGAAAAATGGCAAATGCTATAATATCAGGGCTTTCAAATTTATTTTTTTGAGAGTTGTTTGTTAAACATTTGCTAGCACACTACTTGTCTTCTCAATAAATACCTTCCTAACAGTAACTACCTCTCTGATTTCTATGACCATAAATTCATGCTATCATTGAACTTTCTGGAGATGGTGCAGTAAATATGCACTTTCGTTTATTTTCCTCAACATTTTGTTTGTGAGATTCATCTATATTGTGGCTTGCAATTGCAGTTTGTTCTCTTTGTTATATATCAATAGTATTCCAACGGTGTATAAAATATCACAATATATTTATCCTTGCTTTGATAGGTACTGTGTTAACTTCTAATTTGGCACTATTATGAGTAAAGCTACTATTAACATTCTTTTATGCCTGGTAATATGAAATGTCCTCATTTGGGGGTCAGTAGGTACAAATGGAATTTCTTTGTGTTCACATATTTAGATTTAATAGAGTCCCATCAAGAAATTTTCTTAAATAGTTGTACTAATCTATACTCCTACTAGAAAAGGTGATAGATTCAATCTCTCTTCTGAGGAAGAGGAAGAAAAGATAGTCAATCAAGTAGATCAGAGTGACTGAGAAGGAATGGGAAATTAGGGGGAGCCCTGAGTTTCATGTTACGTAACCCATTTCCATGCACCCCTGTTGATGATAAAGATAACCTTCTATGCATACAAGTCATTTCCCAGAAAGTATATCAGAAACTGAACTTTCATTACCTTATATCTTCTTGCCACAGCATTGTGAGGTATAGATACTATTATTTTCCTCATTTTTAAAGAAAATGATGGTCTAGAGAGGTCAGGTAGCTTGTTCTGAGCCAAAACATTAGAGATTGGTGGACATGGAATTCAAACCTTGAAAATCGCATCCTAAGACCTGGCTGTGGGTCATGCTCTATTTGGCTTTCTCATAATATGTTTATTAATAAACTTGCTATATGTTATTATAATTACTTATTCATGTGATTGTCTCTTAGTAAATTGAGAGAGGGAGAGAGAGAGTGAGGAGCTAGCTTTCTGGTGTCTGCTTTTACAAGGACACCAATCCTATCAGATCAGGCTTTGCCTTTAATACCTCATTTAACCTTAATTAATACCCCTCTCCATGTACAAGCACAATGAGGGTTAGGGCCCAAAAAAATGAATTTTTGGAGGATACAATTCAGTTCATAGAAACTGCTTCCATAGGTGATAGAAGAAAGAAGCCAAATGGGAGAGCAGGGTGCAACAGAGAGTAGCAACAACAGAAATTTGCTTTGACTCTGAGGGCTGTAGAGACAGAGACAATGTCATTACCAGAGCCTAGGTTCTGGGGCCAGTCAAGACAGGTTCAGGGACAGCAGAGGTAGGATCTCTCTCGCAGGAGTAGGGTACATGCAAGTGACTCTGTGGCTACTATCAGAGAAAGGGAGAAGTGCCCTGGCTTCTGCCAACCCCAACCTCTCTCCAGTACCTCCCATTGATTGACCTCATCTCAAAGTGAGCAAATAAGGGGGCCTGGGAACTATAATTTCCTCTAATACAAAGCCAAGGCAAGAATAGCAATGACTGGGCCTCTCCTGGTGGCGCAGCAGTTGAGTGCTGGTCTGCGAAGCTGCCCGCAGCCTCTGCAGCGCCCATTTGATCCCCGGCCTGCAGCACCGGTAAGATCCCCGGCCACCGGAGAGGGTCCCACATGGCATGGTGCGCAGACCTCTCCTGCCACACCCGCTGCTCCCCTCAGCAGTGAATTTTGTCAGTCTGTCTGTTCTGTTCCCCACTCTGGCTCTGGTGAATTCTCTCATGCTCCTGTGCTTCTGACTGTACCCAGTGCTTGTATAAATTAATAAATAAATCTTAAAAAAAAAAAGAATAGCAATGACTAGATTAAGAGCAGAGCAGGAAAGCTGTCATAGCAAATGGAGATTTAGAGAAAGGCACACTGGTGCTGAATTTCCTCATTTAGGGTATTAAAATTGTGGAAAAGTACAACAGGATTTAAAATTCTTACAAGAAATTGTGTCAAGCTTCCCAAATCTTTCTCTTTTAATTAATGTTAATAGTATTTTAGGGATGGGAAGGACTTTAGAGCAGTTGTTCTTAACTAGGGCCCATTTGTCCCTAGGGGATATTTGACAGTGTCCAGAAGGGGAGTGTTACTGGCATCTAGTGAGTCAGAAAGACTGGATCTTTCCACAATGCATGCCATAACAATGAATTATCTGGTCTAAAATGTCCATATTGCTGTGGTTAAGGAACCCTGTTTTAGAGACTCACTTCTGAATAATAATAATAAAAAATCCTTTTCCTTGGGGACAGTAAGGTACAAGTAACCTGGAAAGTGAACTGAGGCAGGAATCATCCCAGGCCAGGCCCCACAGCTTGCTAGCTTTTCAGTTTCCTAACCTGCAAATGAGAAACTTAAATAGTGGTATTTGAGTTCCCTGTCATCACTCAAATATCTGCTTATACTAAATTCTTAAATGTTTTTAGTTTCCTGCTGTGGATATTTTAAAATGTCAACATTTATTCTTTTGTGCTAGTTCACCAATATTTTAATTTTGGTCTTTGATATTGAAGGTGATTATGAGGGAGGTATTTATTCTATTGAAGGGTATTAGAATCAAATTTAAGAATATGCTCATACATTACCTTCCTGCTCAGAACAAACATAATATTCAAAGACATATTAAATTTGATTAAATTACTTAAGAATCCAAGCAAGAACAAAATGAAAGGAAACTCTTAGCAAATTGATCATTCAATGTAGATGGAAATGTTAATATGAATTAAGAAAAATGTAGGAATTATCTTCTTTTGACTTAGGACCATACAATTGCACTAATTAAGATTTGTGAAGTTTATATTAAATTTTGACAAATGCTTCTCAAATCTGTCCATTTTTCTGCTTGGCTGTTATCCTTTTATCTGAGCTCTCAAATACCTTCTGAGGTAGAAAGTTAATACTCATCATCCTCTCTTTGTTTACCTTACTGGTAGATGCCTGATTTTGTTGGCATAGAATGAGCCCAACTAAAATATTTTATTTCCCACCATCCACTAGAGTGAAGCACCTCATTAGCACACTTAGCAAACTGCACAGACTAAAAATACACATAATTAGTAAGGGTAATTTCTTGTCCTTCACCACAGGGTGGTCCATTTCTAATTGATCTAGCAATGATGTAAGAATATGTTTTAAGCAAATTAATTTATTGGATGTCACTTAGAGCACTGAGGTAGAATTTTATCATATACGATAAGAGACACACTCAGTCTGATGCCTATAATTTAAATTGACCAACAATCAATAGTTACTCTTATTGAAAAGATTTATTTATACAAGAACTGTGGTACAGGCCAGATGTGTGGGAGGGTGAGAGGATTCACCTGAGACAGAGCTGGGAACAGAACAGGCAGACTGATGAAATACACTACTGAGGGGAGCAGCGGGTGCGACAGGAGAGGTCTGCAGCATCATGTGGGACCCTCACCGGCCAGCCGGGATCGAACCAGTGCTGCAGTGGCCGCGAACAGCTTCACACCATGGCGCTCAACCGCCTGCGCCACCAGGGGAGGCCTTAGTTACTCATTGAGTGCGAAATTTGCTTTATGGTCTAAGTGTCTTGCTGCGTTGTCTTATGTAGTCTCATAAAAGATCTGCAGAGATTTTTCATTATCCTTGGCCTTCAAATGAGGCAAAGAAAAAGTAAGTAACATGTCCAAGATCACTCAGCTACTAGATGGTGAAACCATAATTTGAATGTTGACAGATTTGTTTCCAGATTCTATAGTTCTGAATGCCACCTGTGGTAATAGAAGAGATAAAATTCCTCACATGAAAAAAAATGGCTGGTTATTCTAATCTCCTGGTAATTCTTGGAGTCAAGTTAATTGGTTGTAAATTTGGGCACTTGGCAACTTACTTTTATGGATGCAGTTATTTTAATATCTTTGCAAACATAAGCACTATTTATTTCTTTCATTCAGTAGAAATATTAAGTAACTATATCATTATTATAAGAAATTTAGCTTTAGTATTTAAATATTTACTTACTAAGTTTTGGGTTTGATTATAAAGCTTCTTTACACTTCAAAGAAAATTCAAGGGCCATCATATCCTTCATCTTCAAAGCCCTGAATTTTTAAAATGGGTTTTGACACCAGCACCTTTACAGAATGAAAATTCTGTTCAGAATTACTTTCCAAGACTGCTGTCCGGTGATCATATTAAGCAGTAGAACCGAAAAAGACAGGGAAGAGATAGTGGGCCAGTAACTGAGTCACATGGGGTGGGAGACAGTAAATGAAAGAAATGTAGTCTGGGAATCATGGTGATATTAAACAGCATGTGTCAAATCCGTGGAGAGTCAGCTCTATCAGCTTTGCTGCAAGGTGAGACCCAAATAAGTCAATTCTGCTTAGTACAACATGAGCATCAGTTATAGCAAAGCCAAGAGCAATAATCAAGAACAAGGCGACATTGCACCTGGCTCACAATATCTCCAAGAATAATTTGTAATACCAATTCAAGTGATTCCAATAGAACATGTTGTTCTCTACAGAATTTGTGATTTTGGAAAACAGGCTAAAGTTCATGGCAATATTTGGATGGAAATGGTCAGGACTATAATAAGCAAGAAATCATAAATAAATTCATAACTGGAAGCCATGATAACTGGCAATTGTACTTATTTAATAGCCAAAGCTACTTAATATTGAGAAAGGCAAATCAAGCTAACTAAGCATAGCAAGTACTCAGCAGTAAAATTAGCATTAAATATGTAGATTAATCATTAGGCTGTGGTGAGCACTTTTTGAGCTGGGAAGATACTTGTGAGTCTGGAAGTTGGAGCTGTGGGTTGTTAGTATAAACACCCAATAGAAAAGGAAGATCTTAGAAAAAGAAGACATACAACTTGAAAATAAGTGAACTATACATTTATTTATTTTAAAAAATTTATTGTCTTACATTATTGTTGATTTTTGTACAATATTTGATTTCCCCACTCGGGTGTATTCACCATAGTTCTCTCTGCACCATAGCACCCATGATCCATCACCACTGTCCCTTGTGCTCTTCCCTCCCCTGTTTTCACCCTTCCCACCTCCCCTGCTGTATGCCTCAGATCTTTGGTCATCTTGCAATGAACTATAAATTTGAAATTCACTCAGATTTTGTACGTCACCTCTCAGATTGGCAAATATCTCAAAACTTAATGATGTGTTTTATAAACAAGGGTGTAGAAAATAGGCCCTCCTGTATAATGCTAGTGGGGTTGCAGAGTGGTCCAAACTCTGGGGAAAGTCATTAAAAATTAATTTCAAGTAACTTTTGACATAGTACTCTGCCTATAGAGCGTGTAACATAACATATTCTAGTAATATACAACAACAAAATTTCCAAAAACTAAACTTAACTCCTCAAGCTAAATTTGTTGCTAGCAGTATATTGGTATTGCAGGTTAGTAAAAAAAAAAAAAAGGTACAAAGCGTAGATATCTGTACAAGTAAATTTGAATTGTCAATATCAACATAAAATTAAACTGTACAAAAAAATACATTTCCTAGTTCCGTTTACGACCAGGGTTTAGTAATAATGGAAGCCTTCACACTCCAGTAACAACATACTGAGGCTCCTGATCAATGTTTGTAAATGCCCATGCCATAACCAGGTTATCTAACCTATTCCTTCTAAAAGTGAGACTAATTGACATCATATGTCTCTCCATATGATGTAAAATGAAATAGACAAGATCAACTGTGAGGTATGTTTGCCAAAATTCTTTAACCTTTATCTTACCATGTTTTGACATGTAACTTCTAGTTTATGATACATTAAAGGGATGGAGGTACAAGTTAAATGATAGCATGTTTGGGGAAGGGGTTAGATAAAACCGGAATATGGTATTACAATGACCCCATTCTATTCTCCTGGCAGCAGTGCCCTTGCATTCAGATTGATGAACTTTACCCTGCACCAGATTGACTAAGCCCTAAGAAAAGCTTCAGCATCAAAAAGCATACAATATGCACATCAACAGCCGATAGTGAAGTGAAAATCATGTTCTTCCCCAGTTCAACTCTGCATTTGGGACAGACACCAGTGCAAATGAAGAGGCTGAGAAGTTCAGTACAGCCTCAGCTGCAGGAAACCATCAGCTCTTGGTTTCATGCTCATTTGGTGGTTAGCTGCCTCAGGAATCCCACTCTTTAATACCCGTTCATCATTACTTAATAAACAATTTAGAAAAAAAAGCATCGGTGTCAAAAATAACAAGTGTTAACATAGTTCTCTTCCGGGTCCTTATTTATCTGAATGTGGATTAGATAAATTCCTAACAATTGCTTGAGCTAATAGAGAAAAGAAGATTCCATCAAGAGGCAAGTCATACGTATTGAGGCTAAAATACAGAGATAGAACCAGCTGGTACATGTTTCCTTCTGAGAATATTCTACTACATAATTGGCCTGGATATGGTCAGAAAAGTCGTAGAGGAAAAAAAAAACTGGGAAAAGCTGTTAACGATTGACGATGACTAAAAAAAGATAACTGCATATAATGCAGTTATTCAAATAAAGTATATAAAAACTTTTTTTGGATAATTAGGTAACAGAATATTGGATATATTAATATTTGATTAGCTATATTAATAGGAAGTGATAGCCAAGGAGGAGGAGAACATATATGTTATTGTACTATTTGAACTTTCTGTGAGTATTTTTTAGCATTTTATTATTAGAAACCTGGAAAAATATTTTTCAAGGATAATACTAGTTTACCGATTGATAAAAAGTTGAACAAAATATGCTGATAAATGAGATATTTTTTGGATAGTAGACTTCAGATTTTCTGCTTCAAATCACAGCCAACTAAGATTCCTTATAGAGAGTTACTTTTTAAAAAGGATGACCTGGCTTTGATTAAATACTATTGAGTAAAATTAAGCAAGGCACCTTATTATGGATGTCTTTTTTTGATATGAATTTAGCTTTGATTTTGTATTCTTTCCATTTTGTTTTAAATTTATAATTTAAAACACAAACAAGGAAAGAATAAACCAGCCTCCCATGACTATAATGCGTTATTTGAATCATATCTGTCTCATGTTAAAGGAGTGCAAATATTATACTCTATTTCACCCTGTTTTCTTACCGCACCAGAAGAAACCATTGTCCTGAGATTACTATTTAAAAACTCATGAATGTTTGTATGCTTTAAATCTTTAAATAAAATGTATATAACTATATAATTTGAATTTTAAAAATTTAGATGAATAGTGTCAACACGTTCACATTCTTTTGTAAGTAGCTTAAAAAAATACAACATTGTGATATTGAAACAGATATTGATTAGTCTCCAGAGGACCTACATCCAGTATATATGATGAAACCCTCAAATCATTAAGAAGATAGATAATCCAATTTTAAAATAAACATCATTCTAATGTATAATGTGAAAAATGATTTGTATATTTTCATTCTTGACTAATGCATATTTTCAGAACTGTGGAGTCAGAGTGTAACTTACTTATCCTCGTATTTAATTTGGTAAAATTTGTAAAAATTCAATACATATTTTGGAATACGTGAACGGAAGACAGTAGACTACACCATTGAGAAACAAGAATCAATCAATCCCTTTGTCACTGTTGTATAGTGTTTTTATCCCTTCCCTTTAATACATGAAGGCATAAGTCAGCTCCTGTGAGATTGCACCATTTATATCTTTTTCTCTCATAGTTTGTTTCCCTGATTGACATTATGTCTTCTCCAGCTCTGCCTTCTCTCTGTGCCCTTTCCTTTGTTCACAATATTAAAAAAGAAAAGAAAAGAAAATCTTGGCGCACTAAAGTGGTTTTCCTCTTTAAAATATATAAAGTGCATACTTTCTAAGATATAATGGTATATAATTAGCTAATATACAACAAGAGCTGGAAACCATAATTTTAAATGAAAGTCTTTCGAATATTATATTCTTGCTGAATTGCATGGACAGAGTTTTTTTGCTACCTCAATGAGCAATTATCTTTCAAGCATAGTCATTTTATGACTGTTTAGAATTATTTATAAAGCTAAGTTACAGTTCAAGTAAAAATTTCCACAAACTGCTCTATCATGGTTCATTTATTACCATCCTCTAGGAACTTGACCCTTTGAAAGGGGATAAAAGGCTCAGGAAATAAGAATAATTCCATTTATTCCCTTAGTAATCTTATCAATGGGTGGCGTCAGATGAAAAGGAAAGCTAATATTTTCAAGAATTGAAACATTATGCTCTGACTCACAAAGGAAATCCAGGACCATAGGGATCATCTTGGATATAATTGGGAAGTCAGAAATATCTTTCTTCTGTATGCTTTTACCTTCTCTTTTAGAACCCTTGTCTCAATGCCTTTCTTTACATGGCTTCCCCTATTCTCTCTTTACCCTGTAGCCACACACTTAACCACAAACTTACATGTGGTGTCTCAGTCTGAAGTGTTTTTAATTGATGTTCTTTATCTTTACAAATAGAAAATACAAAATAAATCGGAGAGCTCTACAAATGGATATAAGTACTCGAATACTTGGTCTCAATCAAATGTCTACTATTTTTGGCAGCATGCTAGGAGAAAGGAAGATATTTGAGGACAAGAGAACATGCCCACATGAATTAAATGATATGTTGACTTCCTCCTTAAGTCATAAGTTGTGGCTAATAAACAAATGTAAGTCAATATGTCATCCCTTAGCAACCAGCTATAAATTAGTTCTCATAGACATTTACTCAGTTTTCATTCAAATGTATAAAGAAGATAAATATAGACTAATACAAGGCTGGAGACTTGCTCTTTATATGACTATAATAATTAATGTATGTATGTGTTTAAAAAAACAAAAGTTTAAGTGTTTTAAAGGCTGTGATGGAGTAAATATTTAACTCCAATTTGTGAAGATAGAAAGCATGATGATTTCATCTAATGAATATATGATCTGAAGAAAATTTGACAAAACAAAAGATGTTAGGCTATGAGTATTTATTAGGCATTTAATGCATTTGTTGATATCAATGTGAACAAAGTCAATTTTTTCAGATTTAGTGTAGAACTGATGTAGGCTAACTGTATACCCCTATCACCCATTTTTTTTTGTATGTTAAGAATGGTTTGGTTTTTTTAGTGATAAAAGAACAAAGAAGATTAATATTTTGTGACACATGAAATTGTATAAAATTTAAATGTCAATGTCCTTAAAGTTTTATTGGAATGCAACCCCACTCATTTGTTATGAATTTTGTGCTAAATTGCACTCATTTGTTATAAGTTTTGTGCTAAATGGCAAATTTGAGTAGTTGCAATGGAGACCATTTGGCTGACAGAGACTAAAATAATAACTCCCTAATCCTATAGAGAAAAACTTTGCCAACTTCTGGTGTGGAGTGTGAAACAAAAAAGATAAACTAGAGAACAAGCTTCCAAATTTGCAATACTCCTACAAGAGCAAAGACAAACTTTTCAATCCAAAATATTTCTGTGTAAGGCATAGGTTCAGAACATTTCGTCTGGAAATGAATCCAAGATTAATAATTTTATGACTTTTTTCCAGAGGCATAAAATTTACAATAATATCTTCTACTTTTGGATCTGATTTATATACAAAACTCACGGTCATTTCATTGAAAAATAATTTTTCTTTTATTTTAATGTGTTTTATTAAGGGTCTACAGTGACAGATTAGGGCTATAAAGATGAATAAAACATTGGCTCTGTCCTTGAGGAGCTGATAGTCAGAGGGGAAAACAGGTGTGTAAACAATGGCATACAATTTCATAGTATAAGTATTCTAACATCGGTCAACACTTGGTATTGAATTTCCCCCTTTAAATCCATCTTTCACTTGACTTTCAGAATGATCTGACTAATGATGAAAATATCACCCTGCTACTCCCTTATTTACATCGTTCAGTTGCTGCCCTTCTGATTTCGGGATAAACTCCGATCTCCTGACAATTACTTTCTAGGTGCTTCATTATCCAACCTAAACCGATGCTGTAGCTTCATCTCTGGACATTCCCTCTCTTTCCACATATCTTTCTTGAATGTTGTGCTTTGCAATTCCCCAGGGACTTCATGCTCCTTTGATGCCAAACCTTTGTCGGCCAACCTTTGTCATCACTTCTTGTTATATTCTATGCCTAGAACTGATCTCCCACCTGGCTGCTAGAGAGGATCTTCTCTTAGTATTACACACCTGAGTCTCAGTGAGGGATGGATACAATCCTGTAAAAGGTAAATCTAGGTAAATTCTGATGGAACCCGGAGCAAAAGGCGCACTTTTCTGTTGAAGTTGCTAATCTTGCAGGATGTAGGTCAAGACTCCCTCTGACTTCTTAATTGTAGAAACAAGTTTTTTTTCTTAAACTGGTATGAGTTGGGCTGCTTTCACTTCAATACAATAGGCCTCACAAAAAGTTGCCATTCAAACTAGAAAGAGTAGAACATGTTCGAGTTTATGGTGGAATCGCTGGGAAATTGTTTTTTACACAGGTTGGCATGCGAATAATATATTTCTTTTTCAGAGTGAAAAGCTTAGAGCTATGTTCATGAGTTCTGAATCCCTGCTTACAAAAGAGAATTATTCATATTATATGCTATTTTTTTAAAATTCCTATAAATGTTTTTCTCTGCAAAAAGTAAAAGCTTGGTTAGTCAATCTGATGATTTTGTCGGAATCTCTATTATTGGAAGAGTGTTTGCTACTTTTAGCTTCTGTGATGACCCCATGGTTGACTTTCAGATACAGCGCAAGAAAAAGTTTAACCAAAACCTTAATACCTGCCCCCACCCAAATAAAAAGTAAAATGGAAACATCCAGTACTAAAAATAAAACAATACAAGGTTTTCACAAGAAAAACTCAAGGGAACAATAAGCATATTATATTCCAATTTATATCCCAATTCCCTATCATAAATTTATTTCACAAGAAATAAATAGAGACAGAGAGGACAATTGCTTAACGGATTACCCAAATAAAAAAATAAAACGTTTTGTTTGTTTTTAAGAAGGCTAGGGTTTTCTTTTGAAAGGGACACCGCCACATTGGCAGGGGCAAATATTTGCTAGCAAAGCAATTTTTGGCAAGCAAATGTGTTAATGTGTGAATCTACACGGTATAGTTGTGGAATGTTCAAGTTAAAGACAAGGGGAAATGATTAGTAGAGTGGTTAATTAGTACACCACTACTAATAATTGTACCACTTTTCTCACAACTACTTAGGCTTTGAACATTCATTAGACTTTTACATCAACTCAAATGCCCTTCATAGCTCTCTGTTACTTTGAAAGGAAGTCTAAATTCAGTCAACATGAAAGATTGTCTATAATCCAGCTCCAAAATTGTTGGAAAATGTCCTCAGCAGTTCCTTACACAGTGACCCAGGGTTAACCGAACTAGTTTTCTGGAAATCCCTTCCCTTGTGTCTTTGTTATTAAAATTCTCCCTACCTAATAGATTTATTGGCTTTTAAATTCATTCCACTAAACATCTTGCTTACTTTTAAACATTATCTTTTTTTATGATTATATAAGTGGTTACATGTCCCTTATGAGAACATTTGAAAAGCAAAAAGAAGAAAACAAAAGTTACTCATCATCTAGAATTAACTATTGTAGACATTCCTCTGGTATTAGTTTTTACATCTTGCAGTAATATTTCTTAAGCTGTCCATATCATCTGGTATATTGTTCCCCCCCCCCCGCTTCTACAAAATATGTTAGCAGCAATTTCTAGCATCATTAAAGGTAAATTGAAAATTTGAATTTATTGGTCATATTGTGTATTGAATGGGCATCCCTACTGTAGAAACTAGACTGTTCCTAATTTGGGGGCATTATAATTAAAGAATTCATGAATATTATGGGAGCATATAATTGAAGAATGTAATCCTGTTGAAGTCAGATGGGTCTGGGCTTAGTATCTGGTTCTGTCATTTATAAATTATATTATCTTGAGTTCATTCATTCATTTATTCAGCAGATATTCATAGAATGGCAATTCTGAGCCAGGCACTAACTGTAGATGCTGAGACAGTTAAATAAATAAGTCAGTTCCTCCATGAGTTTAGTAGGGGAGCATGACAATAAACACATGCATAATATTGGGTAGTGATAAGTCCCCAAAAGTCATGTAAGGTGATAGAAAACAAAGCAGGGACTCCAGCTTGATGAACTCTTGATGGGCAGAAACACTTTTTATTTCATAATGATGAATACACTGTATATCCCTTTGCCTAGAATGGGTGTCCACTGAGTCACTGAATAATTAATTTACAGGTTTAACTGGGATTATTATTTTCAATGTAAGAAAAAATTACTAAGTAAAATTAGTATATGTCAGTAGGTGGTGATGTATGTGTCTTTTAGAATAAGCATACTTAAATTTAATAGTACTTTGCCTCATGTCAAATGACATTTTTTCACTTTCTGTTCTGTTTTTTTATTTAAAGATTTATTTATTTATTATTTATACAAGCACTGGGTACAGTCAGAAGCGCGGTAGGGCGAGAGAATTCACCAGAGCCAGAGCAGGGAGCTGAGCAGGCAGAAGGACCGAAGTACACTGCTGAGGGGAGCAGCGGGCAGCAGGAGAGGTCTGTGCGCGATGTGGGACCCTCACCCGGCGCCAGGGATCAAACCGGTGCTGCGGAGGGTGAGGGCAGCTTCGCAACCCAGTGCTCAACCGCTGCACCACCAGGGAGGTCCTAATTTCCTGTTTTAAAAATGTCTGTTTTATAGTTGTTGGACATAATCTATGAATTAGTGGATCAAAATGGTGGAAACTACACTTAAACACTTTTCTGCCCCTAAGCAGGAGCCACTTAGAGTTGTCCATCCTTCTTAGCCTTAGTTTCACTCTTGAGCTTGTACTCCACTACCGAACAGTCTCCACTAAAGAAAAAGTAGTGGAACGGTAAATAAAAGATGCTGATAGAACAAGCTGTGCTTCTTAGGTTTTGTTGTTGGCTTTTTTTCCCTATTCCCTACATGATAATTGTCTTTAAGTTGTGATCCAGTTAGGAACACAGCACAAATTGGCTTCCTTAATTCTTCAATCGTGGCTTATCCTGTTTGCGTTTTGACTCAACTGTAGGGCAGATGTTTGCATTACAATTCATGAGATAGACATAGAAACTAGTTTAGTTATCACCCAAGCAGGAACTTAAAGACCATAGCTTCTCCTGGGATGTAAATATTAGCACCTATTTGACAGTCCATCAAGGAGTTAAGTATTTCTATATGGTGAACAGTGTCAGCAGGGAAGAGATACTGCTTGAATTCTTTTTATCTTCCTGTCACTAAGTGAATGCCCAAATGGGAAGCGGTCAGCCATGCATAATCAAGCTTATAAACGTGTGCTGTGTTCTGAAAGTGAGTTCTGTCTAATGGCAGAGAAAGTCATAGGCAGTCTCCTTCAAGCATTGCAAGGTCACTGAGTGGGCTGATGCCAGAGTAATTCCTCCAAATGTGGCCCAAAGGAATGATGATTTTGTGAAACAGCAGGCACACCACTCTGTTGGTCTGAAACAAAGGCAATAGTAAAAACAAATCTCCAACAGCTTCCATTGTCTTGCTCCCCAATTGTGTGGTTTTTGCTATGCTTAGACTTGATTTAAATTTAACAATATTCTCCAAGGGGGCAATCAAAGTATTCTTTTAAATAAATGTGTTATCCTGAAGTGGGAGATACTATTCCTCCAAAACACAATGTTGTAAACCAGTGTTACCTTGGAAAAAATATATGTAAGTACTACTCAGCTATTAAAAAAAAAAGAGACAGACTTTTTGTTGTTTGTGTAAGCATGGATGAAACTCCTGGAGGGGGTTATGTTAAGTGAAATAAGAGAGAAGGAGAAAGACAAGTATTGGATGGTGTCACTAATATGTAGCCTATAAAGAAATAAAACAAAGGGTCAGGGCCTCCCTGGTGGCACAAGGGGTTAAGACGCAACCTATGAAGCTATCCGCAGCCACTGCAGCACGAGTTCAATCCCTGGCCAGGGAGCTACCCACATGGCGCAACAGGCCTCTCCTGACTCTCCCACTGCTCCCCTCAGCAGTGTATTTTGGCTGATCTGTCTGTTCTGTTCCCTACTCTGTCCCTGGTGAATCCTCTCACCCCCCCTGCACCTCTGGCCTTTACCCCAGTTCTTGTATGCATAAATAAATACATCTTAAAAAAAAAAAACAACAACAAAGGGTCAGGAAAAGTTGACCCAAAACAAACCCTAGAAATCTGATTGTAAAACTGAGCCTACAAGGAGGGGATTAGAGGGGAGGGTGGAGAACAAAAGTGAGAAGATCACAATGACTACGGTGGAGTACCATGGGGGCCTTGGTGGTGGCTGTGGTTTGGTGACATGAAATAGAAGAGCTGGAATCCTATATTTTCAAATTGCATACAGTGTTATAAACCAATGTTACCTTAATAAAAATTATAAAAAAGGATGACAAAGTCAGAAATAAACATAAATCTAGAGGACAATGGGTACTTTCATAGTGGGCATGAAAAAAATCTTAAAAAGTATGAAACCTATATCCTTAAACCATATACAAATGTTTAAAACCAATGTTACCTCAACAACAAAAAATTTCAAAAATATATACTGATCAGGTAGTATCACTCCTCTGCTTAATATATCCCCCTTCCCTTTCCCCACCCACTTTGGCTTTTATAATTAAAATAAAATCCCAAATCCTCCAAGGTTCTGCATGACCTGGCTCCTATACTCCATCTATTATGATCTGTGACTTTTGATGACAAAACTCCAGCCATTGTGAACACTTTTTACAAACGAGTCTTAGAATGGTCCCAGGGCCTAGTTAGTATTCAATATATATTTGTTGAGTGCTTGAATAAATGAATGAATAAATCAATGACTTGACTCAGGGCATCTTTGATCAAACCTGGCTGTACATTTGAATTACCTAAAGAATTTTTGAAAAATAATGATGTCTGAACCCAATCCTGGAGTTCCTGGCTTAATTTCTGCTATGCAATGGGACACTGGTATTTTTATTTAGTTAGTTAGTTAGATGGCATATGTGTGTATATATATGTGTGTGTGTGTATATATGTATTTTTTAATGAAGTATAATTGTTATACATCTTTATTAATATTTTGGCAATATAGGATCTCTCCCCTTAGGTGTGTGGTGATCATAGTCCTCCCACTACCAAAACCTCCATAACCCTCCACTATAGTCTATTGTATTCTCTACCCCCAACCCCCTCCACAGTTCTCATCTCTTCCCTTCCCCTCTTGAATGTTTCACATCTATGGTCAGTTTTCAAAGAATGGTTTTAAAGTTTGTTTTTGTTTGAACCTTTGACATTGGTATTTTTAAATAGCTTCTTAGGTGACTCTAATATACAGATAGGATTGAGATACAGTGATCTAGAGGAAAGGACAGTTTTTTTTCTTTAACATTTTTTTTTTGAGGTAACAGTGTCTTATAATACTGTGTATAATTTAGCAGAATGGGGTCACACCTCTTCAGATATATGTTACCACACCACACCTACCATCAAAGACCCATAATCCTGTACTACAGACCAATGTCCCCCTCCAACTTTGTTCCCCAACCCTCCCATCCCCTTCTCATAGCCTCAATTCTGCAGTCATAGTTTTAGGGTTGGTTTGGTTTAGTTTTGTCCATTCATTTGTTTTACTCTCTACATTCCACATATGAGTGAAATCATACAGTATTGTCTTTCTTCTTCTGACTTACTTCACTTAGCATAAACCCATCTAGTTCCATCCATGTTATTGCAAAAGGCTAGGCCACATCTTTTTTATATTTTAGTAGCATTCCATTATGTATATACACCACATCTCTTTACCCACTTATCTGTCCTTGGTACTTAAGTTGTTTCCATAACTTGATAATTGTAACTAGTGCTAAAGGAACATAGGAGTGCATATATTTCTTAAAATTAGTGCTTATGCATTCTTTGGATATATATCAAGGTTTGAAATTTCTGGATCATATTGTATATCACTTTTTCATATTTTGAGGACGATCAATAGTTTCTCACGGGGGCTGGAATAATCTACATTCTCACCAACAATTTTTTTTGTTTGTTTGTTTTTTTTATAGAGACATGTTTTATTTATTTATTTGTTTGTTTGTTTGTTTTGTTTATACATGCACTGGGTACAGTCAGAAGCGCGGGAGGGTGAGAGAATTCACCAGAGCCAGAGCGGGGAGCAGAGCAGGTAGAAGGGCCGAAGTACACTGCTGAGGGGAGCAGCAGGTGACAGGAGAGGTCTGCGCGCCATGTGGGACCCTCCTTCGGTGGCAGGGGAGCAGCCAGGGATCGAACCGGCGCCGCAGAGGCTGCGGGCAGCTTCGCGACCCAGCGCTCAACCGCTGCGCCACCGGGGAGGCCCTCACCAACAATTTTTGAAGGTTCCTTTTTCTCCACACCCTTGCCAATATTTGTTGTTTCTGAGATTATATATATATATATATATATATGCCATTCTTCTGGGTGTAAGGTATGTTATTGTGGTTTTGATTTGCACTTCCCTGATAATAAGTGATATTGAACATTTTTTCAATTGTCTTCTTTGGACAAATGTCTATTTAGCTTTCCTTCCCATTTTTTAAATTTTCATTGAGTTATTTTTTTCTTGTTATTGAGTTGTATGAGTTATTTGTAACTCTTTTTTTAGTCTCTTGTCAGATGTATGATGTGTAAATATTTTCTGCCATTAAGTACAATGTCTTTTTTGTTTAATGATAAGATTTTTATTTTTGCTGTGCAGAAGTTTTGCAGTTTTGATGTAGTCCTATTTGTCTGTTTTTGCTTTTGCTTCCCTTGCCATTGTAGTTGAGTCCCCCAAAACATCACTGAAGCCCAGTGTCATGGTCTGTTTTACCTGTGCTTTCTTCTGTATGTTTTACCTGTGCTTTTCTTCTGTATTTAATTCATTTTGAATTAATTTTTGGGTATGGTGTGAGAGAATAGTCTAGTTTCACTTTTTCTTTTTGCAAGTTGTAAAACACTATTTGTTGAAGAGACTTTCCTTTCTCCATTGTATATTCTTAACTCCTTTATTTCTGGATTCTCAATTCTATTCCACTGATCTATTTTTATTCCTATACCATACTGCTTTGATTACTGTAGCTTTGTAGTCTAGTTTAAAGTCTGGGCGTATGGCATCTCTGTTCTTTTTTTAAGAGTGCTTTGACTTTTGGGGTCTTTTATGGTTACATATAAATTTCAGTAATGTTTGCTCTATTTCTCTGTAGACATTCATTGAAAATTTGATAGGGATTGCATTGAGTCTATATATTGCTTTGGGTAGGATGGCCATTTTCACAGTGTTAATGCTTCCAATATATAACCAAGGAATATCATTAGGTTTTTTTTTTGTGTGTGTGTCCTTTTCTATTCTATCATTGTCTTATAGTTTTCATTGAACAAGTCTTTCACTTCCTTTGTTAAGTTTATTCCTAGGTATTTAATATGTTTTGATGCTATTGCAAATGAGATTGTTATCTTGATTTCTTTCTCTTCTAGTATATTACTTACACATAGGAATACAACAGACTTTTGTAGGTTTCTGGAAGTTCTGACATGGATAAAGTAGGGCCATTTGAATCTGTTTCATACACTACAGTTTTGCTGATTAAAATTATCTGGGTCTCAGCCAAAAATGTCGTCATGTTGCTACATAACTATTGCAAACAAACCCCAGCTCCCAGTCAGATCTGAAGTTCAAAGCCTATTTAGACTGGGAACATTTATTAAAGAAAATGTCATTTGTGCTCAGAATAATGGCTTGTAACTCTTCCAGTGTTATTTTTCATTTAATCAGATTTGTCTTCTACAGAGAAAATTCCAAGGAAGAAATCTGAAAATTTTGGCCTGGTTTATACACAGAGACCAGATGGCTGACAGGTACTGAGCTGGTTTTTGTAGTGGGCTATGCTGAATGAAAAAGACAAGTCTCTTTAAAATGACAATAAATTTCTCAAATGGCCTGTGTGAAATGTTTAAAGGTTGAAGATAAAGGTTTTGGGTTACATTTTCCTAAATATGAAAGAGGCATAAATGGAGCCAGGTGGGCTGCTATTTCCTACTTGAGCAGAACTGTCTTCTGAAGCTGTGAACATTACAAAAGAAACTGGATGGACTTTGGAAGCAGTAAATTACCACACAGTCTTCATTGCAGGCACATGCACATGCTATCTACTTGCAGGGATCCTTTTGAAGGTGGGAGGTGAGGTCTCAATTAGAGAGGATCAACCCTCAAAGGATTCTTTTAACTATTGAAAATGTAGAAAGCATTTCTTCTCTAGAAAGGTGAACATTGAAATAATATGACATTTCCTTGTTGCTTTCTCACACTCAAATACTAGTTACATTAGAGATCCACATTTCATTAACTTTTTCCAAATCCAAGGTCATGAAACTGAGGATTTTTTTTTCTCCTTTTTCATAATTCATTCGAAGGCAAATCTTCTCCTGAATTGATGGTGGGTGCTTGTTAGTAATCTTTATCATACAGAGTGTAAATATCTATATCATAGAAGCCATAATTGTATGTCTGATTTTGTATTTCCTTAGACTTCCTTGGGGATGCTTCATGATACTTGGTATATGAGTCTTATTACCTCTTAATAATCTGAAGAATCTGAGTGCCAAAATACTTCTGGCTTAGATTAGTAATATATGCACACAAACTTGTTGATTTGTATGAATTTTTTTTCATTGTGGTAACAAACATTGGCTTACATTGTTGATAGTTTGGAGGTGTAGCATATTTTGGAAGTATAGTTGTCATCACCATAGTGCACCTGCCACCAAGTCACTCAGAGTCCACCCACCACAGTCCATTGTATTATCTTCCCTTTTGTTCTCATCACCAACTTCCCATTCTGGATGCTTTGGTTTCATAATCAGCTTTTAAGGGTCAGTTTTTAAGCTTGTATTTATTTATCTAACCCTTAATTAGGTATCTTGATATTCCACATATAAATGACACAATCTGGTATTTGTCTTTCTCTTTATGACTTATTTCCCATAGCTTTATCTCTTCCAGCTCCATCCATATTGCCATAAATGGCAAGAGGTTCTTTGTTGATTCTAAGTAATATTCCTTTGTGTGTATATATATATATAACATCTTCTTCATCCACTCATCTGTGTTTTGGTCACTTAAATTGTTTTCATAGTTTAGCTATTGTAAATAGTATAAGCAAGGGAATGTAAGTTTCCTTTTGAATTAGTACTTTTGAATTTTTTGGATAGATGCATAAGAGGGAATAACTGGGTCATATAATTAAGACACTCATTAGGGTTAATGGATCTGTGATGCCACACCAAATGCTTTTACTTATATCTGCCAAAATGTGGCACTAACTTACTGTTTTCAGGGGACACACTTCTGTTATAGTGATAAGAGAGTATAAGAAGACTCACATATTAAATTGTTCTTAATTCACAAAATAGAAAACAGTATGCAGTAATTATACTGGCAGTTCTTTTTTTTTTTTTTGGAACACTTTAAGACTAATAAAGGTAAAATTTAGAATGGAACTTATACCTTTTTAACATTATTATTATTCTTTTGGAAATCTTGAAGCCAAATCCTGAGTGATAACTGTGATAAAATTTATATAAACATCACAATGATAAAAGAACTGGTCAATTGAATTAGGTTTGAGCTAGGCTTGGATAATTATTCTGGACTGATATGTAACAGATTTATTTGGACTACATTAATAAGTTCCTTTCCTATGAAGTGGTCAAAGTTGGAAAAAATTATTAAAATGCTTTGATTTTGCCTATTTGGAGTCAGGCAAATTTATATGCCTGAAAACAATTAATAAGGTTTACTTTTACCTTAATTTGAAGGCCTTAACATGAAGAACACACATACACACGCATGCACGCCCGCACACACACACACACACACACACACTCAATTACCTGAATGGGATTTTCAAATTTACTGCATTGAGAGAGAAACAAACAGTGTGACTTTTTTATTATTGGCTTATTGGTTGATTAGATTGTTGGTGGTTGACCATTATGGATAATAGATCTCAAAAATATCTAACCAGGAAACTGCAATATAAAATGAGAGGGAAGATGACTGGGCTTGGAATCTCTTCAGGGTGTGTTCATAGTTAGAACGTCCACTATAAAGACTACTTTTTCATATGACATGTTGAAAAATACAGTAAGCTTACAGATGGTATGGGTTTCTTTCCTTACACCCCAATAGTAATCTTGCAAAGTATTGCCTTGAATTATCATTTTTAAAAATTATGGCTTCTTTGGAAGAATATAAGTGTCCTAAGACTTTTGAATTGGAAAGACTTTTAGGGATTGTGTACCAATTCTTATATTTGACAGAAGAAGTGAAAAAGTGTTTTTCATCTTGCCATTATGTAGTAAGATGATAAAGACTCAGGAAATGAAGTTAATTTGGTTGTAACTGTATGTTCTTCTATTCTACTTGAATCCACTGTAGAAAGTTCTTCAGACATCACAGAAGGGGAAAACTTTAGTTAAATATTTTTATTATGAGAAAGCTTCCCATAGTCCCATAGTATGCCTGCCACTAGAATATATTAATTATCAAAATATGTAGTCTATAATTTCATCTTTGTATAGAATGCAGACATTTACAACATTTTTGTCAATCCTTTCACTTACATGATCTCTTTTAAGTGTCTCCAAATATTTAGAGAAGTTCATAAGAAAGGTATTATTGTTACCTATATTTGCAGGATGGAGAATGTCTTCAGTAAGGCTGATTAAATTAATTAAGTAGTTATTTGACAGTCAGTATTTGAATTCAAATTTTCTATTCCTAAATTACGTGATCTTTTCACTTTTTCATTCTTTTGAGTGACAAATGAGCTGGGTAACAGAACATTCTAGCTGTAGGTCACTTGGATATTGACTCTTCTTGGTATTCATATAGCAAGGACCCAGTAGATTTATGACTCACTTCCTATCTTAGAATTAAATGTTTAACTGGAAAACCGGCGGAGCAACATGGCGGCGAGGAGACGCTGCGAGTAAGATCTCCCATTAAAAAAAGTGAATAGGGAGGAAAAGCGGCAGGTCCCAGTGAGAACCGGGACACGGAAGATAAACGGGTGACTCCAGCAAACTACCCGAAGAAGAAAGTGGCCATAAAAGAGGACTAGAAGGGAGGGAAGCACAGAACCCTGCTCCCCTCCCCCGCCCACAGAGGCGGCACTCTCCGACGGCAGAGAGGGAGAAAAACAACAAACCAAAACAACCAACAAGAACAAATGACGCAGCAAGCGGGACTGTGAGTGGAAAGGAACTATTGCAGCCACCACACCCCGTGAACGGGAGCTGAGGCGAACCCTGCAGGATTCGCCGCGGCGGTGAGCGAACGGCTCCGGGCGCCATTAGAGAAGAACAAAGACCCCGGGAGACGCGCACACAGCCCGGGCTGCCGGTAAGCTGGCGCGGAAACGCGGCGCGCTCCGGGAGCTTGAAAAGCAAGTGCAGACCGGAATCGCGGCTGCCCAGGTACCCGCGCCTGCGGCCTAGGCTTGCGGGGAGACGACCTAGGCTTGCAGGGAGACGCGCGGAGGTCCTCACTGAGGTGAAGGTCCCTCCCTGAGTGAGCAGGAACCAGGCGCCCAGGCACGGGAGCAGTGCAAAAGGCGCCATTCCCGCGCCACTGAACTGGGCTACAGCCCGCGTCCTGGAACTGAGGGCTTTGAACTGAGACCCGGGGCACGAAAATTCGGGGCGTGGGTTCTCCACGACGGTGGGGCACAAGGCAGACACAGCACCCCAAAGCTGTTGAGGTGTACCCTACCATTCCCGCTCTGTTCCCTGTCCCACGGGGTTGGGGGGACGAAAAACAGCCCCCCAAGGACAATAGGAGAGATCTCTGGCGCCACCTAGTGACCAGGAAAAAAAAGTCACTAACACCCCATAGAACAGGAAATTTCTTAAGACTGCTTGAAAAGGGCAGAAGGCTTCTGCAGTGGCCAGCCGGGAAGTTATTCCACGCCAGGCCCCTTCCGACCAGCAGTCTGAGCCCACAGAGGGAGCAGGCACCCACGTCCGGGGCAGACCGGGGGCGCAGAAGAGTGTGCCTGAAACCGGAGGCGCAGGGACTGCACCCCGCTTCGCCATTTGAGAACAGGGACATTTCTTCAGTAAAAACTGCCTAAAACCAGCAGAAAGCTCCCCAGAAGACAGAGATGGCTCCTGGAAGAGCCAGAGGGGAGCGGAGAAGTTCACCCAAGATGTCAGTCAGTCCGAGCAACACAGTGTCCCAACGCATACGACAAATTAGAAAACAGACAGTAGGGAGTAGAAGAACCACACGCAACCTAAAAACTCCTCAGGAAAGAAGCACACCACAAAAAGAAAACCACTCCCCAGATTGCAACGACAGCAACTTGGAAGAACTTCTGAGCCTTCCAGAAAGAGAATTTAAAATTGCCATGATTAAAAAAGTGATAGATCAGAAGAAGGAAATTGAGTCCCTAAAGAGGGAAGTAAGAGAAATGCAGGAGATCAAAGAATTAATGGAGGAACTAAAGAACTCTGGGAAAGCAATGAAAGCAGAATAGATGAAATGGAAGAACGAATAAGTAATCTTGAAGACACAGAAATAAAAAGAACCAAAACAGAAAAGGAAAGAGAAGTACGAAGGAAAAAGAATGAAGAAAGACTTCGGGAACTATCTGACTCCATGAGGAAAGGAAATATAAGAGTTATAGGAATTCCAGAAGGAGAGGAGAGAGATGTAGGAACAGAGAAAATATTCATGGATATAATTGAAGAGAACTTCCCAAATGAGAAGAAGGAGCTGAAAATTGATATACAAGAAGCAAGAAGAACACCAAACTTCCACGACGAAAGGAAAAACACAGCAAGACACATAATAGTAAAGCTCCCAAGAATCCAGGACAAGGAAAAAATAATGAAGCTGACAAGAGGGAAGAAACAGATAACATTCAAAGGAAAACCAATCAGGCTGACATCAGACTTCTCTGAAGAAACACTACGGGCAAGGAGAGAGTGGAGGGACATAGTCAACAGACTCCAAGAAAACAGATGCCAACCAAGAATACTCTATCCGCAAAGCTCTCTTTCCTCCATGAAGAAAGAATATGGACCTTCCCAGACAAAGAGAAACTCCGGAATTTCATTGCGACTAAACCCCCACTCCAAAAAATACTACAAGGAATCCTAAAGCCAGAACCTCAGAGGGACGAATAACAACGAAAGAAGACCAAAAAAAAAAAAGTTATTAAAGAATAAATAAATAAAATCAAAGGAAAGACAAACATAATGGCAAATACAGATGCTAACATATCAATATTAACTCTAAATGTAAATGGACTAAACTCTTCAATAAAAAGACACAGAGTTGCAGCCTGGATTAAGAAACAAAACCCAACCTTTTGCTGTCTCCAGGAAACACATTTAGCTACAAAAGATAAAAATAGGCTCAAAGTCAAAGGATGGAAAACAATCCTACAAGCAAATGGGCCAAAAAGAAAGCAGAACAGCTATACTTATATCAGATAAAACAGACTTCAAACTCAAAAAAATAAAAAGAGACCCCAATGGTCACTACATTATGATTAAGGGGACAATACTTCAGAGAGAAATAACACTCATTAACATATACTCACCAAACGAAAGAGCACCAAAATATATCAGACAACTGTTGTCCTCTCTGAAAACAGACATCAGAGAAAACACATATGTAGTGGGAGACTTCAACACACCACTATCAACAATGGATAGATCAACAAGACAAAAAATAAGTAAAGAAACTAAAGCTCTAAATAAGGACCTAGAGCATTTGGGCTTAACAGACATCTATAGAACACTAAACCCAAAAAAAAAAACGGAGTACACATTTTTCTCAAGCGCACACGGATCATTCTCCAGGATCGATCACATACTGGGGCACAAGACAAACATCAACAGATACACCAAGATTGAAATCATACCAACCATCTTTTCTGACCACGAAGGCATCAAACTAGAAATAAATCATAAAAAGAAGGCAAGGAACTATCCTACCTCATGGAGATTAAAAGCCACACTACTGGAAGACCACTGGACTAACGAGGAGATCAAAGAAGAAATTAAAAAATTCTTTGAATTGAATGACAAGGAGGACACCAATATCCTAAATGTATGGGATGCAGCAAAAGCAGTAATAAGAGGAAAATATATAGCAATAGAAGCTCACATCAAAAAACAAGAAAGAACTCAAAGAAACAACCTAATCTCGAAGCTCAAAGATCTAGAAAAAGAACAACAAAAAAACCCCAGAACCAGTAGAAGAAAAGAAATAATAAAAACCAAAGCAGAAATAAATGAAATTGAAACTAAAAAAACAATCCAAAAGATCAATGAAACCAAGAGCTGGTTCTTTGAAAAAATAAATAAAATAGACAAACCCTAGCCAGGCTCACAAAGGAAAAAAGGGAGAAAGCACAAATACACAGAATCATAAATGAAAGAGGAGAAATCACAACGGACACAGCAGAAATCAAAAGAATAATCAGTAACTACTATGAACAGTTATATGGAAACAAGTTCAACAATCTAGAGGAGATGGACAAATTCCTACAACTCTACAATCACCCAAAGCTAGATAAAGAAGAAATAGAACACCTAAACAGACCAATTACAAGCAGCGAAATTGAAATGGTAATTAAAAACCTCCCCAAAAACAAAAGCCCAGGACCTGATGGATTTACAAATGAATTCTACCAAACATTCAGAGACGAATTAGTGCCTATCCTTCACAAACTCTTCCAAAAAATTGAGAAGGAAGGGACAATACCAAACACGTTCTATGAAGCCAATATTACACTAATACCAAAACCGAATAAGGACAACACAAAAAAGGAAAACTATAGGCCAATCTCCCTAATGAACACTGATGCAAAAATCCTCAATAAATTTTAGCTATCAGAATCCAACAATGTATCCATAAGATCATTCACCACGACCAAGTTGGATTCATTCCAGGGGCACAAGGATGGTTTAACATCCGAAAATCAATCAACGTTATCCAACACATCAACAAAAAGAAATATAAAAACCATATGATAATATCAATAGATGCTGAGAAAGCTTTCGACAAAGTGCAACACCCATTCATGATAAAAGCCCTTGAAATTCTTGGGATACAAGGAACATACCTCAACATCATAAAGGCCATCTATGAGAAGCCAACAGCCAGTATCATTCTCAATGGTGAAAAGCTGAAAGCAATTCCATTAAGATCTGGAACAAGACAAGGATGTCCACTCTCACCACTGCTTTTCAATATAATACTGGAAGTCCTAGCCAGAGCAATAAGACAAGAGAAAGACATCCAAGGAATCCAAATAGGAAAAGAAGAAGTCAAACTATCACTATTTGCAGATGATATGATAATATACATAGAGAACCCCAAAATCTCCACAGAAAAACTAATTCAACTCATCAATCAATTCAGTAAAGTGGCAGGATACAAATCAACACGCAAAAGTCAGTGGCCTTCCTATACACAAACAATAAATCTGAAGAAGAAGAAATCAAAAAACCACCCCTTTTATTATCGAAACAAAAAAAATCAAATATTTGGAATAAATCTAACAAAAGAGGTAAAGGACCTATACAAAAAAACTATAAAACACTGTTAAAAGAAATAGAAGAAGACACAAAGAAATGGAAAGACATCCCTGCTCATGGATTGGAAGAATAAACATTATAAAATGGCCATCCTACCAAAAGCAATATACAGATTCAATGCTATTCCAATCAAAATCTCAATGGCATTCTTCAAAGAAATAGAACAATTATTGATGAAATTCATATGGAATCACAAAAACCCCGAATAGCCAAAGCTCTCCTGAAAAAAAAAGAAGGGAATGGAGGCATCACACTCCCAGACTTCAAACTATACTACAAAGCCATAATCATCAAAACTGCATGGTATTGGAACAAGAACAGACATACAGACCAATGGAATCGAATAGAAAATCCAGAAATAAACCCACAGATTTATGGTCAACTAATCTTTGACAAAGGAGCAAAGACTATGCATTGGAGCAAAGAAAGTTTGTTCAATAAATGGTGCTGGGAAAACTGGGTCGCTACATGCAAAAGAATGAAGCTTGACCACTACCTCACACCATACACAAAAATCAACTCAAAATGGATTAAAGAACTAGACATAAGACCTGAAACCATAAAATACATAGAAGGAAATATAGGCGAAACACTACGTGATTTGCACCTCAAAGACATCTTTACAGACACATCACCCAAAGCAGTGATAGTGAAGAGAAAGATAAACAGCTGGGACTACATCAAATTAAAGAGCTTCTGCACAGCAAAAGAGACAATAACAAAAACAAAGAGAAACCCCACCAACTGGGAGAACATTTTTGCACCCAACACTAATGATAAAGGACTGATCACAAAAATCTGCAAAGAGCTGATGAGACTCAGCAACAACAAAGAAAATAATCCAGTCAAAAAATGGGCAGAAGAGCTAAAAAGAAACTTCTCTGAAGAGGAAATGCAAATGGCCAACAGACATATGAAAAAATGTTCAACATCACTTGTAATCAGGGAAATGCAAATCAAAACTACCATGAGATACCATCTCACACCAGTGAGATGGCACATATTAAAAAAACTAGCAACAACAAATGTTGGCGAGGATGTGGAGAAAAAGGAACTCTTGTGCACTGTTGGTGGGAGTGCAAACTGGTCCAACCACTATGGAGAGCTGTGTGGAGATTTCTGGACCTACTAAACATAGAGCTTCCATATGATCCAGCAATTCCACTCCTAGGTATTTACCCAAAGGACACAGAAACATCAATTCCAAAGAGCACCTGCACTCCTATGTTTATAGCAGCACTGTTTACAATAGCTAAGCTTTGGAAACAACCCAAATGCCCAAAAATAGATGACTGGATCAAGAAGATGTGGTACATATATACCATGGAATATTACTCAGCATTCAAAAAAGATAAACACATGCAATTTGCAGCAACATGGATGGCACTGGAAGGGATCATGCTCAGCGAAATAAGCCAAAAAGAAAAAGAAAAATACCGGATGGTCTCACTCATAGCAGGAATCTAGAAAACTTAAATAAGGGACCAGCAAAATGAATATAAGAAAGTGAAAATCAAAATCAACAAAAAACTATGAACCAGAGACACTTGTTGGGGGGGGGGGGGCGGGAGGGGAAGGATTGGGGTCAGAATGGGGCGTTTGCAATTGTATGGGGGAATATAAAAATAAAATTTAATATTAAAAAAAAAAAAAAAAAGAATTAAATGTTTAACTTATTTATTTCTACATTAATGATTTTTGTTTTTTACTTTGGTTCATTTTTTAATTTTTTTAGCCCTTTTCTGCTATCACACACATTGAATTTTAGAATAAGTTTAGATTTACAGAAACTGTGCACATAGTAGAAAGAGTTTTCAAATGCTCTTTACCCTGCTGCCTCTAATGTTGACATTTCTATACCAAAACTAAAACTAACCTTGAAAGAATACTATTAATTAAACTATAGCGTTTATTCAGATTTCATGAATTTTTCCACTGTCTTTTTTCTTTTCTATGATCCAATCCAGGATAGCATATTGTATTTAGTACTCATGTCTTCTTAATTCCTTTTTAATCTGTGACAGTTTTTCAGTCTTTCTTTGCTTTTTATGACCTCGACACTTGGAAAGTGTTGGGCAAAATCTCTCTCCATTTGAGTCTGACTGGTATTTTCTCCTGATTAAACTAGAAAAATGTATGTTGGGGAGGACTGTAACAGATGTGAAGTGTCCTGGCCATATCAGCAGCGCTACAGCTTATCACTGATGAGGCTAACCTTGATCACATTGTTAAATGCTGTCTACCAGGTGTCTTTGCTGCAGAGTTCCTGTTTTGTTTTTTTTTTTCTTTTCTTTTCCATACTCGATTGCTTGGAAGCAATTCATTAAGTTCAGCCCACAGTCAAGGGGAGAGAAATTAAGCTTCACCATCTGGAGGAAGGAGTATCAAAGAATATGTAGACATATGTTAAAATCACCCACAGTAATTAATACATATGGGGGGGTAGATATATTGAGGCTATTCAAACATCCTGTTTCTCCTAAAATTTCACCCACTAATTTTAGCATTCATCCATGGATCTTGCCTGCAGCAACAATTACTGTGATGTTCTAATGGTGATTTTTCCATCTCCTCATTCCTTCTATATTTATTATTTGCAATTTTTCTATGGGGAAGATTTATCTTTTATTTATTTTTAGTGTTTAAATTTATTGTTATTTATTTAGTCAATCACTATTAATAATCATTTATTTATATCTAAATGTACTTATGAATATTTATTGTATTCTTTACCTTATATCCAATCATATTTATTTGTTTACTCAAATTATTCTAGCTGTCACCACTGGGCATTACTAGTGTTTATGGACCATTCTTTTGTCTTTACTGTTATAGTTCCATGACAGTATTTTGAAACTGTTTTTCTCCTTGTCCCATCTCCTCCTGAGTCCACTAACTCTAATTGTTTAGTGTACCTTGTTTTCTGGGAAATTTGTGCTAGCTCTCTCTGGCCTTGAGGCACTTGCTCATGGGATCCATTTCCCATGCTGATGTTCAGCTCTGGTGCCAGAGTTCTATTCATCTTGAATGAAGGGGCACTGAGGGGCCTCCCCTCTCCGGTGGTGCATTGGGCTGAGCGCAGGGCTGTGAAGCTGTCCGCAGCCTCTGCAGCGCGGGTTCAATCCCTAGCTATGCCGCAGACCTCTACTGTCTTGTCAGCTGCTCCCCTCAGCAGTGCTTTAGGTGTATCTGCTTGTTCTGCTCCCCGTTATGTCTCTGGTGAGTCCTCTCACCCTCCCGGAATTCTCTCACCCTCCCGCTCCTCTGGCCTGTACCCCAGTTCTTTTATGCATAAATAAACAAATCCTTAAAAAAAAAGAAAAACAAACAAACAAAAAAAACAAAATTGGGGGTCTCCCGGGTGTGCAGGGGTTAAGTTTCAGCACTATCACACTAGCACCGACCACTGCAGCATGAGTTCAGTCCCCAGCCACAGAGCTAGCCCACATGGCACAGCAGACCTCTCCTGTCTCACCCGCTGCTCCCCTCAGCAGTGTTTTCAGTCTGTCTGCCTGTTCTGTTCCCCGCTCTGTCTCTGGTGAATCCTCTCACTCTCCCGTTCCTCTGGCCTATACCCTAGTTCTTGTATAAATTAATAAATCTTAAAAAAAATAAAAGAGGCACTGGGCTTGCTGTGACTGAGCTGAGAACTGATGCTACGCGTCTGTAATGTCACTGCTCCATTACCCATGTCCAAGATATTTTACAGGCCATTGTCTCCTAGATAACAAAAATTACCTTCTAGTCTTTACATTCTAGATATTTTAATAAAAATAATTCTCAAACTTATCATGGATTTCCCAAAGCATTATTTCACATAATAGACTTTTTCGCTATTTCTAGGTACGTTTTCTTTAAAATTCCATTTTTATGAAGAAAGGAACTCATGAGCCTTTGAAATGCATTGGGGTCTTTGCCTTGATCCCTGACCCCACAGCTAATGGATCTTTCCCACAGTTAATGGATCTTAAATAAGATATTCTGACCATTTGTGAGCAAGTCTCTTGACTCAATAGCTCCCACTAGTCAAGTGATAGGATCCTGACTCTTTCGCCGAAGGGAGGACTTCAAGCAAGGGTTGTCTTACACACCGTTCATTGCCCTCCCAGCTCTGTCATCACTCTGTTCCAACTGCTCTACCTGTTTTCTTGTGTTCATTGTCTGCTGTGGATCTGCTCACTACCAGCATTTCCTCCACAGGTCTGTTAACTGATACAGCCATGGAATCATCAGTATCTACAAGATATCTGCTATTTGCTCTGTACTCTTCTATGGCCTTGAATTCTATCAGTGTAGGGTAAATGGTTTTCAGGCTTTTCTGCCCTCCCACCATTAGGATTGCCCTGCCTGATGGGGCACCTGCAGTTGTTACATTGTTGTGTTATTTACTTCTGTGGGCCATGGGAGGAGTATGGAGATAGTCACCAAGAGAAGCAGAAGCAGGAGAAGAGGCAGGAGAGAGAAGGGGAGAAAGAAGGCCAGAAGAGAGAGAGAGAAGCCCAGAGTGAAGACCTGGGGGGGTGGGGGGCTTGAAGGCATTCTGGCCTCCTGGCCCCCCAGCACCCCTGCCTGCCATGTACCTGTTTGCCACACTACATGTAAGCTCAATAAAAGGCTGAGAAAGCCACCGAGGGCTCCAGGACTCCTCCTTTACCCGCCTGGTCTGCTCGGATCATAGATATCCTGCTCTGTGCCTTCCTGCCCCTACAATCAGTAAACAAAATGATAAAGTCCCTGCTCTCCTGGAGTATTGCAGAAGAGACAAGCAGATGGTAAGTAAAACACACCTCCTTGGAATGTTCTTTCCACGCTACTGCTCTACGAATCTTGCAGGTCCATGGGCCTCTGGATCTCAGGGTCTCCTTGGCTGACATCCTTCTCTGGGTGTTCTATAGCAGCGTTGCTCAGACTTTGAATGTATCACCTTTCAGGGATAGAATGGAGGGATTTAAGTCCAGCCTTTGTGTGCTGCCCAAGCACAACTGCTTCTTATCAACACTTCACATCAGGTTTCTGAATCTCCTTTTAAAATGATGGTAATTTTTCATTGAATGACCTCCAAGTTGCTTGAATTCTATGATTATCCTTTCCTTCTGGCTAACATGACTACATATATTCAATCCCCAGTGATGTACAGAGTTCCTGTTCTTCCACTAACATATTTTTTGCACAATGAAAGTCTTGAGATTCTGCTAGATATCAATTATAGCATCATCTAAGTGCATACGAGATATTCCTAAATCTGTTTTGTCCCTGCTATCAATGATAATGCATTCAACAACAAATGTCTTCTATAAGTTGACTGTGTATGGTGACCTCCTTTCCCTGCTGAATTTGTTATTGTTAGCAAATCATATTATTAATGTTGTTAGACTTATACATTAAGGGTTTTAAATAAGTTCTATGGAAGGCTTAAGGGGTTCTCATTTAAGAAAAATGCATGAAATTACAGTCCTTGTTTTAGATTGTTCAGATCCTTTTTTGTTTTTTCCTTTCCCTTTCTTCCTTCTGTTTCTGATTCTGTTTGCAACAGGTCGTGTTTTTTGTAAATGAAGTGTTATTGAGTAAAGATTTCACATGGCACATTTCAAAACATTGGCATCAGGAACTGAGCACAGGATTAGAACTCCAAAAGTTTGGGGAGGGGGGTTGTCTAGGTTTTCTAGTTAGTGTGATTGTAGGGCAAATCCTTGGATTGCTCTGTTTTTCCTTTTCTCTTTCTCTTTAAATTTGGCATGACAACTTTCTTCTGAACTTTTAGGTGTGACCATTTCTACTTTCTTATTTTAACTTCAAGGGGAACAGATGGTTAATATTCTTCCAAATTTACTGAAAGGAACACTTTGCTCTAAAGTAACTAAATGGTAAATCTGGGATTGCAGGGATCACTACTGATTCCAAATTCTTCTGTCTTTTGTATTGTTTTTAATGGTGACAAAAATATATATTCTTACATCAATGAAGTGTTGGGTAAATAAATTAATCAAGCTTTGAAGCATTTGAAAAGAAGGTATCATATCAAGATGGTAATTTACTTCCTCATTATCCACAAAGAATCCTTAGAAGACAATGGATACTTTTGGTATTTTGATTCTCCATCTTGTGTGGCATGAGGAGTAACAGGTTTAATATAATGGTTTTGTTTGAACAAAAATAGAATCCCACTTTGGTTTAACAGAAAGAACCATACTTATAAACTTTTGTATGTTTGTTTTCATATTTGTGTAGTCCTTGACTTTTACATTCTCCATTCTATATAAAGACACAGGGAAGAGGGAGAGACAAAGAGGGAGAGAGAATGCTGGGGGTAGAAATTGCTGAAGAAAAGAAATTTTAAGCTCAATTATGTAGGCTCACAAGGTTTATATCCTTTCGACATGCTTTGAATAAGTATCTAAATTGAAACAGAGCTAGAAATCGTTTGATGTTCATCCATCACTAAATTTAACCTGTTTTTTGCATTATGCATGTTGCCATCTTGCTTTACCAATGCTTGGTGTCTCTGGAGACAGTTTTTCCTCCTTTGGATTTCTTCTCCTGCGGTTAGGAAAACAAATGTTTTTCTGTTGTATGAGGAATTCTGTGGAATTTAAGGCCTGTGAATGTGACAGACCAGGACACGAGTGCCTTTGAAAGAGAGCTTACTTTCTCATGTGCACTACAAAAACCTTTCATTCTATGGCTTAACTTCAAATGAGATTATTAAAAAAAAATCAGTTTCTCAAAATATGACAAATTAGATTGTTTATAGTATAGTGGTAGATAGAAATGTAGAAAGAAATATTTATGGCAAAAGTCCATAATACTTGTGTACTGACTGCTGTTATTTTGGTGATGTTTATTAACAAGTAGATCCTCTGCATGTTCAACAGAGACTGGATTGCTCTAGCAACCTTCAGACACTTTTCACTTCAGAGGCACTTGAACATGGATTTGAAGACAGAGCCTCTGGAATATGTTTCTGTAACCTCCCTAAATCTGACCTCAGGCAGCTGTCCATCATGTCCTCTGGAATTCTTTGCCTTTTGTGTATGACTAGAACCTTGACCTTCAGGCAGTGATGCAAGATCATTTCCAGGTGACCTGTGCTCCTGGTGCAGGTGTAATGATGGATGGGTTGGGATTGTTTTAAATAATTCAATAATTTTTTTTGTGGTTAATTATTGCTGTCCCTGCTTGTTTCTTCTAATGCAATTTTATTAAAATTTTATTATAGCCTGGGGGTAAGTTAAAGTCCAGAAGACACTTTTATATATCTGTGCCCCTTCCCTTCCAGTTCTCCATTTGCACTCACTAACTGGTTCACCAAGGTTCACCTGCAGAACTGCAAATGATAAAGATTTTAAAGGCAGCTGGCTCTGTTTTTTGTGGAATAGGAGTTTAACTTTGATCAATGAAACAACCATAAAAGAAAAAAAAAACAAACAAAAAACAAAACCTGGAGCCTCCACAGTGGCGCACCATGTTGAGCACGTGCTGTGAAGCTGACCGCAGCTTCTGCAGTGCAGGTTCGATTCCCGGCCAGCCAGGGAGATAGCCACATGGCGGGCAGACCTCTCCTGCCGCCCGCTGCTCCTCTCAGCAGTGTTTTTGGTTTGTCTGCCTGTTCTGCTCCCTGCTCTGTCTCTGATGGATTCTCTCACCCTCCTGCGTCTCTGACCTGTACCCCAGTGCTTGTATAAATAAATAAATCTTTAAAAGAAAAAAGAAAAAAACCCCATGAGGTTCTTTTATCAGCTTTTTCAGTGAAGAAATATGAACATTGCGCTGAAATTCCCTCTTTTCTAACATAGGAAGGTGATAAAATTGGGCCTTGAGCTACAGACATCAGAAAACATCTCCTCTCTGTTCTCTCACATCTCCCACAATGGTGGGAATTGTATGATACGTGTTAGCAGATTGCTCTTGGTTGCAATGAAAACCATAGGAAGCTTGAGAGAAGCTGATCAGGTGAGCTGGAGCCTGGGCCAGGTAGAAAGCATACTGGATTCTACCTGCTTTATTTTTTACATTTTTAAAAAAGATTTATTTTATTTATTTATGCATACAAGAGCTGGGGTTCAGCTGTAACTCTGTCCCATCCCTACTACTTCAGTAGCCCGATTTCAACTTTAGAACTTGATGTGCTGCTTCCACTAGGCAAATGTAATGGTTTTGACCAGTGAACACCTGGGTTGGTTTGTTTTCCTGAAATTTCTCTGAAATTTACTTGTCAAAGGGACTCTACCCCATGGTTCCTATTTTGTTTCCTGTTTCTGCTAACTACAATGTACAGAGTTTTTAAATATTAATAACTTCACTCAGCCTTTAATTCCTGAATAGATGCTTTACTTGATCATTCAATTTTAATCTTCTTTAGGACAGCCCTTTATATATATATAGATGTATATATTTTTTTTTCCTTAACATCATTTTTCAGGACAGCCCTTTAATGACTAATTTGGCTAGAGTGGCTCAGAAAGAAGCCTCCCTGGTGGCTCAAGGGGTTAAGATGCAACCTATGAAGCCATCCACAGCCACTGCAGCATTAGTTTGATCCCCAGCCAGGGAGCTACCCACATGGCACAGCAGACCTCTCCTGACTTGCCTGCTCCTCCCCTCAGCAGTGTATTTCAGTTTGCCTGCCTGTTCTGCTCCTCACTCTGTCTCTGGTGAATCCTCTCACCCCCCATACCTCTAGCCTGTGCCGCAGTTCTTGTACGCATAAATAAATAAATCTTTTTAAAAAAAAAGGAAAAAAATGTCCTTGCATAGACTCTGTCCATCCAAAGCCGGCCTTGCTATCTCTGCTACCTGCAGGCTGGGTGGAGGGTTTTGGGGCTATGTGAATTGCCACAGTTCCAGAAGTCTTTCAAGATCCCGTAACTAGTTGACCTGCCTTACTTTTGGAGAGAACTGACCTCTCCCTGAAATGGTTTGATTAAATTCGTTGATCTCTATTCTTGTTCTTGTTACATTTAAGCTTTCACTTTTTAAAAAAGTTGTGAGAACTCTTCATGATTCTTTCCTTCCTGTTGAGTTTAGAACTTTCCTCCTTAACCATTTATCACTAATAGGCATCTTTACTATGTTATGCCAATGAACTAGATATTAATTGAGTGCTAATAAATATTTTATTTATAAAAGCATGATGGCAGGTGTAGTGGAGGAAGGTAGAGGCTATGCAGATAGAAAATGTACCTTGGCCCTTGCTAGCAAAAACCTTGCCATCTGATTGACATGACAGCTTAGGTAGAGTTTACTAAGAAGTGAATAAGCTGCACTGATTAAAAGTGAATTTGGAGTTTGGAGAAGGAAGAGCAACTTATTTTGGCTGGCATGGTGCAAAAGTTCTTCACAAAGGAAGTCAGAACTTAAACTGAGCATTGAAAAATGTGGAAAGTTTCAATTACAGCAGAAATATTTGTAAAATGTGTTTGTTAGAAGTGGTTTCTGCATCCAATGTCTATTTTCTTACATGTTTCTATTTTATATCCTTGCATTATTGTAGCTGGACTTTAATCATAGTTTCCAAGGGGTAAAAATATAAATTTTCTTTCACTTCTTTTCTAAGTGCCAATGACTATAATTGACCATAATGAAAATGTATTTTTTAGTTTTCCTGCATAACGATAAACACTTACAAAAAGCAAGTGTTTTTGAATTTGTACTCCATTTTCTCATTTAAAAAAGAAGTATCACATTTCTTTGATAGAAATTTTGGTAAGTACAAAAACTTTCAGAGAGGAAAATAAAAATGTTATGACCTCATTATTCAGAGATAAACAAAAATGTGTTGGTGTATACCACAAAGGGTGGTCATGCATCATTAGGTAGGTTGTACATGTGATAGCTTCAGGGTTCAACCTGTTCCTGGAATACAGCTTCTGGCAGTGTTCCTGGAACATGAGGGCAGTGGCCCTGAACCCAGAATTGGGACACATCAACCATACTCTCATAGAAGCTAACTCTTTCATCTAGTAATATTTCAAATATTTCATGTATGATAAAGATGTCAAATACATTTTTTTTTCAAGATTTATTTATTTATGCATAAAAGAGCTGGGGTACAGGTCAGAAATGCAGGGGGTGAGAGGATTCACCAGAGTCAGAGTGGGGTACAGAGTGGGGTACAGAACACAGACTGACTGAATTACACTGCTGAGGGGAGCAGCAGGTGAGACAGGAGAGGTCTGCCTTGCCATGTGGGTAGCTCCCTGGCCAGCCGGGGATCAAACTTATGTTGCAGAGGATGTGGACAGCTTCATAGTGAAGTGCTTAAACCCTGTGCCACCATGGAGGCCCTCAAATACATTTTTAAATAGCTAACATTAGTATCACAATTTTAAACCCATTTCCTAATATGTGACTTTAAATTTTTTTTTTATTTAATGCCACACCCCTGTAGGGTATATATTTGAACTTTATCATAAAAGAGGACTAGAAGGGAGGAAAGCTCAGAACCCGGCTACCCTCCCCCACCCACAAAGTCGACACTCTCCGACCAACAGAAAGGAGGGAAACAAATATATCATCGTTTTTATAGGTTTCAATCCCTAGGATGAGATTTGATGGGAAAAACAATCTGAATACTTAGAAATGTTTATATTGGAGTATGACATGCTCACAAAAAGTGCACAAATCAAAAATGTTCAGTTGACTGAAGCAGCACCTAGAAAAAGAAACAGCAATTTATTGGAACCCACAATCCTCCCCCCACCACCTTATGTTCCCCTTTCATGATTCTCCAGGGCTAGCCCCTATATTACTTCCAGTCCCTTCCACTATTTCCCAACCTTTGTACTTTGTATAAACGGAATCATATAGCGCTCATTCTTTAGGGGGCGCCTTTGTATTGTATCACGTAGCTGAGGACTGTCTATTCCATTGCTGACAGAATCCCTCTGTAGGCCTTTATCACAATTATCTGTCTGCAGTTAAAAACATTTGGAGGGCCTCCCCTGGTGGCGCAGCGGTTGAGCGCTGGGCAGAGAAGCTGCCTGCAGCCTCTGCAGCGCAGCGCCGGTTAGTTCCCCGGCCACCTGCGAAGGTCCCACAAAAAATAAATAATTAAATAAATAAATGAAATAAAAATAAATAATTTGCATATTTTCTGTGTTTTTTTTTAAAGATTTATTTATTTATGCATACAAAAACTGGGGTACAGGCCAGAGATGGGGGGGTGAGAGAATTCACTAGAGACAGTGGGAAGTAGAACAGGCAGATTGACTGAAATGCACTGCTGAGGGGAGCAGCAGGTGAGACAGGAGAGGTCTGCTGCACCCTGTGGGTCAGCTCCCTGGCCAGGATTGAACTCTTGCTGAAGTGGCTGCGGATAGCTTCACAGAGCTTCATCTCAACCCCTTGGCCACCAGGGAGGTCCCTGTGTGTGTGTGTGTGTGTGTTTTGATTGCTGCAGATAGTTCTGCTAGAAACTTCTAGTTCTTAAGGATTTAAGAAGTTCTTAGCTACTAGGAAAATGCACACAGTGTGCTCTAGAAAACTGCCAAACTGTTTTATAAGGTGGTTTTATCTATCTACCTTTCCATCAGCAGGGTGCGATCTCTAGCTGCTCCACATTATGCTATATTTGCATCGTCTAAGTTCCACCCGACAGTGTGTGCTGATACATCATTGGAAACTTAATACACATTTTCCTCCCTATAGCTAAGGCAAGCACCTTTTCATGTTTATGGTTATTAGCCGCTTGGCTATTCTCTTACATGAAGTATCTGTTTAAGTCTTTTTTTCCAAATGTTCAACATCACTTGTAATCAGGGAAATGCAAATCAAAACTACAATGAGATACCACCTTACACCAGTGAGAATGGCACATATTAAAAAAACTAGCAACAACAAATGTTGGCGAGGTTGTGGAGAAACAGGAACTCTCCTGCACTGCTGGTGGGAGTGCAAACTGGTCCAACCACGATGGACTGTGTGGAGATTTCTTGACCTTCTAAACATAGAGCTTCCATATGATCCAGCAATTCCACTCCTAGGTATTTACCCAAAGGACACAGAAACATCAATTCCAAAGAGCACCTACACGCCTATGTTTATAGTAGCACTATTTATAATAGCTAAGCTTTGGAAACAACCCAAATGCCCAAAAATAGATGACTGGATCAAGAAGATGTGGTACATATACACCATGGAATATTACTCAGCAATCAAAAAAGATAAACACATGCAATTTGCAGCAACATGGATGACACTGGAAGGGATCATGCTCAGCGAAATAAGCCAGAAAGAAAAAGAAAAATACCGGATGGTCTCACTCATAGCAGGAATCTAGAAAACTTAAATAAGGGACCAGGAAAAATAATAATTATAAGAAAGAAAATATCAAAATCAACAAATAACTATGAACAAGAGACACACTATGGGGGGTGGAGGGGGTGGGGAAAGGAAGGCTTGGGATAAAACTAAGGGGGTTGTAATTGTATGGGGAATATAAAAATAAAATTTAAATTAAAAAAATAAGTCTTTTTTTCCATTTTCTGGAGACTTCTCTGTCTTTTTTCTGTTGGTTTGTAGGAGGGAAATAAACATTTTGTTTAAAGACCTCAAAACTTCAGTGGCAAGTACAAATCTTTAATCTTTTCAGAACTGGAGAAAAGAGTTCCTGGAATTCATATAAGCATAAAGAAAATCTGTTGTGTACAGAGAATCAAAAGGATTTGCTTTAAATTTGAGAGCATATTTTCATTCCGATATGACATTTTAAAAAATAATGCTTTCTATAAAATTTCTAATGTCTCCTAACATACAACACAAAAGGCAAAAATACAGCTGTTTATCCTAACATTTTATTTAGAAGTATTCAAAAAACACAAATTGTGAGAATGTTCCAGTCTGGCAGTCTGGAAATAAAATGACAAGGAAATAATTTTGTATTTTCTAAAGAAGAATTGAAGAAAAAAAATTTTTAAAAATGTTCAAGTATCAAAATGTATCTCTATTTAGATGGTGATGATATATCCAGGGATATACAGCAGATGTGCTGGCCTCTTTCCAGCCCTGCTTGGCGGTTTTGAATCAAAGAAGACTGCTACATTATGTGTGAAATACCACTTCAGTTCAGAGCCAGCCAGTAAATTGGTAATACCAACTTCATAGTCCGTTCAGGCTGATTAGTGGGAAAAGCATTCCCAGGTGCAAATAACCTAAGTTTAAATCATTTTTAAGAAAGAAAAGGGCAGGAAACATCATATGATCCCTTTCAGGCTCTTCTACAGCTGTAGGCGGATAGATTTTGTATTTCTAAAGTTAGGTGGGTTTATGGGTCACCATGTTCCTCTTTCTCAAGGAAAATATGACTCCTCTACCATTTTTTACTGACATTGAATTAAACTCTGTTTAAAAAGAGTTGAAGTTAGAAGTTAAGTAGAGTGAAATTTCACTAGTCCACTAGGGGATTCTTCCAAAATATCTTTATAATATAATTGTACAGTATTCATCAGTTTTCGATTGGACAAACTACTGTTGAAGGTTCTGTCCACTGCTTTCTTAGCTGTGAAAGAAACATCTATTCAAATATTAAACACCATGTTTGTGTGATGCTGTAGTATGTAGTCTTTGAAACATCCAGAAGAACATATTCTGTAGAGATAAGACCAAAGAGAGCTTAGTGAGTATGTGCTCCATCTTTGTGCATCTGGATTTACTCTTAACCTCTTTTTCTTTCTTATGTAGCAGAGCAATTTTTACTGGTTTGTGGGAGGGTCAAACAAAGATAATTCAACTTGATAATAAAAGGCAAATGAGAGGACATACAAACAAGTAATGTGGGAACAAAAGTTTTCCTTTCCATCAAGAATGTCCTGATGAAATCACATAGATGTCATCTAGGTAATCAATATCTTAATTTATTCCTCAAAATTTTGCCTGAGTTCATACAGGAAACTTTATAAATACACACAAAAGCACAAAACTTGGACCCACCATCCATTCCGTAGAATAAAAAGTGGGGTGACTTTTAAAGAAATGTTGCTTGACGGGATAGAGGAACAGCTGTTCTTTATGGATTTCATCAACTCGTGTGATTTCATCAGCAAATGTTGCCTTTCTTTCTTCTATGGACTTTTGACCTATGATGATCATCAATTTAAGATCAAGGCACATGACCCAGAATTGTTGTTCTGGGACTTATTACAAAAAGAAAATAAATCAAGAAATAGGGAGCGAGGTCCAAATTAACAAAGAATATCATATAGAGGAGATCAGTGGGGACTTTATGTGATTTAACTAGGGCTAAAATAATTTATAAGTGATATGAGTAAGTCACTTGTCATGTATCTTAAGATCTTGGGTTGGAATAGAAGTACCATCATTTTTAAGCCTTATAGATGAAGGAGCACAATATTGTAGTATTTCATGTTACTTTTCTTAATAAACAGGTACTTTTCTCCATGATATATTTTTATAACATAAGAGAATAATTTAAGTCATGAGACAGGTATTTATGAGTGGCCGGTGGAAATAATATCATTACTTTTAATCATGTCCCATGCTTTTCTCAGGCATAATTTTAATCTCTATACATAATAGCTATATGGAGAAGATGCATCAAAAAGGCCATTCTTGACTATACTCAAGAAAGGACTCTTCAAATTAGAGAAAAACAGAAGTGAAAAGAAGAAATGCAAAATTAGGAGGGAATAGTTTCCTTACCACTTTAAATTTGCAATTTGAATCATGACTCCTGTTTTTGTACTCACAGGATGGAGAACTATTCAATTTTTAAATTAGGTTTTAGGAACTTTATAAAAATAAACTTTATGGTAACAACAGAATTAGAGCAGATTTGAGGATGAATCTGAGAAAATACTAACTCTTGATGAAACACTGTGGATATCTTGGTGGTAGGTGTGGTGTGCTAACATCCAGCTGAAGCCATGTGAACCAAAGCCTCCGAATCACAATCACATCCAGTCTTGTCAACCAATAAGACTCACACATCAAAAGACAATCTTTAAACTGTGCCTTATTTTCTTGAGTTAAATGTGACCCTATACATTTTTGCAAAAAAGGGAAAGAAACCTCAAAGGGATATCTAATCTCTTGCTCAAAGCCAAGTTACCCCGAAGTACAAAGGAGATATTTTGTTTCTTAGAGCCATTAGAAAATGCTTTCTGTATCCAAACTGTATTGCTACTACAATACATTGTCAACCTCAGATCTCTCTGTGTTCAGAAGGTTTCAGACAATATTGTCTGTGGAACATGGAGACACTCCACCAGTTAACCATATTTAACACTGGATGCCTGACTCATGACACTTTGCTGCTCAAAAATACTTGATTAGGGGGCAGAGCAACATGGCGGCGAGGAGACACTGCGAGTAAGATCTCCCATTAAAAAAAAGTTAATAGGGAGGAAAAGCGGCAGGTCCCAGTGAGAACTGGGACACGGAAGATAAACAGGTGACTCCAGCAAACTGCCCGAAGAAGAAAGTTGCCATAAAAGAGGACCAGAAGGGAGGAAAGCGCAGAACCCTGCTCCCCTCCCCCACCCACAAAGTCGGCACTCTCCGACCAGCAGAGAGGAGGAAAAAAAAAAAAAAAAAAAAAACTAAAACGACCAACAAGAACAAAGTACGCAGCAAGCGGGACTGTGAGTGGAAAGGAACTATCTCAGCCACCACACCCCATGAACGGGAGCTGCGGAGAATCCTGCAGGATTCGCCTCAGAGGTGAGCTCCAGGCCTCCAGGGGCCATTAAAGAGAGACCCCGCCCCCCAGGAGGAGGCCAGCACCAGCACACAGCCCCGGGCCACCCGGTAAGCTTGCGCGGAAAAGCGGCGCGCTGGAAAAGCAGACGCGGATCGGGATCAGGATTGCGCGGAAAAGCAGTGCGGTTGAAAAGCAAACGCGGATCCAGATCGCAGCTTCCCAGGTCCCCGCGCCTGCGACCTAGGCTTGCGGGGAGACACGCGGAGGCCCTCCCTGAGTGAGCAGGAACCAGGCGCCCAGGCACGGGAGCGGGATTCAAAAGGCGCCATTCCCGCGCCACTGAACTGGGCTACAGCCCGCGTCCTGGAACTGAGGGCTTTGGAACTGAGACCCGGGGCACGAAATTAGGGGCGTGGGTTCCCCACGACGGTGGGGCACAAGGCAGACACAGCACCCCAAAGCCGTTGAGGTTTACCCTACCATTCCCGCTCTGTTCCCTGTCCCACGGGGTGGAAAATCAGCTCCCCAAGGGCTCTAGGAGAGATCTCTGGCGCCACCTAACGACTTGAAGCCAGCAGAGGCTCCTGGAGGAGCCAGTGGCCAGCTGGGGAGTTAGCCCACCCCGGGCGCCTTCCGACCAGCAGTCTGAGCCCACCGGGGGAGCGAGCACCCACAGCCGGGGCAGACCAGGCGCGCAGAAGAGTGTGCCTGAGACCAGACACGCAGGGAGTGTGTCCCACATCACCATTTTAGAACAGGGACATTTCTTAAGTAAAGACTACCTGCAGAAGGCTTCCTCCGGGGGAAGTTCACCCACGCCAGACCCCCTCTGGCCTGCAGTCCAAGCCCAGAGGGGGAGCAGGAACCCACCGCCGGGGCAGACCAGGCGCACAGGGGAGTGTGTCCACACATCGGCATTTTAGAACAAGGACCTTTCTCCAGTAAAGACTGCTTGAAACTGACATATGGCTCCTGGAGGAACCAGAGGGGAGCAGAGAAGTCCACCCAAGATGCCGGCCAGTCCGAGCAACACAGTGTCCCAATGCATACGATAAATTAGAAAACAGACAGTAGGGAGTAGAAGAACCACACACAACCTAATAACTCCTCAGGAAAGAAGCACACCACAAAAAGAAAACCACCCCCCAGATTGCAACGACAGTAACTTGGAAGAACTTCTGAGCCTTCCAGAAAGAGAATTTAAAATTGCCATGATTAAAAAAGTGACAGAAGTCATAAAGGAAAACAATGATCAGAAGAAGGAAATTGAGTCCCTAAAGAGGGAAAACAATGGTCAGAAGAATGAAATTGAGTCCCTAAAGAGGGAAGTAAAAGAAATGCAGGAGATCAAAGAATTAATGGAAGAACTAAAGAATTCTGGGAAAAGCAATGAAAGCAGAATAGATGAAATGGAAGAACGAATAAGTACTCTTGAAGACACAGAAATAAAAAGAACCAAAACAGAAAAGGAAAGAGAAGTACGAAGGAAAAAGAACGAAGAAAGACTTCGGGAACTATCTGACTCCATGAGGAAAGGAAATATAAGAGTTATAGGAATACCAGAAGGAGAGGAGAGAGATGTAGGAACAGAGAAAATATTCAAAGAGATAATTGAAGAGAACTTCCCAAATGTGAAGAAGGAGCTGAAAATTGATATACAAGAAGCAAGAAGAACACCAAACTTCCATGACGAAAGGAAAAATACAGCAAGACACATAATAGTAAAGCTCCCAAGAATCCAGGACAAGGAAAAAATAATGAAGCTGGCAAGAGGGAAGAAACAGATAACATTCAAAGGAAAGCCAATCAGGCTGACATCAGACTTCTCTGAAGAAACACTACGGGCAAGGAGAGAATGGAGGGACATAGTCAACAGACTCCAAGAAAACAGATGCCAACCAAGAATACTCTATCCCGCAAAGCTCTCTTTCCTCCATGAAGAAAGAATATGGACCTTCCCAGACAAACAGAAACTCCGGAATTTCATTACAACTAAACCCGAACTCCAAAAAATACTACAAGGAGTCCTAAAGCCAGAACCTCAGAGGGACGAATAACAATGAAAGAAGGCCAAAAAACAAAAGTTATTAAAAGAATAAATAAATAAAATCAAAGGAAAGACAATCACAATGGCAAATACAGATGCTAACATATCAATATTAACTCTAAATGTAAATGGACTAAACTCTTCAATAAAAAGACACAGAGTTGCAGCCTGGATTAAGAAACAAAACCCAACCTTTTGCTGTCTCCAGGAAACACATTTAGCTACAAAAGATAAAAATAGGCTCAAAGTTAAAGGATGGAAAACAATCCTACAAGCAAATGGACCAAAAAAAGAAAGCAGGAACAGCTATACTTATATCAGATAAAACAGATTTCAAACTCAAAAAGATAAAAAGAGACCCCAATGGTCACTACATTATGATCAAGGGGACAATACTTCAAGAAGAAATAACACTCATTAACATATACTCACCAAACGAAGGAGCACCAAAATATATCAGACAACTGTTGTCCTCTCTGAAAACAGACATCAGAGAAAACACATACGTAGTGGGAGACTTCAACACACCACTATCAACAATGGATAGATCAACAAGACAAAAAATAAGTAAAGAAACCAAAGCTCTAAATAAGGACCTAGAGCAATTGGGCTTAACAGACATCTATAGAACACTAAACCCAAAAAAAAACGGAGTACACATTTTTCTCAAGCGCACACGGATCATTCTCCAGGATCGATCACATACTGGGGCACAAGACAAACATCAACAGATACACCAAGATTGAAATCATATCAACCATCTTTTCTGACCATGAAAGCATCAAACTAGACATAAACCATAAAAAGAAGGCAAGGAACTTTCCTACCTCATGGAGATTAAAAACCACACTACTGGAAGACCACTGGACTAATGAGGAGATCAAAGAAGAAATTAAAAAATTCTTTGAATTGAACGACAAGGAGGACACCAATATCCTAAATGTATGGGATGCAGCAAAAGCAGTAATAAGAGGAAAATATATAGCAATAGAAACTCACATCAAGAAACAAGAAAGAACTCAAAGAAACAACCTAATCTCAAAGCTCAAAGACCTAGAAAAAGAACAACAAAAAAACCCCAAAACCAGTAGAAGAAAAGAAATAATAAAAAACAAAGCAGAAATAAATGAAATTGAAACTAAAAAACAATCCAAAAGATCAATGAAACCAAGAGCTGGTTCTTTGAAAAAATCAATAAAATAGACAAACCCCTAGCCAGGCTCACAAAGGAAAAAAGGGAAAAAGCACAAATAAACAGGATCATCAATGAAAGAGGAGAAATCACAATGGACACAGCAGAAATCAAAAGAATAATCAGTAACTACTATGAACAGTTATATGGAAACAAGTTTAACAATCTAGAGGAGATGGACAAATTCCTACAACTCTACAATCACCCAAACCTAGATAAAGAAGAAATAGAACACCTAAACAGACCAATTACAAGCAGCGAAATTGAAATGGTAATCAAAAACCTCCCCAAAAACAAAAGCCCAGGACCTGATGGATTTACAAATGAATTCTACCAAACATTCAGAGACGAATTAGTGCCTATCCTTCACAAACTCTTCCAAAAAATTGAGAAGGAAGGGACAATACCAAACACGTTCTATGAAGCCAACATTACACTAATACCAAAACCGAACAAGGACAACACAAAAAAGGAAAACTACAGGCCAATCTCCCTAATGAACACTGATGCAAAAATCCTCAATAAAATTTTAGCTATCAGAATCCAACAATGTATCCATAAGATAATTCACCACGACCAAGTAGGATTCATTCCAGGGACACAAGGATGGTTTAACATCCGAAAATCAATCAATGTTATCCAACACATCAACAAAAAGAAATATAAAAACCATATGATAATATCAATAGATGCTGAGAAAGCTTTCGACAAAGTGCAACACCCATTCATGATAAAAGCCCTTGAAATTCTTGGGATACAAGGAACATACCTCAACATCATAAAGGCCATCTATGAGAAGCCAACAGTCAGTATCATTCTCAATGGTGAAAAGCTGAAAGCAATTCCATTAAGATCTGGAACAAGACAAGGATGTCCACTCTCACCACTGCTTTTCAATATAATACTGGAAGTCCTAGCCAGAGCAATAAGACAAGAGAAAGACATCCAAGGAATCCAAATAGGAAAAGAAGAAGTCAAACTATCACTATTTGCAGATGATATGGTAATATACATAGAGAACCCCAAAAACTCCACAGAAAAACTAATTCAACTCATCAATCAGTTCAGTAAAGTGGCAGGATACAAAATCAACACGCAAAAGTCAGTAGCCTTCCTATACACAAACAATAAATCTGAAGAAGAAGAAATCAAAAAAACCATCCCTTTTTTATTGAAACAAAAAAAATCAAATATTTGGGAATAAATCTAACAAAAGAGGTAAAGGACCTATACAAAGAAAACTATAAAACACTGTTAAAAGAAATAGAAGAAGACACAAAGAAATGGAAAGACATCCCCTGCTCATGGATTGGAAGAATAAACATTATTAAAATGGCCATCCTTCTAAAAGCAATATACAGATTCAATGCTATTCCAATCAAAATTTCAATGTCATTCTTCAAAGAAATAGAACAATTATTGATGAAATTCATATGGAATCACAAAAAACCCCGAATAGCCAAAGCTCTCCTGAAAAAAAAAGAAGGGAATGGAGGCATCACACTCCCAGACTTCAAACTATACTACAAAGCCATAATCATCAAAACTGCATGGTATTGGAACAAGAACAGACATACAGACCAATGGAATCGAATAGAAAATCCAGAAATAAACCCACAGATTTATGGTCAACTAATCTTTGACAAAGGAGCAAAGACTCTGCATTGGAGCAAAGAAAGTTTGTTCAATAAATGGTGCTGGGAAAACTGGGTCGCTACATGCAAAAGAATGAAGCTTGACCACTACCTCACACCATACACAAAAATCAACTCAAAATGGATTAAAGAACTAGACATAAGACCTGAAACCATAAAATATATAGAAGGAAATATAGGCGAAACACTACGTGATTTGCACCTCAAAGACATCTTTACAGACACATCACCCAAAGCAGTGATAGTGAAGGCAAAGATAAACAGCTGGGACTACATCAAATTAAAGAGCTTCTGCACAGCAAAAGAGACAATAACAAAAACAAAGAGAAACCCCACCAACTGGGAGAACATTTTTGCACCCAACACTAATGATAAAGGACTGATCACAAAAATCTGCAAAGAGCTGATGAGACTCAACAACAACAAAGAAAATAATCCAGTCAAAAAATGGGCAGAAGAGCTAAAAAGAAACTTCTCTGAAGAGGAAATGCAAATGGCCAACAGGCATATGAAAAAATGTTCAACATCACTTGTCATCAGGGAAATGCAAATCAAAACTACCATGAGATACCATCTTACACCAGTGAGAATGGCACATATTAAAAAAACTAGCAACAACAAATGTTGGCGAGGGTGTGGAGAAAAAGGAACTCTTCTGCACTGTTGGTGGGAGTGCAAACTGGTCCAACCACTGTGGAGAGCTGTGTGGAGATTTCTGGACCTACTAAACATAGAGCTTCCATATGATCCAGCAATTCCACTCCTAGGTATTTACCCAAAGGTCACAGAAACATCCATTCCAAAGAACACCTGCACCCCTATGTTTATAGCAGCATTGTTTACAATAGCTAAGCTTTGGAAACAACCCAAATGCCCAATAATAGATGACTGGATCAAGAAGATGTGGTACATATATACCATGGAATATTACTCAGCATTCAAAAAAGATAAACACATGCAATTTGCAGCAACATGGATGGCGCTGGAAGGGATCATGCTCAGCGAAATAAGCCAGAAAGAAAAAGAAAAATACCGGATGGTCTCACTCATAGCAGGAATCTAGAAAACTTAAATAAGAGACCAGGAAAATGAATAACTATAAGAAAGTGAAAATCAAAATCAACAAAAAACTATGAACCAGAGACACTTTTAGGGGGGCGGGGGCGGGAGGGGAGGGATTGGGGTCAGAATTGGGGGGGCTGCAATTGTATGGGGAATATAAAAATAAAATTTATTATTCAAAAAAAAAGAAAATATAGAAAAATATGATCAAAGAGAGAGATTAATTTCATGAACATTTAAGACTCTTTATGAAAAAGAACATCCAAAGGGACACAAAAAAAAAAAAATTATCTAAATTAAAAAAAAAAAAAAAACTTGATTGATTTCATCTTTGAGATTAAGCCCAAGCTCATTAACCTGACATCAACGTTTCAAGAGCCTCTATAATTTGTATTTCGATTCTTATTTGCTATTAGTATCATTTGTCCTTAGAGTATAGTCTTTGGACCACAGGTGTCAGAATAAAACCAAATGCTTATCAAAAAGAATTTTTATACACGTTCAATGTCAATATCCTCTGTTTTACCTGGGTCCTCTGTACCAACCAAGGCCATCTAATGTCTCCAACGTGCTTTCTTGAGGTTTTATCTTTGGACTTTGGCTCATAATTTTCTTGGCAAGTCTTTTCTTTCTATTCTACCCATTAGTCAAGACTCAACTAAATCCTAACTTTCTTCACAAATCCATCCCTGGGTAGTTTCCTTTGAACATTATTTTTTTTCCATCCATAAAAGAGAAAAACAATAAAAAGATTATTGTAAGATAATGCTGTAACTACAACAAAAATCTTAATCCCTCATCTCGGAGGAAGTATTAACAGTGTGAAGTACTACCAGTGTGATGCAAGATTAGGTTGTAGGCTATAAAGTATAACTTTCTTAGGTTAGTGTAATTGAAAATATCAGCCTTCCAGAACTTTAAGAATATGTCTCCCTGACTGTATTTTGAGCTCCTGGCTAACTAAGAATACCCCCTTCCCCCATATGTTTAGATCTTTGTGAGTTTTTACAGTTCTAGATTTATTTAGACCTGGACCAGGAACTGGGTCAGTGAGGGGAGGATTAGATGGAATTCATAGTCTCCTTAGACTTTTCCAGATCTGTCTAATCTTCTTAAAGCAGAAGGAAGTATGGAGAAAGACTTAAAATAAAGCTTACTCATGAGGGGATATACAATAATCAGACCCTTTACCAGAAAGCAGTTAGCATCTATAAACATATATACATTTGTTCAGGAGAGGTTGTGGGAATTAAACTTAGTTGGCCATGGTTTTGTTCAGATTGTAGGAGATTCCCAAATCCCAAGTTTCTAAACTACTTTACTTATTCTTGTTACTGGGCAGGGTGAGAGGTATACCCCAGAACTCCCAAACCTGCCTGTTCTAAATAGGTTCTGCCATCTGTAGCATCAAGACAAAACATACTCTATTGCAGAAGACCTGTAATGGAAAGGAACTTTAATGCAATGTGTGTACAATACAGAAAAGGCAAGGAATAAAGTTTCCAAATCAAGCACCTGAAGTCACCCATCCCCTTGAGAGTAAATGCCCAGCCAAACAGGGTTGGCCCAAAGCAGGACCACTGAGGCCTGAAAGCCTGCCACAAGTCTAAGGCACCTGCTGGTGCGGACCCACAGGAAAGAGGCAGAAGGGGCCCAGCACACCTGGAAGGAAAAGAGCAAAATCAAAACGAAGATAAAGGCTGCCATTGTTAACCTCCCCATGGGTCTCTCACCCACATCTGTTTCAACCAGTCCAGGACCAACAAGCAAGTGCAGCTTCTTCACATGTCTCTTTGCAGGTCTCCTTCTGGCTTTTTTTTTTTTTTTAATAAAGATTTTTATTTATTTATACAAGACCCGGGGTACAGGCCAGATGTGTGGGAGGGTGAGAGGATTCACCAGTGACAGAGAGGGGAACACAACAGGCAGACTGACGAAACACACTGCTGAGGGGAGCAGCGGGCCAGACAGGAAAGGTCTGCTGTGCCATGTGGATCACTGCCCTGGCCAGGGATGAAACTCGCACTGTAGTGGCTGCTGATAGCTCAGACTTAACCTCTTGCACCACTAAGGAGGCCCTTATCTTGACTTTGATTTTGCTCTTTCCTTCTAGACTTGCCTGGCCCCTTCTGCCCCTTTCCTACAGGTTCTCACCAGGAGACGCCTTAAACTTGTGGCCAAGATTTTGGGACTCAGTGGTCCTGCTCTGGGCCAACCCTGTTTTGCTGGGCATTTACCCATGAGGGGATGGGTAACTTGGGGTGCTTAATTGGAAACTATTTTAACTGCATTGTTTTTTGTTTTTTTAACTGAAGGCCTTATGCCCTAGAGTATGTTTTGTCTTTATGAGTCAGATTCCAGAACCCACTTAGAACAGGCAGATTTGGGGGTCTGGGTTGTCCCTCACTCTGTCTGCTAAAAATTCCACAAAGGAAAACACTATATCTCAACAATTTCTGCACTGGCGAAGTATAGTTGCTGCAACTCAAGACTGCCCAGCTGTTTCTAGGCAAGCATCTCTTAACAAGCCTGCCCCTTTAAAGGCCGCTCTTTCTGCCTGCTTTTGTCTGTGCAAATCCTCTTCTCCTTCCTTTTTTATTCTAATAGACCTATGCCTTTTGGATATGACCAAATAGCTCCATTTGCTTGGCAAACTTACCAAGTGCCCCTGAAAGGGGAACTCTGCTGAGACTTTTATCAGAGGTCACCTAAGGACCCATTCATCTGAACCGCAACATCTCAGAATGTCATCAGTAACTACCCCTCTTAGCTGCCTTACTTTTGAAACTTCTGAAAAATAAAGCATAGACGACAGATGGGCATCCATATATCAGCTGTACTGGTGAAGTTGGGTTTGTAAAAGCACCTGGAAGTAGCACCTGTGTGGTTTCCCAATGCTCACTTGGACCGACCTGGCTGTGGGGTGACAAATGCAATGGGACCCTTCCTCTGCAGAGGGCCCAGAGGCTGCCCCAGGAGCAGACCAGAGGTAACCCCTCAGCAGGGACATGCAGAGGAAAGACACAAGGGCACAGCTGAGCATGCTCGTGTCTCTCTCCCAAACTTACTAGTCAGATCAATCATTTCTTCTCCCTTGGTGAGGATGATGGATGGGAGGCTTTTTTTGGAGTCCTTTAAAATAATACTTCACATCACTGTGTTCCTGGATTAGATAAGTCACAGTATGGCATCTGGTTTTAAAATGCTCAGCTGGGCCTCTCTAGTGGCAAAGCACAGCACAATGAAACAATCCACAGCCTCTGCAGCACAAGTTCCATCCCTGGCCAGGGAGCTACCCACATGGCACAGCAGACCTTTCCTATCTTGCCCACTGCTCCCCTCTGCAGTGTGTTCCAGTCAGTCTGCCTGTTCTGCTCCCCACTCTGTCTCTGGTGAATCCTCTCACCACCCCCACCCCCGCTTGCACCTCTGGCCTGTACCCCAGCTCTTGTATGCATAAATAAATCTTTAATAAATAAATAAATAAAATGCTCAGCTGCAATAACAGATCTACCACTTACTAGCTGTGAAGCATTGTTAAAATTACCTGTCTTCTCCATGTTTCAGTTTTTTCACCTGTAAAGTGTCAATAAAACAATGATTAATTTCTGGGGTTACTATAAGGATTAAATTAGACAATTCACATAAAATGTTTTACCAATACTGCATGGCATTTAATCACCATGCAATGAAATGTGAGCTGATATTGTTCTGTCACATCTATTATCATATTTGATTCTCATCCAACCCTATAAATGAAGAAAACCAGGTTATTATAATTTCACACACTAGAAATTGATACTAAAATTCAGGAAGTGTTCTCCAATTTTGCAGTTTTTACCTGGTGAGTGTAAGAACTAGGATTAGAACCCTTGTGTTATGGTAGGGGATTTCTGAAATCATCTGGAATTTAAGAACACCACCATCTTTCTGGATCTCCCAAGTCTCACCAGGAAAATAATATCACTGTTTCCTTTTAGCTGTTTTGTTATTGTGGTTATGCAGTTCCTGGGACTTTGGAAATCCATGTGCTGCTACTTTTTTTTAACAATGATTTATTTATTTATGCATACAAGAACTGGGGTACAGGCCAGAGGTGCAGGGGGTGAGAGGATTCACCAGACAGTATGGGAAACAGAAGAGGCAGACTGACTGAAACACACTGCTGAGGGGAGCAGCGGGCAAGACAGAAGAGGTCTGCTGTGCCATGTGGGTAGCTCCCTGGATGGAACTCATGCTGCACAGGCTGCAGATAGCTTCACAGTGCTGTGCTTAACCCCTTGTGCCACCAGGGAGGCCCTACATGCTACTTCTGACAGTTGGGAAGCCACCACTGTACAGCACCAGAGATACCCTCAAACCCAAGTTCACCATGACAGGAGCTCAGTCATGGGCTCAGAGCTAGTGCCACCCATCAGCCACTCTATGAATTATTTCTGGAGTATATGTTCATGGTATTGTTATCACTACATCTAGATATTTATTGAGTGCCATCCCTTTTTTTTGTGGGACTGTGTGGAACACACACCAGACAGGTCTTTCCCCCAAGGAAATGGAAATGGAATTCAGATGGTCATGATTCAAGAGATAACAATAAAGCTACTCAGGGTGTGCAAACGCAGTCTACAGTGAGCTCAGCCTTGGAAGGCTCAGCCTTGGAAGTGTTTGCTAGAAAAGAAAGTGAGGGGAGTTGCTTGGCACTCTAGAGCAGACTTGTTTCCAGGTATAGGAAATATCATGACGGGTCCACAACAAAGGGAATAGAAAGGTAGGAGGTGGGACGAGAATCCCAGGATCCCATTCATTGTCACAAACGATGTAATGGGGAAAAGCAGAATGTGATTGTATCCCAGGGCCATGTGCTGTTTTGCCCCGGACAGATGCAAGAGCATGCCCTGCCTTGTTAAGGGAAGTGGCTCCACACAGCCGCTCAGCCTGGACTGGTAGTGGAAAGTTATATCACATCTGTACTGGTTTTTAATCTCCGTTTGGTTTTGTTTGTTCAAGTTAATGAAAATGACGTGCTATTGTTATGTAGTGATGCCAGAAAAAGTTTCACCAGAGACTTCAAAAATGTTTTTGGTACTGTGCCCATTTCATGTGGTTTCACTTTCCCCTGCCTTCTCTCCTCTCTCCCCTTTTGTGTTCCCTTCCCCTGAAGCTCTTCTCTGATACTGCTGGATTAATATCATGTGACTGGAAGGATATCTGGGACAGAATTCAGCTAAGCAGGCAAGCCAGCCCTGAAAGATAAAGTGATGGAAAAAAACTAAGGGCAAATGGAATTAGAATCATATATAGAAGACATATTTGTAGAACCATCCAATAGAAACACATAATTAATAGCTCCTCAAATTCATAGCTGGAGCTGATGAATTAGAATGAATACACCTCCATCTGGGAATAATTAATAGTAATTTATAAACTCCTTAAGGAAAGGAACTGTGTCTTCACCTTCCTCAGGCAGCCCCAGGGGTGCTATAAGATCTGTTTTGTCTATCCAGTTTTTCAAGATTTATTAAGTACTAGGTATTGTGCTAAGGTATTGGGAGACAATAAAGAAAAAAGTTCCTGTACCCTCATGGACCTTAAAACTTTGGGGAAGAGGGTAAACAAGATAGAATGTGACATTTGCCTTCAGTAAGGTAAAAAAGTAATCATGGGTTTATGGGTGGGGAGGGTATATTACTCAGGTTCCCAGCACCAAGTAGCCTAACACTACTCAGAATGGCTTAAAACACGAATGTGAATTTATTTGCTTAGTTAGTTGCAAAGTAAAGGGTGTTACTAGATTTAGGTGGATCATGTGCTCAAGTGATCTATCAGGAATCTGTTTTCTCGTTATTTTGGCTCTGCTTTCCTCTGAGGGGGTAAAATCTTAAGCCAGGCTCTCTTCACATTGTGCAAAGAAAACCCTTGGTAATTCCATATTTGTGTTCTAACACCCAACTAACAGCAGCAGCAAAAGAATATACCTCTTTTCAACAGTTGCAGCAAAACTCTTGGCAGTTTATGAAGGAATACTTGGGACCTCTCCTGCACTCCCTCATCCCCAGTAGGGATGGATGAGCTTGAGTTTGAGGGGTGAAGATGAGGCCTGGGACATGAGGGGGGAGAAATACACTCCATAACACTTCCACTTACATGTTAAAAAACTTAGTGACATGAGTACATCTAACTGTAATAAGCTTCGGTGCAATGTATTTCCCAGTTACACAGTCATGCTACCCAAAGTAGGAGAGAAAAGATTTTGAGGAATAGCTATTAATTACCAAAACAAGGTACAATTTACTATCAGAAAGGTCTTGAAGGGATGCATACAGGAGGTGATGATTGAGGAAATGTCTGAAGAAAGAGTAGGAATTAAACCCGAAGAAGAGTTGAATTGTGTGTGTGTATCAGCTCAGGGCTGGAGAGGCAGTGATCCAGGGAGAAGTATGTGTTTAAATACAAGCTGTCTGGGGGGCAGGATTTACACCAAAACATTAATGCTGTCACCTCAGGGGTTACTGTAGGAAGCAGAGAAGAGGGTAGATTAATTTTTTTTTCATCTAACAATATCATTTAACTTGACATGATGAACTTGTATTCCTTTTATAATATTTTTGTCTCATAAAATAGATTTGCAAAAAAGGTACCATCTCAATCAAAAGAATTTGGACCTCTCTGGTGGCACAAGGGGTTAAGCACAGTACTATGAAACTATCTGCAGCCACTGCACCATGAGCTCGATCCCTGGCCGGCCAGGGAGCTGACCACATGGTGCTGCAGACCTTACCTGTCTCGCCCGCTGCTCCCCTCAGCAGTGTATTTCAGTCAGTCTGCCTGTTCTGTTCCTCACTCTGTCTCCGGTGAATCCTCTCATCCCCCGCACCTCTGGCCTGTGACCCAGTTCTTGTGTGCATAAATAAATAAATCTTTAAAAAATGGGGAGAGTGAGGCAGAATTATGGGGGGATTTACTCATACATTCCCACCTGAAATAGGTTTATATTTGAGTTGGGTGGGAAAGATCAGTTTTTTTCTGAATTCAACCTTAATTTGGTGCTAAAGGAAAATTTGAGGATGACTTTGAAAAAGGCTATTTCACTTTAAAATGCCTTCATTCTCCAGTTGAATACTTCTCCAGCATGAGCTCAGACAAGGTAGTAAATTACAAATTACTTGATAGGTCTTTGAACTTTTAGCTATAATTTACTGTGATGAAACAGAAAAACACAAGTCATTGGTCAAAAGGCTTTCACATGGTTATTGGTCCAATTTCATAATTTACTTTCATGGTACAAAAGCCACTATGATAATCTATCTCTCTGATTATTTTTTGGCAACAATGGAGACTTTTGTTTTCTCAAAACAATCCTATCAGTCATTTAAAAAAAAAAAATTGGCCCTAAATGGTATTCTGGAACTAAAAGCAGATCTGCACATCTGGCTTCTCTTCTTCCAATGAGTTACATCTTCATAGAGATTTTTTCCTTTTTAATATTGGAGATTAACCTTCAGGTGGGTTGGCAGTAAACACATTTGCCTTCATATGTTGGCAAAACAAGAAAAGTGGAGGAGTAATAAAGTAGTAAAGAAAAAACATTTGTATGGAAATAATTAATTAATACCACAAAACAAACATTTACTGAGTCCTTGGTACATAACAGAGACTGCACTAGGGGCTCATAATTTAAAAATGAATTAGATATCCCTTTTATGATAGAACTGAGTCTGGGGCAAGACAGTTATTAGTCTCCCAAATGCTTACTTGCCCATAAGTTTCATCCATACTCTGATGAAAAGTTACAAGGCGTTAGCTCATGCAACAAACAGGGCTAACCCAGTCTGGAAAATCCAGGAAGACTTGTAATGGGGGAAAGTGAAACTTAAGCAGGAGTCTTAAAAGATGAATGGAAATCAGTATAATAAAGGTCAAGAGAGAAGAGGTCCAGAGAGAGGAAATATCGAGTCCTCAGAAGCAGAGTGATGCATTTAAGGAGCCAAAAAGTAGCAGGTAATGCGCCAATTCACAACTCCAGTCTCCCACTTCCTCATGAAATCCATTTTCATTCATTTGGTTGTCAATTTGACATCTTCACTAAGGTGTCCAACAGATACCTAAACTCATTAAGGACAAAACACAACCTAAATATACTATAATTTGAATGATCTTCATGTTGATAACATAACTTGGAATGTTTCCCACAGTGTATATCAACAACAGTTTACTAAAGAGAACTGCTAATTGATGATTCCATTTTTGTGAATTGTGAGGTGTAATAAAAGTTATAACTCCTTACTTTGTGAAGAATTTTCACAGGTCGTTTCCCATAGGAAAATTGCACCATGTTTTTGTTCTAAGAAAGCTTCAGGGCTGCACAGGATGCTTTATGACTTATTTCACTTCCTAGGATGAATTGATAAAGTGCTTTGAGCAGGCAACCAGAACAAGAACACCATGTAATAACGGGCACAAATAGATAGGAGGGAATTTTTTTAATTTCATGATTTTATTTTCCCAGACATGATGTAACATAATAGATCTTACAACCTCAGTGCCTACTGGTACTTTGTTTTTAATGTGGCCAAACATAGAATTTAAAAATCCCAAATTGAATAAATTTAGGGGTATACCTTACAATGTCAAGAACTCTCAAATTTGCCAAAATGATTAGATTATTCAAATTTTCATATGATGCAATAAAGTATAACCTAAAAATGATATGTAATATCTTCAGAGCTTAGCTATTTCATGTTGAACTTCATTATAATTTTTGCTGACAAGTATTCTTTTTTTTTTTCAGATTCATTCATTTATTTAACAAGCACTGGGTACAGTCAGAAGCACGGGAGGGTGAAAGGATTCACCAGAGACAGAGCGGGGAACAGAACAGGCAGACTGACGAAATACACTGCTGAGGGGAGCAGCGGATGAGACAGGAGAGGTCTGTAGCACCATGTGGGACCCTCGCCGATGGCCGGGGATCAATCCAGAGCTGCAGAGGCTGTGGGCAGCTTCACAGCCCAGCGCTCAACCACTGAGCCACCAGGGGAGGCCCTCATTTTTTTTTTCATTACCGTTACTAGCACTAGAAATTGGTTTCTAGTCAGGGCCATATTCCACCAAGAAAAAAACAAACATTACTACTTCCTAAGAAACGGTAAATGAATGACAATGAGTAATATAAGAGAAAAAGACTTAAATGCTTGTAAAATATAGACGGCTGACATAAATGAAGAACCATTTTTTAGAAATTACACAGGTTCAGATGACTATTCTTTTACTATAAGAAACATAGTGATTCAAGTTTGATTATAAAAAAGTAATTGATTCTGGTTTTATCTGGGATAAAGTAAGTGGTAAGGTAAGGAGGGGTAAGGAGTGAGGCCAACTGAAGAGAATACATGTCCAGCTAATTCTTGTCACAAAGGAATTTTTATTAAAGGAGTTATAAATATTTTTACTTCCCATTCCTTTTTTAAAAATGTAAAATTTCTTTCAGTTTTTTTTTTAACTTTGGCTAAATTTTTAAATGCAATGTAGACCAAGCAAAATATGTCTGCTAATTAACCCCAGAAGCAGTCAAAAAAGTCTGTACTTTTTTTTTTTAAAGGATTTATTTACTTGTGCATACAAGAGCTGGGGCACAGGCCAGAGGCGTGGGGTGGGGTGTGTGTGGTGAGAGGATTCACCAGAGACAGAGTGGGAAACAGAATGGGCAGACTGACCAAAGTACACTGCTGAGGGGAGCGGCAGGTGAGTCAGAAGAGGTCTGCTGCGCCATGTGGGTAGCTCCCTGGCTGGCCAGGAATCAAGCTCGTGCTGTAGTGGCTTTGGACAGCTTCATAGGTTGCGTCTTAACCCTTGTGCCACCAGGGAGGCCCAGTATGTACTTTTGAGTACAGAATAATCAAGGACTTACTGAGATGCTAGACCATCGTCTCCAAAGAGGGAAAGGGTGGGAGGCAGGGAGAAAAGGAGATGGGGGGAGGCAAGAGAAAAGTGGTAAGGGGGTGGGGAGAGAGAGAGAGGAGCTAAAAATGTTAATAGTAATGAGTAATTAAAATTTAAAGATCTTCCTGTGCTAGACTTTCCAACTACAGCACACCAGCCCCACAAGTCATGGAATTCACATAAGCTAATCAACAAACTTACAAATGACTGCAGACATTCAGGGTGGTTTTTAGACTGAAACTGCATCTATAAAATGTCATATACCTATTAAATCTTCATTTTAACCAATCAATTACCTTATAAGAACTTAAGGACAAGATTGAAAGCCCTTTCTTAGTTTAAGGACAGGGACCTTTAACAATAATATAGTATCAAACTAGCACATTTCTGTTATCCGCCTATCCCGCACATCCAGAAAGCCAAATGCTGAACCATGAGATTGTTTCCACAAAGGAAGCATTTTATTCATGAGTGGCGTCACATCTGGAGAATGGTACATCCGTAATCAAGGAAAGGCCATCTCGCCAAGTGACCGGTGAAGGGAGATTATATAGGAAAGGAAGGAAGGTGGGGACACGCAGGCGTGGGGGGAGTTTCTTCACTCTCGGGTTGGGGAGCTGGCGCTGGGCAGTCTAGGACCATCCATCACAAGACTGTTGATGATATTTCTGCAGTAGTTGCTTGCTTTGGCATTGTTAATTAAAATGATCAGAGGGTGTTTGTCAGGTACTGATGTTATCAGCATCCTCAGAAGGAACAGAAGCGTTTATTTCATTAAGTATTAGGCCACCCATCGTCGTGGTTGAGGACCGTAGTACAGTGACTTCTAAGGCAGGAGCTATGTCATTATTCTCGATTCAGGCCAAACCACATTTCTTTGATGAAACAGTAATTACAAGATTTATTGGGATTATAGGCTAGAGAACAAATGAATTGTTCTAGTGGCCTTTGGAAATGTGGAGAAAAACTCATACACAAAGAGTTTTGATGAGAGTGGTTTGGCTTATTAATTGCTTAGATACTTGGAAATTATTTATCCTGTGAGGTCGGGTCTGCTAAACTTAAGCGGCCTGTTCGGCTGCCATTATAGTTACCTGTAGTTCTGCATTCCTATACAAGGTCAGAACTGCCCTTCAGAACCGGTCAATCAGTTATAGGAACCAAACCTTACAAGGTGTCTTTCATATCAATCAAGAGCAGAAAGCTTGATCACTCTGGGAAGGGTATGCATCAAGAGGTATGACCGGGATCGCCCAGGGTAGGGGAGGGTAGGACCGATGAATGACTAGGGACCCCAGAAGCTGACCAATGGAAGACCTTGTTGATAAGATTAGAACCATGGTCGGAGGGTCTGGGGTCTGATTTTGATGACAACACTTGGTCATCAGGCTGATAACATGGTCAGCAGACTCATGTCTCCCCAAGCCCTCGATGACATTCCTTAGTTTCACACATCCTTTTCTCCTTATCTTCCTAACCCAGGTAGCTGATGCTGTATATTATTCTATCAATAAAAACAGCCAGGGTCTTGCTCTCAAGTAACATCCTGCACTATGTAGCCTGCTCCACAACTCCCGTTGTCTTTGTCAGTGTGGTGTTACCCGATTTTATTATGTTACCCTATTTTATTATGCTCTTATTTTATGAGGCTAAGGGGAGGAGACCCACATTTGACATCAGCGCCCATTTCCATGCTTCATTCTCTCTTCTTATGGAAGGAGTAAATCTCACTCAGTTCTCTAATGACTGGACTCTTCTTAGGCAAGCACCTATCGCTTTTATGGTTTTATGATGACTTATTTCATTTCAGTATATTAATATTTAAAAGGGTCTTTGTACCGTCAACATTTATTAAACCCTTACTATTGAAATTTTGTTTCAATGTAACTATTAAGTAGTTACATATATTGTGCTGAATCTACATAAAAACACCAAAGATCCACGTTACAACCTCTATTTCTACAAGAAGAAAATGAGCTGCAAATAGAAAATTGATGAAAGTCACAGAGCTAGTTAGTGGCCAAGCCATAATCTGAAGCCAGGTTTTCCTGACACCAAAATTTGGGGTTCTGTCCACCATACAACACTGCCTCTCAAATTGCTAAACACCTTTATTAAACTCAGTAGTCTGAAAAGTATCCAGTGAGACAAATTCAGAGTCTGCTTTTTGGCTTGCTTCTTCATAAGATTGTTGAGATCTTGGGACACCAGCATTTTCTTTTCATTTCATTTTTTTTCATTTTCTTTCATTTTTAACTATTGAAGAACTAGAGCCCTAAGAATATTTTACAAATAGCATTAGCACTAGAAAAAAGTATACTGTAAAATTTATCAAGCAGAAGAAGCATCCTGAACTAGATACCATTCATCTAGATGAATGAATTCTGGAAAAATACCATGGCTTTAACTATGTCTATGTGCTGACTACACCTGATTTTGACTTCAGCTATTAACATCTCCATTGAGCTATAGAGTATTAAAGTCAATTTCTTATTTGGTATATTCACTTGGATATCTAATAAGGCATTTTGAACATTACAAATTCCAAACAAATTTATTCTTCCCAAATTTGCTCCTCAGTTATTCTTGCTTATTCTAAGTAGTGCAATCGTTTACCCAAAACCGAGAAGTCATCTTTGAGTCTTCTTTTCCCCTCACCTCCCAGCTTTAATCCACTAGAAGTCTTGTCCAAAATATATCCCAAATCTGTCCATTTCTCTCCATCTCTATCACATCACCATAGTTGAAGTCATTGTTAACACTGGTGTGGATTCTCACCTTAAATGGCTAATAGGTCTCCCTACCTTCAGTCTTGTTTCCTTCTTCCTTATTTCCCATAATCAGTGATTTTTCCATCTCTTTCTATTTTCCCCTTAGTTTTTTAATTGTCCAGCTCCACTTGGTTATATTTCAGTTGTTTAAAATGCTACATACATTCTTGCTTATTTCATTTGCATGAGCTTAGCTGTTACATACCTACACATCACTCTCTACTTGTTTTGATTCATTTAGGTATGACTATAAAGTTATGATAATATTTTAAGCAAAAATACCATTCATTCCATTCTACAAAAAATTTTATTGGCAGATACAAAAATATATCACATAGACCCCCTTTGAGAAAAGACTCACAACCCATCTGCAGACTATAGTTAGCTAACCATCTTCAGATGTTAGTTTTATCAGGGTCTTCCTTAACTTTCTAACTGAGGTCATAATATTCTTGGAGTACTAGGACAATAAGTTAGCAGGGTGATGATAACTGAGGTCATGATCTTTTGGGGTTAACCCGTAGTCAATGACTGAATAAGTAGTGAGACAGAGACTAGTCATTTATATCCAGTATGGGACTTCACTAATGGGAAGTCTTTGTTCTAGAGCTCTCTGTGAGCCTGAAGAAACTTTATCAGGTTGACACTGTGGGTTGATGCCTCGCCCTGTTTAATTCTGCTTATTCCTTTTCCTTTCTCTGTTACTTTGCAATAAATTTTTTGCATTTGTAATTCTACACAGAAAACAATATGCTGGAGACCAGATTCAACATGGAGCAAAGAAATATGATAAAAATGCATCAAGCTTCCATTCTAGTCAAGAAAGCCAGGATATAAGCCAATGTGTAACAAGGAAATATAAAGAAAGAATGTCTGTTAAGAAAATGAAAAGCAATGAGATAAAGAATGAAGGGGAGATTAATTTAGATTAGCAAATAAAATGGCTATTCTTTGGTAATGACATTTGAGCTAAGAATCTGAATGACAAGAAAGCATCAGCCCTACAAAGATCAGGGATAAGAATCCTGAAGGAGGAGGCAACACCTAGTACAAAGAACCAAAGAAGAGATGAACTTAACATGTTTGAGAAACAAGAGAGAAAAGCCAGAACAAATAGCTGAAGTCCTTCTCATGTGACAGATCCTAAGTCACAGAATTCATTCTTTCATTGAATGCTCACAGAAACTATGTGAAGTTGGTAGGAATGTCATTTGGGATTCCATCAGGACACACGTAACATGCAATAGAAATTTACACTCTCATGAAATTTACATCTCAATAAGAGATGGTAAAGTGCATAAGAAGCCAATCCTCCCACGACCCACCTCCATCCTCTCCCCAGGACTGAAGAGGCAGCAAAGAAGGGAGCTGTAAATGAAACATGGGGTGAACCCAAGTCATGGAAGAGAAGCCACCAAACTGAAATGTCGCCTCGAGGAGAGGAAGACAGCAACTGTTCTGCCTTAGCCCTATAGTGATGAAGGGGAAGAGAGATCTTCAAACTCTCCTGCTCCTGGTCCATTAATTTCCTGTCATTGCCCCATTAACGAAACTCAAATCAAGAGCTGGGTTGAAACTTTGCATTAGAAATCAGCCTTCAGGGCAAAGAACCAGGTGTTGAAGGTTGAAAATAGATTCAAAGGAGCAAAGAAAAGAATTTATACTGTAATATTGTTGTGGGAACAGTATGCCCTGAAAGAACTCCGTCCACTAATGTTTTATGGACTCCATGCCTAACAGATCCCAAGCACCTAGGACTACAACTCCCATCATGCCATTGATTTGGCATAACTCTTGACTCCTTGAAGGGGATTGCTGGGAAGTAAGGGTGGATTTAAGCAGCCAGGCTTGATAGAAAAGGGAAGACATGTGGGCTGGAAGGAACTTTCTTTTGCCTGCCTTCAGCATGCACTAAGGGTCCCAGATCAGGCTGCATTACAGGTAGGTCATATTGACCAGTTAATCACTGTATCTCTCACTTCCTGTGCTTCCCCCCCCCCCTTTTTTATGTCCTTTGTAAATAAACCTTTTATTAACCTTTCCATGTGTTCCTGCCTTTGTCTTGTTCTGAATTTTTTTAAGAGCCAGTATGAAGACTCACACCCAGGCTATTCCATTTCCCTTTGGGGTTGCCCTAACACTTTTGTCATCTCCATTTTTCAGGAAAGAAAACTAAGATTTGTACTGATTTAAAGACACATTTTAATATTTCTGAAATAGGGAAACTCTTACAATCAATATTGTGTTTTAGTTTAATTGATAGTGTTTTTTGTCCTTATTTAGTGTCGTAAGATAAAAGTGTGTTTTACAATTAATGGAGTCTTATTTTATGAAATATGGTTAGCAGTTTAAGATCAGGCAACTAGAAAATGATGGAGTTGTGATCTACACTTGAAGTAGTGGGAAAAAGATTGAGGATGAGAAATCCTTAGCTTTTTTTTTTTTTAAAGATTTATTTATTTATTTATACAAGCACTGGGTATAGTCAGAAGTGTGGGAGGGTGAGAGAATTCACCAGAGCCAGAGTGGAGAGCAGAACAGGCAGACCGAAGAAGTACACTGCTGAGGGGAGCAGTGGGCGGCAGGAGAGGTCTGCACGCCATGTGGGACCCTCACCAGTGGCTGGGGATCGAACTGGCGCTGCAGCTTCGCAACCCAGCACTCAACTGCTGCGCCACCAAGGAGGCCCTTCTTTGCTTTCTTAATTTGCCTCTCTCTTTCCTTTCTACACCGCCCCCCTTTCTTTTATGAAAGAGTTTCTGGTTTCTCTAGAGTCTCACTTGCATGTGCAACCTGATGGTTGACCATGGCTTTGTAAATTTATTTATTTATTTATAAGTTGTTTTTTCTTAATTTTTAAAAATATTTTTTTATTTATTTGTTTATTTATATTTGTACAAGCACTGGGTACAGTCAGAAGCGCGGGAGGGTGAGAGAATTCACCAGAGCCAGAGCGGGGAGCAGAGCAGGCAGAAGGACCGAAGTACACTGCTGAGGGGAGCAGCGGGTGGCAGGAGATCCTCCTCCTGCCATGTGGAATCCTCCTCCAGTGGCCAGGGAGCAGCCGGGGATCGAACCAGCGCTGCAGAGGCTGCGGGCAGCTTCACAACCCAGCGCTCAACCGCTGTGCCACTGGGGAGGCCCTGTTTTTTCTTAATTTTTTAAAAGATATATCTATTTATAAATATAAGAACTGGGGTACAGGCCAGAGGTATGGGGGGTGAAAGGATTCACCAGAGACAGAGTGGGGAACAGAACAAGCAGAATGACTGAAATACACTGCTGTGGGGAGCAGCAGGTAAGGCAGGAGAGGTCTGCTGCACTGTGTGGGTCAGCTCCCTGGCCTGGGATCGAACTCGTGCTGCAGTGGCTGCGGATAGCTTCATGGGTTGCTTCTTAACCCCTTGCACCACCAGGGAGGTCCACTTTGTAAATTTATCACAGCGGTCTGTCTTCACTGGTGTCATGGTCTATTGACAATGGGATAGTGAGGAGCAAAGGCTGAGGTGACTTATTTAACAGGTTAGGGTTTTCTCACATGCTTTTCATGGATCCATAATTCAAGAAGATTAGACATTACTTTTTCTCACCAGTTACTCTAGATTTTACTGCATTTACAATTAAAAACAGCTCCGAGCCTCTCTTGTTCTGAGATGCTGGTGGCTCTGTTCCCAGTTTCCTTTCAACTAATATCAAGCTCTGGCTCCTTCTGGCCCAGATGTATGAGACTAGCCTTTGGTAATCTCTATTTTAGCACTTTATCTTCTGGGATTATAAAAGGATGTTAATCTGTCAGTTGAAACTAATTTAGCAAATATAATTAAAAAGTTGCTTTCAAAGTTTCGGTGACCCTCAATTCAAAGTTAAGTTAACTCTTGTCAATTCCCTCAAAATCATCTTTCCTTTGGCTTTTCACTGCCTGTCTGGCTTATTTCTACTACCCTGGGAATCCCAGTATTGAGATTCTAACTATATTCTGTAGCTCTTTAGCTTTCAAGACTCATGCTTACCAGGCCTTCAAGTGCAGCAGTTTCCATATTGCTTATTAGCACACACTCACTGAGTTAAATTTTGAATAGATCTACAGAGCTTCTTTGTTCACACACAAAGGGATACACATTCACATTCTATTTGTGGGGAAAATGAGCACATTCATTCATAAAAGACACACAGTAAATTACAAAATCAAGGGTTTTTAATCTTTTGGCAAAGAACACAAACAAAAAAGTCGCATGCAGAATGTAATGATGGTGCTGGGATTTTAATAATTCTTCGATAAAGATTCCAGGATTGAGGGTAAGAAGAATATTGCTAGAATAAGGATATTTAGAATCTTTAAATGATCATCAGCTGAGAATTCATCTTATATACACATGGTAGGTCTTCATGTAGCCAATAATGGTTTTTGTCAGTATTAAGGACTTAAATACACTTGACAATCTATTAAAATAATTTTCTGAATATCAGCCTGCTGATTTGCCAGGTATTTGATTTCGAGTGAAACTGTGCACTTTACAAATGACAAAACTGTGCTTGACTGTAGGGTAAGGTAAAAGTATCAGGCTTTTCTGCCCTCCCGCCATTAGGATAGATGAGGGAACCCTGTGGTCCTGAATGCATGCCTGATGGCGGGCACCTGAAGTGGGTGCACCTGGGCTGAGAGACTGAGTTGATAAGGGCGGCGTCACGGGGACGCCAGCAGAAGCCAAGAACGAACGGAAGCCGAGAGAAGAAGAAGAGAAGCAGAGAGAAGGCCAGAGAGCCCAGATAGAATGAGGATTTGCTGGGGGCTGGGAAGCCTGCCAGCCTCCCGGCCCCCCAGCTCCCCTGCCTGCCATATGCCTGGTAAATATAAATAAAAGACTTGCAAAAGCCACTGAGGACTCTCTAGGACTCGTTTACCCGGTCTGATGGATTAGAAAACCTGCACTGTGTCGTTCCTGCCCCTACACTGACATTAGCATAAATGTTTGGAAGAGGAACAATATCTTGAAAATCAGTTCTAAGATGTAAAACAAATCATCCCAAAACTTAGTGGTTAAAGTAATCACGAACATTTTCTCACAGTTTATGTGATTCAGAAACGTGGGAGCAGCTTAGCTGTGTGGTCTTGGCTCATGTTTTCTCTTGATTTTGCAGTCAAGATGTTGGCCAGCTCAGCTGATGGCTTGATTGGAGCTGGAGGATACACTGCCTGGTAAGTTCATCTCCTCCTGGCCTGGTTCACTCATACAGCTGGCAGGTGGGCACTGACTGTGCAGGTGGCACACACAGCTAGTTCTCTGCAAAGGAATGTGAGTAGAACTGATGGAGCATATCAGGTGGAGATTTCAGAAACCAGTGTTTTTGTTTTTTTTTTTAAGATTCATTTATACAAGAACCGGGGTACAGGCCAGATGCTCAGGAGGGTGAGAAAATTCACCAGAGACACAGCGGGGAACAGAACAGGTAGACTGACGAAATATACTGCTGAGGGGAGTAGCAGGCGAGACAGGAGAGGTCTGCTGCGCCATGTGGGACCCTCGCTGGCAGGCTGGGACCGAACCAGCACTGTAGAGACTGAGGACAGCTTCACAGAGTGGTGCTCAACAGTCTGCGCCACCAGGGGAGGCCCAGAAACCAGTTGTTAATTCCCTAAAAGAACTCCAAAATTCTGGGCTTGGCTTACCTATAAGATGAAAGGAGCCTGTATTCCTAAACATCATCCACAACCAGAAACACTCTCTTATACTACTACATAAATAAGAAATAAGCTTCTATTGTGCTACATCATCAAAATACGAATATTTGTTTATTTAGCAGGAAGCCTCTCATTCATAATCATGAATTATGCACATGAATTATGCCTACTCTGGTTTCTCAGTCATACACTGGTGATTGTTTTTTCTTTGATCTGTCAAATGGCTGAATAGAACTAGTGATGCTCCTCCCCCACCTCTGTCTTAGGAAGCACACACAAAAGGGAAAAGTGGTAGGAAGGAGAAGACCCAACTCCACAGCTTACTCGCCCAAATTGCCCAAGGTTCTCTGGCCAATTTCCCTAATCCTTTTCTGACCCTCTCTCTGAAATTTTTTAATATAATGAAAATTATAATTAACTGGGCCTGGCCAAGCACTCAGGACTCTGGAACTGATTCAACTATACCATGAGTCATGCTGTGTGACCTTAGGTAGATTTTCTAACCTCTCTGGGCCATAGTTTCTACCACTGTCAAGTGAGAAGGTTAGATCAAAAACCTGCAAGTCCTTACAAATATAATTAAAATGAAGATATTTGAAGTGTTTTTAAGAGAAGACTAGATAGTAACAATATATCTTATTCCATTCTTTACAAGTAACCAAGTTTTCTAAAAGCATCTTAAAAGAAAAGTGCATTTGAAACTATGGGGAAGAAAAGAAATATTACTTTGACTCTGGGAAAGTAGAAACTGTCTATACAAATAACACAACTATTTGACTTCTCAGTTGGTTAATAAAATAAGGAGAGAAGTCCTGGCAAGAAGTATATCTTACATCCTGAGAAGTCAAGTGGGAGCTAAGGCAGAACCTGAAACATTTGAGTTAAATCTTTACTCCAAGTGGAATTAAGGTGGAAGAGTTGGGCTGAGACAACTAGTCCTGTGTGACGTGACTTGCCTGGAGCATCCCTTGGGCTTTCAAATTAGCCCAGTATTACCCATGTGAGCTAGAGTCCTTAACCAAGGGTGCTGATTTCACACCAGAGAAAGTTCTTGGAGTGGCTTAAAACCACACAGGCTTCTGTGAATTCTCTGGACCTCTGTGAAGTGTACTCGCTGGAGCTGAAATTGAAACTATGACTAAAGAATGGTGATTTGGCTCCCAGTGGATGCAATGTTGCCCTTAGGTCTAGATAGAAGGGGCAAAAGGGGCACCTATCTTGAATCCCCCCTTACCTTAAAGTATCCCCTGAATTAGAGGGTCCTGTTCTGGCCCTCGTCTGGTTGTGTCCCATCCCTTGAAGCAGTTAGAGGGAAGTACCACTTGCAGTTAGTATCCCTCAGTTTTTCTAGACTTTGCCATAGATAAAACAGATCTGTTTGCCCTGCCAAGTGGTAGCTCTGGCATCCAGGCCTGAGACAGTTCTCACCTGGTCTGTCCTTCCAGGGAGAGTCTGTGCTGCCAGTGTCTGCTCCCCTGGACTGAGAGGTGACCAAAGGACGCTGTGGATGCAGCTGGTACATGTGGATTGGTGTGTCCACACACGTACTGATGTAGCCCCTCATGGTGGAAGAGAGGTGGAGTAAGGCCGTCCAGGCTGGAGGTCAGGAACCTTTTTTTTAAAGTTCTCTTTTTTTAAAAAAAAGATAGATAGATTGATTGATTGATTTATACAAGCACTGGGTACAGTCAGAAGATTGGGAGGGTGAGAGAATTCACCAGCGCGGAGAGCAGAACAGGCAGACTGACAAAGTACACTGCTGAGGGGAGCAGCGGGCGGCAGGAGAGGTCTGCGCGCCGTGTGGGACCCTTGCCCGGCGGCCAGGGAGCGAACCAACGCTGCAGAGGCTGTGGGCACCTTCGCAACCCAGCACTCAACCACTGCGCCACCGGGGAGGCCCTGGAGGTCAGGAACTTTGAGGAATCTGAGAAATCAAAATTTCAATTGTAACGTCCAGGTCATTTTAAGGTCTGTTTGTCAAGGTAGCAAGAAGGAACATGTATCTAATGGAACTTTGAATATTTAACGTATGATATTTGGATCTGCATTTGTATTCTTGCTCCAGGCTTCGCAAATGTTAAGAGTGGACCCGAGTGACCCACACTGTGTGACACTTCATCTGCACTCAGACCCCTCAGCTTCCATGGGACAAGCTCAGGTCAACACAAGCGATGTGCGCATGAGACCTCACTGGTGATCTATGCCTTGAAGAGGCCAATGTTTTGCTTATTGTATTCAATGAATAACAGGAGTCACTTGTGTAATAGCTGATATCTGCAAGTCCTGTTTCCCAGAGTTTATGTGGCCACGAGGTCTCTAAAAATAGTCATTCTGTCTAGTGCTCTAGAGATTCACTTGGCTGGGAAATGTTCACATCCTAGTCTTAATCCTCAAATTCCTGCCCATCAATTCAGTTTTACACCAGTCAATTCTTGGGCAGCTGTTCAAGCAAACACTACTGTGTGATCCATTCAAAGGGTTATTTTTACAAGATGTTTTGAATGCCAGGCTAGGTTTTAATGGAGATGAAAGTCATCTGGATTATCTCATGAGGATAAAGCTGTTACTGTAGTTTTCACTGAGTGTGGGTCTCTTGTGTAGGCACTTTGGTTATAGCCTAGTTAAATATTGTTACCCTATAAATCAGTGCTATACAACATGTTTAAGTACTTTAGGGAGTTTTGGGGTGGGCTGAAACTGACGGGAGGTTAAGATTCAAAAGGGTTTGTTATTTTTCCCCTTGATAGTAAAATTCTAAGGTCTTTTTTAAGAGCAGAATTAAATGAATGCAAACAGAAATGATATAAAATCCTTTCTGACTCATCTGAACAACTGAAACTTTCCCCCAAGCTCTAGAAAGGTGCTAATCTGTAGGGGTGATAAACTCACCTGCTTATGATAAGGGTCACCAAACTGAAGGGATTTAAGCTAATGTTAGAACATTGGAGCCCATATTTCACGTCCAGTCATTTATATCCTTTTTTTCCATGTGCAGTTTGTATTATGTATTCACTTTTTTAAAGTACTATGTGGCAAGCAATACTGGTTGGGCCAGTTTACCCCCTCTCCTTTGGGGATCACCTACAGAGTATGAATTATGATTTTCAGCATGCTGAGAATGTTTGTTTTGCTTTAAACAGCTCACTTCCATGAATGGAACAGTGCTTAAAATTCTGCTATTCCAGAGATATTCTTTTAGATGAGCCCATCTTTCTCTTCCTACACTTCAGAGAAGAGTAAAAGAATATGTTTATAAAAGTGTGTGCATGGACATCAAGAATGTTTTCCTGCATGAGTGTATGAGGGCCTGATGTGGAAGGAAGGGTACATACAGTTGTTACAAAGAAGTATAAAAGGAGATGGGAAAAAGAACTAGTGTTCTTAACAAACAACAACTATATTTATTCAGCTATGGCTTGTCAGGTGTTCTTTGAGTTTTTTTTCTCAGAAAAAAAAAAACAGACAAACCAATATTGTGATTTAAAGGTAAGTATTCTTGTTGTCCAGACAATGCAAAAACCTGAGAATGATTAAGTGGCTTGCTAAAGATCATAGAATGGTAAGATGTCACTAAGATTCAAATCTAAATTTTTTTGTTCTGAGTTTTCTGTCCTTCTGCTATATCCATTATTTTGTAAATCATGTTGTCTGTCAGTAAATTCGGAATATTCTCTGCTATGGATAATTATGGCTTCAATTAACCTAGCACCTTCTAAGTATCATAAGTGTTTGGGCCTGGGGACCAAGTGTTCTGCGGTTCTCAGTTTCAACAATTGCTGGTTGTACAATTTTGAGCAAATAACTTACTCCCCATGGACTTTATATATAAATAGGGATAATAATCTAACTTACCTCATAGGGTTATTGTAAGAATTATTTGAGTAGCTACATGTAAAGGACTTAGAACAATTTCTAGTTCCCAGTAACTACTCAATACTTTATAGCTATTTTATTTATTACCTCATGAAATCCTTCCAAAAACATTCTCAGGGAAATCTTCTCCTTATTTATTTTTTTTATTTTATTTTTTAAAGATTTATTTATTTATGCATACAAGAACTAGGGTATAGGCTAGAGGTGTGAGGTTGGTGAGAGGATTCACAGAGACAGAGTGGGGAACAGAACGGGTAGACTGACTGAAATACACTGCTGAGGGGAGCAGTGGGCAAGACAGGAGAGGTCTGCTGCACCATGTGGGAAGCTCCCTGGCCTGGGATCGAATTCGTGCTGCAGTGGCTGCGGATAGCTTCATAGGTTGCTTCTTAACCCCTTGTGCCACCAGGGAGGCCCTCTTCTCCTTATTTAAAGATAAGTAAATGGGATTCAGCTAAGTTAGGTGACTTGCCCAAGATCGCTCAGATAATAAATTCGAAGCACAAAAGCTAATTTATTTTATCCCAATCTGCGGCAAAGTTGAGATGGTACTGTAAACAGACTGTAAAATATTCAGGGGACACTGTGCTGGACATGAGGACAAGAGGACAAAGGACAAGAGGACAAAGCCACCTCCACAGTATGCAGGAAGCTGCCTGAAGTAAAGTCGGTCTTCTCAGTTTAAAATAAAAAAAAGGGAGCCCCCCTGGTGGAGCAAGGGGTGAAGATACAGCACTATGTAGTCGCTGTCTGCAGCCACTGCAGCACGAGTTCGATCCCCAGCCAGGGAGGTGACCACATGGCAGTAGACCTCTCCTGACTTGCCCACCTCTCCCCTCATCAGTGTATTCCAGTCAGTCTGCCTGTACTGCTCCCCACTCTGTCTCTGGTGAATCCTCTCACTCCTGACATCTCTGGCCTGTACCCCAGTTCTTGTATGCATGAATAAATAAATCTTTAAAATAAAAAAAAATAAGATTTAACAGTGGGTACCCAACCTTTGCATCTACATGCATTCATTAGCAAGGAAAAAATTAAATCTTGCATTGCCTCCTTCTACCATTAACATATGTTTAGGTCATGACAACTGAGAACTAGAAGTCCCTCCTTTCCAGAATAATTGCATTCCTAATGTCCATGACTCACCATCCCTACCTATATAAACTAAACTCAAACTTGTATTTATCGGAACAGCTTTGATAGAGTCACATCTGTTGGATTGCTTCCAGGTTTGAATTCTCACTGTGATGATCTAGTAAGCTCTTTGTTTAACAATTGCTGAGAGTTTGTTTTTAGTTAATAGAACCTAACAAATCTGATAGAACTAATGTTTAATATCCAGGACTGACTTGCACATGGGTGGAGAGCTAGAATAAATCTCTAAGCAGGTAAAATGATTTCAAAGTTTTGAAATCCCTCCAAAGGAGAACCTGTGGACAAGGGTCATGACTGTTGGTGTCCACTTAGAAATCTGTCTCCAGGGCCTCCCTGGTGGCGCAAGGGGTTAAGACGCAACCTATGAAGCTATCTGCAGCCACTGCAGCATTAGTTTGATCCCCAGCCAGGGAGCTACCCACATGGCGCAGCAGACCTCTCCTGGCTCACCCGCTGCTCCCCTCAGCAGTGTGTTTCAGTCAGTCTGCCTGTTCTGCTCCCCACTCTGTCTCTGGTGAATCTTCTCACCCTCCACACCTCTAGCCTGTACCCCAGCTCTTGTATGCATAAGTACATAAATCTTTAAAAAAATCTGTCTCCAAAAGATAGCAGAGATTGGGACAAAACATTGACTAGAACATCGATTGAATGAAATAAGGAAAGGGAACAGAAGTGTGTGGCTGGGAAGGTGCTGGCCTTAGGAGATGGTTGGCCAAAGTCTTTGGGCCAGGGCATCAAACTTCACCTACTTTGTAATGTTTGTCTTTATCTCACCACTGAGTAAGTGGAATCAACAACACTACTTAAAACTGTAAAGATACATTTACACATTTTCACACAGATCTTCATAATTAATCTTCGCAGCTTTTTGCCTTGAAAATAATTCTGATTTTCAAAATATACTTCTATATTCCAGATGAGGAAATTGAAATTTAGGAAGGTTATGAATCAAGGCCACATTTATTAAGTTGCTGAGAAAGTGCTTGCAATTTTGATAACAATGCTTGGGCTCTTTTCAAAAGGCTGCCTCTCAAAGGCCTATAGCTGTGTACTATGTACTGTGAAAGTAAATAGAAATGTGGGACTGGGTATTTACATCAGGGGGTTACACACTATACTTGATTTTGTTAGTTTATAAACCCATTATGAAAATGGCCTCTGTGACACTTCAATATTACCTTGGCTTATGAGTAAATGCCATTCAATAAGCTTAAAGCTTATGAGTAAATACCATTTAATAAGCTTAACAAATAAGCCCCTACTCCTCGCCCACCAAACAAATTTGGGAGGCTTGAGTAGAGAAGGGAATTGGTAAGGTTGCCATGGCAGTTGGGCCATCAGACTGACCATCAGAACCAGAAAAAGCAACCCAGCTCCAGGAATGCAGAAGCAGGGACAGGATACATTTTGTGTCAAAGGACAGAACCCAAGACCAGACATTCCAGCAGTTAACGGGTGCTAACTGGTGCCCCAAGTAAGAAAACAGAGTATAAAAAGAGTCTTAAATCCCTCTTTGTGTACAGAGAATATCTCCCCTCTCAGCTGCTGCTCTCTTGCAGGTTATTTCAATAAATTTGCCTTTTCTGTTCTCCACTCTGTCTCTGGTGAATTCTTTCACCCACACGCCTCTGGCCTCACTCTATTTTCCTCACAATAGTAAATACCAAACCTCAAAAATATGCTTCTTAGTAATAATCAGTTCATACTGGTTTAATATTATATTAAATTGCTCATAGAAGTTAAATATATCTCCAGAGCCTGAAATTTGACTAAAGTATCCCAGAATTTTTTTATTGCTTGTTCTTAAATTTTACAAGCCCTGGAATTTGTGGCTTCTGACAAAGTCTCTCTGTGAGGACAATGGTTTAATTAGAGACAATAGGAAAGTATTGTTCACAAATCTTTGTAATTTTGTGTTGTCATTTAAGGAATTGCCATCCCAGGAGAATCCAAAATTCAAATGGGCCAATCACAAGTTGCATATTCAATGGCAGCACGAGTCAAAGCCATAATGAGTCCAGAGTGTAGATGAAGAATTTCCATCTGGATGGAAACAATCAGATTCTTTTCTTCCCTTGAGAGGTGGATGCATAATTAAAAATAGGGCATAATTACTGTTCTTTTGTATTTGAAAGAAAATTCAGCAAGCATGAGGCAGATGGAAGAACTAAACCACAGGTGAAGGCAACTTCAACTTGGGAGGTAACTGCCACATTTTTTATATACTGTATTGTGAATTAGGCACCAGATGAGGGAGCATATTGGTACCATAATATGTAGCAGCTCATTTTTATTAATATGCAGCAAGAGGATCTTTTAATCTTTCAGATTATCATTGTGTTAGTGGAAGGCAAGGATGATTTTAACCTCATTTAATCCATTGTAGACCCCAAACTGAAATAAAGTTTATTAAATTTCTGACCTTCCTAATGGAAAACAATTCTTACTTAATCATCTGTATTTGTTTTATAACTTACTGTTTGACTATTTTGAGAAAGAATTTTTTTTTTTTAAGATTTATCCATTCATACAAGAACCAGGGTACAGGCCAAACATGCGGGAGGGTAAGAGGATTCACCAGAGACAGAGTGGGGTACAGAACAGGCAGACTGATGAAATACACTGCTGAGGGGAGCAGCGGGTGAGACAGGAGAGGTCTGCTGCGCCATGTGGGTTGCTCCGTGGCTGGCCGGAATTGAACCGGCACTGCAGAGGCTGCGGACAGCTTCACATCGCTGCGCCCAACCACCCACACCACCAGGGAGGCCCTTGAGAAAGAATTTGATGCAACTTTACCCCACTCTAAAGAGAATGTAAGCTAGAATAAAGTTTGATGGGTGTGTGTACGTGTGTATAAACACATGCAAACTAAGTAACCTATCTAGAAGAATTCCAAATTTTTTTTTTTTTTTTAAAGAAAGGAGTGTTGAATAACAATATCAAAATGTTCTGAGTCAAATTCTACAAACCCAATATTTTTTTCCAATCTGTCATGGCTCAGATTGAAAAATGGAGGATCTTTCCTATTTTATTTGAAGCATTTAGTTCAGTTAGGTATTGTGACACTGCATATTAGTGCTCACAAGTCATATTTTCTTCTTTTTTCTGACACTTTGAAAGACTAAATTTCCCAGAGATCCTGTATCCAGATAGGGTGGAGTGACTAGATCTTGACAACAGAACATGAACAGGAGGGATGATTGCTATCTCACAGTCATGGTCTTCATGAAAAGGTGTGTCCTTGTCTTCCCCTTCCACCAGCTGCATGCTGAAAGTAATCCCGAGTTGCTCTCAAACAATGATTTTCAAAATGGAGTCCCATGCACTTAGCCATGGAACATGTTCAAAATGCAGATTCAGAGTGTTACAGGGCAGGGAGGGGGCAGCCCAGACCCCTCAAACCTGCCTACTCTAAATAGGTTCTGCCATCCACTGCATCAACACAAAATGTATGACTTTAATGAAAAGGAACTGTAATACAATTAGTAAACAATACAGGAAAGGCAAAGAATATAGTTTCTAAATCAAGCATCAAAAGTTACCCATCCCCTCGTAGGTTAAAGTCCACCCAAACAATATTGGCCCAGAGCAAGGCCCAAAAGCCTGCATAAGTCCAAAGTACCTTTCAGTGTGAACCCACAGAAAAAAATCAAAAACAACCAGATAAGTTTGGGAGTTAAAGAGCAAAATCAAAACCATGAAGAAAAGCTGCCATTGTTATCCTCCCCCCGGTGTCTGTCACCCACATCTATGTCACCGAGTCCACGACCGAAGGCAAGCGCAGTGTCTTCACATGTCTCTCTGCTCCATGTGCCTCCTCCAGGTGTCCTCCTGGCTCCCCATCCTGCTTTCTTCCTTCCCCAGTCTCCTCTCCAGCTTCTCCTCCTCCCTGCTCAGCTCCATCCTCCCTTGGGTGGGGCAGGAAACCTGGAACCTCCCCCTTTCCTGGGGACCACCCTCTTACAATAGGACCTACCCCACACCTACTCAATCATACCTGAAGTTGAGATGCATATCTCTCCTGTTTGGACACTTAGGTCAGTAAGTTTTCTTCTTTTGCTTTAATTTAGATAGTTTGAATTCAGCATTTATCACTGCTTTCAAAGGCAGCTGCCATGAATATGGAGATCAATTAGTTCATTCCCAAAATGAGGGTTTGGGATAGACTTTGGTTTGGACTGAAGAAAGAAGAAGAGAGATCTAGAAAAGTAGAATGTAGTGAAAACACATTTTCTAAGCACAACAGGGAGAGATAGTATAGAAAAATGTTGGATGAATAAAGAAAGTGTCTCAGCTAAGATAGGGCAATGCTCCCAGACCTAATGCTTTAATAGGCTCATGAGTTTGACCTTCTTATACATTTATGGTATTGTTTTTTAAAACTTAGAAAAATTAGCCTTGTTCTAAGCAATAATTATTTATTATGGCTGCCATATGGCCATATTGTTGGGGGAATGGTATGTCCTGAATGAACTCCACCCACTGATGTTTTATGGACTCCATCCCCACCTCCATGTCAGAGATTCCAGGCACCTAGGACTACAACTCCCATCATGCCATTGATTTGCCATAAACCTTGACTCCTTGAAGGGGAGCTTCAAGTGGGCTTGCTGGGAACTAAGGGTGGAATTAAGCAGCCATGCTTGTTATAAAACTGAGCACATGTGGATTGGAGAGGGCTTGGTTTTGCCTGCTTTCAGCATGCACCTGGGTTTCCCAGCTCAGAGAGCATTGTTAGTAGGACATATTGACCGATTAATCTCTCTCGCTCTCTCTGCTCTTCCTCTTTTCGTTTCCCTTGTAAATAAAACTTCTATTAACATTTCTAAGTGTACCTGCCAAGGGGTCTTGTTCTAAGTTTTATTTTTTATTTTTTAAGCACATAGGTGAGGATACAGCCTGGCCATCCCGTTTCCCTTTGGGTTGCCCTGTAACAATGTCAGTTGCTAAAACACTGGAATACCTCTCATCAAATGGAAAATAACCACTACTCTGAGTCTCTACAGTGCTCTAATCACCTGCATATCTCAGTCCCACCCCACAGCACTCTGAACCATCCTGTGACCAGCAGGGAAACTTCAGGACCTTGCACCAACCCTTCCTTTATGGTTGGTTGGTGCCCTTGCCAACTATTTGTGAAAAATTTAACCCCCCTAAATATATGCCTGGTAAGTGGAATTAAAGTCTCAGTGATGGCTATGATGAAGGCTAAGAGTAGAAAATTTGGGAAAGAGGCATCACAGGACCAGAAATTGATGAAACCGGAGGTAGGGGTGGAGGTGGTAGAAATCATTGCAGTTATCAAACAAGCTATAGAAAAGTAAAGTATCTGGGGGCCTCCCCAGTGGCACAGCGGTTGAGCGCCGTGCTGCAAAGCTGTCCACAGCCTCTGCAGCGCTGGTTCGATTCCCCGCCAGCCAGGGAGCAACCCACATGGCACAGCAGACCTCTCCTGCCTCACCCGCTGCTTCCTTCAGCAGTGTCTTTGGTCCGTCCTCCTGTTCTGCTCCCCGCTCTGGCTCTGGTGAATTCTCTCACCCTCCCACGCTTCTGACCTGTACCCCAGTTCTTGTATAAAATAAATAAATCTTAAAAAAAAAAAAAGAAAAGTATCTGGAGGTACAGACTGAGGTGCAGCCCTGGTGGGGATATAAAGATTGAGGGCCCTTTAAAAAAAAAAAAAAAATCACTGGTCCTTTCAAATTGACCTAGTCAAATCAAATATAGAAAAAATCCTAGGCGCCAACCCTAGAAATAATTTAACAGCAGTTAACAATCTCACAAAGGAATGCACCCCTCCTAAAGAGAAGTTGACTCTTAGTGCAATCTCTGCATTGGCAAGAAGCAGCAGCTCTCCTGCCTGCCTGTGAGATTCAGGTGTTTCTCCTTATGGACTTTCTCCCTTTGCAAAGCAGCAAATGCAGCTCTCATCCCAGGGCTGCCTGCCTGTGGCCACGCAAAACTCTCTTTTAGCAAACCTGTCCCTCCCAGGGGCAGCTTTCTGCCCGCTTGTATCTGTGCAAGGATCCTTTACTTCCCTCCCCCATTTGCAATAAACCCACCCTTTTGAATACAACTAAGCATCTCTGCCTCCTGGGGAAACTCAACTGGGGAAACTCACCACATGCTGCTGGAAAAGGAGCTCTGATGAAACTTTCTACAGCGGCACCCTGCTCTTTGAACCCGACTCCTCTGCTAAGGGACATTAGTTATATAAAGAATTTATTAGATCATTAAAGTGAAGATTTGAACTCAAGAAGCAGTCTGAAAAATTTCACTCTGTGAGAACTGCTTCAACCATCACAACTTTGAGTTTAGTTTATACTGGTAGTGTAACCATGAGTCATTGATATAAAAAATGTATTCTCCATGGGGGTGTTTCTGGTCCTAAGTTATTTTGACTTAAAGATATGTTGATGCTATCACAAAAGATGGCAAATGCCTAGGGTTTTAATCACTTCCTTGATTTCTAAAGGCACTGTGAAAATGCAAAGGCTGGGTAACCATTGTTTAACTCTTTAACCTACTCGATGGTGATTACTAGGGCTTGAAAATGCTGATTTACCCGTAGGCAGTAGATTTTTACATTGTTGTTTCACTTCAAGTCTCTGCAGAAGGCTTTGCTCCCTTGCCTCCTAGACCTGGCCTAGGAATTGTCCCAGAATATTTTACAACATGTTTGCAGCTTCTATTCACTACATGGTAGACTGCATTTATTGATTTACTTGTCTGTTTCCTGTTTGTCACTGGTCTAAAGATGAGAACTTTATTGTACTTGTCATTTTCTCCAGTGTCCAATAAGTGTGTGACTTCACATTGGGAAAGAGGTTAAGAGATGGCCAAGACCTAGAACCCACATTCCTTGCTGTTTGGCCACCTACTAAAAATGCTATAAAATAGACATTCATAATTGGCAGGAAGTAAAAAAGTTATATGCTTAGAGCCAGGATTCTGGAGTTCACTGGCTTAAATCCTGGTCTATCACTTACAAATTTCTCTTGGGTAAGTTATTTTATGTCTCAGTGCCTTAGTTTCCTCATTCGTTAAGTAGGAATATTAATAGGACTGATCACATAGTGATGACATGAGAATTAAATGACATATAAAGCATTTACAATGGTGCCTAATGATGGAGGCTACGAGTAGAAATTTAGGATGGAAGCATCAGAAGACAGGCAACTGCAGGTAGGGGGAGAAATGATTAACATAGTCTTAAACCAGCTATAGAAATGATAAATTCTTGAGCCCAACTGCTATAGGAAGCATCAGACTGCTATAGAAAATATAACAGACCAGAGATGGGGATATGGAAATTGAGGGCCATTGTAGAGTCACTGGCTCTTTTTTTAAAAAAGGATATATTTATGCATACAGGAACGGGGGTACTGGCCAGAGGTATGGGGGGTGAGAGGAGTCACCAGAGACAGAGTGGGGAACCAAACAGGTGGATTAACTGAAATACACTACTGAGGGGAGCAGCCGGTGAGTCAGGAGAGGTCTGCTGTGTCCTGTGGGTCACCTCCCTGGCCTGGGATCAAACTTGTGCTGCGGATAGCTTCATAGTGCTGCGTCTTAACCCCTTGTGCCAGCAGGGAGGCCCTGAGTCACTGGCTTTTACAAAGCAACCTACTCACATTCTAGAAGTAATTAATTTAAAAAATAACAATTCAGCAAAGGAATGAACCCCACCCCAAAATAACGCCATATCAGTGCTTCCCAAAATTGGCAAGAGGCTGTTCTCCTCCCAAGCCTGCTCACCTGTGATTATGTAGGCGTCTCTTTTATCAAACCTGTCTCTTTCAGAGGCAGTTCTTTCTACCCACTTATGTCTGTGCAAATATCTTTTATTCTTTCTTTTTTATGTAATAAGCTTGCCCTTTTCAATATAACTAAACATCTCTGCCTCATCGGGAAACCATGTGCCACTGATAGGTGAACTCTGGTGAAATTTTTCTCAGCTGTAACCCAAAGACCCCATTCTCAGAACCCAGCACCACTCCAAAAATTGATATCACCTAGCACACAGTAAGCAATCAATATGTGTTATAATTTTTTGCTATTATTTTATGGAGATATTAGAAGAGCTCCATGTAAAAATTACTCTATTACTCTAAAGCAATGTTAAATAAACAATCATACTGTTTCCCATATGTAAATAGTCATTCCTTATAAAGAGGTTCTGTGGTCAATTTCAATTTGGAAATGCTGAATTAGCTAAGATTAGATAAAGGATAAAGTTTGCTGCTGGATACATTAATATGATAATATTTTCCATAAAACTCAAAGAGATTTTTTTGTTTAATCAGTTAAACAGATTTATTTTTTTTTACCATCAAACTTTTTGTTGTTACTATTGTGGATATTTTTATGGAAATGTCATACTGAGAATTTTGACCTGAATCCTTATGTAAAAATTCTTGGCTCTCTTAACGGCACTGGATCATGTGGAACCACAATGTTGTTGGGTTTTTTTTTTTATTTAAGTACTCAGTCCTAAGTGATCTACTCATGAAACAGGCAAGTGGCCTCTTTGTCTCTTTCTCCTGACTCATCCTATTTTTCTTTCTTTCTTTTCTTTTTTTCTCTTTCTTTTTTTAAAGATTGATTTATTTATGCATCCAAGAACTGGGGTACAGGTCAGAGGTGTGGGGGATGAGAGGATTCACCAGAGACAGAGTGGGGAGCAGAACAGGCAGACTGACTGAAATACACTGCAGAGGGGAGCAGTGGGTGAATTTGGAGAGGTCTGCTGTGCTATGTGGGTAGCTCCCTGGCTGGGGATAGAACTCATGCTATAGTGGCTGTGGATAGCTTCATAGGTTGAGTCTTAACCCCTTGTGCCACTAGAAGGCTCCTGCCCTATTTTTCTGATGGAGAGAAGCAAGGAAACACTAGTCCCACTTAAAGAATTCAAAGGGAGGGCCTCCCCATGGCGTAGTGGGTTGAGCGCAGCACTGTGAAGCTGTCCGCAGCCTCCGCAGCACGGGTTTCATTCCCTCCTGGCCCGGGGAGATGCGACAGACCTCTCCTGTCTCACCTGCTGCCCCCCTCAGCAGTGTATTTTGGTCCTTCTGCCTGTTCTCCTCCTTGCTCTGTCTCTGGGGGATTCTCTCACCCTCCCGCGCCTCTGGCCTGTACCCCAGTGCTTGTATAAATAAATAAATCTTAAAAAAAAAAAGAATTCAAAGGGAAAGAAACTTTCTCCCTCAAGCTTAGAGTGGTTCACCAAACCTACCTTCAGCTCCCTGACTCTGGTCCTGCTAGTTGTCCACATGCCAGAGAATCCCTTCTACATTATAGTCAATCCCCATTTTACTTATCACTGTATTTTAGTTCCAATAGACTTTTCAATGAAAGACTCAGTTAAAAACAACTGAAACCATGGCCAATCCACTCTGCCAGCATGAACAGTTGGGCATGGTTAGCTATCCTTTAAGCTTGTTTTCACAGAAGCAACAGGGCATGACGCTTAACTATGAGTCATACAGCCAGAACCAAGAGACTGCTGACCCAGAACCAAAAAGACAGGAAAAGGAACCAGCTGGATTGCATTCAGAAGTGGGGGGTAGGGGGGTATCCATCCAACAGGAAGATCTACTCATTTGAAAAGGACCTCTCACCATCCAGTGGCCTTCATCCAACTCTTTACTCCTTTGTCCACCTGTCTGCCTCGCCCAGGACCTCCTGCCTAAGCTGAATTCCTGTATCCCCAGTCCACTCCCAACCAATGGAATTTAACTTCTGTTTTGCCAAGCTCAGCTTCCCCAAATGAGTTATCGCCCCTTCCTCTGGCCTTGCAGGGGGTTAAATCTGAATCTCGGGTCCCTACTTTCACTGACCTAACTCTGCATTAAAGTTCTCTTCCCCCCAAATCTTTGGTGGCATATCTTTGGCATTTATGAGCATTGTATAGATGAGCCTTTTATTTCTTAGTAACACAGCTACTCTCATAGATACAAGGAACTTGACCCTCTTGGCTCATCACACCAAAAGTTTCATCTACTAATTCTGGAAACAATGATATGCTTTACCTTGACCCAACAAACTAATATCCAACTCTGTTATAACCAGGGCAGAGTCAGGAAGAGAGAAAGACTTAAGTGTGCCATGAAACCTAGGGCAGGGTCTGGCACAGTTAACATTCAATATTTGATTGTTGAACTAATAAAGGGTTAAAAGTGAATATTTAGTATATATAGGAGGCAAATGCCACATTTTAGTTAATAATATAGTAGAGTTGTGATTGATGTGTGGATTGAATAGTGAGAAGAAAAGCAAAATCTGAAAGGCAGCATTGAGTAATGAAGTCTGATTAAGATCCATGGACAGGGCCTCCTCCCCTGGTGGCGCAGCTGTTGAGCGCTGGGCTGTGAAGCTTCCCGCAGCCTCTGCGCGCTGGTTCAATCCCCGGCCCCGGTGAGGGTCCCACATGGCGCACAGACCTCTCCTGCCGCACCTGCTGCACCCCTCAGCAGTGTACTTCGTCACTCTGCCTGTTCTGTTCCACGCTCTGGCTCTGGTGAATTCTCTCACCCTTCCATGCTTCTGACTGTACTCAGTGCTTGTATAAATAAATAAATATTAAAAAAAAGATCCACAGACAAAATTCAAATAAAGCTGTAATGTGAGGAGTAAGAGGCAGAGACCTGCTATAGTATGCAGGGATAGAAAAAAATAAGTGGCTTTGGAACGAGGGATAAGGACTGAGTCTTGATCTTCTGAGACACTGTAGGGGGATACCAAATGTGCAAGACAGAGGAGAAGTTGGGACAGACAGATTTGTCTCATGCTTTTGGAAGCTTATGCTGGAGAGGACTGGGAGGGTCCATACAGTTCCTGGCAGAAGTCCTTCCTCAGGCTGGCTGCCAATGTTGCCTCTATCCCATAGATTGCAAATAAGAATGTTCTCAATTCTATCTTTTTTGGCAAGGGTTGAATTTGCTTCTCTCTTTTAGATGATTCTATACGGATTTTAATGAAAAAAGGGAAAGTGTTCTCAGGAGTTTGATTCACTCCATCACTTTCTGTTAGTTTCCAAATTTCATCTAAAGGTACTTATCTTTGTGAGACACAGAAGAAATAAGAATATAAAATATAAGATCCAGTTATTGTGTATAATCTGCAAACATGCTTCCCCAAACCCATTCCCAGAACACATTAGAATTAGTTTTGGACATCTAGTATTTAAGGACATAGACTGTTTTGCATAAGATGGTAAACAAAAGGGTCAGTTGTTCATGATTATGTGATATGGAAATGTGCCCAGAAGGAAGTAGAATGAAATTATTAGAGTATTTTGGACTTTCCAGAGTCTTAACATGATGATCTCTGAGAGATGCCTTGAAAGTCTGGGTATTAAGTTTCTAGCATTGGTGCCATTTGGAGCCTTGCCATTTAAATGAAGCATTTTTTTTTTTTTAAAGGGAACTTTAGAAAAACTAATGTGTTAGGGTAGAAATGTTAAGATAAGAGTCAAGGAAGCATTCAATAGAATGTGCTTTAGTGGCTGAAAACTTCTTTATAGTCTTGCCCTGAATTAGTGGAGACAACCTCAGGGACTTCTAAGAAACACAAGTATAATATTGAACCACTTGTTTATTTCCCTTCTTTCACGATCACTGTTGTTCATTGTCTGACATCCAGCACAGGCGTGCCTTATTTTATTCTGCTTCTATCTACTGCACTTTGGAGATAGCGCATTTTCACAAATGGTAGGTTTGTGGGAAACTTACACCAATGAAGCCTACTGGTGCTCACTTTGTGTCTCTCTGTCACATTTTGATAATTCTCAAGATATTTCTGATTTTTTCATAATTGTTTTTTCTGTTAGGGTGACCTGTGATCAGTGATCTTTGATGTTACTCTGGTAATTGTTTTGGGGCACCATGCCCACATAATACAGTGAACTTAATAGTGTGTGTGTTCAGCTTGACTGCTCCACTGTTTGGCTCTTCCCCATTTTCTCTCCCTCTCTCTGAGCTTTCCAAGACACAGCAATATCGAAAATAGGCCAATTAATAATCCTACAATGACTTCTAAGTGTTCAAGTGAAAGTTAGGTCACCCAGTTCTCACTTTAAATCCAAAGCTGGAAATGACGAGGTTTAGTGAGCCAAGATAGGACTAAGCAAGGCCATTAGAACTGGTTAGCTAACTTCTGAATGCAAAGAACATTCTTGACAGAAATTAAAAGTGTTACTCCAATGAATACATGAATGATAAAATGAAACAGCCTTATTGCTGACCTGGACAAAATGTTAGTGTCTGGAGAGACGATCAAACCAGTCATGACATTCCTTTAAGCCAAGAGAACTCTCTTCAATTCTATGAAAATAGAGATGTGAGGAAGAAGCAGAAGAAAAGTTTGAAGGTAGCACAGGTTGACTTATGTGGTTTAAGGAAAGAAATCACCTCCATAATAGCCAAGTACAAGGCGAAGCAGCCACCGAACAACAGACTGCTATTGTGATTTAACCAAGAACTTTTATTGACGATCTGTTGTGAATCTTTTCATTCTATAGGTCTTAATTATAGAAGTAGTTAAACATCTTATGCTCAAAATGCTAAGTGCTGCAGTACAGCTGCCATACAGTGCTGAGAATTAGATACCGCTAACTTCAGACTTGAAAACCATTTATCTGTGAAGATAAATTACTGAAGTCACCTCTGTCTTAGTAATCCTTGAAAATGAGGACAATAACACAGCATTTACTGTCAGTGTCTGTGGCAGGTTTACGTATGGACCATGTGTGTGTGCTAGACATGGTGTCCCACAATTAAAAGGCACTTACTCAAAAGGATGGCCTGGAGTAAGTTCTCTGGGCCTCAGATTTTCTGCCCTTAGGCTATAAAAATAAGTCACTTTCAAATACTAAATATTTTCATGATTCATAAAAATTAAAGGAAATAGCTAACTTTTCTCTGAAAAGACAACCCAGGTAAAACCTTACAGTGGCATGTTGGTCTTGATTTTCTAGATTTCTAGCCATTTGATCCAAAGTTCCAAAGACTTTGGCAATGTGGTCTCCCAGAGAGTGTTGAGGGTTTGACTATTTGCTAATGTTTTTGTTTTTGTAATGACAGCTGGAAGACTTGTGGATTCTTTGCATTCCTTTTTGGTCCAAACCTGAGTCCGTCATTCATTCTGAAGAGTGATTTTTTTTTTTTCCTTTTAATGAAATAGCCACAATTCTTGACTGAACAAATTACGATGTAAGGCACAATTTAAATTATCTGTTCTTTGCACAAGGGCTCACCATACTTGACATATTTAGCTTAAATGAGAAATGAAGAAATAGCGCCCTTCATTAGTTTGTGACTTAGTGAAGCATCTACTAATGACATGCTTTATAACATCTGGTTATTGAACATAGTGAAGTGAAAATCATGAAGTGAACATGATTTTAGAGCAATGATTTTTTTTAATTTTATTGTTATATTCCCCATACAATTGCAACCCCCTTATTTTGACCCCAATCCCTCCTTTCCCTGCCCCCCCCCCCATAGTGTGTCTCTGGCTCATAGTTGTTTGTTGATTTTGATTTTTTCTTTCTTATAGTTATTGTTTTCCCTGGTCCCTTATTTAGGTTTTCTAGATTCCTGCTGTAAGTGAGACCATCTGGTATTTTTCTTTTTCTTTCTGGCTTATTTCGCTGAGCATGATCCCTTCCAGCTCCATCCATGTTGCTGCAAATTGCATGTGTTTATCTTTTTTGATTGCTGAGTAATATTCCATTGTGTATATATACCACATCTTCTTGATCCAGTCATCTATTTTTGGGCATTTGGTTTGTTTCCATAGCTTAGCTATTGTAAATAGTGCTGCTATAAACATAGGCATGCAAGTACTCTTTGGAATTAATGTTTCTGTGTCCTTTGGGTAAATACCTAGGAGTGGAATTGCTGGATCATATGGAAGCTCTATCTTTTGTATGTTGAGAAATCTCCACACAGCTTTCCATAGTGGTTGGACCAGTTTGCACTCCCAGCAACAGTGCAGGAGAGTTCCTTTTTCTCCACATCCTCGCCAACATTTGTTGTTGCTAGTTTTTTTAATATGTGCCATTCTCACTGGTGTGAGATGGTATCTCATTGTAGTTCTGATTTGCTTTTCCCTGATGACAAGTGATGTTGAACATTTTTTCATATGCCTGTTGGCCATTTGTATTTCCTCTTTGGAGAAGTTTCTTTTTAGCTCTTCTGCCCATTTTTTGACTGGATTATTTTCTTTGTTTTTGTTGAGTCTCATCAGTTCTTTGTAGATTTTTGTGATCAGTCCTTTATCATTAGTGTTGTGTGCAAAAATTTTCTCCCAATGGGTGGGGTTTCTCTTTGTTTTGGTTATTGTCTCTTTTGCTGTGCAGAAGCTCTTTAATTTGATGTAGTCCCAGCTGTTTATCTTTGCCTTCACTATCATTGCTTTGGGTGATGTGTCTGTAAAGATGTCTCTGAGGTGCATGTCATGTATTTTCACCTATATTTCCTTCTATGAATTTTATGGTTTCAGGTCTTATGTCTAGTTCTTTAATCCATTTTGAGTTGGTTTTTGTGCATGGTGTGAGGTAGTAGTCAAGTTTCATTTTTTTTGCATGTAGTGACCCAGTTTTCCCAGCACCATTTATTGAACAAACTTCCTTTGCTCCAGTGCATATTCTTTGCTCCTTTGTCAAAGATTAGTTGACCATAAATCTGTGGATTTATTTCTGGGTTTTCTATTCGGTTCCATTAGAGCAATGATCTTTTGTCAGACAGACCTAGATTTGCATCCTGGTTCTACAACATATACCTAGAACCTTGAGAAAATTACTTACCCTCTCTGAGACTCACTTTCTTCAAATGTAAAATGGGGATTTGAATAAAACCTGCTTCACAGGCACTGAAACAGGTTTTCAATGTAGATGAATGGAAGTAGATACCATCTACGACTTTCATAGTTAAAGAGGGGAAGTCAAGGCCTGCCTGCAAATGTTTAAAGGACAGTTTGACTCTCTTATTAGAGGCTAAAGCAGCTGGTGGATATCAGTTGAAGCCAATGCTCAATTACCATTCTGAAAATCTTAGGGCCCTGAAAATTATGCTAAATCTACTTGCCTATGCTCTAGAAATAAGACAGGTCTAGAGGACAGCACATCTGTTTTTACAACATGGCTTACTGAATATTTAGAATGCTTTTTTTTTAAAAAAAAAATTGTCCTCTCCTCAGGTATGGTTCCCATAAACAACAAAACAAAAAAACCCATTATTAATATCTACTGTTTAGGAAAAAAGGATTCCTCTTAAAATATTACTGCTCACTGACATTGCACCTGGTTACCCAAGAGCTCTGATGGAGATACAGAAGGAGGTTAATATGTTCATTACTGCTAACATACATTCATTTTGAAGCCTACTAATCAAGGAGTCCTTTCAACTTCCAAATATTATTTAAGAAAAATTCTTTGTAAAGCTGTGTTGATAACATGATTCCTCTGATGGTTTTGGGAAAAGTAAATTGAAAACCTTCTGAAAAGGAGTCACAATTCTAAATGCCAGAAGAACATTTATGATACATGGGTGGAGGTAAAAATGTCAGCATGAACAGGAGTTTAGAACAAATTGATTCCTGCCCTCAAATAATGACTGGGTGTTTCAAGACTTCAGTGGTGGAAATAGCAATAGAACTGGAGTTAGTGGTGGAGACTGAAGATGTAAATGAATTGTAATTTCATGATCAAACCTGAATGAGAGGCCTCCCTGGTGGTGCAAGGGGTTAAGTCTCAACACTATGAAGCTATCTGCAGCCACTGCAGTAAGAGTTTGATCCCTGGCCAGAGAGCTACCCATATCCTGAAGCAGATCTCTCCTGTCTCACCCTTTGCTCCCCTCAGCAGTGTATTTCAGTCAATCCACCAGTTCTGCTCCCCACTCTGTCTCTGGTGAATCCTCTCACACACACCCGACCCCCGCAACTCTGGCCTACACCCCAGCTGTTGCATAAATAAATAAATCTTTAAGAATGAATTAGGTGTTGCTTCTTATGGATAAGGAAAACAAATGGTTTTTTGAGATGAAATCTACTCCTGATGAAAATACTGGGAACATTGTTGAAATGACAACAGAGGATTTAGTATATGACATAAGTTTAATTAATATAGCAGTGGCAGGGTTTGAGAGGATTGGCTCCAATTTTGTCAGAAGTTATACTGTGTATAAAATGCTATCAAACAACATCACAGACTACACAGAAATCTTTCATGAAAGAGTCAGTGATGCATAAACTGCATTGTTGTCACACTTTAAGAAATTTCGACAGCCACGCCAACCTTCAACAACCACAACCCTGATCAACACTGAGGCAAGACTCCATGAACAAGAAGATTTAACCTGCTGAAGTCTCAGATGATTCATTTTTTAGCAATAAAGTATTTTAAAATTAAGGTATGTGCATAGTTTTTAAAGTATCTAATGCACATTTAATACACTTAAATACAGCATAAAAACAACTTTAATAAGCAGTGGGACTCCAACAATTTATGTGACTTTCTATATAGCAGCAGTACCTGCTTTACTGCAATGGTCTGGAATTGAACCCTGCAATTTCTCCCAGGTATATCCACATCTCAGAACCCATTGTGTTACATAGTTTTTCCTTTATATTTTGGTTGTTTTAGTCAGAAAGGCTACTGTTGAGATTTCTGAATTTTTTATGTATTCTGGACATGAGTCCTTTGTCAAATATGATTTAAAAATATTTTCTGCCTACATATTTCTCTTAATGAAGTCTTTTGCAGAGAAAAAGTTTTTCATTTTTTATGCCATAGCCAAGAACTCTTTTCTAACACCAGGTCACAAAAATTTTCTCCTCTACATTTGCTATTTTAAGTTATTATTCCTTTTTTCTATTTCAGTTGTATGTAAAAAGGAAATTTATTTTTGTTGCTGAATTGTGTGATATCGATCTCAAATGAGCTTATCTATCCTGGAGTATAGTCCTTGGGGATTTTGACACACCTGTAATTATTCTGAGTCTCCACTGGATGTCAACACTGCTCAAGAAAAGCTCTTCACACTGCATATTGGGTGCATAATATAATCTTTTCTTTTAAGAAGTGTTAGGGTAGCATGGTTAGAAAAGAGGTAGAAGTGAAATACGCAGAAACAGCTATCTCTCTTCTTTAGCCCTGTAATAAATTCAGTGGCGGGATAGTATTATTGAGCATTAAACTTGAAAGATAATTTTGTTTTCTACTCTGGCTCCTTAGTTGCTGCCTTATACAAAAATAAAGCCACATTTTTGCTTGAATTATTTGGCTAATTCTCACAAGGATTTTATTAAGCTAGAATGAAGCTAGCTATTAAACTAGAGGTCCAATCTTACTGTATGGCTTTTGTTTACTGCGCAAACTTACAGATTTTAGCAAGAATCAGGTAGAAAGAAATGACTTTGGTAAGAATTTCCTAGGTCATTTTGGTCTTTTTCTGTGATAACTTTAAGCTCAGAAATATGAAACAGGATCCAAAGAGTCAAGTGACCTTTGATCACACTTCTGAGTAGTCTTTGCTTCTAGAAAGAACCTGGTTTATTGAAGGGCTGAAACAAGATAAGAAAAAGTTGAGGTTATTTTGCTTTACCCTCCTAATAATTGGCCACAGAATTGCAATTTGAGGCTTGAAAGCTTTAACAATTGAATTCTTGATAATCTTTTCAGCTTCCTCATTCCAAACTAGGTAATTTTACCTTTCATCATTATTTTTTAAAATAAAATCTTGCCTTTCTGTAGGATGACCAGTTTTGCAAGTTGAAGAGTAGAGTATTCAATGACTAGATGTCCTACAGATGGGAGACAGGGAAACAGGTCTCTCGTTAGGTTCTTTTAACAAGGAATTATTTTGGCGCATATTTTATGAAATATCTTCAATGTGTTATGTAAATTTATTTAACAAGGCTCTCAGCTGACAGAACATAAAGCTTATATTCATTATCATCTTACTAGCATTTTTTGATCTGTCTAGCAATAATGAAAAAATTGAATAACCACCATATCTTAAGAAAATTGAACTTTTGAGTGAAATTAAATTTAAAATAGCTAATTAAATATTTAATTTAATTTAAAATGTTATAATATTAAAAAAAATACCCCAAATACAGTTTGCAATATGGGCATTATCTGACTCAAGCAGAATTTTCCTTTAAAAATAAGGTGCTGTTTAAAAAACAATTATTATATACTCAGGTGTTAGTGATAGAACTAACCTAAGATTTTTGGCTCTTTCTAAAGAGTGTGAGTTTTCCATTATGACCTATATCCTGTGGGTGGTTAACTTCCCTGTATAACTAAATATCCTATGAACCTGATGTTTGAATGGAAGCAAGTAGGCAGACTGACAAACATGTGACACCGGCATCCCATTATCCTTGTCTTCAGCTAGATATGTTGGGAGAGTTTAACTGCATTCAGTTTCAGCATTTCATATGGTGACAAGATTCTGTCATAGCATGCATAATTTTTGGCTTATTTCTCCACAATATACATGTCAGTCAGATTGTTATAATCATATACATACTTTGACAACCGGCTCAGATTTTGCATCCTTATTCATTCTCTAAATCAACAAGGTTTGTAAGAAATGTAAAAATTAACACTATTTTTTAAAAATCATATTTGTTCATACAAATAGAAGACCTAGGTTGTCTGTTTGGAACTCATGGAGAGATTTTCCTATAGGCTGCTGGCATAAGACACAGAAATTTATGGAGGTGTAAATCATACTCCATACTAAAATCTTTGTTCCAGACATGGTATTGGCACAAAACTAAAAATATTGGATTGATTTTCCATAAGTTCAGAGCCATGCCTTTTCATCTCCTTTATTTTAATGCCAAGTTTTATCACTAGTATTATTTTTCTCTCTATTTTGACTTGACCATACATTATGGTTCCATCTTTCAAATTTCTATTTAAGTTGTTCCCTGACTTGTTATTGTCAAGCCAAAGGAATTTCAAATCTGGAAGATGGCATACAGCCCTCTGGATAACCACTTTGATACTTAAGGGCAAAATATAGATATTCCACAAAAATGGAGTATTTGAAAACATTGCATTGGGATAAAAACAAAACAATTAAAGATTCTTAAATAGCAATCATTGTTTCCACGGTGTCAAACCTGTGCTTCATAAGATGGTAATTTTTCCATTTTCAAATTAATTGAAACCAAGTTTTATCTTGTATGTCAGAGAAAATCTTTTGCTCTATTTTTCATTTGTTTCTACCCTGTGTAACTTTTGGATGATTGGGATTAATGCTCTGGATGTTTTCTAGAGAGGAAATGAGTGGTGGGAGAGTAACAATCTTTTAACAAAACTAATTAAATCAAAAAAGATCAGTTAAGAACAGATATTTTACTTTCTGCTCAAGATTAATTCATACAAACTCAGCAGAGGGATTTTTTAATACTCAAAAATACTCAAAAGTTATAGTTTTTTTAGCGTTAATAAACTACAAAGTCCAGAATTTAGCAACCTTGTGGCTTTGGGGACTGGAGGGTCACTTAAGGTAGTAGAGTTACTATTTTTATTGTTTGTCTAACATGATGCAGATCGACAGTTGGTATTCCATAAGTTAGTATGTTTACCGAATGAATGAATTCAAGCATCTTGGCATTCAAATGTACAACACCCAGGAGCTCTCCCAGTAGCAGAGTAGGTTTGGGACAAGATCATGAAAATGAAGCAGCAAGAAATGCATAAGAGGTGAGTCGGCCACATCTTTATCCCCAGGCCTGTAATCCATGGTAGTGGAAAGAATATAGGCCCACCCTCTTTTATGCACTTTTCCAAAATGCAAAAGTCTCAGAAAACTGAAAAGTCTTTTCCTTAACTCATTTGAAGGTCAAACTAGATCTAAACTGACATACGCTATTTATTTATCCCACTTAGTGTAAATATTCACATATTTTGTGGCAGAGACACAGGTGTGTTTGATTACAGTTTCCCACTTCAGACCCTGGTAGGAGATGATATAATATACGGTTTGTGCACTTTAAAATCTTTCTAAACTAATACAGTTCTGACTTCTGAAACATTTTGCTCCCAAGGTTTGGGAAAAGAGCTTGTGGATTATTGGTATGTTTTCTGCTTATTTTCCTGCTTATCATTCCTTTTCTTTTTAAAAATTTTTTTTTTATTTTTTACATCATTGTTCATTTTTTTTTAAAGATTTGTTTATATATACAAGAACCGGGGTACAAGCCAGGTACGCGGGAAGGTGAGAGGATTCACCAGAGACACAGTGGGGAACAGAACAGGCAGACTGACGAAACAGAAGAGGTCTGCCGCGCCATGTGGGATTCTTGCCGGCCCACCGGGATTGAACCTGCGCTGCAGAGGCTGCAGACAGCCTGACAGTGCAGCACTCAACCGCCTGCACCACCAGGGAGACCCCATCATTGTTCATTTTTAAACAACATTTGCTCTCCCCCACCCACTCAGGTGTAGTCCTCATAAAATTTCCTTCACCAATGCACCGTGCACCATCACCACAGTCCTCTGTGCTCCTCTCTCCCTCCCTTTGATCCCTCTCCCTCCTCCTCCCAAAGTAAACAGTCCAGTCTAGAGATGGGCAGAAGAGATTAAAAGACATTTCTCTGAAGAGGAACTGCAAATGGCCAACAGGCATGTGAAAAAAAAAAATGTTCAACATCACTTATCATTGGGGAAATGCAAATCAAAACCACATTGAGATACCACCTTACACCAGTAAGAATGGCACATATTACTCATCCTTTTCTTTTTAATGTTCAATTCCCAGCAACTTTCTTGCATCAGAGCTTCTCTTCCAAATGGCAAATACTACTCTCTCTCTTCCTCAATTCAAAATGTGATTCATAATATGAACCAGTGCCCTATTATCAGTCTCACGGGAACTTGTTTCTCTGGGAGGAGGCTCTCTGAGGTTGGCGAATGTGGGGAAAGTCCACACAGAGCCTAGAGGAGTAGACAGTGTGTAAGCTGACTCACTTTGACATATTTGGGACCATCAGAGCCAGCACAGGGTTTGAACGACCACACATGCTGAGTGATGAGTGTGTGGCTTGTGCTTAGCTTCCTTCATGGAGTTGTGTAAAGAAAGAAGCTGATTTGGGTCCTAGTTTCTGGCATTACCCATCCAGATATTCAAGGGAGAAAATTCAGCTTTATATTTATCTTTGACAAAAGAATGGTCCTTCCATATTACTGAAGAAAAGATTGCCTGCATGAGTCAAACTTTTTTTTTTTTTTTAAGATTTTTATTTATTTATGCATATAAGAACTGGGGTACAGGCCAGAGGTACAGGGAGGTGAGAGGATTCACCAGAGACAGAGTGGGGAGCAGAACAGGCAGATGGACTGAAATACACTGCTGAGGGGAGCAGCAGGGCAAGATAGGAGAGGTCTGCTGCACCATGTGGGTAGCTTCCTGGCAGGCCTGGGATCGAACTTGTGCTGCAGTGGCTGCCGCTAGCTTCATAGTGCTGTGCTTGACCCTTTGCGCCACCAGGGAGGCCCATGAGTCAAGCTTTTCTATGAATACTAGATCTCATATCTACCACGCAAATCTTAGCCTAGAATGACTTCACATGTGGCTTAAAGTAATTGGCCCAGATTGAGAATTAATCAGGACAGAGAAGGAGTGAAGCTCATGTTAGTTCTGGTTATGAATTTTATGAAGATGATTAAAGGTGTTTAACGCTCTAAATTTATCCATGTAGTCACTCCAACTAACTCTACTAATATTAGAGTTAAATAGAAAACTGGAAGTCCAGAGAACTAGAATCTGAAACCTGCTGTGATAATCCAGACATAGGAGGCAGTAAGTTTTCTGACTTGAAATTCATGTTTCTTCTCAACTCTAGATTTTGGAAGGTTCAGAGAAAACACCAGTCCTCTGTGGTTTCTCTGATGCTATCTCTTCTCATTCCTTCCCTCTCTTCTGTTACAGAGCAACCCCAGTATAAAATGGGGTTGCCTGACTGTGGGTCCTCACCTGTGCTCTTAAAGGGGACTTCTTAATGCTAAACTGCAGACACACACAAAAGTTGATAAAAGGTTTATTTACAAGGAAAGGAGAAATGGGAAATGAATAACTCAGGGAGAAAAAGAGGGAGATAAGTTCGTAAATCCATCCTACCCCTTCTGGTGACCTGGAATCCCAATACCTACCGAGCTGGCAAAAACCTAGCACACTTCGGGGCCAAGCCAGCAACCCCGGGCCACATGGCCAGTTAAATACCCAAACCTAGACCCTAGTTGCTTAACTCCACCCTCAGGTCCTCGCAACCTTCCCTTCGGTGATCATGGGATTTGTAGTTCCCAGTGTCGTGGGGGTGGAGTCCACAAAGCCTGTATAGAGTTTGCTCAGGACATCCTTTCCCCCTAACAATTCCTCCTTTGCCCCCCCCCCCTGTAATCATAAGTTACTCTTTGTCACTCTTTCTGCTCAAACAACTGTGTGTCAGTTTATCTGAATGCTTTTTTCTATACTGAGAAGGTAGAGGAAAGGAGAAAAATGGACATTTATCATCCTCTAGTGAGACTCAAAAATGTTCCAGAAATCATTATTTATACCATTTTTGTTCTCGTCAAAGTAAAACCTTCATATAACAATGATGGCACTTCTTAAATTTCACTTTGTGAGACACTTAAACTAGAGAGCATTTAGTTTAAATGTTGCGAAAATGAGATGTAATTTGTAAAGCACTTTGAATTCCTTGGGTGATTTCAATTTAATGGAAGGGTGCTAATCCTTCATACAATAAAATGAAATCTGCTTGCATGTTGACCTTGGAATACATTTTTTGAAATGGATAAATTCAGTACCCAGTGTTGAATTTGTTTAGATATGTTATCAGGGAAGGTTCTGAAAGTTTCATTTTAAAGGGGGTCCCATGGGAAATTTTCTCATCAAAATTCTTTTGATATGCTGACTCATGTGACTATTTTACCTATTCAGAAAACAAACAAATAAAACTCCAGGGACTATAGAAAGTGGATAAACATTTCTTTAAATAATAAAGAAGTTTGTGCTCTGAATTGTATTGTAAAATAAAAGCTTTTTGCCTTTCCCAGCCTACTGTCAGCAAGTAGTTAGAAGGTGATTCTGAAAACAGTGGCAGGGCCTCCCTGGTTGCGCAGGCGGTTGAGCCAGTTGTATGAATTTGTCCGCAGCCTCTGCAATGCCGGTTCCACCCCTGCCGGCCGCGGAGCAACCCAAATGGCTTGGCAGACCTCTCCTGTCTCGCTCCCTGCTCCTCTCAGCAGTGTATTTCATCAGTCTGCCTGTTCTGCTCCCTGCTTTGTCTCTGGTGAATCCTCTTACCCTCCAGCGCATCTGGCCTGTACCCCAATTCTTGAATAAATAAATAATAAAATCTTTAATAAAATAAAATAAAATCAGTGGCAGTGTGATGGTGCTGGGACTTGGTTTCCTAATTGGCATCTCTAGAGGGAGGTAAATCACAGCCTCTCACACCAAAAACAGCAGGAGTAATGAGAAGCGAGCTCTTTGGGAAGCTGAGAACCTGGCCTCCCCATGTTCTGGCTCAGGTTATTTGCAGGGCATATCCATTTTTCCCTCATGACCTCACAGTGCCCTACACTATTTACCAAGTCTTCAGAAACTCCTGATGGTGCAGTGACCCTAAACCAGGCCTTCCAAACACAAAAGCCCTCAGGTCCCCAAGCTAGAAATGTGACTGAATGAAGAGGGTCTGCAGAGGGTGTGGACACCACCAGTCTGTACAAAAGGATAGGTGCTAGAGGTCCCATTAGTTATTTTTCAGATGTAATTTTGTTACTTTTAAATATTCTGTTGTCAATAGTCAGGTTTTTGGAAACCTGACAATATTCTATTGTCAATAGTCAGGTTTTTGGAAAATAAAAGCAACACAGCAACACTCTACATTTGACCTGTGAGTTTCCTGCTGTGATTTCTGCCTTAAATGAAACATATTCAGGAAAAGACATCTTAACACTTCTCCTCTGTACTCAGTGATACATATAGCCAACATTTTAAGACTTTGGGAATCCTTCTAGATTATTTGAAATTGCAACAAAAGCCCAGAGCCACATGCAGAATGTATGCAGTTATAGCCATGGTCTTGACCACTCTTGATCACTGGAGATCATCTGGACACTGTATGAGAGGAAAGATGGAGATCCGTGAGTGTGGTGGTTCTGTGCTCTCCAGCTAAAATCTTGCTGCAGATTCTATCAACACTAACCCTGTACAGACACCCTCCTTTCACAAGGAACCAGGACCAGCGTCACGATCTAACCATGAGAAATTCTCTCCAGAAGAGACCACCCAAATAGAAGCTGAATTTAAGTTCCCATAATACAAACCACTGCTCCTGCAAAATGAAAAACACTGAAGAGATGGTTATAGGCTGTGTTACCACAGAGGCGTAGGAGCATTTCATGGCCACAGGAACTGGGACCATTTTTCCTGCCCCCATTTCCATGCCTCTAACATCTCAGATGCTTTGGGTTACCACTCCCAGCATGCCAAGAATAGGACTTCCTGGGGCTGCTGGGAAGGAGGAAAGAGTGGGGCAAATATATTGGTGTGGAACAGAGAGAGGGGAGACTAGGAAGGCTGGACCTTGTCCTTGGTTTGGAGGCTTTAACTCTTTGCATGCGGGCCCTTTGGAGACTGTGGTAGCTATTATCTTGGCTCTGTGGTGGACTCAGCTTGTATGATACATTTTGACTCTCTGTCAGCTCACCGGTGCCTACCTATCCCTTAGATGTGGTTCCTGCAGTTGTGTGCTTTGTTTTTATTCTCCTGCCAGGTTTGATGTTAGGGTCAGCTAGGACCAGCCTGTTCGGTAGGGTGTTTGTCCATGAGGGTATGTCAAGCTCCTAACAGAAGAGAGTAAAATGGTGGTTGCCCGGGGCTGGGAGAAGGGCAGACTGGGGTGTTGTTATTCAATGGGTATGAGGTTTTAGTTATACAAAATGAGTAAGTTTAAGAGAGATGCCATACAATGCTCAGCCTATAGTTAACAGTTCTATAGTCTACTCATAAAAATTGATTAAGAGAGTAAAAATCATGTTAGAATAGTACAATGAATGACTTTGTTAGCTATGATTTTGACATCTTGCTGACACAGATACTTGTAGAAATTTAGAGCATTTTATAAATTTGATAAACCTCTGCTGAAGGGACTTAGACTGACTTTTTCTTCTTAAAAGCTAAATAACTTGAATAGCAACTAATTTTTTATTTTTTTTTGCACAATGTATGCATTTTCATCTTGGTTATATTCCCCACACAATTCCCACCCCCCTCTTATTTTGACCCAAAGCCCTCCTCACATCTCCGGCTCCCTCAGTGTGTTTCTGGTTTATAGTTGCTTGTTGATTTTGATTTTTACTTTTTTATAATTAAGTCTTTTTCCTGGTCTCTTATTTATTTATTTATTTATTTATTTATTTATTTATTTTTGAATTTGTATTTTATTTTATTTATTTATTTTTTTAATTTTATTTTTATATTCCCCATACAATTGCAACCCCCTTATTTTGACCCCAATCCCTCCCCCCCTGCCCCCACTCCTCATAGAGTGTCTCTGGTTCATAGTTGTTTGTTGATTATGATTTTCACTTTCTTATAGTTATTCATTTTCCTGGTCCCTTATTTAAGTTTTCTAGATTCCTGCTATGAGTGAGACCATCCGGTATTTTTCTTTTTCTTTCTGGAATCAACCCAAATGCCCAAAAATAGATGACTGGATCAAGAATAGCAACTAATTTTTATATTAGCATTCCTTCTGTATAATCTTCAGAGAGATCCCAAATATTTTTTTTTAATATTACATACCTGAAATAATTTATTTCTACTGGAAAGCACTGCTCTAGACTGCATGCCAAATGTTTTCTTTTTAGCCACAAGACTGCTTTGGTCAAGCAAAGTCATCTCCATTGGTGTTATATCCACTAATATACTTTGCAGACCTGGGAAACTACTGCTATGAAAAAGTTAACTGAGCTTAATCTGGATCAATTCACACAGTTTTGCTTAGATTGTCATAGATACAAGGTCATATATAAACCTATTTCATTTTCTCTAAAATGTAAAATTTCCATTTTCATTTGATGATCATTTAGGAAGTATTCTTCTTCAGGGCTCTGACAAAAACTCAGGAATTCATTCATTGGATATGTAGAACTGAAAATCCACTCTCTGCTCCTAAGCATGAATTTATATCACAAATGAAAAAGGACTTCCCAAGAATTACAAAAAAAATATTTGGGGATCTCTGCTGTTGGCCAAGAACTGCTTTAAGCTCATAGATGCCTTCCTCAGGTCCTTACTACACACACGTGGTTCCTCCCATTGGCCTTCCCATACTTCTAATCTCTTTTCCTTTAGGAAGGAAGGGCACAGTTCCTTTTAAGTGATAATCTGATTAGATCAGCTTAATCTCCCTTTTGATGAATTTGAAGTACAAATTAATGATTTATTCAAAGAGTAATAGCCATCAGATCCACAGTTTCTGCCAACTTGACAGGAAGGTATTACACAGGTGTGTACACAGAGAGTAGAAATCTTGGGGTCATCTGAGAATATTGCTGCAACAAAGGATATTATGGGGGAGTGTCTATGGAGCACTGTAAGTATAGTGAAATGTTGTCTGAGATGGGACAGCAAGGATCTCATTATTTTCTGTGGTCCTATCTTGGCAGTGCCATTGGACAACAGCAAGACATGGTAAGGGAGATTCTGGAAGGTTCGATGCACGTCCGTGAAGTTTATGGGCACGTATAAAAATCATACTGTTGCCAGCATATTTTCTGCAAAGAATGAAAACTTGAAAGGAATATTTGGCAGCAGAGAAGCAACAACAGGTGATGGTGTGGTATGCTTTAGAAGAGGATAGAGTCCCCCCATTACAGTTCTGCAGGGCTCTCAGGGAAGGTTTAGTGAGATGCCTATTGTGGGCTATTGGAATATGGGCTATTTGAGAAAGACTAAAGAGAGACAAGGCTGCCCTCTTTGAGATGCCCCAGTGGCTGAGAAGACTGAAAGAGAGCAGGATTTCTTCCCAAGAGAAACATGCATGGAATGCCTATGGAAAGTGTTATATCAGGAGAGAACACAGAATCAACCAGAGCCTCAATGAGACTGTGGTTGCCTCCCTACCACTAGCAGGAGACCAATTACCCCAATAACCTCTGTTTCCCCCATTTATTTTCCCAACCTCCCAAATTAGGGGAATTGAACTTTGACATAGGAAGAGAAAGATAACCAGAAATATATTCCTTCTCCCAACTCCAAATCTTTTAAACTACAAGCCTGGTCTACTGGGAAGAGGGAATCAAGTGTGGGCTGGAAGGGGAGCAAATAAGATTTAAGCCAATATAAGATGAGAGCCTTAAACAGATCTTGACTTTTAGCAAAAGCTATGGCATATTTCCGAGGTGTCCTGAAGGGACACCTTACGGGAAGTGACATTTGCAGAGCATGATTGAAAACAGTGACTGGCAAAAATAAAAATATTTCATGTTTATAACCCATGTTGAGGCTACTCATGAGATAATAATACGTGTATCTAAAATTTCCTCCAAGTTTCCAATCATTTTATGATTCAAAAAAGAATTTTTCCCCCATGGCTCCCAACTTTTCAGGAAACAAATGATATCACTAAGTTACACAGTAAAGTGAATTAGCTCCAGATCCATTTCCCAAAAGCAAGTTTTTCTTTCTTTCCTTCCTTCCTTCCTTCCTTCCTTCCTTCCTTCCTTCCTTCCTTCCTTCCTTCCTTCCTTCCTTCCTTCCTTCCTTCCTTCCTTCCTTCCTTCCTTCTTTCTTTCTTTTTATTTATTTAAATTTTATTTTTAGATTCCCCACACAATTACAACCCCCTTATTTTGACCCCAAGCCCTCCTTTCCCCGCCCCCCACCCCCCATAGTGTGTCTCTGGTTCACAGTTGTTTGTTGATTTTGATATTTTCTTTCTTATAGTTATTCATTTTCCTGGTCCCTTATTTAAGTTTTCTAGATTCCTGCTATGAGTGAGACCATCCGGTATTTTTCTTTTTCTTTCTGGCTTATTTCGCTGAGCATGATCCCTTCCAGTGCCATCCATGTTGCTGCAAATTGCATGTGTTTATCTTTTTTGAATGCTGAGTAATATTCCATGGTGTATATGTACCACATCTTCTTGATCCAGTCATCTATTTTGGGGCATTTGGGTTGTTTCCAAAGCTTAGCTATTGTAAACAGTGCTGCTATAAACATAGGGGTGCAGGTGCTCTTTGGAATTGATGTTTCTGTGTCCTTTGGGTAAATCCCTAGGAGTGGAATTGCTGGATCATATGGAAGCTCCATGTTTAGTAGGTCCAGAAATCTCCACACAGCTCTCCATAGTGGTTGGACCAGTTTGCACTCCCAGCAACAGTGCAGGAGAGTTACTTTTTCTCCACAACCTCGCCAACATTTGGTGTTGCTACTTTTTTAAATATGTGCCATTCTCACTGGTGTAAGATGGTATCTCATGGTAGTTTTGATTTGCATTTCCCTGATTACAAGTGATGTTGAACATTTTTTCATATGCCTGTTGGCCATTTGCATTTCCTCTTCAGAGAAGTTTCTTTTTAGCTCTTCTGCCCATTTTTTGACTAGATTATTTTCTTTGTTTTTGTTGAGTCTTGTCAGCTCTTTGTAGATTTTTGTGATCAGTCCTTTATCATTAGTGTTGTGTGCAAAAATGTTCTCCCAGTCGGTGGGGTTTCTCTTTGTTTTGGTTATTGTCTCTTTTGCTGTGCAGAAGCTCTTTAATTTGATGTAGTCCCAGCTGTTTATCTTTGCTTTCACTATCACTGCTTTGGGTGATGTGTCTGTAAAGATGTCTTTGATGTGCATATCATGTAGTGTTTGCCTGTATTTCCTTCTATGTATTTTATGGTTTCAGGTCTTATGTCTAGCTCTTTAATCCATTTTGAGTTGGTTTTTGTGCATGGTGTGAGGTAGTAGTCAAGTTTCATTCTTTGCATGTAGCGACCCAGTTTTCCCAGCACCATTTATTGACCCAAAAGCAAGTTTTGATAAGGAAGACTAGGATGAAATCACTGCATGGGATGTATCAGTCTATTAGTATGAAGGGATTGCTAATTAGGCAAACAGTTGAAAAGTATTTCTGGATGGGAAATTATACATCGTTTGAAATGTTTGCCTATTATAAAGAACATTAAATTCGGCCCTAATATTTGTTTCTGAATGCAGATAATATGTCATATTATACTTGGCATTTTAAAATAATATGATGATGCATCTGAAAATACAAAAATTATTTCACAAGAACCCAAAGAAGCCAAGAAACCATGGCAACATAGCTGATTTTATACATCCCCCTCTAAAATGATTTGTTACAAGGTAACAAAAGTAGTTCCTTTTGACACTCATATCTGAATAGTATTGTACTAAATGTAAATAGTGTCCATAACATTTAAGGATAAAATAAGTCCATGAGCCATTGTTCTTAGATTGCTGGTTCAACTGATACCCATTCTATTTTAAATCCCCACAGTATATATAAAAGTGTGTTTGTATGTGTATTTGTAAATAATCACAGCATATTAAACATATGCTTTAGAAAGATTTCTGCTTAACTCCAGACAAGCGGGAATAAGGTCAAATTAATCAGAAGAAGTGAGCCTCTTCTAATTTAACAGTAAGAAATATGAAGTCTCATAGTAAATAACATATCCATATCTCAGAGAAAGCCACATGTACCAACAGAAGGAATAGTAGGCTACCAAGAACTAACTTAATTTCACTTGTTTGGCACATGGAGACCAAGCTCAACAAACAGAACATTTGACTGTTAAAATAGCTTTGTAGACATACATGCCTGTAACAAATTTTGTTAAGTTTTTTTTTAAGACAATTTAATATGAGATTACAGTGTTTTATAATAAATACTTTAATATTTTAAATTATTACTTAAAATATAAGGGCTACTTTGCTGGGAAGTCCTGTATACTATGGATTTTGTGTATGTGCAAGAAGATATAAAGGCACTAATGGCAGATGAGCATGGTGTATGGTAAGCCATTAATAAGTGGCGAGCTCTTGAATACTCCTTGGCAACACAATTGAGACTAAATGACATGCATTATGCATGATTTTTAAATGTGATTAATAGTGTTAAAAGATTTATTCTCATTCAAGTACAGATGTACTTTTTTATAAGAGACTTAGCTATTTTACACTGTTGCCTGGGATATAGATTTTTCCTCTTTATTTTAGATAGTTGAGAAATTGTTAAAAACGTATGAATATACACAGATACATACATACATATGTACATATATACACACATGTACATTTAAATAATTCCCTAAACTTTTGGAAGGTAAGAAATTGATAGAAATGGTTGCCTCAAGGATTAGGATGTTGTGATAGAGGATAAGGATGGGAAGGTGTCTTAGTTTGATTTCCCCCCAAAGCAGATGCTGCGTTATGAACTTAGGTGCAGGTAATGCTTAAGAAGCAATGGAAAGAAGCACAAGTATAGAAGTGGGAAAGGCGAGAAAGGAAAAGCAAAAAGCCAGAGTGTGATAATGAGCATGCTACCATTGAGGGCAAATAGGGCTCAATCCCACCGGGGATGTTTCCAGAAACTGTGAAACACTTCTAAATTGTCTTTCTGGAGGAGAAAACAGGAAAGTTGGGGCATTTATACACACAGTATTCCACCCTCCTCCTCCCCCACTCATTGATATTCACCCCAAGAGCATTAACTTCTTACTTTGCAGAGACGAGAGACTGTGATATTTGAGGTAAAAGCTGTCATCATTACCCCTGAGGTTCTTTGGGGATGCTGGAAAGTTCTTCATCCAGGCCTTATTTCTCTGAGTTCCTGCTTCCACTGTCCTGTATTTCATACTCTCTGGTAGACCCTGCTTCTCAAAACCAGTCCTGTGTTCTCTGACACAGTTCCTGCTCAAAGATATGTATTTACAACACTCCTGTTCATGCAGCATTACCGAGAGCACCAAAAGTTGTAAACCAACCTAAGTGTCCATCAACAATTGATTGGATAAATAAAATGTGATATCACAATGGATAAAATCACAATGGAATACTACTCAACTGTAAAAAGGATAAAATCCTGCCATTTACACCATGGATGGACCTAGAGGGTACAATGTTTGATGACATAAGTTAGGTGGAAAAAGACAAACTCCACATTATTTCATTCATATGTGGCATATAGAGAAGACAAACAGATGAACTGAATAAAATAATGATAAACTTTTAAAATATAAAACTAACTAGTAATTATCACAAGGGAAGAGGGAATTAGGTGAAAAATTGAGTACAAGAGGAAGCATGTATAATAAAGGGTAGAACTGGACTTTTAGGTCAATTCAATGTAGTATGTTAGGGTGTTGATTTATAATGATGCACTTCTGAAACATATAATTACAATGTGATGTTACTTCAATGAAAAAAGTTTTTTTAAAAAGAATACAGCAGACTTTGTTAAAAGTTCAGGACAACAGAGCCAGGAAAACTAATTTATTTTATTTTTAAAAATTTATTTATTTATACATACAAGAACTGGGGTACAGGCAAGACGTGTGGTGGGGGGAGTTGGTGAGAGATTCACTGGAGACAAGAGTGGGGAACAGAACAGGAAGACTGACTAAAATACACTGCTGAGGGGAGCAGTGGGCAAGATAGGAGAGGTCTGCTGTGCCATGTGGGTACTCCCTGGCCGGCCTGGGGATCAAACTAGGCTGCAGACAGCCTCACAGTGCTGTGTTTAAACCCTTGAGCCCCAGGAAAACTTTAAATAACTTCATAGCATCTCTATTCTTAAAAGGCCTTTGATAATCTTCCCTATCCCTGCAGGTATTCTTAATGACCCTTTTCACATAGCTTCCCTCCATGTAGTTTAGCTGTCTCAGGTGCTTCTTTAAAATCCTTTTCTTTACCACTCACTTTTTCCAGGACTGCAAATTCCTAAACATTCTTTTAAAAAAAAATTCCTTAAAATGCCTTAAAATTATTTTTAAAATTCTGCAGAGTACTTCAACTCCGTGTCTTGCTGCCTCCTTCTAGGTTTTTCCCTTCCACACCCATGGTAAGTTTACCAAATCATTTTCTTAACATAGACAATTATCTACTAGGAGTAACTTTAGTTCTTACTGTTAAGATAACAATTAAATTTCAATTTATCCTACTACACATGTAAGGTTGACATGCAATAAAACTACTCCAACAGTATAATGGGTTCTGACAGTGTTATTTGTTAATTGTCTTGATTCAATCTAGGCCCACTTTTTAGGTCCCTCTTTTGCTCTTTTCTCCCTACATAGGCTGTATTAGAAAGTGTGGCTTGTGCATCAAATTCCTGTCACTGATACTTCTTAGACATTTCTTGTTTATCCCAGCGAATCAATATGTAATGCTCCCTGTATACAGCTGGTAATTAGCTCCTCTCCTCTTCCATGCCTTTGTGAAAGTGAGACAGCTTAGATGAAAAAAATTGAAAGCTGGTAGGCCAAGATACACTGTTTACTGAATTATCCTCTTAGGAACTAGATGATACCTGATGAAAACAGAACTTTAAGCAAGCAATTGTTCTAATTTTCGTTCTTGATAGTCTGGTTCAAATTGGTTACAAAGATTTCCCAAAGGGTTCTTGCAAATGAACATTCAATTTATTTTATTTATTTATTTTTAAAGATTTATTTATTTACTCAAGCACTGGGGTACGGGCCAAAAGTGTGGGAGGGTGAGAGAATCCACCAGAGACAGAGCAGGGAGCAGAACAGGCAGAAGGCTGAAAACACTGCTGAGGGGAGCAGCGGGCGAGATGGAAGAGGTCTGCCGTACCATGTGGGTAGCTCCCTGGCCGGCTGGGAATCGAACTGTCACTGTAGAGGCTGTGGACAGCTTCACAGCACTGCGCTCAACCGCTATGACACCTGGGAGGCCCTGAACATTCAATTTAAACAAGCAATTTTCAATAAACCATTGAGTCAAATCATGTGATTTTAAGGTAGTACAAATTCATCAGCAGAGAATTTTTAGGTGCTGGTAGAGTTGTTTGTTCATCCTCAAGCATTTTCCAAAGTATAATTCTACCAGCCTTTTCCAGAGATTTGAAGACAGCCTGGGAAGTCAGGTTCTTGCTCTTGTCTTGTTTCAGCCCCTCATTTTCCCTAATGTTGAGTTGCAGATTATACTGCCAGAGTATCTGACATCATAGTAGTAACCCATTACTAGCAATGCTTATTTTAAAGCACTTTCCAATTAGGACTTTACACAAGTGATAACTTACCTCAGGAAAAAAATAAACTCTTATATGGGAAATATTGGCTACAATGGTAAAATATATATACCGTGTCACCTGCTTTGTTTAAAAATGTCTCAGATCAAGAAATGAGAATTTAAAGTGACTATTTCCTTAACCTAAATACACAAAAAGACCTGATTATTTGCCTATTTATCTATTAGGAAGTAACTACCTCTTAAGGCTTGATTATATCACAGGCATACATGTTCAGGGAACAAGTGCAATCTAGAAAACTGGCAAAGCAAGCCATTCTCTTTCTTTTTCCTCACTCCTCAGCATATCCACCCTGGCTGATTGGTCATAGCTACCTCTGCCAAGTCTATGGACATAAGTAAAGAAGATGATTATGTTAATATTTTACATTTGTATAGCATCTTATGGTTCCTAAAATTTTTTGATTTAAAGAGAAGCACTGCACAGATGTTTTGGGGATGTGCAACTATTAAGATAGCTAATTCTGATTATTATTTCAGGTTCTGTTTCACTCATTTTATCCTGCCTTTTGGTTCAGATAAAGGCACTATGGTGATGTGTAGTGTTGGAAATTTTCTAGTTACTCTCAAATAAAATCACAGAAAGTCTGAGTTGAAAGGACTTTGGAGAATTATTATCCTAGTTATTTTATTTTGTAAATGAAGCTCTAAGTTTGGGAGAGACACTGAATTGCCCAGGGCTGGGCTAGGTTTTCCGCTCTGAAATCTGGACTATTTGTTGATGTAAATTGTCAGTCATTCATTTTTTTTTTTAATTTTTCCTGTGTTTTAAAAAAGATTTTTCAGAAGCTTTGCATACTATTTAAATTGAGTGCACTCTTTTCTTCTCATATTCAGTAATACCAGTTGTCTTTCATTCTTTCAGTTTAATTGAAGGGCTTTAGATTCTTAATCAGGTATTGTTTTTATGTTTTTCTCTTTAGATCCTTAGAAGAATCTTGTAAAAGAGGTAAGACAGGCATTTTGAGCCCTGTTTTATAGTTAAGAAATCAGGGATTCAGACAAGACTTATGGACTATACTAGGTAACATAGCTAGTTACTGGAATTTATAAAATTAGTAGCCACCTTGCCTGATTTCTAGTTCAGTCCTTTTCCCCCTCTTTAACTACATATCACCATTGATGCTAGAATGGATTTGAGGATTACAATATTTTCTTCAGAATAGATTTTCTGCCTTTTGCTAAGTAGCTTGAGAAAAGGGCATGATAATCAACACATGCCATCACTGGATACAAATTGAAGTTGTCATGTATGCATATATTTGTAAAAATACCTGCAACATTATGAATTTTTTAAATATAGTAACCCCTATTTCTAGCTTTTCCAAAATGAGATTGGGTGAAAGACATTTTTGCAACATAACAGAAATTTAATAAATTTTAATTGGAAGAATTTTCATTTAAATTAGATATGAGTTATAGGGTTGGAAAAAATCCTAACTGGAAAGTGGATAATTGATATGTATTTTGTGTCCATGGAAGAGAGGAAGAAAAATCAGAGTTTTTCTCTGGTTAGTCAAAAAATCAAATTAACATTGAACAGATTAGTAGGAGAGAAAAACTGAATTTAGTTGCATATGTATGGGAAATCGATATAGAAATAAGAATTCCAAGGTCAGTTAGGAAAAATGGGACTATATATCCTGAGCTGAGGATTAGGAGGGGGGGCTGGAACTTTAAGAAAAGGAGGGAGACTCATTTGATGATGGTAAGTGAGAGAATGGCTCTTATGAAAAGATCAGAGGCTCTGTCATTAGATGCTTACCCTGACACACAGAGGGCTTTCTCCAGTGGAAAGTTTATTTCTGCTAAAAACCCTAATTCTGGATAATACTCCCAGTTTTGTTCTTAAAGGAATAGTTAAGGGAATAGTAAATGTTTTTTGCGTGCCTGCAGGGACTTAATTTACCTCAACTTGAAATAACCCGCAAGCCAAAGTGACATATCTTGGGAAGACTTATTCTGAGCATCTTGGGTGACTTATACTTTATTACCATATGCCATATATTACTTTTTTCAGTGTAAATATCCACAATAAAGCTGCAAATTCTCTAATATTATCCCCTTTTTGCAGATAAAGAAATTGAGGCTTAGAAAAATGAAGGAACTTCCCTATAGTCACCGTTCTACATGATTCCAAAGTTCATGCTTTATCTGCAATATTTCTTCTTTGCCAAAAAAGCATAAATTGAACTACAAAGAAACACATCTCAATACACGTAAACTAATCAAGTCCATTGATTCTGAGGAAAAGCTACTTAGTTTTGACTGAATAGACCTGTAAAGATGTCTCTGTTTATTCACATTCCTAATCATCTATGCCAGCCAAACATAAAATATTTTCAGATACAAGGCTAATATTACATAATGGTCTTTCTTGAACTAATAGGATTAATTTGTCCCATTTTAAAAATTGAATTACAGAAAACATCCTTTCCCTAATGGTTAATTTTTCCTTATTAAATTATACTTATGAAATAGTAATGCATATTTCTGTCATAATGGATGAACTAAATCAATTATAATTGACAATTGACAGAGATATCACAAAGTATCATTGATATAGTGGGAGTTTCACCAAGACCTATTAGCTTTGTCTTTTAAATATACAAGCCTTATTGAAAATCTAGCTTGTATTTTGTTTTAAATTTATTGTCACTTAAGTCATGAGATTTAATCTACATTTTCAGCTGCTATGGAAAGATCATATACTGCCTTGCACCTTCTTGACAGCTGATATTGTTAACCTTTTACCTTTTTGCCTCTATGTCAGATCAAAAAATGATAAATGATTTTGTTCATTTTCTATTTTCTGTTAGCAAAATAGAACAATTTTTTATTTTCATTCATCAAGCAAGTTTCTTCTTATGTATTATATCCATTGCCCAATTTTCTGCTGAGTTGTTTGCCCTTGTTTATTGATTTTGAAGAGTATATATAAATACATTATTTGTATGCTCACATTTTCCTGGCTATTAATTGATTATTTGTTATGTAAGTTGGAACATTAGTCACCAAGGTAGTTATGATTTTTTTTTTACTATACTCTTAGTTTTAATTTAGACAAAGTTATCAGTTTTTTCCTTTATGGTATTTGCTTTTTGTACTTTGCTAATTAGGGCCTTCCTTTGCCCCCAAATCATAAACAAACTTCACCCTATTCATTACTAATATTTTAATATTAAAAAAGTGTTATTTTTATTATTTTTTATTGAGGTGGCATTGGTTTACAACTCTGTATATGATTCAGAGTTATAGGATCACAGCTCTTCAGGCATATCTTACCACTACACCATACCTACCACCAAGGACTCCATGGACCTCCTGTACAAGGACTCCATAGACCTCCACCTCCCCCTATACATTTCATTTCACCATCCCCCTCTGGTAGCCTCAAATCTACAATAAGATTTCTAGGGATTAGTTTAGTTTTGGGTGGTCTTTTTTTTTTTTTGCCTGTTTCTTTGTTTTGTTTTGCTATATTGTACATAGGACTGGAAATATCCAATATGGCAAGATTACATCTCTTATAGTAGCTGAGTAGTATTCCAGTGTGTGTGTGTGCGTGTGTGTGTGTACCGTATCTTCCTTATTCACTTATCTCTCTTTGGGTACCTGGGTTGCCCATAACTTGGTTACTATAAATAGTGCTGAAATTAACATAGGAAAAGGAACAAGTATCTCCTAGAATTCTCATTTCTCTCCCCCTCTTTTCTGTGAAACACATTTTTTACAGTCTAAGAGTTATTTTTTATTATGTTTTTTTAGTTTTCCTTGATTATCTATATTCCTCAAATGAGTGAAATCATCCAGTAATTAATTGTCTTGTACTTTCTAGCTTCTTTTACTTGTATAATCACCTCTAGTTCCATCCATATTTTCTCAGAGGGCACAGTTTCATCACTTTTTAATTAAAAACCAATATTCTATCTGGTTACCTTGCTGAAAAACTTCAATGTTAGCTCACATAGTTCTAGGTAAATAACTTTATCTATTCCTTTTCAATCTATAGACTTACATACTAATTTTTATTACTCTCTCTTTCTATATATATAATTTAGTTTATTTCCCTGGAAATTACCATCTGCAGAGGATCTACTGAAGTTTTATTTCTTTGTATTCATCTAACTTTCCTGCAACAAACAATTGTTGATTTGTAGTCAGAAAAAATCAACATATATAGTTTTTAAGTAAGTATTTTTAATGGATTTTCATTTTGCCAAGTATCCCCAACTTTCAAAAATGTATCATGGGGAGGATGATTAAATATTTAACTTATAATTTTTAATTCATTGTCTTCTACTTTCTTCTAATAACTTATTTTTTTATCCAATCAATTAGTTCTTTTAGAATAATGTTAAACTTTAATATTTGTGCTAAGGCTCTATTTAAATCTACTTCATAAAGTTTTATGTTCACCACATTTACTTTGTTTTTGCACACAAATTTGGAACATGCAACTCCATCTGGATTCTGAAAATGGTCACAATATTTCTCCTTCCTGAGATTTAACTAGTCAAGTTAACTTTTTTTGAAACTTATCAGCAGCATTGAAGAAGCATTATATTTACATGAAGTTTGGTCTTTATTTTCCTTTGCATTACTCTACGTAATTGCTCCCTTGTGTGTTACATTTCAACCATTAAGTTCAGTGATTTACTTTAGCAAATTGTTTATGGAGAGTTATCAATTTCTTTTCCAAAATTTCCACATTTACTCTGGTTTATTTTCTTGTTATCATGTATGAATATGTGTGTGTCTGTCTGTCTGACTGTATATGATATAACTAAATGTATGTATACACAGAGATTTAATTTATATACACATGTACATTATTGTATATCAGTATTTCTAAAATGGGCTTTCAAGACTTCTCAGAGAACATCTGGAATCACTTTCCTGTAACACTGTTTCCAAATATATTGTGATACATATTTTTAGGTGGAAAGTCAATATTTCATCTTTAATTAAAAGAATATTCTCAAAATATTACAATAATCCAGTAATGTTTTTGTATATTTCAATAAGGATAAGTTATTTGCTGACAATCCTTGCTTTCCTCATTACTGATAAATACTACTCTATAACATGGGATCATTTGATAGTTTTTCCGTGATAATGGAGACCACTGACACATTTTTCTTGTAATGAGTATCATATCTGTTATATGATTTGAGTATTGATAAAAGGAAAGGAAATAAAATGTGATTGGATAGTTAACCTGTTGGGATTTTCTTTCTCTTTTTGGGTCTTGACTGTGTAATTCTTAGTTTATAAATCCATGCAGTGGTGTGATATTTTCTGTAACTAAGGTGGTTGGAGCCACAAAGTCCAGCCCCAGGAGGATAATGAATTCCTACTGGCAATTATGACTGTGAGGGTGAGATCTGCCTTTAGAGCAAAGTGTTACTTATGCTTACAGAGCCAATAGCGCAAAATTATATCACTCCAGAGAAAGTCAGATTCTGTATGAAATAGCTGATAAATAGACAACACAAAAAATTTTAGTAGCAATCAAGAATAGCTCATATTCCCTAGTTAAAATATTTAACTCTGATATATCTTCCAATTAACCTTATTTCAAATATTTGAGGTAATTTCAAATTATTTTCCATCATTCCATACATTATTTAACTGCCCTCAGCTCCTAAACAAGAGCACATTTATATAGCTTTTAAAAAATAAAATGTTAATTCTCTGAGGTGGGAAACATTTTTAATTAAAAAAATCCAGACTTGAACTGCTTTTTTCTTGATCTTATTTACCATAGAGACATAAGCCTCAGTGATGTCTTTGCAAGTTCATCCCCAATAGCAAAAGAATATAAACATCTGGGGCTATATCAAACTGAAAAGATTTTGCATAGTGAAAGAAATCATAACTAAAACAAAAAGATACCCTACTGAGTGGCAGGAAATATTTGCACACCATGCATCTGACAAGGGACTGATATTCAAGATCTACAAAAGGCTCATACAACTCAACGAAAGTAAAAGAAGTAACCCAATCAAAAAATGGTCAGAAGTGCTAAAAAGACACTTTCCAAGGGAAACAAATAACCAAGGGGCACATGAAAAAATGTTCAGTATCACTTATCATTAGGGAAATGAAAATCAAAACCACAATGAGATACCACATCTCACCTGGGTGAATGACCTATTTCTAAAAGACCAGAAGCAACAAGCACTGTTGGTGGGAGTTTCGACTGGCTCCTCTCTTATGGAAAACAGTATGGATTTTCCTCAAAATATTAAAATAAATCTTCTTTATGACTCACCAATCCCACTCCAAGGTGTCTCCCCAAAGAATACAAAAACACTAATTTGAAGGAAAAATGGGCACTCCTGTGTTCATAGCAGCACTATTTACAGTAGCCGAGCTGTGGAAACAAACCAAGAGCCCAAAAAAGATGAGTGGAACCAGAAGATGTGTTATATATACACAAAGAAATACTACTCAGCTATTAAAAAAGGAACTCTTGTTGCTTGTGATAACATGTATGGAGCTGGAGGGAATTATGCTTAGTGCAATAAATCAGAAGGAATAAGATAAATACCACATGTTATCACTTACATGTGGTATATAGAGAAAGAAAACAAATGATCACATAAACCAAACCAATAACAAGTACTAGAAATCTGACTGTAAAACCGAGACTGCCAGAGTGGGGAGAGGGAGGGACAAGAATAAAGTGAGGAGGGGGCATGATAGACTATGGTGAGGACTATAGTGCTTTGGTAGTGGGTGTGGGGAAATCCTATACCACTAAAACACAACCAACATCATAAACCAGTGTTACCTCAATTAAAAAAAATATTAAGTCCAACTAAAGAATGAATCAAAAAATGACTAATGTGAAAAAAGGAAAGCACTGAACATTTGAAATTACTTAACCTGCAACCAATCATTCTCAAACGTTAGTACCTATAAATGTACTCCCCTTAAGAGTCTGATTTAGTAAGTTTGAGGGGAAGCAAAAAAAAAAAACACTGCCTTATAGCCTTATAGACTCAATGGATATAAAGACTATGATAGCCAACTGAAGATTTCCTATTATACAAAAATGCATTTGCTTCTCCCTTTTATCTGTTCAGTTTGGGGTGGTTTTTTTAAAAAGATTTATTTACGTATGCATACAAGAACTGGGTCAGGCCAGAGGTGGGGGAGTGGTGGGGCAAGAGGATTCACCAGAGATAGAGTGTGGGACAGAACAGGCAGATTGACTAAAATACACTGCTAAGGGGAGCAGCGGGCGTGGCAGGAGAGGTCTACTGCACCATGTGGGTCAGCTCCCTGGCCAGGGATGGAACTTGTGCTGCAGAGGCTGCAGATAGCTTCAAGGGTTGTGTCTTAACCCCTTGCACCACCAGAGAGGCCCTTAACTGTTCAGTTTGAATGTTCCTCTCTGAAGGAAGTCTTTTGGGTCCTGCAGCATTTCAACACTTCTTCTGTTTCTGCAAGAATACTTATCCTGCTGAGTCAGCTGTGTTCATGTGCTGGTAGCACAAGCTCTCTCAAGGGAAGATATATGTACAAGACAAGGGTTGAAAGTTAAGGAAATTTGCAGTGATGGGGATAAAATAGAAAGAGGTCTTGGCAAATAAATAGTTCTAAAACTTTGCTTAGAAGGCAAGTTGAATATCAGGGACCCCGCTTTCTAATAATTCCGAGTCTGAGTAAATAGTAGCATACACAGTACTTTGCAAACTGTTTACTGAATTAACCATAAACTACTTCCCTAAATCAAAGTGTCAGTTGACAAAATTCTAAATGTTTGAAGAAAATATTAACTACATTTCACAATTTTTTATCAACGATCTCACTTTGTGTTCATCAGACACTTAAAAGATTGCTATAGGACTAGTTATTTGTATATGGTAAATATTCATACTATGGAAAACGAAGAATTGATAGTCCTCTGAACATTCACAAACATCTCAGAGAAAGTCATTATAATGACTTGCATGCTGCATGGTGTATAGATATTTTGGTTTTGATGTTAGAGTACTTGTTCTATTAGCTTGCTGGCATAAGATCCTGATTGATTATTGATTCTTTTTGAACTTGAACAGCTTCCTTGTAGAACATGTGTACTTGCCTTGCAAGATAAAGATTAATGATTTATATATTGCTTAGATCATAGCAGGCATTTCAATCATCATATTTTTTGAGTATTTTTAATTCCACACTGTATATACTAATATCAATTTATGGCATTTTATAATTTTATAAAAAATTTCACATGTAATGATTATTTAATTTTCATCCAATAGTGTGAGTCAGATTTTTTTCCCTCTCACTTTCCATAATAAGAAACTGATGTTTGGGCAGATTAATGACTTTCCCAAAGCCAAGTGGCCAAGATCCTGATATGTACCCACATGTTTTTACTTGCTGTCCAAATTTCTTTTCATTAGAACACATTAATTTCTTTGAAGAAAAAAATTACTTATTAATGCATTCTTTTCAACCAAATACAAACTAATATTTAGAGTCTGTCATATGTATATATTGTGTACCATTAAGGTAATGTTTGTGAAATATGAATCCTAGCTATAATTCATTTGGTAAGTAAGTAGATATTGTTTATGCTCAATAAATTTCTAAAATATATTTTGGAATAAAACATCATGGATTATTCTTCAAATTACAATTTTCTTATTACAACATTATATGATTGATATACTCATCATTATTCGTGTATGTGTTCACTTTTGAATAACAATGGAGTAAGATTTGCTCTTACTAGTCTGACAATATTTAAATTATTCTGCATCTGATTTATTTAGATACCATATTTTTCACCATCTTTATGTAGGGTTTTCATCTGCACTATTTTTCAATTATGGCTTAAAGAAAGAATGCTTCTCAAAAATTAATATGTGTTGTATAGACTAAAAGTCTTATTCTTATATATTCTTGAGATCTTCAGGGTTATTTTGGACCAAAATTTGTTAGTAGTGATCAAATGTCATATGAATATTATTAAAAGAATAAGCCCCTGTTGAGACTGTGACCAATTAAATACACAGAAATAGTAAACTCAAAGTAAAAAATTGAGTCAATCAAAGGATTTGAGTTAACTCCCCAATAAATTGGATGGTTGTTGTGGTGTCATATAAACACAGCCTCTTAGTTTATTACTTTGTACTGATGGGGTTGACATGAGTAAAACTTAATTTAAAAATTTAAGAAAGACTAGAAGTTTCTTTGACAGTTATTGGAAATTTTTTAACTTCCCCATTCTTCTGGGGCCATTGCATAATTTTTTCTGTGGTTTTGACTCACTGAAAATTGGAAAAAACTTGAGAAGGAATTCTACAGGCTGTCGTTTCTTCTCCATTAGAGCTAATTTTTTGTTGGACTGTTGGCAATATCATTTGCCTTAAGACTATGGTGAGGTTTAAAATGACTATCATTTACCCCAGACTGTCTAACACTGTTGCTTTGATGCAGTTGTTGGGGGAAGTACACAGTTTCTATTGCTATTATAGTGTGCCTCCAAAACTAAAATATTTTCTGATTTTTTAAATCAGAAGCATAGGAAACATTGCGAGGTTGAGTTTAATTAATGAATGAATCTGACTCAAAATCTTCTATTTTAAAAGAGGGGGATTTCTTGTTTTGTTTTTTTTTTTAAGATTTTTTAAAAAAGATTTATTTATTTGTGCATACAGGAGCTGTGGTGTAGGCCAGAGGCATGGGTGGGGAGTGGGGTTGAGAGGATTCACTAGAGACAGAGTGGGGAGCAGAACAGGCAGATCTACTGAAATACGCTGCTGAAGGGAGCAGTGGGCAAGACAGGAGAGGTCTGTTGTGCCATGTGTGTTACCTCCCTGGCCTGGCCATGTGTGTTCCTCCCTGAGGAATTGAACTCCTGCTGCAGTGACTGGCAATAGCTTGACAGTTCTATCTTTAACCCCTGCGCCACCAGAGGGACCCAAAAGAGGGAGATTTCTGTCTGTCATTTAGAAATATATTTTCTTCTGTGTATTGTAGCTTGCTTTATTACTGAGCAGGCTGGCTGTTGTGTTCAGCACAGCAACATATTGTGATAAGTTTCTGAATGTTTTCTTTCTGGAAAAATCACTGGTTGGTGAGTTTTTAGGAGGTTTACTTAATGCATATTTTATGTTAGTCCTGGCTAACCTCAGGCTGGATCTCCTACTTACTACCAGTCCAACCCATGTTGTATGGCTGCTTCACAAAGGCACAATGAAAAATGAAATGGCTTTATTACCTCTGAATTTATGAATACTTTCAGTTGTGTATTAGTTCTAGACTTTAAAATGGAAGGGTTGTGAAAATATAACTTACTCATATATTGTTGAAGAAACAAGTCACGGAGGTTGTGACTTGTTCAATCTCACATAACTAAGTCAAAGCCAGGACTAAAATCCAAATCTGTGTAAGTGCTCTTTCTTCTTAGCAGCATGACCAGTATCAAGTGCTTTTCATATCACAGAGTGAGACAGAAAAGTGAGGTCTTTTCCAAAATGAACCTTTTTCTTTCTTAACTATGGTCTGAGATAATAGAAATAGGGCATGTTTGGTGGTCAATACTGAATCATCCATGTGCATTTGTTTTAAAAATGATAATCCTCATTGTGCTAGAATGGGCAGGCCTAAGTAGTCACACTGTAATTCACTGGCAATTTGGAAGAGATAAGGTGTTTACTGGAAAAGAAAGTTACCTTCTATTCAACTCTTAAATGAGTGCATTTATCAGTTCCACTAAATTTTATATCTGTCCAAATCTTTTAATGTTAACTAATACTAAAACGAAATGAGATTTGAAAGTTTTAAAGTAATGTCAGCTAAACTGATAAGACTAATGGCTGACATAAGTAGGTGGATGGCATGGTTAAATGGTCACAATGTAAACCATACATATCAAATTGCCTGGCACCATAACTGTTTTGAAGTGATCAAGATTCATAGAAGGGAGGCTTAAAAGGATATAGAGCTAAAACAAATGGCCATGAAAAGTATTTAAGCAAAAATGAATTTTTACCCTTTGTCCTGGAAATCAGAGAGAGAGGGATAAAGACAGGTAATATGAATAAAAGAATCAAGTATTTGAATGGGGATCTGTATTTAGTACTTGGATGAGGTTTGAAGAGTGGGTGCCCAGGAGACCCTGCATAGTAACGGGGCTTAAGGAATTTTTTATCATCCTGTTGGGTAGTGTTGTCCAATCCCATTAAATCCCTATAGGTAACCTTATGACCAGCATAGAGTTATGGAGTAATACTTACTCCAAGTGCAGCAAGAAAAAGAAAGTATTTGATACTGAAAACAATTTTAAGAGGAGGAAGAGAGAGAGAGATCTGTGCAATTTCTCAACTCAAAATGAAAACCTCAAACCAGAGGATCTTGACCTTGAAACATTATCTGTGATCTTGGTTTAGAATTAGTTTATAAAAATAGAAGTAACATGTTCTTTAAAAAATAGAGGAACACACATTTAGAAAACTTCTTTCTATCTAAGAATTCTCCATGGGCTAAAGTAAGCTACAAAATTCTTTGCTTCAGAGTTCTAGAATGTAATCCTTTTACCAAATAAAGCCAGGAACTATTAACCAAATTCTCATATTATGAGAATATGATTTATTTATTTATTTATTAAATTTATTATTTATTTATTTATTGAATATTTATTTATTTATTTATTTATTTTTTCACACAAGCACTGGGTACAGTCAGAAGCGTGGTAGGGTGAGAGAATTCACCAGAGCCAGAGCGAGGAACAGAACAGGCAGACTGACGAAATACACTGCTGAGGGGAGCAGCGGGCACGGCAGGAGAGGTCTGTGTGCCATGTGGGACCCTTGTTGGTGGCCAGGGATTGAACCAGTGCTGCAGAGACCACGGGCAGCTTCGCAGCCCAGCGCTCAGCCGCTGCGCCACCAGGGGAGGCCCTCTTCCCTGAATTAAAGAAATAAGATTGAGTAACCAGCTCCATCTCACTTTGCTCATTATTTAAAAGACTATTATGTAGTGATGCGGCAATATGGTACCTACACCTGAAGGGAAAGATGCTATATTTCCAAAATACAAACAATGATGTAAACCAATGGTTCTTCAATAAATTTAATTAATTAATTAAGTAAAGGCTACCATGTAACAGAAAACCAATTTGGCAAGCTCAACAGCTTGGGTACAATTATTTTGTGGGTCAGTTTTATTGTGCTCTAAATTCTGGCTAACTATCCTCCCCTTCATGTATACTGTTGGTTGGGGACAAAATATGGGATAAAATGTAAAAAATCAAATATATTCCTATTAAGGGCAAATAAATGCCTTCAAAATGTATCTAGATAATTGTTTCATAGTTAGACGATATATATACAGATTATGTTTATCAAAGCATGTGGAAGAACTCTCAGGAATATGCAGTAGATTCATTTCAACACATTTTTTAATGTAACAAGAGCAACAGGAGACAATATTTATAGCTTCTCTACTGTTAGTGCAGCCTCATAAGTTGGCTTCAATTGAGTGTCGCCCCCACCCCTAAAGTTCTTTTTTTAACTCTAAGACTTCATACTGCATACATATACAGTTTTAATTTGAATTCAAAATAGGTTCTTGGGTAAAATGTCATACATTTTTGTATAAGTAACATTTAGCTAAAGATAGCATGTAAAACTTCTTATAAGTGGAACAAACATATTCAGTGTAGTTTTACTTTTAGAGCTACAGTTAACTACCACATTTGCTTCCCTAAGGGGTTACTAAGCATATTGGGTTACTAGTACATGAAGCATTTACCCAAAATGGTCAAAGTATATAGAATCTCTTAGGTCTGTGTTGAAATATGTATGAAATTACAGCACTTTGAAAATGTTATGATTGATCCCATTGAGCTCAATGAGCCGTGAGGAAGAGTCACGTTGAGAATGATTGATGAATGGCAGGGTAGAAAGCTCAGGGTGCTCCAGAAAGGAGGGAAACTGCTTGATCCTCCAGGGAAGCCATCTTCTCTGTTTCTCCTATAAAATTGAGTAAAGCAGATCAAATTCTCTCAGTTTCCCAAGGTTGCGATCTAATGAATGACATAGTGTTCTACCCAGCTGTGCACCCTGCCCTTCTTTTATGATTCTTCAATTAAGTTGACACAAATATCCCAGAGAATAGCTGGATTCCCTTTTTTTTGGAGGGGGAGGAGAAAGGTGGACACATTTTAAACTTAAAATGCTAAGCTCTGAAAAATTTCAGATGGGCACTGACATGAGGTTTATTGAGAAGGAAAAGGCAACTTTCAGCCTCAACAGATTGTACTGCTAATCGCAAGCGGCCTGTTAGGCCACGATTTTTGTTACCTGCATTTCTGCATTCCTATATAAGGTCAGAACTTTCTGGTCAGTTATAGCAGCCCAAACCTACAAGGCACCTTTCAAATTAATCAAAAGCAGAAAGTTTGAACACTCTGGGAAGGGTAGGTATCATGAGGTATAATCGGGATGCTGAGGAGTGGGGGTGGTGTTGACTGATGTATGACAAAGGTCCCCAGAAGCTGATCAGTGGAATGCCTTGATAAGATTGAAACTTGATTTCAATCACAATACTGAGTCAGCAAGCAGATGAGAAGTGCCTGGGGGCAGACTCACAACTCCTGAAACTATTGATGACTTAGCACATTTTCTAGTTTCACCCCTCCCTTCTCTCTTTTTCCACCTTCCCCACACAACTGATGCTCTATGATTATTCTAAGAATGAAAAGACCAGGATCTTGCTCTTTAGATTCATCTTGCATTGTGCAGCCTGCTCCACGACTCCCTTTTCTTTATCAGTGTGATGTTGCCTATGCAACATTGTACTGTTTTGCAGGTCAGTTGCAGAACCACTGATCAAATGACTGAATGTCAAATCAAGTTTTGTTGCTATAACAACCCAATGAACAGGCCCATTAAGGGTTGCTCTTGGTCAGTAATCCAATTTGTTCAGAGTCTGACTGCTTTGACTGTCCCCAAAGCCAATTCCACCCGGAAGACTACGGATTTGGTGCTATCAAGCCTAAGGATATTGAGAAAGGACATATTGAGGTACTCAGTTTCTTTCCCGAGTGTAGACTGGAACAAAAGCAAAACAACTTATATTTTTGATCTCCACTGATAGCATTTGGTATTTTGGGAACACTTCAAAAGTACAATAAATATTTTTGTTATATTTAAAGCAAGTAGAGAAAAGTCAGCAATAGAGGATTTTATTTGCTCCAATCACACTGCAAAAGTTGCGTTTATTTACAAATATCAGAGTAACAAGAGGAAACATGAAAAGTAAACATAAAACTAGAACGCTTATAGCTGCTAGTAATCAGCCAAATGCAAATGAACATGATAATAGGGATTGTGTGAGACTGGGTCAGAAGATCAAACAGCTGTAGAAATTGCCTGGAGAATGGCATTGTAAATCTGTGGAAAAGCAATCAAACAGTAAATTTTAGAAACCCAAAAATATCAGCCTAACTCTGGAAATTTTTTTTTAAAGATTTATTTATTCATTTATACAAGCACTGGGTACAGTCAGAAGCATGGGAGGGTGATAGAATTCACCAGAACCAGAGCAGGAAACAGAACAGACTGACAAAACACATTTCCGAGGGGAGCTGTGTGCGGCAGGAGAGGTCTGCGCGCCATGTGGGACCCTTGCCGGCAGCCAGGGATCGAACTGGCGCTGCAGAGGCTGCAGGCAGCTTTGCAGCCCAACGCTCAACCGCTGCGCCACCAGGGGAGGCCCAACTGTGGAAATTTTTGTACTAAGGAAACAGTTCACAAGAAGTAAAAGATATTTGAAAAAGTATATGGCACTGTTAATGTTTGTAAAAATGGGGAAGGATCTGAAATATTAAATCTTAGAGAAAAGTCCAAATCAGATCACAGTGCTTGATAAATTGTTACTAAGTAATCATGAAGAGTCATAAACATTGGAGCATGAAAATGCTAAGTGAGAAAAAGGTAGACAAAATCTATTTTCTATGATTACAATGTGTGGTATATGTTTCTATATGGTCAAGAAATGAAGTGAAACAAAAGAAATAAAAATAGTTGTGTTTGGATGGAGAAAATTGTGGATAATATGGATTGAGTCATAAATGTATATATAAGCAAATATATTTCCTTTGAAATCTCTAGATATGGTATTGTAATATAGTTATAAGAGTAAGTGAACCAAAAATGATCTATGGTAAATTTGGAGCATTGTGAACTTGAGCCTTTGGGTATAGTAAGAAACAGAAACCTTAAAAATGTTTATTAGAGTTAGATTTTTGCTCTCTCAGTACAACCCTTTGCTTGCATTTCTTTCCTTTTTTTGAAATTAGAAAAACAATATATTACTTTGAAAAGATATACACAACAAAGAAAAAAGAACAAACAATAATTCACCCCCCCACACTGTCTCTAAATTTATTTCAACCCTCTTTTATTGTCTTTACAAAAATGAGATTCTATCTTGAGTACCACTTGGGCACTTTATACACGTAGTCTGACTTTTTAAACAAACTTCTAATGTTAGCTAGTTTCCTTGCTTTTTCCCCTCATGACCCACTATCAGATAGTAGCAGCTACCATTTATTAATTCAGGCAATGTGCCAGTTTTTATATACTATTAGTACAGGGAAAATATCAAATAGCTGATAAGAGAGATTTCTTAGTCCCATTTTTATAAAACAAGAAAGCTGCAGTTCAGGAGATAATTTGCTCAAAATTACATAGCTACTTAGAGGTAGGGCTGGGAACCAACAGTAGTTCTCTCTGACTGCAGAACATGTGCTTCTCAACACTGATGTTTCTTACAGCAGGGCAGTGTTGGGACCTAGTGGGAATCAAGCCTTGCTCCTTCCTTTCTTTTTCCTGTCTACACTTTGCTTCGCAAATTCCTCTCTGGCGACTGGATTGGCCAAGCAAGTAGTGTCCCAAGGGGGATGCACCCACCTAAACCAGGTCCAGGGTGCCTAGTGTCCATGTTTCTTGTCTTTGGCACTTTTTCTCTCCCTCACATAGATGCCCTGAGCCCATCAGAATTGGAAATGATCTCTTGGATAAGCCCTGATGTAGCAGAGTGTGCAAAAGCAACATCACTCCTGTTGTCAAGAATTGCAATTTACAGGTCAACAAGAAATTCAAAGAGTAACACCGGGATATTAGCTCATGTGCTTCCTGGATGCCATTTTGATCCTAAGATTTATTATTATTATCATTGTTATTATTGTTATTACTTACCACTGCTGAGACAATCTTACCATATTAGATTGAATTTGGAGAATCCCATTTTCATAGCACCTAAGCTATGAATGAAAATGATCAAAACAATAGTTGAACTCTCCTTGGCCTGCATTGTAATAGCCTCCTTTTACATCCTCATAGCTCCCTAGCAATCTTTGATCCAGTTTTTTCCAACAGAGACTGTTCTTTCAATTATATTCACCCTGCCATCCACAAGGAAACTTGGTCAAAACAAAACAATAGTTTTTTTCTGTCTCAATCAGGCAGGCCTCGATGTAACCTAATTCTGTCCTACAGCAGTCAATACAAGCCCCTTATTGTTGCTCTGCTTCCTGTCCTTTGAATGATACATCAACATCTATTTCATAGAGTTTGTAAAAATTAGTTGTTTAGCACATTGCCTGGCACATGTCGGTGCTTGGAATGCTGAATAGACACATGAGCTTTGTTTAGTTTTCTACCTGAAGAGAAACTATATAGGAGTCAGCCATACTCAAACCTGCTCTCAATTTCTAGAATTCCTGTCCGGTGCATCATGCACATTCCTGCTTTCCATATTTCTTCTCTCCTACTGCTAATTACAGTGTTGTGCTTGCAGCTATCTTATGCCACATAATCTATATTCTCTGAGGTCAGCCTGTTTAGTTCTCACTCCAGTGTTTTATTTCTCTCCTCCTACACTGAAATTCTCACAGTAGCTTCAGAAATTTTCCACTTTAAAGATGTCAATTGCATGTCCATTTTGTTTTACTCTCAACAAATAACCTGGCCTCTTAGTACAAAGAAGATCACCACTGCATACACAAGACCGTAGCAACTTAATAACTGCTTAACTACTGTCTCGAAAGCGTTCCTGCTAGAACTGTCAGTTCCCTCCTGAGAACTGTTCAGTGTCTGTCTTTGTACACAAAGCAAGATCATGATCATATATCGCTTAGTTTTATTTTTCCTACGTTTCAACTTATCTAAATAAGAAGCCCAAATCCAATCCTATTCCATCTCTGCACTTATACTATGATCATTTCTTTTTTTAAGAATGTCATTTCCTTGCAATTTCTGTAAAAATTCTGCCCATCGTTCAGCATCCTAATTAAAATTTCGTATGTTCCAAAATCCCCTCTATGATTATTCCAGCTCATTTTCCTATTTTAAAACATAAGGCTCTTTGTTCTACTTTTAGGGTACATTCCACCTTTCATAATGTCGTTTGTCTGCATTTCATCCCTCCTCAGCGAATACAAGCTCCTTAAGAGAATGCAAGTGGGAGTTACGTACGGTTATAGAGTCTCAGGAAGCCATCGTTGAAGTGGTTCGTAGTAGATGAAGAAGACAGGTTTAGAGGGCCCCGTTTGCTCTTTTCCCTCACTCTGTCTGTGAAGTCTCTTTGAAGTGAAAGAGACCTGTATCTAGAGAAGAGCTCCCTAGGGAGACAGGTCAAAGAGACCAGGTTCTGTGTGCTCCAGTGGGAATCTTTGAAACTGAAGAGACTTAACAGAGAGAAGAACATGCACTTGAAATGTGACCCAGGAAGCTTTGCTGACTCCTGTTGCTAAATGGTGTCAGTGACCCCACGGCTGTCTCTACTGAAAAGTCACTGTGGTCCGAAATTTTGGGTTTTGCAGATTATAATTTTGTCAAGGAAAGCTCCCTCTTCCTGGAATTTTATTCGTGGTGATCACAACTTGAGAGTCTTATCAAATTGAAGAAGGTAAATGATAGTCAATATGTACTCGTGCTATGTCCTTTTTCTTATGAGGGCCAGAAAGGAGGACAAAATATGCACTGGCTCAAAATGTGTGTGTGTGTTTATACACACATACACACACACACAAGCACATACACATACAGAGAGAGAGAAAAAAAGAGAGAGAAGAGAGAGAGGTGGGGAGAGAAAGAGGTGTCTTTTTGGAACTAGTATAACCTTCCAATAATATATAAACAGTAAGCAAAATGCTCTAAGATACTGAATCTCTCATTGTATGTGTCTTGGATTTAACATTAATCCCAAATAGTTTTTAGAAGCTTCTCTCAATATAATATGGAGCCATATATGAACACATCTTTTGAAAGTATCCTATTTACAAGCAACAAGATGCCTCTTTCCTCTTCTTTCTATGAAACAGTGACATCTGCTGCTTGGCAAACTCATCCTGGGGCATGTTCTAAGACCAGAACCACATGTGTTTCAGGGCAGGACCACAGGCATACTCTGCCCCACCTCCTCTTGTGACCCCTCTCCAACACTATCATGCTTGAACTTCTACACTATCATGTATGAATCTCTCCTTCTGAACTGGTTATTCCTAGTACATCAATTCCTCCTGAGAGGTGAAGACCAGAGTTATATGCAATATATATACTTCCCTTTCTGCATGGCAGCCTAGGAACAGAGAAATGTTACATCCTATCAGAATTTTCCTTCCCTTCAGCCTTTCTAGAGACTATTTCAAGTCCCTTTCTGCATCCTTCCTATTGTCTAAATGTGCTCTAGTGATCTACATACATCAGGAAGATAAACTATGCTTGCCACTAAGGGCCTGTCATAGAAATGATTGAATTTCTTCTTAGTTAAATGGCAGCAATGATGTAGTGGATAAGCCAGTAGACCTGGAGGGAAGAAGATCTGGAGTCAATCCTGGCACCCCAACATGAGCCATAGGTCCTATACAAATCACCCAACCAATCTAGACCTTTATTTTCTCAGCTGCAAAATGAATGTGACCATAATAACCATTTATTAGGTTTGCTTCAAGGTTTAAATAAATTTCAGCAAGGCACTTGATGGAGAAAACTTAGTACAATTCCTCACAGCTATTCAGTGAAGACTCAATAACTGGATGTCTTCTTTTTATTACCAGCTGCTGCTGGACTAAGTAAATAAATATGAGAAAAGTTGAGGAGAAATGGGAAGTAAGAAGCAGTAAAGGAAATATAAGAAATAGAGGAATGCACGACATGTTTCAAATTAACTATAAAATGTAAAGTTCCTTAAAGTCTGGGCCAATTTTATGCATATCCTATGCACTGAGCTCACATATCCAGTATCTGGCATGTAAAGGGAGATTAGTAAGTGTTTTCTGGATGAATGAACTTCATACAGATCAAAATATACTGTACAGCAGTGGAGGAAAACATCATAAAGTTAGTATTATAGGGACATTTCCTATATGAAATGTGATACAATATAAAAAGCCCAAATTCAGTGTGTGTTGAGCCTTACCCAGGTTGCATGGTCCATTTAATAACCTGAAAGAAGCTATTTATTCAGCAATTGTTATTCATTTGAAAACTGTTGGATCCATATTGTATACATATATTAAACCCTTTCCTACATAAACATCAACAAAAATTCATTTTTAGTGCATATGTGTAAGCATAGGTGCTAAAATACAAAGTAAAAATTATCTTTCTTCCTTAGAGGAGTTTAAAATATGGTTGAGAAAATGAGACACATAAAATGATCACCAAAAAATATGAAAGAGAAAAGAATTGTTCAATCATGAGTAGTCAACATTCTAACAGCTGTCTCACATTATACCTGATAAGCCGTGGAATCATTTTGCATTATACATGATGCAAGTCTGCCAATTTTAGAGGTTTATTATTCCCAACCCAAGTCGGGTAAAAGTACCTAAGAAGAAAATGAAAATGGGGAAATTTGAGTGAACTTTGAGCAAGTTCATAGTGCAGTGGCTAACTCATGGCCCTAGTGGTCTGAAGAAAAGCTTGAACAAATTGGGGAGGCTGGAGGCTGGGGTCCTAGGTGAAGGACCTCTTTTCTTGTTGACTCTTTTCAGTGTTGTCTCTGTTTGTTCTCATCATTTGCATAACAAAAGAGGAATCACTGTCTAAATAACTGGATTGTCATCAGAATAAAATGCAGTAAGAAATGAGAAAATCCTTTGAAAATCTTGCCACACAAATGCAAGCTGATATCATCCCCCATTATTATTAGGAGAAGCATATTCTCTCACCTATTCAAACAAATCAGGCTTGAGCAGATTTAGTTCACCTCTCCCATGAGTCATCTTAATGAAAGGAACCAGTCCACCTTTTTAAAAATGAGCCTTAAATAAAGACATATTGGATGTACCTGTACACTGAAAATAAATGTCCAGGGTCACCTTATAGTTGATGCAGATTTTGATATAATCAATTTGGCCACACTATCAATACTGATCGTGAAAGTTGCTAAAATGAACCATCTGAATAGGGTATTTAGCAACTTAATTGTGTAGCATTATAACTGGTGGATTTTAAGTGATTAGCACTTTCATACATTTGGAAAGCTTGTTATTAACCATAACCAATTCCCAGAACTCCATGCAAAACATTCCCTTATCTCTAGTGTAAATGGCCTCTGTAAACAAGGAATAATTGATTCTTTAGTGCCAGCAGTCTGTGGGAAAAAATAATCAACATGAAATTCTATTGGTTTATTACAATCATGTAATTACACATCATCCAATCCCCACTCTTCAGTATCCCCCAGTGTTTACCAAGTAGTTGCACAAATACTTGATATAAAAACGCTATATTACTCCACTCTGACATATTCACGACTTGTTTATCTATTAACTACCTGAAGGAATATCTGGATCACTCCCACAGAGCATGAGTCTGCTAGAGTTGTCTCCCTGATATTTTCCAAGGTACCAAGAGTGTGCGGTGGAAGTGAGAACGGCTCACTTATTGAGGAATACATAGCGGTAGTGTCTGTGCTGAAGTCCTTCATGAGAGATCAGTTTCTGTCTCCAACCTAGGATTACCTGCTCCAACCAACATCAGAATACACATCCTTTTTAAGATCACCTGGAATATTCATCTAGATAGATGGCTTCTGCACCTCAAAAAACACCTTACCAAGTTTACAAGAATAGAAATCATGCAACGTCTGTTCTCAGACCAAAATAAAATTAAATAACACATGGGTCAAAAAAGAAACTACAAAAGAACTTGAATATTTTGGATGAAATGAAAATGAAATTATAACTTATCAAAATTTGTAGAATTCTCTCTAAGCAGTGATTGGTGGAATCTATAGCAGTGAATGCTTATATTAGAAAAGCATACTCTTTTCATGTAATCCAGCAATCCTACTCCTTCATGTTTCACAAATGAGATGAAAATTTCAATCCGTGCAAAAGAATCTGAATACAAATGTCTATAGCAGTTTCAGTCATGATTACTCAAACTTGGAAGCAACCAAATTATCCTTCAGTGAGTGAATGGATAAATGAACTGTGGCACACCCAAACATTGGAATATTATTTAGTACTGGAAAGACATGAGCTAGATTGATGGCAAACATAATTTATTACATACAGATGTTGGTTTATAAGGCCATCTACCTGAAATCTGTTTAACATTATAATCCAATTGTACTTTAATAAAGTAAAAGCCATCAACCCTGAAAAGAAATGGAGGGAAATTAAATGCCTATTATAAAGCAAAAGAAGCCAATCTGAAAAAACTCTGTACTATATGCTTCCAACTATATGACATTCTGGAAAAGGAAAACAATTTAGACAGTAAAAAGATCAATGGTTGTCAAGGGTTAGTCCAGAGGGAAAGGTGGATAGTTGGGAAAACAGATGACATTTAGGACAGTGACACTTTTCTGGATGATACTAAAAGGATGGATACATGACATTACAAATTTGTCCAAACCTATAAACTGTGCAGCATCAAGAATGAACCTTAATATAAACTGTGGTATTTAGGTGATAATAATGTGTCACTGTAGGTCATCAATTATACCATGTATGGCTGTGGTGGGGGATGTTGATAGTGTTCTGTAGGGACTAATACATACAGAGAGCCTAGCTTGTGTCTAGTTTCACTGAGCACTGGAGGGAGCTAAACTTTATAAAGAATTTGTTGTTGGGGGTTGAAAACAAACACTTTGGAAATTTCAATACAGAATGAAGTCTAACAACCATCAGGAAAATTATGGAATCTGGTCAAGATACTATTCAGAGAACATTTATCCAATGGGAAGATTAGATTCCATATAGCATAGTAGGGGGCAGTTACTATAAGAGATATATTTCATCATAATGTTCCAAAGAATTTTCTTAATCAATTAGTTAAAAATCCATGCTTGTATTATATATACTCTAATAACAACTTCTCAGTTATTCAATATTATAAAGAATAAGACTTTAGACACATGAATACAATCTCTTAAGATAATAAGACAGGTGCCTATGAGAAAGCATAAGTCATTCTCATAAGAGACACCTTCCTAATACATTTCATTTTTTTTTCTGCTTTTAAAGGAGAAATGTTCAGTTTTTTTCCCAACTAGAGAATTACAAGTAGACATTTTTTCCCCCTATAATCATTCTGATACAATATGAATAACCAACAAGTACAAATTAGTTTCATTGAAGGAAAAGAAATCCATACTGCAAGGAGAATGGTGTTATTGTAACCTTCATTTTCTGAAGATTATAAGAGCAAAAATGAAAGCATCAAAATGTTGCCATCATATCTTCTGCCACAAAGAGAAATCTTTGAAAATTCTTTCCTTTGACTTTTGTTTGACAGCATTGTCTGAGCATTGCACAGTGAGTTCTATGGACTATTGAAGCCAGGGAAAGGCAATAACTTGCTGTCCTATCATATCTATCCTATCCTAAGACCCACACTGTTATCCACTACAGCTCCTCCCTTTCTTACTAGCAAGAGGGGTCTCTCAAGCATTGATATCACCAAAGATCATAATCCAAATGATACTCAGCCCACAAAACTCTATTTGTATGTACACTCTGAGGAATAAAAACCCTACCGACCCCTCATACCAGGGATCTCCTAAGGCAGAATCTGATGAAAAAGAAAATAGTGATTATTAAAGTAAGCTGGTTTCTCCAGTCATCTGCTTACAAAGAACATCCATTGGTAGGTAGACTGTCTTTTAGACAAGGACTTATTCTGAATGAGGATATTAATATTGTGGTTAGGCCTGGGCTGGGAACATGACCCCTGACTTTAAAGCCACTGTAGTACATTGTTCAGGACTGTGGCGATCGGCTTCCCAATGTTTAACCAGTTGTTTCTATTTCTTCCAAGGATGCTTTTAGCATCAATGTCTGGTGAGCACACAAGAGCCCTTTTAGTTAATAACAGAGGGGAGCAACTACTCAAAAATGTTATCAATAGTATTGTGATACACTACTCCCCCCCCCCCCCCGCAGACTGCCTGGTACCCCCTGAAGAGTGAAGAGACTCTCCCCATTACTGCATGTTTGTGGGTCTTTTCTTTCTTTTATTATCTTCCTTCACTTGTCATTCAGGGAGGCAGCCTTTTCTGAGTCCCACCTCTGTTATACTCCTGACCTGGCACCACTAGCTGGTAAAATGCTTCCTTTGTGGAAACAAACTTGTGGTTCAGTTTGGCTTTCTGAGTGCAAGAAATTCCATTCAATTTGGTCAGTAATAGTAGCATTTCTTATGGATGAGTGATTCAACTTGGGCTCCTCTTGTTGGACTCAAATCAAAGAAAATGTTAATTCAGGTTACCATCTTAGTTTCCACTGGAAACTCTCAGGTTTCTACTGGAAACAGACTTTATTTAACTTAGTGCTGGTAACATGTCTCATTTTAGAGCAATTTCATAAATTCAATCCAAATTCTTCATCTTTGCCATAAAAATATGAGAAGATTGTGTATAAAACAATTTAACCTCCTTTGAGATCCTGAAGTTGGGATTAACCCATAATCAGCCAGTCTTCAGAGTTCATCTGCATAAGGTAAGACCCTCATGGGTAGAGAATTGTGTTAAGTTTTAGGAATAGACAATGGGGAAACCTTTGACACCACATGGACTCATCTGTCTTAAGAAGTCTGAATTCATTAACATGGAACAAAATCAGATACCTGCTATCCATTACTAAGTGTTACAAATTTCCTTGATGAAGTCTAGTATAGAGAATAAAGAGAACAGATGTACATTAGCAAAAAAGAGACCGGAATTCCATGTGTGATTACTTTTTTTTCTACTTAGATGAACAACATACACAGACTTGTATTCATTCATTATTCATTCATCCAACAAATAACCTTAACTTCATATCAAAATAATCGTAACTTCTGTGTTCTATTATGGAAATGCAAAAATACTCACCTTTGCACTTAAGAACTTATTATTGAAGAAATAAATACTCTTATGTACTTCGTTTTATTGTGTCATTCAAATGCTGAAAAATAGTCATACAAAAACCTTTTGAAGAAAATCAATTTGTGGATCTCAACTCATCCACAGTAGTAGGGGAATGAGCGAGATAATTGCTCTCTCTTTTCTTTCAGCTCTCAGAATTCCATGGCTTTGTCATAAATGTACAAATGATCTGTAATACTGTAAATCCATTTTAATTAATAAAAATTATTTTTTCTTGTTTCTTATGCATGAAAAAGATGTTCATTGTCATAAAGACAATGTTTTGTAAAGCATTTCAAGATATTTCATTATAAAGTCTGATGTTTATATTCTTGCCATTTTTAACTTCAAATTAATGTTTTGTATTACAATTATTTACATGCATTTTGATATAAAGCTGATGCTTATTTTATTAAAACTGAGGAAAGATCTAGAAATCACTGATCTGGCTTCTAATGGGAGGGAAGGGCTGCACTGGCAGATTCTTTCATTTCAATTCAGGTAGCACCTACTCTGGCTCTATAATAGGTGTGTAGTGTTGAGATGGACAATATTTATTTGGAAAGGATAAGATACCTGTTAGGCTAGTAAATCATCCTAAAAGATTATCTGCATTAGAAAAATTCTTGACTAGAAGATGAATTGTTGCATCTAGACACACATGTAAATAGACAAACGGTATAAATGTGACTTACGCCTACTATGTGCTAGATAACTGCCCTAAGTCTCCTCTAACGAGCCACATAAACAAACTGCCAGAAGTGCTGAAACCATCCATCATGGGCTTTTCAGCTGCCTCCAGAATTTGTCCAGATTGATACCAATTTGCTTATTTTGTCCTCTTGCTCTTTGCACTCATCTGTTTAGTTCTCAGAGTCCCATTTGGCATTAGATCTTGGCTACCAATGCTTGGTTCAAGATTCCAATCTGCCTTTAGACAAAATTTCCTGGCTTGAAATTTTCTGGTCTTTCTTTTCCAGAGATGATTTTGAAATTTGCCCTTCTGACCCAAGTATTGCAGGCAATGGATGAGTGACACTGCTAACATCCGCTGCTGACACAGAACCACAGATTTCCCAAGGTAACCCTTTGGAAGAAACCAGACACCAGACACACATTTTAACACAAGCCTTCCCAACTGGGTTCCTGTCATTTTCCTGCAGACCTGCTCCTACTCAGCACAACATGTTCTACAAGAAATACTGCTTGTCATCCCCTCTCTACCTCATGTGCTCTTACTTATGCTTCTGGGCCTTGGTACACTGGAAGGTTTTTGATTCTTTCCTGTTTTTATTTTTAATATTATATATTTTTACATCATTTTTCATTGTTGCACAATGTATGCATTTTCATCTTGGTTATGTTCCCCATACAACTCACACCCCCCTTATTTTGACCCTAATTTCTCCTCCCCACTGCCCCCATAATGTGTCTCTGGCTTATAGTTGCTTGTTGATTTTGATTTTTACTTTGTATTGATTAATCTTTTTCCTGGTCTCTTATTTAGGTTTTCTAAATTCCTGCTATGAGTGAGACCATCTGGTATTTTTCTTTTTCTTCCTGGCTTATTTCACTGAGCATGACACCTTCTAGCTCTATCCATGTTGCTGCAAATTGCGTGAGTTTATCTTTTTTGATTGCTGAGTAATATTCCATTTTGTATGTGTACCACATCTTCTTGATCCAGTCATCTATTTTGGGGCATTTGGGTTGTTTCCATAGCTTAGCTATTGTAAATAGTGCTGCTATAAATATAGAGGTGCAGGTACCCTTTTGAATTAATGATTCTGTGTCCTTTGGGCAAATACCTAGGAGTGGAATTACTGGATCATATGGAAGCTCCCTCTTTAGCAGGTTGAGGAATCTTCACACAGCTTTCCGTAGTGGTTGGAGTAGTTTGTACTCCCACCAGCAGTGCAGGAGAGTTCCTTTTTCTCCACATCCGCGCCAACATTTGTTGTAGCTACTTTTTTTAGTATGTGCCATTCTCACTGGTGTAAGATTTTATCTCATTGTAGTTTTGATTTGCATTTCCCTGATTACAAGTGATGGTGAACATTTTTTCATATGCCTGTTGGCCATTTGCATTTCCTCTTTGGAGAAGTTCCTTTTTAGCTTTTCAGCCCATTTTTGACTGGATTATTTACTTTGTTTTTGTTGAGTCTCATCAGCTCTTTGTAGATTTTTGTGATCAGTCCTTTATCATTAGTGTTGTGTGCAAAATTTTCTCCCAGTCAGTGGGGTGTCCCTTTGTTTTGGTTACTGTCCCTTTTGCTGTGCAGAGGCGCTTTAATGTGATGTAGTCCCAGCTGTTTATCTTTGCCTTCACTATTACTGCTTTGGGTGATGAGTCTTTATTTTTATTTTATTTAACATAATCTTACATCATTTTTCAATTTTGCACAATGTATACATTGTCATTTTGGTTATATTCCCCATGCAATTGCCACCCCCCTTATTTTGACCCTAATCCATTCTCTCCTCCTCCCTCCTCCATAGTGTGTCTCTGGTTTACAGTTGTTTGTTGATTTTGATTTTTTTCTTTATTATAATTAGTCTTTTTCCTGGTTCCTTATTTAGATTTTCTAAATTCCTGCTATGAGTGAGACCATCTGGTATTTTTCTTTTTCTTTCTGGCTTATTTCACTGAGTGTGATCTCTTTCAGCTCCATCCATGTTGCTGCAAATTACATGAGTTTATCTTTTTTGATTGCTGAATAATATTCCATTGTGTATATATACCACATCTTCTTGATCCAGTCATCTATATTTGGGCATTTGTGTTGTTTTCATAGTCTTTAAAGAGGTTGCTGAGGTGTATGTCATGTAGTGTTTCACCTATATGATTCTTTTCTCTTGTTCTAGGGAATCTAATATGTGCTTCAAAGCTAAGTGTCATTTTCTCTTGGGAACATTCTGGCATCCTCATGCCAAGTAAGGTTATCCTCATCTGAGACCCCACATCAATTAATTCACTGTTCAGCAATTGTTTTACTCCCTCATTCCTTTTTTAGAATATACTGAGATTCATATAAGTCTTAGATAGCATCTTGTTCATTTCTGAATCTCTGGTGCCTAGGACAGAGCCTGGAATAGTGTCTGCTTCATTTAGTAAGTGTGGATTGAGTGTGTGAGCACCTTTCTAATGAATTATTCCTTGACTGCTAGAGGTCACAGTCTTGGAGCTTTTCTTGGGTTAGCATCAGAAATAGTGTTATAAATAATGTCAGAAATACTTTCATTGTTTCCATCTATAATTATAGTACTCTGTTGTGCTGCTGCTACTTTCCTCAGATTTTGATGAGATTTTTCCCTGTGGTGCCAGGGGATGTTTGTTATAAGACCTTATCATGGCATTCTGGTGGGGTACCAGCATTCATTCAGTCCATGCATTTTTATACATGGGGAGTAACTTACAAGGTACCCCCAAAAATACTGCATCATGATTGTTTTAACTTTCTATTTATTATGAAAATACCTTCTTTCAGTTCCACATCACTTTGTCAAATCTTCCACTGCAGCCCTTCAAACTCAGCATAATCCTTCACTGCTGAAGATTTATGGTCTGCTCTTGAAATTAGCCATCCTCATAGATTAGCTTGGGGTTTCTCAATTTTGTTCAGGTGGCAAAATGCCTGGAAGAATGATGCATGCTGATGTATTGAATCATTTAAAGGAGAAGCAATTTCAGTTACAGAACACATAACTATATTATATGTACACAATATAAACATCTCCATACCAAATGCACATATCCTTGGAAAAGAAGCAAGTTGGTAAACTAGATATAATTACTGAAGACATTTTTTTTTTCCATTTGTTACAGAAAAAACAGAATACAAATATTTTACAATAAAAATGCTATGCGAAGACTTAATTCTTATGGCAAGAGAGAATTTCTCTCTGGATAAAAAGTAGATTGTACATTTCAAGTGTGTAATTGCATATGTAGTGGTTTTTCAAACTGTTGCTAAATATATAATACATATATTGATATAGCATCACCAAACTGAATAACAATTTTTTTTTAATTTAAAGTATTTTTCTCTCACAATTTTTCTTGACTATTTGATTCTTCCTATGTTACCTGGTAGTAGATGCAGAATGAATTTACATTACTGATGACTATTAATGTGAAAGAATGTTAATGCAAATTCCATGATAATAATAATCACCATCAATCATCTTTTTGGTGTGTATTAAATACCTTGTTAAGAGTTTTATTTATATACATTTTACAATTTAGTTATCCCACTCACACAAGAAGACTCTGTTTCCATTTTACAGATGAAGAAAATGAGGTTACAGAAAACAAATTACTTGTCTAATGCCTCTTACAATATTTTTTCTCCTTCACCTTGCCCAGAATTTCAGGTATTCCAGAGAAGGCATTGAAGTGGACAGAGGAGAGTATTTGCATGATGCATGATGGATATCTTCATGATATTTGCGTGATGGAAAAGATTAACCCAGATAAAATTTTTGTTTTGCTTCTAGTTTTTATGGGGAGAGGGTCATTCATTTTTGCAAGGTAGCAAGACATGAATTGAACTCGAATGCCTCTAACAAAGGTTTGTTGCAACCATGTTTCTGTAGTATTAACAAGGTTTTCTCAGCTAATTCTCAGTTTAGCTGCCCTCTTTCATGTTCCATATCGATCACTGGTAGGATGCTGACTTGAGTGAAAAACAGGTAAAGTCAAGAATATATAAACTGGAAACATTATAAGAAGAAATAGAAATCTCTGAATTTATGGCCACCCCAGAATTTTATTGACACATGAGATTCTGACATCATTTAGATAAATCATTGTGTTTTCCCCAGTCCCTTTACTTGATTTGTGATGCTTTCCAGTGCCTCTAGGTCCAGATATCAATGGATGACTCGTGCTTGTCAACATACCCTATTCTTCATCTATGACAAGCAGCATAATGGAAATAGATCCATGTTAATTTTTAATAAGATTCACAAATAACATCCCTGTGGGGCAAGGAAAAGAATAGAGCTGTGCAGAGAGTTTACTCTAAGATACATTAAAAACCCACATCAAATATACATCAAAACACATATTAAAGTACTCACAGGTATCTTCCAAATAGCCAAACACAGAGCACCGATTTGCTTAACATGTGTCTCGAGGAGGGTGCACCTGCTATACAGAGCTATCTGTGGCTCTCCATTCACACTGAGCTGGCATGAACCCCTTGGTAAGTGTCCCTCCACAGGCGCACTTTCTGCTTTCCCAGCATGACTAGGAAGGTCACTGTTGTGAACAAATGCTCTTACCCTTCTCCATTCTGTGATGCACTATAATTTAGCACACCCTCTAGGATTTAAGGGTAGTTTCATGTCATTTTTGAAAAAACTACTTGTGAGAAATAGGTACTGGCAAGATGATGGCAAAATATAGCACAGAGGAAGTTACTAAAATGTTAATATTGAGAACCTAACAACTGCGAGGTTGTTGGTATTGGATATTGATGCTATCTCATGCCTTTTGATGCTATCTGAGATTTGATAGGTCTCTTGTCTTTATTTTAATAGGGTAAGTCTCTTGCATCTGTCTTCCTCTCCTAAATGTTGATTTTTTAAAAGATTACTTATGCATATAAGAACTTGGGTACAGGTCAGCGGTGCGGGGGATGAGAGGGTTCAACAGAGACAGAGTGGGGAACGGAACAGACCAGGCAGATTGACCGAAGTACACTGCTGAGGGCAGTAGCAGGCTAGTCAGGAGAGGTCTGCTGCACCATGTGGGTAGCTCCCAGGCTGGCCAGGGATGGAACTCATGCTGCAGAGGCTGTGAATAGCTTCATAGTGCTGTGCTTAACACCTTGTGCCACCAGGGTGGCCCTCCTAAATATTGATATTACTCAGACTTCAATATCTTAACCCATCACACCATTTGGTGTGATATCTTTATCTTCCAACTGTATGTCCTTGTCTCCAAGGCATATGATTTATTGATACCTACAATAAAGTTTAAAGACATGATTAGGAATAATGAACTATAAAATTGTAATAGTCATTACATTTGAAGAGGAAAATAATAAGAGTGAGAATATTTTGTACCATTAATGACTTTTGTTTGTTTTTAAATAATAAGAGACCAGAAGCAATGTAAAAATAATTTTACAAAAGAACCATAATTCTCTAGCTCTTATTTATACAATTCATTTTGCAGTTCTCTTTACCCAAGGTATTTTTGTGATAGTGTTTTTAGTGTTAGTCAACTGAGTTGTCCAGGGATTAAGGAAAAAAGGAAAAAAAAACCAGAACAAAGATTTCTCATCCACTCTCTTTTAGACACCATTTTAGCATGGGTAGAAACCTGATTGAAATATACATACATCCAGGTTCTTCCTGATTTGCTATGAGTTGAGATTTGACCCAGAATCTTGATGTCCCATTCTTGACAAACTGGTTTTGACAACTTAGAATTTCTTTAAATGGGGCAAGGGTTTCACTAGCACTAGAATTACTAGATTAGAAATATATAACTTTCAATCTCCTTTACAGTTTTTAACATATCAGAGGGTAAGTGAGCATCATTTGAGTGTCTTTTCTTTTGCTTATGAAGCAATTCACATTGATTGAAGAAGAGCTCTAAAAAAAAAAAAAATAGAATGTTGTAGTACAATGCTATGCAATCATTCGAAATAAATACCTGGAAATGTGTTCCCTTGATACTATTAGGGAAATAGTTTCCAAATCTGTAGTATAGTCCCAGTGATACAAAAATGACATTAAAATTACCCAATAAGTATTTCATGCAAAGACACATAAATCCCCAGGGTGGGAATAGAGGAAACCAGATATACGAAAATATTAGCCATATTTATCATTAGTTAATAGACTCCATAGGCATGCTTTATTTTCATTCTTGTTGTATTGTCTATTGAGCAGTGGATGTTTTTGCTTTTGCTTTTGTGCTATAAAATGTCCAAATTCATACTGAAGAGAATTAATTCAGATAAAGGAAGACTTCAAAAATATCATGCCTGTTTTTGCCCACTTTCTAGAAAGAGTGTCACCTTTTCTTCCTGAACATATTCAGAATGGACTGTTATCTAATTACGCTAATGGCTGATTCAAAAAGAGTTGAATTTAATTTTTTCTTAAATGTATAACTGAATTTGATTTTGAAAGGAGTACATTTTCCCACTTTTGAGGTCATAACTTTTGGAACAGACCTGATATGAAATGTGATTATAAGTTCTGCAGTCAAAATCTAGGCTAGATTGCTTACTTTCTTTTCTAAAGTAGAGTATTTCTATGACTGGAGGATCCAGATGATTCCTGTACAAAAAGAATAGCATATATTTTCTTCTCCATTTGTGTTAACAACAAAGCAGTATTTTCATGGTAAGTTACATGGAATTGAATCAAAAGGACACTTATTAAAACATAAAATGAGGTTACCTTGTAAGCCACTGAAAATAACAAAAAATTCAAAATTATTTGTTGAGGCTATTATAGCAGAGAACCTTCAAATCTTTTTTCTCTGGCATTTGGACAATACCTAACCCACGTATTTTGATGCCATTTGCCAAGCAAGAGGCTAAGAAAACAAATAGAGGATACCAGACACTCCAAAATGTTAGCCATATTTTTCTCACTCTTTACCTGTTTAGATGCCCCATCCATATGTTGGATTGCCTTTTTATTTTTTTTTTTTGGTAGTTTAGGAAATAGGTAATTTACACAGTTTTCCACTAAGTCTCTCAAGATGTGTAATCAAAATATGAATCCACATTTCCAAATGTATGAAGAGCTTGCTTCACATCAAAAAAATGAAATTAGAACAGGAATTCGAAGTTACTACAACAGTTGACTTTGGGAAATTACAATCTAAGTCTGTTAATAGCTTTGTTATTGATAAAGATATATTATTGTAATTTGAAATTAGTTCAATTTGAATTAATAAAAATCTTTGGTGGAGAATTACTCATTTAGTCTAATTAGGTAATTTTTCAACTGTTTCTCTTTATATACTTACTATCTTTAGACATATGCTGGAAATTATTTCTGACACATGCAGATAGATATTTAAAACATCTATGGAATCACAAAAGCCTTTGCTGTAGCTGTCCCTTTCTTCTAGAAAGTTCTTTAACCAGGTGTTTGCTTTTATTACTCCTTCACCAACTTCTTGCCTCTGTTCAGTTCTCACCTTTCTACATGGCTTACCTTAAAGACCTTATTTAATTATGTAAATTCCTTATATCAACATTCTCTCCCTAGCTTTACTCCCATAATTTTCTTATTTTGATCTACTTTTTCCTTTGCCTATAGCATTTGGGAATTTCCATTGTACTACATCATTTACTTATTTCTTACATTCTTATATTTACTATTAAATGTATTTCTTTTCTTCCTAGACTGCAAACTCTGGGAAGGCAGGAATCTTTTGTTTATTTTGTTAAATAATTTATAACAACTACTAAAAACACTTTCTGGCTCATCATATGTCAATAAAATACCAGAAGATTATTCCATTGTTTTTTGGAATGTGTGTAGGATAGTGGATCTCATGCAACTTGATGTCAAATAAATTTCCTAATATATTGTCTGAACAAAGTCACTAGTGTTGCCCTAGCACAGATAGATTATGATGACTAAGTCACAGTTATGACCACAGACAGATGACGGATTAGTTATTTGGGTATATCAGTAATTATGTTAGAGTCAGCAGACATTTTTTAGTAAGATTTGCTCTAGGTTCCCCTTCCATGTTATAAAAGTACAGTACAGTACAGCTATGTTTATAGCAGCACTATTTACAATAGCTAAGCTTTGGAAACAACCCAAATGCCCCAAAACAGATGACTGGATCAAGAAGATGTGGTACATATACACCATGGAATATTACTCAGCATTCAAAAAAGACAAACACATGCAATTTGCAGCAACATGGATGGCGCTGGAAGGGATCATGCTCAGTGAAATAAGCCAGTAAGAAAAAGAAAAATACCGGATGGTCTCACTCATAGCAGGAATCTAGAAAACCTAAATAAAGGACCAGGAACAAGAATAACTATAAGAAAGAAAAAAATGAAAATCAACAAACAACTATGAACCAGAGACACACTTTGGAGGGGGGGACGGGGAAAGGAGGGATTGGGGTCAAAATCAGGGGGTTGCAGTTGTATGGGGAATATAAAAATAAAAAAAGTGTAAAAAAAAAAAGTACAGGCCTTTCATAAAGGAACATTTTAATCTAAAAATATTTTAAATCCTAAACCACAGACTATTCCTTACAAATCATCCCTTTATCTACTGTAGACAAACAGCTGTAGGAATGAGGGAATGAAGGAAGCATAAGATGGAAAGAAACACTGGATGACTTCATAGTTTTAAAGAATGAGCAGTCACTGAATCAATGAAAGCCCTATTTGGGAGATGTTATTTTCTATCACCTTATAATTATGTGAAAAATAATGAAACAGAACTGGAGAGAGATTAAATGATCTAATCAACCCTTATCTTCTGACATAATTCTGCCAAGTGCGATTTTACTTGCTGTCTGTCTTTTTTCACTAGAAACTCGATCCCAGAGTTCCCTGTTACAACAGTGTCTCATCTTCCTACAGATAATTTCCTATGGGTGTTTCTCACCACACAGCTTTACTGCCAGGTCTAGGGTCAGTTTTGCCTGCATTGCCAGGATATTCTTCGTGTCTTGGGTTACGGAGCAAATGAGCTGTTCCAAAGTGGCCTCATTCAAAGAAATTTAAAAGAGTGACCAAACATTATAGAAAATGTTTTTGACTTGCCCCAAGTAGCTAGTCTCAGCTATAATTGAGGACTCTCACATCTGTGTGCTACTCAGAATGATAGATGGCTTAAGTGCAGGCTGATTACTGTCTTGGGATGGATAGAGAGCTAATGCAGGAGAGTCAGCAGTTTGTAAATCTATTACCAACATCTTGGATGAATCTGACCTTTACAGCGCCAGAATAGATGACAATACAATACGTTGATACCAAGGACTAGCTCCCAGGAAAGTTTGTACTTCATTTTGAATAAAATTTTAATGATGCACCAATAGCTGATTCTATAGTTACCCACAGCCTTTCATTTTTGATGTTTTGTATTTTACTGCAACAGCACATTTTACATAGGGGAAGACAAATATACATCTTGTCTTGGCACCTATTTTTTTTCTTAGAATACATATGACTAGATATTTGGTAAACTTTAGTGATTTTCCTCCCCATTCTTCATGTTCTTTGTTATTGCATTGTTTTCCTCACTTTCATTGTTTTCATTCACAGCGTTGGTAATTTTGTCTTATTATGGGTGAGAAAGCATATACTTTTTATTGATTTATTTCATATTTTATTTTATATAATTCTTACATTATTTTTCATTTTTGCACAATGTATGCATTCTCATGTTGGTTATATTCCTGGTACAATTCCCACCCCCCCTTATTTTGGCCCTAATCCCTCCTCTCCTACCTTCCCCCCCACCCCCTATTAGTGTGTCTCTGGTTTATAGTTGCTTGTTAATTTTGATTTTTTCTTTATTATAATTACTTTTTCCTGGTCCATTATTTAATTTTTCTAGATTCCTGCTATGAGTGAGACCATCCGGTATTTTTCTTTTTCTTTTCTGCCTTATTTCGCTGAGCATGATCCTTTCCAGCGCCATCCATGTTACTGCAAATTGCATGAGTTTATCTTTTTTGATAAGCATATACTTTTTAAAAAATAGTGCTGAACGTACATACCTGAACATGAGAACTTTGCCTGTGAAATTCTTATTTATTCATTGTTTGAGTCACTCCCCTTTGAATATAGCTCAATTTACATCAATTCTTTATTTTGAAAAATTATTCACTCTTCATTGCCCTTATACACAGATATCACTCAGATTGATGAGGTGATTCTCTAAAGAATGAAGAAGGGTAAGCATATTACAAATCTCAGTTTGGTGCTGGTCACTGTCATCTATTCTTCCTGAATACATTCAAAACGCCCTTGAATTCATTTCACAACTTCATGTGTCTTTGGCCAGATTGCACAATCCTTGGGCTTTCTCTTTATGTAGAGCAGTTCAAACCTACTTATCCAGGGGCCTTCCTGGTGGCGCAAGGGGTTAAGACACATCTCTACGAAGCTATCCACAGCCACTGCAGCACGAGTTTGATTCCTGGCCAGGGAGGTGACCCATATGATACAGCAGACCTCTCCTGACTCGCCCGCTGCTCCCCTCAGCAGTGTATTTCAGTCAGTCTGCATGTTCTGCTCCCCATTCTGTCTTTGTTGAATCCTCTCACCCTCTGCACTTCTGGCTTGTATGCATAAATAAATAGATCTTTTATAAAAAACTTGCTTATCCATGTAGATTCAGCTCATTTACTGTTCTCCTCTTTTTGTTTCTTATTTTCTACCTTCCTTACTTGCTCCGACCTCCATAGAAGAGATCATCTCCTCTCTTCTACTCTCCCCTTGGCATCTTTCTAACATTGTTCTGTCAAGCATGATTTTACTTGATGTCTATCTTTGTTCACTAGATACTGGATCCCAGAATTCCTAGCCACAGCAGTGTCCCACCCTTTTGGAGACAATCTCCTATGGGTTTTTCTCACCACATAGTTTTTTACTGTCACGTCTAGAGCCAGTATCTCCTGCCCTCACCCAGATATGTTTTGGTGAGCCAAATGTAACTTATTAACTATATTCATATATATAATAACCAACTACCTAAGCTATACACATATAACTATGTATATAGACATATACTATGAGATAGTATGTGTGTGTGTGTGTGTGTGTGTGTGTAGATATATACTATGATAGCTTGGATAGTTGCATACTAACTAACAACTTACCTTTTGCTTGATTACTTACTACTTGATTTCAGGCAAACTACTTCTCCATGCCTCAGTTACCTCATCTCTAAAGTGAGATGATGACAATGCCTTCTTTCAGGGATACTATAAAGTTTATATTGAGTATCCATAGCTTAGAACAGAGCCAGGAATATAGGAGGCGATCATTGTTAGCTATCATAATATTTAAATAATAGTGATAATTTAAATAATTTAGATAGAAAGCTCTGAGTCAATATATCCAACTTCTCTATTTAAAATGTCCTAAGGAAGGGTGGAAGGGTGGCCAACATGAATAGATTTCATCCATTTTTATAGTCAAGTTAATGTGGGAGCCATAAAAGTTAAATTTGGTTTGAGGAAGGATTCTAAAAGGGTTATCTCTTGTGTAAATTCTCTCTGAATCTCATTTCATAAGAAATAAAGACTATGTTTCTACTGTTACAGATTTTTAACATATCAGAAGAATTAGTTATTAAATATGTCATTTATTGTCTATTTCCTGTGCAAATACACAGATCCTAGACCCTGGAGGAAAACTGCATATGAGACAATTTTTAAAAAGATTTATTTATTTATGCATGCAAGAACTGGGGTACAGGCCAGAGGTATGGGGGGTAAGAGGATTCACCAAAGACAGAATGGGGAACAGAACCAGCAAATTGACTGAAGTACACTGCTGAGGGGGAGCAGTGGGCGAGCCAGTAGAGGTCTGCTGCGCCATGTGGGCAGGTCCCTGGCCAGGGATTGAACTCGTGCTGCAGTGGCTGTGGACAGCTTCATAGGTTGCGTCTTAACCCCTTGTGCCACCAGGAAGGCCTGAGACAAACTTTTTATTTATCTTTCAAAGTGTAAATGATTTGTTAGGACCCAGGTTTTTAGGCCAGTATAAATTTGTATGGCTCCCTCACATTAATTTCTATGGTTCTCTGAATTGGAACTAACTTTTAAAACCTCTGATGCAATGTTTTAACCAACTTCTTTTCTAAAAAACCAAGTTGTATTTACTAGCATTACATCACAGAGTTGAGGGAAACACTATCTCTTCGCATACAAGAGTTCTCCAAGAGGTAAGAGGCTGACTTTTTCACTAATTTGCTAGTTCACCTACTGTCCTTTGATTTTACATGCCATGGGATCAAATTAATTGGCAGTATTTTAGATTGATTTACCAAGGAATTTTTCTTGTTCCTTCATCTTTTTAAGTAAATGAATAATGAATGTCCAGCCACCAAAATTATAGCTCACTTGAGGTTATTTTTAACATGCTGAGCTATTCTAGTAGCATACCTAGTCAAAATGAAAATTGGAAAATTTTGCTGTTAAGGGAATTTTTATGCATAACTTCATAATTCAGCTACCAGTACCTCAAAAGTAAATCCCTAACTGCCTTCTTACTGGCAAAGTCACAGACAATTATATTATTTCAAACTTTAAATGCTCATCTCCTCCCTACCCAACCCCTTTCCACCAAAATAGTGAAGTTGTCCATAGGAAAGTAAAGGGCTCAGGACATTTTGAAAGCAATGTTTCATTACCACAAGTGACTTTTCTTCTTGAAGATCTGTGAAAATTTGCTGACTTAATGGTTTTCCTTGATGGTTTGGTTTTTTTTTGCAGGGAGGAAGAAAATAAGGGACTCATAACCATTGTAAATTGGCTAATATTATCCCCACTCTGACTCCCAGGTCTGCATCCACTCTTGTACCAGACATTAGATGAAAGGGGTTGATCCTCTAAGTTTTAGACATAGTTCAATAAATTGTCTCAAATAACTATTCTGTAAGAATTCCAAAGACCTATGCTAATAATCAATATTAAACTTTATCAAAATTTACTAATTTGTTGAACACCTGTTTTGTGGGAGCACTGTTTGAGTTGGTTGGGATACATCAGTGAATAAAATGGCCATGATCTTGGTTGTTATAGGTTGAAGTCGATTGTAGAGGACTTCAGAGGGTAAGGACACACACAATAAATGGCATATTTAATAACTAATTCTTTTGGTATGTTAAAAAGTAGTATATATTGCAGAAAAAGGATATAGGGGAATAGGTTGAGCTTGAAGTAATTTGGGCTCAAGTGGCAGAGCCACCAAAATGGTGCATCACGGGCCTCCCCGGTGGCGCAGCGGTTGAGCACTGGGTTGCGAAGCTGCCCGCAGCCTCTGCGGTGCTGGTTCCATCCCCGGCTGCTCCCCGGCCACCGGAGGAGGGTCCTGCATGGCGTGCAGACCTCTCCTGCTGCCCGCTGCTCCCCTCAGCAGTGTACTTTGGTCCTTCTGCCTGCTCTGCTCCCCACTCTGGCTCTGGTGAATTCTCTCACCCTCCCGCACTTCTGACTGTACCCAGTGCATGTATAAACAAAACAAACAAAACAAACAAACAAACAAATAAATAAATAAAAACATGCCTCTATAAAAAAAAATGGTGCATCACATACCCATGTGGGGGACAGAGAAGAGGGGAAGGAAAATGAATAAAATTTATTTTCAGCCTAGAAGAGCAGTCAAGGTATTAAAAATACTTCTCATCCTTCCTTTCTCTTACCTGTTGGAGTGCATTTCCTGGCCTTGTCTGTCAGTGCTGGCAATAAAACAAATTATAAAAGAAATGATACTGTCTGGGCTCTCAGATCCTATGAAATCCTGCCTAATTTAAACTCCTGTGGGTAGCCTATTTCCTATGAGTTGTTCTAATCATAGTAGGTGAAGAATACATTGAATGAAATATGCAGTACAATAGAATAAACACTTGTTTGAATCTTGTATTTGCTTAGGATGGCTTCATTCAATTTAAGTGATAGAAAGATGCAGAAGTTCTGTGAAGCTACAATTGTGTTGTAAGAAAGGCCACAGTCAAATAAGTATCTTTTTTTAAAAAAAATGAGGTCTGAGTTTCGTGTATGCATTCATGTGTGGAAGAGAAATATCACTGTAATCTGGAGTGAGGCCAGGGTTTTCTGGAAAAGTGAGAGCAAGGTTAAACATTTGTAAGCTTGAATGTGGGGGTGAAGCAGGTGGAGGCAACCCGAGAAGAGACAATGACATCCCATAAAGACTTTGAGGGGCAAAGATCAGTGCTCCTGGGATAGTTAAGCAAGAGAAATCTGGCTGAGGGCTTTACGACTAGGAGTATTTAGCATCAGTCTAATACAAGGGCTCCACACTCCAAAGTCTTAGATGGGGGTGAGCTAGTGAGGTAAGAGTCATTTATATTAGACCATTGCAGTCTGCCTAGAGAGGAAGAGCTGGACCAGAGAACCCCAGTTACACACATGAGTCTATTACTCTTCACCTTGGAAAGTAAAATAAAGACTAAAAACAATTTTATCTCCATAAAGCAAAAAGGTGCCTTCTTTTCTTCAGCTACATGGATATAGTCTGTATAAAAGTATGACTTCCATTCTTTCCGTTACCATGGTTATAGACTTTGGTCTTGACTAAGGAGAAAGTTTAAATGTGGGTGTGGACCAGAAAAGAGGAGGAGAAAACCAAAATCCGTTAAAAAGAAGCACCCCCAGGATGCCATTTACTCTCTACACCAAGCAGGCTGCATGGGAAAGCTTCCCCAGGTGAGGCAGGATGCTCAGCAGCAGAACACACCTATACTACATTTCTAAAGGCATCCCTGAGAAGCTCATCCTTCAGGGTTCAGCAGAGGTCAACTCCCAGCAGTGGATTCTGTCCACGTGTAACCAAGATTCTGAGGAGCAAGGTGGTTGTGAGCTTGACCCTGTCTTAGGCTATCTGCTTGCTCTGGCCAGGCCCTCATCTAGCTCCACGCACTCCACCCACAGGTTTTTGACAGACTTTTTATCACTAATAACCTCTCCAAAAAGCCCCCCACCGCTCCCCCTCCAACGCCCCACAGCTGAGCCTGCTCCCCTCGCAGTAGCCGCTAAGACCCGAAGTGGAATTGCACTTTGAAGCGCCCCTGCCGCGTGAGGACCAGCGCTGGGCATGCTCAGTAGCCGCCGCGCGTCCCCGGCTGCTACCACTGTACCGCCTGCCAAGCAGCCCGGCTCCAGGGCTGGAACCTGAGTCCACCCCGCTTTCTCCGCTGCCACTGCGGGGCTTCCAGAAAGGCCAAGCTTTAGCCGCTTCTGAACGCTGGGGCCCCCTCCCTTCTCCGCCTCCTCTGGCTCGCCCCGCTCTCTCCGGGGGCGCGGAGCTGGTGCTTATTTCTGTAGGCGCCACAGACCGCTCTGCAAACCCAAGCGGAGGACCTGCGAATGCATCTCGGAGACCAGAGGATCCTTGCTGGCGGCTCTTTCTAATAACACTTTACCTGAAGTGGGGTCGTGGTGGAGTTTGTCCTCCGCCTCTCAATGCAAACATTATGCGGAGAGCAGTCATCTTCCCTGCGCTGTGCCTCCTTCTTAATCTTCACGCTGCAGGTAAGGAAGGGGTTGCTGTGCGTAGAACTGGAGCTGTGGATGAGATGGGAAACTGCACATGCTTAAGGACTCTAGGAAAAGCTTGCCTCGCAAAGAAAGCCTTAGAGAGGCAAAGCAGGACAGTGCTGACAGGGAAAGGGTGAAAGTCGTACACCTGTTGGAGGACTGAGGTCCAAAACTTAAGGTAAAAATCAGCCCTTGGTTTTTCCTTATCTCACACAAATAACAGTGAGCATTTTCCACATGAATACAGGTTTGCTTCCCTTCCCCTCCCCTGCATCTAGACTCCCCGATCCTGTTTCTAGGCTATGCACTTGACTGCCAGTTTTTCAGGAGAGAGGCAAGACATTCTACTGGATGTAACCTTCTACTGCAGCAGCTACATCCGTAAGGTCTCTCGCTTTAGAGAGGGCTCACAGGGATGCTTTGGCTGTAACCTGATGGACCACATTTCCGCCCAAATGCTCGAAATTCTTGGTTCACATTAATGAGACCCCTTTGGCCCCTTCTCTTGTCGCTCGAATTTCTAAACCAATCAGAGGAAGGAAAGGTTTAAAATAGGACCCTCTCTTCTATTTCAGCACCATGATCAGCACCTGAGAGCACCACACAAAAATCCAATCAGTTTCAAAGCTGACAACCCTGGGGTAGCCACTGACCCTGGGAGAGATCTGATGAGGTCTAGTCAAGATGACAGTGACACTGCTCCAAAATATAAATGTATTTGCTATCAGAACCAGTATCAAGTTTCATATGGAAGAAAACCTTAGGAAGTACCTGGGGAATTTTATATGTTATGTCACTAGAGCCCCTGCCTTTAGGATACGTCCGGCTTCTATGTAATGCAAGTATTCACTTGCTGGACTGAATCTTTATCATTTTTTTCACACACATGGACAAAAATAGAATATGGCAGAGATTTTAGGAACACTACTGCGACAGCAGTTGTCCATGCAGTAGTCCTGTAGCAACCAAACATAGGTGTTTTCCCTGAGTGTGTTTGTTGTTCAATCACACACACTCATTCATTCATTCAACTAACATTTATTGAGTATGTACTATATGTTGCAGGGATAATGAATAAAAGTAATTGTGAAATTACAGTTCTCCTGATATCTTTTTAAAAGATTGGGTGAATCTTTTTCTGAGTATGTATAAGGAGAGTGAAATGTTATACTTTAGTATTTGCAGCTAATGCTATTTTAATGTATTGTGATTTTCTTCAACAAGTATTGTACAGGAACATTAAGGCTGCAATTAACTACATACGTTAATTGCTACAATTATGATGTTACATTGCGGAAATTTTAATAGTTTTTTTTGGCACCTTTAGAAAACTAGAAAATAGCTGTGACTTGGTCATTAAGTTATTTGCAAACATCTTCAGTGAATCCTTTTATTACAAATATAATCTTTAATGTTGAAATGTGGGATAAAAAACATATCCTATTGAGTTTTATATACATTATCATTTAATGTAGCACTGAAGCACTGATACGAACATATATTTTTTTAAAAAGACCTCAATTCTTATCAGGTTTAGAAATGATTTAGATAATCTACCAAAAATATCAGTGTAGTTCTTTTTAAAAATGAACACATAAACAAATTTAGACATCATATTCAATGCATCTTGATTAATGATAGTTTAAAAGCTATAAGTAAACTTAAATTTTAGCAGGTGGAAAACATTGCTAAATTTGCTGAGGTGAACATTTGGGATGGGGAAAATAGAGAGATTTTATTCATCAGGGAGAACTCTAGAAGTCTACATTATATCTGGAGCTCTGCCAAAGTGTATATTACCAAAGACAAACCAATCCACTTCTGCATTGACTTTGTAATTTGTAAAAAACGTAAAAGATTATTCAACCAATTTGGATTTAATAAGGCAATGCATTAAAGAGATCTGTTTTAGATTTCAGTTGCAAAATGCTGTGTAACATTAATTATATTCATTTTTAATATGGTGCTTTCAATAGGTGTTTTTTCACAGCATGCTGGAAGTTTAATATTGTAGTTGCCTTTCTAGTTTCATTTTGAATGCATTTTAATTTTAAACAGCAAGTTGTGGGTCACAAGCTGTCAACAAATTAAAATTTTTCACAGTTATCTAATAACATTGTTAAGGTTTTTCATTAGAACTGGAACAATCAGATTTTTTATCCAAGCTCTTGTGGATTTGGGTAATAAGAAATTGTGTGGTCAGGCGGAAGAAGATTCACTGATTTTTCTACTTGTTGAATGCCTGCGTTTGTTTCCTTTATAGAAAGCACACTTCTCAAGATAGAAATGGGTTTTAAGATGAAAAATTAAATCTATATATTCAGGCCTCTTTGACTGAAAAGGTAATTGATTCATTTTGGTTATGCCCAGGGTATAAGTGACTGCTTTTGACAGCAGAATTGATGACATGTTAGAACCCTTTAGGGATAGGATAAATTGACTAACAAGATGTAAGTGCTCCTCTTAGCTATAGTAGGAACACTTGACTCCACTATAGTCATTCCCCTAGTGATAAGACAGAAAATTATTTCAACATGAGTGCCAGCTCTAATTATTTGATAGTGATTGCATTAGATACTATGCCAAAAATGGGGGAAGGCTTCTTATGAACCCTGAATTCTGATGCAATAGGGAAAACTACTGTGATCTATTTATAATGTCTATGGGGATAAAAAGTGATTGGGGTACAATATTGTGTAATTCACATCTCTGAGTAAGGTAATCCTAATGAATTACTAAGTATGGAACTTGATAGAGAACCTCCATTCAACTCTGGCCATATCCAAGAGGATATGGGAGGTTCATTTGCAGAAACACTTCTTTCATGATTCTCCTTAACAAGAAAAGTTTGTTATTGTCTATACAAGTAAGAAAACTAAAATCCAGTAAATAGTAGATCATAAAAGTAATTTCATTAAATAAGAAAGTTCCAGTTAATGACAAGGTCAGGATGAAAACCCAGGTTTCCAGACCTGTGACTACATCTATATAAAACCATATTCTTATTTTGATAGGTGAGGCCACTATTTATTTAGTGCTGTTAAATCCTTTTTTTCTAGAAGTATTCATTCTTTATCTATAAACTTATGAAATACATAAACCTTAATTGAAAAGATCACTTCTGGAATATCCAAGACATTACCCCAAGCCTATCCCAATAATACGGATGTTATATATATAGCTATCTATGATTCTTATATAAAAAAAAGCTATCTACGGAAGGAACATAGATAGCTTTTTTTTTTACAGTGTTTATTCTCTTTCTTTACCCAAATAACCATATTCTGTTTTAGTCGATTATATTTATTGGATAGTATTTTAGTTGTAAGGAAGTGAAGGCCTTGGAATATCTTACAAATGTCATGTGAAAACTGTTTTTCATAGTAATGCACCTACAAAACCTGATGTTTTCAGTGCATTATTCTTTCCTGAAGCTTTGGAATGGTTCTTCCAAATTGCCACATTGTTCTTACTATGAACCTTTCCTGATAGAAGTATCTTTACTTCCAGAGAAGTGCACCGTGAATTTTTCTAGTCTTCAAGAAAGAAAGGTTCCTATGATGTGACCAAGAGGATATGGGAGGTTCATTTGCAGAAACACTTCTTTCAAAAAGAAGAGTAGAATGATAGGGCAAGGCTTCATTATTCTTCAAGATTTTAAGATACCTGTTTTCCATAGTCTCTTAGGACTCCAGAATCAGTTATTCCTGTTCAAAATAACTCAATACAGTCTTTCAAATGGCCAGGGTCTACAATATGCTCTTCCATATCTCTGATTTTATCTCTCTGATTTTCTTTTTCTCTTTCTCTTTCTCTCCAGTCACCTTGTGCTCCTTTATAGTCTAAGAAGATGCCAGGTCCTCGCCCAATTCATATATTCTTCTTTTTTCTTTGCCTGAAATACTCTTTCTCCAGGTAGCACTTTGGATTACTCCCTCAACTTTAGGTCTTTACTCAAATGTAAAGACATCACAGCTCTCACTGACTAGTTTTCATCTTCTCCCTCCAAAAACCTCCAATACCCCTACCCTGCTTTATTTATTCTTTTCCCAGAGGTCCTTCACCACCTACCATATGTTTTACTTATTCATTTTGTTTATTATGGTTCCCCCTTTCCTCATTAAAAGGTAAGCACCTTAAAGGCACAGATTTTTGTCTATATTGTTTACTGTGGTATCAGTTACAGATGGATTCTGTCTGCCTATTACCTGGGGACAGTGCCTGACATAAAAGCTACTAAAGAGGAAATATATATGAGTAAATTGAAATAACAAGTGATGTTTCTGAACTCTCCTTTTTAAATTAATTTCTTTTTGGCACCCATGCAAGACATAGCTAGTCAACTCAGCCATGTCCAAAATGGACTTCCTCAGAGATCATTTATTCAAAATTCAAATTGCTTCCCAAAAGCCTCTCCTGCACAGGAACATACTATCTCAGAGACACTTTTCTACTATTATGAACAGATGGGCAGCCAGGGATGGTCTTACACAGAACTAGCAATCAATTCAACTGCAGAGTCCTTCAAACTGGTTGTCAGATGCAGTACAGTTCAGTATTTTCACTTCTAGTGACATGTCTTGTGCATGAAGGAATGGCTACGTGATATACAAGTAGCCAACTTACCAGCAGGATATGAGGCACTTAAGCAAACCTATCTGCTTCTTTGGCACTTACAGGGCCTAGGTATACATGTATTGGAGAGGGCACATTTCTAGCACCAGGGAGATTATATATGCTCTTGGATATCACACCCAGCTACACCTTAATGAAAATTCTGGGATGAATTATCCATATTTAGCCTTCTCTTCTTTGTTTCTCATCTGTTTCTCTACAAACTCCAATTCACATCTTCTTCTACTGTTGAACATTATTAAAGGTGACTGGTCCTTCGTATCAATGAATATTTATGGCATATCTCTCATTTGATTTTTTTTCATGAATTTAAAAAATTGTCCTCATTTGAGTTCCAAGGATAGCCATAATTTCCTAACTTCCCTTATATTTCCTCAGTCATTCCTCAGTTCACTGGACTCCTCTGAGTATTATTTAATGGTTGGTACTCTGTAGAATTTCATTATTTATTTTAATTAAGTCCCATTGTTTTACATCCTTGTTAACTTTTTGACAGTACAGGCTTTCTCCCCTCAAGTATGGCCACCATAGCTCCCCCACCACCAAAGCGCCCATAGTCCTCTGTGGTAGTCCATTGTGCTCTCCCCACGCCCTACAGTCTCCACCTTCTTCCTCCCCTCCTGGATGTCTCAGATCTATGATTAGCTTTCAAGGCTTGGTTTTGAAGCTGGTCTTTGACCTTTCATTTGGTTTCTCTATATTCCACACAAAAGAGAAACTATCCAGTATTTATCTTTCTCCTGGCTTATTTCACCTAGAATAATGCCTTCCAGCTCTATCTATGTTGCTACAAATGGCATAAGTTTGTCTTTTTTGATCAATGAGTAGTATTCCATTGTATATCTGGAATTTATTTGTCCTTGGTCTTTTTTTTTTTCCTTTTCTCTTTATACAGTCTCCCTGGATTATTATAGTTTAACCTATAGAGCAAAGATTCCTAAACCCATATGTCCATCACAGGTCTCTCTTATACTTGCCTAATAATTGTGGTCACTAAAGAGTGATCTTATACCAGCTGTTAATACTCAGTGTCTCTCATCACACTTGTTTTTATTTCTAAATTTCCTATCACTGTCAATAATACCAACATTCTACCCATAATCACCCAAGCCTAAAACTAATAACTCACTCTGGATTCCTCCTTTGTTACTTTCATACAAAAGGTCACTACATCTTCTCACCATGAGTTCTTCTCCACAATACATATTCATATCACTGCCTGGAAACTGGTCTTCATTTCTATTATAGCATCTTATAGTAATTTTTTAACAAATCTATCCTTAATAATGTCATAAGTAAAACACTATAGACATACCTGATCGTATTCTCTCTTTGTAAATTTCTTTAATGCAGCTATTTCCTTTTCTCTTAGAATAAAATCCAACTCATTAGCATGGCAAATGCCTTCACTATCAGGACTTTCTTGACTACATCCTCATTTCCCACTATTGTATCCTATTTTGCATACTATTATCATACCGAGACCATTTTCCTTTTGGTTTGCCATGCTTCTTATCCTTTTCACATTGTTTCATTGATCTTAAATACCCATGTTCTGCTTTTTTATCTATGTAGCTCTTTCTCCAACTTCATTTCTTAGGCAGGCATTGTCTGCCTTATGGGTCCTTTCTTTGATACCGCATTTCATTCAAGTAGCTTTCCTGGGTTTTCCTTTGGGAAAACCATGCATATTCAGGTTGTTTTTCTTTTTTAGCACAATAACATTATTGCTGTTTTATCTCTCTATACCATTCTCTAGAATTGTCCTTGTTACCTAAATAGCATCAGTGAGTGTTCATGTAAATAAGAATAAATATATCTGGGATGTACATGGCAAAATAAAATTATGATACATTACATTGATAAAAAGATTACATCTCATGACCCAAACTAGTAAGATTGATTTTAAGACTGCTCCTTCAATCCAATTTACATTTATTGGTTATTAAGAAGTAGGAATGGGACAGAAAAGCTTTCATTTAAACATAGTGAATGCTGGTTGTAGTGTGGATGTATGTCAACCTCCTCTGAGATAGGCATACTGGTTGTAGTATGGATGTAGTGTCAACCTCCTCTGAGATAGGCATTCCTATATGCTTTTCTATGATGGAAATGAGATTAATATCCTTATTTGAAAAGATCAAGGAATTAGATAAAGCCCATAGCATATTTGTGTACAAAGGAATGGACCCAGGAATCCTAAACCTGATTATGGATGGGTGTCATCTATTTTATAATAGTGGACACGAACCACCACTTACTCATTCAAACCAGGAGTTTAAGGCAGTGAGTTAAAAAAAATAGAGACCAAAAAAGTCTAACCCTCCCTGTTCCCTCAAATACAAACCAAACCATCACAGAAAGTTTCTGAGTATGTGAGCATATAGATATGGATATAGATAGTCTCAGTCACTTTTTTTAAAGATTTATTTATTTATTTATACAAGCACTGGTACAGTCAGAAGCGCAGGAGGGTGAGAGAATTCACCAGAGTCAGAGCGGGGAGCAGAGCAGGCAGAGGGACCGAAGTACACTGCTGAGGGGAGCAGCAGGCGGCAGGAGAGGTCTGTGCACCATGCAGGACCCTCACCTGAAGGGCCGGGGATCAAACCAGCACTGCAGAGGCTGATGGGCAGCTTTGCAGCCCAGCACTCAACCAGTGCGCCACTGGGGAGGCCCCTCAAAAAGTCACTTTTTATGAGATAATGGAATCACACATCAAAAGGTCATTCATTGCCATTAGTTCTAATTATGTCATGGACGTTATGTTTTATGACAAGTTTATTGTTAAATCTTTTAAAAGCTGTTTGTAAAGTCGAATTCAAGAGGTAGAGAAAACCTTTCTTTCCTTTAAAGTGAGATTTTGAAAGTTCTTTCTTGACCTGTGAGTGCAGTTTTTATCTTCAAAGCCCTCATAAAATGCTGACACTTAGAGTAGCATTGATGTCTCAACATAAAAGATTTTAATAGCTTTGAAAATTTAATGGTAAAATCTTCTTTTAAGATCAAATTTCCTGATGCTTGTTCACTAAGTAATATCACTATATGTATCTATTGTTGTGATATTTGCCACAGAATGACAATTAGCAAATTTGTATTGTAAGCATTGGCACTTTCATTTAAATAATCTTTATTCATAATGGTTATGTAGACTTTCCTCATTATGAAATCTCATTTGATTGCAATTTATTAAGATGTTGATTTGTATTAAATTTTTAGCCACATGGATCAAGAACATACAAAACTATTACATGAAACAGCAGTCTTGATCAATATGTCTAATTGCACTAAAGTAAATGCCAGGTTTGGTGGGGAACTGAATTTTTTTTTCCTAGTTTAGACCTGAAGCAATGTCATTTTCATACTGAAATGTACAGAATGGCTAACACAGTCCTGAACTACTGATTCTATGTAAAAGACCCTAAGTGAGAATAGAGTAAGTTTCTTACAGCGATCCACAGGCCCGAACAGCAACGCGGACAAAGTCAAGCTCTGCTGCTGTTTCACTGAGATAATCACCTAATTCCTGGTGGAGACTGGGTAGGACATAAAGCAATAAGCATAACTGCCCAGGAGCACGGAGTTGCTTTTTCTTACCTGGGAAAGACGTTCACACAGAGTAGGCCAAACAAAACCATGATGATTTAGTTTGAATGACTGTAAGTCCACACTGTAAAGGTGTGGCTTTAGGTTATAAGCAATTCGCTTTTTTTTTTTTGCCTTGTTGGTTTGAGACAGTTTTTTTTTTAATTCTTCCTGGAAGAAAATGAAATAACTTAGAGAACAGAACATTGTAGCCAGGGGAAAATACTTTATATTTTTAGAAAACCTTTAGCAGAATACCTTAGCAGTTTGGAGCACCGACATTGAGATCAGGTTCAGATCCAGGAATAGTCATTCACTAGATTTGTACCTTATGGAAAATTATTTAATCTTTGTCAGACTCTCCTTTTAAAAATATGGCAATTATATACTATACAACTGTAGGGCTGTTGTATATGATGTATATAAAATATTTTTCTTGGTAAGTGCCATGTAAGTTTAAGGTATTACTTGATTAGGAGAGTGATAAATAGTTAGCTGGTACTGTGGTACAACTTTCGTGTTTGAGCCAGTGTTGGAGAGACATGCATACTTGAGAGATTCTGGATTCCAACTATCTTTTTGAACTGGGGCTTACCTGTATAATTTTCATTACTATAGGCTTGAACTTAACTGGAACATGCAGGTTTGTAGGGCTTGTGAAACTCTGAAATGTATATCTATTGCTCTCAGCCACATGAGGCTAATTGTATGGTCCTTCACTAGAAAATTCTTATTTTTCAAAGGATTATGAGAGATCAGTGCCTTAGCTAGTGGTATTAATTTCAAATGATGAATGAAGGAGCGAGAACAGGATGGAATAGAGGTGTTGACCTAAGGGACCTACTAAGTGCCCCTGAAATCCCTAAATAAAGACAAAGGGGACCAGAGCAGGGATCTCTTCAAGTAGCCACTGTGGACCTCCTTCTTCTCCCCTTTCTTTTCCCCAGTATTTGGGCATTTATGTCTCTGTAGTACAGGTTTTCTGAAAGTGGAGGATTCCTATGAAATGTTTCATAAACCAAAATGGCGTAAAACCAAGAAGCAACTATCATGTAGTTACATGGAAAACTTTTTAGCATTCCCAGACACAAAAATAACCTACCAAATCACACCAAATAACACATAAAATAAAAAAAATATTATATTGCAAAAAATAGGAACACTCAACCTGTGTAAAGTAGTTCACAAGGCAGGAACTTGGCAATGCTGTTCTCACTGTTTGGGGTGCACACTGCCTCTCTAACAGCTGCTGAAAAACAAATGCTGAATGCAATCTTGCTTTTCAGTTGGTAATAAAAGGAGAAATCCTGTTCAAGTTTCCTTAAGTTTGCAAAATAAGATGCTAATTAAGTCTATATAAGTCTATTAAGTCTAAATAAGTCTATCATAAAAGCAAAGTGATGTAATCCAAGCATTTGAAAAATGGCAATATTTTAATCGTTGTATATTCTAATGTTCACTTTGCTGTATTTTACTAGAATTTCTATTAAGAATTATTTACTAGAATTTCTGGTGACAATTACTTTTAACATGGAGAGTTCTTTTTCTTTGTCTTGTAATTGGAGTCCAGCCTTCAAGTCATCTGGGCAACTCTACAATAAAAATGATGGAAATAGTTGCTAATCCCTATAACAGCAAATAATATTTTAGCTGTCTGCATAACAACGACTGGTGTGTAAAAGTTAGATTTTACAAACGCACTCCTTCATTTGGTAAGTGCTTATAAAACTCAATTCCTATGATTGCTGCAAAGCTTAGTAATTTTCAACTTCCCAGCTATATGATTATTTTTCTTCACTTCTGCATTTCCCTAGAGGGTATATTTTGATGAAGGTCTTCTCTTAATGGGTGTGTAGAATTTAAGAGAAAAATATTCACTCCAGCATCGTTCTAGAATCCTTCCACTCAGCTCTTCAGGAACTGGCACAGATCTGACTGTTTCCTTCTGAGTTGACTGGAATCTCACTTCCTCCAGCAGAGTCTGAGGCCAGTGGTCTTAACCACATTCCTTCTTGACCCCATTCCATCTTCAGTGAAAATTTATATAGAACATGCTTATTCATAGTATTGAAAAAGGAAAATATTTTTTAAAGCAATGAATTAAGTGCTAAGAGATCTACTTTCTAATTTGAGTACTACCTCTCCAACTCTTTTCTCTCTGTGAATTTGTCACATAGATGTCAGAGCTGACAGCCATTCCAGGAAAAATCCACTATGTGTGCTATGTGCTGGTGGGAAAACTACAATAAAATGGTGTCGTGTTTCCTGATTTTTGTCCAGCTTTAATAGTTATTTTTCACTGATAAATATATATTATGGAGTGGAACATCACACAATTATGACAGATTCCTTTGGGACAATGTGACTAGAACTAAATGGTGATGAGTACACAATTAGAGAACAAAGTTGCCTTTTTGTGATCATTTATTTACTCTTTCAGGTCTCTTTCGAGAACACTGTTTCATCCTTTTTTCCTTCCGTAAGTTACTGACACTGATTTAAACACTTGCTAAACAAGGATATATTCTAAGAGGGGGTATGCAAGGCTTTTCTACCTTGTGTCTTCAGAAATTGCCAACACTGAATTTGAAATAATCAACAGTTATTCTTAATATTGTGATTTCATATATTTCTCTCTGTCCTTAGTTAAAGGTCTCTTCAGAGGTTAGCAAGATCATATACAGAATGAAATTTCAATTGTGAAATTTTATGACCATCAAAATTAATTATTCTCATGTAAATGTTTCTGCTATAAAAGCATTTTTATTTTATAAATGTAGATGAGTTTGACAAGCTACTTACTGAACCATCCGTGAGAGAAAATATATCCCTTAATGGGTGAAGAAAATTTCACTGACCTCTCAATAAAGATGAAGAATCTTGCTGTTTATCTCATATCAACTTCCTCTCTCCTGGTTCAACAGCTAATTCAATCCTTCTCCATTCTCCCAAAACCTCTAATATTTTCTCCATTGTCCTCTCTTTCTTATGTGATGATATCAAGTCCATTCTACACAAAGAAAACAAAAACCATCAGAAGATAACTTGCTCAACGTCACCACCAAGACCCTTAACACCCCTGGTTGCCCTGCCTTCCCCTCACACTCCCGTATCATAGTGGAAGAAATGGCTCTCTCCAGTCAAAGGCTCACCCTGACCTGTACTGAGTCCTCACTCCTCTGATGGTCTGCAGGAGCTCAGTCTACTGATTGTCTTCCAGCTTTCTCCTATATCTTCAGCATCTTCTCAACTGGATTCTTTTGTAAACATTAAAAATGCTCACATTTCTCCTTAGAGAAAAATCAAATCATAACTCCTCTTCCTGATAACACACTGTCACTCTCTTATCACACCGAAACTTCTTGTAAGAATTGTCCACATCTGCTGCTTTTACTTTATCTCCCACTCTTCAATCTAATGAAATCTAGCTTTCTTCCCTCCCCCATATGCTGCAAGTACTTTCTGAAGTTTATTCATCATTTTTTAGATACAGATTTACATTTAGAGATGAAATACAATTTTTAGTTAAGAAAAAGTAGTTTTAAAACATATTACAGTATTCTATTGACTTTTGGGGGGAGTAAAATTCCTTATTTTTAAAAAACTTTTAAAATCTTAATTTTTATCTGTGGCTATCAGTTGAGGTCCTATTATGTTCTAAAACCTATATCTGGCATTCCGTACTTTCATTTGACATAATAACCCTCCTCTATTTTGTAGACGAGGAAATTAAATCTCAAAGAGTTTAATGAGCCCCAAATATCAACTAGAAAGTGACAGTTGCCTCACCCTAAAATCCTTATACTCTGAACCATACTAAACATCTTGGTCTTTACAGATAATTTTTTATAATACAGTATTCTTATTTTGTGTTTTTTTTTTTTTTTAATTCAAAGACACATCACAGTTGTCCCCAAGTGTGGGAGGGACTCAGTTACAACATCTAATTTCTTTCTACTACTTCAATTGTGTTGTTGCCATTGGTATCACCTTCTATAATTATATTCCTGCAGCAGTAAAACTAGAGAAAAATTGAAAATAGAGATTTATATATTTGGCATAATGCAGAATTCATTACATAACAAAGGCTCACAGCACTTTAAATTTTCGTTTGGGAAACAAGATTTGCCATCCAACAGGAATTGCACTCTGTAACTGGAGAGTCTGAGGGTTAAACCCAAACAGACGTTGCTGAATGCATACTTAGAAATACTTTGAAAACTCAAGACTGAAAATGTTCATTGTTAGTTCATTGTTCTTCTGTCTAGAAGGCCCAAGAAGTCAATAGTCTACAACTTTGTGTACATGATGCTAAATGTTGTGTCCACTGAAGTGGAGTTGCCCAGGGTCACCAATCAGTGAGTTCTGTGGGTCCAAAACTAATTCTCAACCTTTGATTCAGATGATGTGCAAGATCATCATAAAATGTATCTTCAAGCACAAGGTTCCATATGTCTCATTCCACATCCAAAGTGTTTTTCGTTAAAATGGGGAAAGGATTCAGGTGGGTTGGATTCACAATTCAACTGCTAGCCACCCCTGCTGTAGGTAGGTCTATGTGCTTGGCCAGGATCCTCACACCTGACTCATCTTAACAGCAGTAGCTGTAGCCCCACATCCACTCCTAAGAGCCAACTCAGATTTGCTTCTGACAACATTGGGATTATCCAAAAGATACCTGGGCTCAAAGCCATTTCTCCTTTTCCGAAACACAGGTTCTGTCAAAACTGCTGTTGCTAAGAACTGTTCCCCTTGGGGAAAAGAGGAAAGGTCTGACTTCTAAAGATCTCAACTGGAATCTCTGGATCTCTGCTTTGCTAATACCACCAAGGACACTAATGCACAGAACATGTTTGTTACTCAACTTTGTGCCTTTCCCCACCCCCTACACATTCTTTACAACTGCCTGTGGGGTCTTGCTTCCTGACCTTGGCATGTAGTTCTGTGAATTTTGACACATATAGATTCGTGTAAATACTGCTACAGTACAGAAAATTTCATTCACTTATAAAACAAAAAAAAAAACAAAAAACAAAAAAAAACTCCTCCATCCCCCAACCTCTAAGCCTTAACTTTTATTCTTCTGTGAATCACTATAATTTTATTGTTTGAGAATGCTATATATATATATATATATATATATATATATATATATATAATCACACATTATGTGACTTTTTGCAACTGTCTTCTTTCACTCAGCCTAATGAATTTGAAGTCCATCCAAATTGTTGTGTGGATCAATAGTACATTCCTTTTTAATTGATGAGTAATATTCCATTATATAGATGTGTCATAGTTTGTTTATCTACTCACCGACTTAAGGACATTGAGTTGTTTTCATTTGAGGGCAATTATGACTACAGCTGCCACAGAAAAATTGCTTACAGAGTTCCATGTGAACATGAGTTTTATTTTGCTAGGGTAAGTATACAGAAATGGAATTCCTGGGTCCATATGGGAAATATACATTTAACTTTATAAGACACTGCCAGACAAATTTACATAGTGCCTTACCATTTTGCAAGGCATAAAACTTATCGTTGCTTCAAATCCATTTTAACAATTCTACCAGGTGTGTAGTGGCATCTTATCATGTTTGGTTTTTTTTTTTTAAGATTTATTTATTTATACATACAAAAACTGGGCTACAGGCCAGAAGAGTGGGGGTGAGAGGATTCACCAGAGACAGAGCAGGGAACAGAACAGGCAGACTGACAAAATACACTGCTGAGGGGAGCAGCAGGAGAGACAGGAGAGGTCTGCCATGCCATGTGGGACCCTTGCCAGCTGGCCGGGTTCGAACGGGCCCTGGAGAGGCTGCGGACAGCCTCACAGCGTGGCGCTCAACTGCCAGTGCCACCAGGGGAGGCCCAGCATCTTATCATGGTTTTAATATGCATTTCCACACTGGCTAATAGGATTGGCACATTTTCATAAACTTATTTGTCTCTTTTATATTCTCTTTGATAAAATGTCTATTCAAGTTTTTGGCCCATCTTGAAATAGGCCTATCTTTAAATAATTTCCTTTTTTGAAAGTTCTTTATATTTCTGATAACAAATTCTTTCTTGGATATATGATTTATAATTATTTTCTCCCACTTTGTAGTTGCCTTTTTATTCTCTTAACAGTTGTCTTCCACAGAGCAAAAAGCATTTTATTTTGATCCAGTCCAGTTCATCAATTTCTTTTCTTTTATCTAAGAACTCTTTTTACCTGACCTAAGGTAAGAGAGATTTTCTCCTAAAAGTTTTACGGTTGTACATCACACATTTAGGTCTATGATCTTCTTAAGTTAATCTTTGTACAAAGTATGAAGTTTAGATAAGATTCATTTTGTTGCATATGGAGGTCCAACAATTCTACCATCACTTTGAAAAAGCTATCTTTTATTGTTTAGGGATCTTGTCAAAAATCAAATAATATATTCTCTGCATCTATTTTGAACCCTCTGTTTTGTTTCATTAATCTGAGTGTCAATTCCTAATTAACACTATCTTGATTACTGTAGCTTTATATGAAGTCTTGGAATTCGGCAATATTACACCTTCAACTTTATTACTCATTTTCAAAATTGTTTTAGATATTCTATTTCTTTTACTTTTCTGTGCAAATTTTAGAATGTGTATATCCTAGTGTTTCATTTTAATCTTAATTATGTAATCTTAATTTATTAACACACTATGTCATTTACTATGTCTTTGTAAAGATTTTTTTAGTTTTGCTCATGTTAGGTTAATACCTAAGTGTGTTATTTTTTTGGAATGGTTGCAAATTTGTTTAAATTTCAGTTTTTGATTGCACATTTCTAGTTTATAGAAATTATATAGATTTTTATAGGTTGACCTTGTGTATTTACACTTTGTTAAACTCATCTGTGTTTCTAAGAATATTTTGGTAGACTCCTTGGGATTTTTTACATAGATAACCAACTATCTGTAAATAGAACAGTTTTATTTCTTCTTCTCCGATATGTATGACTCATTTCTTTTCTTTGTCTTATTGCACTGACTAAGACTTTTAGTGCAATGTTGCCCAGGAGTGTTAAGATTTTATGTTTGCCTTATTCACTATCTTTGACGGAGGCGAGCATTCAGTCCTTCACCGTTAAACATAATGTTAGTTGCAGACTTTTGTAAGATGCATTTTATAAGATTGAGAAACTTCCCTTCCATTTCTAGTTTGCATAATTGTTTTTTTTAAATTATGAATACATGTCAATTTTGTCAAAGGCTTTTCTGCATTAATTGATACACATCTTTAGACTTCAATGGGGTGGATTATATTGATTGCTTTTCAAATATCGATGCAGTCTTACATTCCCAGGATAAGCCTCACTTTATTATGCTATTATGTTATTCTTTTCATATGTTTCTACAGTCAATTTGCTAATATTTTGTTGACAATCTTTCATCTTTGTTCATGGGTGATATTAATCTGTAGTTTTCATTTTCAGTACTATTTCTGTCTCTGTTATGAGGATAATTTTGGCCTCATATACTGATTTTTTAAAAAATATTTATTTATTTATGCAATCAAGAACTGGGGCACAGACCAGAGATGTAGGGGGTGAGAGGACCCACCAAGACAGAGTGGGGAACAGAACAGTCAGACCAACTGAAAATACATTGCTGAGGGGAGCAGCGGGCAAGTCAGGAGAGGTCTGCTGCACCATGTGGGTTGCTCCCTGGCTGGCCTGGGATCGAACTCGTGCTGCAGAGGCTGTGGATTGCTTCATAGTGCAGTGCTTAACTGCTTGCGCAACCAGGGAGGCCCTCATAAACTGATTTGAAGAGTGCTTCCTCTTCTATTTTCTGGAAAAGTTTGTGTGAAATTGATGGGCTGTTTTTTTTTTTTTTATTTCTTTTAAATGTTTGGTGGAATTTTGCCAGTGAGACCGTTTGATCCTTCTTTTTCAGAAAAAAATTTAATGTCTTTTTAAATTTTGGGACAATATCCATAATTTATTTGCTCTTGGTGTCACTAGTTTGTGGTTTTTGAGAAATTAGTCATTTCTTCTAAATGTTGAGTTTATCTGCAGAAGATTGCTCATAGTATTTTCTTAGCTTTTTAACTGCTGGTCTGTAGTGATATTTTCCTTTCCCTCTCATAATGGTTATATGTGTTTTCTCTGTTTCTTTGTCAGTCCTGCTAGAGTTTTATCGAAAAATTAGCTTTTGTTTCATTGATTTCTCTGTTGTTTCCTTTATCAACATCATAATTTCTGCCTTTAATTTACTTATTTTTTTCTGCCTGCTCTCTTTTGCTCTTCTTTTTTTCTAGTTTCTTAGAGTGGAAGCTTAAGGTATGGATTTTGAGATCTTCTTTTCTAATATAAGCATTTAATGTTATAAATTGTCCTCTAAGCAAAATATCTTCAAATATCAAATATCTTCTAATATCTTCTAATATCTATCTAATATCTTCTAATATCTATCTAATATCTTCTAATATCAAATACCTTCAAATATCAAAATATCTTCAAATATCAAAATATCTTCTAATTTATCTAGTAAAAATTATTTGACCCATGGATATTTAGAAGCATGCTATGTAATTTCCAGATGTTTGGAAATATTCTTGTTTTCTTTCTTTACTGAGTTCTAGCTTATGTTTGTTATGGTCAGAGAATATATTTTGTACAATTTCTGTTCTTTTAAATATGTTAAGTTTGTTTTGTGACTCAGGTTATGTTCTATTTTGGTGACTGTCCTATGTGCACTGAAAAAGAATATGTATCTGGTGTTCTAGGTTGGAGTGTTTAATAAATATCTACTAAATCCTGTTGGCTAATTGTATTGTCTGTTCTCATAATATTGACCTCACTAATTTTCATTCTGCTTGTTCTATTATTGAGAAAGTAATGTTAAAATCTTTTCTGTAGCTGTGGATTTGCCTTTATCCCTTCACTTTGGTCAGTTTTTACTTCATAAAAACTGGTGGGTGCATACATACTTAGTATTATTATGTACTCTCATGTCTATCGCATTGCTTAACATGACTATATATAATGTCTCTCTTTATTGTTGGTAATTTTCTTTGCTTTAAACTCTGTGTTGTCTTATACAGCAGACACCCCCTTACTTTGTGAAAGTTTGCTATAGGACACTTTGCTTTTCTAAAAGACCTACCTGTTTATTGAAAGAAATTTAAAGAGGGTTTTACTTTAAGGACAGAGCAAAAAGCAAAACCAGCATTCAGTGTTTGTTTTGCAGAAGCCATTATAGAGACTTTGTAGCAAAAGCAGCAAAAGCAACAGGAGCTGTGCTGCCTAGCTTCATTGGGTGGTTTGGTTTGGTTTGGTTTGTTTGGGGTGGGGTGGGGGATGGGGACTACTTTATACAAGCTACCATTCCAGC